>NC_140599.1:13598474-14953474 GCF_057381915.1 Diplotaxodon limnothrissa | reverse complement strand
TTAATGCTGTTTTAAACACTCTTGTAAAATGTTTCACAGGTTCTAAAAACATGTAGATACTTGTTGTTGTATAATAACTTCTTCGTAGTCTTAAGATAACAAAGGTCATTATTGTGAACTCAGATGTGGCCACCCACTCTCATAAGTCATACTTATGCAATACTCCCCTACTTCCTCTTAACTCCCATCTCTCTAATCTTTACCATCTTTTTTCTCTTTCTAACCCTACATTTACAATCAGTCTTGCATCTGTCTATTTCCATCTCCCCTGCAGGCTGCGGTCTGTGTTGGAAACCCTCCTTTGTGTGCTACACTTGTAACCCTCGATGCTGTTGTGGGCCCGGCTGTAGCAGTGCAAAGCTCAAGGTGGCTCACTGACATTTAGCTCAATCTCCCCCAGGGATCAGATTACTGCGCCTCGATCTAAACACTGTGCTCTAATACTAATAAAACACAGCGGTGATAATGCTGCACCGCCTGCGGAGAGGCACACACGCACACACTTGTGTGTGCTTGAACAATGAGAATGGGATTTCTAGAAGACACGTTTAAGATCATTACGTGGAAAGAATGATTAGGCGTGTTTCATGCGTGTAAAATCTTTTTACCCGGCTGTGTTTGTGATGAGATTTTAATTAGAAAGAACATTTTTACTGCAGAGACAGATTACGCAATTTGTTGAGCTATTTTTGGATAACGACTCAACTTGATTACACAAGCACAACTCAGTGGTGTAAATGTAAAATGCAAGCTTTTCTTCCTATTATTTTTTTAAAATAAGATTGAACAATAAGATTTACTTTGGTTGAGTTCACGCTTTCAAGGTGCAAGCACCTACGGGGTTTGAGTGGCACGACTGTTGACTTAAGGATATTTAAGTCCTGCAGCATCACGGACAAACAGGAGGGGCACAGTTCTTCTAAAACAGAATGTCCTTCACTGTCGACCCTTCAGTGCTCCATAGTCTGTTAAAAATCTCACCCCGAGACCTCTGCTGTTATCTCATTTAGCTAAAACAACATTTTAAATATGAAGGTAGTCAAAATGTAAGAGTATAATGATAAAATCAACATTGTATTCATTTAGCAAAAGTTTGCAAATCATGTTACGAGTGTCTGTGATAAAGAAATATAATCAAATCCTCGTGTTTGATGCGCTAGATGCAGTAAATTTGATTTGAGTGCTGTACACCCTGGTGCTAAAGTCATTGTTCAGTGATTCGCAGGTCATACAATATCACGAATATACTGCATTAATACACACTTTGATGCAGAAAACTTCAGAGTGGCTCAAATACCAATTGGTGGGTTGATGGTTCACCCCCCATCTCCTCGGGTCAGCATGTTAAAGTATCCTTGGGCAATATACAGTTGCCCCTGATTGTGTGTGTGTGAATGTTAGATAAGATGCTTTGGTATTGAAAATACTTGTATGAATGTGTGTGTGATTGAGTGTTTGAGGGCTTTGATAAAAAGTGCTTTGAATCCTCTTTAAAAAATTTCATTTTCCTCTCTTAAACATCTGTTTTATTAGCTTGTTTGTTTGTCCTTTCACCTGAAACAGTTACGTGCTTAATGATTTGTAGCTGGGACCGGTACAGTTTAGGTCGTGATGTAACAAGTGTGTGTGAGAGCTCGTTGGCAGGCGGCTCGGTGTGGGAGATGGGCACGTCAGGGCTGCCTGCCTGCATGTGGCTGCTCATCACCATGATACATACAGGAAGCACCAGGGAGGGAGGATGATGAGGGCCAAAAGTAGCAGCAGCAGCAGCAGCAGCAGAGTGTTGTACGTTTGTGTGTGTAGGTACTGCATCGTATTATTAGCTGAGGAAGGGCAGCTGTGGTTTGAAGTGCCTCACTGTAACTGTACCTATAGCAGCAGTTGTGCTGCTCTGGTATAAATAGTGCAGTGGGCATGTGGGCAGGCGGCTGTGACACAATGGCAGAAATTCGGTGTTCTTTCGAAGAGATTTGAGAATGTGACATCTTGCAAGCGAAAATCCCCCGCTCTAGATACTACACTGGAGCTTGAAGGTTGACTCAAGGTGGAGATGAGCGTGAAGCACTTTTTTATGCATTATGTTATTAAATTAATCTGGTAATATTCACTCTTACACCTGTGTAGAAATGGAGATGATGCGGAAAGAAACCAAGCAAATCAAATATTGCAGTGCTGCCTAAAGAACACAAAACGTAGCACCTTTTATAGCGCAGTAATTTGGGATTTTAATAGTTTTTCTTTACGCGTTACACACATAACGCGTCGTTCTTACACAGCTATGGAAGCTTTTTTCCACCACTGAAAAAAATCACCACATCCAATTTTGGGTTATTGTCTCAAAATTTGAAATTGCTAACAAAAACATCCGACAAAGAACCCAAATCTGAAATTGTGAGACATTAAGGAGAAATTTCGATATAATAACCAATAACATCTAAAATCAATTTTTACAACATTTTCAGCTCGTCGATCTCCAACGTTTGAACTTTAGCTTTATATATCAAATACTTTCCACACCTTGAAATCTGAGGCTGTTTGTTTCAAAATGACTCTCCCAAAAACTATTAAAGATAAAAGCCTAAAAAAATTAACTGGTCTTCCTTTACCATCAAAATGAATCAGACTCTGTCACTTTCAGGCCTTTTGTTCACACAATGAGATCTGAGGCAATGTCTGTTTTGTATGTATCTGCCCCAAATGACAGACACTTGAAAACATCAGATAGTGTATATCAAACACTTTTGATATAGCTTCACATATCAAAGTGTTTGATATATGAAGCTATAATAACAGAAACCAGCCCACTGAGTGAACAATGGGCTGTGAGGTCAGTTCCTTGATCATTAATATGCCAATTGTCATGACCATTGAGCATGCATCAAGACACATGAAGTAAAAATTCCACAGCATTCATGATATATGTCTAAACTTTATCATTTTGGACCAAATTCTTATGTAAATTGGAAATGTTTGAGCAGGTACTTCATGCTGATTCGATTTTTTCTCCAGTGGCAGAAACAAGCATCCATGCACAGGATTTTAGGACTTTAACCCAACTTTCCCAGGTGTAAGGCCCTCTGTAATTCATTGCACTATTCCAAGTCTCAATTTTTGTATTTTCACTCATTTTACTTTTTTCTGCATGTGGAGCGAAGTGACCTGTAAGTGCGGGAGCCCTGTTTGCTTTATGATAAGAGTAACACTTTACGATCTCTGGACTGAGGCACAAAACTAGAGACATACCAATGCTATTGTAAAATTAAAATAAAGACAACAACAGACACAATGTTGATTTATTTTTTTAAGCTGCTTCAGCTAAATAAATCAATAACTTGCCCTTCCAAGGCATCGCTAATTTGGCCTAAAATGATAGTTTTTTAATATTTTTTTGGGCCAAACAGTAATCCCGGAGCAGCTGGTCAACGCTTTGTCCAAATTCAAACCAAACAGTGATATCATTTAGAAGACCGACCGCTGTATCCCAGTTCATGATTGTGAATTTGCTTCAAACTCCTGCCATCTCAATAATCTCCAGTCTGTGATTCCTTCCCTCTCCTGCATCCACTTCCTAACTCCTCTGCCACGTGCCCCGAAACCTGTCCCTGGAAGTAACTCAGCGTCAGGCGCTCTCTTAACTGAGTGTGTCCCTGAGAACGTAAAGTGTGGACGCTCTCCAGGCTCTCGTGTTGCTCTCTTATGTCACCAAATCTCCGAGTGAGCCCCTCGTCCTCCCACCTCTTTAGTCCAGGGAGAGAAGGAGCCACTTCCTTCTCAGAAGATCTGTTTGGACTTTGCAGTGAAGCCACATAAACACACACAACCAGACACACTCTCCACTGTGCCTCCAAGATCTGGTTGTGATTTGTTTACAGAGGCCACTCCACTCTTGCATTAGATTTATGGCATCAATTAATAGCTCGGTAGCAGCTACTGCTCTGCTTGTATTACACTTTCAAATCTCCATGACTTATGATTTGATACATCTTCTTACAGCTTGTTTACAACAAATGTAAATTTGATTAAGTCAGAACGGGCAGTGATGCTCTCAGATAACTACAGGATAGTCCATCAGCTCCTCAATCACACAGGGTGAGGCCTTCACTTTGAAGAGAAGCGCTGTTCACGCTTACAGTCGTATTTTAAAATGTAATCAAGATGTCTGGGATTTTCAGCGTAACGCGGCTGTAACACTGAGGTGGCGTTTTTATTAAGCAGTTTTCCTTGTGAAAGTAAGAAAGTGCACTTTCCCCCATGAAGATGACCTCTGTGATTTTAGTGGCCATTTTTGACGACTTTTAGCTGATTTAACCACAATTTGAATAGTTTCTGGGTTTTTCCAAGGGTGGCTGCATAGGCAGAGGCCGCCCTCACTAACCTGGCCTAAAATAAGACAAAAACCAATAAGAAAAGAGCTGAAAGGGCTATCCCCGAATGATCAATAGTATCTGAAAAGTGCATAATCAATTAATTACATTGTGATTTTGCCTTCATGTTAAAAAAAAAGGAAAATATTATAATGAATAAGTGCAGTGAAGCAAAAACGTGGGGAAAAATAAATAAATAAATAATCTATAGAACTGCTTTCTACTTCTCAGTTAATAACAAAGAAATGTTTATCAAATTACTGCTGTTATTATTTTCTTTAATGAGTATGAAGACTTTAAATATTATATCTTAATTTGTGTTTTTTCTACCAGAAGAAGAGAAGAATTTTCTGAATGGGCCTCGGAGCTGTGACTTCAGCTCACACTGCAACAAACAGAAAATGCTTATGCTAATGAGACAATGAGCACATGTGCCCATTGTGTGCCCGTTGGAGCAGTCTGACATTCTTGGAGCTTGGGAGTATATTTAACCCTGTGGCTCCCCGGCCAGGATGGCCCCTCCATATACGGCCCTGAGTGCGGGCAGGCCGAGAATGTCTGTGTGCAAAGGGTTGGAGGAACGGCGGCGATGACAGGGTGACGGATGAGATTTGAGCAAAGATGGAGGGAGCCCGCTGTGAAGGAGCCGAGAAGGAGAGCGAGGACAACAGAGCACGGCGATGTACAGAGTTTAACACTCTCTGCTCATTTTTTATTGAATACCTGTGGCAGACTCATTGTTTCTGCAGAAACAGGGAGAAAGCCACTACGCTGAAGAGTCCTACTGTTTTTTTATTTAATAAAAAATAATAGAATGCACAGACCGCACATTACATGCACTCCCTTAACTATGAAACAAAGACAATCCTGAAAAATGTGTGAAAGAAGCTGTTTGAAGGATGGATGCAGACTGTGATACACATAATACCCCCCAAATGAAACAACAGGCGTGTGAGAGAAGGTATAAATGTGACCTTGCAGACACAAGTGTCAACTTTTCTGAGCATGTCACAGTATGTTCAAGTGTGAGTGAGGCAGACAGACAGACAGAGTGTATGGTATGCACTGGACAAGTGTGCGCACCAAGATGCAATTGCGAGTGCACAAACAAGCGTGTGTGTGTGACAGGTGTTTAGCTGGAATGGTGCTAAGCTTTAAGTACTCTCCCAACCCAAGCCCTATTCCTGGTGTACACAGACACACAGCCACAAAGACACAGGCACAGACACACACACTCTATTAAACTATTCATCAGTTGCACATTATTTTAACTATCCCTGGAAAACAGTCCAGTATGTATAGTATTTTTGTTGAGCTTTGTCTTGTTTATAATCCAACTAACACGATGAAGCTGATCTCTCTCAATCATCCAAGTGAGCTAACACAAATGGGACAATTTCAGTTTCAATATTTCTTGAATGTCTCACAGAAATTCTTTGAATTTGGCATAAAGGATGAACTTCTTAAGTCACCATCGTCTTATCAATCAGGTTTCGGAGATATTTCAATAATTCATACAGTAACAGTAATTACGAAAAAAGATCAGAGATGTGAAAAATTAAGAGCACCCTTACTGTTTCCATGGGAATTAAGAGGGTCAGGGACAGCCAGGTGCTGCTAATCAAATGCACCTGATTAACTGATCATCAGGAAACGCGAGCACCTCTATAAAAGCAGCAGTTTTGGAGAATTCAGGTGTGTTTTAACAAAATTTCAAGGAGGAAAAACATCAGCAATGATCTTGAGAACAGCAGATTTGGCTGCATGTTAATCTGGGATGATTATAAAGCCACTTGTAAATAAACTGAACAACAGTACAATTAGAAAAACACTGAACGAGTATGGCTTGTTAGGAAGCGTTGACAGAAGAAAGCCTCTTCTCTCTAAAAGGAACATAGGGGCTCAGTTTAGGTTAGGATTTGGGTTTGTTGTTTAGCCACAGGATCTTGCAGTCTTTGAGTCATCCGTGAACTTCTCTGTATCCCAAAGTATCCTAGAATCAAATGTGAGGATATCTGTCCGACAGCTAAACTTACTTGTTTATGCCTCACACCCCTCTTGGGATATAAGCAGTCGACAGAAGTCCTCCAAAGTGCTCAGTCTTGAGCCACGACCTTAATCTGAGGCCAAGTGTATCCCAATTTCTCGGTATCCTTTTGGTGGTCTCCCCACTGTGTATGCTTTGGCCTGCCTCCATGGCCTGCTTCCATGTCAGGGTTTGTCTGGTAATCTTGTTGCCTCATTCCTCAGCTTATGTCCTATCCTTTGCCATCTACTTCTTTCTATCTCATCCACCACAGGTACTTGTTTTGGTTTTCCCAGAGGTAGTGATTGCAGATCTTGTACATTTTTCTTAGGCAGCTATTGATGATCTTAGAGATTCTGCACCACAGAGCAACACTGATTTCACACTGGAGCTGAAGATGATCCTCTCGGTGTGTTGCCGACATCTAAAGCTTGACTAAAATTGTGTTGCGCATCAGGACAATGACCCAAAGCACAGCAGCAAATTTATGGCAGAATGGCTGAAAAATAAAAGAATCAGGCTGTTGCAATGACCCGTCAAACTGACTGAAATGCTGCGGTACGACAATTAAAACCATTGACTGCAAACCTCACTGATATAAAGTAATGCTGTGAAGCAGAGTGGACCAACATTCCTCCACAATGATGTGAGAATTTATGCATGGGTTGGTGCTTTTCCACTTTTCTTTACTCTATTTGAGCTCTCAAAGCACTTCCTTGCTACAAGCTTCACTCACACACACATTTATACAAGAGCCTTTTTCTATGCCTAAGCACTTTTAACTTAACATTCACACGTGTGCATTGGTAACAAGGGGTTATGTATCTTCTCCAAGAAGAGGAGCTAGAGACTGAACCAGATTGGTAGATGACCTGCTCTACCTCCTGAGCTACATCCACATAGAAAAGTTTACCTCAAGGCAGTTCTTTTCTGTGATAGTCATCCCAGTTTCAGGAGGATACAGCGTCAAACATTAAAAGTAATCTGGACGTGGGCTTTTAAGCCTATCTGCATGTCACTTGTCTACTGCTCTCATACACCTCAAAGAAATTAAAAGACAGACGACAAATTAAATCAGAACTTTCTCACACGTGGTTTCTTGTCAGCGGTGAACTGCGGCTTATTTACTGTACATGCAGTCAGCACCGGGGAATAGCTGAATGCGGGATCACTGGATGTCGGTGCCGAGGCCTCTAAATCACCTGCAGTATGCGTGGAGCTCAATTACCGCACTGGTGATTGAATCAAAAGAGCCCAGTGATGAAAGATGAGCCAAGTAAATAATATGAGCGTCCCTCTGGAACAGCTCACGATGATGAACAAAATCATAATAATAATAAAACACGTGCCATATTTAAGCATTTTGCAAAATAACTTTTGTTTTTAAAAAAGTGAAACAGGTTATAGGGTCGTTAATAATCTGCATTATTAAGGATGTAATTGACAGTGCAAGGGGTCACCACTACAAAGGACTGCAAAAATAGTTAGCTGAACAGCAGGTCCCATTTCTCCAGAGCCAGTTGACAACACTTCCTATTAATAGTGAGGATTGTCCTTGGGTATTTTTATAAAAGGAGTGTGAGTGTGCGTGCATGAGGAAAGTAAGGCAGAAGGGGATGAGGCTTTCTCGGAGAAGACAGATAGGAAAAAGCTCGTATTACAGCAGCCTTACGCACCGCTCTGCTAATGCGTCAGACTTCGCTCATCCCAAAACCACCTCCTCCTCCATCTTCCTCCACACAGCTAATGTCACTTATTCCATGTAGCTTACTTTTTATCTGTAATTTTCTCCACTGTACTCTCTCTTACACACACACTAAATCCGAGTCTATTTTTAGTGTGCTGTGGGGTTTGAAGGTAGAGTTGTGTTGACCCCTTGTCTCACCCCAGCTCCAGGCCTTACAAGGACCCTCTGGAGGACACGGTTGTCTAGCAACCAGCCTGTGTTTGCACCTAAGCTGTGAAGGTCCACCGCTCAACCCACACCTGCCCTTCATCATCTTAATTATCGCCACCCCCCATTCGTCTTCATATCATCGTCGTTATCTTTATCGCGGTGTGCTAATACAGGAAGAGCGGCGTAAAAGATGTGCTATTATTTCACCGGTTGTTGTGCGGAAATCGGAGAGTTTACAGCTGGCAGCTGGCTTGTAATGATCGCCCGAGGCGCTTGAACGTTTTATGCGCCAGCTGTAAAGATGCATGTAGTGCTCTCTAGTGAAATTAAAATGTGCATCTGGCTGTGAAAAAGGCAGCATCACGAGAAGAAGATAAATTCTTCCAAACACTCTGCTCAGCTCACACTCTGCCTGCAGTACTGCACAATAAACCTCCATGCTTGCATCAGATGTAAGATGCTGCAAATTTTCGTATTGACAAATATTGTCGATACTTTAACTTACAAAGGTTGCTAATGTAAAGGAGAGCAGTGCGTCATGATTTATGAGATGAATCATCATCACTTTGCAGTTTCTGAACACAATTAACCACTAAGTCAAGGTGCTTTTTATTTTCCATAATAATTTGTTAACACAATAAAACACACCTCTCAGCTTTTTTTTGGGAGGGATTTGTGAACTTTGCTTCTGTTGTTTAAATGTACTGTACATTATAAATAAAATGGACCTGACAGTCAACACAAAAAGCTTCAGACATTTTTTATTGCATGTCTGAAGTATATTTTTTTCATTTCCACAAAAAACAACAAAAAAACCCATAATTAACACAACTCACCGGGCAACATACTGAACTATGGGGACAGAAAAAAGTATCAATCCTGTTGCACAAGTACTGATCTGATACCAGGCTTGATATCAATACTATTGATATCTGGATCTATCCGCCCACCTCTAATGCCTGCACTAACCTCAAGACAACATGAACACCAACAGGTTACGCAGCCTTCAGATGCTGGCTTGTAAAATATAAAACATGGATTATAGGAGTGCGGTACACTCAGTTCTTTCCTAGTCCTCGGACTCAACCAGAAGTAACAAAAGACAAGTTATTTATCCGACTCTGCTATTTAGGAACTGAGCGTCTGCGTTTCAGTGCTTCTGGTGCATCTTTGGACAGAGGTGGCAAAACTACACACGGGTGTCAATTAGGTACAAATACAGATACTCTAGAAAGGGTGTCTGTACATTGATTCAGTACTCTATCAAATAAAGGTGAAATTCCTTTAAACAAATATCGTAGCAAAAGTTGAAGTCAAGATTTGACCTTCTTACTCAAGTAAAAATGAAAAAGTAAAACCTCTGAAATGTACTCAGAGTAAAAAGTAGCCGATTGGAGGAGATTCTTACCAGCTATTTTGTACAAAGCTCACTGAAACTCACTGTTAATGTAAATATAAAATGATACTAAAAGAATAGAAAATTTTTTTAAGTTCCATTCTGATTCTAATGAAAACACTCAGCTTCCAACATGGTTATTTAGAATACCAGCAGAGGAAAACAAAGGCAGCTAAAAAACAACAAAACAAATTAAAAACAGCTCTATTTGCTGTTGCATACATTATAGATGGGTGACTTACACTGGGTTTTTTCAGGTGGGGGTCCCACAGCAGCATTAACAGTCCTGAATGTTCATTTCGACTACAGCAGAAAGTTTCTGGTGCCAAAAATCCGTTTTATAACTATTATAAACTTAGCATTAGTAAGAAAAATCCACTGTTTTTGTTGAGAGTGCTATAAAAGATTTGTTTTAAGGTAAACTAGAAACTGCTTACACGTGTATCTGCTTACTGTTTAATATATTATCCTTTGTTTGTTTAATTGACACATACACCAGTCTACGTGCTAATGCTAAGTTAAGCACCTGCTGGCTGCAGTTTCATACAGCGCTATAACTGTCCTCCACTCTCAACACTCACAAATAAAGCGCTCTCTTATTACGATTAGTGTAAACTTTAGCATCAGAGTGGATATCAGATGTCCTTAAATTTAAATTCCTAATTTTTGTTTGCACAATAAAGCTATTTAGTTGCCCCCAAAGGTGAAAGAGTTCTTTAATAGAAAGTTTCACAAACATTATGTGGGTACTCAAAGTATTTCTAGTTAATACGAGCAGAATTCATACTGTCGCTGTAACAATCACCCTTCTGTTTAATCTTAATAGGCAATTATAACAAACATCATCATTATTATTATGTATCTTTACCGAGTCATCATTTTACCTAATTTCACCCTCCATCAGTGTCATGAAGTCCAATTAGGTTAATTGAACCCTAGAGACAGAAAGTGTACAGCTCGGGGTGTGACAGTGAGATGTGATAATGATGGTGGGGTTATAAAGGAAGAGCAGAAAGGTCGAGGCCATTAGTAAGAGACAGCTGCTGGAGACACAGTGACATGATGGAGGGTAGACGAGTGGCTCGGACACCACTCTGCTGTCCCGACTTGTAGGCTATAAAAATCTCAGAAAACTTTATCTGAGGAAATGAGGACACTGAAAGCGTCACACGTATATTTAAAATTGTGTTGTATTTTATTTATGTATTTTTAAAATATGAGTCTTTCTGATTAAATGCCAAAGGCTTGTTTATTCACATTGTACACATGCAATTTTATCTCTACCAGAGTGTACATGTTTATGCAGATGACACTATTTTATATGTTGCTGACTCCTCCATTGATCTAGCTGCTGGGGTTTCAGTATTATATAAACAGTTTACCAGTTATAGATATTTTACACACAATTTTACAAACACTCTCTGGTTCCTAGAGTATTTAAAAATGGTATGCGAGGAACCAGCTTCCAGTTTGGATTCAGGAGACAGACGCTAGCTCTACTTTTAAGATTAGGCTTCAAACTTTTCTTGTTGCTAAAACATCTAGTTAGGGCTGGATCAGGTGACCCTGAATCCTCCCTTAGTAATGCTGCAATAGGTTCAGGCTGCTGGGGGATTCCCATGATGCATTGAGTGTTTCTTCTTCAGTCACCTTTCTCACTCACTGTGTTAATAGACCCTCTGCACTGAATCATACTTGTTATTAAACTCTGTCTCTCTTCCACAGCATGTCTGTTGTCCTGTCTTCCTTCTCTTATCCCAAATGGTTTGCGGCAGATGGTCCCGCCCCTCCCTGAGCCTGGTTCTACTGGAGGTTTCTTCCTGTTAAAAGGGAGTTTTTCCTTCTCACCATCGCCAAAGTGCTTGCTCATAGGGTGTCATATGATTGTAGGGTTTACCTTACAATATAAAGTGCCTTGAGGTGACTGTTGTTGTTCATTCAAAGTGTTGAATTTGTTGAAATTCAACGCTCCTACTGATGAAGTAAGACTTCATCATTAGACTGAAACCCCCCCCAAAATGAACCCTTAAATCAAGGAGAGAAAATTCTTTCAGCAAATGAAAACGAAACCAAGATGATCTTTTACCAGACGATGTGGAGGGGGAAGTAGGAGAGAAACGGCTGATTCAAAGTATACCATAACATGGTGGCGGCATCGTTGTGGCCTGCTGGAGGTCGAGGTCCCAGTCACCGGCGTTTATTCACTCACACACTCTCTCTCACACACACACACACACACACACACACACACACACACAGTGTATAGTACTTTTATTTATTCTCAAAGACCAGGATAACGCTGAGATGATCGACGCATTACAGAATAGAAATCTCTTACTGCTTACACAAACTACAAAAACTCTTCATATAATTCAGTCATTAAAATGATAGCCTTTATCAATACTGGACAAATGCATATAGTTTAAAAGACACGCAGCCACTCCCCTCTTATGAACATCATCCAAATCCTACACAATTATAGCTCTTTACACAGAAATAAGTAAAAAAACAAAACAAAAAACCTCACAATTTCTAATTTCCAATAAAAATATTCAGTATGCTAAAAATGTGAACTGTGTGAGCAGTCATTCACAGTAACAATAATGGTTATACGGGCGGTATAAGTTACACTAATAATATGCTGCAGTTCACATTTTATAAAAGATAACGTGGGTATCGTTGAGTGGCAGGACGACACTGTAGCAAAGGGTTAAAGTTGAGTTCGTTACGGTGTGGATTTAAGTCATATGCGTAAAAAATATACATGATATATGATGTATGTACATATATTATAATAGAACACACTTCAAAATACAGCGATTTCCAGTTTTAAAAGGCATCAGTAAGCATTTCCCAAAATGTAAGAAATAATTAGAGAAGAAAGAGCTCTATGGTGATATCCGCTAAAAGAAAAGAAATCCAGTGAAATTAAGGACATGAAAAGCAGTTCAACTCTGTCTACTGCCAGAGGTTTGCTCCCGAAAACAGAGAGAAATGTATTGATTGTCGCGCTGTTTTATCAGAAGACACTTCAGTGTTTTAAACATTAGTATAAACTTTTAAAAGGCGGATAAGGAATCTTAGCGCTCCTTCTTGGATCCACACAAGCTCAGAAAAACCTACGCCCGCATACACACATGGCCATGGTTGCACATGCAGTTCTCTCTCATTGGCATATGCACTTTTCTTGGTAGTAGGACATTTTATAGCATAATATCTGGGTTATAATAGCATGAAGAGCATAATAAAAGGAATAATTTACCCAAAGGCTGGAACTTTTCTTTAAGATAATAATAATAATTTTTAAAAAATCTGTCTGATTGCTTTGTGTGTGTGTGTGTGTGTGTGTGTGTGTGTGTGTGTGTGTGTGTGTGTCTGTCTCAGGTGAGGCCCTATAGGTTGCTGAAGAGTTCGTTTTTCTTGGTCCAGTCCATGGGCGGGGCTCTCTTGTTGGAGCGTTTCTGGTGGGCGAGCTCTTTGACCTGCTGCAGCGTCAGGTTCAGAGCCGGGATGGTGTCTGTGATTGCTCCCTGTTGAAAGAAAAGCAAGCGAGTAAGAAAACCAGGGAAACTCTAACAAGAGTGAGTGCTGCACTCTGTGTTGTCTTGTGTGGCGTTACCTCAGGCGGGGTGTTCGCGGGCGGGGTTGTGAGCGAGGCGTTAGACGAGGCATTGGACGGGGAGGGGCTGACGGACACCTTCGAATCCCTCGTTGCTTCTTTCGCCACGTTGCCGTTCACCTGCAAACACAAATGCCAGTGAGCATCACTGATGAAGATTTGTAAAATTCCAACTTTTTCCCAACATTCCTGTCAATACCAAACCTCTCCACCAGGAGGCAGCATTGGATTAGTTATTTTTTCCCTTATTAAGAAAAAAGGTACTTTCCGCCTATGAATGACAAACAGGTTGCAGGTTTTTCCAAGACGATTTTCACACATCAAAAATGTTTCATAAAAACAACTAAATACACTTCACAGCTCTGAGGTCCCTTCTTACTGTTAAATGTGTTCAATTTAGTGACACACACAAGATGCTTTTAATACTTCTGGAAATATCTGAGGGCAAAAAGTGTTATCTAATCAGTAAAATCTCAAAGTTAATCTTTGTTTTGATAAGAGTGGTGACAGGTGAAATCTGAGAAATTCTTCCTGGTTAAAGCTTTCAACGCTCCCTCATTTTTCCAGCAGCGTGCAGGAGTTTAAACCCTAACCTTTCCTGCAGTGTAACAGGAAGAATCAGCACTAAGCCTGTAAATCCTGACTGCATTTAGGTTTTTTAGGCCACTAAAAATATCTTTCACCTCCGTGACGATTTCTCTCTGACCTCTTGCTCCCACGCCCCCCCCTCCCTCTCAGCTCTTCGACCTTTTGTTACGCAACAATACGTGGAACATGCAACTTCACCGCAGCACATGTAGATCCTGACTGGCGGGAAGTCCGGGGTCAGGCTTCACTTTGAGCATTTTTGGACAAAGGCCCAAAGTGAAAGGCTGCCGCTTTTAAACACAGTAGCTGCTTTCAGTTTGTGCTCTTCATCCGAACCCGGCCATTATCTCAAGTCATCGCCTGATTTACATAAAAGTCTAAGGTATTCACACGGGAACGAAAGACTCGGTTACTTGAGAGGCCCTCAGAAAGCATTCCTGTGACGCAGCCCCCCCCACACACACACACACACACAAATTTGCTGGAATACTGAAACCACTCATTTACACAGCGGCAAGATCTTTTCTCCGTATTATTGTAGGATCTTTACCTTACAATGAGAAGCCCAACAATCAGACAACCCTTTGAGCAAACACCTGGCAACAGTAGGGAGGAAGAACTCCCTTTCTAAACAGGAAGAAACCAGAACCAGGCTCAGTGAGGGGCAGCCATCTGCCACGACCAGGTGGGGCAGATGGGATGTTTACATGACAAAAGAAATGATGTGAAAAGGAGCCAGAGATAGTAGTTCAGTAAAGCAAGTTGCTGATTAGCTTAGCTTAGCGTAAACACTGAAATCAGGGAAAAAACACCTATCCTGATCTACAGCTGGCAGATCTGGTTTCCTTTAGAGAAAGTCAGGTTAAATGTCTCAACCCAGCAGCAATAAAGCTAATGCCAGAGGTTGAAGCTGGTGCCACCACCCGCTGTAGCGTTTGCCCAGAGAGGTTTTCTATAAAGTGGGAGTAGTTGGTCTGTTTTCAGTGGCTGGAGCAGAAAGACTGGCTCCAAAGAGAATTTTAAGATTTTGCAGAGCTGGCTTGCAAAACCAGTCTTCATAGCGCATGCTCACTCAGATGACACGATGCCCAGCTATCTATGTTTAATAACGTCTTTAATTTCTGAACTTTTGAATATATATAAATATATATAGAATATTTAATATAACATATATACGTATATGTACACACACACACAGTATAAATGGCATTTAAGGTGTCTTGATTGCTTCTCATAACATGAAATGCCACAATCCACCTTAACAGTTGGTACCTGCTAGCTATGTTCAATGGCACCGTGACTTCAAATTTCCTTTATTATTCGTCACAACAGGATTTGAAATTTTTAAACAATAAAAGTTAAAAGACTAAGAACAATGTTCATATTTCCTGCTTCCCATTTCTTATTCCTTGTGGTGGCGCTTAATTACTTTTGATCCGAGGCCGCTCTGTTAAAGATACCATTTATAAAAGACTCAACATTTCCTGTTTCCACTTCAAATTAAAAGCTCTCCAGTGTTTCAGTGGACAGAAACTGTGCGCCTGTGAGGAGTTTGAAAGTTCTTCCTCCTCCTGTGTCATATGTGGGTGGTGTAGATGTTAGATAAATATAAGGCAGGTACAACAAAGAGCTGTGTGAGTAAGCAAACGTGGCTTTCGGTGTAAAGCATAACGTTTTTTCCTGCGGTAACAAAGTGAGTAACGGATTTCTCGTCTAACTGGGAGTGTGTTCGCTCGCCTCCTGCTGTAAACGTCGACTGTTGTGTCTCAGCGGCATTACACCCAAATCCTCCGGCGGGATTTGCAGGAAGCTGCGACATTCTCCACGCCTCAGCCCAAAGTGCGTAGGGAAAAATCCTATTGTCGGATTTTTCTTTTTTACATTACTCTGTCAAACTTTTGCAAATAATTTCAAGTTAATGGCTGACTGGGTGGAGTTTTCTACAGGAACTACACACACAATTACAGGAAAGTGCGATTAATAACTCATTTCAGCAGCCTATCGATTCTCTCGTGTGGCGCAGCACTCCAAAACAAAAGCTGAATGCTGCTTTCCTTGCCTGGCCTTGGCCCGCTGGGTTAAGCAGCACATGAAGAGCAACAGAGCATTTAAAGCAGGAGCACTTCTTGTTTTTGAGTCTGAAAAAAAGACCTTTCCCTGCTAAAGCAAACCTCTAAGTGCTTCTGGTGGGTCTTACCTTCTCCTCCATCCCTCCGTTAACGATGGGCTGTGGCAGCGGACCTGTCAAAAACAAAATGAAGCAACTATTAGTCATCAGCATCAGCTCTCAGGCTCCCTGCCGTGGCACTGTCATGATACCTTCTGTCCTTCAGAGCTCCACTTTCCTAGATCAAGAGTTCCTCTTAAGCTCAACTTTCATCTCGCCAGCACCTGCTCTAGATCATCTATAATTCACCAGTGGGCCATCTCTTCGATGAGATGGTCCTCCTCCGATCAGCTATCTTTCAAAAAGCTCAAGTCAAAAATTTTCCCCATGTTTATTTATTTTTCCCACAAACAAACAAACAAACACATTCCCATCTCTCACCGTTACCTTCCATCCCTCCCTCGGTTTCTCTGCACAGCCAAGAATTGCCTTTTTGTTATTGTAGCTTCTATCAGCTGCTCCTTCAGAGCTAATCTGAGATTTGAGCCCTCAGGTCTTTGCTGTGTGTGAGCGTGTTTGCACCCCTGAGTCTGAATGGAGCCTCTCCAAGTCCTAATACAGATCCAGCTCCAGGCTGAGAGGCCACTTGGAGCTGGCACCTTGGAAACCAAACAAAAGGTGCTGGCCAGCAGGGCTGCAGAGTGTGTGTGTGTGTGTGTGTGTGTGTGTGTGCGCGTGTGAGAAAGAGTGTGAGAGAGTGTGTGAGCGCTGACACGGAGAGTCGGTGTAGGCAGGTGCCCTCTGAGTGGGCAGCATGTGAAGAGAAGTGCAGGCAGTTACCTGGGAAACACCTCACTGGAATGTTTCTCCTGTAGAGCGCTATTATTTTAATCCTGCACTAGGTCTGACTGCAATAAACCAACTACGATTATTTAAGCATTGTGCTAATGTACAAATTTGCCCCTTTATGCTTTTACTCAAGTTCATTTTACAAAGAAACTCAAATAATCATGAGACGTTTAATACAAACATCAAGTACAAAATATATTTAAGTAATAAAACAATCATTTAGGTCATTTTTAGCATAAATATCAAAGACTTGTTTTGGTTTCTCCCTCTTAAATTAAAGTTTTCCTTTTTTGCTGTGATGCACGAAAGTAATCCGAGTATCGTTTGGATTTTGAATCTAGTCAGACTAAACAGAATCTGAAACAAGCTTTGCTTCTACTAAACTAGATGATGTACATTAATCTATAGCAGGTTTGTTGTATATACCAGCAGCTCAGGACCTGGCAACTCAGGACCTTGGCCCTGACAGCTGACCCCCTCCCCACTGAGCGTGCCCAGGCTTTTGCCATGCCAACAGCTGGTGGCATCATGTTAATATGGGGGGGAACTCCTGTGGCAGAGTGGCACTCAGACGCTGCACCACAGCCAGCCACACACCCACACAGAGGACCAGCTGTTGCACCATGGAGGGACCCCGAGTCACAGGCTATGCTAGTGCTCCCCCTGGGGGCTGTGGTGGGTACACCCAGTCCTGAGAAAAGTTAGAAAGTCTTCGAGCAAGGAATTAGAGGCATCTCTCGTGCCTGTAATTATATTTAAATATTATTGCTATTACTCCTCTGATTAAAGACAAAATGTGCTGACTTTTTTTTGGGTGGGGAGGGTCAAACTATCCACTTGTGGTTTATTAATGTGCTGCTTGTTTGGGAAGACGGAAGGAGAAGGCTTGTGTCCATAACATGTCTGATAAAGCAGCTAAATGCACTCATTTGCTCCACCCCTTCTGCACAACTTGTAAAGCCTCACAATGAGCATGAAATTGTGCTCTCACCAGTCAGGTGCTCAGAGGTGGGGGTGACCCGGCACCTCTTGAAGAAGGCGTCTGTTTCGGGGTCCACCACCAGCAGCCGGGTCTCGTGCCCGCCGGCTTTAATGGCAGCAACAACATCTGAATGCGTCTTACCCTCCACCGACATACTGTTCACCTGAAGAAGACAAAAAGAGGAAAAAAGACAGAGAGAGACATTAGACATGAATGAGATATTTAAACTTTGCAAAACCGTCTGCAAACCCTTCAAAACATGACCAAAAAAAGTCCTCATTGTTGCTTTTCGTGGTTGTCCATCTTCATTCCCACACAGAAGTGAACAAACTTCATCACTGTCAGGAATTTTTTTTTTTTTCCTGTATATTATCAGTTTGTTTGCCAAAGGCTCCAGGGCAGGAAATCCTGTGTGTCCACACACAATTGCACACGCACAGACTTAACAAAGAATCCTGAAACTTTCCATTATCTCTCATATATATGTCTGTATACATTTATAAACTCTGTTTCCTACGTCACTGTGACAGTTGCCCTTTAAGTCTGGTATAAGTGTCACGTGTCTCCCAGAAGACCAGCTGACTCCTCTGGTGTAAAATCTCTATGGGAAAGCATGTGAAATATGAAGGGTGTGTGTGTGTGTTTAGGTCACAGGGTGGATCTGCACGTCAAAGCCAGTCCTACAGAGGAAGCCGGACAATAGCTGCTCAGCCAGTAACAGCAGTAACAATGGCTGTCGGCTCCTCACAAAGCCCCGGACCTCAGTGGGTGGTGTGGCTGTCTGGGGCACCTCTCAGGGACTGGAAGCCCCTCTAAAGACTCCCAGCAGACCCTGTAGTCCTTTGAATCCTCTCCTTTATAAATTCTATTCACTTTCAAAGGGAGAGGAGGCGTCCTTCACGTCAGAAGACGATTCTTTGCTCTGATTACGTTTTTAAGTACTGCACAGAAAGAGTCCGTTCACTCGGACCAGATGTTTGTTTGTTTTTCCTGCTTGTCATCTTTTTTTTTTTTTTTTTTTTTTTAATTTATATATATATATATATATATATATATATATATATATATATATATATATATATATATATATATATATATATATATATATATATATATATATATATATATATATATATATATATATATATCTTCCCTCCTAGATAGGTCACATAGGCTCTGGTGGCTCAATAATTGCATAGTTTAAACCCTCCTGACATTAACATCAGCACAAAAAACTGTACTGGGAGCTTCATGGCAAGGGTTTCCACAGCTGAGCAGGCAAAGAGGAAAATGATACTTACAAAGATTGCAACACATATGACAAACATCTTAAATATAAATGAGATAACTTGAATTATTGAATGTGAACAAAGGTCTCCATCTCCAACCAGGCTTTAGGTGAGGCCTGATTACAAGCTACACAATTATTCTCTATTTTTATCCAACTACAAAGAAAAACAGTGGAGGCTGTATAGAGCGGAAGTATGGCAGACTAATCAGGATACAATGCAGGGATATTTTTAGGGAGCTTGAAAGGCTCATAATAAGCTGCTTCTCATGAATAATGAAGCACTTTGTAACTATTTGGCACCTCTTTCAAAAATTTTAAACTTTTCAAACTAGTCAGATAATGTTTTTTGTTCCTAGTAGATAAAAATGTTTTAGGTTACTGAGATCCAGCCCGCACGCTCTCACTTTACCTCTACGATCCTGTCTTTGGGCAGCAGGCCTGCCCTTTCTGCTGGAGAGTCTTCATCCACAGCTCTGATGTACTGTCCCGGCCGCGCCCGCTCACTGTGCAGGTTGAAGCCATATCCGCTGGTGCCTCGCTGGATCACGCAGAGACGTGGCCGCAGTTCAGCGCGCACCTCTTGCTCCTGCAGGGAGAGACATCGGATGTAAACAACATGTATGTGACATGCACAGGGTATAGCAACATGTTTATAAAAATACCTCCACCGTGGGTGTCTGTTCAGCAAGAACAAGAGGCACAAAGATCACAGAGAGCTCCAGTGAGTCGTTAACCATGAATATAGAGCCCAGGTTGAACATGCAGCTGCCTGCTGCATGCTGCTTTGTTGTCCGCTGTGTTTTTGATAATCGAGAGTAAACTACAGCCGCTGTTTCAGCCCACGTGACTCTGTTTGCTCAACAGGAAGGAAAAGGGTCTCGGAGGCATGTGATTGGAGGTCTGCTGGGAAGGTTTTTCGAGAAAAACCGAGAGAGGCAGGGGGGTGGCTCTAAGGAAGGGACCGGTTCCGGTCCACAACCTAACTCATTTCGGGGTCTGCAGGACAATGGAAGCTGGGTGTTGACCTCTGACCGCCTCCCCTCTCTCCCATGTCCTGTCCTGTTTCTGGGATGGCAGGAAGAGTTAGAGCCATATTGTCATTCAGGGGAAAAAAACAAAAACCTGGAGCTCGGTCCCAGAACCTCCCTTCCGCTGTATGGATGAAGCAGTTTCTTTATTTAGCAAAAAGAGAACTTTAAAGGCTTTGTCATCAAAGAGGTCAAAACAGCAACATACAGGAGCACTGGTCAGGGTAATCTTTGTCACCGTGACCAAATCTGACCCGACACTCCCTCCACATCAGAGCGGCTGTGCTGTGCTCCCCTGCCCTTGATCAACTGTACACTGGAAGACAATGAGCCAGCTCCATAAATAAAAATCAGGTATGAATGACTCGCTTTTCTGCAGGAAGTTCTTGCAGAGGCCTTATTGATTAAAATCCCTTTTAAACATCGCTGAACAGTGGACATGATAATAACCGAGGCAGTCTGACTCAACAGTTCCTGTCGTAATAAAACTCCACAACAGAACCGAATGACTTCACTGCATTATATAAACCAATCCTCCGCCACCCCGGCATAAAGCGCCTGAAAAAAGATAAAATCGATTTTCCAGGTGGGAAACATGTTTCATGTCAAGAGACACATGTTTCCTATTAAAACCTAAAGGGAAAAAAAAAAAAAAAAAAAAGGAACTGAATGCATGTAAATTATATACAAAATAGAGGAATTAAAAAGGAAACTATGAACACTGGTGGCTCCAAAACAAGGAACTTCCACATCCTAGAAATCACGTGATCCGACAGCAAACCTCCTGCACCGCACTCGTGTTCATCAGCACAGGACCTTTGCCCACTTCAGGGAAACAGGCGACGAGTACAACAAAGACTTAATGCATCGTCTGAAAAATGAGTTTCATTTGAGGGGGGAGTAATGCATAAAGATGCTCTGCCTCCTGCGAGCTGTTTGTGTACTGAAGCAGAAAAAGGTTCATTTCTGCAGAATTATACCATTTATATTACAGCGCCACGTCTGCCTTGAAAGCACAGCTTAAACTATTAGGGGGAAATGTTCCCTTTTTATTTCCATCATAACATTAGATGAGAAGATTAAGAGAATCTTGTATGCATGTGAGCTGTAAGAGTTTACGATCATAAATAGAAACAATTGGAGCTCAAACTCAATATTTACCACCGGCGTTCCACGTTAAACTAATAGTCTGGCAGTTAGACCCAAACATACATATTTATCATTTCCTTTCCACTCCATTAGTAATCGTTTTGTATACACGTTAAAGGATAATGTTCACTTGAATAATGCAAGAAACTGTCCTCCACAGGATGTGTCTACACTGAGCAACCAAGATACAAGATAGTGCAACAAAAACAGGATACGTCACACCACGCACAGAGTTGCAGATACAGAACGATGTCTTGATTGTGAAGGCACTTCTGTAAACTGCGCTGTCTGTTCTCATCAGTGATGCAGACCGGCCATCTTTGTCTCTTTCGAGAGCCCCATCGTGCAGCAGAACGTGCACGCTACCGATCAAATGTGCTCCCGATAAGAGCAACAGTTTCATCACGCTGCGAACCAATTGCACAAAAAAATTTTCGCGCATTGCTTAACCTTTATCTTCTGGAGTTACACCCAAGCTAAAAGGAAAAGGGAGCCCTCCCTTGCAAGTCCTATAAATTTAACAGAGGCTTTTAAAAGTAGAGACTAAAGGGAAAATTGGAGACAGTGTCTGAATTGGTGGCTCGGCGTTTCTTATTACTGACCTTCCCTCATTCTGAAATCCTGAATAAGAACTCTATGCACTGTTCTTCTGTGCGGTGGTAGAGAGAGGCTTTATCTGTATAAAAAGGCTGGCTCTCACCACAAATGTGATTACAAGTTATCATCTACTGGATGTAAGAGCTCTGAGTCTGTGTGATCCACAGTCACTCAGTTCACCATGTGCCATTTAAAAGAAAAAAAAAAAAAACCCAAAAGTGGGTGAAAATATCGAGTGTCATTCAGACACATCGAAGCGTCAGATGGGCCTGAATCTCATCATCTGGTGCTCTGGCTGACATTAGCAGTTCCTGCTTAGGGAAGAGAGGGTGAGAGAGTCTCTGGCAGGAACAACAAGGGAGGATTTGTATCAGAGAGGAGTGGAGGGCCGAGGAATCTCCACGCGGGTCTGAAATCTGTGGAATCTGCTGAACACACACGAGCCAGGAGGACAACTGAAGATGCCAAGTGTGTGTGTGTGTGTGTGTGTGTGTGAGATTATGCTGCTGCTACGCTTTACTCATATTACTTGTTATCAGTTTCACTACTGATAAAAATCTGATGATCGGTTACAAAATGAGGTGCAGATACGTTGGGCCCACAGGACTTAACATTCATGGCATGTTGTGTAAACTCCCTCACTCTCTCATACCGCTGCTCTTCCTGGTATAACCAACTGAGACTCGTGGTTAAATCAGAGTGATATGCTGAACTGTGAAGTTGTGTCTTCCCCTTCCGGCAGACTCGCTCTTGGCCTGAGCTCAGCTTAGATTAGGAACATCTGTGTAAAACTTTACTCGGATTAGGGCACTTCCCAGTCCAAGCGCATAATATGTGGTAGGAAAAATAAATTAATCCAATCAAAGAGGTGTCAGACATAAAGCCTGCTGGCCAGAATTGGCCCTGTAAAGACTCCAATCTGGCCCACTGCACGGCTTTAGAAAAATGTGAAAGCCGGGATTAATTGAGGACTTTTAACTGTATTTTCACAACTTTAACAGCTTTGCCTACTGTTACAGACCTCCTCCATGACCATTCATACTAAACCAAAGTAAATAAGTAATAGATAAAGAATTAGATGACAGAGAAATTACTGTTTTCTTTTTTACCGTCTACTAGAAAAAGCTTCCAGTAGATGGTGGCATTTCTGTGAATTAACAAACAATTTGTGTTATACCGTAATTACAGGACAGTCTAGCTTTCAGATCTTTCTCTGTAATTTTACATTTGTTTCTTATAACTGAGCCCAAAGTGCTGTAAATGATAGTAGTAAGTGATTACTTTCATTTACTACAGCAGTTTTTCTTTATGAAGTACAGTTTCAAAGGTTCTGAGATGTACTGTTGAAATTGCATTTTTTCCTTATATCAAGATATCTCAGGTTCAAGTTCTTTACACTAAAGGAATGGAGAGTTTCACTATTACAGCCCATTTAAGTAACCTCCATGACAGGAAAATAATGCCTAAGTAAAACAGTCGCTCCAAAAACAAGTCAATCCCAATATACTGAAATGTTAAAACACCCAGTTTCACAGAAAAATCCTCATTTTCAGCTCAAGTGAATAAAAAAAGCAAAACAAAAAGCAAAAGTACTCAGCCTCCTAGTTTTCACAGCTGATGTCCCTGTCGTGACTTTTAAACCTGTTTACACTGAAGTATTAATGGGAGTGTGACAGGTTCATGTCCAGGGTTTGGTTGCACCATCACACAGTGGATGGTGTTTTCTTGTTCAGCATTTGATTAAATCTTTTTCACCTGTTACTTTACAGTCAAGTTTTTCTGTTGTGTAAACAACTTCTCTTTGGATAAAAAAAAAAAAAAAGAAGAAAAAGTTTGTCTCAAGATGAACACACACTCTCCAAGTGACACACACTTTCCCTTCAAGGAGAGAAGTGCCGAACAGGAAATGTTGACACATCTTTCCTCAGTATGCTTCCCCCTGTGCTGCCTTTACTTCTCAGAATGAAACAGAAATGCTACCAGGATGTGCCGCCGTATGCTAATAAATGAAACCGCTTTCATTAAAATGCCCAGAAGAGCCAGTCTGACCTCGTGCTATCTGTGTAGAAGCAACTGGCTGCAGATCCAAACTCTTCAGTCTGCAGTCACGTGTTCCTATGTTCATGTATGATGGCTATGTGGCAATGCAGGCAACTGTGCTTATCCACTGCATCAGTTTGTCACCTGCAGTGTGCACACAGCATAGAAATCAGGAATCATGGAAAAGCTGCACACATATAGGAAGGCTGTGGAAACCATTTCAATAAAAGCCTAATTTTTCTTGTTTGTTTGTCTTTTACTTTATACTTTTACCTGTGCTGAAAAAAGAAGGAAGAAAGGAGGGCAAATAGGAAAACCTGACAAACATGCTAAGTTTGTACAACACAGAGGTGGGACTGATAAATCCCATGATACCAGGGTTATTCACAGCAGCTGTGACGTCGTATTGTGATTTCCAGCAATAAAACACTGACATAATTTCTGATAAGCGATCGAACTGACCATAAGCTGACTTTTAAACGTGATAAAATAACACGTTACTTCACAGAATCTAGTAGTTATTAAACCACTTGTAGCCGCTGTTACTGAAGCAGCATCAACACTCGGTTAAGTAACACTGGGCAGTCCGCACAAAGCCAAACCATTTTTTGTTAGTAGGAAGGTAGTTGAGTAATATTTGTTTGCATCTAGAGAAATCTCTATTGAAAAAAAAAGAAAAAAAAAAGAAAGAAAAAATAAAACCTGCTTCCCAGCTGCTGCCGGCTGGTTTTCACTCTCACACACCTTCTTCCGGGCGACTCGTGTGTGCGAGTGAGCAGCTTCTATCTTGCTTTGAATAACAATAACTCCGAGACAATACGAGGTCCCATTTTAATATTCCAAAACCACACTTCTGAGTCACACGGCTGCCTCACAACGCAGCAGCTTTTAGAGGTTTCTTATTGAGCTTTTTTAACAGATCCCCCAACCCAGATTTGTGTGGCCCTCTTTAAGACTTGTTTCTGTCTTTCCTCAGGAAGCTGTGATAACCATGAGATAAGGCATGATGGCAAAGTTCAACTCACAGGCCTCTGAGTGAACAACAGGCAGCACTTAAAAAAAAAAAAACCAACAAAAAAAAAAAGAAAATCACATGGGGAGGAGATGATGCTGAAAATGAAGCTCTCTTATCTATAAGTTTTATTTAGATATGAAGGAAACTTAAACTGGCACACGAGACAAGGGATGAAACTGCAAACTACCGCAGCAATCTTATGGTTTCGTGCTCATATTTCTGTAGAAGCAAACGTTATATTCGATGTTAGCTGACGTTAAGTAGGCAATAGTTACGTACTCAAGCAGCTTAAAAAAAAAAAAATGACACAAACTGCAGTTCCTTTAATGGCCACTTAAATCCGGCTTAAAACCCCAAAGTTTAAGGTAGAAATAAAAAAAGTTTATAGCCACTGTTTTGCTATCTGAAAGTAATTTTTCACCATAATAATTAAAAAAAGTATATGAAAAGCGCACTTCACTCATATAAAATTAACTCTTTAAAGGTCACTCGCTGGAGCAGTGTGTTATTGGAGGACATTATAAGACTTTTGTTGGTCTTGTACAAACTCCTTGTTATGATTCAAATCGAGCCCTATAATGGGTTTAGGTAAGGGATGACTCACAGGATGACATATACAGTATCACTTTTTGCTGTAATTCTAGTCAGTGTGACAGTAGTGGCTTTAGAGCCCTTTCAATGCTACTATCTTACAAATATTATTGATTGTTGTGACGTTAATAGAGTGCTCACGAGAAGTGTGTGTGTTTTTATGAATGAGGTTTTCATGTTATATTATGCCCCAGTCACACAGGCCGACTAGTTAGTGCCTGGTAACCTTCAATCACTAGGAAAAAAATTAGTATTCCCTGTCTGGCGTTTGCTAGAGTTTAGGTGAAACTGGTTGGAAAGGGGGTGCTGCACCACAAGATGATGATTGCTTATGGTCACCCGTAGCTTGCACGGATGTTGCCGACACTCAGCTAGCCACTGAGCGGTAGTCAAACTTGAAAAAGTGAAATGGAAACGGCACTTTTTCAAGCCAAGTTAGTATCTTCCATGGAAACTACAGGTGACCGCAGCATCCTACTAGTGATCAAGCCAATCACGCTTACCAAGAGGCACTTTATACCTCTTCGCAACCAATTTCATGCCATGACTGCCAGCAACTTTCAGCAGCCACTCAACTAGTCAGGGAATAAATATTATTCCTTAGTAACCATTGGTTGCCAAGTAGTTGCCAATCAGTTTCTAGGACTGTCTAAGCAATGCACTCCTACAGTTCGTGGATGTTCCTTGCTAACCAAGCTTCTCAGCATTAGCCGACACCTTAGCATTCCACCCTCCAGTCCAAATATGGTCGACCTCTTGCTTCAAAACAACAAACAAATAAAAAAAAGCCTGTGAAGCTATAAATCTGCGGTTTGCCTCTGCTACGGTCAGCATATTGTAAAGATGAGTGCGATGGGAACGACATTAGTTTTACAGTGCGTAGCCATAAAAACAAAGCACTGGACAAACAGGAATGTTTACCTGATGATGACATTGGAATAAAAGTCAGGGGATCATCAGAGTCATAACGATTCAACTACTCTTCTTTTTTTGTTTCACATACCCAGGACAACCAAAAAAAAAAAAATAAAAAAAAAATAAAAGAAACCCTTCATGTTGAAATTTCCTATTACATAAACTGTTCTCCTACCCAAAGCAGCTGCTGTCGACTGCTGACGACATCCAATAAAACTCAAGTCCTGCAAATCATCAACTGCAACCTGTCACACTCAGATGGGCTCTGAATGCAGATGTCATTTAAAGCGGTCACTCTTTCATCTTTTTGCCGATTGCTTCATACCCCCTGTCGTTTTACTAAGAGTGGGGGAAGCTCTCCCATGAGTTTGGCCTCTTTGATCAGCATAACTAATAAGCACTAAAATGACACGCTGCCAGGCATCGTGGTTACACAGTGACGCGACAAACTGCTGACCTCCCGGCTCCTTGTGATTGCCATGTGTAGTTTCTAACAGATTAACAGCCTCAAGGGCAGACTTAATTAATGTTTGATGCAAACCTGGTTCCTTTTTAACCACGGCACAAGTTTTGCCCTCTTGAGTGTATGGAGCGCACCACTCTCTCAGGCGGGATAGGGGTGTTGGGTTTCAAGCTGGATCATTAAACCAGCTGGGAGGCAAGCGGAGAGCTGAACAAAGCACCCTACTGTCCCCCCCACTTCCATTTGAGGATGGGACAAACTAGCTGTACAAAAGATAGCAAAGAAAGGTTTTACAGAGGGTTCCCGTTACGATGAACTCTTTGGGGGAAGTCCTGAACACAGAACGGTAATGTCAGTCAACACAGCAGGGGTACACGCACTGATAAGATACCAGAGGGGCCTAGACTTCACTTCAGCGTCTTTGAAAATGTTAAAGTGAAGGTTCTGGCTTTGCTCGAGAGGTTTTTGTTGTTCGTCCACCCTTCAGTCCTTAGTTTTAAACTCACAGTTGCATCAAAACAGCCAGATGGTTTGTTCCATCGCAAATCAACACGGTTTTATCTCCTCAGCCAGTCTTCCTGTCCTTGACCCTCCACCCCTGCGGACCTGAGTGCCGCACGAGCCCAACAAACCAAGTCTGACCTCTCACGTACAAATACGCACACATACACAGCAGTTGATGTGGTTATAAGAAAATGCACCAAGAGGAAGGGAGGAGTAAATATAGAACATGAAAAAGGTGTCAGAGGGCTTTGCTTTTAAATTTGGCTCTCACAAAGCAGAACATGCAGATGTGAGTCGAAGCCATACGATGATGAAATCACCTTATATGGTACATATTGACGACAGCCTGCTAGGGAAAATATTTTGAACTTCATTCTCTCATCTCGTGTATTCAGTGTGTTGTACTTTTGCACACTACTATACAGTCTCACATACAAAAGTCTCAACCCACCACTAATCTCTTTTTATTTTGCTGTAGGAAAATGGGAAATAGGTCCAGTGATTTATTGAAACATGCGCAAACACAACGAGTTTGAAGGTCAACATTTGGCATGACCACCTCTGTTCTTCAACACAAACTCTCTCGTGCAGTTTTGTCATTTTTTAAGCAGTCGTCAGAAATATTTCTCCAAGCTTTTTGAAGAACATTCAAGAAACAGGACATTTTTCCTTTTTCTTAAAGACATGACTTTTAGATGATGTTCTAGGTCTGCCAATTCTTTTTGTTTTGTTGTGTCCTTCTCCAGTGTCCACTTTCCTCAGATTTTTCAAGCACACAATGCACACCCTGCTGAGATATGCCAGGTTTGCAGCTAGGAGCTCTCTTGGAATCACCTCATTGGTGCTAAAATGCTATTTTAAGCCCGTGAAAGTGTGTTATCTTTGATATACATATCAATCGTAGATTGAGCTAAAGAAATGGGAACAAATGATGTGTTTGTGTTACACTTGAATAATGCACAGGTTGTTGTTAAGTGGCTTAATAAATAAATGAATAAATACAACAACAAAAAAATACACACACACACACACACACACACACACACACACACACACACCTGAAAATGGTCAGGTACAAGGACTGGACTGAAAATGAGTGAAAAAGCATCCAATGTATGAAAAACAAAACAAAACAACAAAACCTTTGAAAGACCTTCAGAAAGCCTGCAGAGCTACTGCTCAAGGCCACATAAAAAAGTAAAGAAGAAATTCTGGCTCATTGTTATCACTCAAAACATGCCAAGGGGCTGCGTCACATTATTAAAGCCACACTTAGTTAAGAAAAGCAATCTTCTAAATGCATTTCTCTCCCCTCTTGTCTCTCCCTGACAAGTAAATGTAAGCAAACTTTAAAATTAGCCCAGGAAGGGCTGTCTCTCGTCAGAGCTGCACAGGAAAGGTCTATTGTATTTTTGTCATGTGTGCTAGCCACAGAAACACTATCACCATCATCATCACAAGTAACCAAAATTGACTTTGAGCCTAAAATGTGAAAAACGGTTCAGAAAATTGGAGCCAACTTCTTAAGATGACCTCACCAACAAGATATATTTAGGATTTTATTAATGAAAAAGACAGCGTGAGATTGTTTAAATGGATATTTGTGCTGCTTAAGTGTATTAACGCTCTCTGAGGGTGGCGAGGGTGGAGAGGACCTTGTGCTTTGGGAAGGGGGGTTATTTCAGGGTGCACAACGAGTCATTTCCCCCCCGCCCCCGGCAGGGCGCGGCGCCTCGGCTCATTGTCCGGCCGGGGTGGTGAACCTTCGGCAGAATGGAGAGCGAAATGGAATGTGACATTGTAGAGTCTCCATCCAGTATCCCACGGGACCCAATCGCCAGGCAGCGACCAAACCACCCACACACCCGCGCAGTAAGGGTTCAGGTTCCACCCCTGACCTGGGCCACAGTGGCCTTGGCTGTCGGGGACAGTGGCGTCGTTGTTTGGCTGGTGTCACAAAGGTTTCAGTGAAACAGAGCGCCGTTAATTGCGTGATACACTGACGCCACTGATTATTTATTACCTCCACGATCAATACAACAGTGTGCTGCTGATCCAACTTGACTGCAGACGCTTACACCGGAGTGCTGCCTGACAGTTTTTTCCTTTTACCAGTTCATGATTATCTGACATTTAAACAATGGGGTATATGAACATGTGCTGGCATTAAGAAAGCTAATGTTCATTTACCCTGATGGCCTGTGCGTTAAAAAAACGAAACCGTGGCAATTTCCCAGGTTGAGGAGTACCGACGGGGCCTTTGTTGCACGCCCTCCAATCGCTGCTCTCTACCATCATTTCCTTTCCTTGGGCTGCTGTTTGCTTTCCTCGCCTCACTCTTAAACAGATATTGCAACAAACTGCAATGTGACTGCCTTGCAAAACATTCCTGATACTCTCGTCATCTTGGGCAGCATTATGTGATAAAATACTTTCGAGTTTAATACGATTCCCACCCTTAAATTACACAAAAACAGCGTCTCAAATGAAAGCTTCCTGATAATAGATGAGTGGGTAAAGTGTGCTCAGTGGTAGCGCCCAGCAGCGGTTACTAAAACACTAAATGGATCCATATTGCCATTTTTGGTTATTTGCTTTAACAGTTTTACTTAACATTATAGAGGCAATTAACCAAGATATTAATACTAGAGTGCAGAAATCTGCAGTTCCTTGAATGACCACTGGAGCTCAGCTGCGAAATAAGAGTCGGAAAACATAGAAAGTATGTTTGGTTTTTTTTGCTGTCTGTCTTAAATAAAAAGCTTAAAACGATCAGTTACTCAACTCCCTTAGTTATGCGCTGCAATAGGCTTAAACTGCTGGCGGCTTTCTTTTTAACTCCCTATGTGTTTATATAGGACTCTGCATTTAATCATTACAGTGGAACCCTGACTTACGAAATTAATTCGTTCCCGAGCAGCAATCGCGCCTTTTGAGTGAATGATAGGCTATGGGCTAGTTGCTAACTGCAACAACAATACGTCGTTCAAGTGGAACAGCGAAGCGCAAGTACGAAAGCCAAGGGGGTTGTCACATGATTCGGATTTGTGGGTATTGTGGGCTCAGCCAATCAGAACCAGCGGATTTCGTTACGCGGGCATTTTGCCGTAACAGGGGCAGAAATATTGCCGTTAAGTGCCTTCGTAATTTGAATTTTTCGTTAAATGGGGTATTCGTAAGTCGGGGTTCCACTGTAGTTATTTCTATTAATTATTTATTATTACTGGCTCTCTTCCACAGTGTGTCTTTTTTCCTTTCTTCCTCCCATCACCTCAGATGGCCCCGCCCCTCCCTTAGCCTGGTTCTGCTGGAGGGTTCTTCCTGTTAAAAGGGAGTTTTTCCTTCCCACTGTCGCCAAAGTGCTTGGTCACAGGTGTTTATTGTTGGTGTTTTATCTGTATTATTCCAAGGTCTTTACCTTACAATATAAAGCAATATGAGGCGACTGTTGTTATGATTTGGAGCCATACAAATACAACTGAAGTGAACTGGATTGACTAGATTTGACTCAATGGCTCCTTGGCAACTGCCTGATACAATTCTGTGGAGTGTGGGTCATTTATCTTTATGTAGCTGCTACAGACGACCATAACAGGTCATGAATGTTTCTGCTGCTGTGTCCACATTATTAATGATTTGTTGATATTGCACTTCTAGTTTCGCATAAACAAACACGCAGCGGGAAAGTCGTTAGGCTCACAAATACAGAGATCTCCGAGATGAAACATGATGAAGCGCATGACATCCTCCGCCCCACATATCTAGCAAACAAAAGGGCAGAGAAGGGTGACTCCCGAACTTTCTCACACATGGGCGTGAAAAACCAGCTTGCGCACACACATGAAAGCACCCACACAGAACAAATAGAAACGCAAAGACATGCCCGGGCGCATGAGCAAACGTCAGTCGGTCAGAATGAATCACGGAGAATATCTGATCCTGTCAGACAAACACAATGACGCGCAATTCATTGGCCAAACACAGCCTTGAACAATACCTGGCTTTGTCACAATGATAATCAGACTGACTAACATACAACTTATCAGCTGGACGCACTGTTTACTTAGAACCACAACTCAGTGTCCACCCCTGGGAGATCCCTATTCATCTGGGCTGCATTAGCACTCGTAATGTTGCATGCATTTGCCCTTTTCACTGCCGAGCAATGGTGAGATTGCTTCCCCAGCATTTAGACGACAGTTTACTCTGCACTAAGCTGCTAAGAGTCTTCTTGCTGCCCACGAGGAGGGGGGGGTTTGGGTGGACAGAGGATCACGATGACGAGGTGGTAGAATCTCTCACCAACAACAATGACAGGAAACCAGCACAAACTTCCCAGGAACTGAGCACAGGCCAAGACTCCACTAGACGCCCGCAAGCAGCCAGAATCACAGCCCTAACTACGCTGGCTCAAAGAGCCAGTGTAGGTGTGGCCGTTTCAGCCTCAACTGCATGACAAACGATCACAGCAAGCTGACTACTGATCTATTAAGAGGAAGTTAAATTTACCCAGCATCTGCCTCTGAAGGCGTTACATCACATGTCAGCGAATGAAAGACAAATCACGTCTTTTAAATGAGTATATACAAATCAAAAAACCCTTAGTGGAAGTTCTGCTGCTGAGGGCGGAAGCGAGAGTTTCGTGTCTTTGCTGAAAAAAATCTATTAAAAAAAGAGCTATGCAAATCCAGCACTGCAGGCCACACAGATTAAGTCCTCCCACACAACATGTTATCCTGAGAACTGTGCTTTCTATGTACGGACTGCATTAAAAAACAACACGTATGTTCACGAAAGGTCTTTAATGAGCAGGTTTTATATGAAAGTTCAGATTAGAGGAGAGAGAAGTGACAAACAGCCAGCACATCAATAGACGAGTCCCTCAATTTAGGCTCCTGCAGTCTGCGTGGTTTCTGTCGGCTGTACTTACACACACACACACACACACACACACACACACACACACTTTCCTCTGTATACAATCTCAACTAGGTTCAGTCAATTACATCCGACACTAGCGGTCCTGCCTCTCCCTCTAATTAGTGTTTAAAGTCGGGCTTAAGCAAGCAGCAAGCAGTCAAGTCCTCAAAATATCCCACTCCCGCGCTCTCTCTCCCTGCAGTCCACGTTAGATAAACGTCATCTTAAAACACATTCTTAAAAAAGAAAATCTCATTTTCCCACAGCTCATGATTGTATTCCAGTGAGTAGGAAAAATGACTAAGAACATCAAATTGTCAAAAATACAGCAGGTGCTAATAAATCTTTGTGTTGACTGAGCAAATAACTGGCTGATAGTTTCAGCTCCAGTTTTGATGGCATGTTATACAAACACCTCAATCGCTCAAACTCCGCCAGAAAAAATACACTCATCCCCACAAGTCTTGCAGCAAAAGCTCAGAGAAGAGCGTATCGGGCACACTTCACTGACCTCCACAATAGCAGGGTAAAAGTTTTACTGCCCGGTAAACAAAACGACGACCTTTGGAACGGCTGATGTGTTTTGCTCTCCCCCCCCCCCCCCCGTGTGTTTTGTTCGCCGCTGACGACAGCGGCAGAGCTGATCACTTCGACCTTCATCTCTGCTCATCCAGTTTTTCACACCTCGCTTTCTCACTCTCGCCTACCTCCATCCTCGCACATATATATACACACGCACCAACTTCACACAAACTGCACACAAGCACCATCAGTGTAACCATGGAAACCAGGGCTCCTCAGCTTCCGGGGAGGGCGTTGTTCTTCGAACCCTCTTTTGTGTCGCTTCAAAGATGAAGCCAGACAGGCGGAGTGTCCGTGTGGCCGCTAAACCAACACTGTGTTTTTCAAGGCTGTGTGTGTGTGTGTGTGTGTGTGTGTGTGTGTGTGTTATTGGCTTGGCAACGGGATTCGAGACAGGAATGCCGGACAGGATGTAGGAAGAAAATTCCAGAAACAGTAAAGTCAATGCCAAAAACACCCTGAGGGTGCCTGTGAATGCAACGTAGAAGCAAGCAGACTTTAAACAGCATCCCTCAAGTCCAATTTACACTCTCATACTCTCTACTGTGTCCCCAAGTTACTTCCTCAACCTGTGGTTTGTGCCTTTACACAAAAACAGAAATTCCCAGCTAGGCTCCCTACTCACTCCAGATCCTCCGTATGTTAAACTCTGGGAGACAGCTGGAATAAAAGATCCGAGTGGTGAGAATGAATTTGTTAGGAGTGCTGTCGTTTGTTTCCCGCTGGTTTGCGTGCCAGCGTGCACCGCACTGCCACAGCTCCATTAGGCCATCTGTGGAGACTATCGAGAGTAAACACAGGAACAATCGCTGTATATTCCTAGGACAAACAACATAACTGAGCAGTGCTCGAGTGCTGTGCACAAGCGTAGGCTGTTGCTATTTTCATGTGAGGGAAAAAAAAAAAAAAAAGAAGCTTAAATAAATACCAGAAACATGTTTCCAGAAAAGTCCTGCATGCTCTGGGTATGTGAATGCTGTCATTATACTGCGGGTACAAGAGAAAAAGTTTATATACATACACATGCATTATGATAAATGCAACACTGTGTCAAATGAGCATGAGCGTCAGATTTTTGAGAACAGATGACTAATTTCACTGATTTCATCTAGACAACCGATCGCTTTATGCTCCACTTGGTTTTGTTGCTGCATCTCTTCGGGTTTACTAAGCAGTGTAACTGGACGGCTCTTCTCGTGAAGGCATTTTTACTCATTTACAGAAAAACATGAGCCATCTATAATCAAAATAACATGGTTACCAGATCAGGTTACATATTTTTCCTCTGGTTTTGAGTGCTGTTAATCAGTAAAACAGGTTATTTTTTTTTTAATCACGTAAAAGAAGAAATCTGGCCTTGACGCAAAAGTTATCTTTTATAGCAAAACCTTTCCCGAAGACTAACAGTGCTCCATTCTCATAGCGCTTGAATTAAGTGTGGCATTTGATATAGCAGGCCATAAAGTTTGGTTTGTGAGGCTGCAGCATTGGGATGCAGTGATTTAGCTCATATCTGACCAACTGAATTGGTTTTTTGTTTACACTGGTGACTCTGGAGTCCTTACGGGTCTATTATGGGGCCCATCCTTCTTTCATCCCTTCATTACGTTGATGACAAACCGCTCTATCAACCAATCAAGTCCACAGACTCAACAAACCTCTCTGAACTGAACAACTGTCTAATAAACACCAAGAAATGGACATGAATGCAAATATTATTGACTTTCAACTCAGATAACAGAAATTCTTACTGTTGGTCCAGACAAGTTGTATCCAAGCATCACCATACTACATCAGGTTTAATGGCTCCACTTTAATTTTTGCATTTTAAGTTTATTCCAATTTATTCTTTACTCGAGATTCTTTGTTGAATTTTTCGTTTGTTTATTATGTGTTTTTTAGAAACTGTTTATCACTGGTTCTGATAAGTATTATACAAATAAAGTTTATCATCATCATAATCTACCAACAAAAGACGGGTGGAGCTAGCTAAACTTGCAGTCCACATGCAGTTGGCATCTTCTCACACTGTCACAGCTTCGTCCCTCTGCAGGGCAATATGGTTGGCAAGTGAAGTTTGTTAGCAAGAAACTAGTTCCTACATGAAACTGCTGACAACAGAGTCTGGATTTTTTGCTTTTTTGTTTTGTTTTTGAGTAACCAGGTCATGATTCCTGAAAACAAGCATTTCTGGTTAGTTTCTGAATTTGTTTTTGGTTCCATAAGGTGGAAAAAGAGGCAGACATCGGTACAGCTGTGGCCAACTCACAGCAAAACAACCTAATTTCAGTTTGCAGCGTCATCGCCTGTTTGTTTTATCTTTTAACACCTGTGAAGGAAAAAGAAAGAAGCCGTCTCGCAATTAAGTGTTAATGGAAACATCTTCCAATTAATCAGCACTTAACACTTCACCCGCAGAAGATGATGATTATTATATTAAGGAAAAAATGAAAGCTTAGCCGGTCCCTCTCTGTCTCTTTGCGACGGCTGCTGGCTATTATGACCCTTCTTTCCACCCACAGTTAAGTACGGAGGATGAGCACCGCACACAGACGCAAACAGCCTCAGGGATAAACATCCGAGACGCTGCAGCGAGGGACACAGATGTTCCAGACTGCAGGGACCCTCGTCCTCTTGAGTGCTTACACTCGGGAAACAACAAGTGGCTGACGCAGATTGAGAACATGTCCCTAATTTTTAAAGAGAAAAAGATCAAAGGGTGAAAAAAAAGCACTTAGTGGGCTTCATTTTGTTTCATTTTTTTTTTTTTTAAAGGGGAGTGGGAACTAAACTATTTCCTGGTGATTGTTGTGGATGGCTCACAAATGTAAGTCATTTGTTTTTTGTGGTTTTCTACATTGAGGGTACATTTTTTCCTTTTTTTAAACTGCTCAGCTTCAATGTGTCACTGTCCTCACATTTTCAAGTAAATTCTCTTTAACGCCAGAAAACAAAAAGATGATCAGATTGGTACGAATATCGATCGTTGGTATTGGTATCGTAGCAAAGCTGAAAGGTTTGTTTTTTTGTGTTAGATAACACAACAAAATGAATTGTAGAAAGTAAACATCACAGTGATTTAGTGGTCATGAAATGTCTTCAGACTGATGATGATTCATCTCATGACACACTGCTCTCCCCTACATAAGCTGCCTTTATAGCTTAAAAATATTGGCATTGGCAATATAAGTCCTGTATCTCTCAGCACTGTGAAAAACATTAGGAAATCAGTTATTTGGGAGAAGAAAGGCACAGGTTTGAGGCCCTGTTTTCGTGATCTCAAGCCTTTCACCCACAGCAAATGCCCTGCCAGCAAAGCCTGCCCACAACCTGGCAACACGTGGATGCAGCTGACACAGAGCACCTATTATCTGCATGAAACAGTACCTGGGTAAAAGCAGGGAGCTTTGATGCAGTTATCAGCACTTATATCTAAGTGCCATCATTGGCATAGGCATAGATTGTGGGTGGGGATGCTTGGAATAAAACCACAGAAAGAGGGGCTTTTATTTTGAAAAGTTATGGGGGAAAGTTTTGATCTGTGGGAAACCTGGTGCCTGATTTTATAGTGAAACATTTGCACAACGCAGAAATGGCAAAACTTGGTGCACGAAAATTCTCGTGAAATGCGGGAATTTACCAGTTTCATGTGTCTCACCTTCTCAGAGCTGATGCTCAGCTTCTTCTCCACGTGTCCGTGGATTTGCCCATTAGTCTCTGGGATCGGCGTGGACTCTCTGGGCGTCTCTTCAGGTGTCTCCTCTGGTGTCGTCTCCTCAGGTGTCGTCTCCTCAGGTGTCTCCTCCTGCTTCACCTCCTCCACCACCTCTTCTTCTCGCGGCTCATCTCCGTTTTCTGTCCCGTTCACTTCTCCATCCTCCTGCTTCTCCTCCACCACTACCTCGTCCTCCTCAGTCTTCTCCTCCTCCTCCTCAGTCTTCTCCTCCTCCTCCTCCTCCTCTTCCACCACTACCACCTCCTCCACTTCTTCCTCCTCGAAGGGTAGGGGGACCCCGTCGGTGACAAAAGCTTTCAGGCACTTCAAGTTGTGCTTCTTCAGCAGCTGCTCCGTGTCCGGGTCCACCACTATGAGCTCCAGCCAGCCCACGGTGGCTCGTATCCGGGACACGACCTGCTGGTGGCTCTCGTTCTCCACGTCCTCCCCGTTCACGTACACCAGCCGGTCGCCGGCACGGAGCCCGGAGGTCTCTGCCGGGCTGTCGGGCTCCACTAACCGGATGAACTGGCCCGTCTTACCTTTCTCCCCGTGGAGGTGAAAACCGTAGCCGTTGTCCCCCTTCTCCAGCGTGCACAGCCGGGGGCGCAGATACTGGCTTTTGCTCGGCATGTTCGGCTTCACTCGCATTCACGCTGCTGCTGCTCAACCTGTTGCTGGTTCACTGTGGAAATAACTAGAAAGCCTCCTCAGGATGCTGCCGAGGAAGATTATGTGTGAATGAGAGGAATCCTCTTAAAAAATTAAAAAACACCCACCCCCCGCCCTGCTGTGGAGACCAGTCCGTGAGAAACGCTGCTGCTTTGCTTCTTCCTAATGTGCTCTTTGCAGCGGAGGTGGTCTAAATCCTGAGCGAAGCCCCTGCTCCTGTGCGCACTGAAGGTCCTGACCCGGGGACTGGGCTGAGGCCGATTAAACTCAATCAGCAGACGCTCCCTTTCAGTGTTGCTGCACAAAACAAGTGGAAAATCCACTCAGGAAGAGGGAGGTGCGTTCACTGAACGGCCCAGCTGGCAGCTTCATGCAAACTAGGGGCCAGTGGAGGAGCAAATACAAATCGAAGCGCGATGATTTCCGAAAAACAAGAAGAAGAAGAATTTGAGGAAAACAATACATATAAAAAACACACACAGAGTAATCCTGGGGATTTTAAAATCTGAATCAATTAATTCTTAGTTTTAGCTTTTACCTTTCTGAAGTCACAGGTAAAACATTTGTTTGTCATTAGCATATTCACTCCACACGCTGCTGTAGAAACAGTCATTCCACTAAGGTAGGGGTGGAGCCCATAAATTATGAACTTTTAACTGGATTTTCTTCAGTTTTACAGCTTTTGCTAAATTCATACTACATCAAAGTAATTAAGTAATAGAGGAACAATTAAATCACTGAAAAGTTCCTGTAGAAATTTGTTTGGTCATTGAGCAACTAAATTAATTTTTTCAACTTATTTTCTTTATTTTTTCCAAAGAATCATGCTGACACATTTAATTATTTTTAAATTTGCTTTTAAGTATTTCTATTTTTAATTATTTCTTTATTGTGTAGACAAATCAATACATACTGTTGAAATCACTTTTTTTTTTCTTATATTAGGATATTTCAGGTATTGAATGTTCAGTTAAACTTCTTTACATTGAAGTAGAGGGAGTTTTACTGGTCTGACCCACTTAACATCACATGGGCTGTGTGTGGCCCACACTGAGATGAGTTTGATGTCCCTGCAGGATACCGTATACTGTTTTTAATGAGAGTGTTTGGGGGGTTGATAAAGACTTGCGACCTCAAATTAGTAACCAGACAAGACCTAGTTATGACTTTCTGACTCACCAGATCGGACTTAAGGGGACTTTCCTTTGGCAGACTCAAATAATGAAGTCTGCATATGTGCAGATAGTCCTAGAGAGCAAAGATTGCTCTAAATGCTCAGCTTCAAATATTTTGTTTCCTGCTTTTGTCTCTGTATGACGTCAAAGAGAGTGAATGTACTCCGTATGGTCATCTCATGCACACTGCTCTGTCTGTGAGCACAGATGCCCCACCCACCTGCTGTTTGCGAGGGGCAACCAATCCAAAGAAAGTTAAGTCATGCTAAAGTACCCGAGTGGAATCCAGTAAAAACAGGTGAAGCTGGAGATGACCGTGATTTAAATGATCAATGTGAACAAACTGGGCATTTTAGGAGCCCTGCATCGACTTTCAAGTACTCCTAAAGTCCAACTTCTGGCTATGCGATCGTCTGTCAACAATAATCAGCATCAGTTTTCAACTCCACTGTCACCCCAAACTCATCTCAGAGATATAAGTGACATGGCAGTGAAAATAAATCCTGACAGGAAGCTGCTCAGCTAAAACCTCGGGCAGGATTTGACTTCTTAGCTGAGAATGCTGCCAGCCCTGATAAGAGGACAGACGCAGAAGCTCTCAGCAGTATGGTGACCACGTGCAGCAGTGGGTTCAAGTTGGTGATGGAAAGTCGCTCAAATAATGCACTTTTATTTCCACAAGAAAGGACCGAAAGCCTCAGTGGGTCTGCTAAGTGAGTCATACTGTAGATGGATGTGAGCCGCCTTCAGGTGTACAGTGAATCACGACTGTGTTCTTAAGTATTTCATGTCTTCTCGCATCACCCCAGTGCACTAGTCCATCTAACCTGTGCAACCACACAGATCCTGAGCATCCTTTCGCAAAAAGCTTGCCTACATACAGTAACATCATAAAACACACTCACAAATCCACAGTTATTAACATGTGTACAGTTATCTACCTGATTGATAAAACACTTTATTTTCTCTAGCTGTGCATGTTGGAGAATAAACAGGGCAGCTGCTGCCACACAGTGGCTCATTAACTGCAGCACATCTTGCCGTTTGTCAGCGACTCAAGCACACACACACACACACACACACACACACACACAGACACAGAAATGCAGACGAGCCAGACTTCAATAAAGCAGCAGCACGTACATTACAAAATATATATATATTTTTATAGATCGTATGACAACAAAGCACTTTTTCATGGCACTTTGTGATCACCGTGACAACCTCTCAAGAGAGGACAAATGTGACACAGAGCAAGTCTGACGAGCAAACGTTCATAATGAGCAAAGAACAGCGTACAAAGAAAAGTGATGCACAAATACAGCTTCGCTACAGGCTACACACACCGACATCCACCACCGAAGGGGACACGACAATAGTTGTGTGAGGGGGAGTGCTGTTGCTGTGTGTGAGTGGTGCATGTGGAGGGAACAGTGGAAATAATCCCACTGTCTATAGTTACACATACAGTACTCGGGATGGCGTGTCACTGGCCCTGAATTGAATGTACAGACAGACACAGAGTGGGTAAACGCCCTCCAAACGTTGGCTTTATTCTATCTAACAGCAGTACAGATGTGAACAGATGGGATCATTTTAGCTACAATCTCATCGTGAGACTCAGACTCACTTAAAGATTTAAAAGACTGTAAGGCCAAAAAAGGATTCTGTTCACAGCCTGATATAACTGGGATTAAACAAGCTCAGAGTTGTGCAGCAATGAAATGCTATATCCACGCTGGCAATCGCCGGCACCAGCGGTTGTTTAACCTGTTCATTCGTCCCATCCCTGCAGATGGATATAGCGTTTCAGTCCGCAACTTCTGACTGGTAGCTTTGATACAACTGTCACCACAAAAAAACCCACAAATATCTCTACACGTGACATAAAAGGTAGAAATTCACATTTCAAATAGGGGATGGCAACCAATCCAGATTCACTTTCATTCAGCCGAAAGCTCGGTGGAGCGAAGACGAGGACGTCTGCTTCTCAGGTTTTGGTGCAGGGATTGGCTTTCATAAGAGAGACCAGCCTTTTTTTTTCTTTTCTTTTTTTTTAAACTTTCCCTCCCTCCACATTTCTTTATCTGTATGTGTCTCTCGCTGCCAGATTATCAGCATCAGCTACGGGCCACAACAGCCAGTCTTGTGCTTCTGAGACTCGATGTAGTCGTGTATCTGGAACTTGGGCTCATTTGGCTGCTGCGTCGCTCTGTGCTTCAGCTCCCTGATAGAGAAAGAGAGAGATGCAGGAAGTTAGATGCAGAGGTGGCGGATGTGTGGGATAGAGCACAGACAGGCTGAGCAAATAAAGAATATGAGAAACGAAGAGAAACGTATCAGGATCTCCGTGTTCTGAGATTTTATCAGAATGCCTCAGGCGTGCTATCATTTAATCTGACATCCACTTAAGACTGCCATCACATCAGCATTACAAATCACCGGCATTAGTTTCATTTGCAGGTCTGGAAGCACACGTTATAAGCCGTCATTGCAGACTTCATGTGAACCTTTTGTAGATTTGCTTCCAGTCAGTAACTCATTAAAATACAGCAATCACACACTTATTATTTAGAGTCCAGAGGAAGCCTGACATGCAAAAAGTCTCATACTAATAATAATTATAGACAACAGGAGCAAACAACAAACTAAACAAAAACCAGTGGTTTGCAGTAGTTGAAGAGGAAGGCTTGATTGCATCAATTTAAAGTCTGAGACAGAGAAGAAAAAAACAACAACCACATAACCGAGAGGAGAACATCAGAGTAAACAACAGAGGTCAGGCGTATGCATGGAGCGGATAACAACCCTCATGTGAAATCTCACCGTTCATTATTCCACAAGCATGACCCGAGCTGAAGAGAATTCATTAGTTTGTTACCTTTGTGGACCGAGCACAAAAACATGCAGAATTTAGTGCAATTTATATTCAGTTCGTACTGCAAAGGGTTCTGTCTTTAAAAGGAGAATAGCTTTTGAAGTCTAACATACGAGATGTCATCAGCGATGATTTACCCTGCGACTTCATTTTTTATTCAGAAAAGAGAAGTAAGCCAAATGTTGATTGTGTTTGCAAGGCCAGCATTGGTCGTCCAGCTTTCATGGCCACTAATGATCCTCAACATCAAATCTGGGCCTGTTTTCTTTGTTTTCTTCTCTTTTCTTAGTTTTTGCAAGTTTGAGGTCGGTGGTGAAATTGACAAATAGGCTACTTCCAGGCAAGTGGTGGAAGTGGTGCAGAGGCACACAAGAAGGGGTATAGTTGCAAAATTTAAAGGTATGGTGTGTAAAATCTCACCACTAGATTTCAGTAAGTTCCAGATTGCAGTCAATTGAAGTCTGTTTTCTTACCCCTTCCAATTAAGTGCATATTCCTAGCTACGGTGGCCCCTGTGGGACAAACACCTCTGGCTGGTGTTTATCTGTAGTGAGTGTGTTTACCTCAGGTGTCAATATGCTGGGTGTCCACGTGCATTTACTCTGGTAGCTGTAAAACTTTGTGAAAGGGGTCTGATGCAAGCGAGTGAGTCACTAAAGCTCACTGCTGTCTGATGACAGCAAAACTGAGGTGAGTTTTTGAGGATATCCTGAACTTTTCTGTCTGTAGGCGTTTCTGTTAGCTGCTGTTAGCGAAACAGTCTTCGAAGTGGATCTAACAGTGTCGGCTTTGGACACCCTGACAGACGTTACACATTAATCAGTGTATATTTATGAATACAACATTCTCTTTGTTCCATTAAATAAGCTAAAAAATGACTCATTTTTTTATTTAGGTAATCAAAAGTGTTATCTACAGACTCCCCACATGGCAAAATGAATGAAACAGCTATGAGACCCAGAAATAAAATGTATGACTGATAAATTATAGCTACAAAAGTAAAAACTTTACAATAACTAGATCTACCTTTTTTGCTGATATGTATATTCTGTGCAGTGTCTTTTTAGTTTACTTTTTAGACTGAGTACAAGGTCGTTTTTTAAATAAACCTTTAGTCCATTCTGAGATCAGAATACAACACTAAATACACTAGAAGGCTAAAAGTGTATTGATGCTCAGATATCCTACCCATATGTGGCCATTAAAGATGTTATTCTAAAACTATGGACATTAATAAGCTATTACATGAGCATAGACTCTTCTGGGAATCGATCCCATTAGAGTTTATAAACTGGCTGAAAGGATTCAAATTCAGCCACAAATACCACTGTAGTCTATGATCCAGTTTATCCCAAAGCTACTGGATGAGGTTATGGTTAAACTCACCCCACAACGGCAGCATATTGTTTAAAAAATTAAATGTTGTGGGATTTCTTTTTCCCATATTGCAAACACCCTGTTCCAAAAAAGACAAAGAGCAGCAGACCAAAAGTATTCAAAACATGCATCTCATGCTCATAACTGCAACAGAACTCTGACTTGGTATGTCCAAAACTCCCCATCACCCATTTAATTTATTTGTTGGCTTTGCATTATTTTCTTCTTGGGTTAGGGTTAGTGATCAGTGATTATTTTAGTCAGATTATATTTTTCTTTTAACTGGAAATTAGGTGGAGTTTAGGCTTTTTTACGCATAGTGGGGGAAAATAAAACACAATTATAATATTAACATTAGCATTCGATCATACATCTCTTAAACCTGCATTATTTGCTCCTTTTAAGACTTGAGGATAGCCCGAAAAATTTAAAAAAGAATAACATAATTACCCTACTATGCTACCATGGCAACAAAACTGCCTGTTATCACATTAGGCAGACATATTGGTGCTTTACCTGGTAAGATGATGCTATGTGCATGCTGACAGCCAACTAAATCTTCAAAGCCACATTCTATAAAACCAAAAATTATCAGCTGACCTACACCGAAGTGGGTTCTTCGCTTCGGTCAACTAATTTCCATTACATAATGTAATCTCATCCATTGTGTACACATAGGTATTGATTACAGGAGGTTTAAAACTTACTTTCCTATAGCTTGAAAAGCCAGGTCCACATTGACTCCGGTCTTGGCACTGGTCTCCATGAATGGTACTCCATATTCCTGAGATGGAAAAAACATTAGAAGAGTAAAGACTCTCCTCTGCTGTGGAGAACATAACCACTTGAAAATGTCACGCATTACCTTGGCCAGCTTCTCCCCGTCCTCCGTCTTCACGACCCTCTCTGCAGCCATGTCTGACTGTAAGACAGCAAACGGAAAAACAAGTCATCACAGTGTAGGTGACGGGTCACAGATTCACCATGCCATCCGCTACATCTCGTCAGCCGGCACGTCCTGTCTCTTATCTGGCAGCCGGGCCGCCAGCTGGTGAGCCAGATCTCCTTCAGACTGGTGAAATGTTAGAATCTCCACCTCCAGCAGAAGACCGATGCCACCAGTCCCGCTGCTTTCACAGTAAACAATCTGAGCTGCTGCTACGTGACATCTAAGACCCTTGAGACGAGTGAGTTTTCTCTGAGCCACCAGAGGGAGCTTTTAGATATATTAGCAATGACTGCTGTTGCAGTGAGACAGGAAAATGTCTCTTTTCATCACCAGAAGCGCTTTGCAGGAAATATTCAATGCATCGGCCGCTTGAAGCAAAGCAACAGCAGTTTAGTGAGGCACTGTTTTTGGATGAATGTATCCTTAATAGTCATGATGATGGAATAACACCGGATGATGGATGAAAGCGACAAATTTGAAAACAGGCCGTCTCTGTGTGCACAGGTGTGCACATTAAAAGCACACAAATCAGAGGAGACACACAGCAACACGATCAGGACATCAATTTGTGCGCTTGTAAACGTTATGTTAAGAGATTAAGAGTTTGCATTCGTGCATGTGTGACAAAATGTGACAACGGCGTGTTAAAATTGTGCAAAGGACTTGTTATGCTCCTAATCTTTTATGTAACACTAAACGGAAGCTATGCTCACCTTGTTGCCGAGCAACATGATGACCACATCCTTCTGGGCATGCTCGTGTATTTCAGTCAGCCAAGCCTTCAAAAGTAGAAAAGATAGACAGTCAGAGGAGGAGGAGGATATTGGTCAATTAAAAAAAAAAAAAAGCAAACACCACCAGATGAAGCAAGCGCTCTGCTGTTCCACCTGAGCAGTGCGTTATTACCACCCTCCAATCAATCATGGCGTCACTGAGTCACTCTTGTCCTTGAATGTTTTTATTGCTTTTCATTATTGAAACTGTGTAACCAAGCAAATGATAACATCTTGTCATTCTAAAGAGAGAAGACGCTACGGGCCCCCGCAGTACTTTGCATGTAAATAGAGTTTAACGTTCAGCTTGAGGGGGCTTGGGAGCAGGAAGTGAAAATAAACACAGAGCAGAGAGGAGCAATGAGAGGCAGAGGCAGCGAAAGCACTAGGGGGAAAGTAATCTGAGAAAGTCTTACCCTGATGTTGTCAAATGATGGCTTGCTGGTGATATCATAAAGCAGGAGTAACGCTGTGAGAAAGGAAACATTTAAAAAAGGGCTACTCTTTCATAGGTGAACACACACACTGCTTTGCTTCATTACCTACTCTAGACCTTCCCCCACACGGAGAGCATGAGGAAGTAAAATACATAAAAATGCAAAGGTTACCTTGGGCATCTCTGTAGTAGGCGTGCGTTACACTGCGGAATCTCTCTTGGCCGGCTGTATCCCAGATCTGGGTAACAAAGCACACAGATACATGGTATGCAAACACTGGTGTGCATCCTGATCCACCCTCACGAAATACAAGACAGCTTGTTGTCAGCAGCACGCACTGCGAGCGATAATACCTCTCCACAAAGCTCTAACGCAGTAAAGCGTGAAGATTTGATTCAAATCCAGAATCTGAGTAGTTGAAGTTAGAAGTTAAAGCTTGCTGATAAAGCTAAACTTTGTATTTTTGTAGCTTTTTGCTCACTGGTCACTTCATTAGGTACACCTTGCTATTACCGGATTGGACCCTCAGATCTGCCTCAATTCATGAAGGTGCTGCAAATATTCCTCAGAAGTTTGGATTCATGTTGACATGATAGCATCACACAGTTGCTGCAGATTTGTCGGCTGCATGTCATTGATGTGAGTCTCCCCTTCCACCACATCCCAAAGGTGCTCGGTTGGATTGAGATCTGGTGATTGTGGAGGCCGCTGCACTACAGTCCAGCCCATCTGGCACCAACAAACATACCACGTTCAAAGTCACTTTTAAGCATCTATCTTCCACATTCTGATGCTCGATTTGAGCATGTCGCCCTAACCAACTCTACATGCCTAAATGTTGCTGCCATGTGATTGGATGATTACATATTTGCGTTACAAGAGCAGCTGAACAGGTGTACCTAATGAAGCGGCCCGGGAATATAATTATAATAAATGACCAGCTTGGCCATTTAGCTCATTGTCTTGCAAAATTACTGGCTCTAGTAGAGAAACTGCTAAATTAGTTGGCCTAGTGTAGCAGCTGTTTTCTTGAATACATCCTTAAATAAATCCTGCATTTTTACTATATTTGACTATATTCTAGGCATTTCTCAGCATTTAGTTCAATATCAAATGAAATTAATTTAGTTGTTTGTATATAGACATGTGGTGTTTCTGTTAATTCAGCATGTTGGCAGGTTGTAGGGCTGCTTCTGAACTTCCTGAGCTACTATGTAGGTTAAAATATAATATTAAGCTATATGCTTTTTTTAAAAACCCCAGTGTTTCCAAAACACAAATCAAAGAGCGAAGCACGTCACAAATGATTTGTAATGTCAAATAAATGGTATGAGGAAATGTTGAATACATCCTATCCACCTGCTGCAATTCATCCAGCCCCTTTGAAGTCTCTGAACCTTTCTGAGACTTTAGATTTTCTGCTGTAACTCATTACGTCTATTTTGGGATTAATCACAGGATTTTTTTCCCCTAATGTATAATGCTTGCAAAAGAAGAGAGGCTAAGATAGCAGAGGCGTCTAAATCTGTTGCCTCCCACTCAGTGTTGAATGAACAGGTCATAATGATAGACTGCCATGTTTTGGGGGACTGTGTGCCAACAGCATGCTGCCGGAATAAAACCCCAAATCCCTTTTTACTAACACAATATCTTTAACTGGATATCTTTAACAGTGGTTAAAATCACAGATTTCATTTAAATGGAGAAATCACTTTTTCTTTTCCAGGTAATTTTGGATTCTCTATCATCTCCCACCCTGGATGAACTGAGGTGAACCTAAAGCTGAGGCCATTAAAGCTGCTTGAGGGATGAAAGAGGAGCTGTCATGCGATGAGGTGAAATGCAGGCAGACATCGACAAGGTGCAACGCTCTCACCTGTAGCTTGACTTTCAGGTTGTCGACATCCACCACTTTATTCTAAGAAAACAAGGAGAGTCTGCGTGAGACAAGTCACCATATGTTTAGAGACTGGAGTGCTGCGGAAATGGCACAGAAATGAATGACGAACATCACAGCGGACCAAAAAAGCTCATGGACTCAGCGTGTGACAAAAAGAAACAGGGCGACTAAAAGTGGATTTGAATGCTGGCAGGGAAAGTAATTTGCAACACCCACACAACAGCGAGGTCTTTGGGATAAGAGACTTAATTACACAACAGTGAGAAAGAGGACTGGCAGCAGAACAACGGACTCCCCCGTTAATTTCCTGCCGCCCTGTAGGGGTGCCCTCTGATTTCCTGTTTTTAAAAAAGAAAAGAAAAGATCTGTCTAAAATAGTTTAGGCGACCCGGCTAAAAAAAATAGTGCTGTGATTAAGATGCTGCAAATTTTGGTACTGATCCAATAACGAGTAAATACAGGGCCATTATTGCAGATACCAGTTCCAGTATCGATACTTTTAACCCATAAAGACAGGAGGTGAGAGCAGCGTGTCATGATTTATGACATCAGTCTGGGAACACATTTTAATGAACGCTAATGAGTTTTGTTTTCCACAATAATAGATTGATACAACAAAACACACATTTTACACTTTCATCTATGTGAAATCTGTGAATATAGTGCATCCTTGAAGTTGGAGGTTTATATATATATATATATATATATACATAGTGGTGGTAGACAAACAGAAGAAGACGGCCGTAGTGATCGATGTAGCGGTTCCGAATGACAGCAATATCAGGAAGAAGGAACACGAGAAGCTGGAGAAATACCAAGGGCTCAGAGAAGAGCTCGAGAGGATGTGGAGGGTGAAGGTAACGGTGGTCCCCGTGGTAATCGGAGCACTAGGTGCGGTGACTCCCAAGCTAGGCGAGTGGCTCCAGCAGATCCCGGGAATAACATCGGAGATCTCTGTCCAGAAGAGCGCAGTCCTGGGAACAGCTAAGATACTGCGCAGGACCCTCAAGCTCCCAGGCCTCTGGTAGAGGACCCGAGCTTGAAGGATAAACCGCCCGCAGGGGCGTGCTGGGTGTTGTTTTATATATATATATATATATATATATATATATATATATATATATATATATATATATATATATATATATATATATATATATATATAAATTAATTATTTAAATAAAATTCAGAGGTTTTAATACTGAACTGAGGCTAGAAACAAAATATGGATATATCGATCCTGTTGCACTAGTATCGATCCAATACCAGTACCAACATTCGTATCGATACTATCGATGTTTGGATGATCTGGCCACCTTCGCTAAAACAAACAACAACAAAAAAAGACTACAGATTTTTGAAATCTGTAGAAAATCTGTTGAAAACAGATTTTTGGGAAGGGTGCAAAAGAGGAGCAAACAACAAGAGTTCTGCAGTGCGTTGCATCATGGGGGTAAAGGGAGAGTTTGAGGGGGGTTTTCATGCCACCGTGACCTGCAGGACGAAACCAGGTCATATGCATATTTCAAGCATGTACTGCAAAAACCACCACGACACGAAGGAAGTATGACTCGCGAGTGCACTTCCTTAATCAGTCTGAAACTTCATATCAGTGACAGGTCATCTCAAACGCTCCCTGCCTTTCCTGCAAAAGCACGGAAGTACGCACGTCAAAAAGAAAAAGAAAAAAGACAGAAAAACATAACACAAACGCCGCACAGAAACACAAATAACGAAACCTCTATGACGTGTGCAAGGCTGTCACTGGCAGCAACGAGCTGCCACCTGCTGAATCGTCTGCTTTTGGCGGAATGGACATGGTTCAACCCCTGCATTAGTTGCCATGGGTTTCCATTTTCTCGCCCCCACAAAATTATGACGTGAGAGGAGCCCGCATGCTGAGTAACTGCTACAAGAAAGCATGCCGAAAATAGACCGGCCATGTTACAAGCTACAACAACACACTGCCTGTCTGCCTGTGCATGCGTATGAGACAACCTTTTCACCTTTCTCCCAAATGTGACAGCAAAAGGTGACTCTCTGCCAGGCCCTCAGTCTGACACTACAAACGAATGCAAGTGTTGATCGGTGTTGATGCATTTTATGAATTGGCTGCAGCACTTGTTGCTGAGCGAGGGGAGGCAGAGTGAGAGATGCTGATGCGTCGTGTACCTGTCAGACATCCATTACGCTCCTTCGTGTCTGCACCTCTATCCAGAGAAGACAATACATCACTTTGGCTAATGCAGCACAATTTCCTCCTCGAACCACCCCCACCCACCTACCCATCCAACCCCCTACTTGACTTGCCATTAGTGAGAGTGCTTTGCTCTGATTGGAGGATAACTCGGATGCTGAGGGTGAGCCTGTCCACTCGGTCCGAGCAGCACATTTGCCCGTTTGCATCAAATCCAGCACTGTGTGGGTTGTGTGTGTGTGCGCGCACACGAGGTGTGTGTGAATAAGAGCTCGTCTGTCAGCATGGTGACTCCTCCAGGACTGAGCTGAGCTGCAGCCAATCTTTCCAGGAGACAGGGACGTGGGCAGGCATCTGCCAAGACATTTATGAAGCAGTCCGCAGCCTAACAGCACAAGTGGTCTGTGAACTCCACTGATATTTTTTTGTACATTTGGTGCTATCAACGCAGAATGACGAAGTGTTCCTCGCAGAAACTGCAGGGTGATAATTGGGTCGATGTCGCTCGTTAACAGACAGATTACTGTTGTTTTTGTTGCTTTGCGGATAGTATTAGGTTGTTTTTGCACACGTAAGTTATTGCTTCATATGATTAACAAGAATACTGACACACACACACACACACCCACACACACACACACACACGGAAAGGCTCATAGAGAAATTGAGCATCATTATGGTTTATTGGGTGACTTCTACAGAATCTCACCCTAAAGTCTATTCCAACGGTGGCTATAAAGTTGCCTCCCAGAAATGCCCCATCTTTGAAGCGCACCAAGAGGCATGTCTTCCCCACGGCCGAATCTCCCAGCAACATCACCTAGAGCAAACCCACCACCAAAGAAGAAGAAGAGGGGACAACAGGTTACAGCTGATCAAAACAAACAAACAAAACAAAAACCCATTGACACAAAAATAAACCGACAGATGTGCGTTGCATTAAACACACTGCATGAACATTTCACAGCTGGAATCATACAGTTTGACACCCACGACCACGCTGTGCAGTATATCATGTATCAAGCCACAGTACACTACAGTGTTGACTTAGCCGCCACCAGGATGTGACACTTTGCAAGTACTGGGGGGGTTAAGATGTGATCAGCCAACTCTGTAATTTTACTCTCGTCATTTTTTTTTTTCATTTTCTTTCCAGCAGGCACCCCTTTCCAATCAATATTGGAATTACAACAACGGGGGTGCGTAATTGTACAATCAATCCAGCAGCATGAAGGTGAAAATATTACGCATTGCTTACACCGAGTCATGGCTGCTTCAATAAAAGAAAAAGCACGCCATGCAAATGCGCACGGGCTAACAGAGTTGCACTTGAATGCAAGTTTTGCTGCCGTCTCTGTGAGTTGATGGAACAGTGTGAAAAACCTGGGCGGCTCTCATTCAGCAGAAGCTGTGAGGAGCAACAAGTACACCCTCTGCAAACATCTGGGCGGACGAGGATTTAGAGCCTCCTCAAAGAAAGGCTTATTCAGCACCAAACCGGGTGGATGACTTGTCTGCTATGCTGTCATTATGCAAACTGTAAAAAAAAATAATGGCCTGCTAAAAGGCAGAGCCTTCAGATTGCATTTCTTTTCTCTCTCTCGCTTGTGATCACCAGTGAGCGCTGCACATGTGAAAAGTCAATAGTCGTGTCGCTGCTGCTGAAGGTACACCCAGCTGTCACAGTGCAATAAATGTACACACCTGTTCCAACTGTAGCACCACAAAAAAGGCAAAACAAGCCCCCCCCCGAACACAGACACAACAAGACGGAAATACACACCTTGAAGGCAATATCGTAATACTCGTTAATAGACGCGCATCTCTCCAAGACATATTTTGATGTGCCGTTTTTTGCCTGCTTCTCCGTCAACGATGCCTTTCTCGTGGACATCGCAGTGCCAAGGGAAAGAGCGCAGGCTAAAGAGCCTTCCCCCCTTCCAAAATTAAAAATTAAAAACCCCAAACAGTTCCGATCTCCGAAGGTGTCCAAGAAAACAAAACAAAAACAAAAAACAGGAAGAAAGACGCGCAAAGAGCCTCCAGCGAGATCTCCGCCAACTCAGTCCCAGTGTCCGCCAACCTCCACCTCTGCTCGCATACTGCGTGTGGCCACGAAAGGATCACCTTCCCAAGTGAAGAAAGGAGGAGAAAAAAATCACACCTCAACTCGCGCACTGTGAGAAGACGCGGAAGAAGACGGTCAAAACTTAAACATCAGCTGCAGCGGCGCCATCCAGCAGTCAAGGAGAAGGCAGTGATGACAAGCAGGCGGAAACATTAGTGTGATTGTTCAGAGCAGAGCGGTGCATCGTGGCGTGGGCAGATCATTAACTGAGCAGCTATGCGAGGACGTCGACGGCGGCTCCGCGGACGATGGTGTGTCTTTCACGCTGACATTGGAGCCGCGGGGGTCAGACGCGCTGACGGCTGACTCATCTGCCACAGGTGGTGGTGCTCGATCGAGAGGATCACCCCCCCCCCCCCCCCGCCACACCCCACTCCATCCACACGCACACGCACAGGTGAGAGGTGGACGGACTACTAGTTTAAAGATCCACAAATCATACTTGGCTGTTCATTTACACCACCATCAACATCCCTGCGCACACACCAAAACCTAATATGTGCCCAATTTTTACAAACATCTTTTTTTGTTATCCTGGGACATTCTATCGAGTCTTGTTAAACTGGTTTGAGTCTTTTGTTATTCTTGCGCCTTCTTGATCGACCAGTTGTCCTCCCAGTTTCCAGCTACAGCAGCAGACAGTGTTTGTCTCCACCTGCCGTTCGGAGAGGAGACTCTCCGCGCTCAGACGGGACTAAAGGCGGCACGGTCACAGATCATTTATGTTACGTAACTGACATGCGATCTGCCGCTCACACATATGAGCTCATGAGTCCCCGTCAGCGGCAGCAGCGTCTCCCCCTCTTGCATTAACATAATGAGAAAACATGGAGCTGGGCATGTCGTGGTTTTGTGGTTGGCATCCTAGCCGTCTGTGTCCGCATTTGTTTCCTGTTTTACTTCCGAGTTTCTTTTTAAAATGGAGATTTAATTCATTTTTTGGGGGGGGGAAGCGACCCCAATCTTCGTGGCTGCGTGTGATCCTTTGTTAAATCATGAGTTAACTGTGGTTAACCACATTGTTTTTTCTTGGAGAGCTGAAAGCCACACCCAGGCCTGATTACTGCCAGACATGTTGGATAAAGAAATCAATGAAACAGAAGCTGTCTGACAAACTGAAGCAGGCTAAAAGATTTCAAAACGCAATATGTCTGTCTGGTTTGTCAGTCATCCAGGTCACAGGACTCTAAGGAGCTTGGAAAGAAAAGCAAAAAGTCCAGTCACTTTCCTTTCCAGGCTCCTTAGATGATGCAACAGATTTCTAAAAGGAACAGCTGAAAAACAAAGTCACTGACATGTATCAGTCTGTAAAGGGTTACAAAGATATTTCTAAGGCTTTGGGACTCCAGTGAACCACAAAGGGGGAAAACTTATATTGAATCTTCCCATAAATTTCTTGCCAACAAAAACGGACTGCAGGAGCGCATCAGCGATTCATTCAGGTCACAAAGAACCCAGAACAACATCTAAAGAACTGCAGGCCTCATTTGCCTCAGTTAAATTCAGAGTTCATGATTCAACAATACAAAAGCGACTGGGATCTATGGAGAAAACCACTGCTGACCAAAAAAACACAAAGTTAAACAACTTGTTGCAAATGTTGGAACAATGAATTCTGCTCTCTACTAGAAAATCCTGAAGGATATTTTCTGACCATGAGTTTGTCCCCTGAAGCTGAAAGGCCCTTGAGTTCTGGAGCAAGACAATGATGTCTTAAATGTCTTAAAATGTCTTAAAAACATCAAAATTAAGCTTTTGGATTGGCCTAGTCAAAGTCATGACCTTAAATAGGCTGTTCGTGCTTGAAAACCCTCCAGTGTGGCTGAATTAAAACAAATCTGGGCCAAAATTCCTTCTATTGTGTGAAAGATTCACTGTCAGTTATCACAAACACTTGATTGCAGTTCTTGCTACTAAGAGTGGCACAGCCAGTTATTAGGTTTAGAGGGCAATTACTTTTTCACACAAGGCCAGGTAAGTTTGGATAACTTTTTTTTCCCCTCCACCAATTAAATCACCATTAAAAAAAAACTTGTTTGATGATCTGAAACATTTAAGTTTGGCAAATGTACAAAAAAAGCTAAGAAATCAGGTAGGTGGCAAATACTTTCACAGCTCTGTGCAAGTCTTCTTTTTTTTTTTTTTACCTCGTGCCACTTTTGTCGTGTTGCTTTATTTGCTCAGTTATAGTAATTTAAATCAAACCTGCACAGTTCTCATCAAAGAACTCGCGTCTCTCACTCTCAACAAATTACTCCACGTGGAAAAAACACTCACTAACTGACATGACGGAGCCGTGTCAGAGCAGCACGTTGGAGGTGCAGCTGAGGAAAATGAGTCAATTTAACATTTCAGATCGTATCAGATAAACTGTCAGTTACCAGTTCCTGCGTGCCCGTTTTCCCCCCCGGTTCACTGCTTTACGGCTTATGAAGAGAAGACATGTCTAAAATATCTGAACGCAGAGACTGAAAAAGCTTTAAATCTCAATTTGTTCCGGCCAGCTCAGCACAACTGCCTGAATTTCCACCTTGCTGATCATCTCAGCCAGGTCCTTTCAAAGTGTCGCCTGCAGACACCCAATGAAAGGCACTTTTTGCACACCCTGTCTCACCCCTGACTTTAATCCAGCACACTTACGCTTCCAGGAGATTTATTTATTTATCTATTTATTTTTGTAGTGCATCTTTCTGCAGGGCGTTTGAACCTTAGATCATACATTTCTGCAAACTTATGCAAATGTGCAATGCCAAAGCCAGTTTTCTACTTTCCCGCAGATTTTCCCCCTCCTTTGCGCTGCACTAATGGCAATGACACAAAGCCAAAGTTATCATCAGTGTGGCAACAAGGGGGAAAAAATCCACCAGACTAAGCCATGCATGCCTCCTGTTTGTCTCTTTTGGCCTTCACTTGTCACCCTCAGCCACAAAAAAAAAAAAAAAAAAAAATGTCACAAAGCATCAAATCAGTCTTGTTGGAAGCATCTTTGCAACAAACATCCAGCAGCAAATAGCCTGCACGCCTCAGCATCCATCGCTTGTGCTCTCCTGATAGTAATTTCAATTGTAGCATTGGCATCATTGACTATAATCCTTAACCCCTGCAGTGTGGTAAGGATTATAATGAATGCAGTGATAAAATGCAACATTGGTGCACTGGAGAAGCGCCGCTGATTCACGTCGCACTTCACTGACACATACCGAAGGAGTCAAACACTCCCCAGCACCCAAACAGAGAAGATTTGCTTCGCAGCAAATGTCACGACTTTAGTGCAAACAGCCCATCACGGTGACATCTCCCTCAACACTCGGGTGAAGTCAGCGGCTTAATGAGGTGGGAGGAGGAGGGAGAGAAAGCATACACATATATACACACACACAGACACACGGGCGAGCAAGGCAGAAGTATGAGTGAGCCAGAACAAAGAGTGGGTGGGGTGAGCGGTGGACATGAAAAGTGGACTCACCGTGAAGCCGATGCCCACGGTGGAGGTGAAGGACCCTGCGATGAACTTGCCCTGGTCAAACTGAACCAGCAGGGAGGTCTTGCCCACTCCGCTGTCCCCCACCAGGATGGTCTGCAGACAGATTTACAGAGAAACAGGCAACATCATGCAGGCTTCAGCGCTGCAGCTTCTACTTGTCGCCCGAGGCCCTGCGCTGTGTGGGCACAGGCGGTGTAGGACAATGCGTGTGTTCATAGGCTGCTCAGTGTGGAGCTCTGTGCTCCATGATGCTGTGTGACAGCCGGAGCTGGGAGTCAATAACAGCAAAAAGAGGGAAGCACAATGGGCACCGGTGAAGCGGGAATGTAATCGGGTTATGTGTGCGAGATCCGTGCTCACGTCTCAGACTGATGCCTCACATCTGCTCCTGTACCCTTATGGTGCCACTATCTCTCTGTTACTCCCATTTTTCTCTTAGACATCACAGATTCACTTCAGTTCTAACTGTTAACCTAAGTACAGCTCATCAAAGTAAAGAGCTTTGGATACAGAGGTGTTAACCAACAGGTAACACTTTATAATACAGCCCGTGACTAAAGGTGTAATTACCCTGTAATTACATGGTATTTTAGTGTATTTTATTTGAAACTACAATATAATTATATTTACCTACAAATACTTACAGGTAGCTACACTAGAATAAAGGGGTAAAAGGTCAGGTGTTTACATGAAATAAAGAAATGACTATGCTGTGAGTACATTTAAGTTGTGTATAACTCATTTTAAGTAGTGTGCAATGTGCCAAAATAATTTGATTAACTTTAAGTATTGCATACCTACGGAAATTTCACAGGAAACAAACTATTCTTTCAGTAAAGTGTTGAATAATATATTAATTTTGTGGAAAAATAAAGTGTATTTCCCCATCTTACATTGTAACTACACTGTACTTTTCAGGGTGCAGGTCATATTATGGAGTGGCTTAACTTTGGCTCTCTAATAGGTCACACACATTTATTTTCACTTTAAGCTGGTCAGGGAGAACAGTCTTCGTCACATTTGTAGTATACATAAAAGGACTGTTGAGTAATAAAACATCGATCACGTACATTAACCTAACGGATATTCAGGTGAGATGAATGCACTTCATAATACAGCCCGTGCCCTGAAAAGTACAGCATATTTAGGATGTAAGATGGGGAAATAATTTGGTTTTCTTGCAAAATTACCATGAAATTGCACTTAAATGTACTCACAGCATACTAATATCTTTTTGTGTAAAAGCCAGACTTGTTATCCCCTTATTCTAGTTCATCTAACTTTAAGTATTTGTAGGTAAATATAATTACATCATAATTTCAAATAAAATACGTTGAAATTTCTTGTGTTCATGCGCCGCTTTATAAAGTGTCACCAACTAATTTTAGTTCAGGCAAGTTACAGTTTAGCAAAACAACTTCTTAGCATCAGGTTAGGATATCTTAAAAATAAGTGGAATCTATTAATTTTCTTCTGCTTTTCCAAATTAGAGTTTGGAGTCTATCCCAGCTAACCTGTCCATCACAGGGATTACACAAACAGACAACCATCCATTCAAACTGCATACAGAAAGGCCCCAGGCTGGATTTGAACCCAGGACTCAACATCAATTATCCCCCCCACTGCATCATGTTACATATGCATTACAGATTACAGTGGATCTATAGAAACACCACAAAAATGTCACATGTGGAGGTTTTAAATCTAAATATATTCTAAGGTTCTGGGCAGCAGAGTCATCATAGTTTTGTATTTTTTCATATTTTTGAACTTTTATTTCATATTGACCTGCTAGTTTTAGTTCGGTTTAGTTTCAGTTATTTTTTGATTGTTTGTTTTAGTTCATTGGTTCAAAATCTTTAGTTTTAGTTTAGTTTTTATTACCTTCAGTGTGAGTTCTAGTCTTTTTAGGTGTTGTTGTATATTGTAAATCATACTAGAGGTAAGATTTATTAAAATCAGTGCAGGTATTACAATAAAAACACATATTTTAAAAGCAGTGGACTCACAAGCTGTAATATAAATATGTTTTTATTTATAAAATCTTGTTTCCCATTTAGTTTCAGTTTAGTTTTAGTTAACTATAACAACCTTGATGTGTAATACTACCATCATCTCACCAGGAAGATACAGCAGGTAAAATAAGAACTGAACACGTCAGCGGTTTTCTAAGTAAATCTATTTCTAAAGCTGCCGTTGAAATGAAATTCTCAGTCTTAACAACCCATCCAATCCACGCATGCAAAGAAATCAAACCACAGATGTCCATAAATTATGTGTAATAGTTTGCTCTTTTAAATTTTACTATTTCTTTGCAACATAATGTTGATTTAAAAAAAATATGCTTCGGCAGCAGTTTCACCAGAAGCTCAGGTGGGAAGCACAACTCGTTAACACAGTAGTGATTCCCAAAGAGAGAGCCAGGGCCCCCTGATGGCCTTCCAAGGTACTGCAGGTGAGCCAACGTAATCTCTCTTGTAATTTGATTAGAGTGAAGATTTAATATTTGGGTGGAAGGATTTTCAGGGTGTTGGCTTTGAGAATAGCTAAATTACCACATTAGGGTCCTACAGGGGACACGTTTCTTTGGAACAAAAACATTTTGGTGGTAATACTGCAGTTTTACTTGATTTGTTATTTTACTGCCAGCTTAATTTAACTGAAAAGATCTCACACAAACATACTTTAAGATGTCATGCAGGTGTGAAATGTTCTTGTACACGTTTCAGACCGAGAATTTGACGCACGCACAAAAGCAAGACGCAGCGCCACAGAAACGGCCGCTGGCTCTGTTTGCTGAGGGTCATCCATCACCCCAGCTGCCATCTGACTTGCCACCGCAGCTCTGGCAACAACTGGCCTTGTCGCCATGGTTATTGTCTCCCTGGCTTCTAGAGTACCCAGCCTTGAGGTCCTTGGCAGCAGATGCTTGCCTTCTTTATTGACATTACTCACCCCACCGCCTCTCCATACACAGAAGTCCTCCTCACCCTCCTCCTCCTCCAGCAGGCCAGACTCCACCGCCTGCTTCTTATCTGCAGTGTCAAGGAGCTCAGATAGAGTGCAGCGTGACAGCAGGCAGCCTCTGTACTCCTCACTTTAAACACCGATATTCATGTTCTGCACATTCAATTTGCTTCCCACATTAAAAATCTAACAAGGTGACATGCAAGCCGAACATCTGAGGCTACGTGGCTCCCTCGCTCTCCAGCGTGCTTCCTTTTGATGGAAACTCCGGAGCAGGATGCTTTTAGTCTGCAATAGCAGATATAACATAAAGTGTTTGCTTGCATCCCTTTCAAAGAGAGAGCAGGTATGAGCACCTGAAGTAGAAACAATGCAGACCAGGTTAGATGTAGTGTGCGGCCCCCTCGGAAACCATCAGATTACTATTTCATACCACCTACATGAAATTTTGATGTCAGCATGCTGGCAGCATTTTCAGGACTGACGCTGGAGACGAGAGCAGCCATGAAACAGAAGTCAAAGCACAGGAGACTGGTGGTGTGGATGTTATAAAGCGGGAGGTGGGGGGGTAACTACAGCTTTTTCAGAGACCTGTCTGAACCCTGACACTGAGGAGACCCAGGACAGCTTTAGAGGCCAGCAGAATCCCACATACGTTTCGGCATATTTGGTGCTTTTGCCGGAGCCAAATTTGACATTTTGTCAAACTAGTTGTGACAGCGTTGCTACACTGCAGAGGTCTTTCCATGATAAGATAAAAATTCGAGCTCAAACTGAACATCCAAAAGAGAGAGCACATCACCCCACGTTCCTTCTGGTAAAACGCTGAAAAGACTGCAGGTTTTTGCTTTTACAGTGCATATTTTATTTTCTACTTTCTCGCCAAAGCAGTTTCTTGTCACACGTTTTCATGTAGGACTTCAACATTTACTGGCTCAGTGCAGCCTGCAAACAAAATTGGAACCATCAGTATGTAGTATGTGCTGGGGCTGCTGGCAGGCTAGAACTCGGCAAAACAGCAAATGCATCCATGAATTCAATTAGTGAGGAAGCAGGAGCTTGTTCTTGGCTTACCATAATCAATACTTGTTTCACACATATCCAGTAATGGAATTACGGAGCATTCAGAGCGATTAAACCATTAGACTATCTGCAAGAAATGCCCACAATCGGAGACAATAAACAGGATTTCACTTGCTTTGTCTTTAGTTAAAACTGTGCAGCTCCTGTGATTGTGACAAAGTCCAGAAGTTATCCTGCTGACTAACGCGAAATTGGTGGTGAACATTAAGTGATGTGCTCTTTACAGTTCTTAGACAGCGCTTTTAGTTTTTTAATTTTATCCAACATCCATTCACACTCATAAATCATGACACACTGCACTCCCATAACCCCCTAGTACTACAGGGAGGTTATATTGGGTGGCATTAGATTATTGTTGGGTACAGATGTTTCCAGAAAATGACACAGGAGTCACTGTGGAAAGAATAGTTAATTATTTAAAAAAGCACATCCTTTTGAAAGTTAATTTAAAAGTAAATTAAGATTTTATATTTTTTTCTGTGGTAATCTGTAATTTCACTTTTTATATTGTTAGTTTCCCGCATCATTTTTAATATAGTTACATAAATACCTTGTGTGTTAGTTCTTCATTATAAGGGTAGGTGATGGCCGTGGGCGTCTGTCCATCCTCTGTGGATGACATGTACGCGCTGTCCGAGGAAACCATCTTCCCCCGCTCATTCATCCTGTGCGTATCCCAGCTGTCGTCCATCCACTTTCTATTAAATAGTAATTATCAGCTCCTAACCAAAAAGCAGGTGAAGTCCTAGAGGTGAACTAAACGTTTATGCTTCCTCTCCATCCTTTTTATCGCCCTGTCTTAATTCCTCCACCCCACCTTCTCTGCATGTCTCCTTCACCCCTGGATGGTTTATATCACCATGCTACGATGTATAATTATGTTGAAACTAAATATTTAAAAGAAGGAGTTTTGGTCAGAGATGATAACGGAAGTGTAGCTTATACAGTATTCATGATGCAAGTCATGTTGAGCTTTTTAACAAGGAAGGGAAAAGGAAGTGTTCAGCGCCCCGGAGAGAGAGCCTCATAAATATCTCCCATCGTGTTCTTGTAAGAGGGAAAACCCCTCGAAATGTAGCGGAAAGGTTCATTTAAGACTTTCAAATAAGAAGCATTTCCTCTCTATTTCCACCTGATTCAAAGGCATGTTAAGAATGAAAATAAGGAAACATCTTAATTTTTTTTTTTTTCGTTTTATTGAGTCAGTCAGATCTGTCCTATGAGCTTTTTCCAGATAAGAGCTCTGGATGACTCACCAGCCGGGCTGCTGCATATCACAGCGGCACGGAGGGAGACCTCAACTTCCCACCCACCAAAAACAATAAAGGTCTGTATCAAATGATGCTGAACAGCTGGACAAATGTAACACGATTGGAGAGCAGCTCTAATAGTTTAGAGTGCTGAGAGATAAACAGACAACAAACATAATTCCTCCCAAACAGGATAGAAAAATAACATCTGTCACACCCATTCATCTGCTCCCTTATCCCAATAAAACTGGGGCTTCACTGAAGCAACTGTACTGATCGAGGTAAACAAGGTCACTTAAAACTCACACGGTGGCCAACTGTTACTTAACAAACACGTAACGTTGGAGTAAAAAAGAAATCAAACAAACCAAATCACAGACATGGGTTTCACTATCATCTGAAAAGGCATTGATTGCACATCTGTGGAAGCTTTCATCCCGTAGTAAACAATTCAGCTTTGTGACATAAAGGCATCTTAGAGTCTCGATCACACTGAAACAAATGGACGATACACTCGTGACCACTCTGGGTCGGTGGACTCAAAAAGAAAAACAAAACAAACAAAGAAAACATACAAAATTCAAAAAGTTGAAATTAAATTCACCGTAACAAATTAAATGTGAACGTGTCGTGACAATACTGCATACAAACAGATACACGGCAGGTGTGTGATCTAAAAATCTTGCATTTAAGAGAACTTTGACATTTTGGAGAACTGTGTAAGCTTGCTTACTCTGCAGAGAGAAGACTGACAACACGTGACAGTCGTTAGTGTTATGGTGGGGTTATACGTCCTATACCTTGGTTGACACATGACACGGAGTAGCCAGGGTACAGACACGAGGGCCTTACAGGTCCCGACAGGTAAAACAGAATGAATTCTCTTCCACTGACATTGTTGTTTAAAAAACAAACAAAAACAAACAAACAGCTGCGTTTCAGACGTAGAGTGTCTTGGCTTTTGCCCGCTTCTTCCTATTTCCAGCCTACATGCTGAGCTAACATATAAACAGAGTGGTTTCAATTCTCCCAGTGGGCCGAGAGTAATCTGAATAAACGTTATTTTTACCCACATTTCCTTCAGCTCAGTAGAGTCGCTTTAGCAGAGTGGATAAGAAACAGGTCAAACAGCGGAAGTAAAAGTCCTGACTTAAGGTCCACAGTCTGTTGTTCTGGAGCTTTCATGCACACTGCACATCCTTCCTTTTCAGTTAAAGACGTATTACAAAGATGATCTCAGGGAAACTGTGAATGCATCCTCGCTATCTGCACCAGCAGTCCAGGCACTTCCTTAGACCAGACGTTTAGCTCAGAGCCTTTTTTTGCAACAACAGAAAATTTAACTCAATTTAGCAGCTAGTTCTGCGAATTAACAAACAAAATGTGAAAAAATGACACAAATAATATATTAAAAAGAAAAAGCACAAGACTCCTAAGGATACACAAGAACCCCACTCTCTTTACTACTCTTCCTTCTCTGTGTTACAGTCCAAAAATTTTATGCGTCTGTGCAACAGGGAGTGGCAGTTTGTTCCTATTGTAAAAAAGAAAGAAAGAAATGACCTTAACCGTTACCTTCTAATCTTCACATTGTAACCTAGTGACCTCTGTGTAAAACCAAAGTCTTACAGTAAAGTGCACTTCATCTATCTGTTCCTTAATGCTTACATAATAATGCTTCAAAATAAGCACAATAACATGATTCACAGGTTTGATTCTCCCTCGAAAAGAAGACGGAGCACGGCACTGAGCCTGTTGATTCTACCGAAGTGCAGGAAAACTGTGCACCTGAACACTTCTTAAAGAAACTCCGGCACAGACGGATCATGACCGCAAACCTGTGCGACAGCTTAAATAACACGTTACACCCGGCATCCGTGTACCCATTCAGTAAGCGGTGCTACAAGACTAGGCGCTTGCAGTTTCCTATGTGCAAATTTCCAGCAGTCATGCTCTTGTCTTTCAAGCCTGTATTACTGTGGCGCTGAGAAAGACGCGGCTCCTCGGTGGAGGAAGATTCCTTATCGTTGCTTATGTGCCCTTGAGCTCTTAGCCGACCTCGGAGACGTCCTGGTTCACACAGGTCTCCTAGCAGTCTCCGGTTTTCTCCGCACGTCTGCAGTCTCTCTTCTCTGAGGGCTACCTGATCCTCCCATCGCTTTTCACTGGGCCCATATCAGATTTAGGGTCTGGGGACAATGGGCTCCAGGCAGTCTTGGAACAAGACCCCAAAGCTGGGCATGAGGAAGTCTGTGTTGCACACAAGTCGCCGATAACCCAGAAGGACTCAACAGAAGTGTCCACCCATGCATCAAGGGCCTGGCCCACCAACTGGGCATTACGCTGGGCCACCTGCATGGCAGGTTCTTGGGGAGGCAGTTTAAGCACTGAGCTCAGCTGCTGGAAGCTCTGCTCCAGGTACAAGTTCCCTGGAGGTCCTGCATGAAGCCAGCTGTCCTCTTCTAGAACAGAAGGAGAGAAAAAAAATCAGAAGAAGATGACATGAGTGTCTGAAAAATCCACCAAAGTTTTCAGATTTGAATGATCAAGCACTAATGTACGCCCGGGGACATTCTGCATGTTTTTATTCCCAATAAATCCAAAGCAAAGATTAAGACTAACAATGAACACCATCAACTGTGCAGTCTGACATAGCCGATGCCATGTTTGCCCAGGTAGGCATGGTCATTGATTACAGCACACACCAGCATTGTAGTTTATTTACTGTAGCTGATGAAGCTTGTAGGCAACACCAAACTTCTGTGTGTGTGCGTGTGAGAGAGAGAGAGAGTAGTTTTGGGCACTTTAAGGGGTGCGTCTACTTCTTAAAACCTTTATATTGCCATTTGTTTTCCAAATAAAGCATGCTGGAAACAGAAATCAAAGGTGAAAATCATATTTTTTAAGTTGATGTAATAATATTGGTTTAAAATAGTGGAAAGTAGAGAATTTAATAGCCAACATTAGTTTCTTGCCGATATATCAGCATGGACTGGTATGATAAATGAGTTTTAAAAAATAAATTAAATAAATAAAGGGGCAGGAAAACACCCAATAAATAGCGTTATGAGTGCTGACATCGTTTACCTAAAAACACATATTTGAATATTAGGAAATTGGTTTTAATAATGTGAAAACAAAACAAAAATATAATGTCCTGAAAAATACTTTCAGCACAGCATGCTTTTTTGGTGACTGGCTTTATTCACCAATAGCAATCAGTATTAGAAAAGCTTCTGTCATTAAACCTGCATGCTCTCTTTTCCATAGAGTACTGATTGGGACAGCTATTTAAAAGTGGTACTGTAAAACTAGCAAGGCCTCCTTCTTCTCTACCATCTTCAGCTGCATCGTCTTCCAATTGGGCCTCAGGGATTCTTAAGATGTTTGCGGACATAAACAAAAACTTGCTGTTACTGTTAACCATTTGCATTCACAAAAATTGACCTGAAAGGGTCAGACAAACTATAAAGAAGCAAAAATAAATGCATTCACCTGATACCCATCCACTTACATTTACCAATTACAGCAGACTGAACAACAGTATGGCTTTAACTTCTGTGTGAACCAAATGTGTGAAAGCCTGAAATGGTGTGTCACAAAATGTTGGAATGACATGACTGAAAACATTTGAAGTTCAAGACTTTTAAAGGGCACAGAGACGCCCTGTGATCGCGACAGACAGGACTGAACAAGTATTTAGGGAAAATGTAGTGCTTGACTGATTTGGTGTTTCATCATGTGATTCTGTCACAGAAAGTGAAATAAAGAAAAACATCAGCCTTATCTTTTCAAATTAAAAATGAAAATAAAGAGCTATAAATACATGTCTCACCTTTGCGTAGCGGCTCCTTGTTATTAAAAGTTAACGGCATGACAAGAAAGTGAACTTCTGCCACACGCTCCCATTGTTTTAACACCCGTACCGTCCAGGTGCCCGGCCGCAGGGGGTGCTGCAGTGGCGGTTTGTAGTGTGTGTACTCTGCATCCAAATCCACTGTAATGTCATAAGATGCCGCCACCACCAAAGCCGGGTCGACCCACACAATAGTGGCGGTGAGATTCGGACCACGTGCCCACTTCTGGACTGCCAGAGGTTCATCCAAAGGGCCGATCACCCCACCGAAGTTACGGAAGATCCTCTCTTTGGGATCCCACTCTGTGCCGATCTTAGGATAACAAAAAAAGTCATTTTTAAAAGATATTTTTAAAAATTTATGTGACATATGTTACGTCCCTCTGCAGCCCCTAATCATCTCAATGGTGCTAATTGGCCACACCTAGTCAGGTGTGGATAAAAGCATACCTTAGGCAAGCTTCCTGGGGGAGCTCACTTGCCTTTGCGGCACTAGCCATTTTAGCCAACCTGCTGTGCATTTTAGGATTTAAAACCTCTTCTCACTAACACTCTGGTATTCATCTCCTTTTTTATGTTGCGGCTTTGAGCCAGGTTGTAACATAAGTGGGGGCTCATCCGGGATCTTCGGACATTTTTGTGGAGACTGAATATCAGTTTTTTGTATTGCTTTTAAGTGGGTGAGTGAAGGTGTTCACTGTGATTGAGCTACGTCCCTTTAGTAAGTGTGTTTCAGCTGGGTGGCTGTGCTGCCCTTCCATCGAAGCACTTGTTTGTTGTTTTAGTTTATTGTGTTTGGTGGTTATCCTGGGTGGGGGTACAGAGTTTGGTAGGAGACTATATCTCTGGTCTGCTGCCTGCTCTCAAGTTGGCGTTTAAAGTTGCCTCGAGTCCGGTACACCACTGAAGACTAGACAGGTAAACTTTTATTGTTTTTAGCATCTTAGGTTGGGAGTTGTGCATAGTAAATCAGTGGCAGCAAACTTGGCAGGAGGTTTGAGACCATTCAATAATTATGGTCTTGTGCCTGAGGCAGGTAGGCCGTTTTTAAGTTGGCATAATGTATACTGTGTGTGCATATGTCAGTGTTGATGGATGCTAATGAGATCCTTGTGAGGTGAGTGCTTTGTGCTGTGACCTTTAGTGTTGTGGTAAATATGGCTACTTTTGTTGGATCACTTGTGAGTGTTGTTGGCCAGGTGATGGCAATAACACTGAGGGGTGCTGAGCAACCCTTGATGTGATCGTTGTGTGGCCATAGCTCTCCGTTTTGTGGGTGGTCACTAGTATGCTTGCTTTACTGAACCTTGTGGATTAAAGCCTTATGTTACGACCCGGCTCAAAGCCGCAACATAAAAAAGGAGATGAATACCAGAGTGTTAGTGAGAAGAGGTTTTAAATCCTAAAATGCACAGCAGGTTGGCTAAAACAGCTGGTGCCACCAAGGCAAAGGCAAGTGAGCTCCCCCAGGAAGCTTGCCTAAGGTATGCTTTTATCCACACCTGACTAGGTGTGGCCAATTAGCACCAGCTGAAAACATTGGGATGATTAGGGGCTGCAGAGGGATGTAACACATAATACAACAACACTGACAACACTACAAAAGAGACCCACTCCTTTCTGTCTGAAGAAGGTGAGTGAATATTCATTTCTTCCAGTATTAACATACTTTTTGTTAAACTAATTAAACTTCAGTTTAGCTTTTGTCAGATCACGCCTGATACAGCCACCCTAATTTTTAGATATCAGCTAGAAAATCTTCCTCATGTTGCAGTTGTCTTGATCTTGAAAGTTTGTACAAAAAAACCCTAAAGAGTGCTTACTTCCAGATTCTTGAGCCTTTCAAATTCTTTAAGGTTCTTCTCAAGGACGAGTGTAGCCTGAGGCACTGCCCACATCTCCAAAGTCTCCCTGGCCTTTGACTCCACTGCCTGGACTTCTTGGCGAACCAGGTACCCTTGGAAACGGTCATCATAAAAGTATACATGCACAGATAGAGGGACGCCTACTGGTTCAAACCTGGGAGAAAAAAAATAGATAAATTAAACATGACAAAGAAAATAGCTTATGTGCTGTGTTAGTGACAATAACAAAGCAAAGCAGAACAGACTCTCCACCTGCAGGCCTTCACGTTGCTCTGAGCAGTCACCAAACTCTTCAGGCCCAGGCGAAAGAATGACAAGTACGCCGTGAGAGCCACGTCACTGAGAGAGCCCACGCCATCCAGCTGCTCAAACAGGCTCTCCCAATATGCCTTGATAGCAACAGTTCCTGGAGCATACTGGCCATACAGGTGAGTGTCCAGGATGTCTATGGCCTCCTGGTTCACCGAGGACTCAAACTTGCGGGCAAAGAATGTTGGACGGGTCAGTTGCTGTGGATGAGGAAGAGAAAATAGCAAAAACATATTTGACAAAGAATTAGAATTTAGTTAAAGTCAGTTTGATTTAGCATTAAATAAAGCCCTTCTTCTGGAAAGTATCTGCAGTTCTGCCCTTGTGCTTATTCAAAACCACCGGACTCTGTTGACAAAAACAGTGATTTCCCATCTTCCAGAAACAGGGCTCATTAGTCTACTTTGTGTGCCTTTCCTTGCTTGCAGTCAGAACTAACCCCAAAGAACTCCAGGAGCCAGATAATAATACAAACTAATTGATTGAGGAAAGAAATATTTAAAATGTTTTTAAATATAACCTAGTGCTAGCAAAGTGTACCTAACAAAGTGGCCACTGAGTGTATATGGCTTCTGTCTATATCACCCAGCCCTGTTTTTTGTTTTAAAGTGGCATCCTCTGTTGAACTCACCTGGATTCGAACGAGGTCTTGTGGTTTAAAATCATTGGGAGAGCAGCCACACCAGTCAACAATGTGCTTGTACTGACATTTACAGCCCAGCTTACGGTTCCAGTTGGTGACGCGCAGGTTATTGTCCACCAGGGTGTCACACATGAGACTGTTCCCGAGCACTGTGTGGAAGAAAGACTGGGAAGAAAGGGTAGGAGTAGGTACGTTATTTCTTCACTGTGTGAGAAAACAGTGTGGCCAAGTGTTGTGTCCAAATTAAGCTTGTGTAAACCATCAAATATACCTATGAACTGTTTCTAACCACACTCTAAATTACAAAAAGGTCACAGCTCTATAGCGGTGAACAGACAACTCTTCTGAGACCAAACTACACAGATAAAATATAGCGAAGCCTCCTCATCTTGCACTTCTGCTGCACGCTGTGCCAGAAAGCTTAAAGTATTACATTATCTCTGCTGCTAGGCTCTTCTGACTTGGCAGGGGACGACGAGCCTGAGACAGGCTTCTATATGAAACTGTCTCAACAACGGGAGATAAACAGACTGCCTACAGCTCGCTTACCTCAGCAGGAAGCAGAGCGTAGGAATAGAACTGCTTCAGCCCCGACACAAGCTCGTCCTGGGAGTTGATGACGTACTCCACAAAACGGCGGGTGAGTGCAAACCAATCGGAGCCGCCTGAGACCTCCAGGCCTTCGGGGATGTTGCGCTCGCCTAGACGCCACATGTGGTTGTCACACTCGTGGAAGAGACGGTCAAGGCCCTGCTTCTTAATAAACCTGGAACACAGGACACAGCTGAAAATGATGGGTGGAAGAGACACGGGTGAAGGTATTTGCACCATTCATCGCAGTAAATGATAAAGAACTGTAACACTGCATTAAATAATGGATCTGACAGAGCTCTCTGCTCCCCAGCTCATCTGTATCTGCAGCAATATTTAAATACACTTCTATTTGCTGAGAATTTATAGAGCAACTTTTTGTGATTTCATTCATTAACATTGTTCAGTTACAGTTTTTCTGTAGTATTAAAAGGTGTGTCAAATGTAATTTATTATAAGTCAAAATGCCATCCCGATGTCAGTATTTGCAGACTGTGCTGCCTTTATGTAGCAAACTCACCGGGCATTCTCTCTCCCATGGGACTTGAGAAAGTTCTTATCTCTGTGCAGCGACAGGAAAGCCACCAGTTCATCATTGGTCCTGCAGGAGGGCATTATGGTGAGAATTGAAAGGAGGAAAGGTTATGTTGAAGCAGGAGACCAAAAAAAGGGCCATCTACAGGGTTCTTTGGACTGTGTTATGAGTATTGTGCTAGCTGAAATAAACTACTCTGGACACAGCACAGAAAACATTGTCTTTCTGTGCTGTGTCCAAGCAAGCCTTTTCCCCTTGAGATGGTTCAGGTGGACTAACAGCTGCTTTGTTAGGGGTTCAAAGCTGCCCCAGAAACAAGCCAGCCAAAACTGATTCATGCCCAAAATAATTCATTTGAAGCTGCCACTAGATTCTCTTATCTGCCAACTGTTAAGTTTCTTTGTAATGTTGCTGTAAAAAGCGCCGTAATTGTAGGTGCAGTTTTGCAAAAGGGAAAGAGGCATTCAAAAATAATGAAAAATGGCTCAAGATACAAACTTTGAGGGAATACAACAAACACAAAGTAGGTTAAAGAGGTAGTGCACACTAAAATGCTTTTTTTTTATTTTTAGCTCTAAAATAAACTTCACTGTGACAGAGTGAAAATGGCTCAAGACACCCTTTTCTGTTTGGGATTATGAAAGATAAGTGGTGTAACCAGCTGTTAAGTTTCTTTTGTTTTAACATGGCGGTTCAGTGATTTTGACAGGAGCAGAAGCAACACCATGCTGCAATGTTTCACTACACACCCACACGTCTCAGCACTGCTTTTGATGGCAGGACACTGAACTGATAGCAAGAGGGCGAGAGAGAGTCAAAGACAGCTTTGGGCATTACTAGGGCTTCAGGTAAAAGCTTGAATTTATACAGTTTATGACCATCCTGATCTCCCATGACCCTCTGTGGCAGACGTTCATTGACAATCTGTCTAATCCTCTTTTTTTCACTTGGCCTGAGATTCACTGAGCAACTCCTGCCTCACATATCTATGTCCCCTCTTCAGTAACCCATCTAAACTCAAAGCATCTTTTTTTAATCTTGCACTGCATGGATTTAGGCTCAAATGTGGGAGTGAATGTACACCTTAGGTAAAGTGCAACAAAGATTAGCTGTTGAGTTTATTTCTATGTATATATGTGTGTGTGACCAACCTAGTTGGAAAGTCTGTGGCACTAAGATTGATGAAAAAATCCCACTTCCAGTCCAGCATGGAGAGCAGATCCTGCATGCTGCGTAGGTAGGCTTTGAGAAGGCTGGCTCCTCCCCAGATGGTGACCATGCGCCATGGCGTGGCTCTCACATTTGGGTACTGCTGGGCTATCTGCAGGACCTCCCGATGCATGTAGCCAGACCGCTGTCAGAGTTTTAAAACCAAAAGTCAGTTAAAGAGTTAAATGAGGAGAGGCTGCTTCTGAAACAAAAGCATAATCTACTTTTAGCTTTGTTCTCACAGAGCTGCAGCTGCCACTGTGCCAAGACCATCACACAAAACTGGCTCCTGTTGAAAGAGAATTTGATCTGAGAAGAACAACAGCCACATGGTGCTCTGTGCTGTGGGTCATAATGACGAAGGAGGAAGAATCAAAATTAGTTTCTGTTGCTGGCTGTTCCTCCTTTAGGTGACTGCAGGTGAGACAAAAATAAATGAACTGAGCTTAAAAGATAGTCTGGAACAAACCACAGTGCGGGGATTAAAGGAAGAAATAGAGGCTGCTGAGCTGCCAAGCTTTATGCAGCGGTATTAAAAATTGAGTGAGTGAACATGTGACCACTGCAAGTGTCTAAAATATGCAAGAAACCAACAACTGAAGGTTCAACAATTCTTTTTATTATTTCTACTTGGAACTTAAACTGATTAATTAGAACCTAATTAACAAGGGGCCTGTTCACAAATAAGGAGAGCTAATAAACGTTGTGAAGCAATAAATGGGCAGTTTAGGGAGACACAGACACTTCGAAAGTGACTGTTTGGGGACACAAAGTCCAATTGTGTTTAGCAAAGCATGAATAAAGGGTATCGATTCTGTCTTGTATATTTAAAAGAGGACATAAAGATTGTATGAAAAGGGTATACAGTTTTTTTGCAGAAATTAGAAAATAGGAGAACGAATGGTCAAAGAGTAGTCTGAACTCAGTACTCGCCTTTAAACAGGAGAAGAAGAGGACAGGATAAGAGAGAGCAGAGCAGTTGGCAGACATTTTCTAGGACAAACCTGACCTGTTTTACAGCCTCATCTCTCAAACAGGCTTTTGCCTCTGAGATGGATGAGGTTAGGCAAGCAAAGTATCTAAGACTGTCTGTGGTGTGATTGTCCTACTGACGTCTTATCCATCATTGCCTCCGGTGAGCTGCTCTGCCGTCCCTTGGCAGCAGAACAGAGCAACTCCCTACGTCTCCACAACCTTTCCGGCAACACAGGTGCACTGAGAACAGGCACCTGTTTCTCTGCTGTCTCTGCTGAACGCACCTGAGGTCCCTGCCTCAGTACCAGCCGTGCATTTGTCTTTTGCCTTCCGGCTGCACATGACAGCAGACCTTTCCTCCACTAAATCCAGCCCCTAAGAATAACCACACTTTGCTCTATCCAGGCTAATCCCCTTTACTACACTGTGAGACCCGTGGGATAACTTTAACCTTCATAATGCAAATAAGATCTAACTGGGAAAAGCATCTGTGAGTGCACCAAACACATACTGTTTAATATAATATTTAAGCACCAAAAATAATACTGTCTAAAGAGACTGCATGGCAGTTGAAGCTCTGTAATTACCTTATCCACATGGATGTAGTAATAGTGGTCACGGTGATAAATGGCTTTGATGAGACGTTTGAGCTGCCGTACAGCACGGCCGTGGACCATCAGAACGAAAGCCACTCTGACGGGGTTCTCCACTTCGGATAGGCTGTCTTCCAGCTCACCAACAGCCTGAACTGGGTGTGACACACCTGTCCCAATAGGACAGACAAATATGACTCAGTAGGCTTGGGGGCACCTCTAAGCTAGCTGTTTAACAGGCACTATTAATGGATTGAAAGAGATTTAATTTTACCATGTTACATATCTGAAGTATTCAAAATCTAAAAGGGTTTTCTATTACTTTCCTTTTTGACAAAGCGTCCAACTCAGCAACACTGCAAGCTGCATTTACAGTAATGGCACAACTGAGCCAGAGGCGTGGGTTGAGTCTTTTGGCCCTGTGCAACCCCTGCATTATACTGCAGTTGCAAACAAGTTCCCTAAATGTGGCTATACAATCAGAGACATTTGACGATCTATAATGTATAACCCTAAAACTAAGCATAGCAATGGGCAAAAGATGGAAAGATTCTTCTGAGTTAAGGACATGAAACAGCTATTTGTTGCTGTTTATCATAGTGGGTCAAATCTTTTTGTTTTTAGTATTTGAATTTAGTACATTTTTAATTATGTACCAAAGAAAACTGTAACAGCTACAACATTGTTAGACTGAAAAATAACAAAATCTATAAAACAAAATTATCCTATAACTGTCAAGGAAATTTGGCAACAAAGAATGTCTAGACTGAAAATGCACTGGTGAGTAAAAATTACAGTAAATGTCAAAAAGTGTCATTTTGTTCATTTTTTACATTCATCTCCTTTCACGTTGAAGTTTGTAGACTACACGTGATTATAAATACTCATGCAAACTTTAGCGGGTTCTCACCAAGCTGAGGGCAGAACTGAGGGAGTGACTCTGGCATGAGCTGCCCGGCCTGATGCTGGCACACGATGTTGGCGATCTCCTGTCTGCACTGCTGTGACGCGGCGCGGTGCAGAGCAGACAGCGCATCCTTTCCTATGATATCACATTTAGGCACAAAGTCACTGTTGGGGGCTTGGTGCGCCCCGTCCACGCTGCCTGGCTCTCCTGGTATGGCAGCAGCAGGTAACTTGCCTGCCCCGTCTGGGCGGATCTCGCTAAGGTTACGGCTGCTGGAGAGATCGTGGGGGACTACACCATCTACTCCAACCCCTGTCATTCCCCGTTCCTGGGGGGTCTTCAGCCTGATGTTGGGCTTCCCTCCACGGCGGCTGCTCCCTCTCCTCAGTGCACTGGCACCATTGCTTCCCTTGTTTCTCCCCGACAATGAATTCTGTGCGTTGTCTTTCTTGGGGTCCTGGTTGTCGTGGTCAGGCAGCTTAGACTGTCTTAGTTTTCTCTGAGGAAAGAGAGAGAGCAGAGACATATTTTAAATCCTGCTCTGTTGCCAGTCATTCCATAAGGTTATCTTGGACAACCACTACTGAGAGGAGGCGTTATTTCTTTGGAGTCATAATGAATCATAATGAATCCACAGAAATGACACATAAGGTAAACAAAGACCTCGACTAGGGCAGCAGTAGACAGATCCCCAGAGGGAAGGATGTGTTTACTTGCTTTTGTTTTTTTCATTCTGCCAATCTGGGTTATTTTTAGCTGAGCCTCTGCCTTTTTATGGAGCTAATCTGCAAAAAGTGGACAGTCACACATGATTCCAGTGATTCACTGTACCGACCTGAGTTTCCTCCCTCTGGCCGAAATCACAGGCAGGAAAAATGCACACACATGCAAGTAGGTCACATGTTTACAGCCCCTTCATACACACATTAAGAAGTGACAATGTGGCAAATTTACTTGCACTTTAGTGCTAAAATTATCTCAAAGAGCTCAGGGGGATTTTGTGACAAATTAACAACAATATTCTATCATTTTAGTTTATTATAATAAAAAAAAATCAGTAAAGCACTAACTTTGATAGTGTTTGACTGTAACCTCTTAAAAATCAAACCAGGGCTTGAGAGCTTCCTTAAAATGTCAAGATAAGACCTTCTTATAAATGCTTTGACATAATAAAATCAGTGAAGTGTCCCACTGCTGCAGTCTCTGGCCGTAAAATCTCTAAATGTTAAGTCCACCCAGTGTTTGTCATATAGTTATACTTTTGTGAAAATGTCAACATAAAAGGGAAAGATCAGCTTTGGGGCAGGTGCAGAGCTGCCCGTTTTCCCCAGCAGGAAAATTATGTAAACACTAATGAAAGCTAGAAAGGTCTCTTTCCTCAAGTGCAAAAAACAAAACAAAAGAATGCATCATAGAGAATAGTGTGTTATCATCTAAACTGATGTTGTATCAAAATGAAAGAGGACCCAGTTTAAGTTTTACATCTAAGGCTCGGTTTCAAAGCAAAAGCTTTGAGTGAATCAGTCTCACTAGAGTAGAAATCACACCTCAAAAAATAAAGGCAGAGGACTTTTTTGGAGGGAAAGACACTCACACGCACACAGTTTAAGCCATTTTAAATCTTCTAGCCAAATAACATCATAGTTTTGGCACACTAAATTACTGGTTCATATAAAAAGTCCCTTCAAAATATTCATTTGGAGAAGAGAAAGAAGAGCGAGTGGGTGAGAGTGTTCTGCCTCTGTCAGAAGTTATGGTAAAACGTGGGCCCGCTCATTCGCCTCACACCGCTGGCACCCCGACAGCCCAGAGATTGTGGGAACAGAAGATGGACCGGGCCTGTGCGGTGGGACGAGGAGCCAGATAATACATGGCCAACACACCAGCTGCCAACCAATAAAGCAAAGTCAGCTACTGGCTGCCAACTGCAGTCTCAAATCCAATACAGTAAGAGGGATTGTGAAGTAAACTTACACAGCAGTCAGTGCAGTGCAAACCTACTGGAAGATGCTTATATACATTTAAGGAACCTTGCCATCTTTCTGAGAAATTATGACACCATACATGTCAACTCATCAAGAAAGCTTTGCTTCCTTTAATCGGTGTAAGAGCGGGTGCTTTAGTTACATCTTTATGTCAATTTCACAACACTCAAAGGCCAAACTAAACACAACCTCAGCTTCTGTGGAAGTGCTGGGAGGAAATCTGTGGTCTGACCAGCTGCACGACACTAACTCAGAATAGGCCTTAGAGAGTGACTACCCATGTTGCCTTACTTAACAAAGATTTATCCTTTTTTGTTGCCATTTCTGACCTTTTCATAAACCAAATTGTATTTGATGCAAAACGCCACAGCTGCAAAATGTGGCATTAATATGTAAAAATGCCAACAAAAACTTTTTGTTCTGAAAATCAAATTCCTGTAAAATTCAATTAAATAAAAAAAGAATAATAATAAAAACATTAATGGCATGATAACAACAAGCATGATTGCCAGCAAACATTCATAAGAAAGCTTAGTTTTCAGCTGCCAGCTGACATGTTTTTTGTGCAGAAAGCCAAGCACGCAGCACGGGCTAACATTTCAATTTTCCTTATCACTTGTGTTCACAGCTTTTAATTAACACCATCATGTCAAAAAAAAAATGTATTGATTCAAAGGCAAGCCAGTCAGCCTCTTTACTTTCCAATTAAAGTCGAGTGAAACCATATCAGCGTTGCCATCTGCTGAAGCGTGAAGCTGCAGCAGCAGCGAGCACTCAGCTCTGCAGGAGAACCCGGGCGTGCAGAGGGTGATACGAGGATGACAAGCGTCATGTCTTCTTCTGTCCTCGCAATCCTTTCGCACTTCTGCCCAAGGGATTTAATATAACGCATGTGACCGTGTTCACACATGCACTGCCAGACGCTGATTAGAGCAGATGCAAGATAAGGCAGAGATCGCTGAGCACGGGGAGACCGTTCAGAGGTGAAGTGATGATTAATGTGCACGCTCAAGTCAGAAATTTGATTCTGCATCTGCGAGAGTGCAAACATGCAGAGACCAAATGCTGACATTTGCATAGATGTCTGCCAACATAGCTGCATATAGAGCTGACATTTGTGCTGAGTGGTAGTGCCACAACTTCAGGGCCCAAAGATTAAAAACAGTCAATAAATAAATCTGATTAACAGTGAAGCAAACAACCAGTGCAGCTCTTTTCCCATCCACCTGCACACCTTTTAACTTTAAGACCATTATGCTTTCACCTGAGACACTCAACAGCAACCCCCGAGGTGCAGTTGAGCTTCTATAAAGCAGTGTGCACTTCTGCTCATTTAGAAACACAGAAGAGCTGCATTTAAACACAGAAACCACAGCCCTGCACACATTTCTCTTATCTTTGCTGAGGCATGTTTAAGCATGAATACAACTGGTGAAACAGCAAACAGAAACAGGTGATGAAAGCCGGAGCCTCTCTCAAAATCACTTCAGCAAGAAAAGTTGACTCACTTGCTGCATTTAAAGGAAATGATTTATTTATTTAGTCTAACATCACCATCTGACCGATTAGCTCATGGTTTAAACTGAAGTGGTCAGCAGCAAATCATTTCCTTGGCAAACAGAGGCTACTGTCCGCAGAGTAATGACCCATCTTTTTCCCTTTCTCTGAAGGAACAGCCAAACATCTTTCCCTCCCCTCCCACTCGGCCACTGTTACATCTGTTGCCTGCCTTAAACCTTGCCAGGCACAGAACTTCAATCTATCCACATTGGAAAAAATTACACCACCACATTGCTTGATACATCACAATAGTGAGCTGGCAGGGCTCCCACCTCAGTTTTCAGTGTGCATTCCTGTGGCTCCATCATCACTGGTGTGTCTCAAAAAATGAGTCCTGTACACGCATGGTTCACCTATCTATGTTAACAGCTCAGGTTACCTGACTTAGAGGGAGAACTGGAACAGAAACTGCCTCAAGGTAGCGCACTCCAGGTGTGCCAGGGAGACCCAGGGAAAAAAATTCCCACACAAGACTTGGCTACTGTCGAAGAAACGGTTTCAGTGGTATGTAGGAGAGGCAGCTCTCTGCTGAACTTTTTGGTATGACTCAAAGCTAATTGAAAGTCACAGAACAGCCACAAGCACATCACAATCCACAGGTTGATATAAATAAGTAGGAAACATAAAACAAAAGAGATCCAAGTCATCCTGGAACTACTACATGAAGGCGGTCCTGCTCACACTGATGAAGTGTTTGGGATCAATGAATCACCAGTCTGTTCTCATGCTCCCTCAAACTTACATTACTTCATAGCATACTATTCGTCTTAGATATTCCCCTCAGTCTGTTTTTCATCACATTTTAACAACGCCATGGTTTCCAAAAGAAATAAACATGAGCGGTGGTACCCAAGCTCACCGCTGTTCCTTAAACAAGTTAACTACCACTTAACTACTCCTCTGGTTTCATGGCTGTGACAGTCTAGTAACGAATACTTTCTCACCAGGTAGTGTGGTCAATGAGAGACTGAGGAACAGACAGACACGCAGGCAAGTAGGTAGGTAGGAGGGCTGGACAGGGCTGGTCCGTTGTGCTGAAATGTTTGGGAGCAGCGCTCTTCCCCAACTGCTAACAGCTAACATCAGCTTTAACTCACAGGGGGCTAAGTGCTAACGGCTAGCTCTACAATTAAACCAAAGCGAATAGCTGTCACGCCAAATACACCCGGAGGATCGGTTCCTCACCTCTGCCTCGCCTTCTTCCAGACTTCTCAGACTCCATACCACAAGCCCTTGAATCAGGAGGATAGTTAATGCGGCGGCAATCGCTAGTTTATATCGTCGGAGCAGCTTCTGCACTCGAACGCTGGCCACCATTTTTCCGACTCCGGTTGACTGGGAGCGCGTGCAGGGCTCATTCTGAGCGGCGCGCCCACGCGAGGTCGCTCAACATCCCGGTTTGCTGGAAAAAGTTATAAAGACGATTAGAACTGCTTATAATAATAATTAGTATTTATTTATTTGACTGTATTTTATAGCGTTCACTCACATTAGTTTTTTATATTTCCAATGACCTGAAATAAAAATAAATAAGTAAACGTTCTTTTTTAATTCATTTTCTATTTTCTTATTTCTTCAACATCAGTGTAATGGTATCAGAAACAAAATAAAAGAATAAATAAAAATATGCATTATATTTTCCTTCAACTTCCAGGTACAGACATAACATGACACTGACAGGTGACATATTAAAGGAAAATCTAACATACACTACACTTCATAGCATCTTCAGTTAGCATTGAGATTCAAGTTTCAGGAGGTCAGCCTTTACATTGGAGCTCAGTTTCCCCCCAAAACATGGTCCCTCATTTGGTGCTTTGATTCAGAACTGAATCCACCGTAGGTGTTCATTTGGGTTGAGTTACTGCAAAACCATAAGTCAGACATTTACATCCCCAACAGGTCCCAGAGCTCATATGACCCCCCCCCCCCCCCCTTTTTTTTTAAACTTTGTTACATAAGTGCGTTGTAAAAATGTTATATTTAATGAAATCTGGCAAATCTGATGAGGTGCACGGTGATATTTTCTTGAAAGTGTGATATAAACAACATTTTACTTTACTTTTATAAGTAAAAGTAAGCCAAGTCAGTCAGGATGAGGGCATTGTTCTCCTGAAAGAGAGACCGTTCCCTTAAGGATAGCAGTGTTTCATCATAGAACAAAGGTAATTAGGCAGAAAAGCTGTGTATTGATTTGCAGTCACCCTTCCCTCCAAGGTGGCGACGAGACCCGCAGCATAACAAAGGCATCAGATCACCTTCAGCGTTATGGGTCAGGATTTTACTTGAATTAGGCATTTTTTAATTTTCTGTACTGATTAGGCCTGCCTATCAACACCCATTCATATGCATTTACATAAATAGTAAAATTCAATACGTGGTATAACACCCCCCCCCCCCCCCCAAGAAAAACACACAACAACAACAACAGACAAACAAACAAACAACAACAACAACAACAACAACAACAAAATGCCACAAAATATCAGTTAAGAAAACGAATTCAGAAAATTACTTCATTATAAAATGATACACTAAACTGTATGTTTACGGATTTGTTATTTATGTATTTATTACTGTGTAAAATACGCTGACTCGAATGAATACTTATTACTTAAAAAGCTTGCTGGAGTTTGGCTTTTCCAAGTTTTAGTTACTTCCCTCTCCCTGTAAGGATGGCCAGTATGCAAAACTAATTTCTCCTCGCTGTCTCGAGGGCAAAGTATAATATACTGATTCAATTCAGCAAGCTTGGGCCACAGCCAGATATGTGAAGTGCATATTAAGAGATCTGTTTTATCCTGTCTACGGGATGTCAGTGCCTCTCTCCACCTTTAAGATATAAAATAATGAAAGTATCTGGGGTGACATACTTTATGAAGTTTATCTAGTAAAAAAGGAGAAAAAGGGCGGGGGCGCATGTTTTCATAGTTTCCATCTATGAATACTAATGGTACATTTTGGGTCTTTGTTTGTGTAGAAAGCCTCTAAGGATGGGACACCCGCGGTTGCCAGGGTAACGGGACTCCAGCTCAGGAATCCGGGGTGTTAACTAACTTATACTGGTCTGGATGCCATTAGTTAAACAGCGGAGGAAGCAGCAATAGCAACCTGCTGTAATATTTATTCAGCAGCACAGACGCTGCTGTTTTCCGTGTCCGTAGCCTGGTGTCCTCCGCACATAGAGAGGGGTCCAGCTTAAAAATGCCTATTAGCCTAAGTAATGAGTCTGTGTGCCCGTGCGCTGCTGCTGCTTCCAGTCAGTGTCAGTCAGACCATAAACAAAACCAATGCTGCTGTCCGGCTCCAAGCCACAGCGACGTCACGCGCGCTTCGGGGAGGGCGTCAGTGCGCCGTCACGGGCTCTTAAACGCTGTGTGGCGTGTTTGACCGAGTGGAGAGAGTTTGAGATCCCCACTTTGCAGAGCGCATGTGGACTGCCAGCCTGTCCGGGACTGAGCGCACGATGAAGACGAGCGACAGGAGGACAGTTTCCTTTTCTGATCTGTAAGATGAGAGCCCCGGCGCTGAGGCCGAAGAGTTCAGGAGGATTTGTAAAGGGAAGATTAACAGTTCACGAAGGAGAAATGTCCACAACTGCAACTCCAACCATCCCCTCCTTCCAGCTGACATCTGATCAACTCACAGTGGTCGCTGCGTCCTGTAAGTAAAGCTTTAAGGATGTAATTCGAGTAAAAATCGTTTCTTTAGAGGGAGACATTTGGATACAGCATTTGGATTTAATCTAGCCACACATGCAGATAGCTATATATATATATACAGGCTTTTAATGTCTCAGCTTTGGCTCTTATGTTTACCAAGCCCATTAAAAACAAGCTTAGACACTTGAGTTTGTCATTTTAAACACACCAGAGAAACTCTGGACTGACATTTAAAAACAGTGAATAAGCACATTTTTATTTAAAAAAAACTCATCACAGGCTTCAAATGTGCAAAGTGAGTGGAAAGAAAATGCACAGTGTCTGACTCAGTGTGATTAAGTGACTTCTCATTCTCTCCGGCTTCAAGCAGTTTCCTCTCTGGTGTTCTTCGTGGTTATCGTGGTGCTGCTGTCCATCATCTACCGCAAGGATCCTCAGTGCTGCAGACTGTTTTCCTATCAGGGGCCACATGCAGATATGGTAAGGAAAAACAAACCACATGGCAGAGAGTGTATGTGTGTGTGGGTGGGGGTGAGGGTGAGGGGGGACAAAAAAAACGCCCTGATGCTGAGTTTTGTGGGGGGTTTTCTTTGTAAGGTGATCTGTATGTTCAGTTTCTCAGCACAAACTGTTGAGATTACACTCAAAGACAGGCCGGCACGCAGACATTAAGGCGTGTCAGATTGAATTTGCATAGCGGCACAAACATGGCCTACAATAAACTTGATATGATCAGTGTCAGTCAGTGAATTTGCTCCGGTGGAAATAGCGCGCTGCCAGAAATATCTCTTGAGTGCTGCACTATCTCTCCAATAGAATTGGACAGAATTAGCACTGATGCTACTTCAGCACCATAGTGGCCTAATTAAATCACTGCAAATCAAATTTATTTTTTTTCTGTCCCAGCATTGGCAGGGTGAAGCAAATCAACCCAAGTCCTTGGGTCTGTTTTTAGCTTGTGTGTTAAAAATCATACCTACAAAATAACATAACTGTTTGCTCACTAAAGAGAAACACTTGACTATCCTCAGTGCTGCAGGTGCTGGTGCAGGATAAACTAAAGAGGAAATGCAAATACTCCCAAAGAATTATACTGTTTATTAGTCGTCTGTTTCCTTTTCCTGACCCGTCTCTCCCCTCCATTAGTCCCCAGGGGTGAGGTTTGAGTGTTATCTTTAGATTGCAGAGACACAACTCATGCCTCCCTCCTTCAACTGACAGGAAGCTGTCTGTTCAGCTGTGTCTTTAATGGAGAGGCTCTGTTGTGCCTGAGTTTAAGGAACTAACAGACTGTTTCACTTGTACAAAGTGGCCATGCTGACCTCTGCTTACAGCTGTACCGTGTTGCTGATAAGAGAAGCACATGATGGTTTCTATTTACCCACAGGTCACGTACAGTGAACTGCACGTGACAGATTAGAGAGTGATGAGTGTCGTTACAATTCCTGCGATTAATTGTGGTGAAAAAGAGGCTTTCACTCTTTTGACCACAAGCGAGAGAAAGTGAAGATTGAGCAACACACACACACAGGCGCTCTTTCATTGTGTTTCATGTCTTCGACTTCATAGTCACATACCTTTCCCTGCTTCAGTTTGCTCCATGAATAGTGGACCGACCCCACGGTGGGTGTTGGAGGTGGGGGGGAGACAAGAGGGACAATGGGAGCTCCTTTAGGCTGCGGCGGAGGAGAAAAAAAGCACACTGCTGCTGGGGTCCTCCCCCGACTTCGACACTGATTTTACACGGTTGTGCTTTTTTCTTCACGCTGGCTGATTCAATGGCAGGCGACAAAAGCTCCTCTCCTTTTTTTTTCCTTTTCTCTTCGACGTGGTGACGTTTCTTTCTTTTTTTTTATCCTCCCTCTCAAAAGTACAAACCAGTGAGGGGAAAATGACCTTTGACATCACCTTTTCTTGGTGCCATCTCTGTGTGTCTGTGAAACGTAATGAGGGTTATGGCAAAGGTCGACAGATCGCGTCACTTTGATGGTGAGTGATGTCATCGTTTAAAAAGGCCTGGGAAAATAATAAATCTGATAAACTGATGATATGTTGATGTGACCCCGTGTTAGTGCAATCTGAGCTGCCTTTGTTGCTTCTGTGTGAGAAGAATCTCTATAGTATTCGCAGCAACTGCTGTTTAGCTCATATCTCTTGTCCTCATGCTGGATCTAAATCTCAGTCAGGCAACAAATTGACTTTGTGGTAAAGGCGGCTCAAATGACATAAAAAGGCCATAATGTGTATTGGAGTGTGCTCCTTAACAGGTACCCGCCGGGGCTACACGGGCAATAGAGGGACGCTGAAAAGACCACACGGTGTGGTTTGTTGCCTAGGGACCTTGATGACACAGTAGGACATCACATTGTTCTCCACACAAAGGAGACTCATTTAGACGTGAGGCAATTACCTCGTTTTACTAACGGCCTTTTTTCAGGATTTCTGCACCTCATACAGTGAGACACTGACGGGTCTTGTTTTATAGGAGGAGGAGGCACGGAAATCTGAGGGTGGTCGTCTTATTGATTAGATAATTTATGGTACTGCTGAACCAGCCGGTGCACCAAAGTGACTAAACAAGGCATGAAAATTGGTCAATTGGGCTGAAGTTAGTGGTTCTCAGCAACAAGAACCAGAAAAATGCTTCACCTAGTTAAACTCTAAAGGTGAAATTCCAGTCCCGTGTTTAATTAATAACTAAGGGGTTTTTTTTTCCTGTCCCGCAACTTCTTGAATTTATTACTGTTTGTTTTACAGGGTGCTCCCTCTCAGTACTACAGCAGCAGGCAGACGCTGGTGCCATCTCCTTTTCTCGAGCAGACACAGATCACTGATGACAGCAGCACTCAGGTGAGAGAGCCCATCATCTGCTATTAAGCCAAACAAAGCACCTCTCTTCCCCTCTGTGTATGCTAATGGTTAAGGCAGGGCCTTCATTCACATGCACACACTCTATAATACACATAGGCCGGAAAGTCCTCGTCTCTGAAGTGAATGTTTCTGATGAGATTTATCCTTTAACGTGGGTATCTGGGAATAATACCCATCTGGGGTATATGATGGGGGAAATAATTATTTGATACCTGCTGAATTTGTAAGTTTTCACACTTACAAAGAAATGTGCAGTCTCTGATTTCTATATAACATTGTATATTATAATATATATATAATATACATATATTATATACAGAATATCCATCAGAAATCCAGTATTTAACACATTACATAAAAATAATAAACTGATTTGCATGTCACTGAGTGAGATAAATATTTGATCCACAAGCAAAACATGACGTAGTACTTGGTCGAATAACCTTTGTTGGCAAAAGCACAGCAGCAAAACGTTTTTTGTAGTTGGTTTTTGCCCACTCCTCTTTACAGAAGCTCTTTAAACTCATCCTTTGGGTTCTCGTCTAAGATTTTACATCCATTGGCCTCTCAATGTGCTGAAGCCATCCTGCACCCTTAGCAGAAACAGCCCCAAAGCATAATGTTCCCACCTCCTTGCTTAACTCTGGGGATGGTGTTTTCTGGGTCATACTCAGCATTTGTCTTCCTCCAAACATGGCAGGTCAAGTTGATGACAAAGACCTTTTGGTGTCATTTGACCACAGCCTTCTCTGAATTATTTAACCTATAGGTGTCTTCGGACGGGCCTGTACATGTGTCTTCTTGTGCAGATCCGTGTGGGCTCAGCAAGATTTCAATCCACTAGTGTAGTGCGTTACCAATGGTGCTCTTGGTGACTGTGGTCCCAACTGCCTGCCTCCTCCGGTATAGTTTTGGGATGATCCATCACAATTCTCATGAGAATGAGGGTAATTGTTAGTCATTTTATAAATTTTGCTTCTTGCTGACAGTGTTGTGGCTCCTCCTAATGTCCTCTGACAACTTTTTGGTCATGCCCGTGGTGGTGGAGAGGTTAGAATGGTAGAAAGTGATTATGTGGACAGGTTTGCTTTATACACGTAAAGAGCTGAGATGGTGAATGTCTGCAACTGACTGACTGATTGTAATTTGTATGTCACATGGCCACACAGAATTCTGGCTGGTTCAAATGCCTACTTCACTCATGCAAATCAGTTTATGTCTTTTATGTCATGTGTTTGGGGTTTTTTGTCTGGATTTTTGGTTGGTATTCTGTCTTTCTCCATTAAAATGAACCTAACATAAAAATCTATTTCATTTAATTTCTTTTCTTTTCTTTCATTTCTTTTTAAGTGAGCAAATCTATAAATTTAGCAGGGCTCAAACACTTATTTCCCCCACTAAACTTCAGACCACTTTTCACAAATAACATAAAGACACCTGCTTCTTGTCCCACTGTGGTCTGTTTACGTCTCAGCAGGCAGGTCAGCTGTTCTACGTCGGCCTGCCCTCCAGCTACAGCCTGCCTGTGCTGGAAGGCCCCCTGCCGAGGCTCCCCTCCTATGAGAGCGTCCGAAAGAAGGACCGCCAGAGGCAGATCCACATGATGATCGCAGACCGTTTTGGTCTCAATGGACCCATTGTGACTGAGGTGGGGTACACTAGAGACTAAAACTGCATTACACAGTTTGGTATTGTTGTAAAGCCTTTGGAAATGTAGCCCTTCAGGTGGTTTTGTTAAGCATGGGATTGTGGGAGAACATTAAATCTCCAAAAAAAGTCGGCTTTTTATTGAAAGCCCTCATTTCTATTGACACAGTGGGTGGAGATAACAGAATGAGACTCTCTTTATTATTGTTAATAGAAAGATGTTGGCACACAATGTTGTAACAAGACCTTAGACTGCATTCAGAGCGCAGTAAACAGGATGCAGTATCAGCTCATCTAATGCCTGCTGCCGAATTGTGCTGGCAGCTGCGTTTCGAGGTTTTACCGTGTTGATCTTTCGCTTAGCTTCTAGTTCGCACAACGCTTGCGCAAACAAGGTAATGAGAAAAAGGAACATCAAACATAATTAAAGCCTGCGTTCTGAGTGCAAACAGTGCCCAAGAATGCAGCTTTGTGCTCCCATCTTCCACCGTTTTTTTCTACTTTGACCTCCTCTCCGTTTCTTTAATTAAACACCCCCTAGCATGACTGCTCATCACCAAAGCACATTCACACACAATACTCTTCTGTCATCCCATCACTAGTCACTGACAAACATTCCTCTACACAATCTGAACTCTATCTTGCAAGAGTTCAGATGATGGACCCCTTTATTTCCCCGCCTGCCCTGCGTGGCCCGAGGCAGGACGGCAGTAAAACTTTGCAGCCTGGTATGCGTGCACGTGTGGTGCGGGTATCAAACGGGGGGCAGGGTTGTGGGGTTGCACTTGTCGCCTGAGGGTCCCCAAGCAATTAAAAGATAAGAGGACTCAGTCAGGAAGCGTGAATCTGCTAGATGTGATGAGAAAGATAATATATTTGGGGGAAAAAAGTAACATGTTCCAGACAGCCAGGATGGGGATGGATTAATTGGTAATGTAAATACAAACACGTTCTGCTTCACCACAGGGTCAGATTTCAGTTCTTTCAGGCCTGTGGATGCTCTCAGATTAACTCAGTCCTTCCGGATTGTTCGAGGACTTTTAATTTTCCTGAAGAATTTTGTGGTCTGCAACCTCGGTGGCATTACTGTGCGCTCTCAGACAGCTATGGAGAACAGTGCCCTTTGGCAACTTGGGAAATGTTTCCCAAAAGTCTTCAGAAGTCTCATCACTGCATACAAAGGCAGCAGTATGACAGTAACATGTATACACGTGCATCTCATTACTGAATGATATTCCATGTCTTTCCTTAAATCTGTATTAAGATAGCAGCTGTAAACATAATATTACCACTTGATTAATGCTATATTATAATGACCATGGAGTTTGCATGTTCTCCCTGTGCCCATGTGGGTTTCTTCTGGGTTTTCCAGCTTCCCCATCCACAGTCCAAAGACATACAAATTAGGTTAACTGGTTATTAGGACATAGATGTGAATGTGAGTGCAAATGGTGGTCAGTCTCTCTGCGTTGTATTTAATTCATGCTACTCCAGTTGTATTTGTTTGTGAAAGTATTTGCCTACAGAAAGCTGACAAAGCAGGGTTTTCAACCACTGCAAACTTTTCTCTGAGCAGTCGACCAAACTATCAACTATGTGGTTGACAAGTGGGCCAGAATAGGGAAGGAGTGACAGCAGAGTTAACCAGGAGTGAGAGAAGTGCGATCAAAAAAATACAGCAAGAAAAGTACCAAAAGTGGCCATTTCAGCTCCCTGTGTGTTATAATGGTGTGAAACCAGCCCAGTGAAGGAACAATGGGCTGGTTTCAGTCATTATGCAAATGTACTGTTTATAAGATTTGGGGAAACCTGCAGTCAGCCGAGACTGAAGAAGTCACTTGGATGAGTGACGAAACGTTTCTCCCACAAAACGCTATGTCCAGATGAACAGAATCAACTTTTGGAGATTTACTTACCTGGATGATTGAACATGCATCAAGACGAAAGCAAAATTATGAATTCCTGAAGTCCTGAATAAGTCGGAAATCTGAATTTCTGACTTCCCAGTCAGAATTTGAATCTAGAATGTTCCTTCAACTTGGATTTCTTACTTGGAAAGAGAATAAAAAACAAACAAACAAAGTATTATGCTGTATTGCCAGTGATACAAGAGTTAGCTAACTTAGCTAACAAATCCTGTTTTTACTTGCTTTTGTTCCGATATCTGAGTTCGAAGGTATCTAGAACACGGTGGAACACCAACGACAGCACAATCTAGAGTAGGGCACAGATTAGTTGTACCACATGTTTCTGACATTGCCGCCATCTGACTGCAGGCAGCTGGGCAGTCTGAGCTGCCCTAAGCTGCCCAACGACTCCCAATATGCCACAGGTGTCGAACTCCAGGCCTCGAGTGTCCTGCAGGTTTTAGATGTGTCCTTCATCCACAGCTGATTTAAATGGCTAAATTACCTCTTCAACATGTCTTGAAGTTCTCCAGAAGCCTGGTAATGAACTAATCATTTGATTCAGGCTTGTTGACCCAGGGTGATATCTAAAGCTTGCAGGACACCGGCCCTCGAGATCTGGAGTTCGACACCCCTGCAATATGCTGTCACCATTGAACTGTCATTTCCCATTAGCCCTACGACAGACTCATGATCTGTCCAATCACAGCTAAAATAGGCTCCAGCTCCACCCCACACATCCCGCAAACCTGAATTGGATAAGCAGAAATAATGAATAGATGTCAGCAGCCTATTTTTTCACTCTGCAGAGATTATGTTACATTAGCATTTTGAGTCTGAAGAGCTGATTAAGTTTATTTTTCCATTAAGTTCTGTTAAATGCTTATCTTGGTCCACCTGCTGGCTGCTAACTTTATCTGAATCAGAGCAGTTAACCTGTGGATCTGAACACTCCACAGACCCTTCAGTTACTTGCTAATTTTAAACAATTAGCTATTCTGACCGACAGTTCAGCTCATAGATGTTCGTGTAATATTTAGTGTAAAATCTCTTCTATCTTTTTCCCCCATCTCCTACAGCCTCCTCCAACATACGAAGAGAGCATCCGTCAGTCGGTGGAGCTGCCGTACGACATCCTCTCATCCAGCCTGGACGTCCCCTCTGCTCAGAGTTTCTACACCAACACTAGAGCCGTCGTTCAGACTGACACAGCGCCTCCAGCTAACTTTGAGGCCGCCGACAACACCGTCCTACCCATGTGACGCCGATCAAGCCATCAAGCTTTCTGGTGAATGTGAAGCAGAATTGCGATATTTAACGTAACGCAGATGCAGTTACTAAATCGACTGGATCCTTAACACTTGTGTACAAGATGATTCTGATACCTCAAAACTGACAGAGCTAATGTTGATCATGAGCTGGAAGGCAACCATACGAGGAGCCGCACACCCTGCAGGGAAGGACACGTTTGAATGTTAAAAATACTTTGTGACATTTACTGTGCTCTACCGTGCCCGTGAGTTTGAAAACAGAAACACTGAATACTCATAAAACTAAGGTGGCTGGCACATCTCGAACAGGAGAGGGCAGAACTGAAACATACCAAAAAAAGGGAACGACTATTTACTTTGTTGGTTACAGTGACGTGTATTAAATTCTGTTAATGGACTTATGTTTTCACAGTTAGCTCTTCTCATTTATTCTAATGTCCCCGAACTGGAAACCTCATTGTGTGGTTTTTAAAGAGGTCTGTTTGTTTAGTAGCTGCCGCAAAGCGGGCTTCTTTACCCCGCTGAGGCGATGCAACGCTGCTCTAGCTTGAGAGGGAGAATAAAAAAGGTGCTAATGAGAGTGCCTTTCATGGAATCGAAACTAGACATTCATTACAAAACCTTTGTCTTTACCCCATCTTTTGATTTTTTTCTATTTACACACCAGATTTTATGTCTTAATGTTCTGTGCGTTATTTTCTCTTACTTTCCATGTGCACGAGTCGTATGTTTGCCCTGCATATGTCTCGTACTGTATTTATTGAAGAAAGATAACTGACATCTTGTTATTTCTCTGTGGAAACAAATGTAATAAATACTTTTATTGCTTTGTTCGTGAATGTTTTTCATTACACAGCCGCAGTTTATGTATGTGGACCACATCCAAACCACTCACAGTGAGGTAAGATTTTATATGCGCGTTTCTGAGTGCATGTTGTTTTGAAAACAAAGGACAAATCAGGAAAATTTCATGGGAGATTGTTGTCTAATTAGTATTTCCCAAACTAATTTCCATGAATTTTATTGAATTCTGGAGTTCAATAAAAACTGGAATATTTTCAGTTTTTAGGTCCTAATATTCAAAAACAACTTCCTATGGCGAAACATTCCCATTATGGAAAAATAATGACCAGTCTTTCGTTTTTATTGTAGCTTCACAGAGTGGAAAATCCTGAAAAAAATTACATAAAAGTTATAAACTGACTTTTTGTCATTGACTTCAATAAGGATTTGATACTCTATGAAGCTTGGTGAGAAGGCGACAACTGTTGGTGTCATTATTCAGAAATGGAAGAAATATAAAATGAATTCAGGCTCTATGCAAGATCTTGCCTCAACAGTGATCAGCCCAAAAAGTAAACAGGTGGAGCTTGTTAATGATCTGAAGGCAGTTGGACCAAAGTACACCACTAGTAAAACACGACGCTTTATTAAATTGAAATCTTGCTGTGCCACAAGGTCTACCTGCTCAACAAGACACGTATACGGCCCCGTCTTAGCTTTGCTAGTGAACATCTAAATAATTCAGAGAAGGCTTGGGAGAAAGTGCTGTGGTCAGAAAATCGACCTCTTTGCCATCAACCTGACCCAATACGTTTGGTGGAAGAGGAATCCTGAGTGTGTCCCAGAAAACACCATTTTTCCAAACCTGGTGACCAACTACGAGAAACGTCTTACCGCTGTGTTTGCCCACAACGATTTATCTACCAATACTAGATCATGTTTTGCTTGGGAATCAAATTATTATTTCCACTCAGTGACATGAAAATCAATCTATAACTTTTATGTAATGTGCTTTTTTCTAGCTTTCTGGTTGTAGTAATATGAACCGCTACTGAGTTCCACCATATCAGTGAATTACTGTTTTCTTTATATCACTTGTTTTCACCTTTGGCAATATAAAACTCCTTTCTGCTGCAGATCGTGTTCAATGATTATGTCGACTGAACTGTGTTTCATTCCATATAATACATGCAGTAATCTTGTCTCTAGGATATTTAATTTAGATCTCATTGATATTAGTTCTGTAAAAGCACTGCAATAAAGAACCGGCAGCTTTATTTTGCACTACCTGCAAGGTTTTATTTCTATTGCTGAAGCACTTGAGGGGCTCACACAAGAACAATAAAGCTGAGGCAGAACTAATGCAACCAAAGCATCAAGTCTGAAACTCTTCTGACCACTGACAAACCTTTAGCAGTTTACTTGCAATATCTCCTGCACTTCACCTGGAGTACTATTAACACTCAGTCTATGCATTTGTGACTTAGCAACATCTAATACCTGTTTATTAACCTTTTACAACCTTCAACTACTTATTTAGTATTTCATTTATCAATCGATGGTTCAGCTGCATTGTTTAGTCATCAGGAAACACTGATGACTTCCATTTGTATTAACAATCCGAGCCATTGTTAATACAAATGGAAGGTCTTAATAAAGACTGAAAATTACACAAAATATCTAGCTTGAGGTATTCCATACCTTACATTCACTATACTGACAAAGGTATTCAGTCACCCATCCAAATCATTGAATTCAGGTGTTCCAATCACTTCTGTGGCCACAGGTGTATAAAATCAAGCATCCAGACATGCAGACTGCTTCTACAAACATTTATTAAAGGATACATCGCTTTCAGGAGCTCAGTGAGCTTTAGAGGTGTACGGTCATTGGATGTCACCTGTGGAACAAATCCACTCGTGAAATTTCCTCACTAATAAATATTCCACAGTCAGCTGTTAGTGGTATTATAACAAAGTGGAAACAACTGGGAACGACACCAACTCAGTCACAGAGTGGTAGCCCATGTTAAACCACAGAGCGGGGTCAGCAGATGCTGAGGATCATAGTACGTTGAGGTCGCCAACTTTCTACAGAGTCAGTCACAGACATCCAAACTTCACGTGGCCTTCAGGTTAGCTCAAGATCGGTGTGCAGAGAGCTTCATGGAATGGGTTTCCATGGCTGAGCAGCTGCAACAAAGCCTTACATTACCAAACACAATGCAAAGTGTCAGGTGCAGTGGTGTAAAGCATGCCGTCACTGGACTCTAGAGCGGTGGAGGTGTGTTCTCTGGAGTGACGAATCATGCTTCCCCATTTGGCATTCTGATGGACAAGTCTGGGTTTGAAAGGACAACACTATTTGTCCGGCTTCATTGTACTAAATGTAAAGTATCAATCAATCAACTGATTTCACTTGCAGACTTCAAAAGACATGCAAATGTTTTTGTGAAATCATCACTGGGAACTTGTTGTTGTATTTGATATGACTGTGTGAATTAGATAAATTTAGCTATTTTATTATTTCTTGTATTGTTGTAATTTTAATGTTTGTCCGGAACAGATCTGCCTTGTAAATGAGACATTGAGTTTCAATGGGACAACCTGTATAAATAAGGGTTAAATAAATTAAAAAAAAAAAAAAGGTTTGGTGGAGTGGGGATTATGTTCTGGGATTGTTTTTCAGCAGTTGGGCTTCAGGCCCTTAGTTCCAGTGAAACATGACTGCACACCAGTGCACAAAGTAACATCTATAAAGACATGGATGAGCGAATTTGGTGTGGAAGAACTTGGTCTGCGCAGTCCTGACCCCAACCTGAGAGAAAACCTTTGGGGGAAATTAGAGTGGAGACTGCGAGCCAGGCCCATCTCGTCCAACATCAGTGTCTTACCTCACAAATGTTCTTCTGGGAGAATGTTCAAAAATTCCCATAAACACTTCTAAACCTTGTGGAAAGTCTTCCCAGAAGAGTTGAGGCTGTAAATCCATATTAAACTTTATGGATTAGGAACGGGATGTCACTCAAGTTCATTTGCGTGTGAGGGCAGACGAGGCAAACTTTTGACAATATAATGTGCCTTTTTAACAATAGACAGCCGTTACACAGTAAATCAAATGTTACGGTGATACATGTATAATCAGAGGCAGCAGTTTAAGCTGATGCTGAGATGACAGTGAACTTCCAGTATGCAAGGATTAAATCTAATATATCTGCGCTTCAAGTCTTGCAAGTGTGCCCTTAATAGCAGAAATGATATCAGGTTTATCAGATTTAGTTAGTCTGTGTGCGCTGAATGAACCTGTGCATGTAAAATAAATCCAGTGGCATAAACTGATTTGCTGCAGTGCAAGCCATATAGAAGAAAATGTAAATACACAAGTGAAACAGTCGCATTTTTAAAACTTGAATCCAAACTACAGATTTGCCTCTTTAAGACAGCATAAAATACTGTTACCTTACCAAGATGGTCGCGAGCTCTGCCCATTAATGAGCCGCTTTCGTCACTCACGGAAAAAAACGAAACTGCACGAGCAGCCGACTGTCAGTCTGGTATGTAAACAAGGTCAGACACAGACTGCAGAACAGAGACCAGACACTTTTAGACCCGGCAGCATCTCGCTTAAAGAAAGAGGCAAGAGGAAAACCGAAGAGCTTCAACAAAACTCCGCGGATCCCGGTAAGCTGCAGGTCAGCTGGCGCCTTATTACTAACCGCGCTGTTTCGCAGGACGCACTGCAGGGGACGAATTATAGGACAACAACGCTATAAATGCATGAACCTGTCATGTTGTTGTGTGGACATTGGTGGTAAAAATCAGTCTGCAACGTCTGCAAAGAGGCATCTTTGCACATGTGATGCAAATCTGCCGCAAAGTCACTCAGCAGATTTGTGTTTACCTCCTGCGCAGTCATCAGCTGCCTGCGAACTGGGCCGCTCTCACTCTGCAAAAGCTGCATGGTCATGCTTTCCCACAGCATTAATACAAAGCGAGCACTTCCCCATCGTTAGACGTGTCGTCTAAAAAAATTGAGTCTTTCATTTGATTTTATGTGTTGTGATTTCTGTTGTTGTTTTCCTGTGTGACGCAGCATTGACGTGTATGTACAGGTGCGTGTTGTTGGTAGATTCCTGAGTGGTGCAGCTTAGTTTTGTATATGAAAGTGGGCCTAACCAGCGCTATTTCGAGCCGTCTTCAAGCTGCACAGAAACACAGTTTATTCACATGAAACAAGGGGTGATATTGCATGCAAATACAGGCTTTATTAATTGCATTGTGTTGTGTTTTGTTGTGGGGGGGGTTTTGTACGTCCTGCTCAGCCTGAGAACCAGTTTTGTCTGGTCATGATAATTGATGCAGTGCCAACCAGACACAGACTGAGCTCACACTGTATTCTTCTGCAGATGATGAGGGAGAGAAAAAGGCCAGAGTGAGTGACATACAGAGTAAATAAGGCAGGGAGACAGAAAATCTGGGCCTTTCCTGCCTCAGACTGCTTGTTTTTATCGCTTTACTGCTGCTCAAGTTAATAATCACTGCTGTTCTCTGCTTCTGCTCGATGACCTTCTTAAAGACTTTGTGCTCTGCATGCGTGTGGCATCTATGACTTCATTAACTTTGTTGATCCTTTATATAACTTGCCAAAACTCCACCGCTGCATCCCTCACCTTTTACTGTTATTGTTATGTTCTGATCTCCAAAAGGCCGTGTGATGTTTCCATCATCATCATGTATTTACTGATTTACTTGACCTCCCAGTGTTTTGGAACTAAACATTGCCCATTTTCCACTTCAGCATTCACCTCCTAGAAGACACCAAGGACAATAACAAGTCCTTAGGGGTTTGAGGAGCAGCAGTGAGATAACTCACTGCTGTTTTTACCGCCATGGAGTTGCCATCAGATTTCTGAGATGTAGCAGATTGTGCTTAAATGCTTCATTACCACGTAATGCTGCTTGTCAGGATGACACATGGTCTGGACAGGAATGAATGAATGGGTAGTTTGCTAAAGCTAAATTTTTTGTGTGTTTTGTGTGTCATGTTAGGACAGGCCAGCCAAAATGATGCAGTGTTTTCACTTCATGGTGGAGCCGGCCAAAAACCTGACGGCCAAGATCAAGGTAACCCATTTCTGTACACTCTAATAAAAATATTGTGTGTTTAATGTTCAAACGTGGCCCCTGGCAGGAGGTCACGTTTATACTCAGGTAGACAGCTGACATAATACATTTTTTTATAATCTTACCTGTTTGGTGTTGGTGTTTGGCTTAATGTAAGTAAAAAGGGGGGTTACTCTATGCAGGGAGTTGATGAGATGAAATGAGACAGAGGCTGTTTTTTTCTGCTGACAGGATCAGAGCCCCGATGTGCATTTTGATTAGGCTAAGTGACCGCCCCCTTTCCCAGTTGGCCTTATTACTTTCTAAAGCCCTTGTGAACCAGCACTAATGCTGTCTAAATGTCTTTCTTTGTGGCTCGAACACTCGTCTTTACTCCAGCATTTTCTCACGGAAAATCCTTTACTTGTATTTTCCTCGCAGGATTCGCACAAGAGGGCAAAGAAAGAGAAGAGGGAGCCTCTGGATGAGGACCAGTTGTTCGTTGTGGAGCTGGCTAGAGACATCGGCCGAGTGTGTCAGGTAAAAACGTCTTGTGAACCTGAACTGATGCTTGCATTCCCTCACTGTCTTAGTGTGCGCTTTCAGGATGAATGGGATTGTGTCATTGTAACAGTTTTCTCTTAATGCCAAAAGTGACGCTGATCATCACTGTTGTTTACAGCCTAATGAAGGAATTATTAAACTCTGAAATAATTAGCAGTCTTCATCAATCCACTGTTTTTCTCTCCATTTTACCCTTGCAGAGATCAGCAATGCTGGAGCACATCTGGAACCAAAATGACATCTGGCCAACTCCTCTCTGCAGGGCCTTCATCCTACAGTGGGCCTCCATGCTGGAAAGCAAGGTGTTTAACTGAAAAGTACCAAAGCATCATTTGTGTGGGAAGTGATATACTATTGTTTTGCCATTGATTGGCTGTATTGCACAAGCCAATGATAATTCAAATACACTGTGGAGTCAAGGATGGTCGCAAACAGTCATATGCAGGACAAATTATTCTAGTTCAACCACAGACAGTAAAGATGAATGTAGCTTCTGAAAAAATAAAGTCAATGTGGAAGTGGAACTTGCATTCTAAGTGAAGGCCACCAGATGGCGATAGCTGTGTTTGCAAAAAGACTGAGTCCTATTGAAGTCTCCCACTTGACACCATGTGCCAGCCATGTGCATATTGTGTGAGACTTGTCCAACATATTGGACCTGATACAATCATGCAAAGAAGAGACTTCCCCAAAACTTTGCAGTGATTGCTTGAGCTAGCAGACTAGAGTTGCCTGCGGTTTTACATGCTTGTCTACAAATATTTGCTAACCACTAGCTTAGTGATAGTAAGGCTGACACTTCTGGTTTGTGTCACACTTTTACAGTTTCCCTACAGCCTTACTGTAGCCTTACTTAAGTCCCTTACTTTCATCCAAACTACCACTGCAGCAGTCACAAGGAGGTTTTGCCAACCAGTTGAGGAATACACATTTTCCCCAAAGTAACACGTGGTTGCTAGGGGGTCACTGATTAGTCTGTAAGACTTTGCTAATGGGGCTTTAGCAGTCATTTTCATGTAATAATTTCCCCCTCATGACCAGGTCTCTAGTACTGTGTTACTGGGACTTTAGTGGTCCTACACTGTCAGCATGATTTTTGCACATCCATAATGATTGCAAAACCTCAATAGAAGTCTATGGGAAGATTTCTGTCTTGAAAGTCTTGGTTAAATCATGTTTTAGGAAGCAGGATTATCTGCGGTATTATCAGCTCATTCACTGGCAGTGAGTTGTCAGTTGCAAGCAATTAGCCAGCAAGCAAGTGGTGTCACAGGTTGATCTGTCTTTACATTCAGTTTTTTGATACCAAGATGGTGCCGGTGAAATCGCTCACCACTTCAGAAAGTCGCCATAGCTATGTCCACCTTTTGTACTTTCTACAAGTTCTCTACAAACAGCAAATGAGAAATTTGAGCTCAGAAGTATCATGACTACATACAGTAACCAGCAGTAATCATTGCCTTAAAAAGCTTGAAAATATATTTACATGTCAGCATTGACCATACTACTGATGTTAGCCTCAACTATGCCTTTCTAATAGATCTGGACAGGAATGAATGAATGGGTAGTTGATAGAGTTGGATGTCTCGAGACCACTTTTATGTGGTCTTGGTCTCGGATCCCTCGGTCTCGTCTTGGTCTTGCTGTCTCGGTCTTGCTCTCTCAGATCGACATAGTGGTCGGGAGATTTGGAGTCAACAGTATCCATGACACACAACGTAACGTTCGATAATGTTTCATACGCAAAAGCATCAGCTCTAAGAGCTGTGCTTACAGAGTGCTTTGTAGTGAATCAGAAGAGTCGACTCCCATTGAGCGAGAGCCGGCTCCTCACTTAATTTCCTTAATTTCCTTTCGCTGGTCAGCTTTCACACAGTGGCCCAGCTATGCTCCAATCCCTCCATATTGTGGCCAATCACATGCAAGGATATAGGATAATATCATTATGTGACAAACAGAGAGGGTGAGAGACGCGGCAGTCAAGTGGAGCGTGCGTCTGTCCTCTCAGTAAGTGAGTGAGACAGTAGACAGCGGTGAGGAGGGCTGTGCGAGTGCATCGCAAAAACACATAAATATGCCTGACACCTGTAAACGAACCAGCATCTGGCTGCAGTTTAAAGACTTTTTAGTCTCGGTCTTGGACTCGTCTCGACTTTGTCTTGGTCTTGACTCTGTCTGACTTGGTCTTGGTCTTGTCTTGGTCTCGATGCCCTCTGGTCTTGGTATTGCCTTGGTCTTGGTTTAGGCGGTCTTGACTACAAGTCTAGTAGTTGAATGGCCAGCTAATAGGATGATCAGTAAGATCATGGTCGTTACAATCTAAAAAGATACAACGTGTGACAGAGCGATAGTTCAAGCTATCACATGATTTGGCATTCCAGGAAGTTCTCACTTTATTATTGTATGCATGCACTGGGAACCTTGTGTTAATGACTTTGCTGAAAGGGTTGAATTGAATATTGGTGAGAGTGTAAGTAGTGTGCATGAAGGTTATGCTGAGAAAATGGAAATGTGCCCATAAAATGACAAATGTGACCTTGAGCAGACTTTGGAAGAAGTAAGCTGAATTAAAACCTGACCAAATCTGATCAAATCTTATGAATTGTGAACATGTGGACAGTCAGATGACCTAAAAGGAAACATCAGATTCCTGCAGAAAATTAATAGTCACAGTAGAACTACACGTCTTTTAGGTATAGAGGTATATTTAATAAATGTGTGTTTTTCTCTGTGCAGATGAGACCCATGCAGACTGATGGCTGGCCAGAGATGAATGAGGGCAAACAGCCCGATGTGACGAGTGAGAAGGACCTGCAGCAGGCCAAAGCTGTTATTCTCGAATGGATCAAGGATATAAGAGCCCAGCCTGAGGTGGGAGGTTCAGACATACAACTAATATTTCCTTCAAAACAAAAAATAAGTTTGCTCATTGTTTTTTATTGACATTGATCATTCTGCAGCAAAGTGTGTGGCCCGGAGAACCAGTGGTGAAGAATCTGGAGGACGTGCAGTCCGCCTGGCGCTGGGGCCGTGCTCCCAATCTGCTGACCGCCATGGAGCTGCTTATGTGGACTTTAATGTTACAGCGGCCTGACAAGGTAGAAGTTCTTTCTGTAATCCACAGGTCAAACTTTACAGCTTGCATGACTCGCTGCAGTTAATCAATGAGGCCTCTTTGTTGTTTGTTCCTACAGGACACCATCCCACAGCAGTGGCTTCTGTGGAAACAGAAGACTCAGAAGATCGGTTTGTAAATCGTAACTCAAGCTGACTTTGGTTGTTTCTTTGGAAATATTTACCCTCTTATGAGTTTATCATTCTCTTTTTCCAGGTGCCATATCCTACATCCCTCAACCAGGTGAGATACTGTAGACCACGAATCACACATTACTATTCCCATGCTGGTGCATTTACACTATTAGATCCACTTACTTTTATTTTCCCTTTTTTTTGGCAGTGTGGGATTGGATTGCAGATGCTGCAGGTACAAAATTAAATATTTAATCAGCTTTTTTTCCCCATATAATCTTTGCTCAACCTGTTTTGTAATTTAAACCTCTTCACATTTCCCCTCTAGTGGAGGTGACCCTGGATCTGGACACGGCCAACCCTGATCTGCTCATCTCTACTGATGAGAAAAGGATGCGCTGTGGCTTTGAGAGAAAAGATATTCCCAACTACCACCAGCGTTTTGACGGTTGGTGGTGTGCCGTTGGAACGGAGGGCTACGGCACTGGTCGCCACTACTGGGAGGTGGAAGTGGGAGACCGCGACTGGCGGCTGGGCGTTGCTAAAGAGTCGGCCCTGAGGAAAGGTTTTAAGTCGCTGAACACAGATACGGGGTACCTGACCTTGCGGCTGGAGAGGGGCACTGAGCTTAAGGCGCTGACGGTGCCATTCACCGCGCTGCCACCCGGCCTCATCCCCCGCAAGGTGGGCGTCTACCTCGACTATGACAACAACCAGCTGTCCTTCTATGATGTGGACAAACATTTCCACATTTACACCTACAACGAGAGCTTCGATGAGAAGCTTTTCCCACTGTTTGGCACAGTGGAGATCATCAAGGATCTGGTTATCAGGTCTCCAGCAGCCAAAACCCAGTGTCTGTGCTCCACATCTTGCATGTGGGGTTGAGTTTCCCTCCGTGGGCATTTCCTTTAAAAAAAACATCAGTAGACATCATAGTGAAGTATAACAATCCCAAATCACAGGGAGGTTGCAAAAGACCTTAAATGTGCTACTGAATAGCTTCACTTTGTGACCACTCTCTATGCTGCTGCTTTAATGTGATTGTTGCTTCCATTTTCTCACTACAGAGTTATAGTGCAACCCTTTTGCTCACATACGTGATGAAATGCCATCTAATGAAATGCCGTCATCTTCTTTCAAGAGAAACCTATAGTGTTAATGTGATGTATTGTGCATTATTAATCCAGCAATAAAATGCACTCGTGTGAATAATAAATAAACCAAATCTATGTCTTGATGCTTCATGTCTTTATTGATACTGCTGATATTCTGTTTGGTAATGTATTTAAAATATATACAGTTATATACAATTTATACACTCATCATTGGCATGAATGTCGTGTTAATTTTGGATTTCTTATTATTTCTTTGAACTGTCCTTTTTCCAGAGTGCAATGATTGTACGGCATATGTTTTGAATGACTGTAAAAAACAAGAATTGAGTGCACAAGTTTGAATTTATTATCCTTTCTTTTATTTGACGGGCATGGATTAGTATTTTTTCACCAACAAGGAGGTTCCCAAAAAGCTATTAGCAGAAAACTTAGCACATCTAAGTTAAGGGAAAAGGCTGAGCCATTCCAAATGACAAAAGAACTGGATTGAAAGTCTGTGACAACAGGTCTTATAGAGTGATGAATGTGAGTTTGAAGTATTTGGTTGAAATTGTTGTCAATATGTATGGGAGAAGTCAGGAGAGAAATACAATAGTGAGTGTCTACAGCCATCTGCAAAATGGTGGAGGCCCTGTCATGTTTTGGGGCTCTATTTTAGCTAGCAGTGTTGGGGATCTAATCAAGATTGATAAAATTAAAAGCAGAAAGAAAAAAAAACTGAAAAAAAGAACTAGATTACATTATAATCTATGATGCAACAAAACCTTGAAAACATTTGATTGGTAGTGGCTTCATTTTTCAACATGACGATGATCCTAAACAATGTAAATGTACGGAAGAGGATTAGGGCCACCATAAAAAAGTGGGCACGTCTTTTTTCTTCTATTCCAGAGTTCTGAGGAAAAAGTCAGAATTCTGAAAATAGTTCTTTTCTTTTTCCCTCATTTTTTGACTGACTTTCTTTTCTCAGAATTCTGACCTTAATCTCAGAACTCTGACTTTTTCATCAGAATTATTTTCAGAATTCTGAGGGGGGAAAAAAAGAAAATTCTGAGAAAAAAGTCAGAATTCTGAGATTACAGTCAGAATTTTGAAAATAATTCAGAGGGAAAAAAAGTCAGAATTCTGAGGAAAAAAAAAAGAAAATTCTGAGAAAAAAGTTTGAATTCTGACCTTTAATTTTCCATAGAATTCAGACTTTTTTTCTCAGAATTCTGGAAAAGAAGAAGAAAAACAAAAAAACATGTGCCCACTTTTTCCCCCCAGTGGCCATAATCCTCTTCCATACTAATCCTCTTCAGTACAACTACAGAATTTTTCCATAATTTGCATGTGACGTTTGTATGGTTTAAAGGTCCTTATTTATTTATTTATTTATTTATTTTTAGGAAATTCAGGACTTATTTGTTATCGATAGAAGCTGAAAGGCGTATCAGCGGGACCAATCACAGAACTCTAACTCTTTCACCATGACAAAATGCAGATACAAAATAACGCATACAATTTTAATCAAAAAAATTAAATCAAATAATTCTATAACAAATATATTCAAACTGAATTTAACGCCGTTAAAAGAAGCAAACAAACAAAATATTTCTTTACATTTTTTTTGTGTTTTACGCGCCCGTGATGACGCAATCACTGCGCGACGATGCCTAAGAAGATTTATATGAGTTCCCAGCAGGTAGTCAAACGATGACAACAAATTTAAAACAGGCCTTAAAAACCCACTTTGGGTTCGACACCTTCAGGTCTAAACTGCAGGAAGATGTTGTTAAAGCAGTCCAAAGAGGTAAGTCGGCTCATTTTTCCTGTCTGCCTCTCTGTTAGATGAACGTTAGCAAGCTAACATAACTGCTGTTTGTCTTTAGTTTTGAATGTGAGGTTCAGTTGGTTTTCACAGACAGTGAGAGACAGAATAATGTGTAACACGGTGGTCTCTGTGGTCTTCCTGCAGGTGACAGGGATGTGTTTGTGTGCATGCCTACTGGAGCAGGAAAGTCGCTCTGCTACCAGCTGCCTGCAGTGCTTGCTGAGGGCATTACTCTGGTTATATCCCCGTTAATCGCTCTCATTCAGGTTAGCGTCTGTCTCTAGCTCCTGAGCTCCAATCCAAAACCTTCGAATAAGTTTTGCAGTATCAGGTTTGCTTTAACCCCTGTTCGTGTTTCTATCCAGGACCAAGTGGATCACTTGAAGGAGTTAAACATCCCTGCCTGCTCCATCAACTCTAAGCTCCCAGTGAGTGAGCGCCGGTTGATCCTGGCCGACCTGGGGAGCAGCAACCCGAAGCTAAAGCTTCTCTACATCACTCCAGAGATGGTGGCCTCGCCCGCGTTCCAGCCCTGCCTGATGGACCTGTGCTCCCGTGGCTTGCTGTCTTACCTGGCTGTGGATGAGGCTCACTGCGTCTCGCAGTGGGGCCATGATTTCCGACCAGACTACCTCAAGCTGGGTGAACTGCGGGCTCGATTGCAAGGAGTTCCCTGTTTGGCCTTAACAGCAACAGCACCCAAGAATGTACAGGAGGACATCATTCAGTCCCTGAGGCTGTCCTCGCCGCTTTCTTTTCTTACACCCGTCTTCCGGAGTAACTTGCACTATGATGTGATTTTCAGGGAGCTGCTGCCAAACCCATACGTCCACCTTTGTGCCTTCATTAAGAAAACATTATCACTTGGAGGTGGATCTAACGGACAGGTTTGTAGACTGTAGGCTGTCATGTGTTATCCTTTTTACAAACAGAAATATTCAGATAGAGTAGCGACAGTTTGCCTAAGGGGTTTACATTTTTGGCCACAAGTTTAAAAATACTCATCATGGGCATGAATGTCATGCAAATTCTGAGCTTTTAATTACTTTTTTTTAAACTGTTCTTTTTGCATTGGGGAATGATTGTATGTGACTTTAAAAAACAAGAATTGGGTGCAAAATAATTGACTTGGGATTTTCTCTGATCCACACAGTGTCGAAAGTGTAGATACAGGCTCCATAAATAGATACAACCCCTATAATTAGATTAGATTAAATGTCCCTTAGCAAGTTGCATGTTGACCAGATGCTTTTGGTACCCAACAGTTAGCTTCTAGTTTAATTCTGGATGGATATTTGAATACTTATTGTGGCAGAATTGGTAGAGTTCTTTAAAGTGGTTGATTTCCTATCAATTCCCATCCTTAAGCATCACTTATAAAAAGGTTTAAACGACTTTGCCATTTACATAAAAAAATAATAATAATAATAAAATAAAAAAATAAAATAAAAAAAATAAAAAAAACAGAACAAGTTTTTAATTATTGAAGCATTTTAGCAGCTGTATGTTTTACTTCTAGAATGACTTTTTGTTAAATTTTATTTCAGGATTGTTTGTGTGCCTTTTCTCTGTTTTATAACATTTCTGTTGTTATTAACGGCTTGATTGAGCTCACACAGCATTTTCTTGTGTGAATACAACTGATTTTGTTGCCTAGAGTGGAGGAATAACACTCTTTGCCATTTTCTTTCATGCAAACTCTGGCTTAATCAAACTGTCTGATGTTCGTAAACAGGGATGTGGGATTGTGTACTGTCGGACCAGGGAAGGTTGTGAGACGGTAGCTCACCAGCTGACGAAGCTTGGAGTCGTAGCTAAGCCGTATCATGCAGGTAAAATTATTTTATTTTATTTTATTTTTTACCTCCTTTTTTTTTTGTTTTGTTTTTTTACATCTATATAAACTGATCAGGCATAAGATTATGAGCACAGACAGGTAAAGGGAATAACACTCATTAATCCTTCATTGTGGCACCTCATAGTGGGTGGGAAATATTAGAGAGCATTTTGTCCTCAAAGTTCATGTGTTAGCAGGAAAGGACTGGATCAGAGCATCACCAAAACTACATCTCTTGTGCGGCGTTCCTAGATGCAGTTGTCAGTATCTATGAAAAGTGTTCCAAGAAAGGAGCAGTGGTGAACCGGGGGTAATGAAGGCTGGCTATCCAAGAGATTAGCTACTGTAGCTCAAATTGCTGGACCAGAGAGCAATGGAAGAAGGTGGCCTGGTCTGAATCACATTTTTTGTGGATGGTCAGATGCTTAGTTACCTGGGGAACAGGATACCAGGATGCACTATAGGAAGAAGGTGAGCTGGCAGAGGCAGTGTTGTGCTTTGGGCAATGTTCTGCTGGGATCCCTTGGGTGACTTTGGGTTACTTTGACTTGTACCAATTACCTAAGCATTGCTTCAGACTATGTTAACCCCTTCATGGGACTTGTATTCTCTGATGGCTGTGGCCTGTTTGAATGGTAAATGGCCTGTATTTGTATAGCGCTTTACATGTTCAGTCATCCACCCATTCACACACACATTCACACACTAGTGATGGCAAGCTACAGCCGCCACAGCTGCCCTGGGGCGCACTGACAGAGGCGAGGCTGCCTCCCACCGGGCCCTCTGACCACCACAAGTAGGTAACGGGTGAAGTGTCTTGCCCAAGGATGTGCTGGACAAACAAGTCCAATCCACGGAGGCCCAACCTCGCAACTTACAGGACTTAAAATATCTGCTGCTAACATCTTGGTGCCCAACACCACAGCACACCTTTCTGGGTCTAACGGAGTCCCATACCTCGATGGGTCAGGGCTGTTTTTTGGCAGCAAAAGCAGAATGAGCACAATATTAGGCAGCTGGTCATGATGTTATGCCTGATCTGTGTATAGGATGTGTAAAATTGAGTGTTTGAGCTCTACTTTTGTAGGCTTGAAGGCAACAGATCGGACAGGGGTACAGAATGAGTGGATGCAGGGGAAAGTGCTGGTTATTGTGGCTACCATCAGCTTTGGCATGGGAGTAGATAAGGCCAATGTCAGGTGAGGCTGCAAATGCACAGTTATCACTCGCATTCTTCTTGTATCTAGTTTTTTTTTTTTTTTTTTTTTTTCCCCTGCCATTGTGTATTCAAATGTTTCTGCAGATTTGTAGCTCACTGGAACCTCGCTAAGTCTCTGGCCAGCTACTACCAAGAGTCTGGGCGAGCGGGGAGAGATGGCCTGCCCTCCGCCTGTCGCACATACTACTCCCCGAGAGATAAGGAGCAAATTAATTTCCTCATTCGGCAGGAAGTGGCAAGAAAGCAGGTCAGATTAGCAGCAGAGCAGGATGGAAAGCTCTTTGCTGCACAGTTTTTATATGTGTTTAAATGTGTCTGCAGGAAAAACGGGGCTTTGCAAAGGACACTGACAAAACCGCAATGACTGACTTTGGAGCCATGGTGTCTTTTTGTGAACAAGAAGGGTAAGTAAAGGATTCACACATGCGGTGACAGGTTATAATTATTGTTATTTTTATTATTATTTACATACAGATCAAAGCATAACTGACAATAAGTGCAGGCTTAAAGCATTACATCATAACATAACGCCTTCACCTGTTCCACAGTATGTAACGTGCAGTTTTAGATAAAGAGTGCATTTCTGTTTCTGGACAGCAGAGGGCAGATTTCCTCTCTTACCATCCTTTGAAAGCTGCTTCCTGCTTGAGGCTCTTGACTAACTCAGAAGTCTGACTGCCAGTTCTCATTACTTTAGAGTGACACATCATTATGTTTAGAAAGCTCTGAGAAAAAACAATCCAATCGGGCATTCCCAGTCATTTCTCACCGTTTGCCTAAAGTTAGTTTCATACACGTGTTCAGTCCTGTATGGTCCAAGAAGTTTCTGCCTGATTCACACACAGCTGGAGTTGGCCCTGCCCTGTCCTCAGGGATCGCTGTTGGGAGTGCAGTGATGCTCCAAGGAATGTGGACTCTCCTGAAAGCCTGTTGACTCGAGCAGGTGTGTTTGGCAGCGTTGCAGGACATCCTTTACGGTGTTTGGCAGGTGTTTTGTTGTCCAAGGGTTGAGGTTCTTTAGTGCTGCACAGCATGCACCCTGTACAGTGTGTGTGTGTGTGTGTGTGTGTGTGTGTGTGTGTGTGTGTGTGTGTGTGTTTCTAAAACACGATCAGGACTCGCTGTGTGGAGAGCTTGCAGTTGTGTCTGTTTTTGCTCAAAGGTCGGGACCCTTTAGCTTCCTCTTGCGACAGCAGCAGCTGCAGCAGCCGCAGCAGAAGCTCGCGCAGGTCACCACTGTGATGAGCAGGACTACAACTGTGGGAGAGCAGCAAATAAACAATGTCATGACCAGCTTATTGATGAACAAGCAATGTGGGGGAAAAAAACATATCGACCAAAAACTCACGAATAAAAGTTAGCAGGACGAAGAAAGCTCCCAGCTCTATGGGGTTGGCATTGGGCAGACCTTGAAGCTTGACCCAGATTCTGCCAAGGAGGTTCAGCGTCTGTTCTCTGGCATCCATCCTAGTGAAGACAGGTATACAGCACCTCTTTTATTTCCCTTGCAATCTAGGTATTTCTCCTGTTGCTCACTGGTGACACTGTGAGTGGGGCGAGGTGGAATTGCTATTTACATGTCAGAGCTAAGCAGTTTTTCAGCCTGTGGTTTAGTGGGCGGGTTGTCATGAGAAGGCAGGAATCTCACTGCCCGAGAAGAAACGTGTGTCTGATAGAAAGCGGTAAATGCACTGGTGCTTTTTCTGTGCCTGAACAATTTTAATCCAACCGGGTTTAAAAGTGTTCTGGAGGAACAATATTCTGCTCTGTCATGCAGGCTGTAAGAGGTGGGGATCGAACCGCCGACCTTCGATTAATAGAGAAGCTGCTCTGTTTACGAGAGTATGGTAAACAGACGGGCTGATTCACATATGGGTTGAGTTAACAAGAGGAACAGAACGAGGCCCTTCTCTGTGATAAATGTGTTAATCAGACGGCTCTGCAGACACTTCAGTGTGTGCAATGGGCGGTGGTAGGGTGGCAAGTCATTGAGCTGGTGCTGAATTGCTGGAATGGGTGTGACAGCGTGTGGCATTTCTAGTTTTGAGAGTTCTTTGTAACTAACACTTGCAGTACGAAGCATAAAAGGATAAAAACTATTGAAAATAACTACAATATGAGTTATTACACTGGCACTGAGGACAAAGCCTGGAAACTTGGGGGTCAACATGACGTCTTGATAATTCAGAGGAGTTATGGTAGTGTATCCTCCTTCTGATCACATGCTTTTGAGTATTCTGGATGTAAACATCCTGGTTCCAGAAGTGTGGATAAGGTGGTAATACTATCCAAAGTACACTGTTAGAAATCAGGATACTGTGGCATACCTTAGCCAGGTTTCACAGCTTTCTTTGTTCTCAGTGGCCGAGCTGGTGACAGATCAGATCAGGGATCAACTCCACCCACAGGATCTGTAAACCTGCACTGTGTAATTTATGCAAGTGTATGTGTCTCGTGTTCCTTGTCAGAAACCTGTATCACATATACTCAAAACCAGGATGAGATCGGGGGAAGATTTGCATGATCACAAGCTAACTTGTCCTTCCTGGCTTCGAAAATTTAAATGTGGGGAAAGGTTGTGCTGCATTGCTTTAACTGTGTATAAGTGTAATGTGTTGTTTCCAGTAAAATCCAGTAATACATATCTGCTCTGCTCACTGGAAAAAAGCCACAGAGCTAACTCAGTACTTTTATAAAAACAGCTTAAATGGGCCACATGTATTATAGCTATGCTACACACAGTGATGTGGGAAATTAATGCTACAAAATATTTTCATGCTATTTTTTAAAAATCCTAGTATGAAAGTGTAAGTCAGGAGAAAAGGAAGGATTGATTTTCCAACCATGCGGGCTGTTCCTACCTGAGACTAGGGCTGCCACAAACGATTATTTTGATAGTCGACTAGTCAGCGATTACTTTTGCGATTAGTCGACTAATCAGATCATCATCCATTGAACATACAGCATACAGCTTATTGCACCAGCAGCATCTGCTCTTATATAACTATCATTAGCTTTCAGCTTTAAGTGTTTAAGGTATGTGCTAACTAAAAATAAAGACAAGATGATAGTTTATTAAATTTTAATGACATTTGCAGAGTGTTTCGGTGGAGTTTAATAAACTCCTTGCTATCTAAAATATAACAGGACACCGGAGTAAATTCTCCAGCATCTCACACTTCTGATGATCAGCTGTCTGCTTGACGTTTATTCAGCTGTGTAAAAACTATAACTTTAATCTCATCCAAACCGATTTACTCAGGAACAAATAAAACACTGAAAAAAGCCAAACAACATTTTGAAGTTATCTAAGTGACTTATATATCATGTTTAACCTGAGTAGTGAAAGACGGCGGTGGGTTTGAAAACGATCTGCCGGGAGTCCGGTGTTCTCACGGCTCTAGTTAGCCTAGCCCCCGGCTAGCTATCGAGCTAGTGGGTAACAGATGCCTCCGAAAACGTCGGAGCGCTTTTGAAAATATGTGGTGTCTTGATAAACTGAGCAGATATTTGAGGTTTACACAGCTACATTCTCGCCTGAAAATATGTTAAACGTTTATTTTGTGACCCAGAAAGAATAATAAGAATAATATTAAAACTAACCAGCTGCCGCCATTGTTGGAAACTAAGCTGGGCCGCGCTATGAATTCTGGGACACAGTTTCTTCTTCTTCGGGGTTTAACGGCAGCTGGCATCCTTGGACATGCAGTGCTGCCATCTTCTGTTTCAGTCCATTATTACACTCTTAAATCCTACTACTGATTCCTGCGTCTTTTGTGATCTTACAAAGCTTCAAACGACGCGTCGACTATTAAATTAGTCGTCGACGATTTTGATAGTCGACGTAATCGTGACTAGTCGACTAATCGTGGCAGCCCTACCTGAGACCGTGAGCTTGTGTGGAACGCGATGCTGATTAATAACAGATTTTGGAGCTGACTGTATGTTCGTTAAAACGATGAACAGTATTTACAGATCACATGCATGTGACTCTGAGAAATTCTCTATTTTTAAACACATTTTACACATTCGTCTGCTTGAATTGTTTTTCTCACGCTGCGCTCGCACAGAAACATTTAAAAGCACTTACCTGCTGATCGGAAACTTCTTGTCGTTTCTTTGTTTGTTTGTTTAGTTTGGGGGTTTTTTTTGGTTTTTTTGTGAAACTTGGCCGAGCCTAAACTGTCAGAAATCGCAAAACCAGTTGGCAATTAGGAGTCGGTCGGAAACGTGTCATTCTCTTCTTTCCCCTGACGGAGCTGCCAGCTGAGTGCCTTTGCTTTAGGCTGCGTGCTAATTTGTTTGTGGGGACGTCATCCGGAGGAGGAGTGGTGCTCGGGCGAGCCTGAGATTAGCGGTGGAGGTTGAGATATAGTTAAGAGGGTTAATTCCACTGTCACTGATGACAAACTGCACGTGAGGGGGGGAAAGTAGACGATAACAAATTTCATCCGGCGCTCTTCTGCCCTCTTTCACGCTGCTCTGACTCCTCAGTCGCTTTGAGTCTTCTCATCTCTTCCCCTCTTCCAGGCTTCTTGTTGCTCCCTTTGTTTGTTTTCTTTGGTTTTTTGATTTGTGGCTGTCTCATACGCGCACATACAGAGTAGTTACTGCTGTGTCTTACTTTTCTTTGTCTGCCTCAAAGGCTGTTTTCTCTTTGATAGTCCTGCTTCACAGAGCTTTGTTTGCCTCTCTGTCGTTCCCCACCTCTTCTAGTGCTTCTCTTTGTTTCATGAAAGGGAAGGTGGCAGCATTTCCACTTCTAGCAAGGTAGCTGGTATGTTGCTGAAATGACTCGTCTAATGGGCTGTTTCCCAAGTGCTGGTGTGTGTGTGTGTGTGTGTGTGAGAGAATACTGGCCGTTGCGTAATGCTGGATATGATAGTGTGATACAAGAGACCTTTTTTCTGAAAAGAAAATCCCGTCTAAAGCAGGGATTGTGAACAGAAACATGCTGCAGAGGAAGCGGGTGACCTGCTGTCAGACATTAATAGTATTTATTTATTTTTTTCAAAAACCTTGAAATTGTAAGAAAACAACGCTGAACGACTGTTTCCAAATCCAGACTTTGTGCCTCTGCATCCATCCTTCATATCCGTCGATAACAGTTAGTTAGGGTTAGTGTTGATGCAACTGCGTTGTGTTTTTCATGGGACAAAGAGTGGCGCTTGACCTATTTCATAACAAAAGTATTGATTATGGGGATTGATATGGTGGTTACACAACAACTAAAAGATCAATATTGTTTCTAAAACATTATCAGAAAGATGAGATGATGCCTTTTTGCAACTGCAAACTGCAGAGTGTGTTTTCTTTAACTCGTCTGTTCAACGGTAGCTCTTTTCTCGTCCTGCCACCAGTTGCCGCCATGCCACCATCTCAAAGTTTTTCGGCAACACGGCGCCGAACTGCGCGGGGGCCTGCGACTACTGCCGTAACCCCAAGTTGGTGCGAGCGCAGCTGGAGAGAGCGGCCACGCTCAGCACCAAGATCGGTGCGGCTCAGAGCAGCGAGCCCAAGGGAGCGTTCGGGTTCCAGTCGGACACTTATGGAGGAGGAAAGAAGGGTTACGGCTTTGAAAGGCAGGACGATTTTTAGTGATGTTGTGTGAAATGTCCCGCTTGCATTTATGACTTGATGGTTGATCCTGTAGGTTAACACCGATGTTTTGCTTCGCAGGTATGATGAAGGGGAAGGTTATAGTGAAGATGATCCTTTTAAGAGGAAGAAGGAGTTTTCTGAGCTTTTCAAGAAGCAGATGAGCATGCGCAAGGTGATTACCACAAAAAAAGAAATAGAGAAAATCAGCTCATACTCTTTGGGCAAAATATATACGTTATTTCTAAATGTAAGGACAGCATCTCCAGAGTGTTTGTGTTGTGCCTCTGCACATCTGTAAGCCATCTGGGGCTATCAGGCCCTGTAAATGCTGCTTTTGCTAAATGGCTCCCACATGTTCAGTGGAATTTTTACAACATTTGAACTAAAGTATTCCTCATCAGGTCCAAGAGGAGGTTGGCCAAACTGTTTATAACATAGCATAAAAAGCAGGAATGCCATGATTATTTAAAAAAAGTAGAAACTGAGCAGGAAGAACAAACAAGTCATTATAGTGTGTGGAGAGTTATGGAGGTTATTGATGCCTCAGGGCTTCGTTGCTCAGAGCTTCATTTAAATGTTGCTAGCTTAAAACTATGGTTCTTTTATCTTTCTTTCTTTACACATTAAAGAGACATTCTGCACTTCAACTACAGATGCACAGGCTTTTGGACGATGATAAAATGTTGTTAATTGTGGTGGATATTAAATCAAGCCATCATGATGCGATTGAAGTGCCAACTTTCAGCTTTAACTCTGAAAGTTTTTACAAAACTGTCGCATTAGCTGTTTGGAAGCTACAGACATTTGTACACACAGTCCCCCGTTATCCGTCTTTGTGTTATTTTCATGAAATGTTAAGCAGAAGAATATCAGAGGTGGATTCCAAGTGTTCACGGGAACTGTGAATGTGAGCTCCAAAGACACGCTGGAGCAAGTGAGGGAGGCATCATTAGACTGAAAAAACAAAGTAACTATCAGAGAGAGAGAGTGGCCAATCACACAGTCATGTTCTTTCTTAAAAATGCTGAATGCACTGACCAGCTCAGCAACATCAAAACGCCTGAAAAACGTGGATGATGACAGAATTATTTCTGTGGTTATGAAAAACATCCTTAAAATGTCTAAAAAAAAAAAAAAAAAGTCCTTAACAGTCATCATTAACAACGTCTAAAATGGAGATTGCTCGATGAATGGAAACAGAAAGGCTAGATCACAAAATATCCAAAAGAGCCTGAAAACAGTTCAGCGCTGAGAGAAATCTGGAGATGGAGAGAAACGGCTCGTGATTAGAAGCATACCACATCACCTGTCAAACATGGCGGAGGCAGTGATATAGATGGGCATGTGTGGCTGCCAGCGGATATAGATCACTAGCTTTTATTGATGATGGTGACTGCTGATGGATGTGCACAGGCCTATACTCTCTGCTCAGATTCAGAAAAATGCTGCAAAACTGATCAGAGCTTCACAGCACAAATGGAAAATGACACAAAGCAACTCAAGAGTTTCTGAAGGAGAAGAAATGGAAGATTCTTCAATTGCCAAGCCAGTCAGCTGATCTCTAACCAACAGAGCATGCTTTAAAGTTATTAAATACAAAGCTAAATGCAAAGAGACTCACAAACAAGAAGCAACTGAAGGTGGATGAAGTCCAGGCCAAGCAGCTCAAGGGGGGAAACGGCAGTCTACGCTTCATCCAAGTATTAAAAACAATCTACACTCAACAAAAATATAAACGCAACACCTTTGTTACTGCTCCCATTCCCCATGGGATGGACGTAGAGACCTAAAATTCATTCCAGATACACAATATAACCATCCCTCCCAAACAGTGGTCACAAATCAGTCCAAATGTGTGGTAGTGGGCACATCTGCTATATTGAGATAATCCATCCCACCTCACAGGTGTGCCACATCAGGATGCTGATCTGACATCATGAGTAGTGCACAGGTGTACCTCAGACTGCCCACAACAAAAGGCCACCCTGGAATGTGCAGTTTTGTCTCACAGCAAAATGCCACAGATGCCACAAGCAATGAGGGAGCGTGCAATTGGCATGCTGACAGCAGGAATGTCAACCAGATCTGTCGCCCGTGCATTGAATGTTCATTTCTCAACCATAAGCCGTCTCCACAGGCGTTTCCGAGAATATGGCAGCACATCCAACCGGCCTCACAACCGCAGACCTCGTGTAACCACACCAGCCCAGGACCTCCACATCCAGCAGGTTCACCTCCAAGATCGTCTGAGACCAGCCACCCAGACAGCTGCTGGAACAATTGGTTTGCACAACCAAACAATTTCTGCACAAACTGTCAGAAACCGTCTCAGGGACGCTCAACTGCATGCCCGTCGTCCTCATCGGGGTCTTGACCTGACTCCAGCTCGTCGCCGTAACAGACTTGTGTGGGCAAATGCTCACATTCGATGGCGTCTGGCACGTTGGAGAGGTGTGCGCTTCACGGATGAATCATGGTTCACATTGTTCAGGGCAGATGGCAGCTGAGAATGTCCCAGTTCTTGCATGGCCAGCATACTCACCGGACATGTCACCCATTGAGCATGTTCGGGATGTGCTTGACCGGCGTATACGACAGCGTGTACCAGTTCCCACGAATATCCAACAACCTCGCACAGCCATTGAAGTGGAGTGGACCAACATTCCACAGGCCACAATTGACAATCTGATAGACTCCATGCGACGATGTGTTGCACTGCATGAGTCAAATGGTGGTCACACCAGATACTGACCGGTTCTGGGTCCCCAGACCCCCTATAGCGCAAAAAACTGCACATTCCAGGGTGGCCTTTTGTTGTGGGCAGTCTGAGGTACACCTGTGCACTACTCATGATGTCAGATCAGCATCCTGATGTGGCACACCTGTGAGGTGGGATGGATTATCTCAATATAGCAGATGTGCCCACTACCACACATTTGGACTGATTTGTGACCACTGTTTGGGAGGGATGGATATATTGTGTATCTGGAATGAATTTTAGGTCTCTACGTCCATCCCATGGGGAATGGGAGCAGTAACAAAGGTGTTGCGTTTATATTTTTGTTGAGTGTATATTAGTTTCTCCAGTTCATTTTAATAAACAGTTAATGCAGAATTATTTGATAACCCCTTGAATTAAATGAGAAAGTCTGCACATTCAGTGATGTGATGTGTACAGAGGCAAAACAACAAAAAATTGCGTCGTGGTCCCAAAGCCGTATATAATAAATGCTCACTGTTGTCTTCTATGTTCTGGCTTTAATACACGTGTGAATACTGAAGGCTTCCCTTCTGCCTGTGCTCGTGTTTATTTAGGGTAACGACAGCAGTCAGAGGGAAGAGTTTGTTCCTCCAGGTAACGTGTAACACGAACAGTAAAAATGATTGTGAATAACTCTCTCTGTCCTGTTTTGTAACCGGTGTTATTCTGCTGTGTAGATATCGACTGCCCGCTTAGAGAGGCCAGCAGCCAGAGAATTCCCAAACTCAGTGTAAAGGTACAAGACAAAACTTGAACACTACGCACACATTCCTCATATCTGCTGCATTTATGAACACGTCCTTCAGCGACTCAGGCCATGTGATGAGAAAAGCAGCGTTAAAAAACCCAAAACGCAGCAGCTTAAAAGGCTGTGGCTCGTTGGTGTTTGACATTTTGTACAGTAAAAGCAGAAAGTGAGCGTTTTCCAAGGCGTTAATAAGATTCATATTGTATTTCAGGCCAGAGAGCACTGCCTGTACCTCCTGCAGGAGGCACTTCAAGGCCAGCAGGGGGCAGAAGATGCACTCAAGTACTTATCTAGATTCATTCAGATTTTTTTTTTTTAAACATTTTTCCTCAAACATAAAAATACTGCAAAAAAAAAATAAAAAAATACATATAACTAACTTTTCTCAAAGTGTCGGCATTTGTCTCTCAGCTCTGACAGTCTGTCCTTGGCGGTGGATATTGAACACGAGGTCTTCAGAAACAGCAAGTCCTCTAACTTGTACAAAGCTGTGGTGCTAAAGAAGGTAAGTGCAGGCTTTTTGTTAATGTCTCATTGCCATATAGAGGGAAATGTTTATGCTTAGCTCTATTATTCTGTCAAGGTAACAGAGATGAAGAAAGCGGCACCTGCTTCAGCAGGTCGAGATAAAGCAGAAGGTGCTAGGAGCAGCAGCGGCAGCGATTCCAGAGAAACAGAACTCAAAGAGGCTGGATCCTCCTCTTCATCCTCGTTTTCTGATGAGCCGCAGGGGTTCACGCTGGCATCTGAGGTGTACTCGGTAACATTGCTTTTCTACTTTCCCAGATTTTTATTTTTTTTTTATTTTTTAAAGGAAAACTGGAGGTTTTTGTGGCTGCAGAGTATTCAGAGGAAAACATGTTTTCTTTCCCCCCCAGCTGAAGCGTAAGAGGGTAGGGGCAGGCCAACGGGGCTCTTCTAACCCCTTCATAACTGCTAAGGATTTAATAAACCCCTCCATGTTGGAAACAGGGGCTAACAAAGGTAGGACAAGCGGCGGATTTTTCAATGGCTACTCAGGAGAAACCATTATGCAGGGAAAAGAAGCCAACACAGATGCATCATCGCCCATCAAAGCCAAAGCAAATGCCGTCACGACCTCCCTGAGCAGCCCGACTAAAGGAGGCAGAGCCATGAGCAAGAAGCAGCAGAAGCTGGCGGAAGCAGCAAAGAGTTCCCACAACATTTCTCATTTTTTCATGAAGAAACATACTCCAGAGAAAAGCCAGGATGAGGAGGAGATGCCGAGGGAGCCCGAAGCCACTTTATCTCCCGCTGCAGCTTCCATCTCCCAGGAATACATCAACCAGGAACCACACTCACCTGCTGCGTCAGAAGGAGAGAGCAGTGCTGCACAGTCAGAGACTGAGGATGTGATCCTCGTAGAAAGCAAATCTGAGATAATTGTTATACCTGATGATGACGAGGAGGACGGAGCTGATATTGCAGAACCAGTTCAAGAGACATCTGAGCAGGACCTGACGTCCATCACAGAGTATTTGATTCTTAATTTGATCAGAAATAGCGGAAAAAAGCCTTTTATTGACTTTTAACTGCTTTTTCTTCCCCCTGTTCTCCCACAGACAAAACAAAGACGAAGAAGAACTTAAACCAAGTGAAGAAGAGGTTAACACAAGTGAAATTCCCGGGGTAGGTGTCTGTACACCCACAAAAGTCCTTCTTGAAACAAGTCTTTCCGCTCAGCAGTTTGAAGCTAGATGAAGTGCTCCAAAGGCTTTATAAGTTTGTCCAAAAATAAGACTTTTGGACAAATGTATAAAGACAAAATAAGACAAAGTAAAGTTTTAAGAGATTAGAGTTTGAGCATGATAATCTGTCTTACACTCAGATTGGGGTTTTTCCACAGGAAGTCAGTTGGCATACAATTTTAGCATTCACTGTATGGACAAAAGAACTGGGCCACCTACACATTCAGCAACTGCTCGAGCAACTCATGGAAACTCATGACATGAAGCTCCTGGCGCACAGTTTCTGTGCTGATGTTAATGCCAGAGGTTTTGAGCTTGTCAGTTATTCAATCAGTGGAGCTTTAGCAACTTTTACGAAATACCAAATAGCGTGTTCGACAAAGCACCTGAAGTATGCAGGAGTGGGTCGAAATCTGTCACTCTTCAGTTTTCCTTATAATTTCCTGCATAGCTTCAGACAATATTGAATTATCAGTATAGAAAAACACATTTAGCCTCTTTCCACAATCCACACAATCTAAATCCAAAGTCTCGTTTTTGTTCAGCATAATTTCTCTTTTCTATAACAGACTGAGCATCAGCATGATGGGGATAGATATTAGTTTTAATAGAAAACTCCTCATTAAAGTCCATGTTGTAAAGAAGGGATGTCAAACTCATTTTACATCGTGGGCCACGTACAGATCACTTTGATCTTAAGTGGGCGGCCCAGTGAAACTCCTTTCTGATAGTGTAAAGATGTTTAGCCACACATTTAATCCCCTATATTTTTAAATATATCTGTTCTGTGAACCATCTGTAAAAATCATAAATTTCTCTAGTATGTTGTGAAGGAACAGTAACACTCTGTTATTTAATGGTTTATCTCTTACTTAGAGATATCTCTTAGGACCATGGGGGGAAAGCCATTAAACATATGAAAATACAGTTAAAATTCTAAAATTTATACCATCCTATACATTTTCCAAAGATATCCAGATTGGAGTCTTTGGCAGGCCAAACCATAGATTTCAGTTCTGCCTGGAGTCCTGAATCTGACTTTATGCTTGTGAACAATCATGACATGTGTGTCCAGGTGACAGATGACATGAAAACCATGACGGAGTCTCCCCCTCCGGCGAAGCGCAGCCGGCCCGGGAATGAGAGCAGCAGGAGAGTAACCTTCAACCCCAACGTGCAGGAGAGAGCCCTGCACCCAGCCACTGACTCGCCCAAGCCTGTAACACTTAAGGAAGCAGCTGATATCGTGGTCCGCTACCTGGACCCTTTTTACACTCAGGGAAAGTTTGCCACAAAGGTGAGCGAGTGCTGTGTTTGTAAAAAAAAAAAAAGTAGGTTTGCGATTAAAAGCAGAATGATTAAAATTCTTTCTTTATTTCGCAGGAGCTGTTTAAGTCTTTCGCTCGCTACCTGTCTCACCTTCTTACAGAGGGAAGGAGCAGGGGGAAAGGCCAAGGTAAAGGGTGCATGGGAAATTTCTAACTTGCAGTTTGCTTTGTGTGCTGGTCCTCTTTAACTCCAGCCTCTGGGTCCACAGTGAAAGCAGAGGCCAAGGCTCTCATCAAGAAGTTCTTCAGCAGCGTCCAGCGCTGTGAGAGCGAGGCAGACTGGAAGCACCTTAAGAGACCTCACAGCTGTAAAACCACAGCCAAAAGTGAATGAATGGGGGGAGGAAATATGTAGCCCTTCCTCTTTGACAGTGCCTAAACTTCTCCGGTTACGATGACCTCAGGCTTTGTCACAGATGCCTGCTGACGAGGTTTATGGTCCACTTGCTGCTATTTTGTTATTCTTTTAAAATGTTTTCCAGGATGGTTGCTGATACTGTAACTTGGGTTAATAAATAGTAAGCAATAAAACAGGGACAGTTTTGCAGCCTGAGAGATCAGACAGATGCATGTGTGAGACTTCTTTTTAAACTGCAAACTGTGTGTAATTCACATGGTCTTATTACATCACAGTGCAGAGTTATGCAGACCCAGTGGTGCTTGGAGCAGGAAGCCAGCTGAGGTTTTTCACAGGCTTCTCATAGCAGGAAAAGCAGAGGTGTAATTATTGGCATTCAAACAACAGCGTGCGATTTTGAGCAAGCTGGTTTGGGGATCTTCCGATGTTGCCATACTGGAACATTTAATCCCTTCTCTTTTTGTCTGGTTTTTTTTTTTTTTTGTTTGTGTGTGTGTGTGTGTGTGTGTGTGTGTGTGTGTGTGTGTGTGTGTGTGTGTGTGTGTGTGTGTGTGTGTGTGTGTGTGTGTGTGTGTGTGTGTGTGTGTGTGTGTGTGTGTGAGTGACAAGTAAAGGTGTGTCAGAAAGCTAAAATACTGGTTTGTTGTACAGTGTCTGCAGCTCTCTGTTCAGGAAACATTAAAAATGCTGTCACAGTTGTCCTCTGATAGCCGTCTGTCACGTTTAAGATGACATTCGTGGTTGGGTGGTGTTTAAAGATGGGGTCGTGAAGAGCAAAAAGACTTTGAAGCTGTTATTATTTTCTTTTTAATAAATTTTTTGTGCTATTAAAAAGGGAATAAATAAGCCATGATTTCCTTGTTGTTTCTCTGACATTAGAAAGTTCAAAGTAAGTCATTGAGATTTATTCTCTGGGGACGGGGGAGGACGGGGGTTGCGTGTGTAAGTCAATGGGGGAATAAAATGCACAAAACACATGTTTTAATGCTTCTGTTTCTGGCAGACTATCTTACTTGCTCTTAAATTTTATGTTTTTGTTTATTCGTCTTAAATACTGGAACCAGTTTTGTTTTTTTTTTATTCATGCAATCTACTGTGAAACTGTCCAGCTTGAATTTTCCTGTATTTAAAAATATTCTGTCTCTCAGCAGGGGGAGAATCTGTGATGCAGGGCTTTTTCTTTTTCTTTTCATTTCCTAAAACATGGTTTCCAATGATGAAAGCATATAAAAGGCGACTGTATCAGTCCCCACAGTCGGGAAGAAACCAAAAGCAAAGATGGCCACTGAGGCCCAGCTGTGGGGAGTCCTGGTGGCCACAGTGGAGCCAATCTGTGCTGCAGATTGTTCACAATAAAGTCTGTGTCGAATACAAAGTACCAAACAGTGTGAGACGTCTCTTATTATTGTTGTTATTATTAACTGTACAGGAGACGTCCCTGGTGGGGACGCTGTCAAGTAAACGATGATGTCATCTTTAGTAGTGCTGCTTTCAGGAACTCCTGCTAACGTAGGACTCAAGAGCCTCCCACACTTTTTATGAGTAATGTCATTGCTTATGTTGGTAAATACACAGTAGTCAACATCATTTACGAAAAGGGTGTGTATATATTTTAATCTTCATGATTATGTGTTAATTTACCTACATTATAAAGAATCCGGCCCTTTTTGGCCACTTAAAATGTGTTTATAGTACCATTATGTTTTACTTGTTTCAATTTCCGCTGGCCCTTTTGGCCAGATCTCTCTTTTGTAAGCTTTGGATAGTGGCCGGATCAATCCAAATATCAATAGTATTGATACGAACGCTGATATTGGTATCGGCTCAATATCAATATTTGCAGTACTGCACAGTAAAATGGTCTGTTAAAAAAGTCTATTAACCTCACTGATAGGGTAAAAACAGCACTGAATTCTTTAAGGGAACAGTAGAAGAAGAATCTCAAAAGACTAACGTTGCAAACAGCACTTTTCTCCCACAGCACATAAACGCAGCACCAGCAGCGCTCGGTTACTCGGTTGCCGCCAGGCTGCCAGTCTGCGTCCGCTGCTGCTGCTGCACATCAAAGCCTGATGAGACACCGAGGAGACGCTGTCAGCCTCCTCCAACCTGCTTCACGTCGAGGCCGCTTGGATGCGGGGTGCTTCATATCTGCGGACGCTTCGAGAAGAAAAAGGAGAAGGAGCAGGTGCACCGAAGTCCCCGCCGCCGAGGTTTCCTCTCTCTGAGTGATTTGGGGGGGGGGCTGTTGTTCGTTGTCACTTCCGGGCGAGCAGTCGGTACCACCGGCAGCTCACATCGCCGGCGGAGGAGGAGAAGAAGAGGAAGTTCGGCAGCATCGATGCTTCGCGCGGGGAGGATGGAGGAGTTTGTCACGGAGGAAGAGGAGCCGTGGTACGACCAGCGGGACCTGGAGCAAGGTGAGCCCACTCCTCCCAACCCCACCCCTTTTCTATTAGCAACCGCTGGCCCCCGGGTGTTCATGCATTTAGAGGTGGGTGGAAAACCGGGAGGAGGTTGCACCTCTTAAAGGCAACTCATGCACGAGTTGGAGCTGCCTGCCCTTCATCTCATCAATTACTCCGATCCTGTCAGCGGTGGTTCGGACAGCAGTCCTCCTGTCAGACTGACTGAATGTCTTCCTCTCATCTCAAGCTGTTTTTCTCTCTCAAATCCATCAGCCCACTTGCTGTGGAGCTGCATGACGTTATTTTGAGTGTATGTTCCTAACAAAAAGGTCAGCACAGTGTGTGCAACAAATCCCCAGAACTTTGTAGATTTTTGAATAAAATGAAAGAAGCAAAGAGCAGCAAAGGCAGCTCAGACTGTTTATTGTTGCTCCTCCTTGCTGCTGTGTGACCAGCCCTGCCAGAAAAATGGCTTTAAAAGGCTGCAGTTTCACTGAGAGTGCGTCTGAGGAGAGCTGTGCTCTGGAAAGCCTGCGTCCTCCTGCAGCAGCATCACCCCATCTCCTGATTACCTGCTGACCCAGAGAGCTAAAGCAGCTTTGTAGCGTCATTGTGCAGCATGCATGGAGAGGCAGGTGGATTTGACTCCCTGTGTGTGTGTCCATCATCAGAATTTCATCTCAGCATTATTCAGCATACAGACTAAAGTCATTAGCCCCCCCAACCCCACTCTGTCCCCATCCCGCAGGCTGATCTCCTTAGTGGAGATCAGAGATTTGAGGCTTTTCGGGGTCAGACTGGAAGCGTAATTACCGTCAAGCTCTCACTGTGCCACACAAATACACTGTGTGCACTTTAGAGCCTGGCATCATTTTGCCCCAGAAATGATGCTGCGTTATGCAACTTTTCTGCTGCCGGATCTACTATTTGGTGACACCACCCCCCTCGCCTACCCACCCCCTACCTCTGTGTGGTTATTAGAATCAGGCAAACATGGAAAATGAGTCCTGGCAGATGGTGTGGTTAGTCCTGCAGCTTCATCTGACCTGTGAGGGGGGGCCTGTTGCATGAGGAGTTAGAGTTCAGTCCCTGTGATAAGGATGACTTTCTCAGCAAGGCCTCCTGCACAGAACTCAGAAGTTATATAACAGAAGACTCTCGGCACGTGCCCGCCACAGGGACAGAAGCGGCGCCGTGACTGTGAGGTGCCGTGCGAACTCTCCTCCAACGCCTCTTCCTCAGCTCATTAGCGCTCTCCGGTTCAGGCTGGAGTTTTGCTATCTCTTCTGTCTTGTTGAAGCATGTCCTTGCCTCCCCTCGCTGCGTTTTAGGCGACAGAGAGGATGCACAGCGTGCACAAATGGAGCTTGTTAAATATGTTAGATAAGGCAGAGGTGTTACATGCAAATGAGCCCAATCGGATCTAATCTTTCGGGTTTTACACCTGCAGAACTGCATGCATGCAGGCTTGTGTTTTTATCCTCTGCGTTGGGTTGAAAAAACACTCCATTCACTGCTCAGTAATGGATGTCAGTGCCTCTCTGTCTCCTCCCGTCCCTCCACTCCCCCATGTTTGTTATGAGCTCCAAGTATACAGAGCCAGCAGGATTCTCCTCCTCCTCCTCCTCCTCCTCCTCTTCAGTCCAGCTTGTTTTTATCCACCAGAGGAGAATGAATAATGGATGCTTCACGCTGTGTCAGAAAATATCAGCAACTGTTAAGGTGTTGTCAGAGCTCAGGCTCCTGCTGTGCGCACAACTGCAGGCTTTTATCAGCATGATGTGAAGAGAAACCAATCTGCAAGACAACTATTGTGATCTTTAAAATAAATGCACGGTAATATTTGGTGCCTGTTCTCTTTATCTTGGTTTTCATTAAGTCATCCACAAACAAGCCTGAACAACTGGTTTTAGCCGTAAAGCCCTGAGAGCGAACTCTGCTTATGTCTGTCCTTCTCTCCCATCTCTCGTCAGACCTGCATTTGGCAGCGGAGCTCGGCAAGACCCTCCTGGAACGCAACAAAGAGCTGGAGGACTCTCTGCAGCAGATGTACATCAACAACGAGGAGCAAGTGCAAGAGATTGAGGTGTGCTACTCCTGGGCTGCTGCCTGTCTGTGTTCCTTTCCTACTCAGTTATGGTATAAAGTGAGGGGAAGAAATGGCAGAAAGCAGCACGAGTGTGTGAGAAGAAAAAAACACGTGCAGAATGCGTCAGCCTCTTCACAGCTCAAAATCTGCATGTGGTGTTAGCGACGAGGCTCACCGAGGGTAAAGTAAACACCTGATGAGAGCCTCTGAAAATGTATTCTCAGTCTTAGAGATAGACACACAAAGTCAACGTATCGAATTTTGGCGAAACCTGTATATAAACTCGCTAGCCACTATATTAGGAACACCTTACTAGTACTGAGTTGGACCCCATTTTCCTTCTGCGCTGTCCTAATTTTTTGTGGTACATATTTCAAGTCAAGTCAAGTGGCTCTATTGTTATTGCAACCATGTGCAGTGATACAGTACACAGTGAAACGTTCCTCCGAGGCCATGGTGCTACATATGACATATAACAGACAATCTACACAGCGCTGCATAAAGTGCAATGTGCAAAAAAACAAAACAAAGACAGTGCAACACCAACCTGAACAGAACGATACAGACACAACACAGTGCATGCACAACAGGGCAATAGAAATGTGCAAAAGACTGAGCATTGTGCAAAAAGCCACTTGGTATATGAGGGTGTGTGTGTGTGTGTGTGTGTGTGTGTGTGTGTGTGTGTGTGTGTGTGTGTTCGGGAGTCTGACAGCTCGGGATAAGAAACTGTTTCGCAGTCTAGCAGCGAGGGCCTGATTACTCCGGTATCTCTTGCCCGAAGGCAGCAGGGTGAAGAGTGTGTGTGGGGTGTGTGGGGTCCTCCACAATGCTGTTGGCTTTGCAAATGTACCAAAGTGAGGTGACTGTGGAGCCCATTTAAGTACACTGAACTCAGTGTCATGTTCAAGAAACCAGTTTGAAATGATTAGTTTTGTGACATGGTGTGCTGTCCTGCAGAAGGTGGATACACTGTGGTCATAAAGGGACAGGCATGGGCAACAACAATACTCTGGTGTCTGTGGTGTTTAAACTATACTCAGTGGGAACTTATTAGTGCAGTGTGCAATTTTGTGACCTTGTGTAATTTGTAGCCTCAATTTCTTGTTCTTAGTTGGCAGGAGTGACAGCTGGTGTGCTCTTCTGCTGCTGCAGTGTTCAGAGATGCTCTTCTGCTTACCTTGGTTTTAATAAGTTGCTGTGGACTTTCTATCAGCTTGAAGCTCTATGGCCATTCACCTCTGACCTCTGACATCAACAAGGCATTTTCTCCCAGAGAACTGCCGCTCTTTGTTCTGACCATTCTCTGTAAACCTTTAAGTTAGATTATTAGATGTAGATTTTCCAGTGTTCTGGCTTAGATGTCTCACAGTTTTGACTGACACTACCCACGAGATGAACTTTTAACCCATATGAACCCGTGTGAACTGTAATTGTATAAACGTGTGTATTTGGGTTAGTTTGCATTCTTTAAAGTACTTCTACCCTGTGCTCCCAGGACCAGTCTGTTCTCCAGATGTAAACCATTAAGATCCTCTCATTTTAATTGCAAACATGCGTCTCTTGCAGTACCTGTCCAAGCAGCTGGAAATGTTGCGGGAGATGAACGAGCAGCACGCAAAGGTGTACGAACAGCTGGATGTGACGGCCAGAGAGCTGGAAATCACCAATGAGAAGCTGGTGCTGGAGAGCAAGGCGTCGCAGCAGAAAATAGACAGGTGACCCACAGCTGCTTTGAGCCCACGCTTTCACTATACGTGGTTGGCCTCTGTGGGAAAAGCAGCGAGCCTGATGTAACAGTCACTTCGTAATCAGCTGAAGAATGTGAGCCTTGCTGCGCTGACAGACCACTCCCTCCACCTGAGCAGCTGGTTTTAAAATAATCGGATTTAAATAATCAGGGATTACATTATGTTATGTTGGTTTGTAATGCTGAGTCATTCCAGCATTGAGATAAAGGTATGGTGTAATCAAAATGGAAAAAATCAGTGATCTGTGTGTGTGCATGCCTGCAGGTTAACCAGCACCATGGAGACCCTACAGAGCCAGGTGGACAGTCTCACAGCTCGGGTTGAGGAGCTGCGAACTTTGGAGGAGCTGAGAGTCCGCAGGGAGAAGAAGGAGCGTCGCAAGACCATCCACTCTTTCCCCTGCCTCAAGGAGCTCTGCACTGCTCCGAGGTCACTGAGCGTCAGGAAATGATTGGTGTCTTTGCTGTCTGTAACATAGAGCTAACAGTAACTGTAACATGTCCTTTGTATGCAAAAAAGTATTTCATTTCTTAGTTTTTTTGCATATTTGTCACTTTTTTCCAGATCATCAAACAAATACTAGACAAACATAACCTGAGTAAATGCAAAACATAGTGTTTAAATCATGATTTCATTTATTAAGCGAAAAAGGTATCCAAACCTACACGGCCCTGTGTGAAAAAGTAATTGTTCCTTAAAGCTAATAATCAGTCATTGTCAATGAGTCTTTCACATCTTTGTGAAGGAATTTGGACCCACTTTTCCTTTTTTTAAATTCAGCCACATTAGAGGTTTTTTAGCATAAGCGGCCTGTTTAAGCATATAAATCTGATTGAAGTCCAGGCTTGGCTCCAAAACTTTCACTGCTTGTTTCTTAGCCATTCAGAAGTGGACTTGTTGGTGTGCTTCAGGTCATCGTCCTACTAGATAACCAACCCAGTGAGGCCTTGGTATGGCGAGTGAAACCGAACTTTTTTTCTTTCCAAAAGATGTTGTTAATCACAGTTAATTCCTGACTTAACAAGAGAGGCAGTTACTTTTCCACACAGTGCCAGGTAGGCTTCAGTAGCTGTTTCCTTATAAATGATGAAGTCATCATCTAAAAACTGAATTCTGTATTTGTTCAGGTTATCTTGGTCTAGTATTAAAATTAGTTTGATGTAAAACAAAAAAACCAGAAGGACTTGAATGCTTTATCACTGGACTGTATTTATAGTGTGACTGTGCAGTGTTTGTACATGAAATTTGAATGAGATTGGCCACAAACGCAGCTCACTGAGTGTTTTTTTCCTGTAAGGTATGAGGATGGTTTCCTGCTGGCCAATCCGGGTAGCGTGGACCTGGCCGAGCGACAGCCGCTGGATGAGGAGAACGACCGTCTGAGAGACATCGTGTCGTCGCTGCACTCGGCCATGGCTGCAGAGCGGTCCAAGCGGGAGGGTGCAGAGAGGGAGTGTGCTGCTGTGCTGCAGGAGTTTGAGCGCCTGGAGCAGCGTCTCCTAGGAGCAGAAGGATGCCAGCTGCGGGTTCAGGAGTTGGAAGCTGAGCTCCAGGAGATGCAGCAGCTCAGGAAGTCCAGGGTGTGTCTGATTGGTGACATGGAAGACAGCCTAGAGAATCTGCTCAATAACGGCCCTGAGACTGACACTCCAGAGGAGAGCCCAGGGCAGGAGGACGGAGGCGAGGGAGGTGCTGGAGAGGCTGGGCAGCAAGGAGGACCAGTGAGAAAAAGCTGCAGCGACACAGCCCTGAACGCCATCTCAGCTCGTGACGCAACCGGTAGACGGCAGGGGAGCTACGCCCTCCACGCCAATGGCGTGCGCAAACGGGGCATGTCCATCCTGCGGGAGGTGGACGAACAGTACCACGCGCTGCTGGAGAAGTACGAGGAGCTGCTGGGGAAGTGCAGGCGTCACGAAGAGAGCCTGTGCCACGCAGGGGTGCAGACCTCGCGCCCCGTCTCCAGGGATCCCTCCATGAAGGAGTACAACATGGCCGCCGCGGGGCCTTCCACCTCCGGAGACGTCGTGATCGCCGCCGCCCCTCCTACACCCCCTCAGACTCCCTCCACCCCTGAAGCCCTGGAGGGGATCAGCAGGCAGGTGGAGCAGGTGGACAAACGGCTGAGCCAGAACACGCCAGAGTACAAGGCGCTGTTCAAGGAGATCTTCTCCCGACTGCAGAAGACAAAGAGCGACATGAACACGAGGAAGAGCAGAAAGACTAACAAGTGAGGCAGAAGCATTTCACTACATATCGTACTGTGTATGACTGTGTACGTGACAAATAAAATTTGAATTTGAATTTGATGAGATACTACAAACATCTCAGTTTACCAAACTGTTTAAAGGCTTCCCATTTAACCGTTTGGACACCCTTCACTGCTGTATCCTGTTTCACATGAAACTGCCAAAGGGATGGAATGCTTCTCCTGACTGTAACTGACAAACTATCTAAACGGAGGGTTTTGTTGTGACGTCGTTTGTAACTGATGCTAAAAAAAAAAAAAGATAAACACTGAAGCCAAATAACAGGCCAACTTTCAGAAGCTTTAAAACTTGCAGCATTTACAGCATGCATCTGGCTGATAACACAAAAAAAGCTAAATCTGTCTTTGAGAAACAGGAATCGCAAGCTTTTGAATGGCTCAATGAGCTTAAAGCTTTTTGAACTCACCGGATAGCACAAAAGTGTACCTCCTGAACAGGCAGCGATGCTTCTGCATCTTTTTCAGGGATTTATTTCATCATTTCCACACTGTGCTGTCACATGATCCAACTTGTTCCTGTAATAGGCTGTTTTAATGTTTCCTGTTGATTAAAATAACTACTGCATCAACCATGTTCTCCTTTTTTGTTTTTGTTTAAACCTCTGCCAAGGTGGTTTAAATACATGTTTTTGTTACTGCTTGCATGTGTGCTGCCAGTCTGTCTGTAAATGCAACAGCTCGGAAAGTTTTGAATGAATTCTGATAAAACAGATCCATCAAGCTCAACTTTATGATTTATTAAAAATCAACAAAAAGCCTTGTAACTTAGAAACTACGATTCTTAACATGTACAAAGTAGCCTGTAAAGATTTCTAACGTGTCACATTTGACCTCTGACCTCTCCTTCAAGGGCAGTAGATGATCCAAAAGTCAAAGTGATAATACTATTAGCCGATTTTTTTCTTACTGCCATTATTTGCATCGACAACATATCCCCAATGATATATGAGGATTGTAAATATCATGGTACTTTGGACCTCTGACCTCTTCTTCGAGGTCAAACTTTTAAAAATAAGACATGTTAAGAAACCCTGCTTAAAACTCTGCTGCCTTTGTTTGTACAGTGGGGCAAAAAAGTATTTAGTCAGCCACCGATTGTGCAAGTTCCCCCACCTAAAATGATGACAGAGGTCAGTAATTTGCACCAGAGGTACACTTCAACTGTGAGAGACAGAATGTGAAAAAAAAATCCATGAATCCACATGGTAGGATTTGTAAAGAATTTATTCGTAAATCAGGGTGGAAAATAAGTATTTGGTCAATAACAAAAATACAACTCAATACTTTGTAACATAACCTTTGTTGGCAATAACAGAGGTCAAACGTTTACTATAGGTCTTTACCAGGTTTGCACACACAGTAGCTGGTATTTTGGCCCATTCCTCCATGCAGATTTTCTCGAGAGCAGTGATGTTTTGGGGCTGTCGCCGAGCAACACGGACTTTCAACTCCCGCCACAGATTTTCTATGGGGTTGAGGTCTGGAGACTGGCTAGGCCACTCCAGGACTTTCAAATGCTTCTTACGGAGCCACTCCTTTGTTGCCCGGGCGGTGTTTTGGATCATTGTCATGCTGGAAGACCCAGCCGCGTTTCATCTTCAAAGTTCTCACTGATGGAAGGAGGTTTTGGCTCAAAATCTCACGATACATAGCCCCATTCATCCTGTCCCCTTGGCAGAAAAACAGCCCCATAGCATGATGTTTCCACCCCCATGCTTCACAGTAGGTATGGTGTTCTTGGGATGCAACTCAGTATTCTTCGTCCTCCAAACACAACGAGTTGAGTTTATACCAAAAAGTTCTACTTTGGTTTCATCTGACCACATGACATTCTCCCAATCCTCTGCTGTATCATCCATGTGCTTTCTGGCAAACTTCAGACGGGCCTGGACATGCACTGGCTTCAGCAGCGGAACACGTCTGGCACCGGAGTTTGGAGTCTGACTGTTTGAGGCTGTGGACAGGTGTCTTTTATACAGATGATGAGTTCAAACAGGTGCCATTCATACAGGTAACGAGTGGGGGACAGAAAAGCTTCTTACAGAAGACGTTACAGGTCTGTGAGAGCCAGAGATTTTCCTTGTTTGAGGGGACCAAATACTTATTTTCCACCCTAATTTACGAATAAATTCTTTACAAATCCTACCATGTGGATTCATGGATTTTTTTTTCACATTCTGTCTCTCACAGTTGAAGTGTACCTCTGGTGCAAATTACTGACCTCTGTCATCATTTTAAGTGGGGGAACTTGCACAATCGGTGGCTGACTAAATACTTTTTTGCCCCACTGTACTGCTAACATTTAGGAATGATACTGGTAAACAGGGACTCTAAATAACACAATTTGTATACAAATATGTCTCGTTTGACCTATGACCTCACTTTGGCATTTTACATCTGCCTCTCTTTCAGCTTGAGCCCAACATCTGTTAGATTCTTAAAGAAAGTACTGTCAAGACAAATAATGAATCCACATAAATAATTAGTAATTATTCTCAGGATGATGTCAGTAATTACAAAAGCCTGCCCTAGGCACTTGTTTTTACTGCACTACAAACCTCTTAAAGTACATTTACAAAGAACAAAGTGAATATATACAAAATGCAGCACTATTACCTTTCAAGTAAATACTGCCCAGAGAGCGAGTTTCTTGGCAGAGGTTTGAGCTCTGAGTGCTTCTTTGTTTTGCTAATAGTTGCAAAAGTGCTCATGAAGGAAGTTTGTTTGGTAATAACCCTGAATAAAACACAACACACACATACACACACACACACCCAGTCTGAACACTTTAATGTGAACACAGATCAGTAAACTGTAGGGTAATACAAATAGCACACATCGAGTCTCACTCAACCCACAGAGGAAAAACATCAGTCCACGGCACGAGAGCTGAACGAAGCTTGACGGGCTTCACTCGGATACTTATGGAGTGTATTTTAAAAAAAAAAAAAAAAAAAAAGGAAAAACACTTTCATATGGCAGGATGTGTTAACCATCAGTGTCTGGTTAAAGGACTCGCGTCTCTATTCTGGTTCATAAGTCAATTATAGACGATTCTGAGCTCTGTCGAGTCAGCAGAGGCGGCGCGTGGCCGGTCGGGAGAGTCTGGAGGCACAGTCAGCAGTGGTAATCTTTAACTTGAGCAATACGAGGTGAGCGGTTTAACAGTTTTCTGCGGTGTTCGGTTCAATAGGGAACTGAGGTAACGCGCTAGAATTGATGTCCTCAGGAACATAAGAGGAGACTGGGTGATATAAAGCCATTAGTACAACCCGGACTCTTAGATTTAGAGTTCATTTATTAGATTTGAAGAAACCTACAAAGTACTGAAATGAAGGTGTTGGCGAATAAAGCTGATATGATTGACACCCTGAAACAAGGAGACTAGCATGTCCTCAGTCCTGATTCCCTGTCAATGTAATACAAAATCTGTTAAAACAGGCTCACACGATGGTCTGGCAAATATAATATTTAATAGTAAGAAGGCAACTGGCTCAACTAGGCTGTCTATTTTTTTTTTTTTTTTTATTTACTTGTTAAGGCCACGCGGCTGCTAAAAAACAAAATAAAACCTGCCAAAATACCCTGATCAGGAAAAAAATAAAAAAAAAGAACAAACAGCCACAGCTAAAGCGAGGGAATGCAAGGGGGTTAGAGGTAACTGCTTTCCCTCTTCTCTCAGCAGAATTTGCTGGCTGTTCGACTATCTGGAAAAAAGAAGTGGCCTGAATTCCAAATAATTTAACAAGACCCAACTACAAATAATCTGCTCAAAGGCTTTAGGCGGGCTGTGTCCAAGATTTGTGTCCAGCAATTACTGCTCAGTGACCGTACAGCGATCGTGTGCACGCAGCACTTTAGCTTCCTGTACAATTCTTTCCAAGGCAGATCGTGGTAATCGTACAAAACAATGTGAAAAAGAGAGAAAAGAAAGGAAGGAAAAAAGTGATAGGAATCAAATTTGCTTGTTAACAGATGCTTTTTTTTTTTTTTTTTCCTTTTTTATAAACAAACTGTAACCAAAAATCTGGATAATGAACACCATTTACTTTCTCCGGGTTTTTTTTAAGATGTCATTCTTGTAATAAAGGCTGGTGCAAACAAAAATCAATCAGCGTTGCTATGGGAGGAATGATGAAGTGATTGGAATTTAGAAGAAAAGGAAAATAGATGGAACCGCAGGAGAGGAGTGAGCAAGCTGATGGACGGAGAGAGCAAAAGACTGAAACAATCCAATATCCAGGGGGAGGTGGGAATGATGGCAAGAAAAAAAGAAAAGCGGAAACAAAGCAGAGGAAGACATTGGTGGACCAGCGAGCGAGTGTGGGAAGGGGGGAAAAAAAATCAAAAAAATCAGTCCTTCCAATCCTTCTTGATAGCGAGGCTCCATTCCCAAGACAGGTGATCGTTTTTGTCGTCATCGGTGAACTTGGACTTGATATGGTAGGTGCCGCGGGCCAGCATCCCTTTTGGGGCTTCCTCCATTGTGGTGAGGAACTCGTACTCCTCGCTTGGTCTGGGGCCGTAGCTGCCCACCATGTAATCAGACTTGTCAACTGCACATCACAGAGGGAAAGAAAAAGGAGAACTTTAGGATCAAGAGGCAGACTCACTAGTTTTTATTTTGTTTTGCCTTTTGTTTTTAAGTCAGTTTAGCTCCAGCATGGATTTTTATCATATGAAAATGGTTATAGTTTTAGTTTCATTGTTTTTTAATAATTACTGTATGGTGACCATGTATGAGAGGCAAGGTTTAGGAAAATCAGTACAGCTTTATAAAAAAACAAAAACAAAAAAACAGCAGAGTGAGATGATTTGAGCAGGCTCACCTTTAACTCCTTTCCTGAAAGTTTGCTGCATGTACTTCAGGCCTGACACGATCTCTTTGTTGACCTGCAGAAGGCAACAAGAGTTAAATTCCTCTGAAAAGCCTCTGACGATAATGATAGTGCTCTGCAGACTGCAGTTACATCTCCAGCAGTGCTGTAACAACAACACTGCGACGTAAACAGAGCGCAGTGGCGAGTGTGACAAACACCAGACTCTCACCTTGAAGCAGATCTTTATTCTGTACTCAACTCCCTCCTTCATCGGAAACGGGTTCTTCCTGAAGCCTTCCAGGTCCCCTGGCAGAAAGCAACACAGCAGGGACAGAAGAGTCAGATTCTTTCCACTTTGACAATAAATAAATAAATAAATAAATAAATAAATATATATATATATATATATATATATATATATATGACCACCAGGGGGAACAATGTCACAAGTGAGCCTCTGCTCTGCTGGAGGGGGCTGAAGTTTCAGGAAATGGCTCATTAACGCGGACACATAGGAATCAAGTCGACACCGATTAGTGAACTAATGACCCAGCAGGCCTATGACCCCCACCACCCACACACACACACACACACACACACACACACACACACACACACACACACACACACACACACACACACACACACACACCAATGAGACTTGTATGCCAGCCTCACTTCTGCTCACTTATTTTAGATTTCTAGTTTCTAAACTAAAATCGGCACGGACACACCTGCTCTACTTACCAGTCAGATCGAGGACCAGATTGTTTGGAGCCGTATCGCACACCAGAACCATCTTCGTCACCTGGACGTTGGGGACAGTGGGATCTAAGACAAGAAGAAGAAGTCACGCAATTAAAAACATCGTCACAGTATAGCAGGAGACAGAACATCTCATTAGTTTGAATAAAACAACAAAAATGCTCAGGGGAGGTGTTACGTACACACACATCCATTTGTGTGTATATAACTACTCGAACACTCACTCTACGTTGCATTTAATTTCAGTGAAATTTGTCTAAAACATTAAACGCTCGTATCTGGAGAGTTAGAAACGCCATAACAATCTCTGCTTTTCAAGCTCTTGAACTGAAATTGTACTCCGGAAAGGATTTGCTTTACTTTGCACACGTGGAGTTGCTCTACTTTCATGAATACTGTGCTAAAATTAGTAATTTAAAGCCTTTTAACTAACAAAGATTTCAGATCAACAGTACCAGCATGCTGTATGACAGTAAATCTGTATATTTTTAAACAGATTTCTTTGCTGAGAATATAACTCAATGGCAAAAATACAGGAAAGAGTCTGTCTGAGCTGTTAATGACTAGTTTCTGACTCATCAGCTCAGTTTTCAATATTCTAACTGTTTCCACAACAAATTCCTGGCCTTGTGATACGCCGTGCTATTGGTAGGACAAACATGTTGAGCAACAACGTTGGCAGGTTTATTAAAGAATGACTTTAACATACTTTTGTCATGTCGTCACTACACAGGTTTTAATCATAAATTTAAAAAAGGCACAAGCTAAATCCACAAGAAAAAACACTCCAACTCTTCTTGAAATCAACGCGTATTTAAGCTTATTGACGTATGTTAATTAACATCAACACACCAACGACTACAGCAGCTGCGTTTCCCAGCAGCGCCTCCTTGTACTTGCGCAGGCTCTCGTCATCTTGGTCCAGCTCCTGGATCTCCTTCAAGCTCTTCTGGGCGGGGGGTTTGTAGTTGACAGAAGAGTCGCTCTCATCATTGGCTGCTGCGATCGCTGCCAGCTCCTCTGGTGTGGGCTCGTGCTCTGCCATGGTGTGCTAATTGCAGCAGGAAACATTGACAGAAGAGAGAGGAAGGGTTAGATGACAGGAAAGTAGAGTAATACACTTTGACCAACAGAGGTTCGCACCACAGACTGCTTCTCCTTTTCACTCTTGCTACGAAGCAAAGTAGCGACGGGCTGTTTAAGACTTCCAGCTGCTGGGATTCATTATCCTGAGGGATAACAAACTTTGACCTGGGCGCAGCACTCTAAAGCTGCAGGTCATGTAGGAAGAAACAGCCTATTCTACTGCTTTAATAGTTCACATGCTGAAAGACAAAGTAATGGCATCTGCTCTGCAAAAACTTTCACTTCAGAGCAACTTCCCTGTTCAAACAGAGTGACAAGAGGAACAATCCACAGAGCTCGTGTGCACTATTTTCTTCATTAACAGGCAGCTGGCAACAGGTCAGCTATATTGAAATAAACCAAAGACCAGTTTTGTGCCTTGCGGGCAACTTTCACATTATTTTGACAAGAGCCCAGCCACTTCCAAAGCCCCTTTGTTTATTCAACACCTCAACACAGACTTGCACATATGCACACACCCTAGCAGACACGAGCCAAGACAAGTGACACTCTAACCCTCGCAGTCTACTTGGCGGACCAGCCAGTTTCCCTGATGTCGCAGCGATGACATACAGCAGAGGTTGGTGGTCTAAGAAGCTGATGGTTATCTGAGCTCCATGCTGTCCTAGTCTCTCCGGCTCAACAGCAAGTAAAAAACAGCAATGCGCGCGTGGCCGTTTACACCCAGCTGTGCTCTCACAACCACTCTTACTGCTAATTGCCAGTGATTCTGAGCAGGCAACAGCACAGTAACACAATGAGACCTTGGACAACAAACCTGCTCTAGTTATGCAATTTATAACATCTGGTGCACAAATGCTGGGCAAAGCCTGCACAGTGCTGTTCAACACATGCAGCTGGATGATGGTACTGTGTAACACTTGCGTGAGGTCTGTTCTGCAAGCACAACAAGATGAGAACAGAACCTGCAGTCATCAACAAACTGATAGCACTTTTCTACTCTTATCGACCACTGAAGCCTCACGTACAGTGCAAACCACAGTCGCAGTCATACAGTGCTTTATCGACTTGAAGCAGTTGATTTATCACACATAGAAAGCAAGAAGGCAGAGACCTGCAACGGAAACACAAAGACCAGCTTTCATGCACTTTGCCCTTTGAGGCGAATCTCAAAGCAACTCTAAACTTCTAACAAAATTAGAAGAAGTGACACTACTTACTGTCAAATAATGAGGCAACACAGCAGAAAGCTCTTTCTGGTCAGCGACAATTATTTATTAATCTGCAGGTGTTGCCCTGTCTTGCCATGAACAGAACATTCCTCCTAGCTAGCGAGCAGCTACACCCTCAAATGTCTCATCCTGCGTGTTTGCATGTTGAAAGAACTTCCTGTACTGCGCTGAATTTAACCATGCATCAACACGGGCCACACGTATCACTGTTTTAAACTGTGCAAAAATGTGCAGTATTGCATTAAACTGAAAGAGGAAGATTAGAGCACCAACTTCTTCTCCTTTAAACTCTTAGTTACACATGCTACAAAGATGCAGGCAGTGACTAACACCTCAGCTTCTTTTTCTTTTGTACTGTTGCAAATCAGGTTAACCCGGGAGGTAATGACACAATGAACGGGTACAGGCGAGCTAACAAATGCGGATAAAGCAAACGCACAAGAACCCACCAGACAAACAACCCTTAAGTGGCGACAGCTTACGAGGCCAGTTTCACCTGCTCAGTACAGGTTGTTACCCTCAGCAGCAGAATACAGCTGACACAACCTCACCCATTGCAGCAAATCACACTCAGCAAATGAACAGTGTTGAAAAAAACAAAACTGGTTTGTTGATCCGCCTAACCCTCTGCTCTGCTCTATTTTGCCTCCATATACAGTTGGGCATTAGCCAAGCAGGAACTGAGAATGCAGCACAGTTTGTTTTTTTTGTTTTCCCCAAATTGGGCCTCTATGCTCCCATAAAAGCACAAATTCCTCTTATCCCAATAGCTTGCTGGTTTGGCCTGTCAGCTGTGTGAGTGTTTCCTGGTCAAAAAGACAGGGAGAAAGAGACGGAGAAGAAAATCAGACCAGATATCACAGTGATGTGTCATATCATTCTTCAAGGCACAGGTTGTTTTTCTCGCTTCCTCTTCTCGACTTTCAATGCACTCCTTGTGACGGCTGTGCAGCGAGCAGCATTGTGACTGCAGCATACCAAACTGTCACACAGCAGGAAGTGCTCAGTCACAGAGAACTGGCATGTTTCTCTACTGGAAACTATTCTGAAAATCTCAAGTCAAAACTTCTCTGTCCTAAATCTCAGCTGTTAGTGTATAAAAATTATTATTTTTTGACTGGATCAGTACCTCACCTCCAAGATGAAAGTATGGCTGAATCTAATAACTATATACTATTCAGTTAGTGATTCTAAACCACTAGGTAAGTCACAAAGCAAACCTTGAACTGAGCTTCTACACCGTTGGCATTTTGAAACCGCAAATTTTTACATCGCAACGGAGACGCGCCAAGCTTTACTCTCCTTTTTTGACTCCAATGGGGGCCGAAATACAACAAAATGATTCTATTCTATTCAACCAGAGCTAAAACTAGACTGAGATCATAAAATCATCAAGACAGGTCATAAAATCAGAACATGGTTTAATTGCTTTAATTGTTGTACAGCGCTTTGTGAGCTCTATATAAAGAAGCTTTACTAAGAACACATGAAAAGCAGGTTTGCATTATGGCATTGCTGGCACAAGTAAGCATGCAGGGTTAAGACACTTCCTGCTTCCATTTTCATGCTTGGAAAACGGACGCCAGTGTGTCCATCTTTTGTATACAGTGTACGATTGGATAACATTTTCCCAGAAAAACATGATTATGGTGCACAAAGAAACAGTTTCCAAATTTGTCTCTAATGATACTAAGCCTGGTAATGACTAGACTGACGTGAAATACAATCACCATAATAAATGCAGGCAGTCATTTCTGAACTGTAAAACTGCAGGGCATCTGATGAAGTTATTCCAGTGCATCGAGCCACATTTACCAACATAAGCACCAAGAAATTATAGATACGGCTGTTCTAAGTGTGGCAGACAGCCACATCACTTCAAGCTACCATCTTAATCAAGTGTGAAATTGTTGATTCAGCATATTTTTAAAGAGAGCCCTTTCCCCCCCCTCGCTCAATCCATGTGGCTTGTGGCTAAGCAGCTACATACTGAGCTGACAGGAAAAGGCCCCGTCATTGTTCTGCCTGCTGGGAATCAACACAGAGGTCATGAGATCGTGTAAACCCACACTGGGATGTGCTGCTGGACTTCTCCTTTTCAGTGTCCCAACCTTCACCTGTGCTACTTTCTCCTTACAGGTGATAATCTCGCCGCTTGGCTGGACTAAGCAGCACAAATTTACAAACATACCAGGCTTGGCAGGAGTTGAGGCTTGAGATTAGTCTTGCTCCCTAGCAACACTGCTGAGCAATAAGAAAAGGTGGGATTATGGATCACAAGGCATTCGGGGCCAGGAGAGGAAAGTGTTTGTGTGGAAGTGTCGCTGGTGACGCACCACGAAGCTCTCCTGCTGAAACATTAGTGACTGTGGCAAGTTATTGAGGTTAAGGAGGCACCAGGTAATCCCTGTGGGATGACACAAGAGCTACAGGTGTCATTAATATATGTGTGTGAGTGTTCATAAGGGTAATGAACTAGATATTATATTACTGAAACATCCATACAATGAAAGCAAACTTGTGGTTCTTGTGTTTGTCCTCATCTTTCAGGTTGCATATTGTTGTTATTGAATATCTACTTTTAACCATTAATGAGGTGAATAAAAAAAAGTTATTCTTTCATATGCCACATCCCCTGGACAGAAATACTAGAAAACAAATTTTATAGAGTTTTTAAATCAAAGTTAAAGTCAACTTTTTATTCTCTACTAAAATACTGAGCATTATTTCGATAGTAAATAGAGATTAGAAGTGATGTATTCTGTATTTCCCTGGTTTACTTTCATTAAGCACCATGAACGGCATTATTTAAAAATTAAAATGTAACATTTATTATATATTTATAGAATATCTAATATATATATAAAAAAATAATAAAACATGGTTATGAGTTTAATCTACTAAAATTACTTAGATTTAACCTGGGTTTTTAGATCATGGAAAGTCAGGGTTCACAAAGCATTTTCTTTAGTTGTTGTTGGCATTTATTTTGATTTGCTGTTTGAGCATATTGGCATAATGTGGTTGGTGCTGGCATCACCTAACCAATCCTAAATATGGGATTAGAGCTACAGACTTCTAACAACAAACTGTAATCCTGAGAAAACATGAGGAAGTAAAAGACAAAACCCAAATGAATCCCAGCAACTGCAACAACAAAGTCTCAATAGATGCGACTCTAAATACAATCACGTATTCTATTCAATTTGTAGGCTGTGTAGGTATATCATTTTGATGTCCAAGACAGTTTTAGCCTTATTTAGTCTCAGGAGTGAGCACTTCAAAGGTATGCCTATAGATATAAAAGGTCAACAAGTGTGCTACAAGCCTTTGGAGCATCTGTTAAAAGGACTGTGACTACACAAAGCATATGTAGCAATAAAATTGCTTAGAAATAATTTGCAGAAAGCAGGAACAAAAAAAAGAAAAAAAAAAGAGGACATAATAGTTTCCTCTGTAGAGAATCAAACATTTACTGATGCCGTTCAAAGAAAGCCAAAGGGCTTACACACACATTTTAGGGTCCATCTCACTGTCTGCACTCAAAGGTTGATCGCTCATTTATTATCTGCTTTAAGGTGTCTGAAGATCCAGCATAAACTATCACGACAACAACAGGTTAATGTAGAGGTTTACCCCTGAGGCTACCTGGATAAGCCAGTTACCATCCCTCACAGTCCAGCCCTCTGGCCGTGGAAGATTTGATGTAATCTTATGAGCTCCGTTTAGAGCCACTGGTAATGCAATAGATGCTGCTGTTCAGGTTCTTCACTGCAGGCAAAGGGCAATGGAGCGGAGGGGGGAGGGGGACAACAAACAGCATATCACAGGCTGGAGTAAAGGCAAAAGAGAGCTGCAAACTGGAAAACCCTGAATGCACGCAGGTTCAGCAACAACTCATATTTGTTAAGAATACTTTTTATTAGCCAGGTTTTCCAGTGATTAGGCACATACAGCAGCCAGGTGCAGGACAAAGTAAACCAATATGGGAAGCCTGCTTTACTGATAAATCAAAAAGTGGAAGTATTATCGCTGATAACTTACAGTCTGAATTTGTTTCATGGAATAAAGCACACGTTTACCTCAGAGACAAGAACAGGACATGAACAGCGCTTTACTAGACCTTTATGAGGTGACATTTAGCTCCTGGCCTTAACTCTATTCTAGAAAGTGATGCTTTGATCCTCTCAGCTCTCTGTGTTCTTGCTCTTTCATGCAGCTCTCAGTGCACATAAGCCCTTTGGAGTCGTTCAATTTTACCTACACAATCTCTCTACAGTTGCACTTTGCTTTAGCGGTGACTTCTCTGATTTGGGTGCGCCACAAAAATCCTAATCATCAAATCAGCAGATTGGGATTTGATTCGAAATGAACTACCCTGCAATGACTGTAATGGAAAGGGGTGCTGCTGTAAGACCACATCCTGTATCCACCGTCTCTGTAGTTCAACATTTTTTTTTTCATGCATACAGATCGAGAATATTTCACATGTATCAGATAATGTAACTATTATATCGTTCCGCTGTTATCTTGCTGTCATTTTAAGCTTTTTTTTTTTATTTATCTCAGTAGAAAATTGTGCACTTAGCACAATGACTGCAAAGAGCAGCGCTTTGGTGGCATGAATTAAGACCTGCACCACACACCACATGAAAATACCTTTCTGCTGTGCATCTGAGTAATGCAGAGCCCCCATGTTTGATGAAACTGATTAAGCCCGCAGCACATGTCTTCAAATAAGGAAGCCTTGCACCTCAGGCAGCAACTGAACCATTTTGTCTGTCAAGAAATTACTGCAAGCTTCCTTTTTCAGGCGGGCTTGATGATTCATATCCTTTAACGCGCTAACCACAGCACTGCACAACTCATCTTCTTCAAGCTAACCTGGGGGCCTAACTTAATCCAAGCTAAGCATTTTTTTAATGATAGAAATGCTAGAAGGCCTGCTCCTGAAGCCTCTAAAAAAAGAAGAAAAAAAACATGATAGGTTCAATCAAGTTGTAGGGGCAGTGCTAACATGCCAAATCTTTGAGGAAGTGCTGTAGAGCTGATGCAATCCAGAGGAACCCAACCCTAACAAATATAGACAAGTGGGTAGGATAAAAACAGAAATGCAATGAGATAAGGAGTGGAGGAGTATGCAGGGACACTGGTAAATCGGTTTAACATGTACTAATGAATAAAAGACTAAAATGTCACAGAAAGGGTTTAAATCCATGGTCAATGAGCAGCAGAAAGAACAGGAGTGGCTGTGAGAGAACAGAAAAGCAAAACATGTCTTCATCCCCAAGGCGGCCCAGGATAAATAGGAAGCTTTAAAAATAGCCGGTGAGAAATCCCTTCGAACAGCAGCAGGAAGCTAAGCGTGAATGGGAGAGCCAAGGCGCCAGCCACGCTGAAAGGTCAGGGCTTTGCGCTGCTACGCTGGCTAAGAAAGTCCACTAGAAAAGTGTGGCACATGGAGAAAAACAATGATTTGGTTAAAATCTCTTTTGTTATGTAAACTGAGAAGGGCAAATGCATCATCAACTTTACTTTGTCAGTTCATAGAAATATGCTCCAGCCATTTTTGCAGTTCAGGCCTGTGGTTTTGACCCTTGCACTCTTCACTGTGAGTTGCTGGAACATGTTTGAAGATTATAGCAGTGTCAGGAAAGCACACCAAAAATGTTAAGTACCGACCCTAAATGGGTCTTTCTCCTTTCTTTTCTAAACCTCTGTAGGCCTCTCCTCACACCAGAGGAAATAAACTGCTGCAAGACACATCCGCCCGCCACTGGAAGCTCGCAACATTTTAAATATGAGGTGAAGCAAGTGAACAATTCACGGCAGAAGTTGATTAAACAGAAGGTTCTCGACCTTCTATAAGAAAAGAAGGGGCCAAAAAATCCTCTACTTATCATGCACACACATATACAGGAAGGAAAGGGAGGCTTCACGGTTTGTGTGATCACGCTGAGAAATCACTTGCCAGCCATTCAGCCAAAAGCACACAGCTTAACTATCACACCCAAAGTGCTCAAGAAGTTACTCGATCTTGGCAGATTTGATCGACGTGCTCTGATTAATTGTTTGCAAGTAAAAAACAAAAAAAGCCAAAATGGTGGCTGCTTCAAGTGTAAGCTAATTCAAATTAAAAGACAGATGAGTTCCAGGAAGTGGCTGAAAAATGTTCCTCATATAAAGGACATGATCACGAAGAATGTGTTAAAGCAGACTAAACTACTAATTTGAACAAATCCCCTACTTTACTGGTCAGTGCAATCACTTTATGTGTGTGCTTTTAACAGCAACGGGTGACATTTCGTTACTTAATAGCCCCAACCCTCTCAGCTCAGATCGGGTTCAACACCCGGAAATTCACAACTAACCGACGGCTTCGAACAACCTTACAGTGACTTCGCTGTAATTTTAAGAAAACGACATTAGTGCAACTACGGGAGTATAACATGCTATTAAAAAGTAGTTCCTTAACTACAGTAAGCGATTATTTGGTAAACATTTTTTCTAGAATTCAGGTTCAAGCGGTAAGTTAGCCGTTTTTTTTTCCTTTTTTCTTAGCAAGTAATCGATAGAAATTTGCCGGAGCAGCTTAAGGACGTATATTAACGCACATTTAACAGAATAAAATACATTATAAGAAGACTTAAGTGGGTGTTTTATCTACTCTTACCGTTTTACTTGTGGTTGGCTGGAAACGTCTCCTGTGAATGGGAGTGCAGTGAAGCGGCAGAGGAAAATCTGAGCCCGGTGCCGCTGACGGGCACAATGTCCGGTATGCCACCTTCAAAATAAAGGGCGACAAAAAAAACACATTTTTAAAAACGTAGCCCCAGCTGCACGCAGTATAGATACAATACATTTTAAAAATAGAAAATATCCACAACAAAGTATTTTTTAAGCTCGACTATGAATTTTCTTTGTATGTGGTTCAAATAACTTAATGTTAAGTACAATTTAGAATAGTATTTTTACTGAGTGGGGACTTCTAGTTTTAGTATCTTTATACTTGTGTGACAGTGCATTTTAATTAATCGTGTATGAATTGCTATTGTTTATTTTTTATATGAGTTCAAATAAACTGCAAAACTACATTTCAGTCCATCAGTAACTCATAAACTATATATGTAACGTTATTTGTATTATGGGTAGACTATTTATGTTTTCTGAATGCATAACCTATACTTCACACTGAAGTGTGAAGCTAGCATCGAATTGTCACTTTTACCTATAAATCGTACTACGCTGCTATATGAGAACAATAATAATAATAATGATAATAGAACAGGATAAAACGTTTATATAAAAGTCGCGCAGATAAGATCAGATGATTTCCACGTATTACCTTGAAAGCCAACCGGAAACTGTTCTTCTGAACGTTTCACACTTTTTGCCCCGCAACGCTTCCGGGAAATATGCGCTTCGACACGCGTGGGCATGCAGATGTAGTTACCTTTTGTGGCTGTTTTTACACTACGTTCACTTCACGCCCTCTTTGGTTTTTAGTCACTTGATCACATCTGTAGCACAGCACATAAGCCTCTTTACAGACTTGAGATTTAATACACGCCTGTGTGCTTGCAAAAGGCGTGGTGACGAGCACATACTGAAAACTTAAAGGTATATAGCAGAGCAGGGTGCCATCTAGTGGCTGTACTTCAACAGTATCATTTTCTGCAGCAAATAGAGCACGTTGGGCCTACAACTAATGCGTGCATTACAATTAATCCAGTCCTCCATCTGCTAGTTAGCAAAGGTTTTCGAAACCCAAGTTCTAGGCCACTCCTTTTATTTTTCCATTTAAATGGCAAATCTGTATTTTACAGTTGTTGCAAGTTTCCAAAACAATGCAAATGTTTATTCCAAAATACAGAAACGTCAGCAAATACAGGTCTTTAATCCTGATACGCTACAGGTGAAATAATACATTTTATAGTGAACTATAGTGCACAAGTAGACATATGACCAGAAAAAACAAAAAAACAAAGAAAAACAAAACCCAAACAAAGGGACATTTAATGTGGTTAATTTGCACTGCAGGTTTTTATTACAATTGTTTAACTACAGGGTAGAAGAACAAACTGGGGAAACCCAGTTCCATAACCTACAGTTGAAACCATTTTTTTCCACCAGAAGAGAGAGGAGGGGGGGAAAAAAAAAAAAAAAAAAAAAAAAAAAAAAAAAAAAAAAAATCACAAACAAAACTGGTAAAAAACACTTTGGAGCATTTAAAACAAGAGGTGGGGCAATATTTTCAATCACATTAGAAGACAACCAAGTGTAAAATAATCTGCACATTTGTAACAGCCACCCTTCTGTGCAGACAGGAAGGGACGACGACCCTCAGGAGCTTGTTTTTACGTTCTTAGCTGGTGTCCATCTGAGAAAACAAACCAAGAGTTAATTAGACATGTGAGAAAATGGACAATCCGTTACTCAGAAGAAATCATATTTAAAAGTTTCAGGTAGACATACCCTGGCATTGTAGGCATCTAACTGGGCATCGAGCTCCTCTGCTGACAGCTGCTGCTTGCTACTACCGCCACGGCCGCCTCGTCCTCGTCCTCTAGGGCCACCTGCACCACGCCCTCCACGGCCTCTCTGCATGCCTCCAAAGCCGCCACCACCACGACTTCTGTTCATCATGCCTCCTCCGCCGCCTCTGTTCAGACTGAAGATAAAGGAGCCTTTACACATCGAGTCATCAAATGCATTTGCTGCCCCCCCCCAAACAAAAAGAAATATTAACGTACCCCTGCATTGGCCGTCTCTGTGTGTCGATCTGTGATGTGACGAGCTGAATGTTCATAGGCCGCCCTAAAAACACAAACACCATGAACCTCAAAATCTTTACAGAAGCAGCGAACTTTAAGAAACTGTTTATACTGGCAGGTCAAAGAACGTAAGACTTACCATCCAGTGGGATGCCGTTGTATTGCTTCATGGCCTTGAGCGCATCTGCCCTCCTTTCAAAGTGGACATCGGCAGTTCCCAGGCTTCTTCCTGATCGGTCGTAATGAACTGCGGCCTTTTTCAGAGTTCCAAACTCAGCAAAAAGTTCCTAAAAAAACACACGCCCAAAACAATTGGTCCCTCTTGATCCAGACTGTTAAACACACCAACCCAGGCCAAGAATCACAAACAACTTAGAATACCTGAATATCTGCATCTGAGACCCCAAAGTCGAGATTGGACACGAGGAGCTTCCCTCCAGTTTCCACGCCAGCTCCTCCTCCACCTCCAGCAGCACCATTGAAGCCGCTGAAGCCGTTGTCGAACATGTCGTGCTGCCACTTATCTGGAAGCTGTTTAGGCTGCAACAGACGAAAGAGAACGCACCTGCTGACTTCAGGATCCCCTTGCCTCTGCTATTCACAGAGTCCACACGGCTGGGTGTTGGGGCAAGCAGGGGCTCCACTTCCAAAATGGCCAGGGTGCTCAGGTCCCCCAAGAGGATCCCCACTATTCCCTGCCCACCCCAATCACTACAAGCAAGTGAATCACTTCAGACATATAAGGACATACACAAGACAACTTAATATATATAGAATAATTAAAAGGCAAGGGGATGTCTTGTATACAACCTGTACATGCATACACTTTGGATACATTTTCTTTCTTTTTTTTTTTAAAGTACATGTCTTTTCAATGACCAAGTTCAAATGGAGCCAACTGATTTTATTATAGCCCACTCCCACCCATAATCTCTATGTTTAAACCCAAACAACCTCCCATGCTAGCTACAAAAATTGCCCACTGTTTTCTTGCCAGCTGCACCTCCACCAGAGGCCCTCCAGACATGATCCTCAGGGACACAGGGGGTCGCCGTCTGAAGCAGCGTTGCCTCCAGCGTTGCACCATGTTTTCCAGGCCCGCCCAAGAGTTCTTTACCAAGCCACGAAAAGGGCTTTCATGAAGGGGGAAATGTCCATAGGATGAGTGGGGAAGGGGATGTAAACAAACTGAAAGGGGGCCCAGCTATCCCCCCATCAATGAGCGTGGATTATCTGAGCGTCCATTTTGAGACACGCCATTTTGACTGGGGCTTTGTTTAGATATTCATTCACAATTAAGGAGTGATGATTTGCCTTAACATGAAAACTATCAGAGAGGAGGTTTAAAGTCCACTGATCCATCCAAACAGCAACAGCCACACCGGTTGAATAGCCACCAAAATGGGCCTTGCTGAGAAGAGCGTCAGCCACTCCCGAACAAAAGGCCGTCTGGTCGCTGCGCTGGGACTTGACCAAAAAAAAAAAAAAAAAAAAAGGAAGGATTTTGCTCCCACGATAGTAGCGTGCGGGTAGACTTTGTCGTTGATGAGATTTCCTTTCACCATCAATTTGACACAAGAGGTGGAAAAGCACCGATATGGACCTTGGACGACTAGCTCTAAATTAAGGTGCTTGATTCAAAATGGCGCCGCTTCGGCCTTTACGATCCAACTTTAGCTAGTTAGCCAACACGGCTAACACAACTGCTCTCTCCAAAAAGGGCTCCTCTTGAAAAAGGATGTAACACATACGGATTGTAGGAGAGGGGACACAATATGCATACAACTTCCATTAATGCTTAGCCGCCAATTATAGAGCTCTCCTCCGAAGGGAAAACTCGGCGGCTAGCAATCATTTTATTCGCTTGACTAGCAAGCTGGCTAGGGGATTAGCTACAGAACGACGTTAACCAGGCATTTTCAGCTTTGTCGAAGGCTTTTCCTTTAACTTTCTCATACCCTGCTGTAAGGCGTTGGTCTGCCTCTAGCGCGTTTCGGGATCTGTCGATTCCTCATCGGGCCGGATCCGCCGCCTCGGCCTCCAAATCCTCCACCGCTGATTCCGAGACGCCCGGGGCCTCCTCCTCCACGGCCGCCTGCGCCTCCGCGGCCTCGACCTCTGCCGCCCCGGACTCCACCTCTCTGCTGCCTGTTCTGCTTGATAATGTCGTCTAGAGACATATCCATTTTATCGGTCATTATGCTGCCCCAATAATGCTAAACTGTTAATGAAATAGTTAAAAAAAAGTAAAGCCCTAGACTTCAATGGTCCCTCTGCCTGCTCTTTCCTCTCTCTCCCCGACGACAAAACACAATGAGCAGACCTTTGCTCAATAAAGAAAAACAGTTTCGTCGCGTATCATACGTAGATATACGTCAACGCGTAGTAACAGCTTTCTGTCCAATCAGACTTTAGTACAAAGTTACCAACAGGGAATTGCTATTGTTTTGCTCCCCAGATGAGTATCGGTAAACAATTAACAGTATCGTCCGAAACACTAAATCTACAATTATTCAAATAATCTAAATATTAAATAAATTTACCGTTTTCACTGTAAATTTCATTATTTTGAGTTGTAGTTGAAAGTCTTCAGTACACAAACTACTACAGCTATGTGTGTATAAAATAACTGAAATAAAAACAAACGAAAAATAAAGAAAATGTACCACTGTTAGTCAGTTTGAATAAATATGTACATATTTGTGGCCATAACCGATCGTCATGGTAATTTTTTGGCTTTTAATGATTTCTGTGAACTGACGTTTTCCAGTGTGGAATGATTGTAAAGCACTGGCTAAACTATAGATATACACCCCACAATTGTCCAAACTGCACCTAAACCAGACACTGCCTGCTGACAGTTACATTGCACAAAGTGTTTGGAATAACGAAGAAGTAGGACCACCTCCAAATCACCTCACTTCACATAAAGTCAGTGGCTAAGTGGTTGAAACCTGGACACATTTGGTGTTTCAACAACTGGTTTTGGCATGGATAAACATAAAGCTGCTTCAATGGCCTTCCCAAAGCCCCACTTCAACCCTACTGAAAATCTGTGGACTACACTTAAACCTAAGTGCCAGGAAATCAAGCAATTTAAGTGACCTTTGCAAATTCTGCCCATAAGACTGGTCAAATGTCCACTTAGAATTATGCCAAAAATGTTTATGGCTAACAAAAGTGTGTTATCAAGGTGCAACTTGCTAAATTGTGGGGTGAGCCTGCATGTATACTTCTGCATACATAAATTCAAACTTGTGCGCCCAAATGGTGTTTTTTTTTTTCTCAAGTCATTAATGATGTATGGTGTACAATCATTCCACTGTGGAAAAAGAACAGTTCAAAGAAATAATTCATCAAAGTCCAACTGTGTGGATAACAATCTTTAATACAGCGCTTTGAATAAAAGCATAATTTTCCAAGATTGCTTTTTTAGAGCTTAGTAAACAGCTTTTTTACCCTCTGGATCAATTTCAGATTTTTTCCGCATTTAGAAATAGAAAATGCATTGAGTCATATGGTATCCAATTTTTAGGCACTGATGGTGTGATAACAGCTGCAGCTACACAGAGCTGTGCAGGTTGAGATTACCACACTCACAACTAGGTTTGGATATTTTAACAATGCCTGCATTCATCCAGTCCAATTCAATAAATTATTAAAGACATTTTTACCCTTGGCTTAGTTATCCCTTGCTGGCACAATCTGTCAGTTCAGACACAGTTATCTATCACCTATATATCCATCGATATTTTTAACCACACATCCAGTTCAAGGTCAGGCAGAGCTGAAAGTGGGCAAGGGGTGGGGTACACCATGCACAGGGTAACACAGAAACACAAATAACCATTTACACCCTTTTGACTACAGCCAGTTTAGAATCACCATTTGATCCAACCTGTATGTTTGGAGATTTAAAGCACTTAGCTATGTTAAATTAATCAACAAGATCGAATTATCTACTGCACTAAATTAAACAAACAGCTGCAAATAATTAAGCTGCAAAATGGATCAGTATATAATGAGATGTTAAAAAAGCTCCTGTAGGTGTTATATAAATGATAATGGACTGGTTCTTATATAGTGCTTTTCTACCCTAGTTGAGCACTCAAAGCACTTTGTACAACATCCCTCATTCACCCATTCATTTCTATGCTTTATCTAACTCCTAAGGGCTTTCTATCAAACACTGACACACATTTACACTTCAATGGATGTATCAGAAAACAACTCTGGGTTCAGACTGGAGCACCCAGGAATCAAGCCAACAATCTTCTGATCCACCTCCTGAGCTACAGCCACCCCAGTACTATTATATATACACTATATTGCTCGTCTGTCTTAACACACATGTGAACTTGAGTGACATCCCAATTTTAATTCGGAGGGTTTAATATGATGTCTGCCCACCCGTTGCAGCTAGAACAGCTCCAACTCTTCTGGGAAGACTTTCCACAAGGTTTAGGAGTGTTTATGGGAATTTTGGACCATTCTTCCCAAAGCACATTTGTCAGGTTGGATGAGAAGTCCTGTCTTGCAGTCTAATCTAATTCATGCCAAAGATGTTCTGTTGGGTTGAGGTCAGGACTCTGTGCAGGATAGTCAAGCTCTCACTCATCCATGCCTTTATGGATTTTTCTTTGTGGTCAAGTTGAAACGGGAAGGGGCCATCTCCGAATTGTTGCCCAAAATGTCTTGGTATGCTGAAGCAACAGTTCTTTCACTGGAACTAAGGGGCCGAGCCCAGCTACTGAAAATCAGCTCCACACCTTAATCCCCCGTCTACCAAACTTCACATCTGGTACAATGCAGCAGATAAGTACTGTTGTCCTGGCAACTCCCAAACCCAGACTTGCCAATTGGATTACCAGGGCCCTGTTTCAGGAAGCCGGTTTAGTGGAAAAACTGAGTAAGTATACCCTGAGTTAACGAAAACTCTGGTTTTTCGGTTTCACAAAGCGAGTTCAGCTGAAGCCTGAGTGAGTCACTATGACGACACACTCCGTGAAGCTAACCTGCCCCCTAGCAGGTTTACTACAACTAACCCTGACTGTCTCCGCCCCTTTGTCGGAAACCTGACAGTAGGAAGTGTCGGACATGGCGTGCCACTTCCTTGAAGAGCCAGTAGATCGTGAAGCCCAAATTCTCCGCAGAGCTCTCCGCCGGGAGAGAGTGATCAGAGCGCGTTTGGACATTTTATCATTTCCTGATGATTGTCTGTGTGAACGTTACCGTTTTTCAGCACAATCTATAATTTATTTGGATAACATCCTCAGGCCATATATTACGCATGTGACACATCGCGGACATGCGCTCAGTCCATTACATATTATTTGTATTGCACTTCGGTTTTTTGCAAACGGGAGCTTTCTGTATAATATTGGTGACGCTGAGCACGTTTCCAAGGCTACCGTCTGTCGGGCAGTCAGGAATGTTACAGTTGCACTGAAACGTCTCCTGTACTCGTGTGTGGTGTTCCCCGGTCATAGACCCACAAGATTTATCAAAGAGGGATTCCACAAAATTGCAGGTATCAAGGTGACCAAAACTTAATTCATGATGTGGTGATACTTGAACTACTTAAATTCTACATTTATTTTCAGGGTTCCCAGGCGTGATTGGCTGTATAGATGGCACTCACATTCCAATCATTGCTCCTTCAGTAAATGAAGGAGACTATGTGAACAGGAAATCCTTCCACAGCATTAATGTGCAGGTACATAGTAACCTGTAGCATTTCAAACTAACAAATTATTTCATTATAGTAATGGATGCTAATTTGTGTTCTCTGCACTGTGAAGATCATATGTGATGCTGCCAACATTATCACAAATGTGGAAGCCAAGTGGCCAGGCTCTGTCCATGACTCACAAATATTCCGTGAATGTACACTGAGCACAAAATTTGGACATGGTGAGTTGAGAATACTTTAAAATATATAAAGACCAATTGCTTCAGGGACATTTGAACTGAAGTGTATCCTTCTGTCTTAGGAGAGTTCACTGGCTACTTGCTTGGTGATAGGGGGTATCCATGTTTACCCTATTTGCTTACCCCTTACCCTGACCCTGAACCGGGCCCACAGCAGCGATATAATCTGGCTAATTGCAGGACAAGAGCCAGAATTGAAATGACTATCGGAATGCTTAAGGCCCGGTTCCAGTGCCTGCAAAGACTCAGGGTCACCCCAGAAAGGGCATGTGACATTATTGTGGCATGTGTGATTCTTCACAACATTGCCACAATTAGAGGAGAACACTGTCCTTCTGAACCAAACATCAGCAGTGATCCAAACCATGAACATCCTGACCCTCCCACGGACATACAAGATGGAAGAGCAGTCAGAGACACCATATGTCACAATCATTTCTTTTGACCCATCACCTCAACATGTTGAAAGAAGAATAAACAGGTTTTTTGTTCAACTGGCTTTATTGGTCGCCTGTATTTCCTGTACACAAAGTATTAAAAGATGTAAACCTCATAAAGTGTCTCTGTTGCTTCCTCCTCTGTAACAGCTGTCAATGTTTCTTCATTATTTTCCTGTAGTAAAGAAATAAACAACATTGCTGTTCTACTGTAAACTCATATAATCTGTGGAGTATTACTCACAACTGCATGTTGGTCTGGCTCAACAGGAGGCTGCACCAGATGCAGTACACCACCACCATCAACTGATAGAATATGAGGTTTATACAGGTCACTTATAACTTACAAGGGACCAAATGGCAATTAACAAACATACCAATCACCTTACACTTCATTGTCATTATGCTCTCAAAGACAACCAAGACTGAGGGAAGGCAAAATCAGTAGGAAAATAACTTCACTACAAAATAATCCATTATGGTAAAGAGTTTATCAAATGAATGAGTCGCACTGCAAAGGTGACTGTGAAGAAAGGATGTATGCACATCATGTATTATTTTGAATTTACCCCTTATGTAGGCACTTGTGTCTTGCGGGGTTATTGACTCAGAGGATGTCCCCGCAGAGATGCCTTCGGCCACAGGGCGCCCACTGTTTTGGCTGAGGGCCAACTGCTCAGCCTCTGTGAGTGGTGGTGGTGGAGGACCCCCACCTGTTTTTCGGGCCTCCGCTTTTTTTCTGTTGGCTATAACGGGCCACATTTGAGCATACAGAGTACGCAAATATGTACTTGTAATGTGCTCAGATAATTTCAATAAGTGCTTACAGAAAGAAAATTAATGTAGCCTCTAACTGCAATTGATTTACATAGGACAAACAGACCAAGCACTATGACTCATAATACAATTACACCTTACCTGTTTGGACTATATTTTTATATTTCATTTTTACTTGCTGCCAGGAACGTTTGGGGCCTGTTGGGTTGCACCTGCGCTCACATCACATCACAAAATAAAATGTATAAAATAACAAATAAAATAACATATGATAAAATAACGTGTTAAATGGGTGGAAATCCCTAGATCAATGTTTAAATTAACACTCACGCATTGACTCTGTCGGCTATGTTTTGCCATGCATGCTTCCTTTCTTTCGCAGCTGAGGCTGTGTTACTTTTTTCCGCGGAATTTGCATGTTATCGGCATATGCTGCCATCAGAATTTCGGCCTCAAGCGCTGTAAAATACATTGACCGCGCCTTCTTTCCCTCCGTCTCCATGGTGACTCGCTTAATCTGTGCTCCGCTTATCAGGGCTTTATGTATCCTCGTGCGCGCGCTTCACTTGGGGTTAAAGCAACTCCGCGTTGATTGAACTACTTGTTATCAGCCTTTCTGAAACCGAATATTCTGAGTTGGACAGTTCGGGGTTACTCAACCCTGAGTATCGTTTTTCACTCTGAGTTTTCTAAACCGGCTTCCTGAAACAGGGCCCAGATAGTAAAGCGTGGCTCATCACTCCAGAGAACACGTCTCGACTGCTCTAGAGTCCAGTGGTGGCGAGCTTTGCACCACTGAATCTGACGCTTTGCATTGCACTTGGTGATGTAAGGATTCAGCGATCTGGAAGGTTGAGTGAACTTTTGTCATTAAAGTGTATAAGACTGCCTTAAAAAGGAGGTTTTGAGAAATATCAGACCTCTAAAATGGTCATATATGTATGATTTCATAGTAAGATCACCCAACAAGGTCAAGCCTGGTTGTCTTTACCTTTGGAGTATCATCTGCTCCACCCTACACGTTGACTGTGCGTAAAGTGCCTTGCAAAGGGATACATCTAAATTGCTGACTTTTTAAATATTGGATCTGAAAAATAATAAAATACTATAATAATTAAAAAGAAAAACAATTAAAATAATACCAATACTGGTGAAAACAAAGGCTATCTGAACATTTTTGAGCAACAACTCTGGAAACTAGCTGAAAATAAACTGGATCAAAAACTAAATTACAACTCATGACCAATACATAACTAGAATTCTAATGTGATAAAAATACAGTGATGTATTTATGTAGAGTAAGTAAAACTACAAGTACTGTAAAAGTCTTTTTATTCAACATTTTGTTTCAAGGCTTTGGGAAAGAAGAGGGGAATGGGGGGGATTTATCAATACTTGGGGAGGCCCTCTACTTAATAAAGTCCGACCAAGGGCAAGAAAATGTATAATAAAAATGTTGGCTTTGTTTACACTCTGTTTTGGCTTTCAAAACTCGCCCATAAAGTGTGTGTGTGAATGTTCAATTACTTCTACACTTGCTTAATTAATGATAAACAAAATAAAACTACAAATAAGAAGTCAGCCCTTTCATATTTTCCTCCCATGTCATATTAGTAGTAGTTGTAGCGTCGCGTTTAAGACTGAAGTCTTTTGCGTCCTGTGGAGACAAAGAAAAGCTGAGGTACAAAGTCGGCAAATTTTGGATGAATCTTTGCATCGGTCTCGTCCACATATCGAATGCGACTGGAAAAAAAAACAGGAACTGAGAGAAATCCAACTTTTTCTTTTTAGTCAGTCTTGAGGGCGAAGGAAGAGAAGCTTTTCTATGGTCCAGAGTTTAGAAATTAGATTTGCATTCTGTGTTAGACTGACCAACAACGATAACTTTCTGGCTGACAAGAGGGCTGACGGAGGAAAAGTTCTCAAGGATAATGTATGGGAGAAAAAAAAAAAAGCAATGGGATCATTAAGAGAAAGACTAGGACTTCTTGGAGTCTTGTGTGTTGCGTTTTTTGAGGTCACTCAGGTCCACTGGCGTGAAAGCTGCAAGAACGAAAAGGAAACGAGTAGTTAACCGGCACGTCCTTTACCGATTTCATCTTTTAGTGTGACAGAAAAATAAATATTTGCTGGAACTTACAATGTAAGTTAGGATTTGGGTTCTTCTCGACATACTCCTGTGGTCCACGGTCATTCCGGTCACTATTTTGCGTTGATCTTATGTCTCTGAGCACGCACTGCCAGGCTGCGAAATAAGCAAAGACGAATACGTTTTACTTAACGATGCATCTGAGCTGTGTGCTGGCATTTTCTAACTTGCAAAGCATTATTTCCAGACCTTTTAAAGTGCTTCAGTGTCGGAGCGTGGAAAATGAATTTTTGCCATCTTAAACCATCATCACTAAAGTCCTTTTAACAATGTTTTGGAAGTAATCACTGAATTTCAACTGTGGTCTGTGTTCACTAACAAAGGATGAGGAGCTACATTCCTGTTGTCTTACCATTTTATTTTACTCCTGTACAGTTGGCGTGGAGCACCTATAATTTCATTGTACATGTACAATGATAATAAAGGGCTATTCTATTCTATTCTATTCTATTCTATTCTATTCTATTCAAGCCTTTTCTCAGACTTGAAGGGCATTAGAGACCCACAGAGTTTTCCTTGTTTGCTGTGACATAAAATATGCTGGCAGGTGCCTGCAGATGAATAGTAAACAAATCCTCCAAACACTGATTTTGTATTATTGCATAAATTGTGGCAATCTTGCGTTGTCATCTGGTGCAAACACAAATACCAAGGGCTCAACCATTCAGCCCCTGCACCATGATTGGCATGACTGTGACTGGACAGCTGGGTAAAAAGCACACTGCAAGAATTTCTTTAGTGTGTGCACAACCTTAAGAGTGTCCGTTTAATGGTACAATACAGCTTATAAGTGTCATGTAGGCATTTATTGTTATGTCCAAGGGCATGCATGCTAATCTTGGTCACAGATCTGTCAGAGATCTGGTGCACAGCAAACAGGTCACAATAGACGAAGAATTCCTTTCAAGCAGAATAAAAATTTCCACTGTTTGTGTTTCTCCTCTATGCTTTTTGATCTGTTTTCTTTGTGTGTTTTGTGTGTGTCTCTCTTTTTGGAGAAGTCTTCAGTGGTTCCTTATCCCGATCAGCATGCACAGTGTGTGTTTTGAGGACTACACTCAAGTGTGTCTTTGTAGCATATGCATTGGCTTAACTCTCATAGTCCTTCTCTTTGTGTAGCCACAGAAATAGTGGACAGGCTGCCAGCTGGATCCCGTTTTGTTTATTGCATGTGGATAGGCAGATCAAGACTTAAAAATGGCTGTCATTCCACATTACTGTGCTGATCTATAGGTGGCAGTGGCACACAAAGATACTGATGTTCTGCAAGACAGACGATGGGTTTGTAGGCCTCAAAGAGACCTGGCAACTTCTGATGAATAATACTAAACCATGGAATTTAAATGACCAGCTTTGACAACAATGAATACAGACTAACCAGTTACAAATACTGCTCGTAATAAGTGTCCTTTGCTTTGTAGAGACAAACATTTAACAAAAAATGATCAAAATGCTGTTTCATTTTTAATATAATCAGCTTTCATGATTTAGAGGCTGTTTAATTTAATGTCTTGTGTAACCAACTTGCTATTTGTTACCCTATTAAGTATATGATAAATAATAATCTACTGTTATAGTTGCACAGTTTATAGTTAACTGAAAAGTAACCATTTTAACTCAACCTGAATGTGTCTTAGGTTCTGAAAGAATCTTCCTTTTCAGAATTAAATTCATTTGACAGGCAATTCAGTTTTAGTTTTCAAGGAGCTGCATTTAAAATCCTGAATGTTTTCATGAAGAGAGTTTGGCACATCATTGTTAGACAGGCATACTTACTGTCGTGTATAAAGCGCACATTTTCTTCATGTGCCGGGGTGAAGAGCTCCCCACTGTTAGTAGGGGATCTGGGGCTTGAAGTTCTCTTGTAACTGTTCACCATCCTGGGAGCTGATGAGCTTCAAAAAACATGGAAACGTTCAAATTAGCACCACAGCACACAGTCAATTCATCTTTTACTCTAAACTAAAGCTACCGCAAAAGCACTAATTAAATGTGATCACGGGTGTTTAAGTGCTTGTCTTTGGTCAAACCTGGTCATTCTGTTTGGAGTCTGTACTTGCTCCTCGCTCCTCTGTGGTGAGTGGAATATAAGTATAAACAAACGTCCAGAAGTCCTCAGCTCAGTCCTGCCAGTAAATAACAGCGACTGGGTAATTAATTCCCACATGACCTCAGAAATACTTTTTTCAGCATTGGTTACTTTTAAGCTAACTGTGTAGATGGTAGTAATTCTGGTTAGTGGTGTTAGCTAGCTTAACGCTCTTAAAACATAGTCAGTCATCCGATGAGTTCCGGTGACATTAGAGATATAACGAGTAAATCATTGTTGCTGAGATTAACTAGTTGTAGTAAAGCTAATGTCAGGCAGGAGTTTGAAAATGAGAAATATTGACGTTAGCTAAACAAGGAGCCATTGTTTACGTTTTGAGTCCAGTAGCTTCAGCAGTGTTAGCATCGGCTTACAAACCGAAACCCAGCGTTTTAGCCTTCCACTGCCATTAAAAACCATTGTATCTAAACCAGTTTGTATTTTAGAGATACGCGTGCCCCAGCAGTTATGTCTGTGGGGGCAAATAACATATTTTTCGACACGAGAATTTAGCATGTAGTTAGCTGACTGCTGAGTTTCATTGTCTTGTCGTAACGTTAGCTCGTAACAGCTACAATTTCATTCATTTCACTAGCGCAGGATAGGTATTAGAAAAAACAAACATCAGCGCAATAGTGTATTTCCAGATGCACACTGAACGAGAGATAGGATATTCAACAAACCCGTGTATAAACACTCCTCCGGACGTGGCTGTATGGCGTTAGAGCTGGCTAAAACGTTGCCAATGCCAACCAAACATTTCCGGGAAAACAAACGGAAGTGATCCGTCCAAACCAGGTGACTCAGGCAAATAAAAAAACAGGAAAAGCAAGCAAACAACAAGCAAACAAACAAACAAACAAACAAAAAAGATGTTGGTTTGTTGCAGGTAATTATTACTATTAATATTATTATAGGCTATTTTATTTATTTATTTTTAGCACTCATTATCCACAGCACAGAGCAGAGAGAGCGGAGAAATAAAACACAAGTGCTGGTCCAGGCCCCTGCAGCCTTTCAACAGATGGATTGCCCGGTCAACCAAGTGGTTGCTCTTCATTTAAGAAACCAAGTGTTCCTCTGAGTCACTGTAAAAGTGTAAACAAACAAACAAACAAACAAACAAACAAACAAACAAACAAACAAACAAATCCTCAAGCGTATTTTAACCCTTGCGTCACAAGGTTGTGAGTTAGTTAAATACCAGATAGTAGCTTTCTAGAAAATGCCAGTGATTGAAGTACTTTACTAGTGATGGCACGAATAACTCTATGAACTTTGTAGTTCTTGAAATGTAGTTTCATTTTCCTTAGAGAGACCACAACAGAAAGTCAGTCAAATTAATAAAAGGCTTCTTTATTTATGAAAATATACAAAAATAATAACTGAGCAAAAACATAATAAGATTTACACTGCTGGCATTTATATTCTTATACCTAAATAAATGAAAGTAATGCATTAGGGGAAACACTGCAGGGTTACAAAGCTTGTACAAGCTTGCGATTTGGTGATTTTTTTTCTTTTTGATTGATGATTGACTGATACTAAAGTATCAGTATCCATTTTTATGATCCTCTTACTGCCCAGCAGTAAAGAAACTCTTTCTATGAGACACAATTTTCAGAGTTCATCCAGCAATGTAAAAACTGCCTAACACTAACACATCAGATAAATAACCCAAACTGAAATAATCCTGAAAGTCAAACATTTCTCCAGACAGTTAGACTATACGTGACAAAAAACATGTTTTGCTTCCACGTTCCATGTTACGCCATAGTGCTGAAACTGGTAGTATGACAAATATACACATAAAAATAAAGTCAAATATAATGAAATTAAATAAAAATAACCACCAGGGGGAAAAAAAGCTTACTGGAGTATCACTTTGAGGCAATAATTTACAATAATACACCTGCAGGTGTTTGTACTACAGTTTTGAAACTAGCAAACACAATCTTGCTTTACGGGATCGGTCGTGAAGTGAGCTGTGGTGGATATGTTCTGCTCCGGCTCCTCATCTTCTTCTTTCTGTAATCTTTGTTTGCTTTCCTTTGGACCCGCCCGGTATCCAATCAGACGCAGCCAGTCTCAAACAGTTTGGCGAGGTCTTTGCACTCTGGGTCGATGAGGTCTGCGGGTTTCTCTCCATTTTCATTCTCTGCCTCTGTGCTGGCGCCCATTGATAGCAGATATCTGAGTAGAAAATGAAGTACATATTGATATTTAAACATATTACAAAAGTGCATGAATACATGCCATCATTAATCATTAGTGCATCTAATTTTTTAAATAGATTTTAGATTTGTAACATTTGAATATAGAGTCAAGTTTCAAAGTTGTAGTGGTGAATCTCTGTTAATTCCCTTCCCAGAAATGTTCTCCACTTCAGCTAATCTGATGCTTCTTTCATGCTGAATGGTGTGCACTGTGATGATGATGGTATGATGGTGATGTCACTTTTTCATGTGGGTGCTGCTTGTTTATGCCAGCATCAGCTGTCACATGCAAACTACATGGGTCATGTAAAAATAGGTTTTGTCTGCAGAGTTTATTTTTGTAGCACATTTGTATATACTACAGGTGCAATGGTTAACACATTTCCTTGGCAAGCGAAAGGTTGCTGGTTCGATTCCAGCTGGAGAGACAAGTCCCCTTTGTGCTTGCATCAGAAAGGGGATCTAAAGCTCTGTCGAATCAAACATGCTGAGCTATGGGCTGTGGCGTCCCCTAGTGGCAAGAGAGTAACCGCTTCTTTTTTTCCCTTCTAATAACCCTCCAGCTTCTCTATATTTACATCAGTGTACACTTTTGGTTAAAAAGTCACACGTTACCTGGCAATTTCTGGGTAGCCGTCACTGCAGGCCATGTGGAGCGGCGTCCAGCCGTCCTCGTCTCTCTGATGGACATCGGCGCCATATTTGACCAGCAGCTTCACCACCTCCAGGTTCCCCGTTAGCACAGCTTCATGCAGTGCTGCCATACCTGCACAGTGCAGTAATAATCAGTTCCCTTACAGCCAATGCGGTTAGCACAATGTTTAACATCAAAGCTCTCAGTCATTAGTGAAGCTAGTACTGCTTTTACCAACAACAATAATATATATATATATATATATATATATATATATATATATATATATATATATATATATATATATATATATATATATATATATATATATATATATATATATACATATGTTTTAAGAAACTTTGGATGTGAGTACCTGCAGATAAAAAACAGAAAATCAAAGCTGTGGAGATATTGCTCACCTGAGTGGAAAACTGTATCCACACGAACTTTCCTTGCTCTCATGAACCGACCAATCTGCTCCAGATCTCCCCGTCTAACAATATCCTGGAAGATGATGTCATTGGGGAAGTGCACTGTCCTCTTGGCAGGTGTGACAGGAATTACAGGTGCAGGCTTTTCCTGTGCTTGTGTGCCACATGTTGAGCTGTACCGTGACCCTTTGCTGTATGAAGGGACGTATGCTGACGCAGGCTTGTAAGTGGACGTGTGGTGTGACGGGGTGTAATATGTGGTGCTGTACTGTGTCGGTTTGTACTTTGATGCGGACGTGTATGAAGATGTGTACGGTGGCGGTGTGTAATATGAGGGGGTGTACTGGGTGGTAGTGTGGTAAGTTGGTGTGTACTGTGAGCTGCGTGCGTACGTAGACGCCGGCACACGGTAGCTGTACTTCATGCCTGCAATGGTTGCAGCTTGTCTCCCTCTAGTCTTTTAGATCAGGAGGAGGGAAGTGAGAAATCCAAGGGAATGCAACAATCCAGTAAAAAGACCAGTATCCTTTGCTCTATGTCCTATTTGTCCCCAAATGTCCTTTATCCTTTTACTTTATAGCCAGAGTAGCTCCTGCGAGCACTTGTCAAATCCTTTACTTCGTTCTGCTCTGTCCACATCCACTTCTTTTCGCTTGTGTGGTCATCCTTTTTCTCACCAGATGCTCATTTCTCTTGCCCAAATTACAATTTAGCCGTTGCACAGTATTATTTGCTGTTGCACAAGGCTGCGCTCTTTTGGGAGCAAGCAGGAGAGGATCCTTTTATATCCTCTGTAGTGCTATTTCAAGGTCCAATATCCAGTGACTTCAGCTTACAAATGAGTGGCCCTTGCGCGCCTCCTCCCACTGTGTGGTCACATGGCCACTGACACTGCACTCACCAAGGGATCATAAAAAATGTTGACAACCAAAATGTTCTCCTCACCCGAGACTTAAATGTTCCCTCGTAAACATCGAAACTATGGTAAACATGATTGGTAAATATTGCCCCGAGGAAGAAGACTGGACCTCAGTGGCACGTGTGATTTCCCAATCATGCAGTCGATCTGTCTGCTTAAATTATATCTTATGGTGCAGTGTAATTGTAGGTATACTAGAGTCATTAAAAATAGTGTTTTTACTTTGTGTGCCCTTGTTCTTTCTCATATTACCCATTGACCTAAAGGACACCTCGTGCTTGCCCTTTGCACCCAGACTAGATAAACCATCTTCTGAAGAGGTCGCATGTGGGCGTGTAGCCATGACCAGCTGAGGAGGCAAATGATATGTAACCTCTTCCCGCAAATGTCACTAAAAAGTCACAAGGTTAAAAGAAATGCAGCTATTTACAACAAAACATCTGCTAAAAAGTGTCAACCAGAAAAGCTCCCTCAACTGGAAGCACGTAAAAACCCACGAATTCAGACTGTAAGCAGGATGTTTAAATGTGGACCAGCAGGCTCACACCGTGGAGTCAAATGCATACTGTATGTGTAAAATGGTGGTGGAATGCTGTGGTAGTGGGCCCAGCTGTCCAGATTTCTAAGTGGGGCAGAGCTGGTTATAACTGGTTCACAAAACCTTTGGAAGTGAGACTTGGGCATTTCACAGATGCTGCCAGTGTAACAGAGGAACGAGCTGATGGATGCCATCCTCAGGATTTTGATTTTCCAAGGTCGGCCATTCAAGTTGCACACGCTTGAATGTTTGGGCTTCATATTTTTGCCATTTTTACACTGTGTATAATTCAGTTTTTCATTTTCACACACCATCAGAAATGCTTTAAAGTGGCTAAATATAGAAAACATGTTATTAGAACATCACACAATATTTAGGAACAGTCTTTAAAAAATCTTTCCATTGAGGTTGTACACAACTGGAGGAGGTAATAATCAGTTGTGTAATAATCATGTTATTCATCACTTCTTTCTTCTTCCTACTGATATCTAAAGTGTGCGTGTGTGTGTGCGCACAAAAACAAAGAAACTTCAAACACCCGTTAGTATCTGAATGTGCCAGCTGCCAGGTTTCACCGTCTCTTATGGCACTAGGGGGGCGGGGGGTTCAAGGGTGTCCCTGAACAATAATGATGCCCCTTCCAGCTTCTCCTGCTCTTGCTATGCGGCAGTGTTCTCACCAGAAAAAACAGGCACCAAATGTCAGAGTGAGGTTTCACACTTTATGACTTCTTGCTATACATAGAGTCAGGCCGCCTTTCCATCGCCTACCTGCTCTTTAGAGTTCATGTTATGATCTGTCAAATTACCAACAAGTCAGAGCTGAAAACATTCAGGAGAATGGAAAGTGGTAAACACTTTCCACAAGACTGATGGGAAACAGACTATTCTTATCTTCTTGTCTTTTTAGTTCGGTGGCAAAATTTATATGAGGTTGCCCCCTCCCTAGTAGAACCTCTTAGTCCCTATAAATAATATGCAGTAAAATAAAATAAGTGACGTTCCCTTGGTTCAGGGAGGTTGTGCAGGAATTGTGACCTAAAATGATCTACTAAAAGAAATCAGACCTCTGCCAAGGCAGAAAGCTCATTCACTGGGAACAGTAATTAATTTTAAATATATATTTTTTGTTTTCTTTGTTCTTTTTGGGCATAATTTAAGAAGTTTGTAGTATATCAACATCTGATTGGACAAACATTGTGTAGGAGTAGGTAATGGAAAATAGGACACTGGACATAAATAAGTTGAGTTATTATATAATATTACACCAAAGCAGCTCATTGTCTGCTTTGCATTCTTTCTGAAAATGTTACCTTTAAAGATGTAACACATTTTGGATTTAAAAGAAAGGCAGATGTGAGGTCAGAGGTCAAACATGACATGATACTTGGATGCAAACTATGATGTTATATTTAGAATCTCCATATACCAGTATTCTTGCCTAAAAGCTGCCAATAGAAAGGCAGCAGAATTTTAAACATAGTTTTAAAGAAGACATATTCTATTCTATTCTATTCTATTCTATTCTATTCTATTATGAATACGACTTTTTATAAAAAGACAATCTATGAAAGTTTGTCTCTATCTGACCTTGAGGTCAGAAGTCAAATGTAACTTTCTATTCATTATGTTGACAATACAAACCACACTTGTAAAAATCATAGGTTCTAAGTTCTACTGCTTTTTCACAATTTTTGACCGATAAATCATTAAGTTGACCTTGAGGACCTCTGTTGATGTAAAACAAATTTCTAATACATTGCTGCCGTGACCCTGCTGTAACAGCCTTACAAAGTTGAATTAGAATTCTTTCAAAATTCTTCGAGCCATTGTGTATACAGAAAACCCATGACCTCCTTGGTGGAGGTAATGGTATTTGCATTGTTTTTCAACTCCCTCTGTGGTGTTGTACTGTAAATGTGGTCGGAAGCCCCTGAGCTCATCGATCCCAACACGTGGCTTTGTTTTTTTGTGATGTAATAGTCGCTTCCTATTATTAAAATAAAATTGAAAAGGGAAAGCACATTGTATGGCTTTACCTTCCAGTCTCAATGAATTAACTTTCATTTGTCATTGAATTTGTTGAATTACAAGCAGCAGCCTTCTGACATTTAAACAATGAAAAGACAATGTTCCAGATTTTACTTAATAAAAATTTGGCATTAAATAAAAAAAGAAAATGACCTAAATCACACTGCGCACACAACCACATCGAAAAGCTGAAGTTTCTAAAGTCGAAACCATGTTATTGTTTTTCTTCAAGAGTTGGCCAATACATGCCGCAAAGACCGCCAGCTACGCGCGCCTCCACACTCCTCCGCCTCACGTGATGCAGGTAAGTGGCAGGTTGGATGTGATGTCTAAAAATAAGAGCTGTGAAGCGTCCTGACTGTGTATAGCATGTTATGAATGCGGGCTGCCACCCTCATAAACAGTGCAGTTTAGAAAGGTCAGTGTAACACAAGTAAGTCACATTAAGTTTTATTTTGATAATTCTGACTGAATAATCATAGCTCAAGCCAAATTTAGTTGTCTGCTCCTCTTATTTGGCTGTAAACGGACCTGGCGGACGTCTTCACCTCTATATATAACACCTCGTTGTCCTGTTCACTGGTACCATCCTGTTTCAAAGCAGCAACCATCGTTCCCATCCCAAAACAGTCAAATGTCACATGTCTGAACGATTTCAGACCTGTGGCACTCACCCCCATTCCCGCCAAATGCCTGGAGAGACTGGTCATTAAACACATCAGAGCTGCTTTTCCACCATCCCTGGACTCGCACCAGTTTGCATACAGGGAGAACCGGTCAACCGAGGATGCGATCGCCACAGTGCTGCACACATTACTGAAGCACTTGGAACACAGGAACACCTATGCACGGCTCCTCTTTGTAGACTACAGCTCGGCTTTTAATACCATCCGGCCATACAAACTCCGTCCCAAACTCCACCAACTGGGACTTAACTCCTCTCTGTGCAACTGGATTGTGGACTTCCTCACTAACCGTAGACAGAGTGTCAGAGTGGGTAAGAACACCTCTTCCACCCTTGTGGTCAACACTGGTGCCCCTCAGGGGTGTGTTCTGAGCCCTCTGCTATACACTCTCTTCACCCATGACTGTATTTCCTCCTGCGCGTCCAATCTCATTGTTAAGTTTGCAGATGACACTACAGTGCTCGGACTTATATCCAACAATGATGAGACAAACTATAGGACAGAGGTGCAACAACTAGAGTCATGGTGCCACGACAATAACTTGGTCTTAAACACCAAAAAGACCAAGGAGATCATTGTAGATTTCCGGAAGAGGGGTCATAACAACCATCTGCCTCTCTTCATTGGCAGTGAGGCGGTGGAGAGGGTGAGCAGTTTTAAATTCTTGGGGGTAACTGTGACCGAGGACCTGTCCTGGGGCAACCATATCACCTCAGTTGTACGGAAGGCCCAACAGCGCCTCTACTACCTGAGGAGACTGCGGAGCGCACACATTCCCAGATCTCTGATGTTGAACTTCTACAACTGTGCCATCAGCAGCGTTCTGACGTATGGATTTCTAGTGTGGTTCCCCAGCTGCACCAAGGCCGATCAGCAAGCACTCCAGCGGGTGGTGAAAGAAGCTGGCAGAATTATTGGAACAAGTCTGCCAGAGATCAGTAATATCTTCCCCACTCGCTGTCTGAGGAGGGTGCACAGTATCCTGCGGGACCAACATCACCCTGCGCGCCACATTTTCCATCTGCTGCCCTCAGGGAGAAGGTACAAGTCTATACAGGCCAGAACATCCAGACTGGCCAACAGCCTGTATCCACAGGCTGTGAGGCTCCTGAACTCTCTGCCCCCCTCTCACGGACAATAACCATATCCAACTTCTTAATAGCAATGAACTGGTCTGCATTGGTGCATCATATCTTTATTCTCTTCCCCCTCCTGCCCCCCCCCCCCCCCCCCTCTTTCTTAAATAGATAACTATCATATCTGATATCATATCTCACAGTACAATAATATTGAATGGGTTGCATTGTTGTATTTTGTCATGTTTCTCAGGTCTTTGTCTGAATTTCTACGAACATTATTGCTAAGGATTGTCTTATTGCATTGGAGTCACACTGGGTTAAATATGTACACTTGGGTTTTAAGGGGTATTTATTATTTTCTTCTTTTTTTTGGGTTGTATGGAAGCCCCAAACGCAATTTCATTGTTCTTGACAATGAAAATAAATAAATAAATACTAAATACTAAAATCCTTTTCTCATAAATCAGCCTGCTGTGCAAGACATATGCAGTGCCATGGGTGACAACAGGGTCAGTTGGTATGTTACAGACCTGGATCGCTGGATGGTAAGCGCTGCAGGGATTAGTGTCTGTCTGGATCTCCACAGGCCCAATGAGAAATACTCACTCGGTCTGAGAAGTATCCGGTTACGGCACGCGCGGTGGGCTGAAAAAAAGGAGCTGTAATCTAAATCAGGATGCAGTAATCCTTTGTCATTTAGTGAAAAGAGTGCTGTGGAGGTGGATCTTGGGAAAGTCAAAGTGAGAAGCTCCAGCAAAATACACCAAATCCTGCTTGCTTGAACTGCGTGAGTTAGTGATATCTAGTGTCAACATAAGAAAAACAAACACATTATGGTTTCTAGATGTTTAGTATGACACAAATACAGAAAAGCACATCACAAATCCACAATAATAAAAGCCTACAAACAAACTGAAGCTTTAAGACATCCAACATTGCTTTTTAGCCTTGTCCTTTGTTCACAGAGATTTCTCCAGATTCTCGGAGTCTTTTGATGATATTATGAACTTCAATTTAATCCAAAATATTATTTAAGTTATTTCATTCACAGTTTAATTTAACTATATAGCACCAAAAAGTAGCAACTCTACTGCAGATGATGAAGCATTAAAAGTCCTTGAAATTTTACATTGAGAAACATTATTTTTTAATTGTTCCATAATTTATGAACAGTTTTTGCAATTGGTGAACTTGTGCCCATCGTCTGAGATAATCAGCCTCTATAAGATACTTTCTTTCATACCCAGTAATATCATTTAAACATTTGACATGTTTTATGTCTTCTGTTGTGGGTTCATGATATTTGTATATCACTGCATTCTGGTTTCCTTTTTGTTTTCCATTTTGCAAGCATCCCAGCTGTTCTGAATTTAGGTTGTTTGCACAGCAGCTTATTGTTAATATCTTTGCTTTTGCTCAGAGAGGTCCACAAACTATAAGTTTGCACATTGGAAATACTGAGAACTGACCTTTAAAAATGAAAAACTGCAGACTACACTCTCTGCAACTTTGTCTGCTTCCCAAAAATGAAAATCACTGCTGTGATGCACTGGAGGCAATCCAGTGGCTATTGGAGTAACACAAGTGCAAGGGGGCATGAAAGGACTTCCTGGGATTGATTTAATTATAGCAGCAATGCTGACAATGGTCCAGAGGTGGATGAGAAGATGCTATTAGGTGGAAAGATGGGCCAAATCTATATTGGAGTAAAGTTTTAGATGTTTAGAGGCCAATTCCTGGGACTTTTTGATCATGCCTTGTGTACGTTCTCTGGGAGTGCATCACATGCCCGTTTACCCTCTTCTTTTCAGTCAAAAGCAAAGTCAGTCAGTGCCTCTGGGGTGACATAACCATAACTTCTATTCATTGTGATATTTTTGTCTGAAGCTTATTAGGTTGAAATGAAAAAAATAAAGACAAAAATAAAATCAAGCAAACAAAGTTCTTTCAAAGCATCTTAAAGTAAACCAACACAGAGGGACTAAATACCAATGTTTCTAAGTAAAGGTTTATTTTATTGAGCAGCACACATTAACATGAATGCTGACGAGATCAAAAAGAATTCATAAACATATTCACACAGAGTCTCGTGAGCAGATTACATGAGCCAAGCAAAACTAAATTGAGCCATTTGCTGTTGAAAATGAGACCAACTGCCATCTGGCCCTGCATACATGGCGCGACCGTCGTGGCTCCCATTCCTCTGGACTCTTAGTTGCTGAAGCCCTCCAGTCATGAGCTCATGGTTTCCATGAGAAATGGTCCATATTCATTACTACAGACTGATTTTTTAATAATAATATAATGTTGTTTTTAAGCTAATAGCATTGCAGGTTTCACAGCAATAACATATATAATAAAAAGTAGATGTGCACAATATAAAATCTTTTTTAATTTTATCAGAGGACACACCTAACCCGAAATTCAGTGTGCTATTCCACATACTGCTCTTTTCATTACAGTAACTGAATCAATGAATTGTGTCTTTTTGTATTTAATCGATAAAAACAGCACAGATCAGCTGAAGCTGTGTTATCAGGGCCATTTTATCAGAGCTCTGTGCAGTTCATCTGTGCATTATGCAGTTTAACATACTTTTAACACATTCATTAATACCACGAATATAATTTAGACCTAAACATAACAGGTGCTATCAGTGTGTGTGATTGAGCACTACACTCTGTGTACACTAACTGTATTAACACCCTGCTAGCACTGTGTTGGACCTCCTTTTGATCAAGGTGCTGGAAACATTCCTCAGAGATTCTGGTCCATATTTACATGATAGCAGGACACGGTGGCTGCTGATTTGTCAGCTGGGCATCTCTCGTCCCGCCACATCTTACTGGTGCTCAAAAATGCAGCAACAATACTCACGTAGGCTGTGGTGATCAAATTATGCCCAAGTGTGCCAAAAAAATACACTTGGGCATAAGTGGACATAGTCAGAGTCAAAGGTATTCGCATACCTTGGAATATGGTGTTCTGATTATTTGAGTTGCTATTGGCTGAACAGCAGTTCTCACTTCCACTTTGTTGGTGCCATATGATTGGTTGATTAGATCTTTGTGTTTAATGTCCAGCTGAAAAGGTGTACCTAACAAAGTGGCATCAGTTGCACATAGCATAGTACATGCATGCAAAAGCTTATCCGTTGTTCAAATGTTAGCAAAGCTAAGAGAAGTTTCCTACTGACTGTGCATGTGCCCACAAAAACACTTATGTTTCCCTTGTAGCCCAAAATTTAAAGGCTTCTAATGGAGCTGTGAAAACAGTCTCAGGAGAGAATCCACGGTCTGCTTAGAAAAGCAGTCAGCATGTCATCCGAATCAAGGATAACGCATCTGATTATGAAGCTGCTACGTCAGTGAGGGATGCTGTTGCTGACATTGTGTGAAGAATGCTTCCCCGCAAAATGGCACTGCAGCTGTCCAGGGCACAGAGAGAGTCTGAGGGATCAGACCGAGAACAGATGGAAGCGGGAGCAGTTTGTGAGAGGATAGGGTTACCTTAGCTGAAGCCTGCATTCATGGAAAAGGAGGTCAGAGGTTAAAAAATCTCCATACATGTGTGTAATTCTTTGATGCACGATTGCATAATGAGTCTGCGTGTTTAAAAGTGGAAACGGTCAGCTAAGAAGACGTCAGTCCGGTGAACCTCTGCTTTTTCTGACCAGGTTGCTCAAGGTTATGAAGAATTAATTTCCTGGATTTGGGAGAGCTTAAATTATTAAGGATGGAGGGCATCAAACAGGTGGACTCACTGAATGTAACCTTTACTCGCCATACGAAGGACAATGGAGAATCAGTCTTCCACACATGCCTTTAGCTTGCAGCCTTTGAGCTTTGATTATTTCCAATCAGGAAACTGCAAATGCACATTATATAAAGACATTATTTTGCCATTCTCTCATCTCATATAAAGCTCTTCTCCAGAAGCACTAAGTGTGTTTAAATTAGCTGTGGTTTTACTAAAAGTAACCTCGAGGTCATTTAAGAGGAAGCTTAAAAAGGACAGAGGTGTTTAGTTTTTGCAATTGCATAACCATCCTTGCTTTATAACGCTGTTTAAGAGTGCATTACTGCCACTATGTAAAAATGATCTCTTTCTATATATCTGCATATATCAGTGAAGGTCTTTAAAATCACAACAAATGCATCACTTCACCCAAAAATGCTCGACTACTGAGCATGCAGAACAAAAAAAAAGGCAAAGAGTAAATAATAATTTTTGTAAAAGCACAATGAATGAGGCACTTCTTAACAACATCTGATGCTTTAACTGTTATAGCTGTCGCTACTCTGACTCCGTTATTGTGACAATAAATAAACAGATTCACAATAGAAATTTTATATCAGTGTCTATAGACTTTTTGAAAGAATGCTGATTATTTTTTAACTTTGTTTATTACAGGGGTGTCAAACTTAAGGCATGGGGGCCAGAATAAGCCTGGCAAAGACTCCAGTCCAGCTTTGGGAAATGTGAAGGAGTGCACAGATTTTTAACTTTTAAGTGGATTGTCATGAATTGCAGTTTTTCCAACCAATATCGACTCCATCCCCATCCCCATTCATACTACACCAAAGTAGTTAAGTAATGATCAAACTTATGATCAAAGGTAAATCCAACATACATTAGAGAAGTGGACATAGAGTCAAACATATGCTCAACCACACACTTCCATACACTTCCATATACCTACTGAATGTGAACTATAGCTGAAAAAGTAAACCTATAAACGTATATGAAATTTACCCAACGTTTTTGGGAGTGATATTAACTACTGATTGCAAGGGTGACAAGAAATAAGATTGCTGGTAGGGATACTCCTTTTTTTAGTTACCTTTTAACTTTATCAGACAGTGACAATATGCCACATTTAGAATAATTACACCATGGCTGGGGATCCTTTGCAGGAAGAAGGAAGCGGCGGTCTACACGATGACCTCACTGCTTCATCTGAAGACCAGAAACAGCACTGGCTCCATAAGGCCAAGGAAAAGACAGGATATTCCCAGAATGCATTTCACAGGGGGCAATATGCTAATATTAGCACAGCAGCCAATGGCAGTTCAAGAGTTGTGCTCCAGATACACGAGGGGGCTGGATCAGGTTACGTGGCTGAGACACAAACAGCGTACGTGCAGCACAGAGAAAGTAGACAGAAGACTGTACTGGGCCTGCTAGACTAATCCATCACTCCAGACATATGTATGCATATAGCCAAGCCCCTTTCCTTATTCGCCACATAATGTCCACCCTAAGTCTGGATCATGTGACTGTTGTACTGTACTCCCTGGGGGTGGTGCGACATGCCTCCTTCTAATAGGAGTCCAAAAGGTCAGTCAGGTTACCGATTGGGCTCACAGGTCATAACTTTAGGAGCAGTAGTAAATCCTCAGGCTGCCCCTGATACAGTTTAGGATCTGAAGGCAGAGCAGGACCATCCTTGGGCAAAGTGTACAGTGACTGAAATGAGCGGCAGGAATTCACTCCAAGCATTTGCACACTGTCTTCTAGCACATGCTCAGGTTCAAGTGGGTAATGGTGACTTTGCTGTTTTGCCTTTTCACGTATCGAAAAACAAGTCAAGTTCTCTGTCTGCTGTTGATTAAATTCCAGCAGCTGTGAGGCTCCATACTGTAGTGGTTTACACGTTTGCTTAACTCAGTCATGTTGGATGACCGCCCTTCCCTGAGTCTGTTTCTACTGAAGGTTTCTTCCTGTTAAAAGGGCGTTTTTCTTTCCCACTGCTACCAAGTGCTTGCTCAAAGACGGTTATTTGATTGTTGTGGTTTCTCTCTATTATTATAGGGTCTGCCTTAAGGTGACTTGAGCTCTAAATAAATACAAATGAATTGAGAGGAGGAGGAGACACGAATCCCTTTGGGGGTTGCTTCAGGAAGGGCACAAAAACTGCCAAATCAAACATGCCGAGCTACCCGCTGGGGTGACACCTTGTGAATAAGCTAGCAGCCAAAAGTAGCTCCAGTTTATTTCTAATGATACTGTATAACTTACACTTCTGATATTAATGTAACACAGTATCAGTTCCAGAGTGCGTGATCGCTGCGGCTCAGAATACACTGTTCCCCCATGTCAAGCTCAGCCTCCTGGTTAAGTAACTTGATTAATAAACCACAGGTTCACTGAGGCACTGCTCTATCCTCAGAGCAGAGGTGGGCTTTCATTTTGGCACCTCGGAGCTTGAAGACATTTCTATTTGCCTCAGAGGACCTTGCAGAATCACCCTGGTGTCACATATGCACACATGCATGAAGCAATAAGCAAATTTTGAAGTGATGGAGGAGGAGATTTTAGAGTTTTTTATTTTTTATTGATCACAGTCGTAGACATGCAAGTTTCAGATGGATGGTTATTAAAGATTGTTTGAGTTGGTGGCAAGCTTTTAGCGTTAGCTTAGTTTGTGTAACAGATTCCCGCATCTGCTGTGTGGTGTTCCTAAAAACCTCGCGTTGAACAGCAGAGCCTCATAATCCAGACTGTCGACAGGAGTTGCAGCAAACGAAGCGAACCCAACGTATGCCACGCGTGAAAATGAGGAGAGGGAACTTTTGTCATCCATGACAGAAGTCATAGATCTATAGCTGTCTCGGTTTTAAGATCCTAGTAAACATCCTATTTATAGCAGGCACTTTTACTGGTGAGTTTTTGTTTTGGATTTAATATTAAGTTCATGTTTAATTAATAATTCACAGATGTCTGTTATTGATCATTTCAGGATTATCTATAAACACATTTTATGTGGTGGAGTAACATCGTGGCTTCCACAAAACACAAGGATGATCTGATATCCTCGTGTTGGTGTTGTTCCCAGACCATCATGAAAATGTTGTTCCAGGTTCAACATTGCAAGTGACCAATCACATTGTTGTGACGTTATTCTTTTGCGCACCAAGCCATTCGTGCATTTATGAAATTCCAATGTTGCAAGGACAATATCAATTCTGCTTACTGTTTATTAAAGGGTTACGGTTAGGGTCAGGGTCAGGGTCCGTTGATCGGCGGACAGAGGCGGTTTCTCGCAGCTTAAGTACAGTTTTTTGTTTTACGCCGGTTTTTCCCGAAGTCGCAAAAGTATGACGTCACAACATTCTGATTGGTCACTTGCAATGTTGATCCTGGAACAACATTTAGTATGATGATCTGGGAACAACACCAACACGAGGATATCAGATCGTGCCTCACGGGAAGGTGTTTTAGCTCTGTTGACCCTTCCTGTAATCCAGCTTTCTTTTGATTGGCAGCCTGAAGCCTGAGCTCTAGAATAAAGGGATTACTTGAACATACACTGACCTCCTTATTTGAAACTTTGGCCGTGTTTAACAAGAGCAACTACCATTGTAACAGGCTTGATAACAGAAAACAAGGAGGAACATAACATACTGAGTTTAATCTGTTTGCAGAGCCATCGTGTCAGGTATGAAGTAATGAATTAATCATGGCATTTATTAATACCATCCCAAATCACAGTAAATTATGATTAAATAAATATAAACTTTTTTAATGTTTCTCCTTTTTCTGTTTTTAATAAATTTGTTTGCGCTTTCAAAAGCTGAAACAAAAGCTCCAAAAGTGATATTGACTCTCATTATTTTCTTCCAGGAGTGAAAAATAAATTAACAGCTTATTCCAAATACTAGAGTCCAAACACCGCAATGCATACTGCATGCATGCTTTGTTTCTGCTGTGCTCTTAACAAAGCCTTGGGCATTTGCATAACTTCCCACAGTGTTAATAAGATGACTGACCTAAAAAAACATATCAGCTGTATGGAGACCTTGAATAGATTCATGTTATATCATTCCAATTAAATCTTAGATAATGGAAAATGAAACTGATATCTCCTGATGTGGAGGCAACAGTGAAAGCCTCTCTCACATTCAAGCGGATCACAGCCAGATGGCACTGAGTTTCCACGCAGCGCTGCCGCCTGAAGTCTGCCCTCTAGTGCTTCAATCTGGAATCACTGATGTGCAAACAGCAGTGAAGACCGAATGTACTCCAAACCAGACAACTGAAGAGTTCAAGGACCCTGCTCAGCTGATGAGAAACACCTCTTTACAGTTCAAAAGACGCACATCTGAATGTGTTTTCTTCTTTCATTAAAAAAATTGACAAAAATAGAGAGACTTATTTAACAAAACCATGTATTTAGCCAACAAGGACAAAGCAAGTACATGTACAGTGTGGATTGTTTTTCCAAAGCATGATAAAAAACATATGAGCACAAAGACTGAGCCACATGAACAAGCTGGATAAATACGGGAACAAATATTGGTAAACAAAGTGGTATCTGGTCAGGGTTTCATTCCTCGTTGTTAGCGCAGTTAATGCTAACACTATTGTCATTTGGCTGGTCATCATTGGCGATGTGGTAACCATGGTTACTGGGGTCACTGTGGTAACCGTGGTCACTGGGGTCGCTTTGGTGATTGGTATCATGATTCAGTTCTGCATATTCCACAGATGCCTGTTGAAACACGAAGGTTGTATGAACGATTATTTTCATTGGCTCACTGAGTTAAATGCTGACTGTACGTGCGGTACTGTTTAGTGATTTTACTTATTAAGATTATTATTTCTCAGTTGATACAGCGATAACATGAGACATTCATCAGGATTGTTTCTACAAACTCTGGAGAGCTCCTCCAGAAGGATGGAGGAGGTTTGAGAGCTGCTATCATATTACTCCTCCTAATGAGTTAACTCAATGTGATGAGCAAATTTGGAGCCTTTTACTCAGCTACATTAGATGATTTTTTCCTGCAAATTTTATATTACATGAAATGCAACCCTTTAAGTTACCTTTCTACAAACAATAAAAAGTGTCTCCACTGGGTTTCCACTTATTGTACAGTTTCTGTCTGTGAGATGTTTCTCGGAGCAAAGGCACAATACAGTCATGAGTGTGTGTGTGCGTGCAGCTCTTGGTAGTATGTGTATGTGCATGACGTGTTCACACTTACAGCATCAGCCAGCTCTTGAACACCTGCAAAAACAAAGCCAGAGGACAAGCTCAGGAAACAAAAGGTGTGTGAGGATTAAATGAGGGCTGTTTTAGTTTCCAGCACTCCCATGAACAGCTCTCTATTCCCAGGAAACAGGCAGCTTATCACATCCGACACATTCATACTGATCATTCTCATAAGCTCATGTCTTTTTAGACAAGCTGCTTCCTGAGACACATGCACAAAAACCCTTCACTCCAGATCATTTGCTTTCTCCATATAATACATTAAGTTCTTAACTCGGATTATGTAAAGTGCCCTGAGATGACTTAACTTAGGATGTGGTGGTGTATAAATAAAACTGAGCTGAATTGTGCTGTATCACTCATTAAGTAATATTATATTATTAGGAGCCGAACTGAACAATGGACAATAAATTTCAAACAATCAAGCACTTTGCTTACTTAGCCTTAACAGATGCAAGCATTGTATGAGTCTGTTGCAACAACAGGAAGTGCTCTTTGACGAAAGCAGGAAGTGGACACCTAGGGACTGGCCCTTCTGTTTTAATGGTACATTCTTTCAGTAACAATGCAGATGTTTACAGTTGGGGTTGATCCTGTTTCCTGTTGCTAGCGTTTTTTTTCTTAATCTAATGACCTGATTTCTCTCACCGTGTAGTAGAAAAGGGGTCTGTGTGAGGAGCAGGATGTTAGTCGTACCTTGCTGGGAGTTGCGTACTTCACCGTGTACTGTGTCTGTGCCCTGTTTCACCGGAACTGACATGGAACAGATATAATATTTTAGACTGAGCTTTAAAAAGTCAAATTACAACTTATTAAAATTCAGAAATAATCTTTCACCTCTGCTGGGATCTGCCTGTCGCAGCTGATCCTCTTTGTACTGAATTTCTGGCTTTTCTAGAGTGTTTGTACTACAGTTGTCATCAGACTCTGCAACACAGTGAAATGAGCAAACTTAAATTACTTGCATATTGGAATATTTCATTATTTTTATTTAAAAAAATAGTATGACATGATATTTAATGACAAAGATATGTTCTTTTGCTATTTTCTTTTTCAAAAACAGCATTAAGAGAGAAAAGTCAACAATGTCTGAGTAGCTGACGTGGTATAACTTATTTTTTTGTGCCAATGATCTCAGTTTTTCTCTAAAAGAAATCAGAAACACATTGATTAATCATTCTGTCTCACCGGGTGAGATGTTTCCTCATTAAAAAGAGACAAAAAAGCCCAGAAGAGCACACTTACTGGACAAACTTTAGATTTATGTGACGGGAAACAAACCTTTTGAATTAAAGTATTGTTGACTTTGAATCTTCATGAGATTTCATGAGTTGCTACCAATAAATAAGTACTTTACATACCCGAGCCTGATACATGTTCACTCCAAATACTTTTCCCCATCATGCCTGGAGTTGCTGCACAGGGAGAATAAACATGGCACAGATCTCAGTGATGTAACTGATACATTCTCCTGCTTTAACATCAAAATCAGTCAAGACAACACATGTTTAATATATATTTAGGATAATTTTATGTTAGGATTCTTGGTGTTTTCTCTATATTATTGTATAGTTATTACTTTACAAAATAAAGCGCCTTGAGAAGACTGTGTTTTGGTGCTAAATGAAACTGCATCAGCATAAGGAGCTGTACCATTTGCGGCTTTGTTGACCTCTGCCTGGGTGAGGCTCATTCGCTCTACTTTGGTGCTGGCTGCCTTCCTAAAACAAAGTGAACACAAAGTATGTTCAACAGGAGGATGTATGGGAACCATACTCTGGTAACTAACCTTTAACATACTGATAAGAACACGAGAAATGCTACTTACACTGATAGGGTGCCGGTGCGTCTTTTCTTTAATTTGGGGAGACGCTTTTTGTAGAAAAGAAAGAGGATGATGGCCATTACGAAGAGGAGGCAAAAGACTGCAATAAGACCTTTCTTCCAGCCAGCCATCTTCACTGCAGAATACATGTGACTAAAGTCATTACTTAGTTACAAAACACAGCAATAAAATGGACTCACAAAACCTCATTTTGGCTTAAAGTTGTTTAAATGTCACACATGAGTGCATGTACAGGTGCATAATCAATTTATTTATTTATATATTCATATCAGATGTGAAGTTTAGCACCCTATCCTTAAAAAATTAGGAAACTGGACAATTGGAGCACAGCAGAAGAACAGTATCTGAAATTCATGTCTTTAAGAAACAGAAAAAAATCTGAAATTTCTGATGAGGCTTCAGTTAACTCATCTACTGCTTACTGAAGCCTCATCAGAAATGATTTAAGTGGAAGGGTGACTCCCTGCTTCCCATTCTCAAGGAAGGGAAACAGTGAAAAACGGCTGAGGAAAGCCACAGTGACTGTCTACAGCTATCTGTAAAATACAGTGAAGGATCTATGATGGTGTCGGGGTTGCATTTTAGCCAGTGGTGTTGGGGATCAATAATACTGGGACTAAAACTGATGAAATTATGAACACAGAAAACATTTTGATCCACCATGTAATGCAGTGTGAACAGCCTCTGACTGGAAACAGCTCTGTTTTTCAGCATGACAATGATCCCGGACGCCCTAAGCTTTGAATGTATTTCAAAAAGATACGATAAGATAACCTTTATTAGTCCCACGCGTGGGAAATTTCCTTTTGCTTCTGCTTTTGCCTTACATTATGTATTTGCATATATGTTTGCACATCTTTTGGAAATAATTGAACCTATTTCCCATTTCCTTGCAAAACATAAAGAAATGAGAGGTGGCTCAAGACTTGCATAGCACTGCAACTCATTTTATCCCCAATGAAAATAATTTAAGCATTTATTTATTATTTTTGACTTCATATGTTCAAACGTTGTAGTTATTTCTTAGATATATTTAGATTATTATTTACCACTTGATAACATGAAGAAGAAATTAAGATGAATTTAAGAGTAGCCTGAGAACTTTGTACAATAAGTTCTTAGGCTACTCTTAGTGTAAATGAATAGAAATTCCAGCAGCTATTTTAGATTTCTTAAGTATTTCATAGCAAACTGTATCCATAAACAGCTAACACAGTATTCAGTGTCAAAACAACGATAGCATGTACAGCTGAAATACAATTGGAGACATTAAAAAACTACTGAGGCAACTGTTGTTGTGATTTGGCCCTATATAAATAACATTGAATTGAATGACGGTGCATTGTTTCCACAATAACAAGAAGGAAAGTAAAGAACGCTGGAGAAAGTTAAGAATGATCTTTTTATGGCCTCGGATAGTGGACTCATCTCCATGCTTGTCCTGTTAGGCCTGTAATTCTAATGACATTATACAGGCTTTCTTTAGACAGTACTATTAAAGGCACAGCATGCATTTTCATTGGTATACAGATGATACCCAACTCTATCTACTGAAACCAGATAACACACTCCAATTAGTAAAACTGAAGGAAAATCTTATGCATATAAAGTTCCAGATGACTTCTAATTTCCTGCTTCTGAATTCAGAAAAAAAAATGAGTTTATTGTCTTTGCTACACTCCAATAGGCTTAGTCTGCTGGGGGTTTCCCAATGACACCATGTTTCTTCTTTACTTACCTCTTTTCACTAGTCATTCCTAATCTTTCCACAGCATGTCTTGTGTCCTGTCTTCCTCACCCCTAACTAAGCAGATGAGTTTTTCCTTCCCACTATTGCTTGCTGACCACGGATCGTCTGATTGTTGCGCTTTTCTCCGTATTATTGTAGAGGAGTTACCTTACAATACCTTGCAATATAAAGCGTCGTGAGGTGACAATTAAGATTTGGCACTATATAAATAAAATGCATTTAATTTAATTGAAAACATGTTAATAAAAGACTTATTTTAATAGAGAGGAATATATATTAATTAAAAACAACCATACTGTTAACTTCAAAATCTGTCAGTGGTTGTGAAGAACGACAATTTTATTGCTTCGAATTGGTTGCTTGTTGATAATGCAGGAGGAAGCGAGCGCACTCATAATAGCATGAATGTCCTCACTTTTCAACATCACATATCTTTAAAGTCCAGCTGATGTTAACCCCCCCACACACACATTTAACTGAAGATAAAACACACACCTCCAATTATGATGATGGCACTTTGCTTGGGCTCTGCAGCTGGGTTTGTGCACTCACAGAAGTATCCTCCAGCATGATCTCCTTTGACATTGCTGATGCTGTGAGATTCTTTCAGTTTCCTGGAGGTCTTAGAATCAAGGAAACCTTTTCCCAGACTGTACCAGGTAAAGTTAATGGGAAAACTACCTCTCTGAACAGAGCAGACAAGAGTCATGTTGTAACCCTCAGAGATGTCCTCCATCCTGGGCTCAGTGGTCAAGTGTGGTTTTGACACAGGTTCTTCACAGAGGAAAAAAAAAAAAACGTGTTAGACTTGGGTTCAACATGTTTTATATCAGTTTTATTCATTTCATGGTCATCAGTCCAACAAACCTATGATGTCGGACGATTTTAGTAGTTGCTCTCCTGTTCCCACCTTGGGAGGCTTTAGTCGACTGTTTCTTACATGGCAAAGAATGTTTTTTATGTCCGATATTTGGGTGATGGATGTGAGGTTGAAGATAGCCTTTTCACCGCGCTTGCTCACAACTTTTATGTCGGTTGGTTTACTAGGTTGATACAGGGTGTAGTTGATGGGCAGAGTGCCTCTCTGACTGTAACAACTCAACTGGAAGGGCTTTCCCAGAAACAGCGTACCTCCCACCACAGACAGCACAGGCTCTGAAACAGGAACTGGGAATGGAGAATAAGATAGCATTAAACCAGACTGTGAGTCTACAGCCATGCTGGGAACTCTGATGCTGCACTGTAAGGCTTCCAGGTAAATGCCAATACGCTCATCCTCTTATGCTAGTTCCCCATCACCGTATAGTGTGTTAACAAGTGTGATCTGAAACAAAACACAAAGTACAGTTGAGGATGATGGGAATCTCATGACCTTTTTCTTCAATACAAAAATAGACCTGATAGTTGTTTTCATACTCTGCACACACTGAACTGTGCACTATTTTAGGAGGAGGTTTCTCACCTGTTGCATAGATCAGGACAGGGTCTGATTCCCGCACGTTCTCTCTACAGATGATACTCAGTTTGGTTTAAGAAAAGGTCAGTCAGTGTGATCTGACTGAGTCAGGTGTTTGCATTCCTAGATGCACCTCTGTGCGAAAATGGCTAATGGTGTCATCAGAGGAGTGAATCCATTTTTTTTTTCACAGAATTTTCAGAAATGTCTCCAAATTTCTTCTAAATAGATGTTGAATGTAACACTTAAGCCTAAACCAACAGAATAAACGGACCAACAGGCTGACACATTACGTGCATGGCTAACAAAGTGAAACATGTCCCACATCTTTATTGTGACAACAGCAAAACTTCGGTTGGATTAAACTCACCTTTGACCTTGACGAAATGTTTTTGGCTCTCCTTCACAATAGTGCGTGTCAGAGAATCAGACGTGGCATTACAGGTGTAGTTGCCACTTGCAGAAAGTTGTGCCACAGTCATATACGTGGCAGTATTTGCGACTTCAGTGTTATCTTTGAAGATGGAGTACTGCATGGTTTCATTGTTGATGTTACTGGAATCAAGAATGCTAACAGAGCAGGTCAATTTGAAGGGCTCTCCTTCAACTATGTCTGTGGGCTCCACAGTCAGCTGTGGCTTTGAAAACAGCGCTGTTGGGATTAGAGAGCAAAAATTAAGGATTCATACAATCTTTATGTGTGCATATATATTATTTTTGATTCGATTTAATTTGATAAGATGAAAAAAAATGATGCCATGTTTGAAAAATTCAGAGTAATTGATGCTTACATCTGACTGTGATTCTTCGCGAGGTTTCTTTCTGCACGCTGCCCCACTCTGCTTTGCACACAAGCTCTCCAGAGTCATCCTCTCGTACAGTGAATTTATGACTCAGGGCTGCAGCTCTGACCTGCTTGAGGATCACTTTGTCTTTTGTCAAGAACACTTCAGTGTTGCTCGGAGGATTGACAACTCTGCAGACCACTTCAATTATATCACCCTCAGAGAGACTATTGGAGGGAAGTATATTTATGATGGGGGCGATGTGGAGTGCTACAAGACAAAATCCAGAATAGTCAGACACACTCCTCCATAGGCACTCAGAGCTTTTCATTGTGACATAACAACATTCGATCGACTCACCTTTGACTATGAGTTCAACCTTTTTGCTACTGTTAGACTTTTGGTTCCCGGAAACCAAGCGGATTTCATAGTCACAGTAGAGGATACAGTTTCCGATGTGACTCAGTCTCAGTGTAGCCGTTGATGAGTTGCCCCCCTGTGACAGCTGCTTTATGACCTCAGGGGATCCGGTCTTAAAGCTCTGGTAAAACTGGAAAATAAGGGGTCCTTTCTCCTCTGGAGCACTGCAGGTGGCTTTAAACTCCTCGTTCTCATAGGGCGATGAAGTAGTCAAATGCAGGGTCGGGGTCTGCAAGCCTGAAAAGCACATTCAGGTATATTAAGTATATTAGTTTCTCCAAATGTTGGACAAAGTTAGCGAAGAAAGGCTGCAAAGGCTTGAGCATCTGCAGAGGAGGACAAGGGATGTTGAAGATGGAGCTGCCAGGCAGGAAGAAAAGGGGGTACGAGACATGCACTTGGACGTGAGAAGCTCTACTGCCAAAATACAATTGAGGGAAGACATTCATTAGCCAGTGTGTGATTGTAGCTCACAAATTTGGTGACAAACTGAAAAAAGTCTGGGGCCGCAAAATATTTTTGGAGTATATATCTTATTATTTATAGTCATAAAAAATAAGCAAAGCAAAACAACCACATTACTACAGATGTGAACCTACTATTCATATTGCTTTCATATTATAGTTCAAATAATATATATAATAATATAGTGCATATGTAGTTAGATCCAGAAATATTAGAAAATTTGCTCAATTTTAGACAAAATATTGGATATGTGTGACATCAAACAATCAAGATTCAGATGTTGAACTCATTTCATATAAAATGTGTAGAAAGTGCGACAGTTTCCCTAAACAGCTGCCAGTTTTTAAGGGCTCAAATGTAATTGGACACTGGACAGGCAGCTCCCGCCTGAAATGGGCTTCCTTCTTAGGAGTTGGCCTTTACTGCAGCTGCCTCCTCTTGTTGTGGTTTCCTTCCTTCTTTTCAATTTTGTCTTCAGTAAACTTTAAAAGCGTGATTATGCTGAGATAAGCTGATTGGCTCCGCCGCTGCAGGCTATTTGTTTTTAACACAGAAAAAATTCTGAGATCATCCACGATTGCACACTTTTTTTTTGTTCACGCTGAAAAACTGATAATTTAGGCGTTCCTTCTGCTCTGATTCTCCTTGATGAATACATTTTGTGCAAAGAAAAGATGATAAGCTTTGTTTGTGCTGAGAGCTCCTTTGATTGCATTTTGTGGCTTTACAAAAACAGTTTCCAAATGCAAATGTCACACTTAGAATAATCTCCAGACCTTTACTTGTAAATGTAACTGTACCTTTCACATCCAGTTTCTGGCTGTTGCTGGCTTTGGCCTTGTTCTTGACTGAGACTCGACATTCATAATTTCCAGAGTCGGCAGCTCTGGCTGGGTTGATCTTATACTCGACCGTGTCTTCCGTGGCGTTGTTGGTGTAGATAGGAACATCGTCCCGTGTGAGCTGGAAACTGTGTATCAGGTTAGGGATGTTGCTGTGACTGACGCTGACCTGGCAGCGTAGCCTCACTGCTGTCCCGGTCTGAACTGCGTTCCTGGGTTCGATTGTGAGGCGAACAGTATCTATGGTGTATGCTGTAGTCCACAAATATCACACACAGACACAGAAACAGAAGATGAAGGGGAAAGAAATAATCAACAAACATAAAAAAAAGACCTAAACAGCAGCACAAGCGCCAGGTTAAGACTATGGAAAGGTGCTTCCTGCTCATCAGTCGGGTGCACAGAGGAACTGATGGAGGAAGGAAAGCACCTCAGTAAACAGTGCCGACCCTCTACATCCCCTTGGAAAACCATGTGGATTCATTCAAACTTCTGCTTTCCCTCCACGACAACAGCACAGTGGAAGTGGAAACAATCACTCCACATCCTCACGGTAGCCAATTGCTGTTAATCTGGATTCTGGGATGTGAAGTGCTGTAAATAACAAACCCTGAGCCTAGCTTTGAATGATGATGACCCAGCGCTTTCAAAGTCTAAATCAACAAGGTGCCACTTTAATAAGGACGCTTCAGAGACACCAGAATCGAATTACATTTTTTAAACACGGGTGTTATTTCTTTATTTCAGAGGAAAGGTGGTCTTCTAAGATCGTGGCAACTTTATAGGCACCTAGTTGTATTGCCTTCTGAAAGCTTTCAAATGTCATATTATTCAAATTGAAGGTGATTAAAACATGGCCCAGCATCGCCTGTGACAAATCAATTTCTTTTTGTGTGAAAACAGCTTTTTTGTTAAATATAGAAAGGACTGTAACTGCTACTACACCGGGGAGTCTGCACTAGTTATTATAAGATCAGGTGTGTAATGCAGTTATACTTACACCCCTGTCCTCCAGCACAATGCCCTGTAAGTCACACAGAGTGGAAGAAAAAAAAAATCAGGTGAAAATCAGGAGATTTTGTTTATAATATAGTAACATCCTTCATCCTCAGTCTGGGTTCTTACAGATGTGTAGCAGGCTAGTCAGAAACAGCAAGCCGGGGGGTCTGCAGCCCATCCTGGGTGAAGGTGGTTTACCGCTGAAAGACTACAATACATCTGCAAGGACAGAGGCCAGAAAGGGCAGTCACAACCAGACCAGGGAGGACTTTTTACTTAGGGAGAGGTGGAGTGAACAGAAGGCAGTGGTGCTGAAGGGCTGTTCCATGTCTTATCGGGCACGCTTGACTGAACAGGAAGTGGCTTGCTACTTCCTCAGGATCTGTACCATTTACTTTGCCCTGTCTTTTGTTATGATGACGAGAAAAATTCAACAGGAAGAAGCAATTTTTTAGTCTTCTCACATCCTTCAAAGGTCTGGGGTGTAGAAAACACAGACATGATGGCTTCTTTTTAGCATGATTTAATTAATGACAACCATGTCGAAGAACAGTAAAGACAGCGTGCGCTGTTGTTCTTCAGATAGAATTAACCTCTGAATCCCCTGAGTTTTGTCCTCAAGTATTCTTATGTGCACATTAATGTGTTTAAAATGTGCTGATGTGACTAGACATTCATTAATCATATTTCGATTTACTTGATAGAGCCCCGTCTGGAATCACTGGATTTGTGTTTGTCTACGTTTCTAATAAACTGCCATTTTACTTTAATTTATCCAGATTATTTAAAAGGATTGACAGCGTGACATTTGATATTAGTTACCATACTTGTCATTTCCTCAGTTATTGTTGCGCGTAAAAATTACGCAAAGCAGGAAGAATCAAAAGCATGAGTTTCTCTTGTGACCACTTAAGAAAAATGAGTCAATCTTTATAAGCTCTCAGAAAACATGTTTACAGCCTGGTAAGCATGCACTCGAAGGGCAAAGGCTATACTAGAACTCTGACAGTTTCTAATGCTTTTTACAGTATGATGAGGTTAGCCTGTTATGGTGTCATTGTTATGTCACAGGGTGTCGTATTAAAAATATATAAAGTGTGTTTTACAGTTCTCTCCGTCCCTTTTCATGTAACAGAGTACTCAGTATGGTTTCTTGAAAATTTTCTTCAAGGTCAACTTTGACCTTTAACAATGAAGGTCAAGGTCAAAGACTTCCCAACCAAATAGTGTGAGTTATAAAAGTTTAACTGATTTTCAGTTTTGATGTGACCTTGATCTTTACCTGATTTTCTCCTAAATTAAATCAGCTCGAGCTGTTATTGGCATCTACCATCAGAAAAAAATTCAAAATGATATCTTGAAAACTGTGGACTCAGGGACCTAACCCACAGACAGATGGACAAACAAACAAACTGAACCAGTTACATACTCCCTCCCTTCAGAAGGGACACTAAACAAACAAACAGTCATTCACTTGGATAACAGTCAGTAACAGTTAACTGGGTGTAGTGGTAAACTGTGTGCTTGGCCTCCCCTCTGGTTACTGGACGTCTAAACCTTGTTTAGTTCTTTTTAATTATCCGAATTAACTGAATTGTCTAACAAATAATATGACAAAACAGTGTGATACAGCCCCTATAAAAGGTTTAAGTTCAAGTTTCAGAGAGAAATATCATTTGATGTACAAAGTAATAAATTAAGTTGATATTATCAGCTTTCAACTTGAATTTGAACAAAAGCTTGGAACATCGGCACTGTGAAGTGATACCTTGTGTGAAATATTATTTTTCATACCATATTGTATCACTTGGGAATGCCTCGGTGTCCTGCCCAGAAAAGCTGTAGGAGGCAGTGAGGGAGCTCTGGGAATCTCTGCTTAGATGGATTTTTGCCCAATGTTTTGTAATCAGAGTCTGTTGAAGGGAGAGAGAGGAGAACTGACACTACAGTCCCAATGCTGAAAATATGATTATAATTTTATTCCTGGAGTAAAAAATTAATCAGCAGCTTATTCCAACAAATATGAATGCTGTAGTCTGCATGCTTTGTTTCTGCTGTGCTATCAACAAAGCCTTGGGCATTTGCATAACTTCCCACAGTGTTAATAAGATGACTGACCTGAAAAAACATATCAGCTGTATGGAGGCCTTCAAAAAGGTTCATGTTATATCATACCAATTAAATCTTAAATAATGGAAAATGAAACTGATATCTCCTGATGTGGAGGCAACAGTGAAAGCCTCTCTCACATTCAAGCGGATCACAGCCAGATGGCACTGAGTTTCCACGCAGCGCTGCCGCCTGAAGTCTGCCCTCTAGTGCTTCAATCTGGAATCACTGATGTGCAAACAGCAGTGAAGACCGAATGTACTCCAAACCAGACAACTGAAGAATTTAAGGACCCCGCTCAGCTGATGAGAAACACCTCTTTACAGCTGGAAAAATACACATCTGGATGTCTTTGAATGTGAAAAAATGAAAGAGAAACACACTTTTAAAAAATCCTGTCCCGTCTGGCAGCTTTTGCAATCAGAATCAGAATGATCTGAAAGCACCTGTAAGAAGAACAAACATTCAGTACCTGGAACGCAAAAATTTGAAAATGCTCAGGTACATAAATCAATAATCTTCTTGTGAGGTGTGTTTTAGTATGAGTGTGAGAGACAGAAACAGAGTGTGGAGTGTGAGTGTGTATGTGTCTGCCAGTACTTGAGAAGTACTTGAAAATGATGGTGAGAAGACGTGGGAAGCAGAGGCAGACAGAGATGGCCCAGATCTCCTGGACCATCTGCAGCCCCAAGAGTCCTGAAGACCTGAGGCCACACATCTTAGCGATATCTGCTCGCCCATCCCAGCAGGAGAAGGAGGAAGGCCCTAGATAAGGTGCCAGTTGCTAAAGGGCAGGAGTCTCAGAGGACCAGAGCTGATGGGCTGATGGACTCTGCTGGAGGTCGGCCACCCCATTGTGAGTCGAGATCAAGGTCCCATGGCTCCAGGCACTACCCAGCAGAGTCCCCCCTCCCCAACATGGAAGAGGCCCACCAAAGGAGTGGGTCAGCAACCACAACAGAACATCCAGCCATACGTCCCAGAAAACAACAAGTACCTACATCCCGAGTGGGGCAGCAGTTATGTAATTCCTACATTTTATAGCACTGCTTTAATGCTTCATAATAAATCAATTATTTAGCCCATTTTTCTCTTAATTACAATCTAGTCTGTATTGCTGGCTATAAGTTGGACTCTTTACTGGTGGGTGGCAGACTCTGCCAGGGTTGCCCTTTGTCACCAATTCTGTTCATATTTTTTTAGACAGCCTTTTTGGACCACCACCTGTGTAGGCATAGACACCACCTGTCGATGTATAGACAGGTGGTGGAAGGTGTTCACTTTGGTGGCTTCAGGATTTCATCTTCTTTCACCTTCTCACACTGTTGCAATCTGAAATCATGCTGACTTTATACTGGGAAACTGATAGCTTAAAGCCCAGTGAGACTAATTCAGATATTTTGATTCAGTCAGTGAGATATTTTCTTAAAGGAGCGTTATTTTAATTTTGTGCATCTGATAACTCATTTTTGGCCTTAGCAGCACATGTTTGGTTTTTCTTCATAACAGTGAAGTAGATCACAGCCAGATCTTTCTGAAGTTTCCTATTCTGACTGCCTGAAATAGGCTCTGTAATGGTACAAACAAAAATGACCAATTCACACAGTCAAACACTTCTCTTCCTATCCAGATTTCATACACCGTGTCCACAGTTTCCAGATTGGAGGGTCAGCACAAAGACCGCGGTTGCATGAACAAATAATCCTCTTGTGTTCAATTTTGGGTCCTATCTTCATTCCCCATTGTCAGTGGTATCAATGTTACATGCAAATGTGGTCACCACTGATGCTGTGGTTGCCGTGGCTACCGAGGTCACCGTGTGATGAACAGTATTATGGTTCAGTTCTTCATATTCCGCTGAGACGTGTCAAAACACGAGGCGTGCATGAAGAAAAAAGCCTTATTAGTGATGGATCACTGAGTAAAAAGCTGACTGTAAGGTTACTATGGGGCAATCATGCACATATCACAGGGTAATGTGATTAATCACATCAAATCATTTGTTTCGAACACGATACTGTGCACCAAACATGTTCACTTTGGTCTCATCTGTCCAAAAGGCAGATGTCCAGAAATCGTTTGGAGGTGGAACTTTGTAAACGTAAGCTGTGCTGCCATGTTCTTTTTGGAGAGAAGAGGCTTCTTCTGCCAATACTTACAGAAAAGTCACACTTGTTCTGTCTTTTTCTAATTGTACTATCATGAACTGAAAGTCTGATATGTAAATCTTGGGGGTTTTGCAGTTTCTCTGAGCATTGCACGAATTTACTGGGACGTCCACTGCTGGAAAGATCTCTTGGGGGTCACCTTCTTGAGCACAGAATCGATGATTGAGGGCTATGGCTGTAACCTGCTCGAGAATAATCATGTCCTTTTTCAGGGATACGTCAATGTTCGTCAGTGGATTACTCAACATTTTACATACCGCAAATTCTGTCATCCTAAAAGACATTACTGAAGGGCAGAACATTGGGGGAAATGTGGAGTACTGCAAGAAAAAAACGATAATAAGCTAAAACAGCCTTCTTCAATAAAACTGGTCTTTCCATTGTTGCGTAAAAAAACTTGTCTAATGACTGACTATCACTTGAATGCCATTGCTTCTGCTGGACTGTCAAGTCCCAGAAACCAAACTCATCTTGGAACAGAGGGCAGTCTCCAATATGCATTAGCCGGAGTCTTCTTCTTCTCTTTTAGCTCCTTCCTGCAGGGGTGCCCCTCCATCTCACCCTGCATCCTCCTCTGTCACTCCAGCCCTTCTCTCCCACTGCCTCCTAACATGCCTTCCCCATTTCAATTCTCTTTTTTCCACCGGGATCCTGTTGGACAACAGCATCTGGTGGTCATTGTTAATCCGGCCCCTGACCAATCTGGTACGAAATCTCATTCTTGATGATCTGCAAGATTTTATGCCCTTCAGCATGAAAACTGAGTCACAAGCAGCTTGACTAGCGTGCTTGACACCCATCGGTATTTTATCAAAGAGTACAGGTTTATCTGTAACGTACGTGCACTGAAAGATGAGTAAATGCTCCTCTCTCAGTTTGTCAAGTTCCAGTCTTTGTCATTGGGCCACAGATGTGCCTACAAAATTACAGAAACATATTTAAAAAAAATCTGTAGCCAAGCTAGCTTCCTGAGGAAATAGCCTACTGTTGCCAATGAGATTGTAGTCCTTGACTATTTTTTAGATTTCAGTGGTCAAGCACTGTTAGCTGTAGTACACCTCGTTTAGAACACGAGTTTTATTCTGAATTAACAATATTTCCTCAACAAACAATGACATTTGAGTTTAGTGGAAGAGTTTGAGGTCTTGTGACCTATTCATTTTAGCTTTCTTGCTAAGTACTATCAATGCTACTTTTGTGTTTGCCACATGTTAGCCACATGCCAGTTAGCATAGTAACTTAATACATTTGAATCACAAAGCAGCAATGCCCTAAATTATATTTAGCATCAGAGTCTATTTTGCTGAAAATTGGGCCAAAATTTACACAAATTAATATTTATTTTCATAAACACTTCATTGTAATTAGCTATTATTATTATTATTATTCATTTATTACTATTATTATTGTAGTTTATTTTTTTGCGGTTGTGACTGCTTCTGTATCCACCTGGCGAGGAACCAAAGAATTTGGCACAAGAAGTAAAAAAAAGGAAGACACTATGAGTGTTATTCAAATTCCTGCTGTTTGAAAGCTGTTAAAAATTTGTGATGTCTATTCAAGCACAGCACGATGTCAAAGACTACCCAGCGTCATCTGTGACTAAAAATACCTTCAATGAGTCTTGCTGAGGAGTTTAAAATATCAAGGGGCAAGAGTGCACAGAACAATATCCACTTCCTGCAAAAAAGTAGCTCTTTTTGATATGTGATGTAAAAATAGCGTACTTTTCGAATAGAGCTGGGTAACCTTAATTGTTGTAATGGTAAAAGTTGTACAAACTACTATTTATTAAACAGAATGCTTGAGTCACTGTCCTTTATCTGAAAAGGAGAAAAGAAAAAAGAGAGAAAAGTGAAAATCAGTTTATAAAATATCCTGTATCGGTGGGGTGGGTTCTCACAGAAGTATGAATCTGGAGCAGCAGCAGGCTGAGTGGTCCAGAGGACATTCTGGTAAAGGTGTTTCACTATCGTAAGATTAATAACACACAGCTTCAGGAGGAACATATGACAGACATTCTGGCAGAGACGAGTGGTGGTGTTGACAGGGTGTTCCTCATCTTATCAGTTTGTTTATTGTAAAAATAATTTAATGAAATTTTTTGTGTGAGGAAGTGAGAAAGCATTGCGTCTCTGTTGGATAGTCCAACTAAAACAAAAAGCTCATCAAAAATTATGCAAGAACCTAAAGGCCATGTTTTGCTTCTCTTGCCCCCTTACCTTGCGGCTTTTTCTTTCATTATTAATGTCATGTGCTGTTTTTTTTTTTAACTGTGGGAACAAACCGAATCTCTTAAACAGACAGTGTTTTGACAACATGACGTGCCACTTTATAACTCATCCTCGATCCAGTGCTCAGTAACCTCAGCTTAAAACTCAGAGATGAAGATTTTTAGCAGCAGAGCACACAGTAACGATTTATATAAGAAGTTCATCATCAAATTAGTAATTCGGGGATAAATACGACACATAAGAAAATATGATGTGATATTAATTGAATATGGCTACAACTCTGGATATTGATCAGTTCTTCTGCTGTTCTGTCAGGTGGATAAAAGTATTCATCTGTTAACAAATGGTGCAGCTGTCCCCATCAATTAAAAAGCCTTGGGCTGTGGGGTTTCTCTCAGTAACAGAGTGATACAGTTTCACAGGCAATATTTGAAGTGCATTAAGTCGCAGACTGCAATGGTAATGTGACTGTTTGGTGTGCAAATATCTCAGGGTTATTGCATTTGTACTTAAAGAACAGTTTTCATTATGAGATGTGGATCATCTTGCAGTCGTTACCTTTGACCACTATGAGGTGCTGAAGAATAACAGGAAAAAAAAGGTGATTCAAAACTCGGCGCATCCCCCCAGCTTTATCTCCATCTCCACAGTACCATTCATTTTTTTTCACCCCATCATAACAACAGATATTTTAGCCCTCACTGGTGCAGAGGCAGGCTAACCTTTATAACCCTCCTGATATTTCAGCACAGGCTTCTCGTCTAATAAAATGCCGTTAATCGGGCAAACCCTGAATTCTGCACGTAAAGTTTCTATTCAGGTTATTTATTTGTCCACGTGTAGCAGAACAAAAGAAGACCCTCTACTGCTGTATTAGGCTCAGTTGCAACCGACATAACTACGCAATGCAGCATTTGGAAGCAGGTCCATTAGCATCTACCATACTGTTCTTATTAATCATCATTTAAATAAGAGACTTATTGGTTTGGAGCATTCAAAACAGGGGAAACTGATTATGTTGTTCTGCTGGCCTAACAAAGTCCATTCTGTCCTTCAATTCAATCCTTCTTAAATGTGATAGACATAATTCTAGCATTATGCATAACATTAATAACATTAACTTGCAGTTTTGGCTCAAAGTGCTGGCATTTTCTTTTAAATTCTAAAATGTATATCTAATATGACTCACTCTGAAAGTAGTGGACAACTGGTTTGTAATAATTTATGGATGATGATGCAAACATGCATGCCCATCACTCAGCAGTAGATATACCTGCAATCATCACAAGACTTCACCATAGGGCATAGTAGAGAATAGCCCAACCTGGTGGAACATGCAGAGAACAAACTGCCTGACAACATCGAGCTAAATCTCGCGGTGTACGGAAATCATGGTGCTCACTGCAGGGATTCAATACATGTAAGTTGATGTTTGTTTTCTTTACATTTTAGTTGTTTTTTCTGCTTTAAGATGCCTGTCTGAAAAAGCAGCCATCTACACATCACTAACAGCAACCAAACAACTGTGATTTTCTGGGAAATTGCCGCGTCAGCTTCTGCCTGCATGTGTTTACTGTGTTTTTATTTCTTTAATGAGTGTGCTGGTTTGAAAAGAGTGACTGATGGCGGCAGTACCACTGAGCTATTTATGGGTCCAGGTTTAGGGTGTGATTGATGTCTTTGCTCTGGGATTTATAGTGCTTGCATTTCATTTATTCAATGTACACAGACTACCACCTGTGTTCCCCGGGGACTCCAAGAATATTTTACTCACATTGCAAAAATAATAATTATAGCAAAACTTTATTATTTTCACAGCATTATCACTTATCTAATTAATGCTAATCTTAAAATGCAATGATTTTTATTACTGCAAACTTGCAATTAATTTGCGTATTTTGTAAAATGACAAACTAAACTCTTATTTAATGTAACTTTCAGCTTTTAGCCTGAGTACCATCCATGTTATTACTTAACAACTAACTTACTATTCTGTGACTCTGGTATTACTTAATTTTCTTGTAATGTGAAGTAAACCTTATGTGTATTGAATTTATATAATGAACCCAATCAGGGTCATTTTGACCCCAAGATAAAATAATTGAAATAAACACACAGCGTTGTAATCAGCGTTTCTGGGGCCTGGGTTAGCATTTGGGTTACCATATTCAATTCAATTCAATTCAATTCAATTCAATTCAGTTCAATTCAATGTAACACAGCCCTACAATAATAGGAGAAAAACTTAACAATTCCCACAGTGGGAAGGAAAAACTTCCTTTCAATAGGAAGAAATCTCTATCAGAGCCAGGCTCAGGGAGGGGCAGCATTCCAACCGCATCATCTGCATAAAAGCGAAATGAGATCCTCAGGTTACTGAACCTGACACCCTCCAACCCTTGGGATGCACTTTTGAGTCAGACTTCCTGGGAATGTGAACTAAGCTCTCACCAAAACAAATAAAGCTAAACACACAATTAAAAGTAGTTACAGCACACACTTTGCCCCGTATGTTCCAGTTTATAATCAGTTACCCAAATTCTTAAAAATACATATCCAGTCTATTTTCATTAGGTTGATTTATACTTCAGATGCATGTTTTGTGTGCTGCATCGAGCATATTGAGAAAGGAAATGAAGTGGCACTGTATGGTATTGAAATAAATGTTTACATCTCACTTTAAACACAAACAGCATTGCCTTCACCAAAGAATATTTATCCATGTGAAAAACAATGATGGATCACAGAGGGCTTTATGTGTGTGCGCAGAAAGGGATTTTTGTTTTTCCAAAGCGTTTCAGACTGAGCGTGATGAAGATAATGAGTTCCTGCTGTAAATTACACCATAACACATGTTGCTCTAAAGAGAATGAGAAATGGGAAGATGAGTAACAAAAAAAAGCTAGTGTCGACTTCTGGTTTATGTAGGCCTGTGGGGAATGCTGCTGGATTGTAAATCACTCTACAGCAAAATATGAAAATTGGTTTCACTTCTGAAGAAAAGAATCTGCAGGCCCTGATTTTAATCGGCTTCAGATATACTGCTCAAAAAATTAAAGGAACATTTTAGTTAGAGTAAAGCATCAAGTCAGTTTAACTTCTGGGATATTGATCTGGTCAGTTAAGTAGCAGAGGGAGTCACTACAACACAGGTGTTGAACTCCAGGCCTTGAGGGCCGGTGTCCTGCAGGTTTTAGATCTCACCTTGGGTCAACACACCGGAATCAAATGATTAGTTCATTACCAGGCCTGTGGAGAACTTCATGACATGTTGAGGAGGTAATTTAGCCATTTAAATCAGCCGTGTTGGATCAAGGACACATCTAAAACCTGCAGGACACTGGCCCTTGAGGCCTGGAGTTTGACACCCCTGTCTTAAAAAGACATAGTTTTACAGGTGGAGGAAACTGACATTTTTTCTGACGGTTTTTTCACTACTTTTGCATTTGGCTAGAAAACCTGGACTCATGACATTACATGCCATTGCCAGAAAGTTTGCCTTGTCTCCCAGCACAGTCGCAAGAGCATAGGGGAGGTCCCAGGAGACAGGTAGTTACTCTAGGAGAGCTGGAAAGGGCTGTTGAAGGTCCTTAACTCAACAGTATCTGCTCCTTTGTACAAGAAGGAACGGGATGAGCACTGCCAGAGCTACAAAATGATCTTTAGCAGGACACTGGTGTGAATGTCTCTAACCAAATAATCAAAAGAAGATCTAGGGAGGCATTTCCATGGAGGGACACACTGACCTCTAAAGGCTAGACATTGAAACCATGACTGGGTGTCAGGATGAAATACCTGGACTTGTTATCAGACCCTACGCTGTTGCAGTGTGTCCTGGGTTCCCCTCATGGATGACAGTGCCCAGCTTCATGAGGCGAAAGTATGCAGGCAGTTCCCAGATGATGATGAAGGAATTGATACCGGTGACTGGGACCCATGCTCGCCTGACTTAAATCCAATAGAACACCACTGAGACGTTGAGGCACCTCAGACTGTCTGGCCTAGTTCATCTCTGGGAGAAGATGCATAGGGGGCCATGCAAACTCCTGAGTACCATTTTGAGTTCCTGCGATGAAATTTTGCCAAAGTGGACTAGCTCACAACATCATTTTTTCACGTTGATTTTAGGAATGTCTTTGAATTCAGCACTCTGTAGGCGGATCATTCTTAGTTCCCTCAAGTGACGTGGCAAGCATTCCTAACACATATCAGTATAGATATCAGAATTATTTTGTTCCCCCATTGAGATCTGATGTGTTTTCAAAGTGTTTCTTTAATTCTTTGAGGAGCATATATTTAAAAAAGCGGAACAGAAAAATTTATATAATATACTATACTGTATAAAAAAAGATATCCATCCGTCTTTGTCTTTGTTTTTAGATCTTACTGCCCGACTTTGCCCCTGACCATGTTGACTTCACAGAGCTACTTCCCGTTTTCTCCTCACTGGCATGGTGTGTTTTGACAGAGTGCAGGCAGAAAAAACCCCAGAGAACTTCTGCACCACATAGTGGGCAGGCTGATCTGAGACTGGGAACACAGCTGATGAGCTATGACATGGAGATGTTTCTGCCTGTGGCACAACAGCCTGCAGGAGGCAGGAAGCGTGTAGCTACAAGGCAAAGCTTTGAGGCTACCTGTTCTCTACACAACCTCATGCCCAAGCTCACCTCCATCTTCCTTTCAGCAGCTGTCTGTTAAAAGGATACACTTATTTATTTAGATAGCTTTATAAAATTCTTGCTGGTGTCTTTGCAATAAATCTTCTCACATCCATTTATATTTTTTTGGCTAAACAGGCCTAACAATTGCCTTCTACCCTCTCTCTGTGGCTTTTTGTCCTGCTCACTCCACCCACCTCATAGTTGCTGAATTAATAATAAATGATCTGTGAAGCTTGACTGTGACAGGCTCTCTGCATCAACTCTCTCAGGGTTGCTGGGGAAGAATCAGACAATGCTCCAGGCCCTGGTACAGCAGCGGGTTTACAGTAGGACAACGAAGCAGAGGGGACACGGAGAAAAGTCATGCTCACTGTTCCGTACTGCACAACATTAACAGTGAGCTTTTATGGGCTTGTGCATCACAGCACAGCCAGTCCGCTTCTCCGATACAGCACTACATATCCGAGGTATGCAGTCTGGAGACAGCTCCATCTGAATCTCCACAGGGGGCTGCTGTTCTCTGCTGTGGGCTAACTCCCGATGAAAACCTGGATCCAAGACTTCCTGCGTTCTCCTGCTGGTTTGAACACGAGCCTTATTCCCCCCTTTCTCCCAGTCCTCTTAGGTTGTTTATAAGCTCACTTTAGATCCACCCCGCTGTAGTGTCCTTAAGCAGTGAAACCACAGGGGTGTTGTTCTGCTGCTGATCCTGGTGAAGCAGAGAGAGGGCCACAACCATGTATAGACATCAAAATATTAAAATGAAAGTTGGCCCCTAACCAAGCCACTCCTTTTTTTCTTTTTCTTTTTTTACATTTTGGCCTCAAAAATAATTGCTTTTTGATTGAGATACCTCTGAAGCTTCAACAGCCTGCGACTACAGCTAATGCTTCACCACATTTTGCTTTCTTTCTAACAATTTGGACATTTTCCTTGTCCAGTTTGTCGATTTTGTTCCGGTGTTTTTGTAAATTAAAGTTGTGCATAACACCAGAAAGGACAAAAATGCACTTTGCATTTATATTATAGCCTTCAGCCTCAGCTACCAAGCATCCCAGCCCATTTTAAACAGTTTTTATATTATTATTTCATTATATATCATCAGCATAATCACATCCAGTTGACAGTTCGTTGTGTTTACACTTGCTATTATGTTCAGATTACCTCAGCTCTGGTAAATTTTTCATAAGCATGCCTAAAGGTAGGGCACTTGCCTTGAATATAATAAAATCAGTGATATCTAACAAACATTTTTAAAGCCCTAGAGAATCAGACAAGAAAAAGCAGGAAGAAACTCAAATAACGGTGGATAACCTCTCACAGCTCTCTCTCTAGAGACGAGTGTGTTACCTGTGGTTTTCATATATCATGGATGCTGGCTATCATTGAACTAAATTGCGGACACACTAAAGTCAGGAGGACTCTGCATAGTGATGACGAGCAAAGGCGGCGAGGAGCCTCACGATCCCTCTCGCCGCCTTTGCTTAGTGCTCCAGTCTTAGAAGTGTTTATAAATCCAATCTTTGGAAATTCAGTTTGGACTGCAGCTGTTCCAAGCAAAAAACACATCAGCCACACACACACACGCACACACACAAGCATGCACAACTGGACCTGATGTTATGTGTTGCTCGCATCAGTCACTGGAGTGACTTTATCAGCCCCTGAGAGAGGATCTCTACCTCAGTTAATCATAATGGTTCTGATTAAAGAAACCGTTTAACCTCAGTATTTAGCTCATTAATACCCCGTGGTCCCTACATGCAGCAGAGGGCATTTGGGAGAGCTCACTGATAATCAGTATGAGCATTATGTTCATTCATGAGATAGAGACAAAAGACCAGTTTCTCTGAGTAATCAAAAGCTCTGATTGCTCAGGCTCCTCCAGCTCTGCTCAGGAATCATTTAGAGTTATAGAAAGTGTAAATGTGTGTGGGTGTGTGTGTGCGTGTGTGTGTGTGTGTGAGGGGAGGGAGAGACCTGCTTCACTCCACCCGCTCAAATACAAACTGACTCAGAGCAACAGAGGGCTTTCTAAAGTGCTCCCCGAAATGCAAAACAAGAGGAATACTGAAATGTTGTTGACTGTTAAAAGTGTCACAATAAATATGGCCTCACCCAACAGCCAAGTTTACATCCATGACTGTAGAAACTCACATATGTAATAGTAAAGCCTTCATAGTACTCCACAAACATGCGGATGTGGCAGTTCCAAGGTTTTTGAAAGGGTTAAATCTCCAGCAAATACCTTTAATTAAAAAAAGAAAATCTGCACTGCTGCAGATTTGTCAGCTGCACATACACCACATCCCAAAGATGCAAAATTATCGAGTCTGGTGAATGTGTAGTAGTTGTCTATCTCTGTGTTATGGGGCCTTTGTGTGGCAAAGTCTCCGTGTGGCAGGTGTCTTGCACAGATTTTGATTTCACATTGTGTGTGGCACGTCGGCCGGTCGTGCGCCTCTTGACTTTTGCAAACTGGCGGATACACTGTGGCCGCCGCACCTGGGTTGAAGACACAAGCGTACGATCATGTCTGTTTTTACCACCATTTGAATGATATTCCAGTACAGAAGATCAGAGACATACAGATATACAGAGGGAGAAAAGTTTGCAAAAACCAAAACACTCTAAAAGCCTTGGCTTCCAGTTCTGACTTCTCCTCCTCCTATAGCAGCACTTATGTGACTGAATGGTGACACATATTGCTCAGGAGAATACTGCAGCGGCTTCCTGCACTCTAACGGTGGGTATAAATACAAGTGTCTTTTAAATGAGGTTGCGGTGGTGAGCAAAGCAACCATTGCGGCAGGTATACTGGGGTGTTACTCCTGCGACAGACTCCCACACTGGGACAAAAGTGGAAGAAAATGGATGGATGGGTTGATGAATGGGGAAATCCCAGTAGAACAGCAGTTTCTGAAACACTCAGAGCAGACTAATAAAACCATGTCATGTTCAAAGTCACTTAAATCCCCTTTCTTCCCCATTCTGATGTTCAGTTTGAGCTTTAGCGTGTCTGCATGCCTAAATGAATTGATGTGCTGCCGTCTACTGTATCTACTGTGTCTATCAGTCTGTCTGTATTAGCGTGTATGTACACATGCACACATTTTGAATAGATAAGTAATAAACATGGTAACCCGCCACATACCCAAGAATGTATGCATTATAATATATGCACTGAATAAAAATACTGGCAGTGCCTAGTGCCACCCTCAGCCAGTAGAGGCACCTATGGTCCGAATTTCAAAATCCATTTCGTTCTCGAGGTACTGCATTCACAAACTCGGGTGTCCATGTTCCCCATCCACTCGTACGTCAGGATGACGTGAATACCCCATCAGCCTTTTACAGCTGAGGGGTAAAAAGTGTTAAGTTGATGTTTTCTCTTTTGGATGTCAGCACTTTTTTACACATTTGTGTGAAATGTCTTAATTAATGTGTGAAGCACTGATTCTGGTCAGAGGTCCTCGCTCACTATATTTTATCATATTATTCATTTGCTGTTTTATTTTATTTTAGTTCAGCTTTCCACTTGAAAGAAGTAATAACCATCAGGGCTCATAAAGATGCCGTTTTTTGAGCTTACTTCTAATATGTGACGTTAAAGGAAACATGCTGACTGCCTGTTCGGAGTTTAATAGGGTGATCTGTTTAATAATGCATGTGCAACGCACAGGCCTTGACACTTTTGCTTATTTCCTTAGTACACATCAATAACAGCCTATTTAAAAAATACCAGGACACAGGAGAGAAGCAGTTGGTGAAAAGCAAAAGTAAAGTAGCGAGGAATTCATTACAGTGAGTTAGCATCGAGCATTATGCAACTCCCAGACTTTGTTGGCGCTGGCCAACAAAGTCTGCAGAACAATGGGTCTCATTTGGGAGGAACACAATTAGCTTGAAATAAATGTCACGTTACTGTATTTTACAGGTTATCTGTCCTGAAACAAATGTGAATGTTTGCATGGTTTATGATACAGTGTATAAACTTCTAACCTATTTGCTTACAGACCAGGATGGATAATACATTCACTCGTTACAGATGTACTGTAAACCTCAGTGCAAACCTTTGAGTATCTGATGTAAAAACAAGCAAAACACCTTTTTCCCCCTCTCAGTTCTCAATGTGTGAATGTTTTCCATGGAATTCTATGTTATGTGCAAAGATCTACCATTTTACAGTTTTTCCTGATGGCTTAGAAGCAGTTCTCACGTCCGGGACGACATTCTCACCACTTTTATGCAGTTAAGAACCCCCCAAAGGTTAAGAAATTTCTCATAACATAGACTCACCTGTGCAAAAGACACTAAAACAAAAGTCAGTCAATCACCAGCTATCGGCCGAATGAATAAAAAGCCCCTTCACTAAGGTTTTAGACACCAAATAGCTTTATACTTATTACTTTAAAACCTTACTGAGTAGTACAAGAGTGGTTAAAAATGTAGGTGTAATGTGTAGAAATTGAAATGTGAAGGATTTATTTGAAACTTAAAACCATGTAAGTGTTGAAACTGAGGGAGGGAGCGGGAGGAGAGGTCAGTGAATTAGAAGGCAGAAGACCAAAAGGTCTCATTCCTCGCTGTTCTCTGTCCGCCATGCTGGAGTCATAACCACAGAGCGCCTGGAGCCGTGGTAAGTTTCCTTCAAAGATTTGTTTCAGTACATTAACACTGGGATCAATCAATGCAGACACCAGAAATCTATCATTCATCATTCAGAGCAGCAGCAAAAATGAGAGTGAATGAGCATTTTGGGTAAATGGTGTTAGCTAACTGGCTATCCAGCATAAAGATCACTGTGCTGCAGTGTCTTCTCACCCAGTCTGACCCACTGGTGGCAGTAAAAGAGTACTGTTAGCGCCCACTCTAAACCACAGCACGGTCACTCAGGGACATCAGTACATCACACTTTAAATCACACTAAACCAGAGTCTTCCTCTGTACCTTAATGCTGATTTAGCCATTCATTCATTACAGTAAAAGAAAACTATACCAAGTAGGTGTCATGGAGCAAACTGGGTTGATTTCTAAATTAATTTTACAATATTCATCTGAATTTTATGTATCTAACGCCCATAGATTAATTTACCTAATTAATTAGCTCAGGTTTTTGAGGACCTCTTTCACACTGCTGTCCACGCATTCAGTGTAGTGGATGTTTTCCAGAGGTACTGTAGGATGTGTGCTGCTTTTGAATGGTTTGTTTAATGGGAGCAGACTTCTCTTCTCTTTTGTGAGTTTGTATAAATGCAGTTCTTTTCCTCGCCTCCTCTCTGACCAGTCTCAGAGCCTCCCAACAGAGATTCAAATGGAGTAGGTGAGAAAGTCCAGTAAGCATCGCTGCAGTGATGAGGCATCTTTAGTTTGGAGCCTAATTTCAAAGTGATGTCAGCTACAAGTGTGAGTTTTCCAACACGTTTACTGCAAGAAGTGCAAAGCGTGCAAATTCGTGAATGTATGACTGGAGAGGGCACGACTGATCGGTTATATTCACTGATTTGAAAGGGTGTTATCACAGAACTGTGGTTGTAAGTAGTATACATATATAAAAAGAATAAATATGAGTGAAATTTGAATTACGAGTTTGCAGCTCTCAGCTCTAACTTTGGAGATGCAAAGCGTGAAATGATTGGATGGATGGATTTACCTTCATATGCTTCCTCGTGCTCTCTCTCCTCACCTGGAGAGACCACCAACTCCTTATTCCAGTCTCCTGCTGGGGAACCTCTTTCCCTTTGGATGTTTCCTTAACTTGACTTCACTTATTCTGTCTTACTCTGTGCCAATAACCGATCTCAAGGAGACTCACCTGAAACCATTATTCCTCTGTTCTCTCTAGTCTCTCCCTCCTTCCTCCTCACCGTTGCTGCTGAAGATGAAACTCTTCATCTTCTCAAAATTCATAGCCGTGAACATCTATCACACTTCTTCTCGTCCATGCTCTGCTTTGTTTATATCAAGTTTGGCATCAGTGATAGAGCAGTTATTACTGGCTCCACTACAGATCTCCATCTCTGATGTAGATAGATATTTTTTCTCATTTCTTTGGCAAAGCCCTTTGCAGTGCAATCCTTCAAGAGATACCGCTCATGAATAAAATTTGATTTGGCAGTCATCTATTTCTCCTATACCTATGCAAAGAATATTTATTTCATTTCATCCCTTTTACTTCCTATTTCATCACCTGGGTATAAAAGTGCAGGATGTCCTTAACTCAGTATTCAGGACACGTTATAAAGGCTTAACAGGATATAGCAAATAACACACACAGGTACAAAGACATGTTACTAATGAATACACATGATATCTTTGATATGCACAAAGAAAAAAAAGCTTCATTTCCAAATCCAATTAATGTGAGTATAAAGCCTGATGCCAATCAGAAGTTGAAACACCAACTGGAAGGAGGGCGTAACTGAATGGACGAGAGGTCAGAGGTGAACATATGAACTGTTGGGGCTGTCAGTGTAATCGGCCTCTGAAGACAGAGCCTGCTTACAGTGCTAAGTGGAGGTGAAGGTCTCTGAGTACTCACATGGAAACAGATTGAAGAGCATGTTAAAAACATTTTTACTGCAGCATTAATGTCCTTTCTTAGGTGAAAGACAATTAGTAAACAGACCAGGATAGTAACACTACAAACTAATGACAGCGTTATTTATTCAAAAGGAATCCTTCAGGCCGTGGCAGTGTCAGCACTTGGGTATAAACATGTTATATAATCTGTTGATAACTTTATTTTTCAGCCGTTCAGAAATTCAGATGTGACTTTGGTGAGACATGATGCATTCCATCTTTTCACTTCCATTCTGCCGGGAACATTTGCTGTAAAAAAAAAAAGAGGAGAGAGAACAAGCTATGTGCAAAGTGACCTTGTTGGGGCTTTAAGAGTAGTCAAACACACAAAGTATTTAGTGAATGCTGGGGATTTTTGTCTGAGAATGATTAGAGAAATAATTTGACAAAAATATAATAAAACTGTATCCATAGCAACAGCTCTGCTAATCACGAGGAAGCTGTCGGCCGGCTTGCCTACCTTTGTCTGCGAACATCAGCCTGAATAGATGGGAATGAATTCCTTTGATTTCAGTGGTTGGATAAAAGCAATAGCTGGAAAAGCGTGAGCCTGTGCTTTGTTAGAAAGAGAAAGGTCAGGTGGAGGGTGGGCTGCAGAGAGTCTCCTCTTTCTAATGCTATTTATACAAACACCGATGTATGCTTCATTGCGAGTCAGTCAGTGTAGGGGTTGGACTGTTAATGTTGCGTTCAGGCAAACATGGGATAAAAAGGCACTTTAGGTGTCAAGGTGAACAAAATTGATTTATAGAATGAAAATAAACAAAAGCAAACATAATCCAGATTCCAAAAAAGTTCGGCTACCAATGATTTTAAAATCTCATAAACCCATATTTTATTCAGAATATAGAAAATAAAAGGGCAGGGAAGTAAGTGGTTCTAAATAAACAAACAAAGCAGCTTGAAGAACAGTTAACTAATAATGAAGAACAGCAACTAATAATTTTAATAGGCAACAGGTCAGTAACACGATTGGGTTATAAAAAGCATCTTAGAGAAGCAGTTTCTCAGAAGTAAAGACGGGAAAAGATTTGCCACTCTGCAAAAAACTGTGACTATCTCATCATCTGCAGTCTGGCCCTGTCCCAACTTTCTTGTCACTTCTCCTCACATACAAGGTCTAAAACAGGGGTGCCCAATCCCGGTCCTCGAGAGCTACCGTCCTGCAGCTTTTAGATGCATCCTTGTTCCCACACACCCGAATCAAATGAATGGCTTGTTATCAGGCCTTTGCCAAACATGATGGCATGCTGAAGAGGTAATCAAACCATTTGATTCAGCTGTGTTGGAGTAGGGATGCATCTAAAAGCTGCAGGATAGTAGCTCTCGAGGACTGGGATTGGGCAGCCCTGGTCTAATATAATCAGGCCCCATCTTATCTTAATGACCTCGTAGAACCATATCACCCTATTAGAGCACTTCGCTCTCGCTCTGCAGGCCTACTTGTTGTTCCTAGAGTATTTAAAAGTAGAATGGGAGGGAGAGCCTTCAGTTTTCAGGCCCCTCTTCTGTGGAACCAGCTTCCAGTTTGGATTCGGGAGTCAGACACTATCTCTACTTCCAAGATTAGGCTAAAAACTTTCCTTTTTGCTAAAGCATATAGTTAAGGCTGGACCAGGTGACCCTGAATCCTCCCTTAGTTATGCTGGAACGGACGTAGGCTGCCGGGGGATTCCTATGATGCATTGAGTTTTTCCTTTCCAGTCACCTTTCTCACTCACTATGTATTAACAGACCTCTCTGCATTGAATCATATCTGTTATTAATCTCTGTCTCTCTTCCACAGCATGTCTTTATCCTGTTTTCCTTCTCTCTCCCCAACCGGTCGCAGCAGATGGCCGCCCCTCTCTGCAGCCCACCCTCCACCTGACCTTTCTCTTTCTAACAAAGCACAGGCTCATGCTTTTCCAGCTGTTGCTTTTATCCAACCTGAGCCTGGTTCTGCCGGAGGTTTCTTCCTGTTAAAAGGGAGTTTTTCCTTCCCACTGTCACCAAAATGCTTGCTCATAGGGGGTCATATGATTGTTGGGTTTTTCCTCTGTATGTATTATTGTACGATCTACTGTACAATATAAAGCGTCTCGAGGCGAATGTTGTTGTGATTTGGCGCTATATAAATAAACAGTTGATATGTTTCAAATGTTCTAAAGTGAATACAATATGTGTTCATGAGATTTGAAAGTCATTGCATTCTGTTTTTACACTTTTCCAAATCCAATTAATTAATGTTCCACATTTTTGGGAATTGGCGTTAGTTAGAAATTGTTATCATGCTGATATTTATGTCATTAAAATCCAACCTGGATTTTTCTCTTTTCTTTTGTTGCTGATAATTGACAAAAACTGTGGCATGTGGGACATGGACTTTTTCTGAAGCAGAAGAACTTCGCCGGAGTGAAGGGAAATCACAAATTCCATTCGTCTCACGATCACTTGACCCATCCAGCCTGCTGACGTTAACCTTTATCTTTCTTAGTAACCCGCTGCCTCCAACCATAACTGCTTTGCTGCACCCGGCAGTAGTGGCAACATGTGAATGATAAAGATGCTTCCACATTCAACCATTCGTGGTGTGTTGATACTCCAAAACTGCCTGGTGTAGTATTTTTTGCCCAGTGCTCACGTCCATCCGGGGTTTTATTACCTGCTTGACTGACTTCCAGATGGTGAGAAATCAACAGGTTCTCAACCGAGGGTGACAAATAACTCCTTCTCTGTCAGATACAAAGGTGTTGTAGCAGTACGAGCACGAGCACTGCAATATTGAATGCAGAGAGACGTCTTTCACAGGTGACAACCTTGGCATTCAGATGTTTTAAAGGTGGTAGTGGATTAAATCTTGCTTAGTTTTCTTTTTACTATTGTGGTCACCCTGGCAAATGCGATAAATTGAAAATGAGAAGAAGTAGGAGCTTCAAATTGATACCATAGCTGCATCTGTTTGAATCTTTGAATCTGAAAATCCTGAGAACTCAAGAAGGAAGTCACGTACGACTTTCAAATTGATACCACAGGTGTGTCTATAAGGAGGCTGATGGGTAGCACTGGGGGTTTTCCAATAGTTTCCCCTTTGTCTTCATTTGGTGAGTTTGGTTTGCTGACTTTGCTGCTGACTGGTCCACAGTCCAGGTTAACTCTGCACTTATAAAACACATAAAAAAGCCTGTTCCACTGGACTCTTTAGAAACATCGATTTTTACAATTTGGGAGTGAGTCCCATCTCACCAGTGCCAAAGAACACTTGCTGTATATTCACAGGATTCCACTGGCTTTGAAATAATTGTAGTAGTTTGTAGGCAGAGAGTTGTGATGATGACGGTTTTATTTATTTTTATTTACAAAATGTCCTCAGGAGTGATGATTCACACAGTCCACAGTGTCTAAGACGCGCCACCACTGTTTCCTGCTCACAGCTTAACACCTCTCTATAGGTCAGGGCGTCTACTGAAATAGGAAAGGTGAAATCACACTGCCAGGTGTGTGCTGACCAGCCATCCCAGTCACTGTCTTCTGAACCCGCTGCTCCACACCCTGCCCCATAGTTGAAGCCCTTTGCCCATGTCACTGGGCTGGATAAACTCAGAATAAGACCTAATTATGTCAACCAATCCAAAATAGTACTCTTGCAAGCTTAAATAAGCATAGTAAAGTAGTTTCTGTGCTGTATTATTAGCTTTCCTCCAGTCGCTATTTGAATAAATCTACAAAAGTGAATTCCCCCTTGCTCTTTTCACACTTCTTAAATTTTAGTTTCATTTAAAATCCAGTGATCTCTGCACTGAGACTCAATGCAAAACAAATGCAGAGTCTGAAGAAGCTTCAGCCAAACCAAGCAGCATGTGGTTTCAGACCTGAGCTCAAAATCTACTCCTGAACAGAAATCGAAGTCCTGGCGTTAGGAGGCTTTTCAAGTGTAGTATGAAACAATTTGGCTTTTTAATGAGCCGGACAATAACAGCATTTCCAGTTGTAAATACACTTACTGGACATTGTGGTTTTTGAAGCACTTGTGCAGAAGTAGGTATAATGGCAGTGAATAGAAAATGAGAGAAATTTGGGCTAATCTAAAACTAATTTTTTTTCTCAGATACTCCCTGTTAAAACCCACGCTGACTTCCCTCTGGGGCTCCGGGGAAAAGCCTTCACTCAGGGACTTTCAACTGGAGCAAAGCACAAAGAACTTTGTGTGCAGCTCAGATTTGGTCTCCACAAAGAGGCCTGATGGCACAGGAAGCCATGCGGGAGGGAGGCAGAAAAAAGCAGCGACGTGCTGTGTCGGGTTCCAATTAACTCGCAAAAAAGAGAAAATCTCTTGTTTTAAATCACTGACACTTCCCTCCGTGCTGTCCCTCCCCTGACATGCACACACGATCACTGTGGTTTCATCTTACCTTTCATATATCCAACACTCTCTGTGATTGTGTGGCTGTGTGTCGCACAGGCCGATGCACTCTTTAATCTCAGCCACACGCACACATTCATAGACCTGTAGCTGCTATTGTTAATGCACGAAGCTAAAACAATCTCGTTTTTTGGGGATTACTATTAAATTTCACCACAGGTGTGCTGATGTAACTGAAGATAGAATTAAGTTTTTCAATTCAATACATACTTCAAACATAAAGATTTATACACAAATTTTTTTTTTCCAGCTTAATCAGAAGAGGAATGTGTCAAATGTGAAACGAATCAACAAATTTCTCTTGGCTGCAGAAAACACCGAGTATTCAAAAGTTAACAGTTAAAGTTAACAGATGATTCACACATAAGCATCTGCACTACTTTTGATGTGTAATTAATTGTTTGATTTAAGGAGAAGACCACTCTGCACTTATACAGTTAGGTCCTTAAATCTTTGGAACCGGAAACATTTTTTGTAGTTTTTGTAGCTGAAACCACAAAAGCTGATTTTAAATCAAATAGATAAGGTGTGATTGAAGGTCAGACTTTCAGCTTTAATTCAACAGATTTTGCAGCCATTATTATACACAGCCCCCATTTTCAGAGGCTGAAATTGGATATTTGAGTGACAAGTGGTTTTATGACCTGGTGATGCAACTGAAGCAGATTCAATTCAATGTGTTGAATTTAATATTTGATAGCTGTTCAGTGGAGCTTTGCAACATGAGGTCAAATGAGATGTTCATGTAAATGAAGCGAGTTCATTATTAGTTAGTGGGTGGTTCATTATTTAAAAGGATGAATTCACTCACCAGCTCAGCAACACTAAAGGGACTTAGAACAAATCACTGGTTACATTCAAGATCAGGAAATCCAGATTAGACTTAAAACATTTAAAAGAGCCTGAACAGTTTTGTTAAAACTATTTGAACAGATGAAACCAACATGAACTTTAAACAGGAAAGTATGGAGATGGGGAAAAACAGCTCATTATTTAAAATGTAACACATTATCTGCTAATCGTAAGCAGTGTCATGCAGCATATATGGTTGCCAGTGCAACTGGATCACTAGTGTTTGTTGATCATGTGACTGCTGATAGAAGCAGCAGGATGAATTGTGAAGTGTACAGGGCTATACTCTCTGCATGGACTCAGCCAAATGTTGCAGCTCTTCACAGCGTAAATGGATAATGACTCAAAGCAAATTGAGAAAGCAACCCAAATGTTGCTCTAGACAAAGAAATGGGATATTCTTCAAGATCCAAGTCATCAGCTGATCTCAAAACAAAACTGGTTGCGGTGGGGTGGCTGTAGTTCATAGCAGCGCAGGTCATCTGTTAACCTGATGGTTGGTTGTTCAATCCAGTCTGCCAAAGCGTCCTCGAGCAAGACACTGAACCCCAAATTGTTCTGTTGACTGTTAGATTGAAAGCAGGTGTAGAAAAAAGTGCTCGTGTCTGCCAAATTTGGACGAAGCGTGCATCTCTGTGGGAATAAAAACAGGTCAGCTGATGTCTGGTTGTCATTCTGTCAGAGGGTCTTTACATGAGGCTGAGCAGACATTTGCCTCCCGATTCATCATGGGGATAACTTTAAAAATGAAAGAGTACATTCCTAGAAAACACCTTTAATACAACATCTAGCAAGTAAATGAAAAAAATAAATAAAAGCAAAGGCGATTTGCTGGGGAAAGCGCAAACAAATAACAAAGGTAAAAAGCAGCAGGAGTTTGTGTAAAATCCTCTGTGTGGCAGTTACATCTGGGGTGGATCTAATTTCAGCTTCCAGCGACAGGGTAAAAGCATGACTGAATCACCTTTTTAGTATGCAAGCAAGGATATTCAAGTGTTGCAAAGCACCTGTCTTGCCATTCATGCAAATTCTCACCAGGCTTAAAAAGCATTTTCAGCGAAAGCTTAGGGAGAAGCTCATTCAGCTTCTCCCAGCCCTGCAACAGTTAAAAAACACTCCCCACTGGCAGCCAGAGCTGCTGGTGGCATGTGATTGAGGGAGTGAGTGGAAAAATGCCTTTAGTGTTTATGCAAACTGAAAACATTCACTTTAGGAAAAATTACAGCAGTCTGCTACTTCTAATTAATCCAGTACAACTGCTGTTCAGCAAAAGCAAACAAATAATGAGTACAGCTTCATGGACAGTAATGATGGCTGTCATTATATGAAGGAAGCATGTGAGAAGAAATGGCTGCAGTTTTCTATCACACTGTATTTCTTAATGGTTTGGAAATGCACGCCTGGCCCAGACGGTGAATAGGCTGAAAGCGTGTTTGGAAGAAAATGGCTCAATCGCTCATAAACACAGCAAACCAGCTGTGCAGTCTTGTGCGTCACTTTCAGATGGACACTGAGCGATAAGGACATTTCCTTATTATTTGTGATGCTGGGGCACGAGAAAAAGAAACTGGAATGAGCTGAAAATACATGCAGATTCCTCCCACTGAGAGCAGACACTGTGACACAGATATTTTTGAGATAAAAATGTTAAATGCGGACAAAGCTCCAACTGTGAAGCCAGTAATTACTGTAAGAGATACTGTACGAGCGGCCCGTGGCTCAAACCTCCCACTCAGAGTGCCTCAGAAAGGCTGAGGACAAGCCAGGCCGATGGCATTAGCCCACAGCAGCACAGTTTTTACACTCAGCATAATGAAAAAAGCACAGCAATCGTGTTCACACAGGTGACTTAGAGCCTCAAATGTGATTAAAGTGCAGAACAACAGCATATAATCTCTCAGGTTTCAATTATTGGATGTAATTATGGCAACAGCTAAACACGCCATATTCATGTCTGCTGTGTGCTATGAAGATAAATACATGAATGACTCAGGGGAAATCATATGCAAAGCAATGCAGAGGCAGGAACAACAGGCCACTCTTTGCTGAGAACTTCACAGGAGGAGGCAGAGGTAGATCGTGCCGCAAGGATGTCTGCAATTTCTCTTTTGATATGAGTGTTTGTGCATCCGTGTCCTGCTTTAGGAGACTGTCCCATGTTTGCATCGATTAACGGAGCATGTAACATGCCCTCAAAGATGCACCGGAAATGCAAAAAGGCATCGTGTGTAGTCGGGAAAGGATTTTTCTAAACGCTTCTCGGTCTGACAGTCCAGATTTCTGAGGCTTTTGATCACACTGTCATTTAGCAGAGCTCATCACAAGAATAATTCATGATATGCAACCAATTTCACTCTGATGATCACAAGTGAAAACAACGCCGGAGAGAGAAGAAATCAAGACCTTCATTCAGAAATCTGAGCGCCCCCAGAGCGCTGTGTTGATTTTGTTTTCAGCTCTGAATGAAATACAAAGAATGACAAATCACACACACACACACACACACACACACACACACACACACACACACACACACACACACACACACACCCTGAAGTCATTACTTATACTCTCTATATATCTATTCTTTAGGGAACACATGGACTGTTTGCATAAATTACTTTGATTAATTTAACTGCTGTAATAAAATTATAGTGTAGAAACCAACAACTCTAAACAACATGCAATAAAAGGGTTTTTCTTTTACATGACACATGGATAGAGACTTCTTATACAGAGTGTACAGTAAAATTATGCTGAGCAGTGGACAATGGAGGCCATTAAGGAAGTGACTTACACCTGCTCGCTCTTTCTTTCTACTGCTGCACCGCCTAATAGCATTTAGAGAACAAAGATTGAGGGTTAGAGCACCAGCCTCACTCGCTAAGAGGACGATCCAGGCACCACATCTGATAATAAAGTGGCTCCTGTCCTGAATTATTAATAATAAGTGCTTTCCTTCCAAAGAACGGGGATCGGCAGCCCACAGGGGGTGCTGTGAGTTTCCAGAGCCTTGAAAAATCTTAGCTGCACTACTTTGTTCAGCTGTAATACTGATATCCCACATAGGCATTGTAAGACATCCTTACAACATTGCATTTTTAGTGTTGTAAGTCAGCTGCACCAGAGAAGAGCTTCTGTAGCTTTGATTCGAGTAGAAACAGATTGTGAGCTTGGCAACGTAAGTTCAACCCAATATCTAAATAACAAAAGACACTATTAATACTATAAATAAAGCAAACTGCTACGTCATGGTTATTGGCATTTTAAATATCACCTGCAGGCAACTAACGTTTTTGTTATGATTTATAAAACAGAGTTTAAATCCTGTTGCAGGTCTAATGCACATATACTATACATCCCATAACCCCCTTACATGCTAATAGACTCCATCAGAAATGCATGCAGGACTTTCCTAACCCACTAATTGGCACTGCATGTGGAGATGGAAGAGTAGCCCGGGGTTTGAACTTCTCTCTCAAGTTCTCTTTTGTTTTGTATTATTTTTTATGCAGCTTTTTCTGAAGCTTTTGATTTGACACTATGGATGCTATGAATGGAGATGCTGTTTGAACATTTCTGCCTCGAACTACAGTGTTCGTTCTAATCATAACTTGATATTACATCAAACTTTACAACAAAAAAGAGCATACTACTTCCTGCACTAACACCTGTTAACTGAATGCAAGCCTTTTGCTGCAGACCTGACCAGTACAACAAAATACAGTGACCAGACACTTTGTTAGGTACAGTTTGATAGTACCAGATTGGACCTCATTTTTGCCTTTAGAGCTGACTTAATTCTTCATGGCACAGATTCATCAAGGTGTTGGAAACATTACTCAGAGATTTTTCTTCATATTGACATGACAGCATCCAACAGTTGCTGCAGATTTCTCAGCTGCACATCCATAATGTGAGTTTCCTGTTCCACCACATCCCAAATCTGCTCTATTGGGTTGAGACCTGGTGACTGTGGAGGGCATTTGAGTACGGTGAACTCATTGTCATGTTGAAGAAACCAGATTGAGATGATATGAACATGTTGGGATAGTGTGGGATAACTGTGGTTATAAAAGCAGAAAATGTGGTGTTTAAACAATGTTCAGTTGTGCCAAGAAAATATCCCCCACACCAGCAGCCTGAACTTTTGAGACAAGGCAGCATGGATCCATGCTTTCATGGTGTTTATGCCAAATTCTGAGCCTGCCATAAATCAAGACTTGTCAGATCAGCAGTGTCTTTCCAAGCTTTTGCTGTCCAATTTTGGTGACCCCATGCGAACTGTAGCCTCATTTTCCTGTTCTGAGCATAAACAGTATAAGAGATGGATGTAGCTATCTGGTCGTTAAGTCTGATGTCACTAGCCATGTCTGGGCCTAAACTCCGCTGCAGGTCCATATATCAAACGATCACTATGGCATTACTGAGAGTTGAAAAACTGTCTAAAGTCTTTCATCTTTAATAAAATGATCAGCGTTCTGCTCTACCAGGTGTAACAATTGAGTTTAACATCCAGGCATCCATGAAAATGGAATTTATGACATTTAATGGAGTTAGAAGTTAGCAGGAAGTTAGCTCGCTAGCTTCTATCTAAATACAATATAGCATGTCCTGACTGCGGGGTTTTGGAAACAAATTAAAACGTACAGCTCTGTTTTCACTTCCAACATAAATGAAGACAGAAAACTAAACAGCAGTGACGTTTGTAGGGTTACTGAAGTTGGGCTAGCTGGTATATAATGATGTGCTACGTGACCGCTAGCGACACAGCTATGTTAGCATAATATAAACAAGCTAACTTTTTTTCCACTCGATAAAAGTTAACGTGAGTGTTCTCGGTGGTCAGGAACAAATGTAATCGCATGGCAGGATGCTGTAAAAGGACCAAACTTCAGCCAGGAGAACAACTGAGACAATCCATCCACAATACGGGGTTGGTCGTTCATATACTGCTGCATGGGCTGGGCTGTAGTTACATCCTAAGGTTTTAAAAACTGAGCTTAAATAAATGATTAGCGGTAATAAAAGCCGAGGGAGGTCAACAGTGATCACTGACTGTTTTAGGAGCTTTTTGAGATTAAATAGAAGAAAATACATAACATTAAACATGTTAACAACACAAAAGCCATATTAAACGCAGACTACTTTAGGCCTGGAAGTAGGATTCGTCACGTCATCACTTAACGACCGGATTGTGTCATCACCAATTTGTTTTTGAAGTCTTGGTGTAAAGCTTTGAGATGAGCGCCAACTTGCTTTTAAAAAAACGGGTCTGACTGTGAAACCACACGTTCATTGAGTAATGCACTTTGATGGACAGCTGATAAGCCTAAAATAATGGTATGACCAAGAATTACCCCCCCTCCCCCCAAAAAAACAAAAACAAAAGACAAAACAAAAAACAATTCAATTGATTTCAGTCTGCAATTTATTGACATCTAGTGGTGAGATGTTACACACTGTAACTTGAGAAAATATAGTGTAAACTTACAAGCATGTATCGTGTGTTGTAGTTTTATTTCAGTAATGTTAACTTCTATGTCAGCTTTGTTACATCTGTTCACTGAATGATTTATCTTAAATTTAGGTATCATAGTGCAATATAATGCTGTATGATGTCCCACATTTTCTTTTTGTGATAACTGTCATATAATTTTTGGTCTTACTGCATTTCTTTTTTAACCTGCAGGGAGCTCATGGGGTCATGACACGTCTACAATGTAACAACCCGAGTAATATCATCATCGCCTCAGAGTGTCTCCCGAGTTCTGAGGCCCTTTGGTAGATTTCACCTACCTCTGCACAGAGTCAAGCTAAGCTGCTGGTGCGAGCTGTCAGAACGATAATTCCCCTTTTACTTTGAAGAGTAGGATTTAGTTTAGTGTGTGAGAAAATTTGGTAAACAGCCTCGGGTTTTTCCGCTCTGATCCGAAACTTAAAATGTATGTGGCGAAGTGAGAGATTCGATGTGAAACAAAGATGGAGGTGGACAGTAGTTTTCCAGTTCCACCGCCTCATCTGGTGCGCTCCCAACTCAGAGCGGGATCTAAAATGAAAAGCGTGTTGCTCATCTGACAGTAGCCTTGTCCCTGCTGGCTCTGGCTCAGGTGTGTTTTCCAAAAGGTAACAGAGAGTTCTTGCACGTCCTCGACAGGGCTTCCCGTCAGTCCGGTGCAGAGAAGCATGGAGCAAACCACAGGAAGAGTGGCAACAATCTGCCTCGCCCTGACGTACACCTTCCTCTGGGAGACGCTGACAGGACTCCCGTCTTATGAAATGCACAGACTTTCCAAACTTTGTTGTTTCTTTCATGTCTTTGTTCTCTTTTTGTATCAGTCACAAGTTGGCTTCCTTGTGTAAAACAGCGGTGTTATATGTGGGGAAAGAGAGTGCTCCCACTTCCCCCTGCTAGATCAAACCCACCAGTAACTACTTATGAAAAGCGCCTTCATTATGAATTGAATGCAGACATACTAGTGTCATCTGCTTTGGTGACTTTTGTCAGCACCCTGTTGGAAAAAAGAATCCTCCACTCCCTTCCTGGCTGTCAGCTACAAAGACTTTAAACTTTACCAAGTCATGACATGAGATCAAGTCAAAGGTTGTTGTGGATTCATAAATATTTTTTCATGCAGAAATTAAAAGTGTTTTGCAGAGGTATATTAGGACAAATCAGCAGATCATCCCAGCTGAAATCCCTCTTGCCTTGAACCTGCCACTAAGCCTGCAGGGACAACTTGCAGAGAGAATGAGTGGCAGATTAGAGATTCACCTCGACATAGGTGACATCCACCTCCTGACATAATCGTGTGAAGCATTTGATATAAATAACAGTTTAAGCTGCATTTGGGGTGACAGAGCTTCAGTCAGACTGCAGTCTTTTTTTTCTTTTCCATTTTTTAAATAATTTTACCTTGAAAGCAGGAGAGTCATGATGTGGTATGATCCTGGGATTTTGGTCTCTTGAGTGCAAACCCTGGGGAAAGCTCCAGTGCTCTCCTGTCTTTGCTCATCTTACTGTACCCTTCTCCATGGCACAGCCTTATAAGAGTGTGAAATAACTCAAATAACACCATCACACCTCCTCCTCCATGCTTCACAGTGGGAACCATGCATGTAGAAACCATTCGTTCACTTTTTCTGTGTCGCACAAAGACACGGCAGGTAGAAACAAAAGATCTCAAATTTGGACTCATCAGACCAAAGCACAGATTTCCACTGGTCTAATGTCCATTCCTTGTGTTTCTTGGCCCAAACAAATCTTGCCTTAGTAGTGGTTTCTTAGCAGCAATTTGACCATAAAGGGCTGATTCACGCAGTCTCCTCTGAACAGTTGATGTAGAGATATGTCTGCTACTGGCATTTATCTGGACTCTAATCTGAGGTGCTGATAACTTGCGATTTCTGAGCCTGGTGACTCGGATGAATTTAGAGGCGACTCTTGCTCTTCCTTTCCTGGGCGGTCCTCACGTGAGCCAGTTTTGTTGTAGCGCTCGATGATTTTGGCGACTGCACTTGGGGACACAGTCAAAGCTTTTGCAATTTTCCAGACTGACGGAGCTTCAGTTCTTAAAGTAACGATGGGCTGTCGTTTCTCTTTACTTAGCTGATTGGTTCTTGCCATAATATGAATTCTATTCCTGACGATTTCAAGAGACATCATCATGAAGCTTATTGGGAGAAGGCCAAGGGTTTGCAGCGCCAACAAAAGAAAGGCAGGGTACTTTGAGGAATCTGAAATATAAGACATATTTAGGGTTCTTTATCATTTTTTTTCTTTGCCACATAATTCCACATATCTTGCTTCATATATTTGGTGTCTTCAGTTTGGATCTAAAATGTAGAAAGTTGTAAAAATTAAAAAAAAAACAATGAATGAGAAGGTGTGCCCAAACTTTTGACTGGTAGTGTACACGTCTGACTCTACCGTCATAGGCATGCGTGATTCACAGTTTATCTGGTGAGGCTTGAGTGGGCCTTGGCCTCTCATTTAATCTCCCTTTAAACCACTTTTCTTCTGATTGGCTTCCCCTCTGTAAACACTAGGTTTGAAAAGTAGGCGGGTGGGACCTCTACTGACAATACCATAAAGATGACCATATTAGGAATAATTGCTCAAATTGACATCACACAGAGCTATGAATGAAAAAAACAACAACTGAGTGTCATGTACTGAGCATGTGGCTCGCAGCAAATAACTGTTAATACTCTGATCTCATTATTTGAGTTTTGGGCCATGTTTAGTATGTGACTGTACTATTTTAACTGTATAAAATAGAATAGCTCCAACTTACAAATCCAGCTCAGAAAGGAGTGCTGATGGGAACAATCCTATAGGAATAGGTGTATGTGCACACACTACTGAATGCTGCCTGCTTGGTAAAGTGTGGTTATATAAGGCCTGAAGGGATTTGGTGTAGGAAGAGGACAGATAGGGAAGGTGGAAAGACACTCAAAGAACACAATTGTATTAAAAAAGGAACACTGGCTTCCCCTTGATGTCTTCTTTCTTCTGCAGTTATGCACAATGCGCAATAACATAACATGATTCACAAACTGGATGGAAAAATTGTCAGGTTTCAGTTAACGGACTCAGGCGCAGACCGGGACTCCTTACAGGATTTACAGATTTTATTTACACAACGACACCAGGTGATGCTATTTACAAAGTGCTGGAGGGAGGGGAGGGGGGTCCAGGGTTCCGGGGTATGTGAGGGAAAAGACGGGAATCTGACGTCCTCCAAAGGCTCTCTCTCTTCACTCCCCACACTGGGGAAACACCATCCACTCACTCGTCCACGGGATGACAGGCAGGCAGGGAAAGGTCCGGGATAGATCTGTACACAGAGATTATAGTTAGAGGCGAACAGACGGAACGAACTCACAGATCCTTATTTACAATCTACTGAGCGACTGACGCTGATAACTCAACGATCCAGCGACGAGTGACACAGTGCTGCTGTCTTAAATCGGCCTTGTGATTATCCCGATCGGCAGCAGGTGCGTGGGCCAGGGGCGGGAGCCCATAATGAGCATCGCCCCGGCAGGAGAGAGAGAGAGAGAGAGAACATGTTGCCCAATACAGAATCAGCTGGTGAGGCACAGGGACCATGACAGTACCCCCCCCTCAACGGGAGCCCCCCGGCGACCCACCAGGCTTATCCGGATGCAGACGATGGAACGCCCGCAGCATGCGCCGGTCCAGGATGGCCGCCCGAGGGACCCAGGACCGCACCTCCAAGCCATAGCCCTCCCAATCCACCAGGTACTGGAAGCCACGCCCCCGCCGCCGAGAATCCATGATACGGGTGATCGAGTAAGCCGGCAGACCGTCCACGAGCCCGGGGGGAGGAGGGGGCCTGGAAGGCGGGCACAGAGGACTGGACCGGAGAGGTTTAACCTGAGACACATGGAAGACATCGTGTATCTTCATGTTGCGAGGCAGCTTGAGCTTAACAGACACAGGGTTAACCAAAGCCGAGATCTCGAACGGGCCGATATAGGCAGGAGAGAGCTTCCTGGATTCCGCCCGGATGGGAACGAAGCGTGTGGAAAGACATACCTTCTGCCCAACAGTATAGGCGGGAGCGGAGGACCGGCGGCGGTCAGCGAAGCGTTTGTTGCGGTCCTTGGTGCGTAACAACGCAGCCCGGGTGGCCTTCCACACCCGACGACACCTACGCAGATGCGCCCGGACGGATGGCACAGAGTGTTCGCCTTCGATGGAGGGAAAAAGAGGTGGCTGGAACCCCAGAGAAGCTTCGAAAGGGGACCGGCCCGTGGCGGAGGAGGTCATGCTGTTGTGGGCGTACTCGATCCAGGGCAGTTCCTCGCTCCAGACGGCCTGGTTGGAAGAGACGACGCAGCGCAGGGCCGCCTCCAACTCCTGGTTCGCCCGTTCGGACTGGCCATTGCTCTGCGGATGATAACCAGAGGAGAGACTGACCTTAGATCCCAATGATGTGCAGAACTCCCTCCACACACGGGACGTGAATTGAGGACCCCGGTCAGACACGATGTCATCTGGAATGCCGTGCAGGCGAAAGACATGGGTGGTGAGCAGGCGAGCAGTCTCCAATGCTGTAGGCAGCTTGGGCAGAGCAACAAAGTGAGCCGCCTTAGAAAAGCGGTCAATGATCGTGAGTATGACCGTATTACCTGCAGATGGCGGGAGGCCGGTCACAAAATCCAGAGAAACATGGGACCATGGTCTGGTAGGCGTGGGTAAGGGATGAAGCGGACCCGAGGGTGGCTGGTCCAGAATGGGTGCTGAGGCGAATCGCTCTTTCAGCTCCAGGAAGGCTGATTGGGCAGCATCGTTCCACTGAAAAGGAACCTTGGGAGAGGTCAATTGTGTTAAAGGCAGAGCTACCTTGCTATAGTCCCGGATGAACCTCCTATAGAAGTTAGCGAAGCCGAGGAACCGCTGCAGCTGCCGTCGGTTGGGGGGTTCAGGCCACTCCACCACGGCTTTCACCTTAGCTGGGTCAGGACGTAGGTCTCCCTGCTCGATGACGTAGCCTAAGAAGGCAACTGTGGACATGTGGAAGACACATTTCTCACCTTTTACGAACAACCGATTTTCCAGCAGGCGTTGCAGGACCTGTCTGACGTGGGTCTCATGCTCTGACAGTGATTTGGAGAAGATCAGGATGTCGTCGAGGTAGACAAAGACGAACCTGTTGATGAAATCCCTCAAAACATCATTAACGAGTGCTTGAAAAACTGCAGGAGCATTAGAGAGGCCGAACGGCATAACCAAGTATTCAAAGTGTCCAAGGTGAGTATTGAAGGCGGTCTTCCACTCGTCGCCCTCTCGGATCCGAACTAAGTGATATGCGCTCCTCAAGTCCAATTTGCTGAAAACTGTCGCCCCCTGGAGCAGCTCAAAAGCAGAGGTCAGAAGTGGGAGTGGATATTTGTTTTTGATGGTTATGTTATTTAATCCACGGTAGTCGATGCACGGGCGGAGAGACTTGTCTTTTTTCTCGACAAAGAAAAACCCTGCTGCTACGGGCGATGAGGATGCGCGGATCAAGCCGGCGGCGAGGGACTCTGAGATGTATGACTCCATAGCCTCTCGCTCCGGTAGAGAGATGCTGTAGAGACGGCTAGTAGGCAATGGCGCGCCAGGGAGTAAGTCGATAGCGCAATCGTACGGTCGGTGAGGAGGCAACGACTGGGCCCGGTCCTTGCGAAACACTTCGGCGAGATCATGATAAACAGGGGGCACTCCGGAAAAATCGGAGGGCGCGGTCGACTTGGCGAGGGAGGCTGGTGTGTGAGGCGGTGAGGCGGATTTAAGGCAGGTCATATGGCATTCCTCTCCCCACCCCGTAATGCCAATTAAGCACGGGTTGTGTTGACGAAGCCAGGGGTGCCCGAGAACGAGCGGCGTCCGAGTGGCCTTAAACACAAAAAAACATATTTCCTCAGTATGGTTGCCAGACAGAGTAAGAATAACGGGCTCAGTGACGTGAGTAATGTCAGGTAGGCGCTGGCCGGACAAAGCAGTGAAATGCGAAGTGTGGGGAAGAGGTTCCTGCCCTAGCTGAAGGCGGTCTGCTAACTCAGAGTCAATAAAATTCTGTTCCGCCCCTGAATCTATCAAAACGGAGAGAACATGACCTTTGGTGTTGACCGTGAGCTGGGCAGACAGCATTAACCGTGGAGGAGATTTGTCTTGGCTGAGACCGCCCACCAGCACTCCTACCGTCACTGGTGGGCGCGACCTTTTGCTCGAGATGGGCAAGAGGCGACCACATGTCCCTTGTGGCCGCAATAGAGGCACTCACCGGCAGAGATACGGCGCTGGCGTTCCGCGGCGGAGAGATGCGAGCCTCCAATCTGCATGGGTTGCTCTCCTCCGTCTGCGCTCTCTGCCTGCCGGGAAGAGCTGGGCTCCGAGGTGGAGCCAGCCCTCCACTGCCCCGTGGCCTCCTGGGAATTGTAGTGCCGCGGCAGACGACGAGCTCGCAGCCGGTCATCCACCTTAATACATAAAGCCATTAACTCGGTAAGAGAGTCGGGGAGATCTCGCATAATGAGTTCATCTTTCACCTCTTCACGAACATTATTGAGCAGTGCACTCCGTAAGGCCTCCGGGCCCCAGCCTGTCTCTTCAGCCAAAATCCAAAAATCAATAGAATAGTCAGACATGCTCCGCTTCCCTTGTTTGTAGTTCAGCAGACGAAGCGCGGCGACTTCAGCGCCTGAGCCTTTATTGAACACAGTCTGGAATTTAGACAGGAAATCAGCATAGGCAATCCCGGGATCCGAGCTAAGCACGACCTGAGCCCACTTTAAAGCCCGGTCCCGCAGCAACTGGACAAAAAAGGTTATTTTGGCACCGTCGTTGTTATGGAAGCGCCGCTGCTCACGGAACACAAGAGTACATTGAGCCAGAAAACCAGCACACTTGTCCGACTCACCCGTAAAAGGTTCCGGCGTGGGCAGGGGTCCGTCCGAGGGTGGCAGAGGTGCCGGAGGTGCGCTCGCAGCGGCAGGCGCAGGCTCCTGGGGGGCGGGAGCCGCCGGCCGGGGATCACACTCCAGAGGTGTTAAGCGAGCGACCGCCTGCGTAAGCGCCGCCATTTCGTGGTGGAGCCGCTCGAGCATTTGCTCATGTCGAGCCAGAGCAGCTCCCTGAGCGATGAGTGCCTGAGCGACAGGGTCCTGAGCGGCTGGGTCCCGACCTGCTGAGTCCATGATGGCTGGATCGTTCTGTCAGGTTTCAGTTAACGGACTCAGGCGCAGACCGGGACTCCTTACAGGATTTACAGATTTTATTTACACAACGACACCAGGTGATGCTATTTACAAAGTGCTGGAGGGAGGGGAGGGGGGTCCAGGGTTCCGGGGTATGTGAGGGAAAAGACGGGAATCTGACGTCCTCCAAAGGCTCTCTCTCTTCACTCCCCACACTGGGGAAACACCATCCACTCACTCGTCCACGGGATGACAGGCAGGCAGGGAAAGGTCCGGGATAGATCTGTACACAGAGATTATAGTTAGAGGCGAACAGACGGAACGAACTCACAGATCCTTATTTACAATCTACTGAGCGACTGACGCTGATAACTCAACGATCCAGCGACGAGTGACACAGTGCTGCTGTCTTAAATCGGCCTTGTGATTATCCCGATCGGCAGCAGGTGCGTGGGCCAGGGGCGGGAGCCCATAATGAGCATCGCCCTGGCAGGAGAGAGAGAGAGAGAGAGAGAGAGAGAGAAAACATGTTGCCTAATACAGAATCAGCTGGTGAGGCACAGGGACCATGACAAAAATAATAGAAACTTAAAGCTAAATCAAACCACCTTTACTAAATAATAAATAATAGGCGGTACATACATAACCCAAAATGCACAAACCTCTCTCTGAACTTTACTCAACTGGGAGAAACCAGCTAGCTATGCCAGGCAAATCTCCTCAAAAAAAGAAAAATACACTCTATACACTTTTTCTCTTCTTCCTTTTACTAGAAGTACTTGTAGAAATGTTCTACTAAGCCAGAGCCAGGCTTCTGTTTTCTTCATTTTTAGTCTTTGTGATGTGCCTGCTTAGATTTCATATTTAACAGCAAGACAAGAAAGTGATATTGATCTTCTCCTCTAACTCTCAACAGGATAACAAAAACGCCTTTTCCTCCCTAATAACAGTGGAACATTTCTTTTAAATGTCAGCATGAACACGGTAATTTGAGCATGGTAATAGTACATCACACTGCATTACTTGCAGATACACAAATTTATAGTAGCAATAATCACATGTTTGCATATGTAGCTTTTTCACGTAATGTGGTGATACTTCAGAAATATGATGACTCATAGAAGCTCCTAAAAGCCCAAGCTGTCCCGATCAGTGATAAAGGTTTATGGATTATTTCAAACTGATGTAGTAGCTGATAAAAGAAAATGAAGACATAGGAAATTATTATCTGGTATCAAAGGTGCATCACAATCAGAGTTTGTTCTCTCAACATTACGTAACTCTTCTGCTCCAACGAGCACAGACAGTCTGTTCAAGAATATCTAAACTTTCTTCAGCACTCTGGGGGAAGAACTCCCTCCACTGTTGCGGCTCTATGTCATGCAACACTGCAGGCATGGTTAAGCTAGGCCTTTGAGTTTCAGGTGCCTGTAAATGTGGGTGTAGGCAGCTTTGGGACTCCTCAAAGAGTGCTTTAGGTACATGAGAGCAAAGGCCAAAGAGTCAGATCCATGAAAGCTCGATAAAGCAGGTCTCCCATTGCTTTACTTAAAAAAATAAAAAAATACCTTTTTTAGTTCTCTTTTTCAAACACAGCCAATTAAAGCCACACAAATGGTTGACACAGCACTTGGAAAACACCACTGCAAATTCATCCTTATGCTTAGTGGGGCAAAAGGAATTTGGAGTGTAGTCTGGGGAAAGCGGCCAGTTTTAAACATGTCCTTGGGATAGATGGTGACTTTGACTACATCATGGCTCTTCACCTCCAGTAGTGCTGTGCCAGCAGAAATCACAACTCCACTTCACTCAAAACAAAATGCAGAAACCCCCACTGGCTCAATAAGCCCAATTATAGATTCTGGGTTTATATCTTCAGGGCTGAATGGCATTAAGCGAGAAAAGAAAATGGCACGTAAGTACGAGTCATTTCTTATTCATCGTGAATATGTTAAAAAGTTAAATTGTGGTTAAAAGAAACTACTTTGTATTTAGGATTGAACATAATGTGGTTGGAAATGCAATCTGATATTTTTAAGATGCTGCTGTTTCCTAACATTCACAGATAGATATCAGTCCCACACTAAGAGAAAATTGTGCATAGACAGAGACAAGTACTAGATTGTCGGACTGTTTTATCCCACACACACTTGAGAATTTTACCAATACTTTTTTAACTACATGTTCCTCGATTCTTAACACTATTGCACCTATCAAACACAAACGCCCCAGAACCTACTCGCAATGCTGGTTAAACGACTCTGTCCGTGTTCTACGGCGTTTGTGCAGGCGCGATGAGAGGAGGTGGAGGAATGATAGACTCCAGTCATCATATGACATTTTACGTATTAGCCGCTCGAAATTCCAATCTGCTGCCAGAATGGCTAAAGCAGCCTTCTTCGCCAAGATTATTACTTCTAATGGTGACAATCCTCGCATCCTATTTAAAATTTTTAACTCAGTGGTGAATCCTCGTCCCTCTATGCCACTCTCGTGCTCCCCAGGTCTCTGTGAAAAATTTTCAAACTACTTTCTAGATAAAGTTTTATCTCTTAGATCTACGCTTCCTTTGGTGGCTGACAGTATGTCTAATCCTGACTGTTCTGCTGCCTTACATCAATTTGAATTAATTTCACTTCCCACTCTGAAGCGTATAACTGAGAAACTAAACAATACTAATTGTGTACATGATGTTCTTCCATCTCGTATAGTCAAGGATTGTTTTAATGTAATTGGACCCTGTCTATTGTCTATATTGAACCTCTCCTTGCTTTCTGGTTATGTACCTTCAGTTCTTAAACATGCTTTTATTCAACCCGTTTTAAAGAAAAATAACCTGGATCATAGTGATTTTGCCAACTATAGACCGATTTCCAAGCTTCCTTTCTTGGCTAAAATCCTTGAGAAGGTGGTTCTACTTCAACTGCAGACCTACCTGGACGAGAATAATATAAATGATAAATTCCAATCAGCCTTTAAACAACATCATAGCACTGAATCAGCGCTGCTTCGTGTTTTTAATGATCTTTTACTTATGGCTGATAATGGTCGTCCTTCTGTTTTAGTTCTATTGGATCTTTCATCTGCATTTGATATGGTTGACCATAACATCCTAGTCGCAAGATTAGAGCACTCTGTTGGCATTAAGGGCACTGCCTTGGACTGGTTCAAATCTTACCTCTCCAATCGGCTTTCTTCCGTACATCTGGCCTCATCTTCCTCTTCCCCTGTACCTGTTTGCTGTGGTGTCCCCCAGGGTTCTGTGTTAGGCCCGACCCTTTTCTCACTGTATATGCTTCCTTTAAGCGCTATCTTTGAGAAATACCACATTGCTTTTCACTATTATGCGGATGACATCCAGATTTATTTTGAGTTACATGATGATCTCGCTTTATCTTTAAATAACTTTCGTGAGTGCATGAGTGAGGTCAAGAAATGGCTGTTGGCAAATACTCTTATTCTCAATGAAAAAAAGACTGAAATCATGATTTTTGGCAGTAATGCCCTTCGCGCCAAACTTCAAGATGCCTTTGGCTTTCTTACTAGTTCTTTCTCTGATACTGTCAGGAATCTGGGTGTCTTGTTTGACAGCTCCTTTAAACTTGATAAACAGGTGTCTGCTGTTGTCAGATCTAGTTTTTATCAGCTTCGTCTCATCTCCAGGGCCAGACACTATATCCCGTATAATGACTTAGAAAAGCTCATTCATGCTTTTGTAACGTCAAGACTAGATTACTGTAACTCACTCTATTCTGGTCTCCATGCTACCCTTCTACATAGATTACAGATAGTTCAGAATGCTGCGGCACGTATTCTAACTAAAACCAAGAAGTTTGACCATATTACTCCGGTTCTTGCTGAGCTGCATTGGCTGCCTATCAAATACCGTATTCAATTTAAAATTTTGCTGCTTACTTTTAAAATTATCAATAATACTGCACCAACCTATCTTAAGGAACTTTTAAACCCTTATGTCCCTGCCAGGGTTTTAAGGTCATCCTCGCAGTTATTGTTAGTTCAGCCCAGATCTCGGTTGAAATCTAGAGGCGATCGATCGTTTGCCTTTGCTGCACCTGAGTTATGGAACAGCCTCCCGATTGGCATTCGGGAGTCTGATTCTATTTTTTCCTTTAAAGCACGCCTTAAAACTTATCTTTTTGAACTTGCCTTTTCTACCCGTTAAATGCTGACTGTTAACTGCGACCTATTGCATTAACTTTTTACTATTCCTTCATTCTTGGTGTTCTCTATCATGCGGCACTGGGTCTGCTATAATCTATGTGCTGCAGTCCATTTTATTAGTGGCTTTCTACTGTGAACATTGTCTGCTGTTCTTATTATATTTGATATTAATGCTCTTAACTGTATTATTTTATTGTTTTTCTGTAAAGCACTTTGGTATGCCTAGGCTTTTAATGTGCTCTATAAATAAAGGTTGTTGTAGATTATTAGGTTTACTACTTTAGGAAAGACACTGGAAAAGATTAAAGTCCAATTATTACAGCAAGTATTGGGGCTAATTAAACAAGCTATTAACAGACTGGGCTACAGATGGCACAGGTTGCTTCACTACTAAAATAACATAAAATGTTTTATATGAATGACTTTGTAGGTCAGTGGTTAGCACTGCTGCCTGACGCCAAGATGGTCCTGGATCTCTGTGCTCAAGAGAATTTCACACGGCACCTCTTTTTTGAATTATTTCTGAGAGTTTCATGCAAAAACTTTCTGACGGCTTTAATATTTGTACATTACTGCCTACTCCCATAGCGCCACACATATTTCACCAGTCTGACCTTATCCAGTTTGGGTTTTGTAACGGTTAGTTGCACATTACATCCAGGAGAGACTGGTGAAAATACAGGAAAAAAAGTCTATCTATCTATCTATCTATCTATCTATCTATCTATCTATCTATCTATCTATCTATCTATCTATCTATCTATCTATCTATCTATCTATCTATCTATACGCCATATAGAATCTGATGCTGGACATTAAACAGCATGTAAAGTGTTAAAAATAAAGTCAGTTTTTCTGCAGCAATGATAATTAAGCATTTAACACTGATGGGGAACACATTTCTGCAGATTAATTACTTTTACTTTTGATTTTACTCAGGTGTTTTTTTCTTATTTTCCTTCACCACGTGTCATTTTTAGCTAATAATGGCCTTTCCTTGCCTTTCTGTAAAAGTCATTGAATACCACTAATATCTATTAAAAAAAAACAGCTGCAAAAGCTATTTTTTTATGATGACATACCATTTTAAGTGTTTAATTTTTTCTCATTTGGGAACTGCTGAAACATGAGAAATTGAGAAAGTGGTTAAATCTGATGTTATTCCTCAGTTCAGTTAATTTGAGATTAGTGTAGCTACATGCATGTTCAGTTGAATCATAAATATAGCTCGTTGGTTGGGAGACTCAGCCCCGGCGTCATGGGGTTAGTAACAACAATCCCAACAGCAACAAAAGCAACTGCACACAAAGAAAATTAGCTAAATAATAACAGAAAACCTTCAATTAGGATTTAACTTTACAGATTTCTTTTACCAAAGTCACTGAAAAGGCTCTGGAGTTCAAAGATTTTTATTTTTATGATTGTTTTTATTTGTTATGGATCTCAAAACATAATCATCACACATTCTTCTTCTTCTTCTTCTTGCCAGATTACACCACTGATCACACCAAATGATCACACTAGATCCCTGCAATGCTGCAGTGGTATTCACAAACTACCAAAGGAAATAAAAGCAAGCACACAGCATTATTACAGATATTTAGTGTGTTTTATAAATAATTAAATGAAGACAGTGTCTCTTATATTAAACCCACTGTCAACCACAGAGTTGCTGTATATTTTATATATTTTTTTTACAGTATTATCATAAATACAGTGACTGTCTGTAACATGATTTTAATAAAAAATAGAAGTTATTATCAGTGTATATTGGTTTTAACCAAGAACAATGAATACAATCAAAGGCATGTGTATTGATGCCGCTGTTAGGATTGAGCTTATTGGAACAGTGAAGAAAATGTTATGTATTTCCATCCATTGTTAAGATATTTTAGTCTGGGCTAAAGTGGTGGAAGAACTGACTGCCCAACACGATTATTCTGTGTAACTTCTGTATCATAAAGAACCAACAGCAGCAGCACAGGTGCTTTGGCTCAGCTGAAAACTAGCCTGATACTACAACAATGGATGTGAGTTTGTGAGAAACTGCCTGGTGGCTTGAAAGTCATTAAAGGTAATTGTGAACAAAGCGCTGCAGGGAGTCATATGCTGGGAACACGTCCTGTGATGTTAAGGCCAAAGGCTCGAGCTACCATGAGATGATATAGTTCACTGGCTGAATGACTGAAGGCAGAAACACTTTTGTAGCAAGGGCACCCTCTTCAACAATTTAATACAAATTGCAGTAATATCCCCCACATGCATAATGCAATAGCTAAATTTAATAACAAAACAGAATGACAAATAAAAATCCAGCCTCATAATGGTAATGATCCTTTGCCGTAAAAGCAAGGAAGGATGTAGCTGGGATATTTTTCGCTCTCTGCAATGCAGTTGACTCCTACCCTCCAAAAGTCACCTTTTTCTAATTCCCTCAAACCCCACAAAAAAGCAAAAAACAAAACAAAACAAAACAAAAAACTAATAATGATAAGAATAATATGAATAATACTAATACATAGACCAGGGGTCAGCAACCTTTAACACCCAAAGAGCCACTTGGACCCGGTTTCCACGTAAAAGAAAACACTGGGAGCCGTTAATACTTTTTGATATTAAAATGAAGATAACACTGTGTTTTCTTTATGCTTTGTGTGAACAACTAAAGTAAGTAAGTAAGTAAAGTTTATTTATCAAGCACTTTTCACAGACAGGCAGTCACAAAGCGCTGTACACAAATATTAAAATAAAAAATACAATCAATAGACATTATACACAATGTGAAAGATCAAATGTAAATAATGTAAAGAATATAAAATACGTAGATCAAAAAAGGCTTATTTGAACAGAAATGTTAAAAAGAATCCACAGAGCAACTAAGTGTGTTGCTTATGAAATCCATGAAGTGCTACAGAGAAAAATACATTTTATTTATGTAATTAACACATTTTGAACTCTTAAAGAAATATAACAAAAGGAAAGACACCCAGCTGAACTAAAATGATCCATGTAGCAAAAAAAACAAAAAAAAACCAAACTGTTGTGAGCCGCCACTCTTATATCGTCTTTGGGCTTAGGTGAGGGTAGGGACGTAGATCGAGCGGTAAAGAAGCAGAGGAGTCCTCGATGTTGTGATTGAGAAAAAGATGCAAGGTACTAATTGCATGATTCATGTAATACATGTTTGGTATGTTTGCTACTCACTTCTGGAGCTGTCTCGGTACATTATTGTCTCCCTTAACTATAACGGAGAACAAATGTGTGTCCTCCAAAATTAAAATGTATTCAAGGCTCAAAATTATGTGGCTTCGATGCTTAGTTTATTCTGTAGCTGAATGAGGCTAAGCAATGGTTGCATATTAGTACAATTAGAAGTGCAATCACTACTGAATGGTGCGAGGCAAAGAGAACACTCTGTAACGGGATCTTAGTGTAGGTATTACAGTCTGACAGATGGTAGGAGAATTCTGACTGAGAAAACTCTTGGTTGGTGCAACTGAAAAGATGAGAGAAAAACAGAACTAAATGCAAATGAATTGGTGGACTCAGCTGACCTCAAAGTTGTCTTCCACAAATTACTATCTAAATCATCTCATTTGCTGCCTGAGGCGATTACTGAATCCAATTTACACACTGGAAAAAAGAGGAAGACGAGATTTTCGGCTGCCAGAATGCCATTATACTGTGTCCTCCAGACATTATCTTTGCATCCAGCACATTAAATATTACAGTATGCAAAGTGTGTCATCACATCTTTATGTCAAAACACTAAAAATTGGTCTATTACAGTAGGCTATTCCCTTTTTCAATTAGTGTGCCAGTACTTAAAAGTAGTACCAGTACCACTGGTGCCTATACGTTATGCTGATAATTATTTTCAGTTCTGTGAGGGAAATCTTAAAGCTCTGTTTTTCATGCTTTTCTTTCCGGCTTTGGAACAGGTTCATCAACACAGCAACATCCTTAATGTACTTATTAGCAGTAAGTGTGTCTTTATCCTCTCAAGGATATTTGAGGGTGCATGGGAGTTTGCCCAACCAGTCTACATGTGTTTTGTGGACTTGGAGAAGGCATTCGACCGTGTCCCTCGGGGTGTCCTGTGGGAGGTGCTGCAGGAGTATGGGGTGTCTGGCCCATTGCTACGGGCCATTCGAGCACTGTACAACCGTTGCAAGAGCTTGGTTCGCATTGCCGGCAATAAGTTGGACTCTTTCCCGGTGGGTGATGGGCTCCGCCAGGGCTGCCCTTTGTCACCGATTCTGTTCATAATTTTTATGGACAGGATTTCTAGGCGCAGGCAAGTGGTGGAGGGCTTTCACTTCGGTGGCCTCAGAATCTCATCTCTGCTTTTCACGGATGATGTGGTTCTGTTGGCTTCATCGGGTGAGGGCCTCCAGCTCGCACTGGAACGGTTCGCAGCCAAGTGTGAAGCAGCGGGAATGAGGATCAGCACCTCCAAATCTGAGGCCATGGTTCTCAGCCGGAAAAGGGTGGAGTGCCCACTCCGGGTCGGGGATGAGTTCCTGCCCCAAGTGGAGGAGTTCAAGTATCTCGGGGTCTTGTTCGCGAGTGATGGGAGAAGGGAGCCGGAGATCGACAGACGGATTGATGCTGAGGCTGCAGTGATGCGGACGCTGCACCGGTCCGTCGTGGTGAAGAGGGAGCTGAGTGTAAAAGCGAAGCTCTCAATTTACCGGTCGATCTACGTCCCTACCCTCACCTATGGCCATGAGCTGTGAGTAGTGACCGAAAGAACGAGATCGCGGATACAAGCGGCGGAAATGAGCTTCCTCCGAAGGGTGGCTGGCCTCTGCCTTAGAGATAGGGTGAGAAGTTTGGCCATCCGGGAGGGGCTCAGAAATTTATTTAGTTTTGCAGGTAAACAAAAGTACTGGGCCATGAAACCCATGTCATGAAGCTCTCGGTACACAGTTTTTGTGCTGATGTTAATGCCAGTGGAGTTTTGGAGCTCTGCAGTTATTGAGTCAGCAGACAGTTGGTGATGTTTACATCACAATATTTGGTGAGGCAACTTTGTAACTTTATGTGATAGAGTTGCTGTGGTTTCTAAACACTTCCAGTTTGCCATAATATCACTTACAGCTGATTCTGAAATATTTAGAAAGGAGGGAATTTCACAGACTGATTTATTGCAATGGAAACATCCTATTATAGCACCACGCTTGGATTCAGTGAGCTCTTTAAAAGGAGATGTCTGTAAAGGCAGACTGAAAACACCTGTTGAAAACATGCATGTCTTCCACCACCACTTCCCCTGCCAGTGGCGGACTCCCTCAGGTGTCGGTGCGTTGGTGGTTCTTTGTGTCTGGGGATGGGCGTCCAAGTACACACCGGCTCACTCCCTGGCGGCCGCTTATCGGGGCCTGGAGCCTGGGGCTCGCTCGGGCCACTTCGGAGGTGGGGTGCCCCCGGCCTCTCGGCCTGGGGCTTGGTCACTCAGGCACGGCTGGCTGCCGGCGGAGCTCACGGGCGCGTCACTGCAACCCCCCCCTGGCTTCTGCTCCGCGGCTGCTGAGTGAGCCCTCATCTGGGACTCTCCTCAGCTCTTACTGGGACAGTGGCGCGGCTGCCCCTCTGTTGGTCTTCCTTGGTCTCTTGTGTTCTGGGGGCCTCTGGATGTCTGGAGTTTTGATCTCCTCCATACCTGCTTCATACCCTGGAGGACGGGGATGTGGCCCCCCCACACCCTCTAGCAGATCATTACATGGAGAAACCTTTGGAATGCAAACATGCTGATCCACACAGGTGTACACACGGGTATTCACAGACGCGGACTACAGCTTTCTTGGCTGCTGCCTCAAAGCACATTGTGCGCTGTCTATCTTGCGTGCTGCACAATATCGTTTATTATTTAGTATCTACTGATATCTACTGCTAGCTAGTTTATTGTGATGGTGCTGTTTTTTTTATTATGTTGCTCTTTGTTGTTTGCTTTCTCTTCTGTTTTTTTTCTCCATACAGGTGACCCAGGTGTTTTTTTTGTTTGTTTTTTTTTTCTTTCTTCCCCCCTTACTGTCTCTTCTCCCCTTTGGTTTTCTTTCTCTCCCTCTCTTTCTTTCATTCTTTCTCCCTGTCCTATCCCCCAGTCATGTCTGTCCCGTTTGTAGCAACTGAAAATAAAATAAATTCATAATTATAATAAAGGTCAATCAAATGGACCAATATGGCAAGGCCATGATGATCCACTTGGTAAAATAAATCCGCTTGGCATCTTTCTTGGCCTTAAGACAACAATTCTGATGGCTAAAGATCCAAACGGGACACAAAAAAGAAAAAAAAAAGAAAAAAAGAAAAAAAAGAAAACATGCATGTCTGTACAAATTTAAAGCAATCCATCTATGATGGTCAGGCTGCCATTAATCTTTAGAGGCTGTCTGCCAAACTTCTGCAATCAGATTATTTATTTTTAAATTTTCTTTGCACATGCTTGAAAACTATCAATTAAATATTTGCATTTTCCTAAAATCATCTTCTTTACTGAACATTTACTGAATAATTCAGCTTTCTTTGAATCACATAAAGCATCAGACATTTGCTCGTAATAATAATCCAGAGCTATGCTAATAATGTTCACACTACAGGAGGAAGTCAACAGCACTGTTTCTCACTCATTACATTTCCTGACACCTAAAGGTGGGAGCATGAATGTCAATGGAGAAAAAAAATATATCAATTTTAATATCGCCCTTTTTTAAACCTTCCAAGCAGCTCTAATTACATTGCAACCCTCATCTCTACTAAATCACAGGAAAAAGAAATCAAATCCATCTGGTACTTAACCCCTGAGGCTTTAAACAAACATGACCTCAATCTCTCTCCTGCTATTTTCTTGGCATATGCTGGCAGGCCACCTGTTTCGCTAACTGCTAATTTGACACTCTTTGGGGAGATGATTGATGTGCATTTAAAAGCCTGCTGACAAAAGAGACTCTTCTGAGTTTGACTGTGTGTTATTGCTTTGCAGACCTCATGGCCTCAGGCTGTATTCATAAAAATAGTCACTTTTGCTTGTTTGAAGAGACATTTGAATACAATGTGGAGAGCTCAGATTCATTCCCAAACTGTCACACTGGGCATCACGTCACATTGTAACATGCTATATTCTTTTTAGAGTAATTTTTCAGTCCACTTAATAAGTTTAATGAAATGGCAGTTTTTACCCAAACCATTATCTTTCGCTAACTTTACCATTAACTCAATATTTTTGTGCCTTAAACTAATTAAACAGCAAGTGGAACTGAAAATTTTAGTCCATTTCTCAAGTAATTCAGCACACAGCAAAAGTACCAATTTATGCCTGTAAAACTGTGTTATATTTGGCATTTTTAGTAGATTCAACTACAGAAATGGGAACAAATGATGTTCTTTTGCAACAGGCTGCTCGCAACAAAGAGCTTAAATACACAATCTTAAATAGGTTCTTTGCTAAGTGGTTCTGTTCCCTTGAATTAGGTGCCTTTTTATGCTTGAAGTGCCCAAACAAACAAAAAAAAAAAATACAAAGACAACCATTGCTCTTTGGTTTAGACAAAGGAACAAAGCATCAAAACATCAGCCTATATAATGTGCTCCCACTGTTCAGATGTTTGGTTAGATATAGAATAGGTGACAAAGAATCAGTGAAAAACTCACTTCCTGTTAAGGGGGAGTTTTCCCTTCCCACTGTTGCCAGATGCTTGCTCATAGTGGGCCGTTTGATTATCAAGGTTTTCTTTGCAATATTGTTGGGTCTTTACCTTACAATATAAAGCACCTCATCAAAACTGATGTTGTGATTAGTGCTATATAAATAAAATTGAATTGAATTAACAATAAATGGGAGGGTGACTCTTTGTCCTTTTTTTTCAACGCTTTGCTTTTTAATGATCATCCACTAGTTCCCGATGTGGCCTTTTTGTCCAGCCACAGTGTGGACCATGATATGATAAATACTATAGCTCTTTAATTAGACCCTATGCAGGAAATAATGAGCTACCTGTTTGAGTGTCCTATCAGCACTTCTCTCCGAAGGTTTGACATTTACTGAACCTCCTATATGGCGAGATAAGTATGCACTCTTCTGCTGTGGGCTCAGCAGGTTCAAAACATGACCTGAGCTCAGGAGACTTGGACACACACACAGACTAAAAATACTGAACTTGTCCCAGACTTCTTTAGCCAATAATCTGGAATGTGACACTAACACAGAAAGATACAGACAGAAGCTGAGAAAATGAGGGCAGGCCACTAGTAGTGGCTGAGACTACAAGACAGATGGTGCTGAGCGGAGTGGGGATTAAAGGTTTAATAGATGCACATGGGAAAAATGACAATTTCAGAATAATTCCTCAGGGGAGAATCTCTACCTTTTCACCTATGGACATTCCATAAATACTGCATGTTGTATTCATAACTATCACAGATTCTATTTAGTTAATGCTGGATACAATTTTAGGGAAAATGTTACCTGATGTCGACTTCTTATATTCCGTCAGAGGATGATGACATCCTGTGAAATGATGCTATTCATAAGTAAGAGGCTCAAGGCAGATCGACTTCAATAATATTCAACAGTGAGATTCACATTTATGCCAGCAAAACTCAGACGACGTGATGTGTTTTTAAACATCGTGTATCCCATTTCAAAAAGAAAATTTCCTATATTAAAAAGCAGCAAGTCCCACTTTGAAGCACTGAGGCCTTGTGGTCAAACTGACCTTATGATGTTTTTCCCAAAAGAGGATGCTTCCAAAAAGCCTTACCACACTGTCCTTGATTACAGATGGAATTGTTCTTACAGACTGACAAAATAATAAATTTTTTAATCTGAGTCACGAAGTATAGTAAGGCGACCTCTCTAAATGTGGAAGTCCTTTTCTGGTGGTCAGAAAAAAGGACTTCCAGGCAGCTGTGCTGGAAGCAGTGCAGATTTTCATAAAGAGATTACCTTGTAAGTGAGACCAGTCAAATTAAACCTCTGTACCCTGTGAGTGGCTATTCTCTGTTAGACAGTAAAGGCAGCGGGTGGCCTTTGCACAACAATTGCTGTTGGACAGTCTGTCTGTACATATGTGAATAATATCAGCACTCAGCAAAGAGTTGGGAATAAAAAAAATGGATATGTGTCAGTTAAATATTTTGCAGTGTCACCGCAGCCACTGGAGCATTGACTGGCATTCATCTCTTATATACAATATATTGTCTATTAACAGTTTGCCACTACAACTATGTTTAACTGACTCTGTGGACTCTTTTAAAATGGAGTTCTTGTTTAAACAAACAGGCCTGAGAAATGTATTGACTGCACTTTATTGTCTTAAAAAAAAGAATTCCACTTTATTTTATTGTGTCTTGTGTTATTTTTTTATATTGGCTATTACTGCATTTAATTTTCTTATTTATTTCCCTATTTTCTGCTGTCAAGCAGTTTACACTGTTTGCATGTGAAAAGGATCACTAATTAAGAATAATTACATTATTTGTTTTACCTGACTGTTTTAATGCTCTTGTATCGATAAAAAGTGTCAAGGTTTGCACACTGATTTCAGGTGTAACTGCCATATTGACTGGACAAAGGCAACTGATATACATCAAATGAACCATATAAAGTCAAAGTGTACTTATTTAAATAATTAATTATTAAGGATAATCTACTGGGTATAAACTGGTACTGTCAAAGTAAATTTCATTGACCAGAGTTATATACACTTAATGTTTTACAGTGTAATTATGTAACAAAATTACATGGAAATTTCAAAAATGTAATCAAAATACTTAAAGTCAGCATTTTGGGCATAAATATTTTTTTGAGTGAAGTTTGGATGTCTATGTATTCCTACTAGGTAGACCAAAAGTGTGATTTTGACCATTTCTTAAATTTATCTCTTTTTTTTGTGACTATTTATAACTTTTTACACTGGTCAATGGATTGTGTTGCCCTATTAAAACAACTAAATTAATTAACACTTTTCATCTTTTTGTTGTTGTTTAGCTAAATTTAGGCATTTAAAATGTTATTACTTTAAGAATTACTTTACTTTTTTTTACTTTTTCCAGCACATACCAACATTTTAAACTTATACAGAGGCTGGTTCAGCTCATTGGGTGAGCAGACAACCATATGCTGTATGGTCGGAGAGTCGTAGGCCTGGGTTTGAGTCCAACCTGCAGCCCTCTGCTGCATGTCTGCCTCTCTCTCTCTGCCTGGTTTCCTGCCAATCTATCCAATAAAGGCTTAAAAAAGTATACAGAGACCATTCATCTCACTATCCTCCAGCATGTTGAGAGTGTTCACGTGCTGATGTTCATGCAGATAATTCAAAGTAGAGCTGTGCTTAAGCCTCACAAAGCCAGCATGACTTGTTAGTGAGTGAATGAAGGATTTAATAGCTTGTTTTACTAGATTCACAACATTTTGCATCTAATCTAATCTCATCTAATGTCCATCTTTCGAAAAGTTTGCTTTATTAAAATCAAGCCTTATCAAGAAAGTTTTGGCTTTCTGTTTTTAAAGCTCATTTCACTCCCATGTAAGGACCAATAACAATTTTCCTTTTGTGCTGACATCCAATCTGTGCTACACAGAACATGCTAATTCTTATTTACTGTTCTCAGTGTTTTACACATGGCTACACTCTGTCTTCAGGTTCAGTCATTCACACCGAGCTGGAAAGCTGAGGTAGAAAGAATGGCTCAGTTTACCACTGTCTCCCATCCTCCAGTCCAGATGTCATGTTGGAAAGTCACAGCCGCATGACGTAAATGCCCCTCCCCCTCCTCCCCAATTTGTTCTTTTTCAATCCCTTTCTCTTTCTCTCAATGGATTATAGACCATCTACCTCGTGCTCACGTGCAGCTCTTACAAGGTCTTAATCCTTCGGGGCTTTTATTCGGTTTCTGAATGGACTCATCGTCAGAGCTCCTCTCCTGTTGATTTAGTCAGCGTATGAGCAGATAATCACGGCAATGACAGTAAAAGTCCCCGAGAATAGTCAAGTATTAATTTAATTTCCTGTCTGTCAAGGTTGAGTGGGATATTATAAAGTACATATGTCATTATAGGCTGTCAATTGGGGTCAAATACACAAGGACATATTATTTGCAAAATGTTTTTATCAGTGTATTTAGTTTGGCCAGGTTTTTGCATTAACTGAAAAGTGGAAAGGACCGATATTAGAAGAAACTAAAAGAGAGACAGAGGGAGATTCTTGGAGTGACACAAACTAATCACATATTGCATTTCATGGTTGATAAGTTAACTTTAAGGCCATCCGTACACTAAGTTAAAAGGTCTGAATGAAAAACTATTTTTCAAAACTTTTTATTTTTTGCTGCTGTTTAACAGTTACTCCTTTTTTAAAAGACACACATAATTTTGGATGTTAGAATATTTGGGAAAGAAGAGTATTCTTTAGGATCTTAGTGTACATGCATAAGTTCAGAGGAACAACATTCATGCCAGTGCATATCAATTAGCGTTTAATACAATCATAACCCTAAAAATCTTTTAGTGTGGGCTAGTTAATAATATAATAACAAAAATAATATACTATAAATAAAAAAATCAATAACCATTTATGGCATTAACTGTGAAATACACTACAAATATGTTTTCTTTAAATAAAGTTTTTATGATTTTGACAAATAGAAGTTAAATTAAACTCTGCTGTTGAAGGTCACAGTGTTGTGGGCAGACATCGCAGATACTGACACAGGGTGGCAGAGAGATAGTCAAACACAAAGACAAACACACATAAGGAAGATGAGATGACATAAATGGCAACTTTCCCATATTACAGAGTGCAGATACGCTTCCACCACAGCTGGGATTATCTCCTTCAATGATATTTGATGAAAGTGGGACCTATCACCAAACACGAGCAGCACCTCTGCACCGTGTGACAGGCGTCACGTGTGATTTATGAGCCGGTCATGAGAGAACACAGCGGTCAATTGGATAAAGCTTTCAGCTAAAAATGAGATTGCCGTGACTCCTGCTGACATGGGACGACAAGTGGTTAGATTTTGCAATAACAGGCTAGAATGTCAGCGTGATATGAAGGGGATGCTTTGCATCATATTTGCCAGAAACACATCACAGTTATGTGCAATAATATTTTTTATTTAAAATTTAGCAAGGCAAAATAAAGCGAAATCAGAGTGAAGTTAAATAAAATATTTGTTTGCTTCTAAATTTGATTCAGTTCTGCATTACTGACTTTGAAAAAGACTGCATCGGTGCACTCACACTGATGCACAGTCACTTCATATAGATTTGTATCAGTCATAGACCGGAAAAAATAAAAATGTTCATTTTTTTTGTTCACTTTGATTTAATACAACATTCTGCTGACACGATTTCTTCGGACCTCGCGGCAGTTCACTATGTGTGGACTTTGTTTTCTTTATAGACTCAATGACACTCAATTCGACACTCAGATGGTGCAAGAATGTGGACAGCGTGAGCAGAGGCTTTTATGCGCCGAGATTTACTTACAGTAAGTCCTTTCCCCATCAGGATGCCTTTCTGGTGACTGATTTCTGATCTTTTCCTACTCACAGGAATCACGCTCAGATGTTGAGCGCACACAGAAAAATAGAGATAGATGGATGGCATTGCTGATTAGAGTGAGGACTCAGCACTGTCGCTGTGTTTTCTTTTAGAAAGTCTTTACAAGCAGACTGATAGTGGCGAGTCCAAAATCAATGTCTTTTCTTTTTCTTTTTTAGACTTTGGAAAAACAGCAAATGTCCATATTTAATTCTTGATGATTTATTTCTCTGCACAAGTGAAGCATCTGCTCCAAGTGGCGCGTGTGCAGGATTGCAAGGTGTCGAGGTGTAACCTAAAGGTGCAAATCAACTTTACTGAGGTGGTGCCTGATCACCGGAGGCGTGGCATCATTCACAGTGACAGCACAGATTCTGTTACCATCCACTTTGCACCATCAGCAGTACTACAACTCAGCATTGGTAACTCAGGGCGATTGGACTTGCCAATAGACAATTAATTTCACCCTAATGAACCATATCAATAATGCAGACGATTGCTAAGTACTTTAGAAACAATGGTTCACGTGCACCGTCCTTTTACACATCCTCTACACTAATTTTGTAACCTCACCAGTTCATTGAATTTTAATCAGCACAGGGTCACAAATGTAAACTTTTGACACAGAAAAAGGGTCTTTTTGAAGGTGTGACAGTCATTATGACAGCAAGTGTGTCTGTGCAGGGTCTCTGCGAGCGAGCACTGGTGGCGCATTTCAGCTGAAAGTCACTGCAGCCGCAGCGCCCTAATTTCTGCTGATCCCATAATCTCACACACACCAGCTTGACTGTGGGAACTTGCTGCGTTTTGGTGCAGGAGCTGAATTAGGCATCGGGTCCTGATAGGGCCAAACAGAGACTCATTAAAAAAAAACCCTCATAATTTAAGCTGCTGCTGCTACACATGCTTGAGCTAGAATTAGACCAAGATCAGAGACAAAATAATTAATCAAGCTGCAAAAGTATCTGGGTCAGACTACCTGCATCCTGGGCCAAGAGAAAATGCTCAACTGTAAAATTCCAGATAAATGGAATTTGAGAGGCATTTAGATTTGGTGAACCAAACAAGGCAGTAAATCATTAAACCCCCCCAGTTTGCACAATATGATTAACGCTCAGTCTCAGCAGCTAATTTCTGCTGGATCATTATATTTGCTCTCACCAGCTTCTCGTGTCTGAAAATAAAGCGCCGATCGTTCTGCTTAATGTAGGATGGCCTGTTTTTGAAATGTCAGCTGATGTCAAACCCATAACATCCTATGTTACCCATGTGCCAATCTCATTATCCCTTCTATGTCTTCAGTTGCATATTTCATGACTGTTGCATTACCTTCACCGCAGCCAACAGTCTATAATTTACATCTTAGCCCAGAAAACCTCTCTCCCACCCTTCTACTAACGCTGCTTCTGCTTCTCGGTGTGTGGGAGTAACACCCATAAAACACCAACAGTGAGCTGCGGTAGGACTGAAAGGTGTGGCAGGCAATAAAAGTCCAGGGCTAGCTCATAATAATGTGCTCACCAATGCACCGAGCCCTATCAGGCTTATTTTATGATCCATCATGTGCAGCACATAAACACACACACGTGCACACAGGCATGCTCGGAGAATGCAGAGATAAACAAATTACACCTTTAGCACGCTGCAGATTTTAAGATGATAAATGCTCCACTGTGTTAATAAACACAAAATCATACTGGTAAATAACATGCAAGCAGACACACACACACACACACACACACACACACACACACACACACACACACACACACACACACACACACACACACACACACACACACACACACACAACAGTACTACAGGAAATTTTATGGATCAATGGCAGCAGACAGGCTGTGCATCATGGCTTTGCACTCTCACAAGAAATGTATCTACCAACATACGCGCTACACAAACACTTGGCCACACTGTTAATGCTTTGTGTAAATTATTTACAGCGTTTGAACATACAGTGAATTGTTGGCATGGAAGCAGAACGGCCGCCATCTCTTCCAAACCTTTGGCAGAAATGTGATATTCACAGGGAAACACGAAGCACTCAGAGAACGCAAACCTCCACCAAGGATGCTCACTCTGTGGGCAGTATTCACTTTAAAGGGAATAGTAATGTACTTTGTATACGTTCATTTTGTTTCCTTTGTTTTTTAAATGTTTAAGAGGTTTTTAGTGCAGCATTCATTTCATTGCACGGTAAGTTTGTTTAAATGTTTAGTAATAAATATGAAGTGGAGAAAGTTTTAGATCACGAGTTTATAACCTGCTACTGTACATGACAGTTACAGTATAATCAGCTATTCTCAAAAAGTATCCCCTGCCAACATGTTCTGATTAGTCTGAATACCTATTGGACTATTCAAGTCTATTCCTTTCTATTCTCTTGTCATTTTAAGTAGCTCTATATAGCATTTTTATCGCTTTGACCTTCTGTTGACCTTCAAGGACAGGTCTGAGGCCAAATGTAAACATTTGTGTGGTACTTTCTATATGTTGATAATATACAGTGCACAGTGTAAGAATCAGAGTCTCTATGTTATGAGGATTTTTTTTTTTGTCAATTTTGGATCAATAAATCATAAAGTTGACCTTGAAGACCCTCGTGGATGTAATTTTAATGGATCATTAACACTCTACACCCCTACAAAGTTTTATGAGAATTTATTAAAAACTTTTCCTTCGCCCATAAGAAGCACAGTTAGCACATTTGCCAATGCATTCTTCACTTTGATCAATTTGGCAAAGGTTTTCTTCCTCACCTAAATTGTGTAATTTATGGATAAAAAGTTTCTTTAGTTTTTTGTTATTTTCTACCCTACAATAAAATGTTGATTTACAACCAGATAAATGGATGAAAGAGACATTTACATTGTGGACATGTATGGTGGGTGATACATAGATGCTTGCATTTGCATGTGCAATATACACGTGACTATCTGATGGATCACCCCGCTGGTAATTAGGACCCAAATGCCTTCACAGTGACTAATTATTGATGCAGTCAATATGTGACGCCTGCAAATAAATACGCATGCAAGCTGGTAGAGTCATAAACGGCTCACTGCAAGCCAAGGGGGGAAAGGTGAGAAAGTAAGACGGGAAGGCTGGCAGAAGAAATGCATGGCGTATGCGGTATGATGTCTTTTGTAACTTATAGATGACAGTGATAAATTGTCTCAATAACACAAGCACATCTCAGGTAAAGGAGTCAAAAGGAGACATTTGTTTCTCTTATCCTCAGCTGGATGAAAAAAAACAAAAACTTTTTAGTTTAACTATTTGAAAAAAAATTAACTGTAAAACAATTTGAACAAAGTAGGTAAAAAATGATTGGAAAAGAATACAGATGAATGACGTAGATGAGAAAAACTGCCATGCAACACATTTCTAGGCTATTGTATCATTGTAGTCTTTTGTAAATGTAAAGAGGACTTCTCCTGATGGAAGACATGCTGTTTTATTTATGACGCTGCACTTTGCGATACAGGAAGGCAGAAGGGCTTAGGATTGCAATTCATAAACACACACACACACACACACACACACACACACACACACACACACACACACACACACACACACGCACAAAACTAATAGTAATGAAGATGAATAATTAATATTCATATGACAAAGCTGCCCTGAAGTATTAGCTGATGGCAACAGCGCCACTGTTTTCCTCAACTGTATTCAACACAGATGCATACACATAATGTTTACTTGCCTCTTGTTTCCCCCCCTCACTGTGCAGCTTCTCAATCGCGAAATAAGATTATTATGTAAAAAAAGCAAAGAGATTCAGGAAACTGAGCTAAAAAAATAGCACTGATAGCGACCCCTACATCTTGACTATTTAAAAAGCACATTACTTGGCTGAAAGAGGCCACAGCCATTAGGAGATACTGTATTTGTGAAAGGGTGTACGTGGTCTGCACAATGCTTAGGAGGTGCCGTCCACATGGATGGCAGAACCCGAGGTTTACATTGTCCAAGGCATCACGCTGCCTTTGATGAATTTCCTTCTTCCACAGTGCATCCTAGTACCAGGACTTGCCCAGGTAAGTGACACACACGTACCTGGCCATCCAGGGCATGTAAAAGAACATGTGATTCATCAGACCAATCCACCTTCTTCCATTGCTCTGTGGTCCAGTTCTGATGCTCCCGTGTCCATGCTTTCAGCTGTGGACAAGGGTCAGCACGGGCACCCTGACTGGTCTGTAGCTCTTCAGCCTCATAGACAACAAAAAGTGTTCCACTATTTATTCTGACTCCTTTCTATCAGAACCACATTGATCTTTTTAGTTAATTTGAGCTACAAGAGCTTGTCGTTGAATCTGATCACAAACCGCCCATGAGACTGTTGCTGGTTAACCACTGTTCATTCTTTGCACCACTTTTGATAGATACTGACCACTGCAGACCAGGAACAGTCAACAAAAGCTGCTCTTTTGGAGATGCTCTGACCCAGTCCCATCAAAATTTGGCCACAGTTTTTCAGACCTGCTCAAATCCTCACGCTGCCCATCTTTCCTGTTTCTAACACATCACCTCTGAGGAAAAAATATTCACTTTCTCCTTAGTAAATGTTTACTGAGATAATAGGCTGCAAACAAACACTGCTGAGGTGGCTTTAATCCCATTTTGGACCTGTGACAGTGTACAGTCAGGTGAGCAAGGCCTGAATCAAACAGGCCTAGAGAGGTGGCAAAAACCTCTTTCTAGCAGATTGTTGTGCTTGCCTGTAGTTTGCATGGAAGACGCCACTACTCTCTGAGGGGTAGTGAAGCTGTGAAAAGCATGATATAACCTGGAAACGGAGATCATTCGTCTTCAAAGCTAAATTTGCACCTTTTGAAATGTGTTGGCTACAGCGCTCAGCCACAACCTTTGCTATCAGTAACAAAAGCTACTGGAATTAGTGCAGCATTAATGTTGGGCACAGTGTGTTTTTCCTATGTGCCTTGTGGTTGTATCATGTCCTATGTTGAACTCGTGAAAAATGTGAGTATAAGGGTTTTTATATATTTTAATGTAAATACAATTCAATCTCGAGGAACCCTGTGAGAAATCTATTTCAGGGCAAAACCTGTACAGTATAGACCTGTTAGAAAATAACTGCATGTGATAATCTAGAATTATATTAAGGCAAACACGAAATATCAACATACTGTGATAAAAATAAAGTTCTGCTCATCAGAGCTGAGCTGAATGCAAACATCATTTTTCATTTCCTCATTTGAATTCTCCCTCTGGCCATTAAGTACCTGGATGTTATATTCAATGTCAGGAAAGTGTGAAATACTACACTTAGACCTGTGAAAGTTTCATCCAACAGACAGCATACATAACACCATGTGAAGAGCCTCTGCCTACACTAACATTACACGGTGCTGCAGCTGAGAATGTGTTGTTAATAACCCCGAGGTTAAAAGTTGAATTTGTTACAAGTAAACAAGGAAGATACACCTACACAAGAATCATTATAACGAGATAAAAGTGCTAAAAGGATGAACAATTCAAAGTGAGGCTGTAACTTTTTCAGAGTTGCTGTCACCTGCATATTGAATTTCCCTTTATTGTCATTAAAGAGCCCAACTGAGACTAGAGAGAAAAGGACTGCAAGCATCAGTGTACTTGAAATAAATCCTTCCACTTTTCATTACCAGAACTAGTTTGTAGCAGCCTCTAATTTGGATATTTTGGACTCATTATTGATGTTACATAACAGTAATGTTTAGAATATCAGTAACAAAATATCAAATAGCACCACTGAGAGTAAGACTGAGAGATAGAGTAAGAAAATAGTCGAGGAGCTGCTATAATGTAGACAACGCTGTACCAAAAGATACCAATAAAATAGTTTGCATTAATCTCAGTGTGTAGTTAACTTCAGTACCTTAATTGGGGACGTGACAGGAAGGGTCTCCAGCATGAAAATCTGCTAAAACAAACACGCAGAGCTACCTGCTGTGGCGAACCCCTGTGAATAAGTTAGCAGGTAAACGTAGCTTTCCCACAACCTTCAGCTGCTGCTTGTTTTTGTGTCTCTGACAAGACGTTTTGTATTTAATACCTGCAAAGCATGCACTGCTGGGTAAAGATCCCATAGCTGACTTGGCAGTTGAAGAATTTTGCAGTTTGCTTTGGGTTATTGTGAACTCTGCTGATCAGTTTTGATCAGCGCCGTACACGTCACAGTTCATGCTGCCGCTCTTGCCATCAGTCGCATTATCACCAAACACTAGTCGTCCATCCTGTGGCGGCTATTCATGCCAAGGCCAAATAACACTGATGAGCTGTTTCCTTCTCATACGTTTCTCTTCAGTTCTTTTTGTTTTATTTTTTATTTATCAGAGAACGTTTTTAGATGTAGGTTCTTTTAGATGTTTTTAAGTGAAAACAACTAACCAAGGAAATAATTTAAATGTCTGAGATTCTTGATCTGACCACTTCTGAAGGTCAAGCTTTTTCTACCTCTCTGATTGGTTTATTTCGGTTCTCCAGTCTAATGATGGTCTCCCTCTCTTGTGTGATTCTCTTTTTGGGCATCACATTTTAAATTGCAGTGAAACGCTACGAAATGGAAGTTCAACACTTGGATTCAACTCCAGATCTTTTATCTTCTTAATTTATAAAGACCTAATGAGTAAACAGGCTTCACTTGATCATAAAACTGCTTTTCAGCCAGTTGCCCAGTTACTTCTCAGGCTGAAAATAATGGATAATGTATAAAAATGTCTGTAATTTTAAAACAGTTAATGCAATTTTTTAAAAAAAATTAACATTGATTTGTTTCAGTTTGTAATTTGAATTAAAGCAGAAAGTCTGCACATTGATCAGGTCTTATCTGTGTGATTTAAAGTCCACTGTGTGTAATTGTTTAAAAGGTTATAGACCAACCTGTATAATGTTATTTGGGTGCAACAGGTCATTTGAGTCTCTGAATCACTGCTACTACTTTAAGCCGAGCAGAGGAAACCACTGTCCTACATTTCACTGGATGCCCATGTGAGGGGAGCACTTTGGGGAAAAAGGATGACATTCAGATTTGTTTGATGTTGTAGTCGTGTCAACTGCTTCTGCCAGCTGCCTACGTAAAGCTGGTACAAGGTTATTAAGCATTAAATAATTTACGTGAGTGAATTTATTTACATTCAAGTTTCAAAGCAGGGAGTGGATAAAGAGAAGTTTGACTTCAATCAGAAAAAGAAAAAAAACAATTAAGAGTGCATCACATGACCTCTTAATCTCCTTAGACGTGCCCTCAGTCTTCCTCTGGGTGCATTCATAAATTGTGTACTGCTGCAATTCTCAGGGGTATCTTCCCTTTAATCATTCTCTCACAATACTTGCCAGATGAAATTCTCCAATGTCCCAGAAAACAGAAAACAATATATCCCTCAATAACACTGTCAAAACGTATCCGTCACTTGGAATTCTGGTAGGCTGCTTCCCTCCAATTTTCACTTATAGATCTATTTGTTATTAAAAAAAAAAGCAAACGGTTGCTCAGAGGCCCTCTGATGTATGAGACAAAGAACGATTAGCTGCTGCTGAATTAGTTTCTAAACCCAGAAAAACAAATGAGAATCCTCATTACTCCATGAGTAATATTTACTGGAGTTTAATTTGGCTCAAAAATTACAAACGATCGCATTTTTACCCCCAAACTGTGATTTTGTGAACTCCACATGAACACCATTTTCACCCTGAAGCTCTCCACTGACACTAATGAAACTATTTGAGGGTAAACAGCTCTTAGTGGGGGGGAAATGGCTGAATAAATTATGGCTTTAAATAAAGAAAAACAAATTCAATAAAAAAACCAAGAATGCTTTCTCATTTGGTCAATCAGACAAATTGTGGCTGTAAACCAAAAGCAAATACGGTAATGGTGTGCCTCAATAAAAATTACATTTTCAAAGCCTATTTTGTGGAACTGTCACAAGATATTTCTGTACCTGAGCGACATTAATGGACTGAGCTCTCAGCTGTTTTATTTAGCAGGTCAAGTGAGGAGAGAAGATAGGCTGCGGTAAAATTTAATCATTAGAAGTAATTCAGGCGGGATGTCAGCTGAGGGAAGCGTCACTGCAAAACCATGTTAAGTGCAATATCATCACTCGGCTATGCACGGATGGCACAGACAGCCCAAACCTCCCAAATGGTTCGGATTGTGGGTGACACAAAAATGTGTTTTATGAGAAAAGGATTAATCTGTAAATAGGTTATCCCTGTTGCATGTTGGAATGTGACCCGACAGCAGAGTTCAGCAGACGGGAGCAGATTTGAAAGCTGTCAGTCTCAGACAAAGTGAGCGTAATGTGCTGCATCTCCATGCAGGCCGACTCGCTCTAATCTAGAGCGCGTTTGGATCACCTTCAGGTCTGCGGTAGAGGGGATAGTAGCTACTGTACATCTATGTCAGTGATGCTGTAACGTTTCCTAATGTCTCAACTTTTCCAATGTAAAAAAAAATTGACCCATCCATCCTTTGCTGCTCATTTCCCCTGGCACCTCTTCCTGCTCTTCCCCCCGTGCGAGTGGAACATTCTTCTTACCAATTCAATCCAATCCAGTGTTGAAGAATCTCTATGTTATCCCTGTCAGGGGCAGGGATAGCTCAGTAGGTAAAGTGGTCGCCCCATGATCGGAAGGTCGGCGGTTCGAATCCACTTAACGGCTACCCTGAGGTACCCCTGAGCAAGGTACCGTCCCTACACACTGCTCCCCGGGCGCCTGCTTAGTGGGCTGCCCACTGCTTCACTGAGTGAATGGGTCAAATGCAGAGAAAAACAAGTAATTTCCCCATGGGGATCAATAAAGTATCCATTATTATTATGTTATGTTACAAAGCATCTTGATGAATTGAAATTCAACTGAACCTAATTATTGGCTGTGTATTTTATTGTGTATACATGAGAATCTTTATAATGAAGCAGTTACACTCACAAGCCGCTACATTTGTTGCACCTTTTCAACTGCTTGTTATCAACAAGTGGTGGAAAATCCCATTTAGACATGTAGACATGGTCAAAATGACCTGCCAAAATTCGAGCTGAGCATAAGAACAGGGAACAAAGGTGATTTAAAGGTGAGGGCATGGATAGTTTAGTAGGTAGAGTGGTGGCCCCATAATCGGAAAGCCGGCAGTTCGAATCCACTGTATAGCTACCCTGAGATACCCCTGAGCAAGGTACCGTCCATACATGCTGCTCCCCGGGTGCCCAGTGGCTGCCCACTGCTTCACTGAGTGAATGGGTTAAATACAGAGAGGAATTTTCCCATGGGGATTAATAAAGTATACATCATTATTATTATTAAGTGACTTTGAATGTGGCTACTGGGATTTTCCCACAAAACAGTCTCTAGTTTTTACATTGAAAAAGAGATAATATCCAGTGAGCAGCAGTTCTTTGCATGAAAACAACTTGTTACTGTCAGAGAATGGCCAGACTGCTTTCATATCATGAGTATTGAGTTCAGTTCAGTTCTATTCAATTCAGTTCAATTTGCCAAATCATAACAACAGTCGCTTCAAGGCACTTTATATTGTAAGGTAAAGACCCTACAATAATACAGAGAAAACCCCAACAATCAGACGACCCTCTATGAACGAGCACCTGGCGACAGTGGGAATAAAAAACTCCCTTTTAATAGAAGGAAATCTCCAGCAGAACCAAGCTCAGGGAGGGGCGGCCATCTGCCAAAACCGGGTGGGGGTGAGGGAGGAAGGCAGGACAAAAAATACTCTGTGGAAGAAGAAGAAGAACGCAACGATAACTTGTTGTAATCAAGGTATGCAGAAGAGCATCTCTGACACAGAGGACATCAAACCTTGGAGCAGACCGGTTACAGCAGCAGAAGACCACACTGGGTGCCACTGCTGTTAGCTAAGAACAGGAAACTGAAGCAACTTTGGTCCGATCAGTATCAATTTCTGTTGGATCCTTCAGATAGTTGGGTCAGAATTTGGTGGGAAATGTTAACATCTAAATACTATAATAATGTAATATAATAATAATAATAATATAATATAATAACATCTAACTTTTAAAGTTTGTCCTTGGCTCACTCCAAATCCAGGGCAGCTGGACCACTGCTGACCCTGCACTGAACCCCATCAGTAAAAATTCACATATAGCAGAAACTGTTATCATAAATTATTCCTGCTTATTGTGGAAGGATAATGGATTTTCAGCGCTCTCCCATTATGACAAGCTTTTATATTTCCACATACCCTATTTTAGTAGCCTGTGGTAGTCCTGTGGTCATCACCAAGCTTTACAGTGGAGTACTGTAGGATAAGTAGCTTACTATTTTATCAAGCAATATAAGATATTTGTTTTTTCAAGCTTCTAATTCTTTGATCAATTGGTGCCTTTTATAGTTTGTTTTTCCATCACTGGGTTTTACAGAGCTGAGCTGCATTCACACATTAATTCTGGACACCGCTGGGAGACTCAGATTGGGATATTGAGCTTTCTTACATGTAGCAGACAGAAAGAGTCTGCTGCAGATACACTACTGGAAATAATCCATTTGGGTAAAGTAAGGAAGTAGAGCACACAGGAGGGAGGCTCACGATACCCGCTTAGCTGTATATTCACTGGACAATTGCCTTTGCTGTAGCACAAACACATGGGCACAATTGTACATTTTACAGCTTCCGTATTGGGAAAAGCCACCTCATTTACTGCATGTGTGTTTCTTGTGTGTGACTTTTTAAAAATTTAATCATGATTTTATACCTGTTATTAAGGCAGTAGAACAAAATGCTGAAAATGTGTCACGTAGCAAGTCTAAATGAATTTTCTCCTTTACGTCAGGAATGAACTTGTAAATAGGGGACCCCAGAAAGAGAAAAAGAAGAAGAAGAATAAAGAAAAATTAGAAATCAGAGTGCCTTCTTTTCACGGTGCATTCAGTGACCTTGAATGCAACACCCTATCAAGTGGAAATACAGCAGCAGAATTCATTAAGGAGACTTTACTGCTTATCGTGTGCAAAGACAGTATAAGGTTCTCTTATCCTGCAGCTTTTATGGCCTTAGTGGGCAGGATTCAAAACAATAATTAAACTTGAGGTTTTTTAACTTTCTTTGATTACAACCCGAGTATACTAGACATTTCTCCTTTTCTTTTTTACTAGCGTGTACTATACAAGCCTTTCTTGAGGAAAACTAATTATGTTTTAATGAAGAGTGTTCACATGATTTATAACAGAGGTGTCTCTGCTTCAGAGTCATTTGCTATATTTGATTTGCTAGATTAAGCAAAACAGATAAAACAGAAAATAAGAAGGGGAAGAAATGTAGAATCAGCTCAGTAATATCTTTAATATCAGTTGGATCATAATTACTGCACTGGCAGTGCCCTCGTTTTGTAGAAAAGAAAGAAAAGGCCCTCAAAAAAGACACTTTTCCTTCAGTTAAAGTATCAAGAATAGAAAGAAAACAAATTCCATTATAGTCGTAAAGGAAGCTGTCAAAGTAATACGTTTTTCTGCTGTGAGGTGTGGAAAAAATTTAAATTTGGACAAACAGCCAAATCTACATCAAACAAAACATTTAATCTCATCTTATGCTGAATTGAAAATGTAAATTCGAAATGAATGCAGAGGAGAACTGAACAATATTTCAGTAAAAACTATTTTAAATGTGTTTGAATAAGTCACCACAGAGTTAACAGCAGTGGATTTATGTCACAGCTGCATGTGCGAGTACTCGGGACAGAGCTGGCCTGGAGCAAAGGAGATTTGGCATCTGTTTAATTGGCCTCTGGCACCCTCAGAGGGCCCCTAAAAGATGGAGTGACAAGTTGGTTGTTTTAATTCTGTTCATGGATAAAATTTAAACTTTTCTGGAGTTTTCTTAGCAACTCAAAAAGTTTTGAGAAAGTGTATGCTGTAAAAAAACAATTATTTGAAGCGTTTAATGCTTGGGATCCAAAATTTATGACCACTTAGTTTCACCAAACCACTTTGGGACAGTATCAGTCATCCCATATTCTAACATTCAGTTTGATCAGTGACACTCTCATTATAAGATGGTCTAAACTTCTTGCCTCCGAGATGGAAATCTGCATATGCAAGAGATATATCTGTGAAAAATTCTGCTCAACCAGTTTTGTATTTTGCAAACTTTAATTCAGTCTAAAATTACGTCAGTGTAGCATCATATATGTACATCACTGCACAGCCGACTCAGTTTACAGGTGTTTGTATGGTGGCCTTGAGAGGTCAAATGCACTTCAGCTTAAGAAAACAGAAATAGAAAAAAAAAACATAGTAGAAGTTGAATAAAACACAATGGAAGTACAAAAAAAATCCAAACAAAATCTTACAAAAGACAACTGAAGTGTTTTTGGGGAAACAGTAATTTAATGTAACAGGTGCGGAAGTGACAAAAACCAAAACATGTGAAGGACTGAGACACACTGAGAAGAAGATCGGGATTCTTCAGTGTGGGAGAAAAGGGTGCAAGGTAACGTGTGTTTTTGTTCGCATCATTCTTATAATACTGTAGATACCTGTTTGCTATTAGCATTTTACTTGTTACTTCCACAGGTGTTACGTTCCATTATTGTCTCCTCAAAAACACTTCTGCTGTGTCTTGTGTGTTTTTGCAACATTTTTATATTTGCTGGTGTTTTTGTAAGTTGCAGTGCATTTGACCTCTAAGATGTATCATCTACATAATAGCAATAATGAACATACAGAAATGCACAATACTACCTTAAATCATAACCTTAAACAAAAACATATTTTTCCTTTCAAGACATGGACTGGACTTTTTCTGAGGACATTAATGACAGCAGTGATTAACATTACAGGATATACTCAAAAAATACATTGTTTTTGCAAAGTTTTTACTGCACTTGATTTTTATTACAAGCATAACATATCCTGAAAAACGACATGACAGTGCTTATTGGCAGCTATGGCTGGAAGCTATGAAGGAAAAGGGGTAATATCTTATATATAACCCTTTTCCTTCTTTGCTGCACGATATCCATATTTCTGCAGAAATTTTTACACCACCTAGTGCAGTCTGTGATGCATGAAGTTTTGCATGTCACGTCCACAAATGGAGGAAACCTGAGGCTTTCATGGCAACCTCCTGCTGTTAAGGGAGGGCAGCAATACACTTCTAGAATGTACAGAGCAGCGGTCCTTCGTGCACAGATACCCATTACACCAAATACTGAAAGGCGTGCATTTTAACTAACCTCCCAGCACAGATGGATCTTCCAACTGACTCCATAGGCTTGTAGGCATATGGGCACCAGGGGAAAAATGAGGCTGCTTGTTCTGACTGGCTAAACAAGTGCATGCAAATTTGATTGTGCAGCTCTGCACAGTGCAGAGTCAAGTGAAGGCATATATTAAGAGACAGCTCTGTGAAGGAGAGGACTTGTTCCTTGGCACCAAGGATGCTACTGTGATGCTTTACAGTATCAAACACTTAACAGTAAAATGAAAAGAAACCTATCAAGTTGTTTATAGTCCAGCAGTCTTGTAGCTCATTACAAAGACAATTACACGTTATTCTCCCTAATGGCATTCTCCTTCATGTTTGACATGCAGAGAGAGTGATTGTTAATTACAGTATCCCTTAGGCAGCAAGGATGTCGAGATAAAGGCAGGGGGGGTAGAGCAGCAAAGGCAGCTGATTTAACAAACGGACCAACATCCCTGACCTTAACAGCTGCCAGGTACATTTAGAGGGACTGAAGGAACAGGGTAAGGCCAGAGGTACAACCTGATAATAATAGTAACAGTATAAATAACAAAGTTCACTGGAGGTGTAAGCAGATGCAGAGGGGAGGAGATGGTGGATGGTGGAACCCCAGAGGTTGCAGTTTATTTATATTTTCATGTTTATGCCAATTTCCATTTCTCCATCCCTCTCCTCCCCTCCTTCTCTCTCCAGGAAATAAAACCCGAGGCTCTCATCTGCACCATCAGCAGCAGTGTGAGCAGAGGCACTTTTTGTCAATTTGACAGCAGGCAGAGTTGGTACACAGTAGGAATATATGAGAAGTATTATCCTGACACGCAGCACACACGGACCAAATGTAGGAGCAATTTCATCCACGAAGATAGACTGCAATCCAGGTCCATTTATTTCCACATGTATGAGTGATAGAGGAATATCGCACTCAAAAGAAATGAGAAGCTAAACGTCTGGTGCACCTAAAATGCTGAGAAAAACTTTGGTGCCCTGCTCCTTCTCGGCAGTTATTGATGCTCTGACTCTTCACAGCAAGGGTTTGGCTGAAAAGCACATTCTGTTACTTAGGTTGCCATGCTAATACTGCGTTTTATTAATCCTTATCTGTGTGGATGATAAAAGAAGTGGCAGGACTGTATGAAAGCACCGGCAATTTATATTATTTTCTCTAGTTAAAAATAAGTGTATAGCCTGTTGTTATAACTGATAAGACCAGTATGTTACACAATGAGGCATGACAAGGTTGATTTGTTGGCTACTTTGAATTTCCCTTATTAGAGTGCCATGAAATTAGATCCAAACATTCTTGTTCCCAGGAGTTTATGCTGTATCCTGTTGACAGTGAAATATGATCTTTCCTGTAACGACTAACAACAGTTGTCCAGATCTTTTAGTGTAAATCAGAAAAGGCATTTTCATTATGGCCCAGTGAGTTATATCTCATGACTTTAACCATGACAGCTTTCTCCTGTTAACAGTATTTGTGCTAAGCTAATTAGAAATAATCACACTTCTGAAAATGCTAAATGTGAATCCATTCATCCACTTATCTTCTGCCTCTTATCCGGGGCTGGATAGCATGCGAAGCAGTCTAAGCAGAGACAACCAGACATCTCTCCCCTCGGCCACCTCCAGCTTTTCCCAGATCCCATGACGATGGGAAACCCGGTGTTCCAAGCCAACCGAGAGATGCAATCTTTCCAGAGTGTCCTGGAGTCGCCCTGAGGCATCCTCCTGGTGGCATATGCCTCATTTGGAGGCGCCCAGGAACCATCTCAACTGTGATGGGGTAGCTCTACTTCTCCTTTCTAGGTCTAGCCCAGCAACCCTTCCAAGCTCCAAGCTCATTTCTGCCACTTCATGTATCTGTGATCTTATGGACAGAGGTGAGAGTGAATGTAGATTGGACAGCGTTGGTTTCATGCCCAGCTCTGCTCTCACCACAACATATCGGTACAGCATCTGAATCACTACTGATGCCGCACCAATGTCTGTGTCAATCTCTCACTTCAATCTCCCCTCACTCGTGAACAAGACCCTGAGATACTATTTCACAACCTGGACTCCACCTTTTTCTAAATGGGAAACATGGCCTCTGACTTTGAGATGATAATTCTCATCTGCGTCACACTCAGCCACAAACTACCACAGTGCAAGCTGGAGTTCAAGGCTTGATGAAACCAACAAAACCACCTCGTTCACTAAAAACAGAAACGAGATCCTGAAACCATTGAACCCTCAACCCCTCACCTTTGCCTAGAAATTCTGGCCATAATAATTAGGAACCCAGCCAGTGAGAAAGGACAATCCAATACCAATTGAGCAAGAGTCTGACTTGTTGCTGACATTTCGGACCAATGTCTCACAAGGGAACAAGGGGCTTGATACCTCATGCTCCCAAGGCACTCCCAAAGTACCCTTTGAGGGATGCAGTTGAATGTACAAATCCACAAAACACATGTAGACTGTTTGGGCAAAACTCCCACTCTTCCACTAATATCCTCAAGAGGATAAAGAACTGGTCCAGCTGACTCTTCCTTTTTAGCACTCTAGCATAGACCTTCCCAGGGAAGCTGAGAAGTTTGATACACCTATAATTAGGAAACACTCTTTGGTCCACCTTCTTGGAGAGGGGAACCACCACCCCAGTCTGTTAATTTAGGGTCACTGTCCCCAACTTCCAGAAGCATATCAACTAAGATTCCCCAAAACAGAGCCAGAGACATGAGAAACTCATAGTGAATATCATCCACCACAGGGACCCAGACACCAAGGAGCTATTTAACACCCCGTGACCCCACCCTCAATAGTGGATGATTCATCCTCTTCATTCTCTGACTCTATTGAAGACGTCTCAGTGGAACTGAGGGGACCCTTAAAATCCTTCAATTCAGGTGAGCAGAACCACATCCCCGCTGGTAGTATATACTAATATTTAGTTATTTTTTAAAAAATATATATTTTTAAAAATCCTTATATTTGACCATAATCTTCAGATGAACTTTATAATATCTAAATGAAGTGCATACATGTTTTAAACTTTTTTCCCTTCTTTTCTTTTTAATCTTGTACAGCAGTTGAAGTTTGAATGCCAAAGAACAAACTCCTGTCCTTGTCTACACTGACATATTCATTTATGCAGCACTCTTGCACAATAAAAAAAAACTGTCTTTATTGCACCAAACTGTGTCCAGAGTTGATGAATGAAAGGTACATTTAAAAAAGTTCTTTCTGATTAAAGTATTTTACAGAGGTTATGCTCTCAGAAAACTTCCAATAAGCTTTACACGAAGAATCTGGGTGGGGTTTTTTTTTCTAATGACAACAATCAGTTTTTGGGGGTGAATATATGAATTTTCACTTGTCCTCAAAGCTAAAGTGTAACAAAACCATACTATAAATAATTTTCCAGTTATGTGATAGAAGCCACAAACCACAATGCCACATTATTTTCTTTAATTTCACATTTTCACAGCCAAAATAATGATTTTTTTTGCCTAATGTGTTCACACTGTGGCTGTTTGTCTTTTTCCACTCAGCATAAGACTTTCCCGCAGTAGTGCAAAACGAGGAGACATGAAAGAAGAAAATATGGGAAACTTTCAATCATTTATTTATTTATTTTTCACTTTTGCTCAGACTTAATGTTCTCGAGATCATCTACTGTGCTTTAAAACTTTCATGTGAATTATTGAAGCGGTCAAAAGTACACACAAGGGGCAGAAGCAGCCCGAGGAAAGAGGTGGTGAAGTAGAGGAGGAGAAAGCAAGCCAAACCTTATGGCATTATTAATTTATCTGATTCTTACCACCCCAAGATTTACAAAGAACACAGAATGAAAACGGCTCTGGTGTTTTTATTTCATTTTTATTTCCACAATCCAGCTCGCCCTCTCTCATAATGCATTCCAGACACGTATCGACAGCGAGGAAACACAGCAACTTTGTGCAGTTCAACAGAACACCGAGTACGCTTTGATGTTTTAATCCATGTGGGCTTTCCATTTCTGAATAGGTAGGCAGCCTTGTGAATGTCCTCAAAGAATAAGAGACAGAACTGAACCAGCATTTGAGAGGACCTCACCGCTTAACCTGCGTTTTTCAAGGACTGCAAAGGCTGCCATTGGTTTTCAGCTTATCAGCTTTGATAAAGACCCGTTCGATGTCAAGCACACCCACTCACCAACACCTACTGCATTTTTAAATGAAGGTGTGATTCATTGATCAAACTGAGATTAGCGGCTTCAGCTACTGCTACAAAATGTACCAGATTAATCCAGATTATACTATACATTTTACCATTTCCATTTCAACAAACATTTGTTAAAAATACAGTATGATATTTTTCCAGCATTGACTCAGATCACAGATGGCCCATGAATCCACCTGATCTATTTCCACCGGCCTCGATGTGCTGTTCTATGTCCTGTGACATCCACCAAATATGAATTATCAATCACATTATAGGAGATCAACTATAATAAATTAAAGTTGAATTAAATGAACAGATGAATACCAGACACTGTCCTATATTCGCCAGGTCAGGACAGCAGGGCGGACAGTCAGAGCGCTAGGTCAGGTGTCTGGGGGATGTGGGACAGCAACCTGCTGTAGTTACACTACCTTTTAAAATATTTTTGCCCCCATGCTAGATATTTTTATACCTTTGATATAGAAGTACAAGAAAAAATAAATAAGACGAGGCATGATTGTTATATCTATAGTGCCTTGAGCGAAGTACAACCAGTGCTATTGTCCCATTCTGTTTTTTTATATAATGTTAAGTGACTTTCATTGAAAGCACATCTATGGCTTAAATTTCTTTTGGTTAAATTATATGTAGGACTAGGATTGTCAAAAAACAAACTATCAAACAAAAATCAATACTCAGTACCTAATTGTTGCTAAAAAATTACTAGCAGAGCAAGCACCAGCAGCTGTCCTCATCTCCTCCAGCTGACACAAAAATGCTGCAGACAGGCAGGCGCTGCCCCCTCCTCTCACTGGCAGGAGCTGACCTTCACAATGCTGAACAACACTTCATGAGGAATTTTGAGAGGTCAGTAAAGCTCCCGTTTTAACAACACTGAAGTACTGAACAGTTATCATAAACGTTAACCTGGCTAAGTATTAGCAGTCACCTGATAGCAATATTAGCGCTCTGCTATTATTAAGGTACTGTAGCAGTTAGCAGCCATAGCTAACGTCAGATGTCATTACTCCTGTCTGCAGGCAGTAATAATTTTTGTCTTATATTTGTGTCTCAGGTGTATTACTATTCTCTCAAAGTACCTAAATGAAGCTAAGAAAAGTGCAACAGGAAATAAACAGAGACAGAAGTTCAGCATTTCCACAGACAAGCAGTACCTAAGAGAACTGTAAAGTATTTTTCACATGTAGCTTACGGTTATGTTTAGGGATGGGCACCGGTTCTGACATAAACGGTAGTAACCAGACCGAAAAGCAGCGCACATTTCGGTGCTTTATTTCGGTGCTTTTTTTTCCTGAGCTGTGATACACTTCTAGCCAATCATTTTACGTTTCCGAGGATAGTAGGCGGGCCCAGGTACGTACGTTCAGTTAGAGCAGAGCTACAGATTAAAAATGCCCAAGGCGAAGCGGTCAAAAGTCTGGCTGTACTTCACAGCAAAATATGCAAACTCAGCAGCCTGCAACAAGTGCTTTAAGCTGATACTGTCACGACCTGCGGGGTCGGCAAGGCACTGATCAGCAATCTCTCTCCCCCTCCCCTGTTTTGCCGGGGCGGAACTCATGGCGGGTTCACGCCCTCGGCCCACGCCCTCCCGGATCATGCACACCTGGGCCTCATCAGACCAGCTGGTATATCAGAAGGAGGAGATCAGCTGTTCAACGCTGGATTGTTGTGAAGACTCCTGTCAGTACACGTCGAGCCCTAGTTTCCCACACTTCTGCCTCAGAAAGTAACACTTGTCTCTCTGTTCTAGATTCCCCGGACCCGTCCCCGTGTTTCTCCGTGTGGAGCGTGTAAGAGGTGGCTGGTCACTAGCGGAGAGAGGTTGGCGTGAGCGTGTGTGTGATCCCCTTGTTTTCCCTGGAGCCCTGGAACCCGTCCTCGCACATCTTGTATATAGCACTGTCCTCGCACTGCCTGTAAATACACTTGGTGAAGATTTTTGTGAATAAACTGTCTCTGTTACAACACACTCCGGAGTCCTGCGAGTGGATCCTCAGAGCAACCCGTGACAGTAACAATCCAGCCATACTATGGATCCAGCGGACTCAGCTCTACAACCCACCCCTCCTCCAGAAGCCATGTTGGAGCGACACGAGCAGATGCTACAACACATTAACCAACAGCTGATCGCACTCACTCAGGCTCTCGCTCAGCACGTTCCGCTGCCAGGTCCCGCTATGCCACCCCCGTCTGCTCCTGCACAGCCGCCGGCCCCGGAACACTCCACGCCACCAGCCCCCGCTTCCGCGGAACCCCTGGAACGAGCTCTACCGTCACCGGAGCCATTCGCTGGTGAGTTCCACAAGTGTGCTGGTTTCCTAACGCAGATTACGTTGCAGTTTAGGCAGCTGCGGCGAACGTATGAAAGTGATGGAGCTAAGATAGCCTTTTTCGTTCAGTTACTCCGCGGTCAAGCCTTGAACTGGGCCCAAGCAGTGTTACGGACTAGCCCGGAGATTACCTATGCTGATTTTCTCTCAAAGTTCAAAAGTGTGTTCGAAAGGGGCACCGGAGCTGAGGCAGCGGGCCACCGTTTGCTGAACTTAAAACAAGGAAGACGGAGTATGGCGGAATTCTCTGTGGAGTTCTGGACACTGGCTGAGGAGACGGGATGGGGGCAGCCTGCGCTGATAAGTACCTTATTGAACAATGTTTGTGATGTCCTTAAGGGCGAACTGTTAATGAGGGAGCTGCCCAAGACTCTATCGGAGGTGATCGCCTTATGTGTTAAGGTTGATGAACATTTGAGGGTGCGTCACCGCGCCAGCAACTACGGTTCCCAGAGGCCTGTGGGGCGTGCGGAGTCAGCTTCCGGCGGAAGCGGAAGTAGCGATCGGGAAGTGGACCGTGGCGACGAGCAGGAGCAACCCATGCAGATCGGACGCTCTCAACTCTCCCCGGAGGAGAGGGCACACAGATGGCGATCCGGTGAGTGCTTTTACTGCGGCCGCAAGGGCCATCTCGCCAAGGTCTGTCCTGCTCGGCCAAAAGACCCCGCCCGCCGGTAGAAAGGAGGATACGGGTGGGCGAGGTCTCCTTTTCACATTCTCCTTCACGCTTCATGCTAGCCGCTAAAGTGACTGTCCACTCTGCCTCTCACTCTCTTCAGGCGCTGATTGACTCTGGTGCGGAGCAGAGCTTCATAGATGCTTCCCTGGCTCTCAAACTTAAGATTTCCGCACGGGCATTACCCCACTTGTTGCAGGTCACCGCTTTAAACGGTCAACGTCTTCCCGACATAACTCATGTTACAGAACCCGTGTCCCTAACGCTGTCTGGGAATCACACTGAACTGCTGCAGTTTTATGTCTTTGAAGCCCCTCTCACGCCCCTGGTGCTAGGATTTCCATGGTTACGCCAGCATAACCCCGTGCTCGACTGGAGGGAGGAGAGGGTTCTGGGGTGGGGGGAGGAGTGTCACATGACCTGTTTGACAGCAGCTACTCCCGTTAAAGCAGCTAAACCACTACCACATGAGCCCCCTGACCTTTCAGCTATCCCGTCAGAGTATCATGATCTCAAGCAAGTGTTTTGTAAGGACCGCGCCCGCTCTCTTCCCCCTCATCGCCCGTACGACTGCAGTATTGATTTGCTCCCGGGTGCACCCCTTCCCACTAGTCGCTTATACAGTCTCTCTCAACCTGAACGTGAATGCATGGAGAAGTATATTAATGAATCCTTGGCTGATGGACTGATTCGCCACTCTTCATCCCCTGTGGCTGCCGGGTTCTTTTTCGTCACTAAGAAGGATAAAAGCCTTCGGCCATGTATTGATTTCCGGGGTCTCAATACCATTACTGTTAAGAATAAATACCCTCTGCCGCTCTTATCCTCCGCCTTCGAACTCCTGCAGGGGGCGACCATTTTTACTAAGCTCGATCTGCGGAATGCTTACCACTTAGTCAGGATGAGAGAGGGTGACGAGTGGAAAACGGCCTTCAACACGCACCTGGGCCATTTTGAATACTTGGTCATGCCGTTTGGACTGACTAATGCTCCAGCTGTCTTTCAGAGTCTAGTCAATGATGTTCTCCGAGATTTCATCGATCGTTTTGTGTTTGTGTACCTTGACGACATTCTCATCTTCTCCAGCTCTCTCCCGGATCATGTACATCACGTCAGACAAGTCCTGCAACGCCTCCTGGAGAATCGGCTGTTTGTTAAAGGGGAGAAGTGCGAGTTTCATGTGAGTACTGTGTCATTTTTGGGCTACATCATTGAACGGGGCGATTTAAGAACCGATCCAGCTAAGGTACAAGCAGTCTTAGACTGGCCCACGCCGCCTAACCGTAAGCAGCTTCAACGGTTCCTCGGTTTTGCAAACTTTTATCGGAGGTTCATTCGTGACTACAGCAAGATTGCTTTGCCACTAACCCGTTTAACTTCCCCTAAGGTGCCTTTCTGCTGGGATGATCAGGCTCAGGAGGCTTTTTCCCGGCTAAAGAAACGTTTCGCGTCGGCGCCCATCCTCCGGCAACCGGATCTCAAGCGGCAGTTCATCGTGGAGGTGGACGCCTCGGATGTAGGGGTCGGAGCAGTTCTCTCCCAGCAACTAGACGGTAAGCTCCACCCTTGTGCTTACTTCTCTCGTCGTCTCTCTCCTGCAGAGCAGAATTACGACATCGGGGACAGGGAGCTGTTGGCTATCAAACTCGCCCTGGAGGAGTGGCGCCACTGGCTAGAGGGCGCAACAGAACCCTTTGTGGTATGGACTGACCACAGGAACCTCGAATACATCCGGTCGGCTAAACGACTAAATGCTCGACAAGCCAGGTGGGCTCTGTTCTTTACCAGATTCTGCTTCACCATCACCTACAGGCCCGGCTCCCGGAACGTGAAACCCGATGCCCTTTCCCGCCAATTCACCACCTCAGAGGACCCCACCCGTGAGGCTCCCATTCTCCCTCCCACGTGCGTTATCGGGGCCCTGTCATGGGAGATCGAGTCCGCCATACGGGAGGCCCAGCGGGCGGAACCGGATCCAGGTACTGGTCCCCCGGGAGTGCTCTTTGTTCCCACGTTGGTTCGCTCACGAGTGCTACAATGGGCCCACGGCGGAAAACTCACCTGTCATCCGGGCGTTCATCGCACCGTCACCTTCATCAAGCGGTTCGCCTGGTGGCCTACATTGGCCAAGGACGTCCAAGACTTCATCGCTGCCTGTCCAACCTGTGCCCAGAATAAGCCGGTCAACCAGCCTGCTGCCGGCCTACTTCATCCCTTGCCTACGCCAAGCCGCCCCTGGTCTTCCGCCGCTTTGTCACTGGTCTTCCGCCGTCATCAGGTAACACAGTCATCCTCACCGTTGTCGACCGTTTCTCTAAAGCTGCCCACTTTGTCGCTCTCCCCAAGCTCCCCACTGCCCTGGAGACCGCCCGGCTTCTGTCAACTCATGTGTTTCGCCTCCACGGGATCCCTGCTGAAGTGGTCTCGGACCGAGGCCCACAGTTCACGTCACGTGTTTGGAGGGAGTTCTGCGCCTCCTTGGGGGCCCAGGTTAGTCTCTCGTCAGGTTTTCATCCACAGACCAACGGTCAAGCGGAACGGGCCAACCAAGAACTCAAAACGGCTCTCCGTTGCTTGACGTCCACTAATCAGACCACCTGGAGTGAGCAACTGACGTGGGTGGAGTACGCTCACAATAGCCTTACCTCGTCGGCCACAGGCGTCTCCCCGTTCGAGGCCTCCCTGGGGTACCAACCTCCCCTGTTCCCTGCCATCGAAGGTGAGCACTTTGTGCCCTCTGTTCAGCAGCACCTGCGGCGGTGTCGGCGCGCGTGGCGGGCCACTAGAGCTGCCCTTCTTCGCACGGCGGACCGGAACAAACGGCAGGCGGATCGCCGCAGGTCCCTGGCCCCGGCCTACTCACCTGGACAGAAGGTTTGGCTCTCGACCCGGTATGTGCCTCTCAGGACGGAGTCGCAAAAGCTCTCCCCCTCCTTCATTGGCCCGTTCGAAGTGGACTCCATTGTTAACCCCGTTTCTGTGCGTCTCAGGCTCCCCAGGACCATGCGTATCCACAACGTGTTTCATGTCTCGCAGATCAAACCTCACTGTTCCAGTCCTCTGTGCCCTCCTTCCGGACCCCCTCCGCCCGCCCGGGTCGTCGCTGGCCGTCCGGCCTTCTCCGTGTCTCGGATTATGGACGTCAGGCGCCGGGGCCGTGGCCTGCAGTATCTTGTGGACTGGGAGGGCTATGGCGTTGAGGAGCGTTCCTGGGTCCCGCGGGCGGCTCTGCTGGACCGGGCCATGGTTCGGCGGTTCCATGAGGCTCACCCTGGGAAGCCTGGGGGTCGCCGGGAGGCTCCCGTTGGCGGGGGGGTACTGTCACGACCTGCGGGGTCGGCAAGGCACTGATCAGCAATCTCTCTCCCCCTCCCCTGTTTTGCCGGGGCGGAACTCATGGCGGGTTCACGCCCTCGGCCCACGCCCTCCCGGATCATGCACACCTGGGCCTCATCAGACCAGCTGGTATATCAGAAGGAGGAGATCAGCTGTTCAACGCTGGATTGTTGTGAAGACTCCTGTCAGTACACGTCTGCCTCAGAAAGTAACACTTGTCTCTCTGTTCTAGATTCCCCGGACCCGTCCCCGTGTTTCTCCGTGTGGAGCGTGTAAGAGGTGGCTGGTCACTAGCGGAGAGAGGTTGGCGTGAGCGTGTGTGTGATCCCCTTGTTTTCCCTGGAGCCCTGGAACCCGTCCTCGCACATCTTGTATATAGCACTGTCCTCGCACTGCCTGTAAATACACTTGGTGAAGATTTTTGTGAATAAACTGTCTCTGTTACAACACACTCCGGAGTCCTGCGAGTGGATCCTCAGAGCAACCCGTGACAGATACTGTGATACTGTCAAAGGAGGTAACACCTCGAATCCGATGAAACACCTGGCGACGCATAGCGTTTTTTTTAAAAAGCCAAGAAATGCACCATATTTGATAGCTTGCTGCGAGACCTCACACCGAGCGCATCTACTGCGGGTGTGGTGCCTGTTATCGGACCCGGGGTTAGCAACATCCCCAAAAACACGAAGAGGAGAGTCCTGGCCCCTAGCCCTGCCAGTGTAGCAGAAATGATGAGGATGATGATGCAGCAGCAGCCGTTCTTCTCTGCGTGAGTAGCTTAATGTTGTTTGTGTGTAATTTACGTCGAGTAGGCTAACCACGTTATTACATTAATGCATGTAAGGTGAACTAGCAAACACCATCATAGCTACATGCGGCTGTCTTCTTGTTTGATGGCAGATACTCCCTTCACCCTGGCCAAAAAGGCTAAAGTGACCAAAGAAAAAGAGGGAAACGGCTAAACATGAGAGGTTTTTGGATAAAGTTTGTGTTTTTTCCATTGATTAAGCACTGCTTCCAGCCAAGAGTGATACCATATATGCCCCACAGCTGCAGAAAAGGCTAACATTGTTATCTTTTTACAAAAACCAGCTGAACATGAGAGGTTTTTGGACCAATTTTGTGTTCTCCATTCTTTAAGCACTGGTTTGAGCACCGTTTGAGCACTGGCACCGTTTCAAAAGTACCGATTTGGCACCGGTATCAGATAAAACCTAAACGATACCCATCCCTAGTTATGTTACAGTATTTTTTGCACTACATGATACAGTTTAATTTTAATCCAATATGTTTGTCAGAAACAGGTCTGTCTTGCTATAAATAAAGGTTAGAAAACATTGTGTTGTTTCAATATTACAAAAAAAAGTTTTCACCTATGGTAAAGAAACTGGTATTGAGTATCTCGAATTTTCAAGGGTATCGCTATCAAGTTTAAATTTCTAACTCTGTTCCTAACCACATTAGGTACAGAGTTTAAAACAGAAAAGTTATTTAATTTTGGAAGAAAAATGTATCTTTCACTCTTTTAGTGCTTCTGAATCAGCAAGAAACTCTACGGCTTTAATCTTCAATTGAAGTTTAATTTAAAATAAAAGTCAATAGAAGAAGGATTAAAACTGCCGGTCTGTGCATGAACCCATAGGGTTCATACATTAATGCAGCGAAGGTACACCAAGAATATTATTGAAAGAAAATCAGTTCCTGAACCAGCGACCCCTCGCGCTTCACAACTTTGTATCGTTGGATAATATAGTTGAAGTTTTCAAGAACATGAATAAATGATCAGATGCAATAACTTAAGAAAACATGAAAAAGGGGTTTTCTGTCCATTCCAGGAAATTAAATACCTCCAGGTGGTTCATTACACTGATGCGGAAATATATTTATAAAAATCCAATATTGCATTAAAGCGGTTAATAATTTGCAGCGTTGCCTGTAGTGGTATGAATGAATATTGCAGAATATCTAACAATTTGTAGTATCACATAGAGATGGACCGATCCGATATTACGTATCGGTATCGGTCCGATACTGACCTAAATTACTGGATCGGATATCGGAGAAAAATAAAAAATGTAATCCGATCCATTAAATATCACGAAAGCACCTCACAAAACTTGCAACACGCCGTAACTCACCTCAGAACGTTAGCACGTCGGAGCAGTATGCATCACGTGATATATATTACGTCTAATATATATACCCTAGCATGCGGGACCTGTAGGTGGTCTGGATAGCATGTGGAGCTTCGCTAGCAACCCGGCATTTCATCTCCGACAAAGTTATCCCGAGAGAAGTAAAGCAAGTGTGTAAGTCCATCTCTGAATGTTTGTAAAGCATTCCTGCGTTAAGCTTAACAAGCGACTGCCTCTCCTGCTGCTTCTTCAATCATGAAACTGCTTAACGATCAGCTGATCGGCTTTTCTGTCGCGAGTCCGTGTCTCTAGTTTGCTTTTGGCCCACTTTGCACCAGAAAGAGGAAACCAGCGGCTGAACAACAGCAGCACGTTTAAGCTTGATCAGCTGTTGTTAGAATGTATTTAATATTACTTTCCACTCGAGGATCTTTTTCTACCTAGCTGACGCTGGTAACTGTGCAGGGGCGGATCTAGCAAAGTTTAGCCAGGGGGGCCGATAGGGCATTAACAGGGAAAAGGGGGCACAAAGACATACTTTTCTTTCTTATTCTCATTTAAAATGTCTAGCTTTTAATAAATAATTATCTGACACCCAAAGTTTTAATTTGATGTAAAATGAATAGAAGTCAATTACTGTATATAGTAACTATTACGTCTAATATATATACCCTAGTAAGCTATAGTACTTTTTCCTTTGGGAAGGTACCATCTGTGCAGTCTGCAATTTTGTTGAAGAAAGATGTTGAATCTATTTAATATTTCTTGAAAAATAATTGATTTCTGTGCATTTTTTTTCACACTGCATCAAATTAAGGTTGATTACGTCGATTAAGCATCATGAGGTGGAGCGTGAGGGGTGGTTCCCTATTTTTTATTTATTTATTTTTGTTGTTGCTGGGAGTTGGAACCCTATTAGTTAGGTTGCTTAATATTTATGCTAAGTACTCTTTAAAATACCAGAATAGGGAGGATGGTGCAGGTTTAAGTTTATTAGATTGATCAGTATTGCTGAACTATGAAATATTTTTTTTTGCATACAGGTATAACAGAATAGCTTTAGTGTAGTTGTTGTTTTAAACTTGAGTATGAACTTATACAAAATGCAGCAAGATATTTAAAAAACAGTTTTGTTGATTAAAAAACATTATATCGGATTCATATCGGTATCGGCAGATATCCAAATTTATGATATCGGTATCGGTATCGGACATAAAAAAGTGGTATCGTGCCATCTCTAGTATCACATAGTAAATACTGTCCAGTGAAAACCTCAGTAGAGCCACCTTTATAGCAACCTACGTGAAATAATCACTTTCAGTATGGCTTTATCAGTCTGTCACATTGTTATGGAAGAATTTTTTTAAATTCCTGCCACAGTATTTAAATAAGGTTGAAGGCTGAACTCTGAGTCATTGGACCACTTTTATGATTTTCTTTTTTAGCCATTCTGTTGTAGATTTCTTGGTCTGGTTGGGATCATTGTTCTGTTGCATGAGCCAATTTCGACAATGCGTTTCCTGTCAGACAGAAGGCCTCACGATTAACTCTACAATACTTTGGTATACAGTGGAATTCATGGTTGGCTCACTGACTGTAAGGTGCCCAGGTCCTGTTGTTGCCAAAAAGCCCAAATCATCACCTGTCCACCACCGTGCTTGACGGTTGGTATGAGGTGTTAGTCCTCTCTCTCCAAAAGACATTGTTCCAAAAGTCTTGTGTTTTTTCCAGCAAACCTAACCTGACATGTTGTTTTAGAGAGAAGAGACTTTCACATGGCAACCCTTCCAAACAAGCCACACTTGTTCAATCTTTTTTTTAAATTGTACTTTACTGTAATATTTAACATCGTAACAGAGGTCTGCAGAGTCTGAAAGGGTTTTTTTGGTATTTTGCTTACATTTTGTGGGGGGCATTGAACACTCAAGGCATTTGACTAGCGGCACATGGCTGCTAGTTACCCTCTTAAGTAATACCTATGGAAGTGGCACGGGTGCAGAATAAGGATAGACTGCACAGACTCCTGTGAAAACGTTCTTTTTCACATGACTGTATCTTTATGTCATCCACCAGGATGAGGAGAGGAGTATTGCTCGACTTGACTGTAAAATGCATACATATTTATGGTAAGTGCTTATCTTAAAAATTGTATGCTTTGACTTGTATTCGAACACAGAGTGCTCATCGTTTCCTAACAGCAAACATGAATCTTGAGACTGTGTGAGAATAAAGGAGCACCTTGTGACACTGCTCTGATGAGGCGGCTCACACTCTCTGGGAACTCCATCCATTATCGTAAACCACACTGAGCACAGGCTATATTAAAGCATTTACTCTTTTGCATGCTTTCACTCGAACCGCTGGTGAATCAGTGTAATCTCAGAAGAGCACACGGTACCTGTCAAGGTTTTATGAGCATCATCACTTGACTGATAATTTGCCTAAGATGAAGAAATCCCTGGGGCCAGATAAAAAGACAAGATTAAATAAATGTATACAGTGAAGGAGATCAAGCCAAATATATTTTCCAAACAGAACATTTCACCCACAGGCCGGGGAAAAAAAAAACTATTTCACAGACCACATCCAATATATTTTAGACAATGCATAAATGATTTTAAATCACTTTCTATGGGCGACCACGCTTAATACAGAGAAAGCACGAGCAAAAAGTGACCTTCGACGGGTAAATCTGCTATGGCGGCTTGGTTAAGTAGTGATAATGGATGATTAAAATTTGACTTGTTAGCTGAGAGAGGATTGTCTGAAATTAGGACAAAGCGAGCAGACTGTAAGAGCATACAGTGGATTATGGATGCAGGTGGGAACGTGCTGAGCAAGCACATGGAAACATGGAGGGAGACGAGAGGAAGGAGGTCACAGAGATGTGTGATGACAAAACCCAAGGGGCAGGTGAGGAAAAGATGAGGAAAAGTAAAAAATAGAAATCCTAAAGAAAAAAACTTGCATTAGATAATTCATACCGGGTGAGAGAAGCAGTTACAGTGAGACTGTTAAATATTATAGAGCTGACACGACACTGCAGTGAAGCCTGGGTATTCTAGTTTTGTTAGGAAGTCCGTATGGTCGTGACTAATAAGTGACTCCTGCACAATGCTGTGAGCTTCAGTGACTGACAGAGGGCCAAAACCGCTCCAGTGTTCCAGATGGTGGACCTCAAACGCCTACGTATTATTCCAAATGGCAACAAACTAAATAAATAACCGCAGCACCAGTCACAAGAGCCCTCAGGAGTTTAGTTTTGTTTTAATTAATACTTTGGAAATTTCTGGACATATTCTGTTTGCTTGCTTGCTAAGAAAATGTATATCACTACAATACAAGACCACGCTAAACCTTTCTAGTCATGAGACAGCAAAGCAAGCTAAAATGGTCTTTAGCCTGCTAGCTACAGGTATTGGAAAAAGAAAGTACACCCTCTGTTGATTTTAATTTTTGATACATTATAAGAAATAAAGGGTCCTTGGAAGGTCATGTAAATACAACCTGAGGTAAACAAGGTGGTATATTACATTGTGTCATTATTTATTTAGTAAAAGTTAAGCCAAAATCCACAAGCAGTGTTTAAAAACTAAGAGCACCCTTCATGGAGTTACATGTAAGAAGGTAGGTAGCATCCAGTTGCTTTTAATCAAATGCATTTGATAAATTGATCATCAGCAAGTGTGAGCTGATGAAAGGAGAGGTTTTGGGTGTTTGCTGGTCTGGAGCGTTCAGGTGTGTATTAACACAATGGAAGATCATAGAGAAGCAACTGCTGCTGCCCATCAATCTGGAAAGTGTTATAAGGCCATTATATCATTCTACAATGAGGAACATTCAAGACAGATGGCAGTCTTCCCAGGAGTGAACGTCCCTGCAAATTTACCCCAAGGTTAGTCTGAGATGTAGCTCTGCAAAAAAAACCCCACACCTCATTGCTGCAAACTGCTACACCTCAGATTTGACAGACCTCACTTAGCATGTTAAATTTTGAAGTTCATTACAGCACAGTTAGAGAAAGACTGACCAACTATGGCTTGTTTGGATGTATTGAGAACTCTATTTTTCTCTAAACTGTGTGAATGTGGCAGCACAACTTAGGTTTGCACCTTTAAATGAAAGTGAACAAACTCAAGCAATGTAAAGAAAAGGCCATATGAGAGCATAGCAAGTACCCAGCAGTCTCTGCAGCCAAAATTTGATGTGGTGTGATGGCAAAAAGTTCACCATAAATGACTAAAATGCAATGTTCTTTTATCCCAATTGATGAACAGAAGAATTACTGCAGAAAAGCTTCCTAGGAAGTTCAGGAAGTGTGTTTTCAGACAGCATTTCTGAGGCACTAGGTGTCTAGAATAAATGGTCAGCCAACTGATATTCAGGGTCAGGATGTTTGCTGGGTAATTGCCTGTAGACTTCCCAAAGTTGAGTTATCGTCATGTGTCCTTCCTGCTGCTCTCTTTGCCCACACAGCACCTTCCCTTTAACAAGAACATTTCCATTTCCAGTCGTGAGCATGCGAATGACACAGATACTCCTTTGCTGTATGCTCAGTGTGAGACAGGTCAACATCAGAGAACACTTAACGAAAAGATTAACTTTTTTGTTTGCAAGCAAAAAATCTCCCAAAACTTCCTTAAAAAACATTATTTATGTTCTGCGTGGGCCACGACTTCCCGGAGCACTATTGCCACTGTGAGGTTGCCAGCCAATCGGGAACATACAACAATGTGTGATTTTATAATTGTGCGGATTTTCGGGAAGTCAAAGTGTCTTTCTGTATCTGCTAACTGGCTGCAGTTTGCTTCCCCTACACACAGGATTAGTTTCAGTCTCCCTACCTCACTCTTGTCATGAAAATAACAAGACGCGTGTACTTCGCAAATGATTAAAAATATAACTTTTATTGCCCTAAATGTATAGTTTCTGTTTCTTTGAAAAAAAATCTTTAAATTTTCCAAAATTTTGTTGGAAAAGCTCCATGCAGACAAACTTTATCTAGTGACATGATTCAGCAAACAAATCTTTCTAACAACACACGTTTTAAAAGGATTTATTTCCACCAGAAAAAGCTTTATCTTGGTCTCAGCAACTGAATGTCTGAAAACAAGAGTCTGGAAAACTATATAACAAATGGCAAACAGCTGGGAGGCACAGAGGCAGCGTGGGTGATGAGATGGCAGAGCCGAGGTTGAGCGTCGCTCAGGAATTCCCTTTGACTCAAGTGGAGAGCTGGAGGAGGAGAGGTAGGCTGACGTGTTTTTCTTCTTCTCTCTTTTTTTGCTTCTGACTGCATTAAAAAGGGTGAGGGGGATTAGCATAAGGAAAAACATCTACATGCCACAGTGTGGTGGTATGTAGCTTCAATAAAATATTTACTTGAAATTTACATTACCACATCTACATATTATTAATTCATGCACAAACAAATGCCGCAAACAACTCACGCACGACACCACAGCACCCCACATAACTCTTTCCTTCTCCATCTCATTCTCTCTGACCTTCCTTTTTTGCTCTAACCAAATAATTACTCTGTGAGGAGCAAGATATCAAGGTCGGCCACCTCCGGGCTCAGGTTTATAGGTCTTAACTCAGCGGTAAGACTGAATTAGATAACCTGCACAACTGAAGGAAATGGATAGACACAAAGTGGGCGCTGCAATCAGTGTCTAAAAGTGACTGCAGCATGTCTTTAGTGCTCCAAATGGCCTGTAGGGGGAGCTTCTTCTGCACATCTTTAATGCAGCAGAACTTGAAGATGGCACTGCTGTAAGAAATCGATTGATTTGGGCAGCAAAGAAGAGAGCAGAGCTGGATGACTAAATTTGTATGCACACGCTGCTGTACTGTACAGTGTTGTAAAGGTGTATTTAAATAAAGTCTAAAAATTGAATTCACCTGAGTTCTCTTAAGACCTCAAAGGGCATTTTTTTCTCTATAAATTCTCCTTGAAAAGAAAACTAATATGAATCAAACAAATCTAAGGCAGAATTTAGCAGCAACCTGCAATGGTTGAGGAAAAAAAAAATACAGCTGTCCTCCTGCAGCTCTTTTCTCTGTGTCCTCAGCCACTCCCATGGGAAGCTCATGGCTGTGTGCACATGCTTCATACGCGCTAAAAATAAGTCATCACTGGCTTTTTGCTGTTCAGGGTGAAAAATCTCCACCTTTAATAAACTGCTGATCTTCATCGCTATCATTGCTACCTCGCCTTATTGGTCTGAAAAGTGAAGACCTGTGATTGGCTAAAGTCTCCTGTTACGGCTACTCTTTTAAAGCCAGGGCTGAGAGGAAGCACAAACACTTAATTCCTGCTCAGACATACTAAATATGCTAAAAAGGTTTATGCAATGATGATCCACCACAGCTTAAGACCGTTGAAATATGAAAAACATATACTCTCAATCATGAACTCACACAGAGCTGCTCTTCTTGGTCAGCACTTCTCTGCATTACATAACTGTCTGTCCTTACATCAGAGACATTTTGGTGCTCTTTTAATCCACTGGCTTATCTCTGCTGAGTTTTAGCCAGAGTGGTGTGTGCATGTATTTGTATGCTCTTGTGTATGCGTGTGTGATATTCATTATACATGGATTTGTCGACCCAGTATAGCTGCTAATAGATTCTGTAATTCTAAACAGCTTAAAGCAAAGTAACACACACGCGCGCATACAGAGCTGACATATTTCTGAGAATGAAAAACACATTTAAATGAGAGCCAAAACTTGAATAGCAAAATATTATTGCTCCTTATGATTAAACACTGCAACTTTTTTCTACACATTTTAATCATTTATCATGAGCACATAAAGAACAAAATATTGTTCAGTTTTTATTCATTTAAGTCAACAGTGCAGCAAAAGTAATTTCCTCGAAGAAAACGAACACTACATATGGAAACTAAAGGTAACGTACAGAGATGCTACCTTACCTTCAAAAAGAAATGTGTCAAATGTTCTTCTTCTAAATGCTTTAGCAGGAAAACAAACCATATTTTTCCAACTTGCACAATAAACACACAATACTTTAGGGGCACTGGTTGTGTTATAGGGTGACTTAACTTTGCCCTTGGGCGATAATGCTCCAGGTACACTTTATTTGAGTGAAACATGTTGACTTGTAGCCTTCGTCAATGTCATAATGAGAAAAAAACAGAAACAAACAAACAAAAAACAGTTTAAACAGCATACAGTGGGGCAAAAAAGTATTTAGTCAGCCACCGATTGTGCAAGTTCCCCCACCTAAAATGATGACAGAGGTCAGTAATTTGCACCAGAGGTACACTTCAACTGTGAGAGACAGAATGTGAAGAAAAAAAAAAAATCCATGAATCCACATGGTAGGATTTGTAAAGAATTTATTCGTAAATCAGGGTGGAAAATAAGTATTTGGTCAATAACAAAAATACAACTCAATACTTTGTAACATAACCTTTGTTGGCAATAACAGAGGTCAAACGTTTACTATAGGTCTTTACCAGGTTTGCACACACAGTAGCTGGTATTTTGGCCCATTCCTCCATGCAGATCTTCTCGAGAGCAGTGATGTTTTGGGGCTGTCGCCGAGCAACACGGACTTTCAACTCCCGCCACAGATTTTCTATGGGGTTGAGGTCTGGAGACTGGCTAGGCCACTCCAGGACTTTCAAATGCTTCTTACGGAGCCACTCCTTTGTTGCCCGGGCGGTGTGTTTTGGATCATTGTCATGTTGGAAGACCCAGCCTCGTTTCATCTTCAAAGTTCTCACTGATGGAAGGAGGTTCTGGCTCAAAATCTCACGATACATGGCCCCATTCATTCTGTCCTTAACACGGATCAGTCGTCCTGTCCCCTTGGCAGAAAAACAGCCCCATAGCATGATGTTTCCACCCCCATGCTTCACAGTAGGTATGGTGTTCTTGGGATGCAACTCAGTATTCTTCTTCCTCCAAACACGACGAGTTGAGTTTATACCACAAAGTTCTACTTTGGTTTCATCTGACCACATGACATTCTCCCAATCCTCTGCTGTATCATCCATGTGTTCTCTGGCAAACTTCAGACGGGCCTGGACATGCACTGGCTTCAGCAGCGGAACACGTCTGGCACTGCGGGATTTGATTCCCTGCCGTTGTAGTGTGTTACTGATGGTGACCTTTGTTACTTTGGTCCCAGCTCTCTGCAGGTCATTCACCAGGTCCCCCCGTGTGGTTCTGGGATCTTTGCTCACCGTTCTCATGATCATTTTGACCCCACGGGATGAGATCTTGCGTGGAGCCCCAGATCGAGGGAGATTATCAGTGGTCTTGTATGTCTTCCATTTTCTGATGATTGCTCCCACGGTTGATTTTTTCACACCAAGCTGCTTGCCTATTGTAGATTCACTCTTCCCAGTCTGGTGCAGGTCTACAATACTTTTCCTGGTGTCCTTCGAAAGCTCTTTGGTCTTGGCCATGGCAGAGTTTGGAGTCTGACTGTTTGAGGCTGTGGACAGGTGTCTTTTATACAGATGATGAGTTCAAACAGGTGCCATCCATACAGGTAACAAGTGGGGGACAGAAAAGCTTCTTACAGAAGACGTTACAGGTCTGTGAGAGCCAGAGATTTTCCTTGTTTGAGGTGACCAAATACTTATTTTCCACCCTGATTTACGAATAAATTCTTTACAAATCCTACCATGTGGATTCATGGATTTTTTTTTCACATTCTGTCTCTCACAGTTGAAGTGTACCTCTGGTGCAAATTACTGACCTCTGTCATCATTTTAAGTGGGGGAACTTGCACAATCGGTGGCTGACTAAATACTTTTTTGCCCCACTGTATATAAAGACATATAAAACAAACATACACACATTTTAAAAGGATTTATTTCCACCAGAAAAAAACTTGTGTTGTCCAAAGCCAGACATCGTCCTTGGAAATGCGGAGTCCCCTATAGAAACTGGATGGCAGCTTATTTGGCACTTAAACATGAAGACTGTGAAATAAAGGCAGCGTTTATATTTTTCCCCAACTGATATCACACATGCCGTAAGATATATTTGCAACCTGTATAGCCCAACTCTGACAGCTGGGACAATAATGTAGTTATCTCTGTGAACCAATCATGTCCCGTTGTAGTCCCTTTGTAGGGACTTGTAGACCCCAGTTGGTCTCTACATGCGTGGTTCCCACTATGAAGCATGGCAATGGCATGTTGGTGCTTTGCTGGTGAAACTATTGGGGATTTATTCAAACTTGAAGGCACACTGAACCAGCATGGCTACCACAGCATCCTGCAGTGACACGCCATCTCACCTGGTTTGTGTTTAGTTGGACCATCATTTATTTTTCAGCAGGACAATGACCCCAAGAAAACCCCTGGGCTGTGTAAGGGCTATTTGACCAAGAAGGAGAGTGATGGAGTGCTGCGCCAGATGGCCTGGCCTCCACAGTCACTTGAACTAAACCCAATAGAGATGGTTTGGGGATGAGATGGTCCGCAGACTGAAGGTAAAAGGGCCAACAAGTGCTCAGCATCTCTGAAACTCCTTCAAGCCTGTTGGAAAACCATTTCAGGTGACGACCTCCTTTTATTTACTCATGACTCAGTAAAAAAAGTAAATAAGTAAATGAACATTTCAGAAGCATTTCTGACCAATCAGTAATTTTACTGGACGTGTAAATCACAGTACTCGCTTTCATTTTTTAAAGATGTGTTTAGCTCTGTTTTTTCGCAAATGTGCGAACAATGACCTTCAACCGAAATCTGCCACAGGTCGTGTTTTGCTCTCTGTCCCAGTCTGAATGGGCTCTTAGTCTCTTATCTCACTGAGAGGGCCTAAGCCCCTCAATCCAATCATTTCTACCTGATGATGTCACTGTGCTCAGAGGCTTGGGCCAGAAAAGAGGGTCGGGAGAGAGGAAAAGAGAGAGAGACAGAACACAGCCTAATTTGATCTGCTTCTTTTACACATGTGTGTGTCTTAGCATAAGGGAAATGCTGACAACTTGTCATAATGCTTTCATTCCCATTCCCCACCATGAGTGACTGCACCAACCTCCAAAGTATCCCTGCAACCTTTTCACCGGCAGACCAGGTGGTGTTACTTGAGGGTTATCCCTACACAATATATGTTGTTTTTTTTAGTGAACATGTTTCTGGGCTTCTGCATTGGGACTTCAGCGGTAGTGTTTCGCATTTTTGTAAATATCCTTTGCATGGGGTTTCTTAGTTAGCCTTAAAGACAATAAATGCTAACAAGATGACATGTTATATGACTTGCACTATAAAAAATGTGTAAAAATAATCTTTAATTTTATTTTTTGTTGAAATGGTCAGCATTTCCTTAACTGCTTAAGTTAAAGTGAGCTCTCTTTCAACATGCTTTGCTACAAACACGAGTGCAGTTTAAAAATTTTCTCTCTAGGCCAGAATGTTAAAAAAAGAAACACAAACTATCCCAGTAACTGTATTTAAAAGCCTACTAATTTGAAATATTCAGATATTACCAAGGCTATATTTACAAGAACATACTACACAGTAATTGTGATTGAGAAATTGCTGCTATGTAAGTCTTAAGTGCCATTGTTTTTTGGGTTTTTTTTTTTGTGTTGTCCTGATTGGCCACAATGTTCAACTCTGTTCATTAAAATGGGACTTCAGGCACACAGTGGGTGATGCCACTTTGATTTACAGCAAATGGCTTTTTAGCATTAAGTCATTAAGCAAGATGTGCAAACCTGTGCTTCTTGACTTGCTATTATTCTGCAGCTGACCGACTTTCAGTTTTTCAGTGGATCTTGGATATGTTGCATATGCATATGTTCTTACAAATAACAGTGTTCTCAAAAGCCTAAATAAGCCAGACTACTCCAGCAAAAAACAGAGCTGTTGCAATAAATTTTCAGCCTACTGATGCTGTGGTACATGTTGTGTCTTTGAATCCACACTCCTCACATCTCTATGGGGCAGGATCCAGTCTACAGGGACTTTCTCTCCCGGGGCTTCAATACGCTGCCTTGTTTTTATTCCCCACCTTTTCTCTCTCTCTCTTTCTAATGAATAAATATGGTTAAAGCTAGTAAGATTTCCGATTCAGTTTGATTTACAGCAACAGAAACAGAAATTAAAGCGGAAATAACAAATGGATGTTACTGATAACAAAACGTCTCGGTGAGCTATTTCAGTTGGATCCCACCTATGATTTCTCAATTTAGGAAAGAAATGATGCATGCTTCTCTAAACTTCTGTAAGGAGCAAGAAACAGGAAAAAATCATTTATGGCTGTGCAAGAAAAGGCCAGCATAAAGCTGGATGCCCAGGTCATTGTTCAGAAGGAGATAAACTTGGTTCTTTATGATATCCACAGAGATGAAATAAGAGTGAGAAGAAAGCTCAGGTGAAGGTGGAAGTGGGGGACAGGTGTAGATGGAGGTACCACCTCCAGAGCTTGGTGCAGATGTTTACCAGCTGCGACCAACTCACAGGAAAGACTTGGACAGTTTCTGCACTTAAATCAGCTTTTGATAGCACCAGAAACACCGAGGACAATCCAAATTCAGGGTGTTCTATTCAGAGTCATTGCAGCAAACAGAACTGTCAAAGCAAATGGTAATCAGGTAAAGGCTGATGGGACAATTAAGCACCACTTTTATTCCGTAAGTACATGCAAAACAATCTACGTAGGCGTCTTTGTGTTCGGTTTTTGACAATTTATTTAGTCTTTATTCTGTCTGAGGTGTTTGTTTATTTTGAAATCACTTTACTTATGTGCACAGTTATTTTATTCCATCAATTTCCATGTTAATATCTTTGTTAGCCTCTATAGTTTATTCCCCTTTCTGTTCTGTTTACTGTGCTGTTTTTTTTTGTGTTTTTTTTAGCTTTGTAGCTTTCTGCTTTCTCAGCTCACGCCCTGCTGTGTTTTTATACCTCAGTCTGTTTCTTTTCGTAGGCTATAGTTTTTTAATCAGGCCCCATCTCATCTTAAAGACCTCAGAGGACCGTATCACCCCAATAGATTACTTCACTCTCAGACTGTAGGCTTACTTGTAGTTCCTAGGATATTTAAAAGTAGAATTGGAGGCAGAGCCTTAAGCTTTCTGCTGTGGAAACTACTTTTCTTTTTGATAAAGCACATAGTTTGGTCTGCATCAGGTGACCCTGAATCCTCCCTTAGTTATGTTGCAATAAGCCTTGGCTGCTGGGGATGTCCAACGATGTGCTTCTTCTTCACACATCTTTTTCTTTGTGTTTATAAACCATTCTGTGTTTAATCATTAGTTATTATTCATCTCTGGCTGTCTGTTCTACAGTATGCTTTCGGTTGTGCCTACCTATTAAATGGAAGATTTTCCTTCCCACTGTTGCCAAGTGCTTGCTCATAAGGGGCAGTTTAATTGTTGGGGTTTTCTCTATATTATTGTGTGGCCTATACCTTACAAAATAAAGGGACTTGAGGTGACTGTTGCTGTGATTTGATGCTGTATATAGAAAAAAGCTTAGCTGAATTTATTATGAGTAAAGAGTTTTCTCTCACAGCGTACTGGTGCGTGTTAAACATTTGGGTCCTATCTGAATTCTGACACTACAGTTCACACTTATCTCCCACTCAACTTATTGGATATCTTTCAAGACTTAAGCCCCAGAAGGGAGCCAAAACTGTTGTTCTTGGGAAATATTGAGTGGAATGATTGTACAGCATACATCTTTATAGCTTTTTAAGTATTGAGTTGTATAGTATAAATAACTCTTAGGTTTTAACTGTTATATACAGACAACATTGGAACAAATTTGCCAGTAATGAAATTCTTCTTCTAATTTTCAGATTTTGTACATTTAACCCCTAAAAAAGCAACATATTATATTAATAAGGAAGTGTAAATGAAGTAAAACGGATTAAACAAGCAAACAAAAAAAAGTGGGAGTCTCCCCCTCTCACAAACGGGACACTGACCTGCTCCTGCTCAGCGAAAATGGTAGATTGATAGGCCTTTGGTCCTCCACCCAGCTATAAAGAGTAGCAGAGGAACTAGGGAGTGTCTTGTGCAGGGGTGCTCAATACGTCGATCGCGATCGACCAGTCGATCGCAAAGGTAGTATTGGTAGATCGCATGGCATTAAAAAAATAGATGCCAGCCTATCATCCATCCCGTCACTTGATTGATACAGGGAAGCCAGTCAGATGACAGCAGATTTTTTCTGACGCTTAGGTCGCTGCGCATGCGCAAACAGCGGCGCGAAGTGTAGTAAAACTGACAAGCTAGTCAGCGAGTTAACTCCAATTTTTAGCTCTCGGTTTTTTCTCTTAAACCTGGCCGTCAGCAGCTACTGTCCGGACTATGCATCCCTGGCTGATTCAATTCAGTGCAAGTCATCAGAGTAAACTCAGGTAATGACAAAAAATTTACATAGTTAATTGTGTTGTGAAATATTGGATATTGCGGTTATGCATGTATATACATTGTAGATATAAAGAATCCTCAATATATTTATAAATAAGTATATGTTTTGGATTTTTGTAGTGGGTAGATCATTTTGACTTGGTCATTTTATAAGTAGCTCACATGCGGAAAAAGTGTGAGCACCCCTGGTCTTGTGTGTATACTCTGTCCCAAAGCAGCTCTTCTTTCATGAGGAGTTTGCGTGTTTTCTTTGCATTCCTGGGATTTTAACCTATAATCAGAAGTTCTATGCAAGTGGGAAACTCAAGACTCATAGGTGTGACTGTGGACGACTTTTGACAGCTTCCTGTCCAGGTGGGATTTGCTGTCTTTAAAGCAAATCATTCTGGGATAAACTCAAGTCCCTTGGTGACCCAAGACAAACTAAGTGCAGAAAACTATGGATTTGTGTTTTCTGGGATCTCTTTGTCTCTTTAATGCTCAGAGGTGCGCAAGTCTTACGCTTTATTCTACTTTCTCCTTTTGTTTACATTTGATGAAAGGATCTCCTTGAAGTATTTGATGTCTTCATCATTGATTGTAATAGTTATAATCCACTTGTGTCTCTTTTCTCTTTGGAACACAGACTTGCGACCTCGTGCTGGTCCAGCAGGTGTTGTTCAGACAAGTTGTCGTGACAGGTGCTGTGGTGATGGCATGGCTCAGTGGCTAAGGCACGAAAGCTTGTGTGAACCTGAAGCTGACTCTTAGAAAACTACAGAGAAATGCTGATAAAGGCTTGCCACAACACAAACAGATTACACCTACATAATGCATGTGTCTGTGTGTCAAGGGGGAGAAAGACACAGGAGATGTTTGCTTTCCGAAGATGTCATTATGAACTAGTTTAACCTAGTTAGAAATCATTGAAATGCTGCACCTGGTTAGTCAGATAAGTAGAAGTGTTTATGCTGAAGCACAAATTTCCTCCAATAACAGTGTAGAAAAATATAGAAATAAAATGATACAATTTTTTGCGATACTGATCTAGTCAGTTAAACAGCAAAAGGGGGTTTCAGCTGCTTTGGTGTTGATGAAATTAACAACAGGTGCACTAGAGGAGCAACAACGAGACAACCTGTGAAGCGGGAATGGTTTTACAGGTGGAGGACACTCACATTTCTCTCTCCTCATCTTTTCTGGCTATTTTTTTTTTAACCAGCTTTCCATTTGTGTAGGGTCAGTGTCACTACTGGTAGCATGAGATAATACCTGGACCCTACAGAAACTGCAGAGGTAGTCCGACCCAAATCCAATAGACTACCTCTGGAACATCATGTGTCAGTCCATCTGACCCTGCCAGGTTCCACCTCAGACCGTCCAGGAGCTCAGTGATGCCCAGGTCCAGATCTGGTAGGAGAACCACAGGACACCACCCTTTAGAAGCAGCCCTGATGTCATCAGACATGCATGTAAGCATGTGGGGACCATGCAAATACTGAGTACCATTTTGCCCTGGCATCCTTTTATTCCTAACAGGATTACTCAGTCCTATATAAGCATAAATATCCAGAATGCTTTTCTTCCATTACTGAGATCTGATGTAATTTCAAAGTGTTCCTTTATTTATTTTGAGGAGTGTATTGTGTGTCGTGCCAAATCATGCTAAAGGTATGTTCTAAACAATGACCTGTAAATAAAACTAAAAAATTGTCACGGTCTGGCTAGGGCAGACCGTATGTTGCAGGGAAGGACTCAAGCGCAGACCGAAATGAGATGTGAATAACAAAACAAGCCGTTTATTAAGGCAAGAAACGAGGGTACAAAATAATAGGGAATCGATGAAAACTAAACAATGACCTAAACTGGGTGAACTAAAACAAAACATAGAAAACTCTAAACATAACAAACTGACAGGGATACCAGGGCCCTGTGCTTCGTACGTCGCTCACTACATCCAAGATCAAATGACACATCCAAGACCAAACCATCGCGCTAACCGTGAGCTCGCTAATCCGGTTCCCCGAACACACCTGTTGTTGACGATTAGTGCAGCTGGACGCAGTAATGTGAGATCACTGGGTGTCGTAAAAGGGGCTACGCATCGATAGTAGAAACATTGATCGGCAACCCGCTGATTGGTCGGCGAAAATGTCGAAGGGGCGCGCTCGGTATTTTCCGGCAGCAGAGCAAGAACTCTTGATTGAGGGATTTCAGGAGTTTCAGAGTTTAATTAAAACGCAAGGGAACACTGCAAAGGCTGCAAAAGCAAGGAGAGAGGGCTGGCAGGAAGTTGCTGACAAATTAAACTCGTAAGTAATTCAATAATAACAATAATAATGGAGTGGGTTTATATAGCGCTTTTCAAGGCACCCAAAGCGCATGACAATACCACTATTCAGTCACTTTATTATTTATTCATAGATTTATTATATTACACTATATTATCCAATATTATATTACATTATATTATATTGTTATATTATATCCCCTTTCACATTAGAGCCACAACAGGACCCACTAGAACATGGGAACAAGTAAAAGTGGAATATAAGAATATTCTACAGAATGGTAATATTTATCACTTATATTGCTTTTCGTCTCTTGGAAAGAGACCCTGAAATAATCTATTTGTTTGTTCATAACAGCAACCAAGAAAAGGGCAGAGCAAAAAAAAGACAGGTGGTGGTCCTGCACCCCCTCGTCAACAAGTTGGTTAAGTAAATAATATCCTCACGGGAAAACCGATATCTCTCTATGAGCACACTGTCGCGCTGAGCTAAAGGATCCTGTCTGTCCCGCAATATACGCTGGATTCTGAGGACTCTCCTTATCAATCTTGCACCTTCCGCAATGGGTTTCTCGCGTAAACGGACAGGACATGGCTGCGACAGACTTCCCAAATCCACCTTCGCTTTTATAGCCGTGGTCTCTCATCTTGATTACACGAAGTGATTTGCAATTACTACTCTGAAATATGAATTACATCTGTAATAATCACATACATGTAATAGAATGTTAATAGTACATTTCCCTTTTTTAGGAAATGACCTGTATGTATCTGTGTGACATCAATAAAAGGATCAAGTGCTGCATTATCTTTAGTTACATTGATGTTATTTATTTATGGTGAAACAGTGGTGGAATATCGCTGTTGCTTTCGTATAAATGAAGCAGACATACCTGCGTGGCCGCGATCTAATCCTGTTTACATAAAGTAAACCTGCTCCCGAGCAGGTTTACGCTTACGGCTCTGTTGCTATGACAGCAAGTCCCGGATGAGCTTCGGGGAACCGAACGATCCAGGATCACGCGAAATCGTCAACAATCTCATCCAGCTAACTCACTTAGCGCGGTACGAAGAACAGGCCCCTGGAGCGGAGACATAGGAAACAACGGACGAATACAACGGGTGAATACAACGGACGACCTGACAAAGAATGACTGAGAACACACAGACTAAATGGACACAGGAGGATAATGAGGGAAGTGGCAACACATGGGAACCCAGCTGACACATGAACATAATTACGTCACAGGGGGAGAGTAACTGAACATGATGAACACAGACACACCAGACCTCTTCACAATAAAACAGGAAACACAGTGAGATATAGACATGACAACCTGAACTTGACAACATAAGCCACAGACATGAAATACATGAAAAGCAGGGGAGACATAACATAGTGGAACACGAGGGGAAAATAACTAGAAACAACTAGGCATGATAACGATGAACTTAGGAAACCTGAAGGCTACATAAACTAAACACAAAACGCTGGGTCAGCAGACCCAGGATCATGACAGAGCCCCCCCTTCAAGGGCGGATTCCAGACGCCCAAAACCCCGAAAAGACAAAACCAAAAGACAACCCACCAAGGGCGGGCGGCGGGGGCCCAGGACGGAGGGCCAGAAACAAGGCCACAAAACCAAAATGTCCACCAAAAAAAAACAGGAGCGCAGGGAACAGTACATGACTCCTCAGGGGGCCGACCCGGAGGGTGACGGTCCAGAAAGTCATAGTTCAGTTGATCAGGGGGCCGGCCCGGGGGCCGACGGCACAGGAGTTCATGGTCAAACAGTTCAGGTGGCCTACCTGGACGACAGCAGCACAAGAGTCCACATGGTTCAGGCGGCCGACCAGGAGGCCAACGGTCCAGTAGCCCATAGTCCACGAGCTCAGGGGGCCGACCCGGAGGCCGACAGCATAGCAGGTCATAGTTCCAAGGTTCAGGGGGCCGACCCGGAGGTCGCGAGCACCACAGGTCACAGTTCAACAGCTCAGGCGGCCGACCCCGATGGCAAAAATGTCCAGCTAATGGCCCGGAAAGCGGCCGGCGATTCCAAGGGGCAAAACGCGGCTTGGGCGGCGGCAACACAGCTGCAGGACCAGGCGAGGCCGACACAGAAGCAGAGGCCGAGGCTGGACCAGACAAGGCAGAGGCCGAAGCCGGACCAGACGAGGCTGAAGACACGGAGGCTGAAGCCGGACCAGACGAGGCTGAAGACACGGAGGCTGAAGCCGGACCAGACGAGGCTGAAGACACGGAGGCTGGAGCCGGACCAGACGAGGCTGAAGACACGGAGGCTGGAGCCGCAGCAGACGAGGCTGAAGACGCAGCAGGCGAAGCACAGGCTGGAGCCGCAGCAGGCGAAGCACAGGCTGGAGCCGCAGCAGGCGAAGCACAGGCTGGAGCCGCAGCAGACGACGACGACGACGACGAGGCGGCCGCAGGTGGCGGCTGGACAGGCTCCTCGGGCCCTCCAGCTGACGCGGCGTGAGGCTGAACGTACCCCTCGGACCCTTCAGCAGAGACGGGAGGCTGAACGGGCCCCTCGGACCCTCCAGCGGAGACGGGAGGCTGAACGGGCCCCTCGGACCCTCCAGCGGAGACGTGAGGCTGGACGGGCCCCTCGGGCCCTCCAGCTGACGTGGCATGAGGCTGGACGGGCTCCTCGGGCCCTCCAGCTGACGTGGCATGACCAGTAGGTGCAGAGACCACCGGCTGAACAGAAGGCTGAGCAGGTGGAGCAAATGACTGAGCTGCACAGTGGGTTAAGGACTGGGCTAACGGAAGCACAGGAATGTAAGCTACGGACCGGGCTGCTAACAGAGCTAACGACTGAGCTAATGACTGAAAGGCATGCAGTAGCGATGGCGGTGTGGATTGCAGACCGAATTCTCCTGAGCCCTCAGTAGAGACAGGGACGGGTGCGGGAGCATGCCAGACACTAGCCACTCCCACCCGAGGAGTAGGAACGGGTGCGGAGACGGGCTGTATCCTGGCTGCCCTCACCCTGGGGACCGGAACAGGTACCGGCAACGGCTGGGCAACTGCCCTTCCCACCCGAGGAGCAGGTACGGGTGCAGAAAGGGTCAGAGCCTCAGCCGGCCTGGAAACCAGAGCGGGAGCCAACTGGGCCTCAGTCTCCCCCACCCGAGGAACAGACACGGGTGCAGAGGTACGCTGGGCCCGAGTTGCCCCGGGAGGAGAAACACGAGCAGGAACGGGAGTAGGCTCAGAAAAAACAGTCGCAGAAACGGCAGGCTCAGGGTCAACACATACAGGGTCGACAAAAACGGATCTATCAAAAATGAACCCGCCGTCCACTTCATGTTTAGCAGTCTTAGCATTTGCAGTCCTAGTTTTAACAGCTTTCGAAATCCGTGGGTTAGTGGTAGCAAAGCGGGTTGACTCAGGGATAACTGAAACGGACCTGACAGAACCTGAACAGACGGAAGCGGAACCGAGTGTGTTTGTCCTGGTAACGTAATTAACAGTCTTTCCCTTAACCGTATGTGCAGGCTTAGGCGAGCGGGAATTGTCTTTCATCCCTCCCTGTGTAGAGGGAGTAAAACAAAACGGATCCTCCCAGTCCACGTCGTCATCCATAAGGGAAATTCCCCATGGATCGGAAGTGAGCCGATTGTTGTTAGCATCAGACGGGACGTGAGGGTAATAGTCATTGTTACTCACCACCGTGAGCTCGGCATTGTCCAGTTTATGGCGACGGGCGCGCCGCTTCCTTCGAGTGGAGGAAGCCGGCGGAGCGAGCGACTGAGCCCCCGGTGCACAACACGGCGACAACGAGGCTGGAGCGTGAGCGCCTGTAGCCACGCGAAAAACTCCCACCTGAAGCGGACGAGGTTTGGAAACAGTCGGGGACTTACGGCAGCTCTTGGGACCTCCGAGAGCCAGCCGAGTCCCGTGGAAAATCCGCTCATAGTCGGGGGCGCGCCACGGCTTCCAGCGGAGCTCCTCCTCAAGCTGGGCGAAGGCTGCCTCCCGACGCACGTAAAGCTCGCGGTCTGCTGAGTCCATAGTGGTCAGGTCGTACTGTCACGGTCTGGCTAGGGCAGACCGTATGTTGCAGGGAAGGACTCAAGCGCAGACCGAAATGAGATGTGAATAACAAAACAAGCCGTTTATTAAGGCAAGAAACGAGGGTACAAAATAATAGGGAATCGATGAAAACTAAACAATGACCTAAACTGGGTGAACTAAAACAAAACATAGAAAACTCTAAACATAACAAACTGACAGGGATACCTGGAGCGGAGACATAGGAAACAACGGACGAATACAACGGGTGAATACAACGGACGACCTGACAAAGAATGACTGAGAACACACAGACTAAATGGACACAGGAGGATAATGAGGGAAGTGGCAACACATGGGAACCCAGCTGACACATGAACATAATTACGTCACAGGGGGAGAGTAACTGAACATGATGAACACAGACACACCAGACCTCTTCACAATAAAACAGGAAACACAGTGAGATATAGACATGACAACCTGAACTTGACAACATAAGCCACAGACATGAAATACATGAAAAGCAGGGGAGACATAACATAGTGGAACACGAGGGGAAAATAACTAGAAACAACTAGGCATGATAACGATGAACTTAGGAAACCTGAAGGCTACATAAACTAAACACAAAATGCTGGGTCAGCAGACCCAGGATCATGACAGAAATAAATAAATAGAATAATAGAATAAATTAGACCACAAAGAAAACAAGGTTTTATTACAAACTTCATTCTGTGAAGCTTCAGTTGAATACAACAAGTGTTGGGGTCAGATTCTCATATTTGGGACTAACTAGTGTGTAGTTTCATGGCTTAGTCTAAGTTGTCATTTTATCCAAGAATAATATACCGTGCACGACTGTACAGATTTTAACGAATTCTCCAGTTCTATGTTAATAGGATCACATCATAAAAGGTGGAAATTGTAACTGACCAGTCAAATCACAAATAATTTAGCATTAAAGATGGAAAAAAACCACACCACTGATATAGGAAAAAATGATTAAAAAAATATGGCAACACATTTTTAATACATTTTGAAGGCAACAAGCAACTAAGCACATATCTGAGCTCAAAACCAATCCAACTAGGAACACCCTACAAAGAGACCAATAATATCCCGTGTTTGATCAAATTCTTCTAAAGAGGGTATAAATCATAGCTTCTTTCATGACAAAACAAGTATTGTGTTCCTTATGTAACCAGTAATTTCACTCCCCACCACTTTTTAAAAAAAAAAACCCCCAGAAACTCGAGGAACAAAGCGTGACAGCAAATATGCAAACTTCTGCCAACTTGCTCTTTACATAATGAACAGTTTGTTTTGTGAAGTTTGGCAACTTCTCTGCAGAGATGTTCATGGCTCAGACATGAGGTGAGCAGAACTGTGTGAAATAAAAAAATGCGCTTTACTCTAATTCCATACAGGTTAATGATAGCAGCTGTACTCTGTTGTATGAGATCCAAACTTTCACCTTCATTCTAGAGATAAAAGAGCTGATGTCACCCCCCCAGAGAGACAGAGAAATACTCTGTTAAACTGCTCCAATTGAAATCTCCTACTCTCTGCTTTTTTTTACAAAAACATGCATCAGCTGGAACTGACAGTGCAATTTACATCAAGTCAAAACAGTTGAGTGCGACAGATGTGTATCTATTTTTATGACGGCTCATTATGTTTCCGATGATGACAGTTGATGTGACAGATGATTGTTGGTTTGTAGGTAAACAGACAACACTGAGCATCTGGATTTTCCCACTTCATGCTATACGCTTCCATAAAAAGACTTTATAGTGTCGAGAAGTGTTTTCTTCTGTGTCTGGTTTACAGTCAGCCTATTTTAGTTGTAACAAAAGCATGACTCTGTTAGGCAGAAATGGTGGACCCAAAGTGCAGACGCTCGGAGGCACAATGTAAACTCAAAACAGCTTTAATGCTGAACTCAAATAAGGTAACAAAACTGAGACGCCAAATAAACTCAGGCAAGCAGACAGAACACACAGCACAGAAACCGGTAGATTGCGACACGGACACAGAGAAACACAGGGCTTAAATACACAGAGGAAGCAATCAGGGAATAGGAAACAGGAGGGAAACACAGCTGGGGCAACACAGGCCTAACGAGACAAAGGAAGCACAACCAGACACATTAACATGAGACACGGACTTTCAAAGTAAAACAGGAAACCTAACACAGACTGAACTTACAGACACAGACTCTAGAGGTGGGAATCACCATACATCCCACGATACGATATTATCACAATACTTAACGCACGATACGATATTATAGAAATTTTTTTAAAATATTTTGCGATATTCAGATTCTGTACATAAAGGTAAACTTTATCAATATTCATTTTATCTAATAACAAAGTCTCACACTCAGTCTTTCTCTCATTTCAGTCAGTTTTATTGTTGACAAACTGAACGGTTTGTATTACAGTCTAGTCCAACTTAACTGAATGCAACCATCTGGTACAATTATTAACTATGAAGTATATATAACTATATTAACTATTCTAAACTATGCAATTTGTGAAAACTATGCAGCCCCTTCAGCAACTGAAGAAAGTAAATTAAAACAAAATATAATTTTACATTAAATAAAAACGTTTTAAACTTAATTAAAATAAAACATGTCTTAAATTAAAATAAGTAAACTGTCATGTTTATTGCTGCCATAAAAAAGTTAAACTAAAGTTAAATTCCTTGGACAGCGAAGGAATGTCAGGATTCTTGCTCAGAAAAAGGATCAACATGCTCTGAAGTCAGAGGAAAACTTTTCCACAAAAACTTTTTTGTAACAAAATATCAATTTCTGCTGTCCCTGTATCGATACATTATTAGCAAACAAAATATCACGATACTACACAGTATCGATTTTTCCCCCCACCCCTAACAGACTCACAGGCAGGCACTACAGAGGGAACAGAGACGTGGGACCAGGGCAGACACAGACACGGAGATATAGCCGACAGGGGAGACAGCAACTAAGGATTACACAGAGACATAAACCATAAGACAGAACTCTAACAAAGAAACCAAAGGCTAGAAATGATAAATAATATAATAAACTCAAAAACCCTGGGTCAACGACCCAGGCATCCTAACAGACGCTAACACAGTCAGTCACATGCCGCTCACAGGGTGCTGGTGGGGGATAATTTCTGTATTAAGCCAAAGTCAGCAGCACCATCACAGCTGAGTCAGACTCATGAGATACGTCTCGTACTGTAGAGAAGTGATTTTATTTCCATGTCCTATCTGGTGAAATTCCTTGCAGTCCCGCTGTAGTGTCGTTTTTTTCCCCATTCATTTCGACATAAGTTGATTTTTGGGCTCAGGAAGAAGAGCAGAAGTCTGAGTTTGGATCCAAGTTCCTAATGGTCAGTGACAAGCTGCCACGATGCATCCAATGAGCTGCAAGTAGCATAGAGAGCATGTGACAGCCACAGTTCTACTTTTGCTTCTATTGTAAAATTTGAAATGTGCAAAACTCTTGATTCACCCCTAAGCCACTGAGCATTGACCTATTAATCATTCAAGCATTAAAAAGGCACCTAACTCGACTTCATCCACCATGAAATACCATCTAGAAAGCATCTTTGTAAAAGCAATGTAAAAGCATACCTGAATAGCAAAAAACACAGAGTGGAACACTGTCATTTCACACCAGAAATGACAGGTGACTCAAGACTTTTGCACAGTATTGCACACTAGTGGACAAAGCTTTCGACATGCACAGTGATGACCGCAACATAACCATACGTCTGATCACTGCAACAGCCTCTTCAGCAGCCTCAACCAAAAATCCATTAACCTGCTCCAGGCCAGTTTTAGCCTCCCAGTAAGATTCACGTTCTCTCCTCCTGCTGTATATCTGATCTCTCAGTAGCATTCAAGCCTGTACAAAGCCTGAGATCCATGAGCAGAGGTCTTTTATCTTTTCCACAGGCGCAGCTAAAAACTAAAGGTGACATAGCATTTGCTGTCAAAGCCCCGGAGCGATGGGATGATCTGCCTCAGGACATTATGTCAGCAGAGTCGGTGACCTCTTTTAAATCTCTTATAAAGATAGAGCTTTTCCTGATTTTACTTGATTTATTGACCTGCTTTTATTTATGTTTTTTTTTTCTTTTCATTTCTCCACTTATTGCAGCACTTATGTGTTAGGACGTAGTCTTCTTTTTTAAAAATGTAATTATATGATGTGCTAGTTTGGTGTAGAGCATCTTGCAAGTTTTGAAAAGTGCATTATAAAAAGATATTATTCTTACTCTTTTTGCTATACAAGCCATTACATAATCATAATGTAATGGTGCAACCTAAAGTCATCTGCAATCTAAATTATTGCTTTGTTTTTCTTATCATAAATTTTAAAAAACACTCAACACAATAACCTTCTTGGATGCACTATGCCTAACACAAGAGTCACAAAATAATGAAACTAAAGACTTTTTAGTCACATAGTGATTTAAAGAGCATACTGAGATGCCAGAAGCACAGGCAGATCATTTTTATGTTTTAAAGAATATTGTGCATGCATGAACACCACCTCCACTCACCTTTTTTTTTTACTCAGAGCACAGTCTGTTCAAGGCCTTGCTTACTTCACCTTCGTTTCCTCCTTTATATACCTCAAGAATCATGTTTGCCTTATAATACCAGTGAAACTAACCTTCCACCATGATCCCCATGGTCATTCATTGTGTGGTCATCTGCTTCGGTGAGCATAACCTCGCCGTAAAGGCAGCTGTCACTAAGTCCCGATGACAGTGCAGTTGTGGGATTGTATTGTGTATGGTCGTGCTCCTGAATCTAGAGGGGGAAACAGATGTGTGAGGTTAAGCAAAGGGCAGATGCCCAAGAGGCTGAGGTTCTCTGCAAACACGCTGAAGATGGAGAGAGCACTTCCAACGTAAGGCAGATAAGGGAGGATAAAAGGATAAAGCTAAGTAATAATGGAGGGGGATTAACGAAGCTGTGATTTATAATAAAAGCTTTGAAATCAGCACCAAAGCAACAGCAGTGACTACAATGACATTATGACCGATGTGTGGACCGTCCCTCCAAATCACCTGCTAGGTGGTCCTGAGGTGGGCCGTCACTGCTTATTATAGCTCCGCCACTGATCGCTCAATTTCCTTTCACCCCACTGTGCATATGCTGGAGAGAATTCAGTAACACGCAGCCTGCTAATCCTGGCTGCAGGAAGACATGCTCATTTACACAATGACACACACACACACTAACTGGGAAGGAGCCCAACCAGTCATGCATGATGCACTTGGACAGCCGGGGGGGGGGATTAAAACACCAAAGGAAGATCCCAGTGTTAGTTGCATGAAAACAAGAAGAAGGGACAGGAAATTATAACGGCACTGTCAGTTAATTTGGAACTCCTCGCGCAGCTAGAGATGAGAAGTGAGCTGCAGAAAAATTACTTTTCATTTTCAGATTGAGCCAAGATGATTGGTAGCCACTACCGCTTGCTCTGACATTTACAACTTATAATGAAAAGCGGCAACATCATTTATAGCAGAACCTGCCCTGTTACAGTCAGCTTAACAGATGAATAATACGACTATATTTAATCTCTTGATGGGCACAACAGGTGAGCGGATCCCAGCAAAGCTTTTTGTACAACTAACCTTTTTAGTTTTGAAGATGGCACGAAGCTCATCGGTTATATTGGACCCTTTAAACCCATTCGATGCACCTTCTTTGGACCTAATTGACTTTGACCTCCCCCTGTTGTAAGACACGCACTCACATCTGCTAAAACATTAATTATGTTGCGCTGGCATCTTTAGCTGAACGTACATCATCAAAGGGACTGAGCTCCCCGAGGAGCCACCCACAGCTGTTTTAGCACTGAACCGGGGACCACACTGTCAGCAGTCAGTAGGATGTGTGTGTTTGCGTGTGAGGACTTGAATGTGTGTGTATAGCCTCATTCTTCTGTTAGCACAGAAAGTGTTTACCAGGAGTTCAGGATTGAAGACACAGATATCTGATGCATCAAAAGGATATCAGCTAGAAAGAGGCAGGAAAGACTGGAGCAAAAGAGAATCTGAAAAGGTGAAAAACAGAGTTTGACCCCTGCTGTTTATGGTAAACTTTCTACCAAATAAACCTTTAGTTACATAAACCAATAGTCATAAACAAACTGCTTCATAGATCTACTGACATTACAACAAATTCACATTAATTTTAATCAAATTAAGTGGTCTAAAAATGTCAGAAAACATTGTAAAATGACCTTAAATATCACGGTTGATCTTTTGTTTTAGATCTGAATTACATATAGTATAATCCAAATAACTATTTCAATTCAAAGCTCAACTTTTATCCTGGTATTAGTTTGAAATTAAATACAACAAATGACTGTCATGACTTTGCTTGATTTTTATAACCTGGCACAATGGGACTGACCACATCTGAACTCAGAGATTAAGAGATGTGGCCTGATACTTTTGTCCATAATAGCTTTTCAGCACGTTGGTATGTAATGGTAATGGTAAATGGCCTGTATTTATATAGCGCTTTACTAGTCCCTAAGGACCCCAAAGCGCTTTACATATCCAGTCATCCACCCATTCACGCACACATTCATACACTGGTGATGGCAAGCTACATTGTAGCCACAGCCACCCTGGGGCGCACTGACAGAGGCGAGGCTGCCGGACACTGGCGCCACCGGGCCCTCTGACCACCACCAGTAGGCAACGGGTGAAGTGTCTTGCCCAAGGACACAACGACCGAGACTGTCCAAGCCGGGGCTCGAACCGGCAACCTTCCGATTACAAGGCGACCTCCCAACTCTTGAGCCACGACCGCCCCTTAATGTCATATAATATTAAATATTGAAGGTATATTGCTTTTTGAAAAACGTGCTCATTTTCAATTAGATGCCAGCAACATTTTCCAGTAAGGTGAGATAGGAGCATGTTTACCATTATGTTACTTGAGCTACGTCTTTTAAAAACACTGTCTTTGCACACTGAGGTTACAAATGGCTGTAAGTTGTGGTTTTGAAAGCAGGCTTTTATTATAGAGCCATGCTGCTGCAAAATGTACTGATGGTGATTTCTGCATCACTAAAATCAAACCTATGAGTGTAAATCATTGTTTATTGAGTCACAGATATGTATAATAAACACTGCTAATTACCCCTCATAACATCATGTATGCCGGCTGTTTTTATCTTATTCCAAAAAGTTATCTTTATTTTCAATGAGATTCTGAAATTTCTTGATTGAATGGGACATTTTTTCAGTTAACCTCCAATCCAATCCATCTCTAAATGATCTAGGGTCCAGACAAGGCGCGGACCTTCTTCTTTGTTTTTTCTCCTTTCATAGAGTTTTAATGGTTATTGAAGATGAAGCAACTTTGTTCACTTCTTTGACCCTGGCGTGATTGTCACAACAGAATTGTGTGTTTTTAATGTCATGCTGTCTCAGGGTCAGAGAATCATGGCCATTCAATGTAAGCTTTTGGCCTCGTCCCTGCAGACGGAGAATTTGTGAATAATAAAAGGAGCATTAAATCGACTTCTGACTTGCAATCTCGGGACCTGGTTCAGGCACATCCTTTTTCTCTCACAGTGACAGTCATTATGAGAATCAGAGCAGACTGAAAATTATATAAATAAATACGGTTTCACATTTGCTTTTAATGGGACGTAGCCTAAAGCCAGTCTGATGTTTTGCTTCTGACAGGCACATGTCCTAGATAGACACATCTGTAACTAATTAAAGTCATCGCTTTACTGTAGTTGTCTTCTTTCTGAGCCACAAAGCAACCATACAGGATAAAAACATACATTTGTGAACTTGTGAGAAACAAGTGACATTAAAGTTGGTATAAAGGTTTATCAGTAAAAAAACACTTCTCTAATATTCTGTATCATTCATGAAATTACAAAAAGAAAGCATGTGCCACTGAGCTGGCGGAGGTTCTTACCTCCATCTTCAACCTCTCCCTCAGCCAGAACACTCTCCCCACATGCTTCAAGACCACAACCATCATCCCTCTCCCCAAGAAAAGCTCAGCCACGTGCCTGAACGACCATAGACCAGTTGCACTCACTCCATTCATTGCGAAGTGTTTTGAGAGAGTGGTGCTGGCCTACATCCAGAGCGACATCACAGACACTCTGGGCCCCCTGCAGTATGCCTACCGCTCCAATAGGTCCACGTCAGACACCATCGCTGCTGCCCTTCACTATTCAGTCTCCCACCTGGAAAACAAAGATTCGTTGATTACAGCTCCGCTTTCAATACTGTCATCCCACACAAACTCACTCACAAGCTGGCAACAATCGGTCTGCACCCCACCCTATGTGACTGGCTATGAGACTTTTTGACTGGCAGGCCTCAGTCTGTCAGGATTGGCAACAGGACTTCAGCCAGCATTATTACAAACACTGGCGTCCCACAAGGTTGCGTCCTCAGCACCATCCTCTACACCCTGTACACCCACGACTGTGTGGCCTCCAACAAAGACAACCTCATTTTGAAGTTCACGGACGACACTGGAGGGGACGAAGCGGCTTATAGAAGAGAGGTGGCCGGTCTGGTGTCATGGCGTGAGGACAACAACCTCACCCTCAACACTGACAAGACAAAGGAGATGATAGTGAACATGAGGAAGAAGAGGAGGCCTCACCCACCTCTGTCTATCCGGGGCCTTGAAGTGGAGAGGGTGAACAGCTTTAGGTACCTGGGCGTCTACACCTCTGAGGACCTCACCTGGACACTGAACACCACACAGCTGGTCAAGAAGGTTCAGCAGCGGCTGTATTTCCTGAGGAGGCTGAGGAAATTTGGTATGTCGGCCAAGATCCTCAGCAGCTTCGACAACTGTGTTGTGGGGAGCACCCTGACCAGCTGCATCACTGCTATGGACCGCAAACGCCTGCAGAAAGTGATAACAACCGCAGAGAAAATCATCAGAACTCCGCTGCCCTCTCTGCAGAGCATCTACCATCGCAGAGTCCAGAGGAGAGCTGCCTCCATCCTCAAAGACCCCACACACCCCCAACACGGACTGTTCACACTTCTGCCCCGAGACGAAGGTTTAGAAGTGTGAAATCCAGAACATCCAGACTCACTAACTCCTTCATCCCCACTGCCATCAGACTCTTGAACAGCTGACCCATTTTGAACATTAATAATAATTTATTTGCACGTCTGGTTATCTTACATATTAAGCCAGCATATTAAGCTATAGCTCTTTTGCACACATCTGTTTCAAATCTCCATATTTTATCTCCTTTTCTGTCCTCAGCTATTTATTTGTACTATTTGTATTTATATGTTCTATTTCTATTGTATCTATTAATTGGCATCTGTGGGTGGACAGCAAAGAAAGAATTTCATTGCACAAAGAAATGCCTTTTCTCTTGTGACACATGACAATAAAAACTCTGAATTGAATCTTGAAGAAAAAGATTGTTCATCACACAAATTGTGCTCAAGGTCAAGGTCACAGCGGGCATTCCCCACGGGTTTTAATTCTCTTCAGTTTGTACAATACAGTAATATACTAGTAATGAAACTTAAGAATGTCAATTAGGAAGGGGGGAGATACTTTTTCACAGCTGTAAGCCCTGGCATATTGATCCTCTGTGAACCAAACCCTCAACAGAACATCACTGATATTCACTGAAATCTGTGTGACGACAGAGGATTTGAAACCTGGATCCCAAAACCTCACAGAAGCAAGCAAGCAGTGAGAGAATGGACATTTACTGTTGCCTTAAAGCATTATGATGTTCCTTGGGGCCCTGTCAGTGTTTTGATAAAGGGATGACAGCTATTCAATATATGTGACTCCTTACTGAGAGTCCCAGAAGCCCGGCTTAGTTAAACACACCTGGCTTTCATCCAGCATCAGCTAATAAACTGAACCGCAGCCATGAGACCAGGAGAAATTGCAGTAATATGCAGCAGAGGGTTGCAAACACACACATCACACAGAGGTGACTGTGTGCTTCCCATGGGGCTTGTACAGTTATAAAATTAGAGATAAAAGAAAAAGCTTGCTGTCGACTCATGTCTTTTGGAGCTTTTGATCATTTTCTGAAACTAAGCACACAAACACACACCACCACTGTAGTTAAACAGGAAATATTCGGCATAACCAAAATCCATTTTGCCAAACACATTGTATTTTTATGAGACCGTATTAGTTTTTCAGTTGCAGGAAAGCTGAGAAGTGAAATTCCTTTAGGGTTACTAATTACGCTACACATGTTGGAGGCCCATTTTCTCCCCGTAAGCCTGCCCCACATACTGCTCAGTATTCCCCCAATTACTGTACATGAAGATGCAGTAAGATTGCTTCTGGCTGAGTCTATTAGTGTGTAAAGTATGGGTGGGAAAGGGAGGACCGTATCATTATGCTTTCAAAGAGCAGAGCTTGTGCACACTCTACACTAATCAAGGAGCTGTAATTGATGAGAATCCTGAGCTGTACCTGAATCAAAGGCTGCACACACTCGACTGTAAAGTCAGGGTGCAAACAATGAATTACAGTATCGACTACACGTTGTTTAAACGTGGCAGCATCTGGTTGGCATCCACCACTGGTTGGATGAAAAATGGTTGCACTATGCCACCAGTGCTAAATCAAAGTGCATAATGGGAAAGTAAGTGGTAAAGAGTAGAGATTTCCTATGTTTTAACACACAATCTGAAATGTCCCCTTTCCGATAATTCCCCTCTTGGATATCCTGACAGTGGCTCCTACTAAACTTTAAGTTATGGAAAGGAGTGGAAGACAAGCAGCAGCAAAAAAATCATGAAGAGAAGAAGTCTTATAAACATTTTTAAATTGTGTGATGCAATAAATGAAGGCTAATAAAACCATATGAAGAATTTGCAAACCAGGTTGCTGGTAAAAATTTCTGATGTGAAGATCAATAAAGAGAAAACAGAGCAAAACTGAGATCTCTCAGGCCAGGTGTACTGCATAAGTGATGTGTACAGATCAATAGAGCAACAGGAGTAACAAATAAGATGAACGACTCAGTCATTAATAATAATGTGATCATTTATTTGTTTTCAATGACCAATTTCTCCCTTTGAGAGGGTTTATGTACATAATACCACATAAAACTCATCTATAAAGGCACAATTGTAAACTTGTAATGTGTAATCTTTGCTTTCACTGCATCTAAAATAGATGATTTCTGATCCCTGAGCTCAATCTCCTGAGTTGTAAGATACAGACTTTTGGTCAGGATGTGTAGGCGTAACATTAAAATCCACTGAGCACCAATTTTAGCTTCAGTTTCAATATGAAGGTTTGTCCCAATTCAATAGAAGATCCTCAACAATCAGAAAGACACCATGAGGCCGTGGGCAGATGGCTCGGCTGGTACCATTTCCTCTGTTACTGTGGTAACAGGAAAAGGTGGACAAGTTTATAACGCTTATAAAAGGTTGTATTTTAACCCAAAGGGTGTCCCAAACAGAAAAATAAAAACCAAAAGTGAAGTTTTAGTCTGAGAAAGTTGAGACAGAACTCAAACTCTCATCTTCTGGTTTGAAGTCATGTTTTGCAAATGTCTTGTTCTCCCTTAATAATGCTGCTGGATCTATAATCTGCAAGTCAGAAAACACATGAAGGAGTAGGCTGGTGCATCACAGGTACCCTTTGTTGAAAAGTGATACGGACACAGCCTGGATGGCTCAGGCTGAGCAGTTAGATGACCAAGTTAGAGAGTTAAGGTTGAGATGGTTTGGACATGTGCAGTGGAAGGATAGAGGATATATTGGACAAAAGATGCTGAATATGGAGCTGCCAGACAGGAGGAGAAGAGGAAGACAACAGAGGAGGTTCATAGAGGTAGTGAAGAAGGACATGCAGAGGGTTGGTGTGACAGAGTAGGATGAGATGAGATAGAGACAAATGAAGTGCTGTGGTGAGAAGCAAGAAGAAGAACTGATGTGTTGCACACAACTTACATACCATCACTTTCCAAGCTGATATGGAGATCCTATTACAACATCCATCCATCCATCCATTTTCTTCAGCTTATCCACTGCAGCCAAGAAGAGTGCCTGACGAGTCCAGTTGTAAGTAAGCTATTAAGACTCGACTGTACACCGTGTTCGTGTTTTCCTCCGAAAACAATAAGTTCCGTTGGAGCAGCCTTTCAACGCCTCTCTCTGTCTCTCGCAAGAAAAGTTGACCCACACAACAAAGTAAAGCTATTTTTCGGCTACGAGCCGACAGGGACCCCGCCGTATTAGTCAGAGGTCCGTTTACTACAGTTCGGAGTCGCGGACCTTCAGTAACAGTAATAAATCACACAGCAATAGTACATTCACGTTGTTGTAAAAAGCATGATAATATATTAAGTAATCCAAAGTATTCAGAATACGTTACTGTCATTGAGTAACATAACGGAATACGTTACAGAATACATTTTGGGGCATGTATTCTGTATTCTGTAACGGAATACATTTTAAAAGTAACCTTCCCAACACTGGACATGACACAGTGGACAAAAGAAGACGGGGGATAGCTATGCACCAGGATAATGGCACAGCTGACAGCCAGTCAAAGCCAGTAAATGTATCCTAACTGTGGCAGAAAGCAAAAGGACAAACCTGCACTGCGACATCTGGAGAGGACTTGGAGAAAGGTGGACGCTGGTTAGGTCACATGTCCAGCTGTGGGTTAACTTCAAGCAGTGGTAATCGGCTTTGACAGACAAGACAGGCTTAATGAAGGCTAAGCCACGCTTACAGCTTCTCTCAGTGGTCAGCGGGCAAAGGTTAGCGGCTTAGCAGTAAAGTGTCAGATTATTTTCTTTTTTTGGAAACAGTTGCATACTGGCGTAAACAGAAAAGGTGGGGAAAAAAATAAGAGAGAGGAAAACAATAAGTACGAGGGGGGCGGGGAGTCAAAAATGGAATCAGGGGAACTGAGGGGGAAGAGAGAGTTCCTGTCCCTTCCAAGGACATGGCAGTGTTCATGTTCTCAGTCGGTACCATCTGCTCCAGGAGCATGTCAGCCTGCCAGTGAGGAGAATGGTACAAGGCCGCGCCAAAAACATGCCGTAACACCGCCACCACCATAACAAACAAACAAAACCCTCACACAGACATGCACACTCACACACACAGGCACACACACTGCAGAGCCGCACATTAATTCTGTTCCAGCGAGTGTCAGCAGCAGAGTTCCAGCTATTAAAAATCTGCAATCTACTCGAGATCTGCAGGTATCTGTGATACTGCAAAACGAATTTTCCAGGGGAGGCTAACACAGTGATGTGAAATAATTACATCTCTCTCTGGGAGATGCGAATTAAGATTATACGGTTTCGTAAGCTGGGTCCAGGTGTGCTAAGGAGAGAGCGCTGGGGCTGAGTCAGGCCCGAGGTGACGGAGCAGGAGAGCACCCGGGGGGGGGGGGGGACGACCAGTGCCAACGTGCTACAGTCAGCTCAACTGCGTCTACCTGTGCTCAGGGTGTATTTCTGTGTGTGTATGTGTGAGCATGCATGGATCCCTAGATGTGTGTGCATGTGTGTGTGGCTGGGCTGTGATGTGTATGCAGGAGTACTTTAACTTGTGTGTTCCTGCTGCTGAGTCTACCCCCCCAAACAGTTCACACTTGAAGGTGGAGGGAAAGGCAGGTTGTCACAGAGAGGAGTGTGGAGACACGACCTGGTTTAAAAATGGGGCTGACACTGCATTGTCAGACAGCTTCTCTTGGACAACCTGCATTCATAAAATTCTACTTCTTTATGTGCATCGTAACAGACAGATCTAAAAAAAAGAAATGTATCATACGTTATACCTCCTGCAACATATCTGACAACCACCCATATTAGATGGATGTTTTTTGAGTGACAATTTAAATTCCAGTAAAATGCAGAGACAAAATCAGTGATGAATGTAAGTACACTGATATTTTGGCCACATTATTATTGATTGTCTCTTTATATCTATGTATATTAAAAAAAAATCTGCCTGTTCCACCTACGGCATTGGTCTGTCCTATTTGTTATACATGTTACATACACTTTATACACCGAATTATTCCAGATTTAGACACATAAAAGCATGTTTGTCAAAGTGCATTTATCACTTGTTTTATTAAACTTAAGGATGAAACACACAACTCAGTTTGAAGCTAGAAAAATAAAGATGTGCAGCAGAATTATTAGTACTCGTTTCAAGGACACATTTCTAAAGCCTCTCCCAAAAATCTGTGGAGGTTTTATAAAACGTAGATTGAAAGTGAAAGCAATTCAGTCAAATATTCTTCTTTGAAAAATAGAGCACTGTGCAAAAAGTGTCGAGAAACCTCTCATCTCTAAGAAATTGAGAAATAGGTGCAAACAAGCTTGTTTGTTAAATTAGGTATGGCCTTTCTTTATTCTCTTAGGCACGTTTTCTTGTAATTTCTTTAAGTAGTCTTTAGAAATAGTTCTCCAGGCTTCCTGAAGGATGCTGAAATCTCTCTTTGGATGTTTGCTGCCTTTGTTTTTTTTTCCTCTGTCAAGATGATCCCACACAGCTTCAATAATGTTGAGGTCCAAGCCAACCCATGATTGGGAGTGTAGCCAGTTAGATTCTTTCCAGATGATAATGCATGATAGAACAACATCTGATTGGACAAACAGAAACGTTCATCAATTTTGACAAGCTCCATGACCGAGCCACCACCATGTTTTACTGGACATCCATCATACATCCTGATGATGATTTCAACACAAAATATTTCAAACTTGGATTCATAATCATGAAGATTTTCAGTCCAGTTCTTATGTAATTTTGCATAACTCAACCTTCTTTGATGGATCAACCTTGAATTACATAAAAATAAAAAAAGTTGAGTGAATAGATTCTCCATGCAAGACTGTTGGCAAATGATTTAACAGGTTGAACTTCGTTCAGTTTAAAACTGTTGGATTTGTATCGTAAAATTATTCAATGAATCCAGAGAAATCTGTATACAGGCAATGACATGGAGAAACATCATTTTCAGCAACTACCCAGAGTTGGTTTCATCACTTGGCTTTTTAATGGATATTTCCAAAACCAAAGTTATTTAATTATTTAACAATGCAGTGCACCAACAGAGGGAATGCAAAAGTTACATGCGTTTCACAGTTGCAAGCTAAAGTGCTTTCATCAGCAAGAAGATTAATTATTACATCTGGGAGATTAAAAAATGCTTTTAAAAACATAACTTTACTTTGCAGCATTGCAAATTTCCTGCTTTGAGAAGTTTAATCAAAACTCAACGAATAGTTTAGGAAGAGTGACCATCTTAAAATAGCACCGAACCCCAAGTTTTGGGTTTAAAATGTACTTCAGTCATTTTTAGCTTCATATAGAAACTTAGAAACCCTTTTTCCTTTGAACTGTAGCAAGTAGCAAATGATAAAAATTAGAAAAAAAAATTAACATGCATCATTTTCAGTTCATCCAAAAATGTACCTAAAACTGGTAAAGCTTCACTGGATTTATTGCAGAAGCATTTTGGGTTTAGACCAGTGTTATCAGCACACTGACAAAAAGTAAGAATGTGGTGGTTGGTGTGGGAAACTTCTACATCCGTGAGGGCATCAGTAATGCTAAATGATAAATAATGAAGGGTAAATAAGGAAGGATGACATCTTTTTCATGTTTACAAGAAGCAGAAGTGAGTCACGGTGATTCACATAACAGGCTTTTTCTACTTTCTGTTCTAAGCCTGTGAAACTCTATCAAAGATCCAGACATTGAGGTGATATGATTTTATGGGTTTCAGTGCAAATACTTCATATTACTACATTTTTGTATTTTTCTGAAGCGATGCGTTGTCAGGCAAACAGAACTGCCAGTGTGAGACACACTTGTAATTCATTTTCATCAGGATTACAGACCATTAAGGTATTCTCACTCACATACATCTCTTACACATCCAAATAGAGCAGATTTGACCCCAAGCCCTTCTGTTGCTGCAGCAACGCTGCTTGCATCCTAGATGACAGTATCACAGACAGTATCAAACAACATTTTACTATGGAGACAGTGGCAACACAAGCACTTAACACTCAATTACTGTTGACACCAAGAGATACCAAGTAACAAACAGCAACATTTCAGTCATTTTGATATTTCATGCTGTTTTGAGACATACACCAACTCTGGATTCCTATTGGCTTGTTGCACAGCCTGGTGTGGCTGCGACTGATGTAGCTTTTGTATGCGATAGCCTCAAGGTCCCAGCATCCTACTGCATATAAGAGAGGCTGATTAGTGAATTCGAATCACCTGAGACAATCACCCGTCCCACCACTGCTGAACTTAATCATTCTGCTCCACCTCTGCTCCTGCTGCTGAGTGTAAACCACACCCAGTTGCCACATCAGGCTTAATGTGTGTTGCAGTCTTCCATATTGGAAGTTATTAGTTTTATGTTGTCTAATGATATAAGGGTGCTTTCGGCAATCTTCCTAATTATACATAATCCGTTATGGCCAACGTTTTATCATGTGTGCAAACAACTGGAGCGTTAATTATTGGATGTACTGCATATCTGTATGAAAAATGTTATATATAGTACTAAACAACAACAAACAAGCTCATTCACTGCCACTATACATTTATACTGTATCCAGAGATATTTTAGTGCTGCTAGTAATAATACTTAATATCGTATTGATTCGAGAGTGGTGCCATTGATACTTTGTTTCTATCTTCTAAGTTCAGTGTGTAGCCCAATGAATTGTGTTGAATACATTATTTAATTTTGGAAATAAAAAAAATTCACTTCCACATGTGCACTATGAAAAATGTCTGAACATTTTTGTGTTGATGGTCACATCTATTTTATCTATACCCTAAAGCACCTTTAAACAACACAAATTAACCAAACTGCCCCCAAAACTCACTTTCAAAATACATGAAAAGGTTCTTTGATTTGTTAACTAATTTTTGTGGTAAGTAAAATTTTAATGGTCATGAAATTGTGTCCAGAATTTGCAAACTGATGACGCTTCATCGCATAAATCCCTCACATAAGCTGCCTTTATAGGCAAGGCAAGGCAAGGCAAGTTTATTTGTATAGCACAATTCAACAACAAGGTGATTCAAAGTGCTTTACAGAGACATTAGAAACAAAAACAAATAAAAAGCATTATTTAAAATTGATTAAAACAAGCAAACAAACAAACAAATTAACAAACAAACAAAACAGTATATAAAATCAAAACAGATAAAATCAGAACAGTAGATAAAATCAGTAGTTAAAATGTTAGTTTTGAAATTTAAGCTTAAAAGTGTGGATTTGGTGCTTTATTCAAATGCAGCTGAGAACAGGTGAGTCTTCAACCTGGATTTAAATAAACTGAGTGTTTCAGCTGATCTGAGGCTTTCTGGGACTTTGTTCCAGATATATGGAGCATAAAAGCTGAATGCAGCTTCTCCGTGTCTGGTTCTGACTCTGGGAACTGATAAAAGACCGGATCCAGATGACCTGAGGGATCTGGAAGGTTCATACTGGGTCAGGAGGTCACTGATGTATTTTGGTCCTAAACCATTCAGAGCTTTATAGGCCAGCATCAGAACTTTAAAGTCTATCCTCTGACGGACAGGCAGCCAGTGTAAAGACCTCAGAGCTGGACTGATGTGGTCCACTTTTTTGGTCTTAGTGAGGACTCGAGCAGCAGAGTTCTGAATGAGCTGTAGTTGTCTGACTGTATTTTTAGGTAGACCTGTAAAGATGCTGTTACAGTAATCAAGCCTACTAAAGATGAATGCATGGACTAGTTTTTCCAGGTCCTGTTGAGACATCAGATCTTTTATTCTTGATATATTCTTGAGGTGATAGTAAGCTGACTTTGTTATTGTCTTAATGTGTTTTTCTAAGTTTAGGTCTGCATCCATCACTACACCCAAATTTCTCGCCTGGTTTGTGGTTTTTAGATGTATAGATTGAAGTTCTCTGGTGACCTGTAATCGTTTTTCTTTGGCGCCAAAGACTATTACCTCAGTTTTGTTTTTGTTTAGCTGGAGAAAATTGTGGCACAACCAGTCATTGATTTCCTCAATGCATTTACCAAGAGCCTGTACAGGGCCTCGGTCTCCTGGTGACATTGTGGTATATATTTGTGTGTCATCTGCATAGCTATGATAGTTTATTTTGTTGTTCTTTATAATCTGTGCCAGTGGGAGCATGTAAATGTTAAACAGAGGGGGTCCCAAGATGGAACCTTGGGGAACTCCACATGTGATACTTGTCTGCTCAGATGTGAAGTTACCTATTGATACAAAGTATTTCCTGTTTTCTAAGTATGTTTTGAACCAGTTTAGTACAGTTCCTGAAAGTCCTGCCCAGTTCTCCAGTCGTTTGATACAGTTGACCACATGTTGTGGTCAACTGTATCAAATGCTGCACTGAGATCCAGTAAAACTAAGACTGACATTTTTCCACTGTCTGTATTCAGACATATGTCATTAAACACTTTTGTCAGAGCGGTTTCAGTGCTGTGGTTCTGTCTAAAACCTGACTGGAAGGCATCATAGCAGTTATTCTGTGTTAAGAAGTAATTGAGCTGTTGAGAAACTGCTTTTTCAATGATCTTACTTAAAAATGGGAGATTTGAGATCGGCCTGTAGTTGTTCATTTGTGTCTTGTCAAGATTGTCCTTTTTCAGTATAGGTTTTATTACAGCAGTTTTTAGTGATTCTGGAAACACACCTGATATTAAAGAAAAGTTCACGATCTGTAACAGGTCTGACTCTAAAGTCTTTGAGACCTTTTTGAAAAAACTTGTTGGCAGGACATTTAAACAGCAAGAGGAGGAGTTCAGTTGACCTAAGATGTCCTCCAACCTAAGATGTCCTCCAAGGTTGAAAGTATCTGTATCTGTACTGGTATTGGCAGTACTGGCCCTGTATTTACTTGGTATCGGATCGATACCAAAATTTGCACTAATTTGAACAGGTACAAGCCCAGAGCTCAAGCTCTGGCCCTTTGTCACATGAGCAATGTCTTTATAGATCTGCCACTGAAACCCAAAGAAAAGTCCACAGCAATAAATTTCCCTTCTCATATATATCCACTACAATCACTAACGATCTCCGTCTCCCCCTGGGCTGCAAATTATCAGGAAACGTCAATGACTAGCTGAGCGGTAATTTGTAGAGCAGCGGACCCCCATCCCCTTGACCTTCTCTACCTCCCTCCATGTGAGACAGCGAGCTTCTCTCCTATCAATTCTCTGCATTTTTCCCCCTCCTGCAAGTGAATGTCACCCCCCCCCCACTCACCCATCCACCCACTTTTCTATTTTTTTTCCTCACTTTTCCTTAACCTTTCTTTTTTCTCTCCCTCCCCAGTCTCACTCCTGTAATGATTTACGCACTGCCTCTACAATAAAAAAGGAGGGGGTGGGGGGTATCTTAAATAACAAAATTAATTCTTTATTAGCGGGGAATTGATTGATAACTAAAGGGAGAGGCTGACAGCTGTAGCGCTGTAGTGCTACAGCCCCCCCCCCCCCCCCCCCCCCCAAAAGAGAGAAATACATGAGGTTTGCGTGTATCAAGTCTCTGTCTGGTCATACAGCTGTCCAAGTCACGCTGAATTATCAGCCTGCAGGCCGCCGCTCCTGAAAAATCAATTTGAAGGGATGCACTGCAGAACAAAAACTGTCGCATGACTCGGGAGAAGCGTATGTTTTTCACAGAAGAGGTGAGATCGTTGATATGCTGAACACACAAGCACACAGAACAAAAATGAGGAAGAGCAGCGGAGGAGGGGGAGGAATGTGTGTGCAGATTTCAGTCCAATCTCCTGAATCCCTTTCACTGCAGCGAGATTTTCCCTGTGATTCGGCTCTGGTGCATATAAGGATGAACAGGTAAGAATGAGTCAAGTTGATACATGCAGTAGTGGGCGAGAAGGAGCATTTCACAGCGACGCCCACATCCTCACCATGAAGACCTGCAGTGGGCCAGCCATGGCAGACAGTATTGATTGATTTGTCTGTTTAGAAACTTAGAATAGGGCACAGAATGAAGAAGAGCTTATATACCAGCACAGACACACATCATGACTAAACTGCACACCTGTCCTGTCACACTCTGACAGCTTCTGTTGCCCTAGTTAGAGCTTTATATAAAGCTGTGCCATAGCGCTGTAACAAGACAGCCCACCTCTGTCACTTTTGACCTTTTTAATCACCCACCTGCACCTTAATGACACAGCAGGTTGGAAACATGCTTGCTCCTCATTCCTCCTCACAAAAAAATGAGAACAGGTACCATCATTACCCAAACGTCTCTCTGCATAGCTGCATGTGCTCATCCAAAGTCAGAAGACCTCATTATCTAGACCCAGGTTAGTGCTACACTCGCCAAACACACTGATCAAACTATTATTGGTTTTTATTTATTTATTTTCCAACAGATCCTGTGAAAAAAACATTAGCTTCTGTTGGTTGGCTAAAGCAATAAAGGTTTTAAGAGGCTGTTTGATGTGATTGTGAGAGATTGCAGTCCCCCCCCCCATTTTCTATAAATAGTAAACATTTGTCTGTTTGTTTGTTTGTTTGTTTGTTTGTTTTAATCATGAGTCCAGTCAAGCTACAGCAGCTAGACCCTCTTGTCTGTGAGCTCTGACTCTTGACATTTAATTTGGGATTGCTGGTTACTGAACCAACAACAACCCCCACCCACCCACCCAGCCCGGTAGATGCTCTCTGAACAGAGCTACCTCTGATCTCTGCCACGTTTGCAGGTTAATTGCTGCCCGTGTTAAACCTTCCCATCTGACAAGCTGCTATGTAGGCCATTGATCCCTCCAGCTGGCTGTTGCCACATGATGCCAGCATCTGGTATCTGGGCGGAGGCAAAGGTCACAGATCACCTGTCCTCCAACCTCACGTCTGCATCATAAATACCAAACACACGCATGCACACACACGCTTGTTAAACACAGTTGATTAACAATAATATGGACATTTTATTACAGTAAACGATAAAGCGAAATAATTTTCAGATATTTTTTTCTATATTTGTTAATTACATGGTGAATTTGGTCATTTATAAAAAAAGGAACGCCTGTAAAAAGATGGATTATAATACTGGTAGAACACCTGGACATTTTCATCTTTAAAAAAAGATCCTTTTTGTTTTTGTTGTTATTTATTATTAATTTTTATTGTTTTTATTTTTTATTTTTAACACTGTAGACAGATAATGCATTACTGAATTACCAAAACTGACCTGGACCTGCATAAAAAGCAGAAAATCAATATAATCTTATGTCTGTGAAGGTTCTCAGTCATCCAGGTCATCGTAGTCAAAGGAGCTTGCAAAGAAAAGCGTCTGGACTTCTTTACGTTACTTGAAGACGTTTCACCTCTCATCCGAGAAGCTTCTTCAGTTCTGAGGTCAAATGGTGGAGAGTCCCAACCTAGTGGGAGTATCCCCCCACAGAGGGACAAAAGGACCCCCTGATGATCCTCTAATCGCCTGGGCCAAGGTGTGAAACTGGGTGTGGGTCCCAATCAGCCAGAGTTTCACATCCTGGGCCATCTGATCTCAGGAATTCGCATGATAAGGTGGGGCCAGGTTTCACAATGAACTCACCCGAAACTTATTAGAGGATCATCAGGGGTCCTTTTGTCCCTCTGTGGGGGGATACTCCCACTAGGTTTATATCCGGGACTCCCCACCATTTGACCTTAGAACTGAAGAAGCTTCTCGGATGAGAGGTGAAACGTCTTCAAGTAACTTAAAAAATATAATCTTACATAAACATTCAAGATCAAAGAACTGGGTCAATAGTCGTGGATATTTTCCACACAGTTCCTGCAAAAACTGCTTTTGATTTCATCTAAGAGGTTTTTGGGGGTTTTTTCGGGGGGGAATTCATGTCAATACTTGAAAAAAAAAAAAAAAAACCTTACAGAAACTGAAGCACTCTGTGTAACAGAAACACACAAGCTGGTAGAATTTTATTTGGTGGGTTCATTTAGGCTCAAGCTGGAAGAAAAAAGTGAACTCAAGAAAATGTAGTGACATAATGAAACAACCTACAGGGCTTTTTTTTTGCCATTGTGTGCTTTTTGTTTGCCGTTTGTTTCTTGGAGCCAAGACTGAGAAGAGAAGTTGCTGGAATCGAGTCAAGTAATCAGCAGTCTTTGTTTCTGCTTGCCATTCTTACCCATTTTAAAGTTTGCTTTTCAGAAGGAGACCGTAGCTTCAGAGAACAATTGCTCGTTCTTTCCTGCAGGCCCTGCATGGACGTCTAGCAAACAGATTTGAATATGGCTAGAAAACCAAGCTGCCAGTCTTGTGTCTACAAGTTTGGTGGCCATTTTAAAAGAAGCGCCTCGCTGACAGGGAGAGATCGGCATCTGATAAGTGCCGAAGAGGTAAAACTGCATCGCGTTTCATCTAAATGACAAAACAACCAGAACACAATGAAACGGGTCTTTGCGTCGTGACTCTGGGTAAACACCATCGCGCTCTGAATACTGTACGGATGATTTGAGCCGTGGGTGGATTAAATGGAATTTGTCATCTGATGAGCTAACAAAAACTGCACTATCAATATATGGCAAGTCAGATGTCACTGTGATTCACTGGGGGCTTCTCAGAAGTTTTCAAATAATGATATCACTCGATGGAAGTTTTTGCGCCTGTTAGTTCTGCCTCCAGCTGTATGTGAAGCGCAGATAAAAGGCGGTGGGAGAGATGTTCGCTTCGGCTGCGTCTCCGAGGATCAACAGTGCACAACCCACACACAGCTGTGTTGATGAGGAGAGCCCCTTACTAATACGGCACGGCCCTCAAAATTTGGATGGACGCAGCCCGGAGGTGATGCAGACAATCAGCGACAATCAGTCAGTGTGTCGATGTTATAAACTTGCATGAGAAATTCAGTTTTTTTATAACTCTCCCCACTTCTCTTGGGAAAATATGTGTGTTTATCTCCTTCTCTGGATGGAAACAAACTCATGAATAAACAGAAGGATGGCGCATGTGAATGTGAAAACACATGGCTCGAGCTAATATAAATGTAGATGCTTCAGCTACAGAAATGATTTTAACTGGATTAAGGAGATACTCTGAGGAGGCGGTCCAAACAAAAAAAGAAAAAAGTGCCAAAGATTTCAGCCTTGGGGTTTGTCTTGTGTTGTAGTTAGAGGTTTGCTGGGAGAGAGTTTCGTTGCCTTCTTGTTACAAGGACTGCAGTGGGCCTCTACGCTTTTATTGATGACATTCAGTCAATTTTTAATGGATTCGCTTGTATCAAATTTTGCTCACCACGCTCACGGCATCAGGTTGGATCAGCTCTCTGTGGTTTGTATTGACAGGCTCTGCCTACAAGGCTATTCCTTTAAACCTCTGCGTGGTAAGGCTCGCAGTCTCTTGGAGGCTCTCTGCAGCTTCCAGAAAAATGTTTTTTAAAGTAACACCACTGCTGGAGCAGTACTGTATGCAGCAGCAGGAAAGGAACAGCTGGACACGTCTCCCGTTGTTTGTTTCTGCTGCTTCCAGTTATCCGAAAAAAGCGTGGAAGTTAAAGTAAATGGGCTGCTTGACAACAGAGGAGCGTTTTGGGGTTAATGCCTTTGTGCTTTCTGCTACAAGCAAAGTGCACAATTCCTGCACTGAGGAAAAACTGTTGTGTCAAATTCAGGGAGCGTACGAGTGGAGACAAGAGATCCAACCCACTTTGCTGATTTACTAAATATCCACATTAACATGCATCTAGGATGCACCGCTCTGTGCTAAGCTGTTTCAATCAGAGCTTCCACACATTTTCTTTTGAGTGCAGTTCCAGGAAAACATTTACTGCAGATCCATCCAAGAACAATGGCAGCAAACCCCTGGATGGCAGTGTTTGGAAATGAATGATCAGACAGCTCAAAATAAAGGATTTAAGTTTTGCTTTTAACTGAGCTGTAATGAAGCGTCTTCGACAACACCTGAACCAATTGGAGGTTATGTTTTTATTTCCAAGTAGGCCTGCATGAAATTACAAGACAATTTTATTTCCCTCCAGTCTCTTTTCATCTACCTCCTCTCTCTATATATCAGGGGTGTCAAACATAAGGCCCATGGGCTAGAATTGGCCTGGCAAAGACTCCAAAAGGAGTGCTTCCTGGCAATTCTTTTGTAATTTAGCAATTTATTTTTTCATGCTGGCAGATTTCTCTCCTTTACACTACAGCAGCATTTCTTTAAAACTGAGACCCACTGTTGAATTTGCACTTTTTTCTTACATTAAGATATTTCAGGGATTTAAAATGTGTAGTGAAATGACTTCACACTGACAGAAAGGGACTCGAAGTCTCAGAGTTATGCACGTTAATATATTATATTTAAATTTGCACAATGTCTGATTTTTAATATCAGGACAAGATTATCTGGTCCTTAATGGATCTTAAAGTCAGGTAAATACAACCAGAAATAAACATCATCACATATTATGCCAAATCATTTATTTAACACAGACTAATCATTTTCTGTATGACTTTATAAGCTCACATCATTGTGGAGGATATGTTGCACACTCTTCTTCACATCTTTTTTTACAGACGAGAGGCTATACAGCTAGTCTTTCTAATTGTCCTGTCGTGTAGTTAAACATTTAACATGCTACCTGATCCCTGTAGAGTCAGAGGTGCAGCTCTTGGGTTTTGGCAGGTTCTCTGAGAATTGCATGGTTTAACCTTGGGGTGAATTTGCTGGAACATCCATTCCTGGGAAGACTGACAACTGTGTTGAATCTTTCTCACTGTTGAACGATGAACTTCAAATTACTTGGAAATGGCCTTGTAAACATTCCCAGTCTGATGGGCAATTGCTTCATTGAAATCACCGCGCAATTCTTTCCTCTTTGGCAAACCTGAACACTCCAGACCTGCAACCTGCCCAAACTTCTGCTTTCACAGAGTCGCTCACACTGGCTGAGGATCAATTAATCAAGTGATTTTGATTAGTAGCACCTGGTTGCTACTAACCCTTTTAATTTGTATGGAAGCAGTAAGGGTGTGCTTAGTTTTTCCACACATGATGACTTCCAAATTTTGGCTTAGTTTTTGTTTACAAAAATATTACTTGGTGCAATATGCCACGAGGTTTATTTACCTAATTTTAAGAGCTGCTAAGGATCAGATCATTTTTATTTTCAGCAACTGGGACTGATAAAGTGTTGGAGGTGGAGGTTTTTCCCTCAGAGTGAAGGCACATAAATGTAAACTTCTATTCCACATCTAATTCTAATTCAAGTATAGTGTAATTATAAGGAGGTAAACTATAAGTTTCTATAATATATGACTGACATGTCAGGATAGTAAGCCCGACACTGACACATTAAGCATAAGGACTGTTTCTTTTAATAATGAAGGGTATATGCCATCGTCCATTTTAGTCCTTTCTGGAGCCCCCTTTAATTTAAATACAGCATATGTTTCAAAGTCACTTTGCTCTACATTATTTGTCATATTGTATCCAGTAAGAAATGCATTCCCTCCAATCAGAAGATAACCTTTAAAGACAGTGAAACGAAAGGTCACAGTTAAACACCTGATACCCTCCATCAGCCACAGCTTTACTCTGTAACTCCATCATACAGGGCACAGTCTAAGCTGTAAACATGCCCCTGGCAATGCACACAGATGATGGGGAGAATGAACAATAACAGTTGGCTCCGTGTTTGAGTAAATGAACCTTCCAAAATCGAAATAACCTACCCTACGAAACAGCTCCCACGCATTTCTCATTTTTCCAGTAGAAACAAGTTTTCAGATGAAACAAGAAAATCCTACTGCCACGACCATTTGAAACAAAAGCAGAAAGCAGAGTGAAGTCTTCCTAATAAATTCCAGCCAAGCTTGGGTCAGATAAACAAAGCACCAGGCACAGAACACAAATCGATAGGTCAAGACAGGCCAAGAGTTTCTGGGGACGGAAAAAAGTCAGGTTAAGTCAGAACTGAGAGCAGTTCATCGAACAGTGTACCTCACAGCATGTCTCTTTGGCCACCCAGTTACTCTTTGTAGCTGTGAAATCTGCCCATAAGATTTAATGTGAGCTGAAAAAAAGAGGGAAACAAAGAAAGGAAAAAGGAAAAAACTCCTCTTTAAATTCTGAAATGTTTGGGAAGCCATTAGCGAAAGATTGGTGTGCATTACAACTTTGCAGCTATTCAAAAGATTCTCTTTTTCTGATAGTCGCCATCAAACAGACCCAAACAGACAATGACGCCAGATCTCTTCGGGCCACGAGATGAAAGCAATCACCAGCAGGTGTTTCTACTGCAAATGCATTAGGCGGTGATATTAAAGAGCGGGTATTGTGCTCCCTGCCATTCAGTCTGCATTTCTATCCACCCAACCTCCAGTACTATGTGGGAGGGTCATGACCACTCAGCCAGAGCTAGCTCTTCCATCAGAGATCAGACAGACACAGCAGGCCAGGCGCTGTGACCATACCTCCCTCAATAGCTCACACTGATGCCTGCTCACACAGATACACAATGAGTCACTATAGCACAGAGCCAAAATCCTGCTCTGGAAAGTGGGGAGGAAAAAAATATTTGATGATACTTTTTTCTTTCTAAATTAAACTTTTTTGGACCACATATACACATTTTTCTTATTCTTGCCAGCTTATTTGTTGCACTTGTATTTGTAGCAAACATGAGTCATTAAAAACGAAACTTTTAAGGGTGGACAACTCAACATAGTACCACAGGCAGTTCTTCATTTAAAGCAACTGTGCAGAAATTCTTCTGGATTATTTATCATTTCAAAATATAACCCCTTCTGCAGGACAGTTAAAACTTACAGTTTAACTTAAGTCTTGGAAAATCTAGTTTAAATAAATATCAGCTAATGCACTGATAAGGGTGACATTTATTTATAAGTGTCAATTACAATCGAGGTCAAAACAACCACCTTATGGCTGTAGAAGAGGAAGGATACAGGTTAGGGCAGGGGTGGGCAATCTCAGTCCACGAGGGCCGGTGTCCCTGCAGGTTTTAGATGTGTCCTTGAACCAACGCAGATGATTTACATGGCTAAATTAGCTCCTCAACATGTCCTGAAGTTCTCCAGAGGCCTGGTAACAAACTAATCATGTGATTCAGGTGTGTTGACCCAAGGTGAAATCTAAAACCTGCAGGGACACCGGCCCTCATGGACTGGGATTGCCCACCCCTGGGTTAGGGGATCTCCAAAGTCTGTATTGGTCAGTCTTTGGAACTACAAATGTCTATATACAAAGTTCTTTGGCACCAAAGATGTTTGCTGTGCATGAAAAGCAAGTTAGAAAAGTCTTTTCTGTATTTCTTTAGGTTGGAGGTTGAAGTGTTTTGCTGCTCTGCTGACAGCAGCTTGTTTGGTGGCAAACAGAGTTTGCATTGCATGGTCAGATTTCGCTGGTGTTGGAATTTCCAAGTAAGAAATGCATTCCTGCCCGTGCACTTCTGGTTCTGCTGTGCTGGCTTGGGGTCCACTGTGTAACTGACGCCACCAACATTAACATGACGCTTACATTAGATCCTCTTATTGTGTGTTTTGTTTGGGTTTCCAGCAATTTGTTTAATTACCAAAATTAGAGAGGGGACAGCCTAACATATGAAACAGGAAATGACCATCGTGTAATCGATTTATTTCAACAAAGTAACTGTATTCTCATTATCACCTATTTAAACGGTAACTGTAATGAAATACAGTTACTCATATTGTGGATTTTAAATACGTAACGCCGGTACATGCATTCTGTTACTCCCCAACAATGCATATGTACTAAGACTTCTGAATCAACAAGGGCAGGAAACAGAAAAAAAGACCCAAAGATGATTGATATGACGTGTAATACAAACACAGATTTCAAAATAACACAAAAAACTCAACATAATGAGAAATGGGCCCATAACAGGGGTCCATATTTAAGAAGTCAGCACTGAGACTAATCTTACCTCTTAGATGCCAGTGGCTCATCAGTCATTAGTGCTTTAAAAGAAGCTATATGTTAAATAACACATTTCTCCAGAAACCGAGGTTATCAGAGGATGATAAACTTGATGCGATGACCTTTCAGAGCACACAAAGTCTACATGCAAAGTGTTATAGTGGATGGACGGGTCAACAAAACATCAATCTTTAAAACCAAAAAAGAACTCTTGGTTCTAACATTGCTGATGTTTTTTTTTATAGTTACCTGTGTTAATTGTGTGTACCATGTATTTATGATTATCACCATGGAGCTAATACATAACACTTCACATCTCATAGTGCGTAAACTATGAACCAGAAAACTAACCAAAGAGGTTTTGTACCAATCATACTTCAACCATGTGTTAAGTATTGACAAATATTTATTTTTGTTTTATTTTCTAAACTTTTTTCGCCTCCTTTTGACGTCACAGAGGACTAGCTTTGAACGATATGGAAACATTTCTTTGAGTTTTCTTGGAAGCCTGGTAAAACTGAGACAGAAATATGCACGGACCAGTGCTTTGTATGTTACTAGTAAACAGAACATTCATGTTTCAGTCCCATAAACAATAATGTTTGTATGTATACTGTCCCATATGGAAAAGAAATAGTAAAAACTTATATGTGATTACTCATGAAAGTGGCCACTTTCTCATTACTTTCATATATTGTTTTAGTAAGTATCCAAAACATACAAGTTTCATTATATAATTTTTCAAGGGATCTTATATCTGTTTTCACTCTTATATGCTTTTCATACAAGTTTCACACAAGACAGATACAAACTTTATAAGATTTATATATATCTTTCCATATGGGGTACTTTAACACCAAAACTCCACATGATCACATTTATTTTCTGGTGTTAGTGTTGCTCTCAGAAAATATTGAACCTTCAGTAAGTTGAAAGCCTGGTCAGTTTGACTTTGCAGAAATGCACAGTATTGCATTTTGAATCCCTGGCTGGAAGTTTGCTTTGATCGATGCACCAAGGCTTACAAGAGGCAGAGTGGATCTGGCACCTGTGAGGCACATTGAGTTTGAATTGACAGCTGCTGAGCCCTGAGAGGTGTCTCCAGTGTAAACAGGCAGTATTTGGTGTTGAGATATTAAATTAGCCTTACTGAGGCAAATACAATAAAAATATTGAGCTCTTACAGGAATCACATGGGCTCTGAGTTTAAAAGAAACCCATTCTCAGGACGCAAAATCAGGATTTAGAAAAGTTACTCGCAGTGAGGCTTATTATTCATCTAAGCACAAACATCCAAGAAATTTCAGTGATGAAACTTCACTTGTGTAACTGAAAACCACCAGCCAGCGTCTCCCTGAATTCCTGATGTAATTGAAGGTCTTGTTAAGAAAAGGTAGAAGATCCTTTGGTTGCACACGTATTTCAAACTGGCAAAGTACACTTTTTTCAAGAAATGCTGAGGAGTGAGGACTAGCCACTTTAAAGAAGATGCTGCGATGCCTGGCCCAAAACCATCCCGCATGCATGACGAGCAGGGCTTTTAAAAAGTAAATATAGAGGTACTGTTATATGCATGTAGAGCATCTGCAGCCATTTTTCCCCTTCAGATTTAGTACTAGCATTCATACCAGCAGTGCCTCTGCTGGGAGAAGATGGCTTTTAGCTTTCATCTCAGCACTGACATCCAAGGATTTTCACTGATGAGACTTCACTTGTGTAAGTACGAACCGCAAGGCAGCGTCTCTCTGAATTCCTGATGTAATTGAAGGCCTTCTTGAGCAAAGGTACAAAGCAAGCCTAAAATATTGTGTGCTGGGAAGGTAGCATGCTAGTGGAAACAAGCTAACGTGTTTCCATGCTCTCAATGCTGCAGAAAAATATGCTGACACTGGAAAATATCTGCAAAAGCTCTACAAGCAGGAAGATCGAAACCTTGAACAGTACTTGACCCAAGGTGGTTTAACATAAGTTGGAAAAAAGGGAAAATGAGAGAAAAAGCCCAGAAAACTGGCTGAGTGAGTAAGTGAGCAGGGGAGGAGGGAGTAAGAGAATGGTAAATAAACTGACTTAGCATGAGCTGGGCTTCACAAATCTGGGTGTATCTGGGATGATCAGGAAGAGGAGTACAGAAGTCTGGTGAGGAACTTTGTCGCATGGAGTCACACAAACCACCTGCAACTCAACACCTCAAAGACTAAGGAACTGGTTGTGGACTTCGGGAGGTCCAGAGAAGGTCCACTGCCAGTTCAGATAGAGGGGGAGGAGGTGGAGGTGGTCAACAAGTACAAGTACCTCGGGCTGTGGGTGGACAATAAACTGGACTGGTCATGCAACACAGAGCACCTGTATAAAAAAGCCCAAAGCCGACTGTACTTCCTCAGGAGGCTGAGGTCTTTTAACATCTGCAGGAAGCTCCTGAGGATGTTTTACCAGTCAGTGGTTGCTGGAGTACTTTTCTATGCTGTGGTGTGCTGGGGGAGCAGCACAGCAAAGAGGGACTCATCCAGGCTGGAGAAACTGATCAGGAGGGCTAGCTCTGTGGTCGGCATGAAGCTGGACACTCTGGTGACAGTGGCAGAGAAAAGGACATTAAAGAAACTGATGGACATTATGGACAATGCTGGGCATCCTCTGCACACGGCCATAAACAATCAGAAGAGTCTGTTCAGTGACAGGTTGCTTCTCCCAAAGACAAGAACTAACAGACTTAAAAACTCCTTTGTCCCACACGCCATCAGACTGTTTAACTCCTCTCTGGAGGGGAGAGGGAGGGGAGACAGGAGGACAAAGGAGGGGGGAACAACTAAGCTGTAGTGCCTCTGCACCTCACTGTACAATACCTTGTGCAATACTTTTTGTAAATAGTCAACAGTGCAATAGACTCAATACTTGAAATGTGCAATTCACTTGTATTTTTATTTTTTATTCCTATTTATTCTATTTATCCCCTTTGTATATTTTATTTATATTTGTCTCTGTATTTATATGTGTGTGTGTGTGTGTGTGTGTGTGTGTGTGTGTGTGTGTGTGTGTGTGTGTGTGTGTGTGTGTGTGTGTGTGTGTATATATATATATATATATATATATATATAAACAGTTCTGTAACTGTAACTTCGGTCGTTGCTGTGCTTTTTTTGGAAGTCGAATTTCCCAGAGGAACCCACCCGAGGGATTAATAAAGTTCTATCTTATCTTATCTTATCTTATCTTATCTTATCTGTGAAACATTACATTTAACACGAACATAGGCTCGTTCCCCAGCCTCAGCAGTCGATGGCCACTCTTCATCGTCATTGCTTTGCTGTTTCCTTCATCAGTTACTGTGGAAGTGTGTCTGTCCTGATCCCAAATGACAATACACAATAGCCAAAAGGCTGCTCTTACTTAACTTTTTAACTTTTGTTTGTCATTCTTTTCTGGAAAATTTGGACACACAGAAGGTATTAGTTTACAACTTTTCGAGATTGTTTTGGTAAAGATTAGGGACTTCTTAGTCGACTAAGTGGAAATAGGGACTATTTGGGGCCCTAGGCCAGTGGGGGCACCTCGAAGGCTCACAAACTATAAGCCAGAGCATAAGCAATGTGCAAAGTTTGCAATGAGAGTAGTGAGACCTAACGGGGTCCCACCGGACTGGATTCTGTTTAAATAAACCTACTGATAACATGATAACAACACAAAGAAAATGAAGTGAGTGGAAACAAAGAGGAAGCAGAGAAAAGCAGCACAGTGGCGAGTGGAGCAGCTAATAACCATTAAATATAATGTTAAATAGCCAAATGCTGCTAGTCTAGCCTCAGCTGTGCGGGAGAGACACTCGATTGAATAATTTAACTTCCATGAGCATCGCAATATTTCTTTTGTTTACTTTGAACTTTAACATTTGTTATTGTTATTTTTGTTGTTGGATTCAGATGATATGACATGAGTTTGAGAAGCCCCTTGAGAAATTTTCCTCAATGCCCCAACATAATCAAGAATCATCACTGGCAGCATCAGTGATAATGTGGGGATTGTACTGGACTGTGGTTGTGAAAACAGAGCTTGGCCAAAGTGAGAAGCTTTTGATTTACCAGTACATCTATATTCCCATCCTCACCTGTGGTGGTGAGATCTGGGTAATGATTGAAAGAGAAAGGCTGTGAATACAAGTGGCCTAAACGAGTTTCCTCTGTAGGGTGTTTGGGCTCAACCTCAGAGGAAGGGTTAGGAGCTTCAAGTAGAACCACAGCTGCCCCTCTGTTGGTCTTCCTTGGTCTCTTGTGTTCTGGGGGCCTCTGGATATCTGGAGTTTTGATCTCCTCCATACCCGCTTCACACCCTGGAGGACGGGGCTGTGGCCCCCCCACACTCCCTAGCAGATCATTACATGGAGAAACCTTTGGAATGCAAGCATGCTGATCCACACAGGTATGCACACATGGGTATTCACAGACGCGGACTAAAGCTTTCTTGGCTGCTACCTCAAAGCACACTGTGCGCTGTCTATCTTGCGTGCTGCACAATATCGTTTATTATTTAGTAAATATTGATATCTATGGCTAGCTAGTTTATTGTGATGGTGCTTTGTTTTCTCTATTATTATGTTGCTCTTTGTTGTTTGCTGTCTCCTCTGTTTGTTTTTTTTGTTTGTTTGTTTTTTTTTCTCCATACAGGTGACCCAGGAGTTCTTTTTTTTTTTTTTCTCTCTCTCTTCCCCCCCCTTCTCACCGTCTCTTCTCCCCTTTGGTTTTCTTTCTTTCTCTCCCCCTCTTTCTCTCATTCATTCCCCCTGTCCTATTTATTAAAAAAAAAAAAAAAAAAAAAAAAAAAATGACAAAGGATGAACTGAAGCTCTGCCATCACGTAATGTCGCATACTGCTGTTTCTGATGTCATTTAAAAAAAAAAAAAAAAAAAAAAAAAAAAAAAGAACCACAGCTCCTCTGTGACATAAGAAGGCTTACCCAATCGGGTAGAGAGCTGGGGGTACACCCACAAGAGAGATTCTATATCTCTTATTATATATTTTCCTCTCGCAGAGACTGCCTTCCCTGAGGAGGAACTGGAAAGTGTTTCTGGGTAGAAGAAAACCTGGAATATCTTGCTTATCCCTCTGCCCACAGGACTGAACTTTTTTTCTGATGCCTTCATCTGCACTGACTTTACAATCTTACAGTAACCTTGAATAAACACTTTCAGGGAGAAAAATCATTCAGTCAGCCCTCACTAGCAGCTTATTAACATGCTCACAATAACTTCGACCCGTTTAACTTTGCCATGCTGCTATGGTAACATTAAAACAAAGCTCTAAGTACAGCTGTGGCTGATGGGATTGCAGTTAGCTTTCAGGTACTTGAAAACAAACTGCTGGGGTTAGAAGGAAACTCGGTACTTCTGCCTTAACTTTTTACCCCATGAAAGGCTAGTGGGAGGAACCCTTGAAAATGTTTTCTGAACTGAGCAGTTTCTGTCATATTTCATCCCTGCTTAGACACCTAAATGAAAGGATCTGCATCAGATGTTAGGGAAGGTGGTCTTTGCCTGTTCTCTGCAGCTATTCTTATGGTCAATAAAGACGTCAATAAAGCACGTCTTTATTGACACATACCAATGCGTCAGAATTCGCCATTCCTCTGAGTACCATGGGTCCTTTTTCTAAAAAATGGATCAAAAGTGAAGAACGAGTAACCTGACATTGTGACATGTATTGTGACATGTTGCTAATACTCATAAATGTTCCAAAGCAGTGCCACCAAACATGATTGCAGACTGAAATAACAATCTTCTTTTGATAGTTTTAGGTCAAAGTCAAAGTTATACTGTATGCATGCCACTGGTACTACGCTGCAACGTTTTGTTTTATTGAGTCTTGTCTCTATCGTACATAGAGTTAAGACAATAAAACAAGCAGTTCACATTCTCTATTTACTGAACTGTGTAAACCTCATCTGATTCAACTTGTTCTACTTGGATGTTTTTGCTCCGAGCCCTGACGCATTCACTGTACATTAATAACTTATTTACATCTGAGTGTCGCAACAAAAACATTAAAGACGCCACTGATGCATTATAATAATAAGAAGGTGGAGGGGAAGCACCCCTCCGCTCACTCTCACACTGGTGACACAGCAGAGGATGGCATCACGGCGAGCACGTTCATTAATGCCAGTTCAGTTGCCGCGCCAAGGGCTTTCAGAAAGTTTTGCTCAGAATCTGAGGGAGTTCTTTGCCAGACAATATATATTCTCCCACGGATTTAGATTTGAAAACAGTTTTCAAACTTTTGACTTGGTAACAGACAGATCCCTCTGAGGTTAGCAGAAGAAAGAAAGCCTGTGTGAGAGGTTCAGTCTTCCGAGAACAGAGAGCTTTATACTGTGATTGATTTTAAAGTAGGTAGAAGGTTGCTAGATCCAGTGCCTTAGAAAAGTCCCTCCTGGTATCACGAATCTGCTCTCACATCACTGTTATTTATACTTTTGAATGACTGACTAGAAAAGCTCACATTTCCTCACTATCAAAGTTTATTTGATATCAAAAACGAGGATGCAGCGCTGAAGTAATGATGCATTACGCTGCAATGTTGTGCATTCTACTCTCTGGACACCTGATTTGGAATTCTGTGCAGCGTTTCATCGCAAGCAACACCATTTGAGTTTAGTCCATCTTCATCCATCACATTAAGATGTTGCTCAGGTAAGCTCTATCCTGACACAGTGGCCTACTACAAATGCGCCTATAATCCTGCCTGCCAGAACCAATTTGCACACCTCATTAGACGATGCCGGTGAAAATGTGTTTGCCAACATCTTAAGACAATAATCTGGAATGATTTATGAGGCTAAAACAATGAGAATTAATCTATTGTTTACTATCGTATGAAGTTAATGTATCAGAGTGGAAACTAGAAAGAGATGAATAATGAGCACCGTGAAAAGCTAAATTGTAATTTTACTAAATTAGTCAACACGCTGAAGGTAAAGGCTATTCTGTGTTGAGAATAATAACTTTAAAAACAGAAGAAAATGAAGTTAAATATGCCGCTGAAACTAGTTCCTGTATCCTATATTAAAGTCATTTTTTCACATCCATCCAACTGCTGTATTTGTTTTTCCAGAGGTGGTGTTAATTTAAAAAACCTGCTTATTAGAGATCTAAATTACAAAAGGAGACACTGATGTGTAAGCAGAGCTGAAACCACCATCAGCAACTCTCTGCCCATCAGCTGGCACCTTTGTGCCCCATCAGGACACTTTACATAACAAACAGTAAGTCAACTCTCAGCAGAGCGTTCCTCTCCTCCCTTCTTTCCCCTCCATTGGTCTGAGGCGGGGTCAAAGGAGTCTCATGGGCAGAACTGCAGCATCGGGCGCAGGGCACAAAACTAAAAGCCGCCCAGGAAAACGCACGTGTGCACCCAGCGTTGGGTAAGGTGCACTCAGCCACCCCTGAAATCGCCTCCCACATGAAAACCGTATTTGTTCAATGGGAAATGAACTGTTCTCGGAGAAACCGAGAATGCATGAATCACGATTGCTTTTGGTTTGAAAACATACAAGATTTTCTCTGTGAGCATTTCCCTTCTGCTTGGATCTGTCGCTGTGATGGCAGATTAAAGCTTACAGACAGTCACAGTAGGAAATTCCCCCATCTTGTTTGAGAAGTACTCTGAGAAAGCAAGGAATCTTTTTCTTGTACTTTTTAACAAACAGAAGTAAGAGCTACACCTTTTATTTATATTCTTTCTTTCTTTTTTAAAATTCAATCCCTTTTTTCATATAGGAATATTTAAGTTCAATCTATTGATCATTCAAATAAAGATGAACTTATCTGAATGTAAATCCTCTGCCTTATTATTTAGTTTTTACAACTATTGCATTTCTTGCTCTCTTTGCTGGGATAGTTTACTGAAATCAAAGTCATAATTACCTGTTACTACGTGTACTTTTCCTGCTATAAGACATGGTATACACAGAGTTTAAGAGTGGAAACCTGAAACCTGAAAGAAATGAACCTAAAAATGATTAACAGTCATTTTAAACCACAGCAGCAGATCAGTCACAAGTATGATGAGTCCAGGAATAGAAATTAAATACAAGGATTTCCCATACATCTGCCATTTAACAACAAAAGCCTTCACGGTTGTTTACTCAGTAATATGTTATTTTGCAGTGCTGTTTGTGTGGAACCCTTAATATCTCCGGTACAGAATTCATCAAATTAGCAGCATATTAATGAGCTACAAACAGGGATGATAAGATTAGAAAATTAGTTCTGGTGGATACAAAAACTGTGCTGTGAGGAAATTTGGCTGGTAGAGATTAAACCACAAACACCTAATAATGTGTATTTATGGAGCTGCTGTATCAGGATCATCTTAGGAAATGCTTGACTAATCAAATGCAAGCTCTAAATAATTATCGCCTGAAGTTTAGCAGCAGCATTATTCCACATAAGCAATGGTTTAGTTTTTTTTTAAAGAGAAGAAAACAATCTATTTTGCACTGCAGTCATCTGCAGTCCTGTGAAAAATTAAGTACACCCCATGATTCAAGAGTTTAGACCCACATTTAGCCGCCATAACTTGAAATAATCTTTAGCATTCTCTCACATGATTGGGGAGGAATTTTGGTCCATTTGTCTTTACAGTGTTGCTTCAGAAGTCTGGACTTACTGGGTTATTATTACAACACCTGCAACTGCAAAATAAGCCTACATCATCACTTAACAGCTGGTATGAGGTCAAGTATGGAAGTGTGTCCAAATGTCCCCACTTTGATCTCGTCTGTCCAAAGGACATTGTTCCAGATGTGTGGGCAAATGTTCATGCCAAGACATTTGTGCCTTTTTTATTTAATGTTCTTTATAGAGGGACACTCAAACCTGGCGACCCCTTCAAACAAGCCACAGCTGTTCAGCCTTTTCCTAATTTACTTTGCCTTAACATTTAACATGCTAACTGAGGTCTGTAGACTTTGATGTAGCTCTGAGCATTGCACGGTTTGATCTTGGGGTGAGTTTGCTGGGATGTCTTGAATGTTTCTCACCTTTAGAATGATGAACTTCAGATTGTCTGGAAATGGCGTTATAACCATTCCCAGATTGATGGGCACCAACAGTTGCTTCTCTCAGATCATTATCAATGCGTTTCCTCCTTGGCATTGTGTTAACACACACCTTAATGTGTGTGTTAACTGCACAATACCAGCACAATGCAAGGTGAATGCTGCTTTGTAGAGGTTCTCCCACTTGCTGATGATCAGTAAATCAAGTGCATTCGATCTGATTAGCAGCACCAGGTTGCTATTTATCTTTTTAATCCCTGTGGAAGCAGTGAGGGTGGAGAGAGTCAGGTGAAAACTTTAATTTTCACACAACTTAATACTCTTTAATTTCTATCTATCTATCTATCTATCTATCTATCTATCTATCTATCTATCTATCTATCTATCTATCTATCTATCTATCTATCTATCTATCTATCTATCTATCTATCTAGTGCTTTTAAACTACAGTGTTTTAATAAACAAAAACACTAGTTTAAAAGTTTTGGCCCTTACTCACATACAAATTAAAAGGATGGGTCCTGCAGAGCGCTGCAGCTGGACAGCAGGAAAACAGAGTCACTGATGGAAAGTAGGAAGTAGAAAGGTGGAAACAAACACTCATCTGTTGACATCTTTTCTCATCACCTATTTAGAGACAATGAATAGAGAAAAAGGCTAAAATGAAAGAGAAAGAAAGATAGAAGGGGGCAAATTAAATATTAAAGAAAAAAGAGGGTCTATTTTTAGAAGCAAGTGGTGTTGGGGGGTGTTCTAGTTGTATTATTGATGCTACTGGGCAAGTGGGGGCTCTCTGGTTCTCGCCTGAGAGAAGGCTGGCAGAGTGTGTGTGTGTGTGTGTCTGTGGGGAGTGGTCATTGCATTAAAAAGACAAAAAATGGGGCAATAAAAGAGAACAAAATCGTCCTTTGAAGCAAAACAGTCCAATATCACATTTAAATGGTAAATGGTACCATTTACATTTAAATCTGAACAGAGAGATCACTAAAAACACTGAAAGCGTTAAGGAAGGAGGCTGAGAAGTTGGGGAAAAAATAGAGATTGCTGCAGTTATGTGAACTTCATTCCCTGTAGAGAAGAGCTGGTGTACAGAAATATTTGCCTGCACTTTCTGACACGATTTTAGTATTCCACACAGATGTGATGCTGGCTTCTCTCTGGCAGGGGTTCTGGGAGGGAGCCTTCATGTGGAGGCACTGATCCTGCTCTTTTTTTATGTACTAAAGACACACACACACACACACACACACACACACACACACACACACACACACACACACAGATGTAGACACACTTATGAACAAGCTTGATACAGGACTACATTTTCAAAGCAAAGATGTTTGTGACGCTGCAAAGCACTGGTTAAAAATGCATCGACTTGGGACAGCATTTATTACCAAGTTGCTGATCAGTTTCATTTAAAAGCATTAAGGTGTGACTTAACTGTTTTTATTTTTGCATTATTTCTCAATCGCTCTCTGTGACTGTACAAAACATCAAAGATACTAACAGTGTGACTTCCTCAGATCAGACATTCTTTAGTCAAGGAAAAAAGCTTTCGTGTGTGCAATGTGCCATGCTTTCAGTTTCTCACACACACACAAACACACTCCCAAAGAGGGAAATACATGGAGAGAGGAAGCGACCTTGATGTACAGAAAAATCAATACATCTTTACTTTCCTGGCCTTATCTGCTCCCACATTACATCACAGTAATATCCCGGTTCCTATACGGCATCCTGGATCAAGCACAGCTGCATACCTGTCGTGTCTGGTGGACTTCACATACAGGTGGAAGCCTGGAGAATAATCAAACATGCGTAAGCTCGATGTGACCTGTCAAGGGATCACACGGCACTGAATAAACTTTGAAGTATGTCTGCTTTCAGTTTCTGACATACAGATTCTTGCTCACTCGAGGACCGACGGTTCTTCGGGTCCTGCCTGCGTGGACACGTTTGATCTATTTTTGTAGCGACTCCACCTGCTACACATACATAATACAATAAGGCTTCGGCCTTTCACTGACAGTGTCCTGCAATCTAAACACTTCTGTCTTCATCTTGTATTTAAAAGTGTCCCCCGAGTCTTCTTGTAAACAAACAGAAGTCATGTTCACGTCGAGCTTCTTTTAAACCCACTGTGTGTATCCAGACATGCTCAGTGAATATTCTTCTAGAGGAAAATGTAGCAAAGGTAGTTTTACATCATGCAGTGCTCCACATTTGCCAACTCAGGCAAATTATAAAACGGGCTTGTTAAGTTACAGAAAAGTAGTGGCAGCTTGTTTTGCATGCTTTAGGCTTTTTCTTCTTTATTTACTATAATCTGCAGTGACAGATTCATACTGTAACACTTTCTTAGTGCTTTAGAGTATTGTACTGTCAGCTGCCTGGCCACCACTATATATAACTTCAGTGGTCCTACATTATAATGTCTGTATTACTGTAATAAACAGCTGCACACGCTCACCCCTGTGTCCTGGATTCAATTTGTGTTCTATTTTAAACTATGATAAAATATATATTTTTTCCTGCATGCTACAAATGTTGTTATAGTCAGCAATGCATAAGGTGACTAGCAGTTACACTAATCAGCTATTTTCATAAAGCATTGATATACTCTTCTGATAAAAAAAAATTGTAGGGATGTAACAATCCATTAAGATCTGACTTACATCCACCAAGGTCAACCTAAGATTTATTGTAATTTGTTGAAAATTGACAAAAAACCTTGTAACTGAAAAAGCTGTGATTCTTATAAGTGTGGTGTGTATTGTGAACATGTAGAAAGTATCATACAAAGATTTAAAAAATCATATTATCACATCACATTTGGCCTTTGACCTCTCCTTCAAGGTCAATAAAGTAATCTGAAGGTCAAAGTGATAAAAATGCTATGTGGGACAATTAAAAAAGATCAAAGCTTGTCAGGCGGAGTAGAACCTGTTGCCATGGGATACTTTTTGAAAATAGTTAATCAATTTTATGATGACTTTGTTATGTACATCCCAGTAACCGGTGTTGGGCAAGTTACTTTGAAAAAGTAATAAATTATAGTTACTAGTTACTTCTTCAAAAAGTAACTGAGTTACACGATTCAAAAAGTAATGAATTACTTGAAAAGTAACTATTGCATTACTTGAAAAAAAATGTTTAACCCACTGGGTCCAGGGTATAATCGGCCATTTTTCACTACTTTTGATGTTTCCTCTACATTTCACCTTTAAAAACGATTTACTTTGCCTTGTTTGGTATCATCCTTCTCAGCACAACCTCACGTGTCTGATTTTACAATTATGTTTTTATTTTGATATACTGTATTAACACAATAGATCTAAAAAGAGACAAAAAAACCCCATAAAATCCGAATAGAAAAGTGATATTTTTACCGTAACAACCACAAACATGTTTATTGAATCATACTTCATAAATGTAATTCAAATATAAATTGTCAATTTTTAAATACTATGCACAAGTTTTGCAAACAACAAAGTTTTTTGCATCCATTTACCTTTTACGCTTTTTTAAATAACCATTTCAAACTATTTACAGAACAATCAGCTGTTCTGCATTCAGTAAGAGGCCACACAAATTATTTGTGCTGCTCCAAATATTTCTGTCCACTATAAAGGAAAACATCACAGCCTGATACCTGCAGGTCTGACAGCAGCAGGTGTATCACTCCTGTTTTCTACTTGGAGACAGCAGCTCATTGTTCTGACACACAACACAAAACTATCCACAACACTACACACTAACTACACAAGACAACATATTAACTACACACACGCTAAATATCACAAATCTCTCACATCTCAAAACTCGCCCTCTCTCTCTCTGTTGTCTATCTTTCTCCAGCCCGTTCTCTCTCTCTCTAAACAACCAAATGTCATGTTGCCATATCATTTTTGATTGGTTGACACGGTACATTTTTCCTCCAACACGAACGGGCTGTTTTTTGTTTTGTTTTTTTATTTTTTGCTCATAAGCAGAGAGTGCTTGCTGCGCTGTCCTTAGACAGCAAATGTGAGGAAACTATTCAGGAAAAAACACCGTGTATATATTGTTTATCATGACTGTGGTTTTACGTGGCCTATCAACACAATTTAAAAACTGGTATCTATCACCTTGTTGCTTTGTAATCTTGAAGTGGTCATGTGATTGTCTCACCACGACTACTTTATTCTTCTTCAGTCAAACAGCAGCACTCATGCGATTGTTTTGCCCCCTTAGCTCCAGGTGTTGTTCCAGAAAGTGATTGCAGCTGTTTAAAGCTGTAGCGCCCAGATTACTTACATAGTCAGCTACTTCCGTGCAACTGATATAAGATGCGTAAGCTGAAGACAGCTTCAACCGTCTGTTTGTTAAAAAACAGTAACGGACCGCATTTTCTTGTTAGTAACGGTAACGGCGTTGTAACGATAGGAATAGTAATTAGTTAGATTAGTTGTTGCTGAAAAAAGTAACACCGTTAGTAACGCGGTTACTTGTAACCCCTTTATTCCCATCACTGCCAGTAACAGATTATAACCATTTAAATACATAACAATTTGAATTCCTGAATGATTGTATTAATATTTTTGGGAAAATAAAATTGACTTATGGTCAAAAAAAATTTTTTTCCACTTAATATTTCTTGCTAAGTGAACGCTAAACATGAATTAGAGCTAAATAAAAAAAATAATTACGCTCTAAATCGTGTCAAGTATATTAAAATGGGCAAACAGCAAAAGCACTTTTCACTAGTTTTTACTGCACTACAAACTTGACAAAGTTTAAAAAGAACAAGGAAATCAAAATTAATATATACAAAATACAATACAATTCTATTAAAAGTAAACACTGCCCAGATAGTGAGCTGCATCGGTGCAAGTAAATCTTGTTTATAATTATCATTATTGTTACTCCTATTATTACTTTCAGCATTTAGTCTGTATTTGAAACAGCATCAAAATTTCACAGAATCTGCAAGTTTTTGTAATTTGTCATTTCTCTTGATTAACAGGCTGGAATCAATCGTCCTTCTACTAACACAGCGTGGGCGCGCTTGAATCTTAATAAGATGAAGAAGCACAACTTTTCCTTGAGTCGCCTTAACTTTTTTTTCTTTTTCTTTTCCTTTTGGCTAGGCATGATCCAGCATGATGTCTTCAGTCCCTCCTGCAGAGAAAAGGTGCCAGACAGAGGCCTTGAACAAGTCAGTCACTCTCCCTTTGTGTTGCTCGGCGAGAGTACATCCCTTCATTAGACTGCATCTCCTGACAGCGCTTCATGCTTCCACGGCTTCTTTGACAGCCGAGTGGTGCACAAACATGAGGCTCCCACCTACACAGTGCTTGTGCCCGCCCGGTTGGCTGGTCTGTGCCACAGAAACGTGCCGTGAACATATGGACTCGTGTGGAAATCAAGTAAATAATGACTAAAGCTGAGCAGAGAAGTGTGCACCGCACCAGTGAGTGATATGACTTTATATCACACTTGCATGCAATTTCTGCATTATGCCTAATCTTTTCTTACAACCCTCACTTTGGATGCCAAATAGAAACCTGCCTGTTGTGTTACGGATGATGTACAAGTAGAAAAGTGGCTCTGAAGAGGGTTCCCACTTTGATTTAAGCTGTATTTAATAGTAATAATAATAATTCACAGTTGCGGTTTAGCGGGCATCATTTTTCACATCGCTGTAAAAGGATCACACTCATGGAGGAATGGAACAGCAGGCATTTCATGTAAAGCAATAAAGGTGAGCAACATAGTGTCTGTGGAGTCTGCAGTCAGCCTCCAGCTGCACTGAAGGGATCCGAGGTGAGATTGAAATCCACTCCACAAGGCCATTTGTGATGTGGATGTAAGAATGTGTGATGCCTAATTCATAATGTAGAATGCCTTCAGGACCTGAAGGAATACTGTGCCTCTTGCATTCATCCCAAAACAATATTCAAATTCAATAGAGATGGCAATGAGAAGACAAAGAGGGAGAGTGTTTTGAGTAACTGATGGGTAAGAGGAATTCTCTAAAGGTTTCAAGTAAAGCATCCTTGTGGAAACTAAAGTGGCCATGCTGTAGCTGTGAATGTCTACACGAATTGCTGTCTGTCTCTCCGTGTTAGCCCTGCAATAGACTAGCAACCTGTCCAGGGTGTACTCCATGTCCTCTTCTATGATGGCTAGGATTACCCTCCCACAGTTTAGAAAATAAAGGTTGGAAATTCTTAGAGCAAAATACTACTACAAACCTAATGCATATGTGTCATTAAGCTGCACACAAACAGCTCTGCTCATCAAAGTATCCAAATCCTCAGGCCCAGGCTTAAATAACCACTGATAACATCACTATGACATCATAACAGAGCCAGAGATGACCTAATGCACCTCTTTTGACATTCAGTATAGCCTCCATGTCCACGAAAATCAAATAGACCGACTGTTTGAGCATAATATTGGTTAATTGAACTGCACAGTATTGTAAAACAGAGTTTGATGCATGATTAAGAAGCAATTTACTTAAAAATATATGTTAAAATAACTGATTCTTTTTAAGCTGGTAATATTGATCAGTTCATTGGCTGTGGTTGAAGGAGACGAAAAACAAAAAACACTGCAGGAAACACAGATGCAAGCACACAGTCAGTGTAGAGGAAGAAAAACCAATAATGTCATCATAATAACTGATAATCTATCAAATCTAAACATGCCCATGACAGCAAAGACACTCGGTGGTGGTATGATTGCATTACGAAAAAAGGCGGTTTGCTTTTTTTTCATACACCAACAGCGGCTCATAAAGCTTTCTGTTCATATTCCAGCGCCTTCACAGTTTGCATGCATTTGACAGCAGATGAGATCAGAAGAATTAAATGATGAATGACTATACTTGTAAAATCTTTTAAAAAAAGAAAGAAATACTGATAATTCATAACAGTAATTTTCGGCATTCTGTATCAAATCACCGCGTACTCCGAGCACTCGGAAGGAGAAAGAAAAAAAAACACTTCCACGCACACACTGTAATATATTTTCTTCATCTTCTTGAAGCAGAAGCAGAATACTGCCACGTTGCGCAGATAATGATCCCGATGTCAGATGATGCATTGTATCAATTTCAGATGGCTGCTCGGCTCATGCAGAAGGAACGAACAATTAAATCACAACCTTTAATAAAACATAAGGAAAGCAATACAGTATGAAAAAACTCCATCTGCCCACCATAAGGCAAATAATCCCCATCCCACCAACACCATCACCAAAAAAAGTGATGAGAAGTTATAAGTAAAATGTCGTTACTTTAATTAGACTCTGTGGGCTTTTTTTTTTTTGGACTTTGTGCTGTCTGATATTTTCCTAAAAAGTAAAGTTCCTGTGACCCCAAAATGGAGAGTGTTTTCCTCCTCTGGAGTAGTGAGGATGGCTGTGGCCTGCTGCACAAAGAGGCGGCTTAATTAGGCTTTTGTTCATGGAAATGATGAAATACCTTCCAGTAATTATCAGACACAGTGGCAGTAGTGGTCACGCTAAAATGGGAAAACAGCAGAATGCGCTAACCTGCAGCTTCTTCAGGCATACAGTAAATATCTTTCCACTCTAGGTGTTCAAATGTTTCTCTAATTGGTGTGATTCAAACAGCAAGGGTTCAGCTTTAATGAAGCGGAGTGACGAGGTGATAAAGCTCTGCAATGTTAGCGTTACTTTGCTACATTAATGGGTGTGTATCTGTATAATAATCACACACACATACCTGTAGCATGTGTGTGTCGATAAAAATACACACCTCCTCTGGCCCCGGGGCCCCCTGCATTGGCTTCAGGAAGTGTTTATTACAAAAGTTTGCAAAAAGTGTGCATGTTCGCTGATATAGCCACCTACCACTCGTGTTACTGAATTGCATTTTTATTGGATCAAACTTTGCAGATGTCTGCATTACAAGCCTGTTTTGTTTTATTTTAAACTCTAATTTAAAGTTTTGAGGGCAGAAGTTGAGTTTCCACACTTGAAATTTTAAATTCTCCCAGTGTTCTTACTCATAGATGCCAAGGTTGATCTTTTTGACCTTATTACTGTTATTACTAACTCACAGCAGAAATGAGAAAATGTATTGGCAAGATATTCTTACATAAATACACAAAAGACCTTTGCCTCCAAAAATATTATTTAAATCAAGAACGGTCAAACTATGTGTGCATGAAGATGCAGACGTTGCTTTAATCGAAATAACAGTTTTAATGCTAAAATACAATTATGGTTGTTATCCTTGAAATTTTTAGCGAATAAATGTTATGCTTGATTAATTCCTGACTTCTCAAAGAGGGCCAGTGTGCTCAAATTTGGGCATAAAAATATGTGTGGCACAATTTAAAGAGAAAATAAACAGGTTTACCCACAGTATAAGAGTTACTGCAAGAAGACTTGCAAGAAACACACTTTTTCTGCTATGTTAATTAGTAATTTAAACCATTATATACACACTTTGTAGTATGATATGTTACAGTTTACTGAACTTAGACCCCTAGCATTATACAATGTCAGTGGACAAATTAAAACCAAAAAGATTATCGCAGCACTTTAGCAGAACGTAGGAAAGAGATCAGGGAGAAAAACCATATTGCACATTGACAGCATGTGCAATTACAAGTATTGATCCCCAGTGCTGGAGAATGCATTTCCTCTGTGTCTGAATCTATTAGAAGGTGAAGCTGTTCACCAGAACAGGTGGACAGAGGCCTGGCAGCACATCCCCGACAGAGCTGCAGTGATACCGAACAGGGTTGTGATAAGAGCGACTGGCAGCTGCTTGCGTGAGATTAGCATCTCCAGAGTCACTGATTGTCACCTCTCGCACAACGACTTGAACAGCAAATAAACATTTATCCAAACCATCATATTATTTCACGCACAGCACAGCTAAGTACATTACTAATTCAATAGCTGATGCAGCAGTCACAGCAAAACAGAAATGTTTACAGGCTGAACTTGTGACACGCAGTGGAAAATGTTAACCTGAGAGACTGGAAATTCTTCAAAACAACAGTCTGCTTCAAGTGTCTTCTTCGGGTTTCACATGACTGGAGGGAGGAGAAGTGGCGGGAGTAGTAGGTGAAGGGAAGAGGTGCAGCGTGTTTCTGAGGAGCTACAGAAAGTTTTTCTACTTTAAGCATATGGCTCCGAGACTTGTTTATGTGGGAAGCCCTGAATAATGAATTTATAATGAGAGCTAGACTTTGGACGTTTTGCACTGCTCTCTTTTCCCCACAGGGTAGATGATGTCTAGGTTTTTCTGCCTGATTATGTGGAATAAAGTCAATCGAAATAATAAAAACACAGTTTCACTTCTTTGTCTATTCGGCTCATTAACTAGCACATTTCGGCAATGGCTACAGCTCTGGCAAATCACTTTATTGGAAGACGATACTGATAATGAATAGACTTAGTAAAAAACACACACGCAAAAAAAAGCATTGTGGTCCATTGTCAGTAATTACATAACCAGCACAGATTTACCAGATGGCTGATATTGAAGAGACAAAAAGTTGTTTACTCACATCTTTGGCGCTGCCAGTAAAGATGCCCTGGGAGGGCCAAAGAGCGTGGCTTCATGTTGCACAACATGTATCAAAGTTTTGGGGTTTTTGTCTGTTTATATTTCACCCAAGAACCATTTCTCTGTAATAGGCCCCGTGCTTTCCACATTCTCGGCTTGGTGTATTGTGAATGCTCTAGTTGTGTTGCTGCAAGAAAATTCCACAAAAAGGTTTGATGAATTCTGCTTGGTCTCTCACAAAATATAATGGCTTTGACCACTGACCTGGATTTTCCTCTGTAACTTTGTTCATCCCGTCCCTGAAAACCTCCAGATAAGCGGCCTTCCAGTTGCAACTCTACCCGAACAGTTACATCACCTTAACATCTTTTATAACAACTTTCATTCCAAACTAAAATGCTGAAAAGAAACCATTTTCACTGGTTTCATCTTTATTTTTCATAATATGAAAGAGCGTCTATCAGTGATTAACATCGGAAAGTAAAATCGCTAAACCTCTCTGGCCTTTCATTCCACTTAAAGTAGACTCTGCTGCATTACTTAAATAGACTGTAATCCACAGAGAGAAGAAGTTCAGGGGACATTAAGTTAGCAATACACACGTAATACATACGTAAATCCTGATAATGCTCAGTTATGTCACATATTATGACACAGAAGCACAGTGATGTGACAAGTGAAAAGTGAGGCAAAGAAAGACATAAAGTACTGTGCAAAAGTCTTGAGCTGGAATTAATTTCTTTATATTTCACTTTGAAGAAGTCAGACATTGTCTTGAGTGGTAGTTCTCCAGGCTTCCTGAAAGTCTTTCAGTGTTTTTATTTTGACAAAATTTAAGGGAAACTGGACAAGTGCTGGAAAAACAAATAAAGAATATGCCTGAAAAAAAGAATGTCCATAGCAGGTGGTAGATGACCAATATCAAAAAGTCATGTCCTGAAGAAAAAGGGAAAAATCCAGCAAAGACCTGATGCAGGACCTACGAAAATTCAGCTGGACCATCGGTGGATCCATCAACTGTTTGCTGAAGCCTCATCAGAAATGATCTCTGTGGAAGAGTGCTTGTCAAGGAGACATTCTTAAGGAAGGGAAGCGGGGAGAAAAGGCTGAGTTATGCCAAATTACACAAGAACTGGACCGAAAATCCGTGACAACATGTCTTCTAGAGTGACGAATCCAAGTTTGAAATTCTTTGTTCAAATTGTCAGCAATAAGCTTGAACAAAGGTGGAGGCTCTGGCATGGTTTGGGGCTGCAAATGAGCCAGGGGTTTGGGGGACTGTGTCAAAACTGATGGAATTGTGAATTCAGAAAAGTACCAACAGATTTTTTTATCCATCATGCTTTACCATCTGGAAGGGGTCTGAACTCGGTTGCATTATCAGCCATGGATTGGCCTCCCAGGAGCCTGGGTCGCAACATTACTGAAGCAGTGTGGGACCCAGACAGACAGAGAACAGAACAGAAAGGCAGTCAACATCCAAAGAAGAGCTTTGAATGTCCTTCAAGAAGCTTGGAGAGCTACTTAAAGAAATGACAAGAAAGCTCCCTAAGAGAGTTCAGACTGTGCTGAAGCATAAAGACTGTCATACCAAATGTTAACTTTCAAGCTCATTAGAATTGTATAAACTGTTTTTCCCTTGTGTATTGTTGCCCAGGTTTCATTAAATCACTGCACCTACTTCCCAAATTATAAAGTCATGAAGTGTGGTTCATGACTTTTGCACAGCAGTGAATATTCTAACAGGACACTTTTTATTTGACTACTTGCTTGTAATCCAATAATAAAACTAACACCACAGTTATATAGCAAATGAATCATCCAGTGTTAATTCCTGACCTAAAAAAGCACCTGCAACTACAACCCAGAGACCCACTATAGATGAGAGTAATTATGGCATGACCTATTTAACCACCTCTGTCAAACATCCGTCTGTCACGTGGAGTCCTGTCTCTCCTGCCTGTGTTCTTTTTTTTTCTTCCAAAGATCAAATTTGATTTGAAAGACAATATGTTCTCGTAACTGAATTGCAGTATTTTCATTTTATTTTAATCACCAACCGAATAAAAAGATAGTGAGAAACGGGAGGGAAAATGCCCTTCCTGAATAATAGATGGGCTAAATTGCTGGGGGACAGATTATCATTTTAGAAACTGAATTATTGAGATAATTATTGCGCAGAGCAGACCACTGACTGCAAGAGCGGGTCATTGGGGATAAATAAGGAGTGTGTGTGTGTGTGTGTGTGTGTGTGTGTGTGTGTGTGTGTGTGTGTGTGTGTGTGTGTGAGTGAGTGAGTGAGTGAGTGAGTGAGAGAGAGAGAGAGAGAGAGAGAGAGAGAGAGAGAGAGATAGCCTCTGAGTTTGTGGGGGAAGAGCTCTTTTCACGTTGAATTCTCACAGATCACCATGAGATAGACGTGTATGATCCAGATGACAGCGGGAGAAACAGGCTGAAACGAAAACATGAAACACGCTCTCCACGTTCAAACGAACTAAACGCGTACACGAGCCGCTCTCTTTGCTCTTGCTGATACTGTAAAGTGGTGGGAGCTGTCCCCGGTGCTGAATCTGTGGGACACACACACACACACACACACACACACACACACACACACACACACACACACACACACATTATCTCTCTCTCAGCCACAAATTGCTGCAACTTTCTGATCTCTGCATCCACCCGCAGCATGTGTGTGTGAGTGTGTATGTGTGAGAGAGAGTCTTTAGGTGTACCCTAAACAAAACAAAACACAGCTGGCTCTGCTGGCACCCCGCCATGCAAAGCAACACCCCCAACTCCCAAACCACTACCATCTACAAATCAGCGTTTTCCAGATTAATATCACACGGGGAGAAATGACAAACAGCCAAAGCCATGAAAGATTTAACACGTGGGAGTCCGCGAGCGAAATGGGTTTCATCTCTTGAATGTGACGCGGATTCCGGAGCCTTTTAAACGGGGGCAGCGCGACCCCCCCTCCCTTCCCACCGGTTGTGATGCAGTGAGAGCGGCTCTGCGCAGAACCGGGCACGCTGTATAAAAACCTGCCGCACTTGCAGAGACGGAGTACAACAACAAGGGGGACACTGGCGAAAGTCACTGCGGCTCATAAAGCACAGAATTAAAGACGATAATAAATAAAAAGTGAAGCCCGGCGCAGACGGCGACATGCGGGCCGCAAAGAGAGAAATCTGCTGGAAACTTTTTCTATTTTCCTGCGTCTTCTTGGAGAGCTCGTCTCAAGACTTTGGCGGACAGACGCAGTTCATTTGCACGTCCGTACCCAAGGATATGGACATATGCTCGGCCACCTTGCAGAACAGTGTGCCGGGAGAGGACTTGAAGACCACGGTTATGCAGCTGCGGGAGACGGTTTTACAGCAGAAGGAGACGATCATGAACCAAAAAGAGACTATCAGAGAGCTCACCTCGAAGTTGGCTCGGTGTGAGAGCCAGAGCGGCGCAGACCTCGGGGACGCGCGGCCCGGGGGCAGGAGGAAAGAAGCGGGGACCAAAAATACGATGGGGGACGTGTCCAGAGGCCCCGCGGACACTTTGACGCAACTATCACAGACTTTACAGTCGCTGAAGCAGAGATTAGAGAATCTGGAGGTAGGGCTGCAGTTTCCGGGGAGAATATAAACACTTTTGCGTACAGCTCGTTTTGCGACAAATAAGATGGAAAACATACAAAAATTATAATAAAACAATAGGTTAACAAGTCTAGATTCTTAAAATTAATTCGCAGTGTGAACATAAGATGAACATAAAAACATTCTTTGCGTAGGTTAAATTGCTCGTTCAAGTTTACGGCAGTGACCCTCCAAAATAAAATATAATCTGGAATCTGAACCTTTTTCACCTAAATGCGCACTTTTTACCCCCTGACAGCAATTCAGCAGAAGCAACAACTCGGTGCAGGCAAACAGCCTGAAAGACCTTCTCCAAAGTAAAATCGATGACTTGGAGAAGCAGGTGCTGTCCCGAGTGAACGGCATCGAAGAGGGCAAATCCGGACTCCGCAATGAGACAGAGCAGCGTGGGAGAGTGGAGTCCACACTCACATCGCTACACCAGAGGATCACCGACCTGGAGAAAGGTAAGTGGAAAGAGTTGGTGGTGGATTAGTTGTAAGCAATATGGGCTGGGGACTGTAACGATCAAGCAATCATAAGAAAATTGATTTAAAAAATGGAAAGTCAAGAGGAGGGGGGGGTCCAATCTAGGATAGTGGGCTACATTATTATATATCCGATTTAATGTTGAGCACAAAGCCGGTGGGACAGTGTATATCCCGCAGTTTTCAACTCCCACTCTGGCCAGATTAGACCATTTCAAACATGCACTAAGTGACCTGCCACCGCCATTTGCTCCAAGAGACACACGAGAATTTACAACATCCGCTCACTCGCTCTCTTTCGCTTTTTTCTTTTTCTTTCTTCCTTTTTTCCGGAAGAACCGTCTACGGCGATTTCTGTTAAATATAGTCAATGAGGTGCGGGCAAATATGAAAAGAAGAGATGGCCGTTAACAGCGTTACCACTCCTGTGATGGATTTAGCACGCGAGATTAAAACAAATCTGGCGCGTCACCATTGTGGATGTGTTGTGTAACGTATAATTCCCAGGAAATATTCCCAGGATGTGAGCACTAGGAATGATATATCTGTGTGGGGTAGAACACGTCCTCTAAAACGAGTTCAAGCCTGTTTTTCTGTTTCTTCTACGGCAGGTCAGAGAGAAAACAGGCCGCTGGATAAATTTCAGCTCACGTTCCCACTGAGGACCAACTACATGTACGCAAAAGTGAAAACGAGTTTGCCAGAGATGTATGCCCTCACCGTGTGCATGTGGCTCAAGTCCAACGCCTCCCCGGGAGTGGGCACACCTTTCTCCTACGCAGTTCCTGGACAAGCCAACGAGCTGGTTCTCATAGAGTGGGGGAACAATCCAATGGAGATTCTAATAAATGACAAGGTACGAGAAAAACGCAGGAAAAATCGAATAACACTCGATTTTTTTTTAAGACTGTAAGACATTCTCGTTTCCACTGTAGGTCTGATAATTCCTGCATTTGAACTTTTTAAAGGTAGCAAAGCTGCCATTTCTCATCAACGACGGAAAGTGGCATCATATCTGCGTGACTTGGACAACTCGTGATGGTGTTTGGGAGGCTTTTCAAGATGGTGTCAAGAGGGGGAGTGGAGAAAACCTGGCTCCGTATCATCCCATCAAATCTCAGGGCCTGCTGATCCTTGGCCAGGAGCAGGTAAGCAGTAAGCACAGCCTGGTTTTAATGCTCCACACCTGCCAGTCGAAAGAAGCACCTTTTTAAAAAAATGTTATTTCTCATGATTTAGTAACACACAACAAATCATACATTATAGTATTTTATGTTGTATTACAACAAAATGTAAGCAGCTGGATAATTTGTATTCATTGAGCCTTAAAAATTGAATACTTTAAATTTGATAAGGTTAGAGCTCATCAAAAAATCCCACTGGATTGGCAAATAAACATCCAAATAGTTAAAGAGACTGTGGTTTCTCTTCACGAAGCAGGCTCATCATCCTTTATTAAATCAAACTGTGTTTGCCACAGGACACGCTTGGAGGAGGGTTCGATGCCACGCAAGCTTTTGTAGGAGACCTGGCAAATTTTCACATCTGGGATCGTAAACTGTCCGTGGGAGAAATTTACAATCTAGCGACATGCAGCAGCAAAGCGCAAGTGGGCAACGTTTTTGCATGGATGGAGACCAGCCTCGATATTTATGGAGGTGCCTCGAAGTGGACATTCGAAGCCTGTCGCCAGCTCAACTGAACTGAACTGCAGGGAAGAGAAGCTCAGTGGTTTTTGCTAAAACCAGTGTTGTCACGGCCTCGGTAAACTCATTCAAAAGGTCAGCCAATCTGAGGAGATTGTGTCAGTGAATAGCGTCTGGGTTGTCATAGATATTTGAAAACATCACTTGTGGGCAGTTTGATAGATATTTTACCAGATTCTCACGTGGGATGGGCCACTGAAAAATAAAAGGGGAGCGCTCCGACACCCTGTGGTGCTTGAATGCGCATCCGGGAGGAGCAGGTGATGCCATTCTAGTGAGCAGAGGTCGCCCTCAGAGACCAAAATGACAGGCCAGCATCAAAAATACAGTAAGAGGTTAATGTAGTTTTTAGAGAACAGATGTCGCACTAGTCAACAAAATGACTGAGTCCTTCATATGTCTTTTTTCTGTCTCGACTGCCAGCGATTTTCACTGTGAAAAAAGGTCAGGTGGACTTTTGTTTTTTTGAAAGGACTGCGCTCTTCAAGAGGTTACGAACTAGACAACATTGTTTCTCTGTCACTCTTCTTTCTCTAACCACACCTGCTTGACGTGATTTGTCTGAAGAATGATGTATATTTATTGCCAATGTTTGAGCCTGAGTGCCTTGGGCTGTTGAAAAATATCTCAGCACATCCATGATCATTTGCAGAGCGTTTCTGTGTTTGTATTTATTTTCGTGTAAATTATTTTCCAAGGGGGCATTTCCTGTGACACTTTAAATTGAGGAAGGGTCAGATTGCTTATGGTAAAATGCAAATCACTGATGCCAATGGCACATTTTACAGATGCTTGTACTTCAGTCGTAATGTTTCCTGTACAGTAACAGCATGTCTTAACTTCTGTAATGCTGCGTCAGCATCTATGATCTCTGCTTTTACTATTCTACCTTTGGGTTGAGGTTTTATACTGTATTGTTATATGCTTAAAGCATGGCAACACTGACAGATGAAAAAAAGTTCTAGTTTTTGTAATAAATTGTGATACTTGAATCAAATACAGGTGTACATATATAATTATTTTTACACAAAAGACATAAAAAGTGAATTTTGAAACATTCAATTAACTATTATTTACATATGCTACAAAGTCACAACAACAGTCACCCCGAGGTGCTTTATAGACTCTATAGACTCTAAAATAATACAGAGAAATCTAATGACCCTCTACGAGGAAGCACTTGGTGACAGTGGAAAGGAAAAACTCCCTTTTAAGAGGAAGAAACCTCCAGCAAAACCAGGCTCAGGGAGGGGCAGCCATGAGCACCAAACAACAAAAGCATAACATTTTTCATGTTTAAGATCTACAACTTCTAAAAATATATAACTTAATAAACATGACAGACATTAAATGTTGCCTATATGGTGTATGTGCCATGTACGTTTAGCAAATGGCCCATTAACTTTGAACTGAATGTTTTGTTTTAAAGCTATATTCCTAGCTATGTGCAAAAGATTGCAAATATAGAACTGTTAACAGATTTTAGGGCTGGTAATTACACAACATAAATAGCTCTGAACATTATTTTATTCATTGCTTAGTTATCAATTGGCCAACTGAGTTAAAACATACAGAGAAAAGCTTAATCCAAAAGTTTAGTTTTTGATTTTGGCCCATCAGGCGGCCAGATATACTCAGTTTACAGTTTAAGCAAAAAATCTCATAATTTAAAAGGTGAAAAAAAAAATATGAATATTAATGGATTATCCAGATAGTTGCAACAAATAATTTCAGGCCAAAATCTTTTTGTTTTTACAAATTTATAGACATGTTAACAGTACGAAGATAAAATGCTAGCAAGAGCAAAAAGCTGACCAGCTTAAACGTAGGATTGATTTTTCATTTAAAACACTTAACTGTCAACATAACAAAAACATCTTCAAAAGTGAACCAGAGATTACAATTAAACGGTTCTCCTCCCAAAAGGTCCCGTTACGCCTCTAAAAAGTATCCTTCTGTCATCACTCAATACAAACAAAGCAACAAAGCAGATTTATTAAAGGTTCAGTGATTAAAGCTTTGGATTTTTCAATTGATTCCCACAAAATTTGTAAGGGACCTTAAAAAATCTAAATCATTAAATGATTCTTTTTTTGTGTGGTGTTCATAAAATCCAGTACAAATCCATTTAAACCAAGATTGAATTGAAGATAAACTACGTTAGATATAATGTCAGGCACTGTATTCTGTTCTCATCATAAATATTCCTTATACAGTAATCTCACTGTCATTTACATATCATGAGGACAAATATATTATGAAACATCACTTGAAAAGACAAGAACATCATCTGTTTGTTGGACTTGAAGGATTGAACAGAGAGCATTGAGAAAGTGAACTTCCTCCAAGTTTCAAAAACACCATCTTGCTTTATTGAAGAATCAATCTCCAGGTTGTGAAGTTCAAGGAAACCTCTGCTGTTGACTGCTTACATCAGTGTCTAGACTAAAGGGAAATAACTTGTGGAAAGTATCATATAGACACGCTCATACTTGCACATGTAGTGCAAACACGTGACTGTTTCTGTCAAGTAAAGGTTGTTGCAGAAGTTATGCATCTGTCTATACAGTTTCTCTCCAAACGAATTATAGCTGACACTGCTCAGAGATTAAGTCCTAAGAGTGTTGTTTCTGAGGTCATTTAGTCCCACAGCTGTCAGGTCATGCGTCCCACAAATTGATTTCTATTCTGTATCCTTTAGATAGGGACCAGCTTTAGCTTGTACCAAGTACACAGGCTTTGCAGACAGCTACTCTGACATAAATGAGATTGGATTTCAATAACGAGCTAAAGGTTCTTCACAATCACAGGACGGGAACAGTACATCCAGACACATAATGAAACACACACAGGCATTCACACAGTATAAACTCTTGCCGCGTGGCCCCTGGAGTCTTCGTTAGAAATCGACTCCTACTCTCTTACCCACATCCACCTGGCCCCGTTGATCCACAGACCACATCAGTCCGATTCAGGTCATTTTTTCTTGACCCAAATCTTGCCCCAGATATCGTCAGGTATATATTTGGCACAGCAAGATAATAGCCAGCCTGTTGACCTCTCCCCAGCTTTCCTGAGCCTTAATTGGTTTGCGTCTGCATGCACTCCACTGCAAATTAGCTCAGAGGAAATGTCAGATATAAGGCGATTCACTTTCCACCATATCTGGCTCCTCTTACTTCAATGTTTTGGCCTTCGTAAATCCATCACATGTGACTGATGATTTAAACTTTTTCATGAAGAATTATGTGTTAGTGTCCTTGTTGTATAATTGCACAGTGAAGATGCAGACAGAGCTGCGATATTTTTACAAACAGAAAATCAGTATTTGGTGATGGCATTGTAGACAACAAGGACATTCTGGTATTGGGTGCACTTCATTCAGTTCTGTGAAATTATTAAATTCATTTCATTTCATACATTTCACTCACACACTATAAACGAACATTTCTGTTCACAATTTAAATCCTAGCATAGAAGCTAAGTTTTAGATCTTCATCTAGTGAAAAGTGGCACAGAAATGCAACGATACACTTAAGGTGTGTAGAGAAATATTAATGGTTGTGGGTGTGTCTGACTCGTTCATTGGCTAACAGCTTGTGTTTTTTCCAGTCTTTAGCTGATTAGCATGAGGTTTCATACCACAGATAATCTACTTAAATGTTACAGTATGCTAAAGATTTACAAAAACAGACTTAATTTTTTTATTCAAAATTACCCAAAATGCTAGGTTAGGCATAATGCAATTCAAAAGTACAGTAATCACAGGACATTTTTCAGTAATGCAGTAGTGTAATACATTTCTTTACTAAATTCAGTAATTATATTCCGGTTACCATTGTGCTGTTACTTGTGTTGCAAAGGTTCTTCAGTTATCAGGACAACAGGTGGATAGAAAGAATCAAATGGGTCTTCTTCTTGCACACCTGAGTTTGGTTTGTGTGCAATAAGGATGGCAAACTTTTAAGGAGTGAAGAAACAAGCATTACTTTTGTTTTTATATAAGGAAAGAACAAGAGTAAGATATTAAAGTGCAAATTGCATCAAGGACAGATAAAAAAAACTTGCATTATACTCAGTCACAGCATGTTCTTTGCAAGCATCTGGAGACAAGTTGTTAACGCAAAGCTAGCAAAGAAGCCAGACTGACGTTAAAGCTGAGTGTACGCTGACCCCAGCTCAGCAGCCAGAGCCTGACCTCCCACAAGTAACAGAGACCTTGATGAGCAGTCAGGCTTGTATGTAGCTTCCATTTCCACCTGTACGTATTTCCACAGTAGAATCACTGTGGCAATTGCTTTAAAGTCTAATTTGGGTGATTATTAACTTTGCTTTGTGTTGCTGGCTTTGTGTTAGAATACGTGTTTGTGTCGGCATGTTGCAATGTAGCTCAGTTTTATATTGTTAACTAGTAATTATGTAACAGTGCATTTCAGACCTCGTTAAAGAGGGACGTGAAAGTAATGTAACAAGCAGTGTAATGAATTACTTTATCTGGGGAGTAATTAAAGAACATACTGTATAACCTTTAGCAAAAGTAATGACACCCACAGTGCTTCCATATTTTTTATCCTCTGCACCATCCATCCTGGACAAAGAACCCTTTTCACTTCAAGGATTATCACTCACTGAAATGAGCTGACTTAGAAACCAGAAAGGAGCTTTCAGTGGAATTGTAGAGCAAAAATAGCAGAGGTGGAAGCTGGAAGTGCTGAAAGTGATCTGGAGGTGCAGAAGGAGGTTATCTTGAAGGGAGAAGTGGTTACAATTCAAACCAAGTAAGAATTTCACTTTTCTTTGAGCAGTTTTGAATCAAAGTACTGAACATAAAGGTTCATAGAAGACAGTCAGTAGATTAGAGTCATTCCAGTTTGTCCTCTGGGGACCATGAGTGTCTCGATACTAAATGTCACTGTAATCTAGTACATAGTTATGAACATATTTCAGGCTATTAAACATAAATAATAAGCTTAAAGAATAAAATAAAATAAAACATCTCTATCAGGTACAAAAACATTTTATATCCTTAAACTGCTAAATTAGTGTATTTGCTGTTATGTGAAAAATGTCCATTTGGGTTAAGTTTTGATGAATTTATTCAAACTACTCTGACTACTGCCAGAATGAAAACAAAGCCACTGTAGCAGTTGCACAGTGGAAAAAAATCCCACACCATAACACCGCTCACTGTGCTTTATACTTTAAGGAAAACACAAGAAATGTCTCATCAAGTGGCTAATGAAAAATTCATGACGACAGATCTGAAAAACAAACAAAAGCCCAATGTGGGCCTGAGAGAAATTTAGCTGGCCCACTGATGCTGAGTAAGAGCTGTTTTTGCTGGGAAAAAAAAGTAATATTGATGACACCGGCAATCTGTTGATGAATGCTGCTGAGAGGAATGCATTTTTAATGGAAAAAAGATTCATCACACAAATAGGAAAACTGTGATACTGAGAGTTTTTATTTTTTTCCATCCCTGTAAAGAAATTAGTTTTTGTAGCACTTGCTGCAAAAGTGCTGATACTATTTTTATTTTAAAGCGGGGTGGTCATCTCCCAAATTTCAGATTTTTAAATTTAATCTCAGAGTTGCTACGAAGAACATCCCGTTGTTACACAGTTACATCTGAAAGCTCTGACTGTCTGTGAAGTGGACAAACTCTTCATCCATAACAGGTTGTTGTGCAAGTGTTTTAAAGGCTGCTGTTAGCAGAGCATTAGTTGTTTAGCATACAGTCAAAGAGGATTTTGGCTTACTTGGAGAGAATATACATGAGGCACACATCCATCTATACTTGTCTTTAATCTCACAGCTACTTCAGCAGTCAGGGTAGTGCCCCTCAATGCATAATTGATTTCTCCCAACATGGGATATTCCGTTTCACATCATCAACCAATGTGTCTCTGTCCAAATGTATACAAAAATGTCCTTCCTCTGGGCAAACACAAACGCAAACTGCTGTTTCTTTAATGCTTTCTTGAAGTGTTTGCCAGATATCTGAGAGGGAGAATTATTTTTGATTGTCTTAAGTATCAAAGCTTTAGCTGCCCAGCTTTGATTCAACCCGCTGCACATACTAAAAACAAAACACTGATGGAAAATGTATTATGATCGTTTCCTCAGGTGATTCCACGGGCTACAGTTGAGTCAAGCTGACTTATGCTAAGATAACTATGCTACAAACTAAAGCTTGACGGAAACAATTCTCATACTGATTTATTGGACAGAATTCTTATAATGGAAGAAAAAAATAACAGAAGAAAATGATCTCAGTGGAAAGGTGGCTGTTGAGAAGTCATTCTGAAAGAAGTGAAACAGGGAGAAAAGACTGAGGTATACCAGATTACGCAAGAACAGAACTGAAAATCAGTGGCAACAGGTCTGATGGAGTGATGAAGTCAAATTTCAAACTGTTGTCAATATGTACAGAGGAGGTGTGGAGAGAGTGAGCATCTACAGCCATCAGCTTTAGCCTCATAAACTGCATTTTTTAAAAGTGTTTGTACATTTTAACAAAAAAACGGCACCTTTTTCTTATTTTTCCAAGAAATAATGAGACTTTTGCACAGAACTGTCTATTTCAGAAAAGAGACATTTACATTTCAAAGGCCTGCATGCAAACAAAAGAATATACAGTCTATTAAATAAGCAAAGTGAAGCCGATAACTATAATAAGAAAGAAAAGGATCTCAATGAATCAGTCAAACCTTTGGTGACTGACTCGTTTGGCAATCTCACTAAGTCTAAGGTGCAGAAGGATTTAGCAAAAAGAGTGTTTTACTGCTTCTAGTTCAACAATAAAACAGAGACAATCACTCTCTACAGTAATTAAACTCAAAAAATGAATAAGTCAGAGACACAACACTGGTGTTCAACTGAGTCTAAAGCCTGCAGAAAATCTAACTTTCATATAGATTATTAAAAAACCAAGAAGCTGTTTAGCATAACAGCTCCAGGACTCTACTCTAGGGTAATCACAACTTTTGACCTTTCCAAACCCACGAAACATGTGTAGACTAGATAACCTCAGGACCCCCAATGAAGAGCCTGCCAACACATCAGCGTTTAGTAACTTTGGGGATCTTAACTTGGGCGGTGTGTACACCTCCTTGGAGAACAGCTCCTCTTGCCTAAGCGATGACAGAGCAGATTAATTGTGCCTTTCAACACTTCCTGGCTGCCTCCCTTATTTTGGCTTAGATCCAACCTCTGCAGCTCTTGGCTTGCTGCCTTTGCCTTAAGAGTAGAGGTTACACTTTCCTCTCCAGTCATATTGAAATTAGCACCGATATTCACCAGTGTTCAGAGGCGGCCCTGACAATGATAATAAAAGTAGGACTGTTTTTTCATGGGATCAATTTCAAGGAATTTGTTGACTAATCTCTGCATTTAGACTCCAACTACAGATTCAGTTTTGCTGTCCAGATGCTGTCACTAAACCCGAGTGATATTATCATCCACAGGTGATTCTTCCTAACAGTAGAATGTGAAGAATCACGTAAAATTTCATGTGGAAGGCATTCAAGTCAAGGATTTAGCTACTGTAAACAGCTGGATTCGGTTTATTTTCTAAACTATTTGTGTCCGTTTTGATTTTTGTGGGATTCAAGATATATTATTTTGAGAGTGAGAGTGAGATAAAATTTATATCGTATCCCTTGAGTACAGTATTAATGTTTCCCAGTGCTTCTGAGTCCATTTTGTGTCTTCATAAGAGTTGAGCAATAAAACTGTCTTTTTGAGTTTACGTTTTTGTCTCTGAGTCCTGCAATTGGGTCCACCGTCCATCTACGTCACAAAACAGCCAAACTTTGACAATTTTCCCTTTTTTGTTGACATGTTTAAGACAGAGCCTTCAGCTTTTAGGCTCCACTCCAGTGGAACATGCTCGTAGTTTGGGATCAGGAGGGCTATAGGCTCAGGCTGCTGAGACTTCCCTTGATGCAGAGTTTCTTGTTCACTCACATCTTTTCACTTTTCGTGTGTTTCTAATGCTACTACTACATGTCATTATTGACATGCCTTTTTTCTCTTTTTCTTTTTCCTCTCAGCCCACAGAAAGTCAAGGTGGAGAGCTGTTTCTCACTGAATCTGGTTATGATGAAGGTCTCTTCATCATAACAGAGTTCTTCCTTCCCACTTTCACCAAATGCTGCTCATAGGTCATTGTCTGACTGTTGAGGTTTTCTCTCTAATATTATAGGGTCTTGTTGTGAACTAGTGCTATGTAAATAAAACTGAATTGAAAATTGAATTAAACCTCTATGGTACAAAGAAAAAAAATACACACTGTTATAAATATTGTTAGTAACATCAGTGATCTTGCCTGTAAATCTGATATGTCATTATTCCATCTCCTCTTCATCATCAATCGGCCTCCTGCTCTCATTTTCCATATTTAAAATGCCCCTCCCAATTCTTCCCTCTCTCTCTCTCTCTCTCTAGCTATCTTTGTCTCTCACACTCTCCCTCTTGGCAGTCTGCCTTGGCTTTATCTACAGGCATCTTATGACAGAAGCTGGCACAACAGGAATATATTTCACGAAGATGCCACGGTCCCTACACCCTCTGGGAGTTATGCCAGGGGCTGTTTTCCATAATCAGGTCAATCAAAAAACAGCCACTGCAAAGCCCTCCATGCCTTACATCCACCCCCCACACACTGCTTGTGGAGTGGACTGAGGAGGTCTGCTCTGTTTGTGAGTACTCAGCACCAAGGCAAGCAGAGAAAGATGCAACACAGGTGTCCTCTCCTAAGATGCACCATGAAGCAGCAAAGTCGATTTTGTATTGTTTTTTTTTTTTACCCAAAACACAAGAAAAATAACAATAATTGTCAAGTGAGAAATGTTATGCATGCAAAGCAGAAATTATATGAAAAATAAAATCTTATAGAAAAGGAAAGGTGGGGTATTTCTTCTTATGTGTTCAACTCACAAGTGACGAGGTGTGGGAGAACCCAGTATGCAGTTCTGAAATATGATGTTAGCAGAGAGTCAAGTTAACTGTAACATAAGTCGGGGCAGCTGTTTTTCTGGAGGTAAAATGGCTTGTCTACCAATCACAAGGTCAGTGGTTCAATACTACGGCCTGCATGACAAAGTATCCTAGAGCAAGTTATTGTAAAGTACACAGAAAACTCCCCACCTGTATGAATGTGTGTGTAAATGACTGAATTAGGCCTATAGTAAGAAAACACTTTCAGTGTTCACATTGTGTCATGGTCCTGGGCCATGTTGGCCCAGTATTCTTAGTTTTCTTGTATGTTTGTATTTTGTTCCCTATTTAGGCCATGTTTCCTGAGTTGCCCTGTTGTGTTGTTCCCTAAGTGTTTTCCCTTCGTGGCTTTTACCCCCTGTGTGCCCCTCTGTGTATCTGTGAGCCCTCGTCTCTCCTTATGTTTTATTCCATGTTTCCCCAGCCCGTTATGTCTGTGTTTTCCCCGTGCTCTCTCTCCTCCTGTCTGAACCTCTGTACTTCCTGTTTGACTCTGCCCGTCTCCCGTCAGTGTTATGTTCACCCCGCCCTGTCTCGTTATGGTTATCTGTGTCAGCTGTGTTCCCCGTGTGTTCCCACTTTCCTCGTTTACCCTCTGTGTATTTCTGTCTGCGTCTCCCTCTGTTCGGCGTCGCGTTCTCCCTCATGCTGTGTGTGGTTCTCCCCGTGTCTTCTGGTATATGTTACAATTAGCTTTTCCCAGTGTAGTTTAGTTTTTTATTGCTTTGGTATCACTGCTTTCGTTTGTCACCTGTCAGCAATAAAGCTGCATTTTGAGTTTATCCCCTGAGTCCGTGAGTTTGCATTTTGGGTCCTCATCCTGCCTGCCACACAGCGACCATGACACATTGAGTAGAAAAGCAAAAACATAAGCACCAGTTCATTTGCCATTTAACAGAGTGATGAAGGATATTGCTACCCTTGTAACAGTCTTATACTGATTTACCTTATAAAGGTGTATACAATGATTTCTTTGTGGTTTTGTTTCATTGTGACACACAAAAAGTTTTGCACAGGACTCGGTGCTGTCCTGTGAAAACTAAATCTTTTACATCATTGTGGAGGAATTTTGGACCATTTATCTTTATCTGCACAGCATTGCTTTAGTTCATTGACTGTTGTGGACGTTTGGTTACACACAGCTCTTTTAAGGTCTCATCAAAGCATTTCAGTCAGACTGAGGTCTGGACTTTGATTGGGTCATTGCAGCACATTGGTTGTTTTCTTTTTCAGCCATTCTGTTGGAGATTTGCTGCTATGCTTGGGGTGATTATCCTGTTGCATGATCCAGTTTGGGCCATGTTTTAGCTGTCAGACAGATGGCCTCACATTTGATTCCTATACGGAGGAGTTCATGGCTGACTCAATGACTGCCAGCTGCTCAGGTCCTGTGCAAAAGAAGTTCAATGTAGTTACTGATTTTAGTCCTTTTTTCCCCCTCCAGTTTTCTGTAAAGGGTGAATTGGGGTGAATTTGCTGGGATGTCCACTCCTGGTAAGATTGTGGCACACCTGAATGCTCCAGATGAGCAACCAGCAGTGTGCTGATGATCAATTAATCAGCTGCATTTGATTAGCAGCACCTGGCTGCTACTTGCCCTATTAATTCCTGTGCAAGCAGTAAAGGTGTCATTAGTTTTTCATATGAGTGTAGTGAATAGATGGATTTTCTAGTCAAGGTAATCTGGTTTTAGTCTACACTTGACTGTTGCAGTATTCAATCAGCTTATCCTTTAAAACATCTGAAGGTCATGTTTTTCTCCCATATAATGTACAAAGAAATGAATAAGCCTTTTTGTCTTTATTATCGTTTTCTAAAGCACCATGATGACAATTTGCAAAGAGATGGACTGGACAGAGTTGCTCAAGGATGCACAAGTGAAGCTTTGAAAGGTGACGCTGCAAAAACATATTTCAAAGGACTTAACACTCAGCACAAAAACGCAAGGACGACTGGAAAGCTTAAAAGCACACTGATTGTGTTACACTAGCCTCAACTGCTAGCACATCAGAAACAGCTCCCACTATTTTAGACAGATGTTTGACCATTGCCACTGATACAATAACAATGAATAATTCAGCAAGCTGGAGAGTACTCTCTACTAGATGCTAGAAGAAAAAATAAAGTTATTGAACTTTAATGGACAAGCATAAGGTTAAAGAAATGCTGCTTTAGGATAAGAGTGGGGGTAAAGGGTGGAAAGACACAAAGGTGAAGCAAAAGGTAAAGATTAACCAGGATTGAGGCTACGAGCGTGATGCAGGGATTGGGATAAAAAAGGGTCAGAGGGTAGCTTTGAATTTCCTCAATAATGTCGTTGTTAATTAAGCCAAGTCAACATAACCTGTGTGGGATAATGTTGCCAGGTTACCAAAGGTTAGTTTGAATGCAAAAAATAAAATAAAAAAATACCACAAAAAAAGAAGAAACAAAAATTAGGCATATTACAGCTAATGATTTTCTTCATTAGATGGTGTTTCCACAGTTGGATCACTGAATGCAGTATTTTCAGGTGTAAAAATCCATAATTTCATTCTCCCTGTTGGGACTAAGTGATAACTTTGGGGCTGCTCTTGCTTGTAATGTCAACCACTCATACTAGTTAAACTTGTTTATACTTGTAGGTGATGATTACACCATAGACAGTGTAACAAATAGATGTAAATTCTCAGACTGAAAAGCGAAGCCCATGTGGAGCCTGCAAATCTTTAAACCTTTAAGCCTGCAATCTCTTTAAAGGCCACCAGAAGATGGCTGCAAAAACATGCCTGGACAAGTGACCATGAAACAGTGTTGCTGTTTTTTTTTAAGTGTTATTACGCATTACTCATTAATTTTCATTAAAGTAATGCAGGGCATTACTTAATTACTTGTCAGAGAAAGTCTTCAGTAAATGGAGAGTCACATTATTATCTAACAACTAGCCATAATCCAAGATTATTAACTATAAAAAACTGAGGCTACAGTCACCCACACTGACACATTTTTATGTTAATGAGGACACACATGTAATCTTTCTTTTAGTGTTTATGTATGAGCACAAAACCAAAAACAACATGCAAAATAGAAATCTAGTCTTCAAAATGATCATCACCTTGATTCAATTGTACAATATGGCTGATTCTATCCTGGACACAGTTTGCACTTTACCATCAAATGCTTTTTTTCATGCAAAAAAACCCTAACAGACAAACACACAAAGGCTACACCCTTTTCCTACTCCCTGCACGCTAAATCAGATCAGGTGATTATAGCATAAGCGCATTTAAGAAAAAGACAGATGTGCAGATAACTTATGAACCGTTGTACTGCAAGTAATGACATAATTGTGACTGAGTATATATATATCTCATTACTGTTACTAAAAAATGTATGTGATTGCAGTAACAGGTTACTTTGGAATGCATTTCACCCAACATTGCAACTAACTTGTCCGCTATTTTGGCTGTATGACAATAATAGTGACTGTGTGAGATAAAAATGAACAAGACCCCAGTCGCAATAAGCTAGAACTCTCTAACAGCTAGCCAAGTGATAGTACCACTATTCCCTGATTGGCTGCTGGAGGTTGATGGCATTTGCTGGGAAAATGATTGCTAAAGCGTCAGTTACACAAGCCTTCAGGCCAGCCAGTGACCTGTTGCTAGGGAAGGTTTTAGAGAAAAGTTTTCCCAAACACTGGCAAATACTCTCTGAGCTGTAATGAAACTGAAAAGTGCGACACAAGTTTGCACCATGTGAAAGATGCTGGCTGCAGTGCTGAGGCTTTTACTTTGAAGACGAACCTGTATTATAGTTTTTCGAGTTTTCAAGTACTACAATTCAGTTAACACTTAGCACATATTTGCAAATAAACACGAACAATATCGGCAACAGTGGCAATCGCTAAGATGTTTTTGGTGCAGCAATTCCTTTGCAACCCATTTTTACTCAGTGAGAGCCAGAAACCTGCAGGAACCACTGCCAACCTGTTGGAGAAAACAGGTTTCCCTAGCAACTAGTGGTTGTATCACATCCCTCATCTTTTCATGGCAACTACATCCATTTTTCATACCATCTATTGTTAGGGTAGCCATTTTCAACCAGGCTTTTGTGTTGTTGCAGTAGAAAATAAGTTATGTCTCATCCTGCTGTCCTCCATTGTTTTTTGAGTGCTGTTGGGTTCAAAGCTGTTATGAGACAACTATGAGACTTAACAGCATCACAGTCCAAAGGTTTGACTTACCTATAACATACTTTATCATATAAGAGATGTTTTATACACAATGAAGTTGGTGCACTCTGACTCCCTTATGCTCAAAGTTAAAATATTAATTGTTAGGTATTTGAAACCTGTGAAAATGAACTGGTCATTTAATTTCGCCTAAGCTAAAAGTGGTGCCCCCATTGCACATTAATAATTCCGATTTCACAATACTGAATGTACCTGCACTACTGCTCACTCAGAAAGAGACACAAACATATCAGCAAATATAAAAATGTAGTGCTAAGCAACATCAGTAAAGAAATGGACTGAAGAAGAGCCAGAAGATTGGAGGACAGAGAAAGACCAGAAAGGCTACAGGATGAATGACGATGAGTGGTTGGAAGATGTGTTTCTACTACAAACCTTCAGTCCTGTGGAAATGTAAGAGCGCACTGTCTCAAGGATATTACACACAGCAGAATTGACAGATTTTAAAAAAAGAGTTTTAAAGTTGATGTAGGGAGATTGGTCTTGGTTTCACAAGACATCAGTAGCACATATTGTAATAATATGCTTAAAGGTGTGGCCAGTAGAAACAAAAATCCTTCTCCTAATTAGATGCAGGGTGGATATAATACTACCAGAGGAAGTGAGTGAAAAAACACCCCAATAAAGAAGAAAATCTAAGAATCCATCTAACACACAAAGATTAAATGATAGAAGTCCTCTTTCACTGTGATGAAAGCCAGCAACTGACTGATTCATAGCAGCAGGGTGACGCTTTAGACATATCTGAATTGTACTTGCCTTGGCATATTTAATTGAAAAGCAGACATCTCCAGTGATGCCACTTTTTGAAATTCTTGCCTACTTGCTTTTGTGCAACTTCAAGCAGCACTCCTACAGATTTTACTTTACAAAAACAGACAGCAAACACAGAGATCCTTTTCACTGCTGCATCATATGCCCCTGGCCTCAGCATGGTGCAGACGGCAATGAACAAGCCACTACTGAGGGTGTGCCTGAAATACTCGCAGATTAATTAAGAACATCAGTAAAAAAAAAAGAAAAAAAAAAGAAAATAAACAAACAAATATTAAAATTAAAAAACAGACTTTTAAGTTGTCCTCTTTGCGACACACGTGTGCACAACAATTTCAGTAATCAGACCTGATGATAAGGGTCATCAGCGGTTTTGGTTCTCTTTGTGTACAATTACTGTTTACGGTATTTGCAGGGTTGTTTATAAGTGAGACAATCTGCTTTTTCACAAGCTGCCAACAAGAAAAAGAAATATTATATAATAATATATTTCACTATATTAATTAATGGAAATAATATACATTATAATTAAGTGCCTTTATATGACAAGGTGAAGCTAATATTTACCTATAGCGCTGACCCACTGAAACGTCATTTAACAAGGAAAGATTAGGCACAATCAAGTTAATGCACAAAATGGTACAAAGACTGATGCATGGTTGAAGTAAAAAAATAAAATAAAATAAAATAAAATAAAATAAAATATTGATATATCACTCCAAATAATGGCACCCAATTAGTACTTTGGGGTCACTTCTGATATAGAATTTACAGTTGTGGAAAAAAATAAAGTACATTCTTGTTCAGTTCTAAGGTTTTACAAATCAGGACATAATAAAAAATACTGAGTCTGCCTTACAAATGAAAAAAGTCCTCACTTCCTTTTACATTTAGGTAAATACAGCATCTCAGATCATTAAAAAAGCCGAAATGTAGGACCAGCGTGTGAAAAACTAAGTACTTTGCATAAATCAAAGGCTTGAATTTTAATGCTTTCCATTTATGAATAAACTTTCTCAGTGTAAAAAGATGGAGTTCAAATTGCTTGGAAATGGCTTTATAACCTTTAATAGACCGACAGGCAGCAACAATGGCTTCTCTATGGTCACTGCTGATATCTTGCCTCATTGGCGTTGTGTTAGCCCACATCTGACCTGCAAATAAACACAATTTCTGCTTTTATAGAGGTGCTTACACTTGCCGATGATCAAAGAATCAAGCGCATTTGATTGGCAGCACCCGGCTGCTACTTACCCCATTATATCCTATGGAAACAGTAAGTGTGTACTAAGATTTCACTCACTGCTTATGAATGTTGGCTTACTTTTTGTTAAATAAATTACATATGTGATGTTTTGATCCTGTTAGATTGTGTTTTCCCTAATTTAACCTGTTAAAAACCTGTGTAAATGTGTAAAAAAGAAAAGCGTCTGGACTTCTTTAAGTTTCCTTAAAGACGTTTCACCTCTCATCCAAGAAGCTTCTTCAGTTCTAAGAGCAATTGGTGGAGAGTCGCAGATTTTAAGCTCTATGGGAGTGTCCCCAAGAGGGTCATGGGTCTCTTATTGATCCTCTACCTAATCACATGAGTCAAGGTGTGAAAACGGGTGTGGGTCACAATCAGCCAAGGTTTCTACGATGACCTGGATGACTGAGAACCTTCTCAGACAGAAAGAGGGTGTCCGTTCTCTTTATATTCTACATGCATATTAGTGCATTTATTTTTGCGAACTACTGTTTTCTACTCAAGAGTTATATCTTGTAAGAATATGTGTACATTATATTTCAAAAAATGTAGGAACTGCAATTTTTTCAACCAGTTCTAAGCAGCTTTTTTAAAATTGACGTGTCAATTAATGTTCATAATAAAACACTGACTGCTGACAACGAGAGGACCTTAGGCTTATACTCTCACACAAACAACAGGTTACTGGCTCATTGAACAAAGCAAATCCAGGTGTAAATGAACTGCAGTATAGCCCACTTTATCCGATATTTTCATCATCATTTCTTAGCTGCTTCTTTTAATTAAGCAATGTCATGACAATATTATGTTAGGGATCAAGGTAATGAATGTAAAAAAAAAAACCCCAAAAACAATATTGAAATTACTGCTGTACTAAAACAAGAGAATTTTGGATTGCAATGAGTTTAAACATGGATTGGCAGAGCAGTGAAAATGAGGAAATGGAAGATGGCTACATTGGCAGAATGTTGGCTACTGCATTAACATTATGAAGAAGCCGAAAACAACAGCAGCCCTTTACAGATTACATTTTCACACATGTTTGCATGGCCACAATCACAGCTCATGTGGTCTGCAGTTACATTTTGTCAGGAGGTGCACATTAGGCTGTGGGGGATTGGATATTCATTTGGAATAACACATTTTTGATACATTAGCATAATTCAAATGATGTTCACCATGTGTTTAAGAAAACAGATTTCTTTGACAGCTTGTGGGTATTTTGTACAGACAGTACTTTGTGTGAAACTTAGTTGCAGAATGTTACATGTTATAAAAGGCCTCATTTAAGAGTTTGAACACTTGTTGGAGCGCATATGTTTTCACATAAATCTGTGATGATTTAATTACTAGAGCCACCTCCAGCTTGTTAACTACGCTGCTGCTTGTACAATAGTTGCCACACTGAGGAGAATAAGACTGGGAAGTTATGTGAGTCTTTTTTGACAGTAGACTAGAATAGTACAGTCATCTCTTTCACCTGGAAGAAAACATTCCTCTGGCAATGACTGTCCCATCTTTTCTCTATTCTGCAGCACGGCACTGCAGCACTAGGCAGGTTCACATACCAAGTCCCTATGGCACACTTAATGAGCAACCTGCACATTGTAGGTGTATGTGTGTGTATGTTTTTGTGTGTGACAACTTCAACTTTTTACGCCTCCTCTTCCAGCCCTTCTGCATATTTACTGGCTGCTTTCCCACAACCCACATTGTCATCGTGTCGGCTCAAAAACTGTTCTCTTGAAAACGTGACAGGGAGAGTCGGATTAAAACTTAATGACTTTTTATTGTAGTTTGTTTATGAATTTACTCTAGACTTACTAAAAATTTTCAAATTAATAGTAATAAAAACAGTAATAGGACTTAAAATGGGTATCAGAAATTGACTGGAATTTAACCATGTTCATTCAATTGTTTTTTTCCAACAGCAGTGACAATAGTCTGATGTCAAAGATATTATATTATGTAGTAGTTATTACCCATGAACTGAAAAATAATGACAATTAAGGAAATACCTGATCAGAGAGGTGAACATACTGGATCACTGTTGACTATTTTAAAAGATGCACTAGCTCACTGACCACCTAATGCCTACATACAACAGAAAAATAAGGCTTTCTAAACCTGCTGCAAGGACATCAAAGGTGTGGGCCAGTGAGGCACCTGATGCTCAGTCGTGCTTGGACTGCACTGACTGAGATGTATTCAGGACTGCTACCAACAGTCTGCATAAGTACACAGAGGCTCTGCACAGAATATACAGCTCCATCTTTTTGAAAACAGATATGTGTTCTTTACTGCTACAGCCATATAGCACTGTGACAGACTGGCGATCTCCAGGACCCCGCCTCTCTTCCTGTGGTAGCTGGGATAGGCTCCAGGCCAACACAACCCTGATAAGTGTAATCAAAAGAGGATAGATATAGTAACAAATCTGTGTGCTTCTTTTAGTCATGGGAAACTTACAACTTTTAAGCTAAAGTGCAGGGGACCGAAAAACTCTGCTTAAGAAAAGAGGAGCCTAAAATCTCTAAATAAATAAATGAAAGAAGAAGAAATGCAGCTAGCTGTATTAGCTGAGCCCATTATTAGCCTCTTCCTTTTAACTGCTGCAGTCCTCTGTGTAACCTTCACCTTAGAGTTCAAAGGGAATGTTAACTAGAATTATCTAAATCTCTTCTCTGGCACACAGTTGAGGACTTTAGTAGCAGAGATATAATCCAACCAGTCACATCAAAAAGCTGATAGCTCTGCTCTGATGACCCAGACTGCCTCCATTCCATAAAGCATTACAAAAAAGGAAAAAGGAAACCCACTGACAATAGCCTCGGTCAAACTGTGAATAAGTCACAAAAAGGGCTCAGCAAGAAATAAACACGGTATCTAGGTTATCGCAGCATTACATTTACAAAGCCTTGGAAAATACTTGCAGTCAGTCAGGATAAATGAGAGGTGATTTTCTTGAAACTACACAGAAATAAGCCGTTCTATGACTCCAAACCACCCACACACACACACACACACACACACACACACACACACACACACACAAATTCAAATAAGTGAATGAAGTTTATTAAGCTCAGCATCCAAATGTGCGAACTGTTGTGTTAGGCTGCGACCTTAAAAGTCACCCAAACCTCTAGCACATTATCTGCCCTAACAAGGTCAGAGCATCCTCTTAGCAGTATAATTATAGTACAAATTGGTGAGACCAAGGTTTCAAAAGTGAGGTATAAGAGGATGAATATTTTTATCATGGAAATACTTGATATCACGGGGAAGAGAGCAAACATGTTTCAGGAGCTATGATCACCCCGATTCTGAGGTTTATTCTTTCACAGAGAGCTTCGTTTCATACCCACTGCCCTGTCCATTCTTCAATCCCAAAGTAACCATGAGCTTTTGTATCTCCCAAACTAGATAACAATCTGGTCTTGAGGCCTCTATACAGAAAATGCCAAAGAGAAGATGGTCGTGCTCCAAAAGGCTCCACAGGGTTCACCCTCTCTGGCCTCCCCAATTCATGACGACCTCAGCAAACATTAAATTCTTACAGCTTTTTACAGACGCTAGGACACATTTCTCAATACTTAGGTCACGTTTGCAAAACTCCTCACACAGTGAGCACAACAGAAGTCTATGTGGGCTAAACTGAGGATCAGTTATCATTGTTTTGGCACAAAATGCATTCAATGACTACATCTCTCAAATTTCATGAATTATCTTCTCACTCAGACACAACAACTGCCAAAAATCTTTGTACGTACAGGACATTTTGCATGTGCTTACATACTGTTTTCAAAACTGTTAAACTTATGGCCAAAACAATAACACAATGCAAAACTTGAAAAGACAGCAAAATTCAACAACAATATTTTATTGAAACATATTTTAAATCTAAAAATGCAGTTTAACCAGCCACAGCTTATTCTCATTGTAGATGAACATCTACACAGGTGTTACTCCTTCAATTTTTCAACTCCTTCAATTCTGGCAGCCAGAAGATTATTTCCTAGGTGTGTTGCCCTAGATGACATGAGATGTGATGTGGATGAGAACCTGTGGCCAAATGGAGAAGACCGAGTAGATTAGCATTACTATTGTATGTGTATCAGTGGATGGTGTGTATACAAATTCTTGTATTTTGGGATTACTTAGTGCAAAAAAATAAAAAAATACATAAACAAATATTAACGAATTCTGCATGATGTCTGATTCATTCCAGTAACATATATTGAAATTATAAACATAGATGTGTCCTTGTTTTACACAAGAAAACACTGTGTAATGCTACATGTTGTTAGTGTTTTTTAGGTCATTGTTTTGTGGGTGACAAAGTGTGTTTGTCGGCTGTCAACCTTTGCTAGTGTTCTGGAAGAATGAGGTTATTTGAGACCTGAATGAAGTGTTTTGGTAGTTGTAGTGCATTTTGAATGTGAAATGAACTGCTTTGCCAAGCTGACGGTCAGTTAGGAGGATTGTGTGAAGAGTTTTGCAAAAGTGACCTAAGTATTGAGAAATGTGTCCTAGCGTCTGTAAAAAACTGTAATAACCAAAACGTAATATAATTAGAAATTTCGAATGACTGTGACTTATAACAGTTGTTGTAAAAACACATAATTTTAAATACTAGTATTATACTAGTATTAAGATGAAAAAGATCATTATGAAACTGGAGTTGACATGGAGGCTCATAATTACACAAATGGGCAACAGCTATCACAATAACAGATGTATAATTTATTATTAACCAGTGATAATAGCAAAGAAAGAAACATCTATAATGCCTCGATATTGTCTCAACTGTGCTGTGTAGTTCATTTAACCATATGTTTGCTGTTCCCCTTGGCACTTTAACATTTCTTATCATTTCTATGCTGATGACATTAAGCTGTATATATCTTTTAAGCCTCAGCAGCTGGATAAGCTGTCCACCCTTGTCCAGTAGATTCGGGATCAGCTTCCTAACAATTATTTTGTCTTAAAAGCCACCAAATTTGAGACAATGATCATAGCTCCTTCTGCTTTGTATTCCAAAACCCATCAGTCTCTTACCTAATTATTTTTCAACCACAAAATCCAATGTTCAAAATCTTGGAGCAATATTTGATTTCTCTCTGGGTTTTGACTTGCATATAAAATCCATTTCTGTTTTTCTCATTTAAAGAACATTTGTAAATTATGAATTATATCCTCTATAGCAGAAATTATTCATGCATTTGTGTCATTGCATTTAGACTATTTTAATGCCTTGTTTACCCGCTTAGATAAATTACCTCCTTCATGCCTCCAAGTGATTCAGAATGCTGCAGCCAAACTATTAACACGATCCAGCAAATCAGCTCACATCATTTCTGTTTTGTCCTCTTTACAGTGGCTAGTTATTTACAATTCATTTTAAAATCATTGTTCTTGCATAGGAGCACTTAACAGCCCGGCTCTAGACTATTTATCCCAGCTTCTTATCGAGCACACTGCTGCTCAGTCTTTGATTATAAGCTCAGAATCTGCAGCTTGTTCCGCCTGTGAGACAGAAGACCAGGTGGACAAAGCTTTTCAGTCGGTGGCACCAAGGCTTTGGAGCAGTCTACCAATTACACTTAGCTGACTCTAAAATAAAAAGCTGTTACATGTTGCTACATTTATTGAATTTCTTCTGTAGCTCAACCTTTCTTTGCATTTTTATTGCATTTAATGTTTTTTCTTTACTCTAATTTCTTGTGACCTGCTTTGTGACCACATGTCTGTGAAAGGCTTTATAACTAAATGTTATTTACTTAGTGTAATTCATTTATACACAAGTGAACACAACAATCGCACTTGGACGTGAACCAAAACGAGCATGCCAAGACCCTTTTGAGGAGGAGGTTTAGATCTGGTTCCAAAAGACTCCGGGGCATTTCATTTATAGTGAGAATGTGATCCAACCTTCTGACCCAACTACAAGGACTACACCGAGGCTTTCCTGTAGTCAAGTACATTTTGAATTCTGGAATGCATCAGAGTGCCGTACATGTTTAGAGTATGCAAACTTTAACAATAAATACAAACATCAGGAGGAAATTTTCCAAGTGATCCACGTCTCCAGAACACAACACCTTCTTTTTGTATGAACTTCAGTTGTTCCCAAAATAGACACATCTGCCCAGTATGGAGGTGAATGTGGCTTATAGTGGTAAATTTTGATTAATATGGAATTTTCTCTGTGTGAAAATATGCCAAACCAAGGGAAAAGGTTTGTGTACTGGAAAGAAAAGGTGAAAAAACATCCAATTACAGCCCTAACTGGGAGAGATGCCACAAACTCCCTCTAGATGAAAGGAGACAGGTGCTTTTGGCCCACAATAATACAGTAACCTGCCACCATTAATTGATAAACCTTTAAGCACCTTAAAAAAATGACAGTATCCTTTCATAAAACTCACATTCTCAGGTTTGCCCTTTCCTGCCGTAACCTTTTTCCAGGTCTGCCTAGCCAGAGCTAGTAGCGGCTTTGTCAAGAAATGTTAATAAAGTTGGCTTTTGTGTGAGTCTTGGCTGAGTTTCCCTTGAATTTTCCCCTGCTGGATACAGGATGTGGCTTTTACAAAATACATATTTCAGTGCAATTATGTTTCCCCAGTGACAAGCAGAGAAACACAGGAATACACAGTGGAGTAATAAAAAAAAGCCTTTAGCTGGCACATTGTAATACTACACAGTTTATGCTTTACAATGCATGCATATTTCATCTAGCGTGATATGATGCCTCTCTGTACAAGGAGACTTCTTGTAAGAATCAAATATCATTATAGCTTAAAAGCCAGGTACCTTCAGTCAGGTCATGATCTTTACCACTAACACACAAACTGCAGTTCACCAGCTTCTGTCACGCAAAAATATATTCACTGTCACGAAACAGGCAGTCATCTTACACATTTGTAATGCTGAGCATAAAGACATTAATATTAAAATAATAAAAGGTGTTCTTTTTGGAACCTGAAACTACCTTTTATTCATTTATAAAGAAAATAAATGGAAAATCAATCTAGATAGAAAGCTGGAGCCCTTTACACAAACTATGAAAACTTTGTGAGACTGCTGTATGATACTTTTGCAATTAGTACCTGAATTTCAGTACAACAATTCAGCATGTACCTTGTAGTTTTCTTTTTTTAGGCACTTACACTGGTTTCATTTCCAAACTTTATCCTATTAATGACTGTTGCCTATCCATTTGTTTACTGTTGCAACAGTTTTCCCAAAACTGAGTCAGTGTGTGCTCAGAACTTTGAAGCTTAAGAAACGTAAAAATGTAGAAGTGCTAAGAGTGATATGAGTAAGTTTGTTGTTAGCGTCTTGTTTTCAGCCAGTGTACTGTTTGGTCCTCAGTGTAACCATCATCTCAGTTCAGAGTTCAAAGAGAACGTTAACAGGAATTATCCAAATCTGTTTCCTGGCACCCAGTTCTGGACTTTCAGAGCAGAGATATAATCCAAAAAGCCAAAATCTCTAATATTTTGACCCAAAATGCCTCTATTCAATCTGGCATACTATGATAAAGAGCAGGTCAGAGACAACTGTGATTAAGTCAACCTAACAAGCCCTTGTGAGCTTTATTGAGGGTTCCTAGCTTTTCACAACTCACATTCTTGACAGCACTCGGAACAGATCACAGGTTAGCTATATAATAATTCCAAATCTGGATGTCAAGCTACATACAAACAGGATGGAAGTTGAAAGAGCAAATAAATAAATACATTTTGTCAGCTCAGAATCATTTCCTATCCACTGACTTTAAAACCTTAATGTGTGACAAGATCCTTCGATCAGAAAACTGTGGCAGAAATAAGTCTTCAGCTTGCTGTGACTCATGCTGTACACACAGAGTCACAGAGTGGTGCTGCACCATGTTGACATGAGTCAGTTTGGGGAGATTCGACATGAGCATATATTTAAAAAAAAAGGTCTGTGCTTCAGCATTTTATATGTTGTGTTTATACCAGATTTAGTTCTGTGTCGGGTTTAAGTGATGTGAAAATGAAAGCCTTCTACTTTTATTTGCATTTGTAGCAGAATTGTTGCGCACTTGAAAAAGAATGCCGTGGAGACCAGGCCAACAGATTGCTGCTTTTTTGCAGTTGCAGTGCTACAATCAGAAAAACGATGGAGTTAATTACAGTTTTTTTCAATCGCTAACAAGCGCCTACCCATACTTCAGATACTTTTTCTAAACTCTTAACACAGACTCACACCTACAAAAACACAATTGGCCAAATGGATAATTTTCTTCTCAAAAATACATTTTGTTAAATATATACTAACTCTTCATTTCAAAATAGAACACATCTTTCTCTGCACACACTAACTGTACAAAAACACTATAAATCTGACTCAAAATGAAATTAGTCTGTCAAAGAATAACACTTGTTTTCACTTCACAAGGTACATGCAGTCAATCAAAGTACACCAGGTTTCAAAATACTGGCTATTATTGACATTACAAAAACTGCATAGACTTTTATGTTTCAGTGTCACAGGTATTTGCATGCGAAACATGCAATCCACCATTTTGACACCAGAAATGTCTTGGTTGGTAACTGTATGTCCACATGTACAGTAATGTTCACATTCAAAAGCATTCCAGTAAAAAGCAAACAAGTTTTTGTTTCTTTACTGTTTACTACAGGAGGTACAGTAGAAACACGGTATGATAGGACAGAGAAAGTTTTACAGTATTGCTTACAGTGAACAAAATATCCATGAAACACACAAGAGCATTCTGAACAAAAAAACAACAGCAAAAAGCCAAGATCAAAAGGGGGGGAGGGGGAGGGGGGCTAAAAAAAGGCAAAAACTTTGCATCTAATCTCTGCGATCTTCAGGGTTAGGCCACATTTTTTCATCAACATCACATCTGATGTTATCCAAGTCGATGCACCTGGGATAGAACCGCCTGGTATGTCGGATCCACCCTTGGCAATCGTCAACTGTGATGTCCCTGGAGCCAGCATCCATGGCTTCAAGGAGGGACATCTGGTCATGTGGCTGATGGTCATAAACCTTCCACCTCCATGCAGAAAAGAACTCCTCTATGGGGTTGAGGAAAGGTGAATAGGGTGGAAGGAAGAGACTTACCAGTCTTGGGTGGACTTCAAACCATGTTGTTATTGCTTGCGAGTGATGGAAAGCCACATTGTCCCAGGTAATTACAAAGGTCCTCATGTTTTCACCCTCCTGACCCTGCTCTGGAACCAGGTGCTGGTGGAGATCATTGAGAAAGGCAAGCAAGCGCTCTGTATTATAGGGTCCAACCTGACATCTGTGAAGGAGTAATCCTGCATTTGCAATTGCTGCACACATGGTAATGTTTGCCCCTCTCTGTCCTGGCACATCAACTGTGGCCCTTTTTCCAATTACATTTCGTCCACGTCGACGCCTTTTGGCCAGATTGAATCCTGCCTCATCGATGTATATGAATTCATGAGGGGCATGGTTGGCCTCCAATTCCATAACTCTCTGAAACAAAGTTTATGTAAGTCATGTTATTACTGTATACCATACTGTACTGTAACCTAGTATTGTGTAGGTTACCTACTTGCAAAGTGCAAAGCTTATAGAACTGGACATTGGATTGAATATACACTGTACCTGGACATATTGTCGTCGTAGCTCCTTGACCCTCTCACTGTTCCTCTCAAAGGGAACAGCGTAGAGCTGCTTCATCCGCACTCTGTGTTTGGACAATGTCCGCGTAATGGTTGTGAGGCTGATTCTATCGATATTGTCAAATATCTCATGGTCCGCCACAATTCTAGTTTGAATTTCACGCAGTTTTATTGCATTATTTGCAGTAACCATTTCTACAATGGCAAGCTCCTGATCATTACTGAGGAGCTTTCCTCTTCCCCCAGAGGGTGGAAGACATTGCATTCTTTAGAAAGACAAAAAATTCAACATATGCATTACTGTATGACCATATTGACATGTCAAGTGAGAATAGAAACAATCCATGTAAAATGCAATACTTACCTGTTGGTTTGTTGAAAGATGCGTATAATGGAGGCAACTGTTGACCGCCTCAAATTGGGCTGCACTCTTTCACCAGCCTCTCTTAGTGAAAGACCATGGTTGATTACATGGTCAATGATAGTGGCATGAATTTCATCACTGACTACTGTTCTTGCAGCCCTTGGAATGCCACCACCACGCATTCTTACACCTCTACCTTGCCCTCTCCTTGGGCCTGCTCTTCTCCCTGGGCCCCTTGCTCTTACTCTTCCTCGACCAGACATTACAGTGTTTGTCTTTTTTTTGTTTCCAAAAACATCACTCCTCAAGGTCTTGCCTTATAAACCCCACTGAGTCTAAGCCAGAATGGAAGAAGCTGTGGTTGGCCCAATTTACCCAACATAAATCAGCTGTGTGTCAATTATTCAATTGTTTGTTTATTATCAGCTGATATATATTTTTGATATTGATATTGTTTTTGTACTGATATCATTGCAGAAGCAGAGGTTTTTATACTGTATCTACGGTTTGGAATATTGTTTTTGCTATTGTGGGATGTTGTGTGTTAACATTCGTAAATACTACAAAAACAGTCCATAATTTTGTTGGGAGGTATAGCTTGTCTGTTAAGAAAATGTAAGCATTGTGGAAATGTGTTCACTGACTGCATATTGGGTGAACACGACATGAAATGTAAGAATGGTATGGCCACAACAGACCGATGCTGTGCTAATTGTGTTTAGAGTTTTGCAAATGTGACAACTGTTTGGACAAACGCTTGTTAGCGACTGGAAAAAACTGTAAATAGCACAGAAGCTTGGAGCAGGTAAATCTTGTGAGGATTCGGCAGAGATGTGTTTTAAGATACAGCCCACCAAATTCAGCCAAACTGATAACACATGAGCTGTTTTAGGACAAAAATTCTCATATAAACTTGTCCTTGACTTTCTAATCTGCTGAAACCCAAACATGTGTTAAACACTACACAGTCTTCTCTGTCCAGAAAAATGCAGTATCAAATAATCCTGTGTGTCACATTGGCACAGCAGTGGTTTACCATAATCCCAAGACATTGGCTCTACACCAGGTCACCGTGGAGGGGTACGGCTCTAATCCAAGGTCACTTTTTCAACCATGTCTGTCCAAGCTCATCATTACGTTACATAATGTTCACTTTTTTAGACAGTGGCACCGCAGAGCTTTTAAGAGTTGCATGTATCTTTATTTGGAAGTGTTGTTAAGCAATATATCCCCAAATGAAATGGTCTGCAAGGGAGCTAAAATCCATTTATTGCAAAGCTGATGAATAAAAAATGAATAATGAAAAAGGAGGGAAAAAAGAAACCAGAGTGTAATCTTCCTGGAGATTTTCTGTCTGAGGGGAGCCTGATAAAGATCAAAAGACTGTGTTGTAAAAAAAAACAGATAAACAAACAAATAGGTAATGCAAGGATAAAAAGTAAACTGCATGTGGATACAAATGCAGTGTTTCCACAGTGAGGAAAGGCCACAGTGGACAAAGTCATTAAAAGTAAGAAGCAAAATGATCCTGCCTGCAAGATAAACATACAAAGGCTTTGATAAATGTTAATTAAATGATATATGTTAACTTCCTATATTATTACATAATGTTTATTATTAATGTTGTTATTTTCTCCTGGCAATCCTTTCAAAGAAACCTACTTGTTCAGTCTCTTTCTAAGTTAACTTGAATATTTAAAATGCTTTCTGACCATTTCGCAGACTTGGGGTGAACGTTGAATGTTTTCCACTTGTGAATTATTTCCCTTACTTTGTGTTACTTACGCAACCAGAGCAATGTACGTCCTTGGTTTTTCCGGGCAGACACTGAGCTATTACAGCCTTACACATACCTTCCAGCAGTAAGAAATCATCAGGTAATGACTCAGTGTGACCCACTGAATCTCTTCACAAAGAAAATAATTCAGGATTTAGTGAATCTGAAGAAATCATTGTGAATAGGAGACATTGTTGAAAATCAATACTGAATGGCCGTGATCTTCAAGCTTTCCGACAGCAAAGTATTAAAAACACACTTTATTATGTTGCTTGGGCTCAGGAACTCTTCTCAATACACTCGTCAGTAAACATAGTTCATTGCCTTTTCCACATTTAAAATTGAACTTCTACCAAGTTCTATGCCATTGATGTGGGAAACTGTGGGATGGCCTGAAGAAGCAAATATGAAAGTCTCATTGCCACATCCTTACAGAAAAGAGTAGTGGGACAATTTGGATTTTTATAAGTACACAGATAGCATTTTGGACAAATGAGTGCACATGCTTTGTAACAATTTCATTTTAATGGAAAGAGACAGAATAGCGTCCAAAAAGCCTTCTGCCTCCTATAGATCAGTTGTGTGTCCTTGTGTATCAATTAATCAACCACAAATACTTCTGATCTCCACTCATATGCAGAGATGGGCAGTAAAGCATTACAAGTAACGCGTTACTGTAATCCGATTACTTTTTTCAAGTAAAGAGTAAATTAAGGGATTACTATTGCAAAAAAGTAATTAGATTACTGTTACTTTCCCGTAAGCACGCTGCTTTACTGCATTACTAAACTGGGATTTTGTATGTGTCTGTGAGTGTCTCATTAGAATGACGTACGAGCGTGCAACCTCTGTGCTAGCAACAGACGTGTGTAGATCAATATTGGATAATATGGAGTGCAGGAGAGAGTACGACCATGCAGTGACAAAAACATTAACGTCCGCTGTACACTCTGCGTGGGAAGAAAACTTCTTTCTATGGCAAAAAAAACAGCAAAAACTTCAAATCTCAGCAAGCACCCAGCACGCCGCCACGGGAATGTGAAATTCACAGAAAAAACCCCCAGACCTCCCCACTGACATGACCCACTCCTGCTAAACAGGTGAAAACACAATTAAAGAGCGACAGGACTTAGTGCTGCTGTATCTTTGATTTTCAAGTTGTGTGTCATGTTTTTAAACAGTAACTAAATAATAAAGTAGCTAATTACTTTTGAAAATAAATAATCAGTAAAGTAACAGGATTACTTTCTCGGAGAGGTAATCAGTAACTAATTACTTTTTTCAAGTAACTTGACCAGCACTGCTCATATGTATAAAACAGCTGTCCACAGAATCCCTCTTTTTTCATTCCAGCCTCTCTACCACCATGAGGAAGACCATAGAGCTGGCAAAGGATCTCAGGGACAAGACTGTAGACCTGCACAAGGCTGGAGGGACTACAAGATCAGCAAAAAGCTGGGTGAGAAGGTGACAACTGCTGGTGTGGTTATTCGGAAATGGAAGAAATATAAAATGACCATAAATACTAAATGGACTGATTCTCATCAAAGCGCTTTATACAACATGCCACATTCACCCATTCAGACAAACACTTTCTTCTATGCTTTTTTAAATTGCTTTCTAACCAACATTCATGCTCCGATGGATCCATTGGAGAGCAACTTGGGGTTAGTATCTTGGCCAGAGATATTTGGTATGCAGACATACGGACCACCAACCTTCTGATCAGCAGAACACCTGCCCTACCACCTAAACTACAGCCAGTGTTGGTCTGGAGCTCGACGCAAGACTTTGTCTCATCATCCCAAAACTACAGGGGAGGAGCTTGTTAATGATCTGAAGGCAGTTGGGACCACAGTCACCAAGAACACCATTGGTAACAGCCCCACAGTCAAGCATGGCGGTGGAAACATTATCCTTTGGGGGGGTTTTCTACTAAGGGTAGCGAACAACTTCCCTGCATTAATGGGCCAATGGACATGGCCTTATACAGTAAACTCTTGGATGACAGCCTTCCCTCAACCAGAACCCTGTAAATTGGTGATTTACAGCATGACAACAATATACTGAAAGAATCATGGTGCCAAACTAGTCTATGCATTTTCCACAATTCACAAAATTGAAGTCTTAAGCAGCCATCATACAACAGAAAAATGTTTTGTATTCATAACAATTTGTTTCATCCACTCACAAAGCCTTTTATGTTAGAAGACGGGATGAAGCAATTGTAAAGATGGCTGTGTTCCAAATAATACTAAATTATACTTTCTCCCAAGTGTCCAAACAGCAAGATATTCTAAGAAGGCATGAAGGCATCTTTTCTATATCCTCACCACTCATTTAAACCAATAGCTGGTTGTTAATGAGAACATATAATTGCTTTTAGCTCAGCTTTGAAGAACATGATACACATTGACCTGTGCTTCCTCTCAGCTTATTTGATGTTAAATTACTCTCAGGCTGATTCAGTTTTTTGTTCCGTTTTTTTTAGAACAGCAGCAACAACCATACAATGCAAATAGACAGCGCCTAGAAGTGCAATTAGATCTACCCCTTAAGACAGTAGGCAAAGCAGCATATCATATTGGATTCGTTCTCCGCTACTAATGGGATAAAATTGTTTTTACCTTCTAATCATTAGTACTGTACAGCTCATATTGCAAATGTTTACCCAGTAGTCAAAAATACTGTACAGCAAGTAGAACTGTGTGAGTTGTGCTACAAGCTCTGAAATTTCTCAGGCTGAACCTTTTGCTCCTCTGTAAAAAATATATGCATGTGTATTTCCTGTAAAGTTTAACGTAATCTTTGGACTCTAATGGATATGCTGTGAAATTTAGTTCAGAAAAGTCATCTAAATTTTTAAAAACTTTTTTTTTTTTTTTGAAAATCCTTTTGTGGGAGTCCAAAGAAATCAATAAGAATGTGTGCAAGCTAAAGTAAGAAGGGCCTACGGACTGTACAGCCGATACTGCCTACATGGATTTCTGTTGCTGTGACTCACTCTGTAATGCTCTTATATTCCTGTGTAGCCTCAGACAGCCCTGATCAGCACGTTGGCACTCCTATTTATGCCGATGCGCACCGCTTCCAGCACTTTTCTTTTGTTGTGTGAGTTGTGGCATCCAGCCATGAAGGACAACTCATGAAAGAAACTGTTTGTGTATTGATAACTAACGTACAGTCAGTACAGTCTTTAAATACAATGATTCTTCACCAAAGGGTTTCAGCACATCTGAATCCCTGTCACACAAAGCATCTTTAGAAATGTAGACTTCATGAAGAAGGGGCTCAGGTAACACCCCAACTCCAGTCAAAACCATTCAAAATAAAACCCATCTTCCTCTACAGTCCCACAGTTCGACACGCAAGAGAGCCAAACACTTCACACCGTGATAAATGGTAGCACAGTTCTAGATAGCATAGTATAAAGCATCTGTGTTAATAAACACTTTATTGGGCCCTATATCAATTCCGCCCATCCAAAGTTGTGTTACTTTATGCTGCACTCTCTCACCAAATAACAAATGGGAGCTGAGCTTTAACAAATTAATCTGGTCTGTAGATGAGAGGGAGTTTGTACATAATGAATCACACTGCCACCCACAAAGCAGACTCACACAAACATGTGCACTGAACATTTTGAAAAAGCACACACACACAAACTAACACACGCGCACGGAAGATGAAAAGAGCAACGGGGTGCCCTTGGGGAGAGGGCCAACATGGCTGTTGTGGCGCGTGTTCAATAGATGACTCAGCCCATGTGAAAACACAGACACGTGTATTTTTATTTTTTGTTTCCCAACAACTAAATTAGCTGTGTTATTACCTGTGAATAGCTGGGTTCATCACAGTACAAATGCCTGGGGCGTAGCTGATGCAGGGAGCATTGTTACTGTGGTCTCTCATGGCTTCTATTGCAGATGCAAATGAATAAAATTTTATTAGATGAACACAGTCTGTCTCTTGAGCTGCTGTTGCTGGTTAAAATGACAAACAGCATGCCGTACTGGCTATTGCTAACTTGTATTAATTCTATGATTTAACTTGATGAAAGGCCAAAGTTAAACTTAGGCATTGTTTGATTTGCAAGCTGGTGGGGAATCAGGCTTTGTCACAATAACTTCGAGCCTGAAATTATTTATGAGGGGGAAGAAGCATGACTCTAATACTGTTTTGTGTCTACAATGCTTCTAAATATATGAATAATGTATTTTCAGATTCATACCTTAAGCATTTGTGTACTGCCCTCCAGAGTCCATGCATCCTCTCTCTTCCACTTACCCACTTCAGGTGTAGGGCTGGAGCCTATTCCAGCTATCATAGGATGAGAGGCAGGGTACACCCTGGACAGGTCAGCAGTCTATCGGAGGGCTAACACAGAGCAAACATGGGGACAGAAGAACATGCAGACTCTACAGAAAGGTACCTGAGTCCAACTCAGTGAAACAACAGTGCTAACTGTGCCACCATGTTGCCCTCCAAAGTTTGCTACAATAATTGAATTTATTATTGATATACAGGTTGCTTTCTTGTCTTCAGGTTCTAGCTACAGATTGTACAATCTATTATGGTCAATACTAAAAAAAGTTTCTGTGTTTTGAGTTTTTTAAATTTTTAAATGTTATTAATTATCAGAACTTAAACAGCAGTTTCGCAAAGCTGAGGATTGAAAGGATTTAGATTAATTAAGAAAAATACTAATTAAATAACCAAATAGTGTTTATAGATGGTGCCATTTCAAAAGGGATGCATTAATCAACCACAGCACATTCGTTTTTATTTAGTTCCAAGTTATTCAAATATAGCAACCTCCAGGGCTGGAAATTGAAGGCTACAATAATGAAATTCCCAAAACTGCCATTTAGCAATGGCCATAGAGAGAGTCACCATGGATACCAATGTTAAAACACAACTTTAGAACAACTTTAATGAATATATATGGTTAGAAACATTTTTGTGTTATATTTTCATGTTTAATTCCCATGTTGAAATTGTATTAATGCTTTAAAACTCAGAGGCATGGCTGGTTCAGGAGACACATGCATGATTAGACACTAGATACTATACTATGTGATAGGCTTCATTTCTGACACTCTAAGTCACTGAACTGAACCTGTTGTTTTTATTCATGCTTATGGGTTCCTGTTAAGTTTATAATAAAAACAGACAATCCAAAAGACCTGTTCTCTGTGTTTCTTTTAAATGAGTGAGGTTCTGACATTAGCAGATTATCTAGTATTCTATCTCACTTCTGGCTTCGAAAGACAAAAAAAAAACAAACCCTGTTAAACTTAATGATGCAAAATAGTAGTCTTCAAATCAATGGATGATGTCATAGTGGCTGTGTGCACCCTTTACATATTGGGCTATGAAAAAGGATTTGTTCACTTTATATCTTATTATTTTACACATGGTCACTTAAAGGTTTAAGGCAATCAAATGAATTTTAATATTAGACAAAACTACCCCAGATAAATGCAAAATGCAATGAACAACAGTGACAGCCAATATCTACAAGTGGAGGAAACTTGGAACAGTGGTGAACCTTCCCAGGTGTGACCGAGCTCCCAAAATTACTCCGAAATGTTTACATGTTATCAAACTCATCCACGAGGTCACAGAAGAACCCAACGCAACATCTAAAGAACTGCAGGCCTCACTTGCCGCAGTCAGGGTTCATGGTTCAACAACAAGAAAGGTCACTCTCCAAAAATGGAAAGTGTCATGGTAAAACACAAACAAACAAAACGACACCGCTGATAAAGAAGACCACACAGGTTTGTCTTACATCTAGCAAAGTATATCTTGATGATCTCCAAGAATTTGGGGGAAATAATCTGTAAACAGGCAGGACAAAAGATTTGGGTTTGAGTCCTGTTACATCTGACTAAAACTAACACAGCATTTCATAAAAAGAAATTCAAATCACCAGACATGGTGGTGGTACTAGGATGGTCTAAGGCATGTTTTGCTGCTTAAGGACAACTTGCTATGATTGATGGAATTCTGCTCTTAAGGTTTTGGAGTGATTTGTACATCACAGATTGGGATGTTTTGGTATGATCTTAAACAGACCGTTCATGCTTGAAAACCCTCCACTGTGGCTGAATTAAAATAATTCTGCAAAGAAGAGTGGGTCCAAATCCCTGCACAGCGACGTGAAAGACTTGCCAGTTATCACAAATACTTGAAGTTCTTGCTGCCAAGGGGGGAAATGACTTTTTCACACAGGGCCAGGTCGTTTTGGGTACCTTTTTACTTAATAAATGAAACCATCCTTTAAAATCTGCATTTTGTATTTACTTGGGTTATCTTGGTCTAATATTAAAATAATATTATTCTAAAATTTATTTAATGATCTGAAAAATATAAGGGCTACAATTACACAAAAAATAAGAAATTATGAGTTATGAAGGATGAAAATATTGTTTCACAGCACTGTACACTCTGCTGAGACGTTATATTTTATACAAAACAAACCTAATGCATATTGATTTTAACCTGTTTGCTACCACTCTAACCAGCTGATTCTCCCACAAATACACTGGGACCATTATTCACCACCAATGTTACTTCAGTCCAACAAAGTTCAATAATGCATTACCAGGATTCCAATAATGCACTTATATTTGGCTAGATACATTAAGTCTGTTTAAGGAAGCCAGATGGAGCCTAGCAGCACCTAATCAGTACAACACAGAGAGAGAAGTATCAAATCCTTACATCTGAGAACATGTAACAAATTTATTTTAGGTGTTTTGTGGCATGACACAAAAGAATTTACAGTATTAATATTTAGAATAGAGATGTTGAATAAATGTTTACAGGTAAACAGCTTTGCAGTCATTAAAGTAAAAATTACAGAAGCAAAGATACCATACATTCAACTGTTACCTCACCTAAATAAATAGGATATAGTTTATGACCTTGATTCAGCAACACAGCTATGCTGATCATCTCATTGAAACACAGTGAGTCATTTTTTTTACATAAACTTCTTCATATTTTTTTTTACTGTGGTGTAGGTAGAACTGAAAGGTGAAATTCATCCCCTTTCTTCATTTCCAATTTCACTTCATCTAAAGTCCACTGAGACTCAGAACCATAGTTCTCTTGTCACAAAAGGCTCTGAGGCAATATTCTTCTCAAAGTTCCCTGAATGGCAAGGGTGGTGTTGACAGTTTTCATCTGTAAATCATTTTGAGTCTCAGATCTTTTTTCATACAAGAGCAGACGACATCAGTGCTTCACTGTCTGTTATGTGCTGGGAAACATCAAATATGCACAAACGGGAAAAAGAAAAAAAACCCATAACTGACAGCATCGTGTATCATTTACACTTTGATCAGGAGCAGACATTGGCTTCACTTCATTCTCTTGCAGAACATGTGTGTGTGTGTGGGGGGGGGGGGATTAAACACACTCACAAACACATAGACCATCCACTGAATACATCCCAAACAGCTACATATGACACATCATTGTCTTCTATTAGGTATTATTGAAAAAAATAACAACTGCAATTCAGAAACACAAATTTGACAAACGCAACACTTTTTCATATTAAAATTCCCGGCTGTCCCCGTCGTCTGTATGTCTACAGACATATAAAGATTCCTAATTACATTGGCAAGATAGAAACCCTGCCTAGAGCCATTAACAGGCTCCATCTAAGATCAAGCAGACAAATCAGACGTCACAAGAGAGTAGGATCAGTGGCTCTGTTGGAATCTGGGATTCAGTGGAAACTCTCTCCTCTTCCTTTCCCTGGCTTTAAATCTTTATCCATTGCTCAAAATCTGTCATCCTCTACTGCATTCCCCCACCTCAGCTTCTTTTAATAACCGTCCTCTTTATCTCTGTCTCACATTTCCCCCTTCTGTCTCCCTGCTGCACACAACTCACCTCTGATGAAACCTGCAATCTATAGAAATATAGTGGGCTATTGTATCTGGAGCAATTACCAGAGTCATTAGGTGGATGAGAGGTAGCCACTTAGCGATGCTATTGATTAGTGGAATAGTACACTTGTACAGAAGCGGTGCAAGAAAACATACAGGGGTTGATTTAACAAGAAAAATCAGGTTCTCGCTCATTTGTCACTTGCACACCAGTGCCTGTTTTAAGCACTGGTAGACTTTTACCGTAAGTACTTGTAGACTAGCAGGAGCTCAGATGAACAGCTTGATAGGTAAACACGACTAAATGAAAATGGGGAGCTACAATCAGAGCAATTAGCTAACGGAAACAAAAACGAAAACACGCAGGAATAAGATGGTGACATGGGAATATAAAGCAATACCAGCGAGAAGGATATGTGACAGGTCTGACTGACAGTTTTATTATACCAAATCCAATTTTAGATTGCAGTTAGCTGGTGGAGATTCAAGTCTGGATGGCCAATCAATGTCAATCGTAGTAACCTTTCTTTCCTCTATAGCATTTCTCATGTTCGGCAGCACTGCAGTGGGAGCCACTCAGAAAATTGCGCTTCCCCCATGCCTTCTGTCCTAGCATTGGCCGACTAACCCTCATTATATCAGCGCCCACCACCACCACCACTGCACGTAATGGAACCCCAGGCCTTCTAATTTGTGCCACAGGAGTGAATCACCATGAATCACCTTTGCTCTGTTCTTTGTCTTGAAAAGTTCAGCCCACTGGCTCAGAGGCACAGCTCAATCGTCAGCCTATAGAGCCCAGCCAGTATTGATTGGTCTCTACTTCAGACCACAGAGGAAGGAGCAAGTTACAATGTAATTTTGTTCAATGAATTAGGTACCAATAAAGTACTCATGCTTCCTAGTGGCACCTAAATGCAGCTACAGTGGACGAAAGCAAGGCTATTGAAAAAGCGAGTAACATGAGGGCATTTTAGAGGATTTTTTTTTCCACTTACCATAGCAACAGGGTGGAGTATTCAGAAACTAAAGTTCAAATAAGGTTTAAAAGATTTTTCTTAAACATCCTTGAACTATGTTTCTATCTTTGATTCATTTGGCAGTTTATTGTACCTGTAACATACATAGTGTGGCTTACTCAAACTTCATTTTTCATTTGACAGTACTGAAATAGACCATGTCTTTTTGAAACACACTAAATACATTTAAGGACTTGCATTAATGAATTCATTCAATTCAGTTTTGCTTACATATCCTCAATTCATGACAGCGTTCACCCCACAGTGCTTTATATTGTAAGGTAAAAACCATACAATAGAAAGAACCCCCAACAATCATACAACCCCCTATGAGCAAGCATTTGGTGACAGAGGGAAGGAAAAACTCCCTTTTAACAGGAAAAAACCTCTGGCAAGTTCAGGGAGGGGCAGCCATATGTGCAACTGGAAGAGAAGAGAGCAGAGAGAGACAACTATCATCAATAAGAATTTGTTGTGGCTAATATCAGTAACAGGGGATATTATTACGATTTCGAGAGCAAGTGGCACCCAAAACCCACACCACACAGTTCATTGCTGGACATCCCTATTGCATGAGATAAGAAACTTTAGTTTCTTATCTCATGCATTTTAGGATTTTAGCAGCATGGTGTTTGAGTGTTTAACACCCACAGCAATATGTTTGTCCTTCTGTGATTTTCCACAGGTGTGCCGGCTTGTCCCACTATTGGAGAATATGCAGGGGTAATGTTGACTATTGTGCTATGAATACTCTGGAAAAAGAGATTTATTAGTCATATTAGCTTCACTTTCTTCTTAAATAAATGTTACAAAAATAAATTTGGACAACGCATAATAGAGAATATAAAACTAGCTATTACTTTAATTTAGAAATGAGGAGAGCTGGAGGCTAAATTATTTCTGAAAGTCAAATCAAAGGCAACATCTTGTGGACTGGGTTGTAGTTAACAGCTGGCATAATTGCCTGAAGAGGCAATTTCTTTTGTACAAAATGGGCGTATTGGTGTTTTTGCAATGTCCCAAGGATTCATTTGAACTAAATTACCCTTCTGCACAACAAAACACTGAAATTATGTAATGCCCAAACACGTGTGCTGTAGAAATCCTCTGTTCCAGATAACAATAAACAAGAGTCATTAAAGTGATATTTTTATGTCCGACTGCAGGTTCAGTGTCACAGCAATATGTGGCCCATGGTTGTCAAACATGGCAGATAAACAAAGCACGGCAGCACAACCCAAGAGAACAAAACCAAGAAATAATTGAGAAACACGGTCTGACGCACATGTTACCATAGAGTCAAATCTCTCCGCATAAGCCAAAGCCTCACGGGTCCCTGTAAAACCATTCAAACTGAAATTATGTTTTAGTGGTGAAGTCCCGGAGAGCGTAAGAATGAAATTCTGCACATATCAAGCACTCACCTAAGGCAAATCACTGTAATGAATTTTTATTGCTGGACAGGCAATGGGTACTGAATTGAGCGAAGATACGAGCAGTTAAAAACCTGATGAATAATTTCCAAACGTGTCAGTGAAGAGGGAAAGGTGGAATAGGGGCAGTCCAGCTTAAATAATCACAGGATGTAAGGGTCAAGATAGGATCGCACTCATCCAATCATAGGTGCCACTGAGCAGCAATGTCAAGTGAACCTTGCAAGCAATTAAATGATCAGCAGACGGCCATTAAATGGCATGACACGAAATTGCGTTTTAACACTGCGGAGTCTTCCTCTCTGACTCTAATCATTCTGAAATGGAAATCCCCATATTAGCTCAGGGCAAAGGCCTTGGATTCTTTTACCTTCCACTGGCGGATAATCCTGTCTCTGCTCGAAACCTTTGATCCACAGGCAGACAGGTAATCTGAATTCAGATGTACGAAGAGTTTTGATCAGGACTTCTTGATTGCATCTGACACAATGATCTATTTGATCACATACAATCAAAGGGTTGAAATAAGAACTATACACCCACAGTCACTTCACAAGATATCATACAAGTTTTGGCCTTGAAAGATCTTCCTCGAAAATAACTATTTTTATGACGGGACATCAAAGTTTAGAGGGGTTGTGAACTCGTCAATGAGCTTTACAAAGTGAACAACCTGTCGTAAGGTCATTCTCGTATTGTTCTATTACATCCCGCTTTACCCTCTAACTCTTGACTATAACTACTGGCTCAGGATCACATAAAATTCATGTTATGGTCATCTGCTGGCTCACACTCAATAAATGCAGTAATGTGCAAAAGCTTTGAGCCACTAATTATTTCTTTATATTTTGTATATTTTACACACTTTTCTAAAAATAATTAGAAATACAGGTTATAAGGCAAAAACCTAGTCAAGTCAATATTTGACATGTCCACCGGTATTCTTCAGTACAGCCTGTCATGAGCACTTGAAATGAAGGCAATTGAACACTGAAGTCCAGTTGCCTTCCTTTCGAGCATTTAAGACTCCCATGACCTGGATGAATAAGAACTGACACAGACTTCGACACAGCCTCAGGCAAGACTTGTCATTTCTTTAAGTAGTCTTTAGGACTAGTTCTCCAGGCTTCTTGAAGGACATTCAAAGCTCTTCTTTGCATGTTGGCTGCCTTTTTGTTCTGTTCTCTGTCAAGTTGATCCCACACTGCTTCAACAATGTTGAGGTTGTGGCTCTGGGGAGGCCAATCCATGACTGATAGGCTTCCATATTGTGTTTTTCTATCCAGGTATGCTTTTACTCCACTGACAGTGTGCTTGGGATCATAGTCATGCTGACAAATGATGCTCACAGTACTGTGTGTTTGTTCAAAGTGTGATACTTTTATGTGTTCAGAATTCAATCAAACTATGACATAACCTCCACCCGGTTTTACAGATGACTGCACTGACTGTTGTACCTCTCTCCTGCACATATTGTTGATGATTTGAACCAAAAATGACAAAATTGGAAATATCACTTCATAAGACATGTTCACACTGACTTTCAGTTCAGTTCTTGTGTAATTTGGCACACCTAAGCCTTTGACCACATCAGTAAAATGAGTGTATTGAAACTCAGTGAAAAAGCATCCTGACTCCTTGGAAGCAAAATACAAAGTATTGATTGGTCCCTCAAGACTTAAGCACAATACTTTATATGTTTAGTGATCTGTTAAACAACTACCTACATCATTACACCCTCTATGAGTTTGAATTGCTTTAAAATAATTGCCAATATGCACTATTTTCCTGTAATGCAAAACCCTTTCAGGGGCACCATGTAGAAACATACAGTTTAGCGGCACACTAAGAAATCCAAAAACACTGTTTTCCTTTATCTAGTAAATTATATATTATATTTCAGAAACTGTTTGAAAGGCATTTAGAACATGTCTGGAGGCAGAATTTGTGATGCTTGACCTCTCTTCACAGCTTCCTGATCATCAGTAATATTTACACAAACACATTTGCTACCCCAAAGTCATAAAATACTTATTTTCCTTATAAATTATGAATGAGATGCGGCCCGTGAATTTAGCCAAGAGCCATTCCCATTTCATATCAACTTCCATCCGCAGTTCAGACTCGACATGCTGAAAGAGCCATAAACAACAACAGATGCAAAACTCTGCAGGATTCCTTGTTTAATCATACAATATGGCTCCAACTACACAAACAACGGGGTCTCCACATACGGTGACTGCCACGCACACCCACACGCAAAACAGTGTCTGATGGGAATTCGGATTAGAGTCAAGGTAGATCATATAAAGACTGCTGGCAAGCAAATATTTGTTGTGCTACCCTCTTGCTGCACTGTCTAGCTAGCTGTATTTACAATAGGACCTAAAATACATACAGTAAATGTATTAATATGTTCATACATTGTGTCGTTTTCACATAGCAACAATTAAAGGAGCAGCTAAACAGATACAGGGAAGAGTGGTTGATGCTAACTTTGGAGTCAGTTGATCAGGATTTATAGTGCACACAGGATCTCGGAGCACTTTACAAGCTGGCAGAAAATGTATGATCTGCCACTGTACTGTACTATACTGCAACATGTCAAACCTTACTTGCTTCTTTTTAACAAGATCAGTGCTCATAACTCTTGAAATGTAACATTTTCACAAGCCAGTTTGCTGTGTTTAATGTAGTTGTAACCCCGTTAGCACTTTCACATTACTTTGCAGTAAAAAGAGCTAAATTAAGAAGGAGAAGGGGAAAAAGCCCTCAGTCTTTTTACTGGGTTCTGGATTTTGCCTTTACATTCAGTTGTAAATTGAATTACACCAGGAGGACATTAATCTTGCAGTTGTCCAAGGTAATAATGAGTTTCTTTAATGTAGTCTCAAGTTCTCTTTACCTTGAGAAATACATTCATCAGTGAGTCTACACATACAAGCGTGCCAGTTTTCTGACAGGTTTTCAGACTAAGTAGAAACCAAGAGTGGTTCTTTCTCCGGGTCTTCTTCTGTTGCTACACTATCCTTCAGCTGGTTGCTGGCGTACATGTATAATGATATTATGATCTTCAATTAAGGAGATTCTCATTTTTGTATTGATAAAAGATCAAAACGAATGGTGAAAAATGAAATTGCTTCTCCTAAAGTAGCCACATTTCAGAGCACTTTGCTCTCAGCTTGCTGGCTTTGTTGTGGTTTGTAGAGTTTTCAAAAGTGAAATGGGAGGGACTCCTGATTCCTCTTCTGTTGAATCAGCTCCCAGTTTGGATTTGGGGACAGGCACACTCTCTGCTTTTAAGATTAGCCTTTTTGATAAAGCTTCTAGTTAGGGCTGGATCAGGTGACCTTGAATCCACCACTTGTCATGCTGTAATAAGCTTAGACTGCTGAGAGGGAAATGTTCAATGCATCCCATGATGCACTGAGCATTTCCTCTTCACTCAGCTGTTTTCACCTCTTTGCATCTTTTCTCTGTGTGTTCATACAACATTACTGTTTTTAATTATTACCAATTATTAAACTCTGGCGCGCTCTCTCCTGTAGTTCGTCTCATTGTTCTCTTTTCCCCTCCCTCAGCCTGGCTCTGCAGGTGGTTCCATCCTGTTAAAATTGCGTTTTTCCTTCCCACTGTTGCTAAGTGCTTGCTTATTGATGTTGTCGATGTTGGCGATCGTGGCTCAAGAGTTGGGAGTTCGCCTTGTAATCGGAAGGTTGCTGGTTCGAGCCCCGGCTTGGACAGTCTCGGTCATTGTGTCCTTGGGCACGACACTTCACCCATTGCCTACTGGTGGTGGTCAGAGGGCCCGGTGGCGCCAGTGTCCGGCAGCCTCGCCTCTGTCAGTGCGCCCCGGGGTGGCTGTGGCTACAATGTAGCTTGCCATCACCAGTGTGTGAATGGGTGGATGACTGGATATGTAAAGTGCTTTGGGGTCCTTAGGGACTAGTAAAGCGCTATATAAATACAGGCCATTTGTCTGATTATTGGGGTTTCCTTCTAATACTGTAGTGACTTTAAAATATAAAGTGCCACGAGGCACTTGTTGTTGTGAATTAGCCCTATATAAATAAAACGGAATTAAATTTCATTTCTTTTCTATCTAATGAACTGACGTTTTTTTGTCTTATCCTTTCCTTAAGCTCATTCAACAACCAACAGATTTTAACAGTCAAAGGCCCTCGATACATTGCATTGTCTCTTTTGTTTTGAAGTGCTAATGATCCACAGAACAAAAGACTTGCACTAAATTTCAGCACACAGGATGTAGCAGTGTTGCCAAAGCAAGTGCCACAAATTGGCTCTCACATTCAGGCTTTCATCCACACGGTAGTGTGTGTCTGCATGCAACAAGTATGTAATAGGCTTAACAGATCACAGCTGAAAGATCCTTGGTCAAGAGCCTAAGCCAGTCTTGAAGGCAATTACAAGCACAATGCCTTCACACAACATGTAAGCAAGACGGACAGAAAGAGGATTAGCCAGGGGAGGCGGGGGTGGTGGTAGTTAAAGCTGTCATTGTTGAGACTCTCTGCATCGGTCTCGTGTGGAAGCAGAGAGGGGAGATTGATCATTTCAATATCCAAATCAGGATCTGAAAGGCAAGAAACACGGGTAACACACCAGCCCAAAGTTATTTTAGCCCTGACAGGTGATGAGATTCCCTCAGGCACATACAATAGGCAGACCTGTCAAGCTCTATATCTCATCTCTGTTGCTTGTCAAAGCAATTTTCCCCAACTACAGGTGGGACAGTCAAAAACATTTTCCACATCTGCATTTTGAAAACACCTGCCTTAAAGGTTTATAAATGTAACACTGACATGGTGAAACCTTGAGCAGTATACTAGGATAGGGCAAATACAGGTTAGAGCATTAAAAGGAAGTAAATTACTGTATTCACGTTTTTCTTTCCAAATGGAGCAAATCCTCCAACCTAGTCAAGGCATTCAGCTCAAGCTGCATTGCTTTAGACATGCCTCACTCTCCTGACACGATATACCAAGCATACCCTGTCAATTAGGTGGTCTATTTAAGCAGCAAAATTTCCCATCTCTCCATCTCTCTGTCTGACATACTCTGTTAGTGCATTTCTGCCTGCTGTTTCAAAACCCTCCACCTTCAGCATCTGCCTGTCCCTGCACCTCTGAGTTCCATGGGGATATTTACTCATCACTCCCCAATTACTGTATGCATCATAACCGAGGAGCTCGAAGCGCTTGGAGACTACACAGACAAACACAACTATATTCTCCTGTAGTAATAAATAATTTGAAATGCAGTTTGCCCAACTGGACTGACAAAAACCAGCTGAATCAGAGTCTTGAAACAGCCTCCTCATGAACAGTAACCCAATTTTATAAGAAGGCATTTTAAAATTCATAGAGAAGTCAAACTAACTAAAAAAGATTTTTTTTATATCTGCATAATAAAAAAAAATGAAAACCAATTTCTGGCAGCACTGTTTAAACATGAGTTGTTTAAATGAAATTCAGTGATGGCTAAACTGCTTGTCTTTCCCTACCTGATGTCATAAACTGGATAAACCGGTGGGAAAATGGGCTCAAGTGCAGAACCCAAACGAGGACCACAGAGAATGATTTTACTTTTACATTCTTTATTTACATGTTCAGTGTTAAGTGTAAAGACAAAGGCACCAAGGGGGTGGCTGGAAATCACTCCAGTCTTAGATGATGCAGGCTACAGGGGAGAGACAAGAGGTAGATGGATCCCTAGTTGATGCTAGGGATAGTGCTGGCATACATTTATGATAATGTTTTGGTCTTCATTCAAGGAAATTTGCATGGTGGAAAATACTCACTCTAAAGTTCTCAAACTGATCTCCCTGTTGGAGCTCAGTCTGGGGGGAGTTATTTTTTTCTCCTTATCTTTCCTCATGTGGTGCATTTTCCATTGTTATACCTCTCTGAACTGTCTTCCCCATGTGATGTTTTGTGTAATGTATGTATGGTCGGAGGGTAAGATGGCGCCGCCATTGCGTGCAATAGGTCGGCAGCCTTGTGAAATTTCCCCTTGTGGGACTAATAAAGGTATATCAATTCAATAAAGTAGCCACATTTCAGAGCACTCCTATCTCTAAAGTTTCAAAAGTAAAATAGGACGCAGAGCTTTCAGCTCTCAGGCTCCTCTCAGCTCCCAGTTTGGATTTGGGAGACAGACATTCTCTTTGCCTTCAAGATTAGGCTTTAACTTTTGATAAAACTTATCATTGAGACTGAATTAGGTGACCCTGATCTTGCTTTTGCTGTACTGCAATAGACTTAGGCTGCTGGGGGTTTCTTCCTTTGTCACACAAACCTTCTGCATCCATCGCTACATCCAAGCAGCTTCTTTGTGATCCTACTCTTTTCCTTCTGCCTCTAAGCTCTATATCCAGCATCCTTTGTCCTATTTCTTTGTCTCCAAACTGGTCAACCTGAGCTGTCCCCCTGTCCCAGTGAAAATCTTAGCATCTTCCAGCTCGGCCTCCTGTCTTCTTGTCATTGCCACCGTCTCTAAACCATACATCATAGCAAGTCTTAGTACAGCCTTCCCTTTCAGTCTTACAGGCTTTATGTTTTATGGATTAAACACAAACGAGGGTTAATTATTGAACATTAAGGGGCAAGTAGGCAGATTTTGTTTATGCTAAGCTAACTGGCTGCTGGCTACAGCCTTACATTTTATGGATAGATGTGACAGCGGTATTAATCATGTTGTGCAATTCTCTGCCAGGGAGGGAATTTTTCTCTAAAGGTATTTAAATTTGTGATTCTAATTCAAGCAGCATGGAGTGAATTATGAATTGCATTGACCAGTGATGGATTAAACATTCTGTAAAATTCAGATTTGAAGGTCATCGGGTTTGAAACAAGCGCAGCATTTTAGAAAACAAAAGATGATGCTTACCTACATCTAGAACCACACAGGACCCAAGTTGCAGAAGCCTCTTCATTTCTTCATAACATGGGCTATAGGGAATTTGAGCCGCAGTGTGTGCCAGTTTGCATCAAACAGTCATTCTGTGTTTTCCACTAATCTCTTTCCAAATGAAAATGAGTTTACTGTCACCTGAGAATAGAGGTGTCCCTTTACTGTGAGGAAAGTTTCTTTTAATTACACAGCACATTGACACACGCAGTTTAGACAAGGACGGAGGGCTTAGATGCTACAAACACACTGAGTGGTGTAGCGCCAGCATGCATCTGGGGATCACTTACGGCCCTGGCTTACAGTAACTACCTCATAATGTTGGAGAGAGACACGGAGACAGAGCAGTGAACACTAGTGCCAGGAAACATTTTCAGACAACAGTTTGGCTGTGTTTTTATCTCCTCTTGTTCTCTGATTCAATGCATCTGTGAAGCATTGTTTAAAACAACACGGGGACCAGACTTGTTCTGGACGGTCTGCAGAAGCCGATCTGCCGTTTTTTAAACTGGGTGACACTTTTTGTTCTCATAGATTTGCTGTCTTCATCTTAAAGTGCTGCTCAGATAATTTGATAGTATCACCTTGAGTCTTGAACTGACCTGAATTGCTGTTTATATTCATTTTTTAAAATTATTTACATTTTAGCCTAAGCTGTTAAGAGAAATATAAAATGATTTTATGAAATTACCTGTAGTTTTGTCAGCAATAATGTCCTTTTATGTCCTTGAATAAAAGTGTTTGCAGAAGATGATTGCATCTTATTTAATTTTCTGGTTAAAGACTAGGCAAAACTGATTAATTAACTAAGCACCTCACCATTAATTAGTTGGCAAAAACACTGCTTACTGATCATAACTTAAGATTACTGTACAATAGCTTATGAAGATAATGGTGATAAAACAGGCTGTCCTGAGACGTTAACACAATGAAACAGAAAAGCATAGGAACAGAAAAACAGAAGCCAGAGACATCTATAGGAAAGAGAGGGAAGAGGTAATACAGTAAAATTTAGGTATGCATGTGCAGTGGATACAGGGGTGATGGCACCACGTACTGAGCCATCCCTCTATAAAGTCTGACAGGATAAAAAGGACTGGCAGGTGAGCTGGCAGACGCTCCCATGAGATATACAGAACTCTTCAATATCTACATTTGCCTTGATCGTCCTGCTCCCCTCGTCCTTAATCTTACCTTCACACCTTTATGTCAGTCTCTCTACCTGTCTGTCTCGCTTTATTCTCTCTGCCTCTCAGCAGGTGCCCACATCAACCCCCAACAGTCTGGCTTTCAGCAAGGCAGCCCTGTGTTCATTTAGAGCTGGTGGTGAGGCTTGCTTCGAGAGGAGAGCAAAGACAGGTGCTCTGAATGTCAACATTTACTCTTTGCCAGCAGAAACACTATTGATTACCCATGATCTAACATGAAGTAGTATAGAGGAACCTTTACTGTCTATAGAAGGGACATGCACCATCAGGCAGGAAGAACTAGCTCCCTCCTGTCACATGGTAGCATTTAATAGGACACACCTCATGCAGAAGGTTAAAATATACAGTAGTGTGTCCTTTCCACAGCAGAGTTTTTGACTTGTTATAGAAGGAAAAGCACTGGTATTTTTATTAAACTGCATCAGTGTGGTATGTCTGACTTCAGACTTCAACCAATGAAAATATTAAAGCCAAGTGGCTTGCATATCAGATAGATAGATAGATAGATAGATAGATAGATAGATAGATAGATGTAGTTTGCAAGGAGGAATTTCAGAAAATGTGTCCAATTTATCATCGTTAATCATTTTATCATCACACAGACTCATTCGGTCTTATTGCCATGTTATTTTATCACTTTGGTTTGTAGATGCTTTGTAGTTGCAGGCCTGCTCCAAGTCGAAGCCACCATTTCAAATTTAACAAGTCTCCAAGCATATTGCTCCCACTGCTGTTTTCCCAGCATGAATTTTAGCTAATTTAGCATTTCTTGTTCTAAATTTTCTAAATTTCTTTCTTTCTTTTTTTTTTTTAAAAAGAGGAAGGCTTAATTTGATTTGCACACAGCCTTCGAGGTCTGTTGTCTTTTTATAGAGGAAAGTAATTCAATATTTTATGTGAACCCTGGGGCAGCTATTGTCAGGATTCAATCAATGGCATGACGATAAAGCGTGAGTTGGCACTCTTCTTTATTACAGGAAAGGGATGCAGCACAAAACATGTTTGTGGTTGTGTCATAAACGGGACTGCGATGTGGTGCTCGATGTCTCCTGTCGTTCATTCTTACATTAGACAGATTAGTTACTCGGCACAGCTTAGTAATCGATCCAAACAAGCAAAAAGATAAGTAACTGCTATAGTGTTTCCACTAAAGCATTTAAAAAAGTGTGTGTGTGTGGGGGGGGGCAAAAACTCATATTGACCTCCACAGTTCAGTGACCAATTAGAGGGCAAAGAATGAAAATGTCAACTACAGCAGTCAGTGAGCCGAGGAAGCCCAGAGAAATAAATGCAGGTGTGATTCGAATGCAGATGAAAACAACACAACTTAAAGCAGAACCTTGACAGTCTGTTGCAAATGAGGGCAGAGCTCAGAAATTGCCCTAAATTGTAGCTAGATTGATGGTCTCTCTTGTAGCAGGGAAAAATCAATGTAACACGATATGAGAGATGGTATGAAACATCAGAGATAAATAGATGTGACTGTATCTATTTGTTTGTGGACATATTAATCAAGCCCAGCAGTATATCAAGTCAGAAAATGAATTTCAAACAGGCCAATATAAGATTAGCTAATCAGACAGGTCCACAACTCAAACGAAGGAGTTTTACTGTTTGTTTTTCAGCTTCCGTACATCACACTCAAACCAGGGCCGCGATTTAGACGCACAGTTGTTTTGAGACCAACAATCCCGGGCAAAGTTTTCCTGCCAGTGTATCAAGCCTCCGGAAAATAATGTGGCGCACTAATCCGGAGCTCTCCTTTTCAATTAGTGGGAAGGTCAAGATTGTCAGAAGGAAGCAAATGAAACACGGCTTAGGTTTTAATGAGGCTCCACACTACAGTGAGAGCCTACAACCTTATGCCTGATAAGGTTTTCTCTTTTATTATCGAGTTCAACAAGAAAAAAATCCATTTTAGCTGAAGCCTGTGGTGGATAAAGAGAACTGGTTGAGCGATAAGTGGTTTTCACCTTATTTTTTATTATTTTATTTTTCGCTTTGTATTTTAGGCACTATTATCAGCTGACCTTGGCTTCTCTTAATGCATCAACTTTGTTAGCTCTTGCAAATAGACTCAGAGGAGTGTGTTGACATGGGTAAGCGGTGCATGAATCACTATTTTGCAAAGCACAACCTCCCTACCTTTTGTAATTTATTTATTTTTTCTATTCATGAGATGTAAATACAGAAAAAAAAGACAGCCTCAAAGTCATCCCCGTGTTGCCTATTTCCATGTCTGAGTCTGGAAAAGCTGAGAAAAGATCGTTCATTATCATGTACATATTCCCAGTGAAGGCTGGGATGCTAATATCGGTAACAAGTCTGAGGACTATTTCAGCAGCATATTATGAATGCAGCCCTCCTCCTGCCTGCCTGCTGTGCTCGCCAAAGAATAAAGTGTTCTAGTCTTCTAGGTTGCGGTCTTATTCCAGACTGATTTTAATTTGACTCTTACTTCAGACAAGTCCAATCTCCGCCGTGGTGGGAAAGCACATTCAATCAGCCGCTTATGAGGCAGGTTAGAGAGAGAATGTGAAATGTCTTAGGGAAATAACAGGGGGATTGAGTCTTCATTTGTGCCTATGGGGAGGCAAATTCCAGATAACTTTGCTGGAGACTTATCTGGGATGTTCAGCAGCACAACAAGCGAATAAGTAATAAGAAGTCAAAGTGCAGGTGCATTTATCAGTTCTTTCGTCAAAACTGGTGAGGAAGAGAGATAATATATAATATATTGGACAATACATTTGATCCTAAGACATCTCTTCTAGCACAGAGAGAGATTCCCATTTTTTGTGAGTAGCTTGAAATCTTTCAAAACATTTCAGGTTTCTTACAATTACAACTTAGAATAGATATTCAGGACATCTCTAATCTTTCTTCATTTTATCAGATGTTATAAAGTCAAAATTCATTCAGTTTACAACAAATATCTGCAGAAGAAATGTTCCCATCTCCTCCCCCTGCCCACTTTTAACATTACACTGTACCTAGTAAACATCAGCATGTGAGCACACAGGACGAGCTGTAATGATTAATCAGCCGAGTGATTTGTGGCTTCAGGTCAGCCAGGACACCCTCAGAAGGTGGCGTCAGGTCAACCAAACAGGTGGCCACATTATGAGGTTATGCATTATCGAGTATTTCATTTGCTTATGAAATTTTACATATGTAGACATTTTCAAGCCAATGTGAGCCAGTAAAATAATTTGGCCTTAAAATATATAACAGTTATATTAACAAAAACATTTTTTACGAGAAAATTAGGCACATCAAGATACAGAAGTGTTATTCTGTGTGTGGAAAATGTGGGTTTTGGGAGGTTGTTAGAGAAGGCTGAATAATTCACTAAACAAGCTTCAGGCTAAGTCGGTGAACTTTCTCTGTCTAACAGCACCGGCATGGCAGCAGGAAGTCAGGATGCTGGTAAATCAGCCTCAAAAAGAAAAAACTCCACGTACCTGACTGTGCCGGGATAAACACCAACATGACACGAGTTTGCAACCAAGAAGACAAAAAAAAGAAATAATAATAATAACGCAGGAAAATTCAATTAAGCTTTAGCTGGAAGCATCTGATAAGTTTATGGAAATTAAAGTTTTATGTAAATCAGTAGTCTGCCTGGCCCAGTGCCAGATCACAAGAGGCTGCACTTTATTGCATTTAAATTAGCTGCCTGAGAAAACTAAGCAGCTCCGCCTAACAAGCCCAAAAAACATTACATGAAATCTAGGGAGTGTGCTGCAGATTTTCAAAAAAGAGGTTTCATACCAGCTTCTCATTCCTAAAACCTCACCGTTTGCTCGAAGAGCAATAACAATCTCGATGATAAATCAAAGATATTGCTTCAGCACAGCTTTGCCAGCGCAGGTGCTGTTCGAAACACTTGGTGCAAGACACTCCAGAGACATCGATTATTATTGTTTTACAATTCTGAACAATTCTCCCTTCAATTTCATAGACAACCAAATGAAGACTGTGAGTTAAACTCCAAGCGGAAAGGCCGCTGCAGATTTGAGAGCAGCTCCAGCAGACTGCACTGACACCTTGTGGACAACAGAAGCACGGACAGAAGCTCATGTGTGCTTTTTTAAAATTTAATCTAAGAATATATAAACGCTACTGTGTGTGAGTCATCTCCTTTTTTTCATTTTATGCATTGTCGTATTGCAAGGATATAAGACGAAAGTGCATTTTCATCAGGTATTTGCATTATTAATGTACTCCGGTAGAAACAAAAATCAATCTTCAGTGACACAGCTCATATTTGAAAAACAAAATTCTCTTTGAAGGCACCAGTGGATACAAGTGAGCTTTGGTCATCGCTGCATCTGGACGTCCGCTTAACAGACGCTACCTTGAAATGGTAGAGGATGTTGTGGTGCCACTGAGCTGTGAGAAGCCACTGTGACAAGACTCGAGACTGGTCATGGAACCCCTAAAAAAACAAACAAACAAAAACAAATCGACAAACAACATTATCTTAACTTGAAGACGTAGTTACACCCAATCAAATACTAATCAATTATTCTAATCACTGCGGCAAATAAAAGGCAGCTTGCGCACAAGCATAAGGAACAAACAGTTTGCATAAATGTCCCTGTATATATATTTAAAGTCTTACATAAGACCCATGCAGTGAAAAAGAGCCTCAGTATAGCATCAAAAAAATAAAAATACCAAACTGACCTGAAGTCACAGGAGGCAAGGACCTCGGTGTAGTACATGATTTTACACTTGTGGGAGGAAACCTGCAGAGAGGCCAGCACATCATCCACTCGAGGCATGCTGGAGGCTGCGCAGGCTGCGGAGCTTAGGAAACGCCACTGGAGGATGTAGAAGCCGGGCCAGCGTGTTATGTGGGAGCCCTGTTTCAAACCAGAGAAATCTGCAGGATCAATTTGTGTTCGCTGTGACGGAGGATTAAGCACTTAAGACGGCGAACGGGGACAAAGGAAGGTTGTCTGAGACTGTTAAACAAAGACAGATCAAAAGAGCTTTTTATGTCCTCTCTCACCTGCACACTCTCTCCCTCCCTACACATGAGGGCTTTCTCCACCGTGCTGTAGTCCTGGCCTAGTACCCAGCTCTTGTCTATAAGCTGTGGATTAACAGCCCCTAGGGAAGCGATACCATGAGTTTCCTTTCTGGGAGGCTGAGGGGCTCTCCTGGAGTGGTAGATGTTAAATGCCACATCTCCTTTAGACACATCAAAGTCCCATGTGATGACAGAGGAGGCCTCTGTGATCTCTATCAGCAGCTGTAGAAAGATGTAAGAAGATTAGAAACACAGGTCTGAAGACTGCAATTCATTAATCACGCTATATATTTTAAGCATGCAATGCATAGTTGTTCCAGTAAGTGGCACTATTACACAGTGCATAAACTCTATTAAACGCAAAGAAATGTCGCCTTTCTTGCCCTGTTGTTAACTCTTATTGTCATAAAACTGGAGGCAAAGCATAAAAGTTGAGACTGCACCTCGTATGGAGCCCCCTTGTAGATACTGGCACTTTTATAGATGGAATCAGTCAACAGGCGGTTTTCTTCACTCTCTAATTCTTCTGCTGTTCTGTACAGAAATTTGGGAACCATTCCTCCTTCAGGAATGTCACACTGAAGAAGAAGAAATAAATGTGATTAAAGCAGAACGCTTACTAATATATATCAAAATATGAGCAACAACTTGTTGAGTGCTCACAGAACTGACTGAACTGTCACAGAATTCAAACACGCGAGTCCTCCTGTAAGGACATCGTGATGTGCCCCAGATGCAATTTTTTTCCTTTATGTCAACAAAAAAAGGAAAGAAAACTGAGCCAGCTGAGCTGAGGCAGATACTGTACCCACTAGCCAGTGAGCACAGTATGTTCTGGTCCTATCTGACAACCTGCAGCTCAAAAATCTATACAGGCCTCCAATATATCATTTCTTCATAACAAAACAACACAGGGTCAAGGGCCTGAAGTGCAAGGTGATGTTCACTGGATTTGTAGAGAAATGTCTACCCAGATGTAGCTATGCTAAACTGGTACATGCTGGTGAAACCACATACTGCAGGTATGATATGCATATTTCTGGCTGGGCTGAGACTGACTTTCACAGGTATGGTCAATAAGCTGAAGACTTAACCTCACCATGCAGTCTCCTTGCAGGAAGTCAGGGATAATTTCTCTGTCAATGTAGTCTACCAAACCTCCTGGACCCTGGTAGTCGTTTCCAGCATAAACAAGGAACTTCTTACGAGTGTTTTCATCAATAAGGGGGCTGACCTGGCGGTGAGACCGAGAGAGCATGCAGGAAAGGGCAAAGTCACTTATTATGGACTGTGAAAGCCAATCCATAATCAATGAATAATTCAAGCATGAAAAATGCACATGTTAGCTGGTTGATGGTGTTACTAAGCATCCATAGTATTTTATATTGACATCATCGTCCCAGTAGCTCATTCTCTTTCTGTAATTTCTTACAATCCTGCCACCCATGCTACTGCATACAGCAAAGATTAAATGTGCCCCTATGGGTTTTAGTTTTACAGTCATCTTTCCTGGTCCATAAATAGATTTTTCTTTGTTTATTAGTTGCTCATTTTTCCAGCATGGCTGGACTGCACTTAGCTATTTATAATCTCTGCATCTGTATTCTACAGCTTTATGAATTCTTCCATATTCAGGTGATGCAGTCAGTTTATTCTCACCAGGGTCCACAGCACAGGGAAAACTCTCGGTGCCCGCAGTATGAGCAGGCGACCCAAAGTTTCAGGGTAATTGGCCTCAACAATTTCGATGATTCTCAACAGCGCCTTAATGCCAGGTCGCCACAGATGACGCATGTTTAGACCGTCCAGATCCACCAGGCAAGTCCAAGAACTAGCGACACATAAAAACAGACATCGCATTGTTTTGGTTAAAGTGCACTGCTGATTTCTCATTAACCAATGGGACACGAGCAGGATTAAACTAAATACGATTTAGGCACCTAATAGGTTGTCCAAAAACTCTGGTGTTTTCCTCACAGCGCCTCAGTCCCTCCTCATTAATGGAAAGCACCTGCAACATTGTCACAGTTAAGTGCCAACTTCATTTAGAATATCTTCACTTTTTGCTTTGTTTCCATGTAAATTAAGTCATAAATTATGTCACCTGTCTCAGCAGCGCCTCCTCACCCAAGGCTCGTACTAAACCTTTAGTGTCCATTTGACCCAGACGCAAAATGTACAGAGGACGGCCATCTGAATGAGAAGGAAACACAGTGAACAATCACAAACTGCACTGCACACTTCCACCTGTAAACAAAGCTGGTGTTTACCGCTCTAGAAAGGGTATCGGTTTAGCATGTAAACACTCAAGGGGAACATCCTGTGTTCAAGTCTTAACTGTGATCAGTTGGATCAGCTGAGCTGTTAAAAGCAATGAAACCTTTTCCAAACATGGGAGTGAAGACATATGGTGTTCAGACTTTGCAGTCAATAATTAACAGGCTGTTTGAGAACTATATAAACACAAAAGCTTAAATCCCTGTGGCTTTTAAGATTAGCTGATAAAATTTCCCTCTGCCTGGAGTAAAAAAGCCTCACAATAATGGCAATATCAACCAGCATCGCTCACTCAGTACCTTTGTCGTGGTGGTGCCAGCCTCCAGAGTAATAATCCTGGAGCAGTTGAGGGCGCTTCCATGTGTCTAACAGGAAATCCACCTGATGCTGTCTCCTCCAGGTCAGTGACTGGCAGAGGAACTCCCTGGCCTTGTCGAGGTTGAAATCTCTGGCCCTGAGGAAGCGTAGCACATGCTGATCCTTTGGAATCTGTACATGAGAGGTGCATCGTTAAAGATGCTGATGAATCCAAAGCATTTTTTAATACTCTGCTGGTGAAAATCTTTGCAAATTGCATGTAGTGCAGTGAAAAAGAAATTGCGCCCTAAACTGAATAACTGGTTTGCTTCGTTTGCAAAAAGGTCCTGAAACAGCAAAGGAGCCCCAGACCATTACACTACCACCACCATGTCTGACTCTTGGTTTCATATTCTAATTATTAAATGCTGTGTTAGTTTTATGCCGATGCAAAGGGACTCAAACCTTCCATAATGTTCATCGTTTGTCTCTTTCTTATTGTTGAACCATGAACTTTGAGCTTATTTGAGATAAGTGAGGCCCGGAGGTCTTAAGATGTTGTTCTGGGTTCTTTTGCGATCTCATGGAAGAGTTGTTGATGCACTCTTGGTGAAATTTTGGCAGGTCATCTGCTCCTGGGAAGGTTCACTACTGTTCCAAATTTTCTCCATTTGTGGATAATGGCTTTCATTGTGGTTGACTGGAGTCCTAAATCCTTAGAATTGGCTTTGTAACCCTTTGCAGACGATGGCAATGACTTTTTTGCACGGGGCCAGGGAGGTTTGAATGACCTTTTTTCCTTAAATAAATAAAACAATAATTTAAAAAATGCCTTTTGTATTTACTGGGGTTACCTGTATTAAACCTATATTAAAATTTGCTGGATGATCTGATAAACATGATAAATATGCAAAAAACTAAGAAAACAAGAAGGGTGCAAATACTTTTTCACAGCACTGTATGTCTCTGAGCATCAAAACTGAGCTAGAGTAAGAGTGGAAGCAAGAGGGAAATAACAGGTTGCGTGAGTGTCTTAGAAATAAAGGCATACTGTATATCGCAGCATCAACTGTTCACTAATGAAAGAAACTGTGTTTGTTTATTTGTGACCTTGCCCTTGTGGGTTTCCTGCAGCCATTGACGCAACCGAATAAGACAGCTCTCCTGCAGAGGCGTTAAATCACCTAGGTAACGTCTGATGTAGTCAGCATCCAACTTGTCTACAGGCCAAAACACAATAACAGCATAATGTTACACAATATTGCATCCAACAGACTGAAGACTATGGTGCAATTTCAGCGTTTTTGAAAATAATTAGACACGGTGAGTTTTGCAGGTTTTTATCAAACACTTAAAATGTTGCTTCTGTTTGTTTGAGGTTTTTTGGCAGTGCAGTTATAGGAGGATTCCTGCACTGCTGTATAAATCACCCACTGATCTATTTCCCACACTTTTAATATCTCAGTTGGTAAATTCACTCTATGTATTGTTATCTTTTGACATTTATATTAAACCTTTGCTGGGATTAGCGAGCACACACTGACCATCAGGCGAACCGGTCACTAGCTCTGCAGAACATGATGAGTCTTTACAGTGCAGCCCGTCCTTGGCACTGTTCACTGGGATGGCTCTGGCAGCAGAGGGGGGCAGCAGCTGGTGCCTCCAAGTGACTGTCCCAGAGTCAACAGTGGAGGTCCAACGAGGTATATAAGTGACTCCTTCTTTCTCCAGCTCTCTGAGGTAGTACTCAATAATTTCTTTACCCTTCATCAGTTGAAGGAAATGAAAGACTGAATTAATTTTGACAGTTAGGGAAGCATCTGGACCAAGACGTGAAGGCAAATGAAGTAAAATATGCAAACCTTTTTAATGCTACTAGCATATTGCTTCATCGCTATCTTCTCTGCGGTGCTTTCAAAACCAAAAAAGGACTTAATATCCAGACTAGCCGACTGTTCGAAGCAAGTCCAGCTCTCATTCTCTGGATGAACCTGTGGAAGAGGACACGCATATGAATTTGAACTTGAACCAAACTGTTCAACCAAACTCTTTGTTATGTAAACAAAGCACAAGCTGAGGTTTAATACAAAATATTACATCAGTGCATACATGGTTACATATCTCGTCATCACAATTTTAACTGCCTTTTAAGTAAATGGTAGGTTCTGGTGCCAGGTACTGCACATACACTCACAAGCCACTTCATTAGGTACGCCTTTTCAACTGCTTGTTATTGTAAATATCTAATCAGCTAATCACTTAGTAGCAAGGCAAGGCAAGGCAAGGCAAGTTTATTTGTATAGCACAATTCAACAACAAGGTGATTCAAAGTGCTTTACAGAGACATTAGAAACAAATAAAAAGCATGATTTAAAATTGATTAAAACAAGCAAATAACCTAACTAACTAATTAACAAACAAACAAACAAACAAACAAACAAACAAACAAAACAGTATATAAAATCAAAACAGATAAAATCAGAACAGTAGATAAAATCAGTAGTTAATGTAAGTTTTGAAATTTAAGCTTAAAGTGTGGATTTGGTGCTTTATTCAAATGCAGCTGAGAACAGGTGAGTCTTCAACCTGGATTTAAATAAACTGAGTGTTTCAGCTGATCTGAGGCTTTCTGGGAGTTTGTTCCAGATATAAGGAGCATAAAAGCTGAATGCAGCTTCTCCGTGTCTGGTTCTGACTCTGGGAACTGATAAAAGACCGGATCCAGATGACCTGAGGGATCTGGAAGGTTCATACTGGGTCAGGAGGTCATTGATGTATTTTGGTCCTAAACCATTCAGAGCTTTATAGGCCAGCATCAGAACTTTAAAGTCTATCCTCTGACGGACAGGCAGCCAGTGTAAGGACCTCAGAGCTGGACTGATGTGGTCCACTTTTTTGGTCTTAGTGAGGACTCGAGCAGCAGAGTTCTGAATGAGCTGTAGTTGTCTGACTGATTTTTTAGGTAGACCTGTAAAGATGCTGTTACAGTAATCAAGCCTACTAAAGATGAATGCATGGACTAGTTTTTCCAGGTCCTGTTGAGACATCAGATCTTTTATCCTTGATATATTCTTGAGGTGATAGTAAGCTGACTTTGTTATTGTCTTAATGTGTTTTTCTAAGTTTAGGTCTGCATCCATCACTACACCCAAATTTCTCGCCTGGTTTGTGGTTTTTAGATGTATAGATTGAAGTTCTCTGGTGACCTGTAATCGTTTTTCTTTGGCGCCAAAGACTATTACCTCAGTTTTGTTTTTGTTTAGCTGGAGAAAATTGTGGCACAACCAGTCATTGATTTCCTCAATGCATTTACCAAGAGCCTGTACAGGGCCTCGGTCTCCTGGTGACATTGTGATATATATTTATGTGTCATCTGCATAGCTGTGATAGTTTATTTTGTTGTTGTTTATAATCTGTGCCAGTGGGAGCATGTAGATGTTAAACAGAAGGGGTCCCAAGATGGAACCTTGGGGAACTCCACATGTGATACTTGTCTGCTCAGATGTGAAGTTACCTATTGATACAAAGTATTTCCTGTTTTCTACGTATGTTTTGAACCAGTTTAGTACAGTTCCTGAAAGACCTGCCCAGTTCTCCAGTCGTTTGAGTAATATGTTGTGGTCAACTGTATCAAATGCTGCACTGAGATCCAGTAAAACTAGGACTGACATTTTTCCACTGTCTGTATTCAGACATATGTCATTAAACACTTTGGTCAGAGCGGTTTCAGTGCTGTGGTTCTGTCTAAAACCTGACTGGAAGGCATCGTAGCAATTATTCTGTTTTAAGAAGTAACTGAGCTGTTGGGAAACTGCTTTTTCAATGATCTTACTTAAAAACGGGAGATTTGAGATCGGCCTGTAGTTGTTCATTTGTGTCTTGTCAAGATTGTCCTTTTTCAGTATAGGTTTGATTACAGCAGTTTTTAGTGATTCTGGAAACACACCTGATAATAAAGAAAAGTTGACGATCTGTAACAGGTCTGACTCTAAAGTCTTTGAGACCTTTTTGAAAAAACTTGTTGGCAGGACATCTAAACAGCAGGAGGAGGAGTTCAGTTGACCTAAGATGTCCTCCAGGTCTTTGCTGTTAATAGGTTGAAACTGTTTCATGGTGTTTAAACAGTTTTTTGGTGGACACAGTACATATCCTGGATCTGCTGTTGATGTACCAATTGCTTGTCTAATTTTTTGGATTTTTTCAGTGAAGAATTTGGCAAAGTCATTGCAGGCCATGGTCGAATGAAGTTCAGCTGCCACTGACACAGGAGGGTTTGTTAGCCTGTCAACTGTAGAAAATAAGACCCGAGCATTATGGCTGGTTTTAGTGATGATGTCAGAGAAGTAGGACCTCCTTGCATTCCTCAGTTGTAAATTATAATTGTGAAGTTTCTCTTTATAGATGTCATAATGAACCTGGAGGTTTGTTTTTCTCCATCTGCGCTCAGCTTTCCTACACTCTCTTTTTTCATTTTTCACCAGTGTGGAGTTTCTCCATGGAGACTTTTTCCTTCCAGAGATAACCTTCACCTTAATGGGAGCAATAGTGTCCATTACATTTAACATGTTAGCATTGAAGCTATTGACTCAGTGCATACAGGCATGCAGACATGGTCAACACAATCTACTAAAGCTGAAAACTGAGCGTCTGAATGAGGAAGAAAATTGGTGCCAGATGGGTTGGATTATTGCTGTTGTCCATCTCTTTATGACTACAGCGTAACACATCATTTCAGAAAGCTCAGATCATGCCAAACTGGTTTCTTGAACATCACAATGAGTTCACCGAACTCAAACGGTTTCCACAATCGGCAGATCTCAATCCAATTGAGCACCTATGCAACTATGTGATGCTATTATGTTAACATGAACCAAAATTGATTGAATTTGTGCCACGAAGAGTTAAAGAAGATGAGAAGGCAGCTGTAGCAAGGTATACCTAATGAAGTGGCTGGTTCAGTAATTGCAAAATTACTGTCATACAAAATTCTTACTTTCTTCTGTGCAGACTGCCACATGATACAGAGCAGACATCAAAAAGTTGTGCGAAGCATCTTTTAACAGGGAGAGCAGTATTATAGTAACTCTGACTGAGACAACAGCAGCTTTAAAGACACCTGGTGACACTAGCTCTTTAGTGCCTTGAGCACACTATGGGAGGATCACCTAAGATGAATAATTCATGCACCACATATTGCATTGCCTTTAGCAGGGACTCTGTACCATCCGGCAAGCACTAGGCGTTGTAAAAGTTTATATAAAAACAAAGAAATAAACCTCCTACACGCTGCCACATTCTAAGCACCTGATTACCACGTTTGACTCTCAGACTCACCGTGTAGCTGCACCTCTCACGGACAATGACTCTGTTAGAAAAAGTCTCATTGTGAACCTCAATATGGAGCGTCCTGTCTCTGCGGTTCAGAGAGTTTTTTTGGATGAAGTACAGATAATCCACGCCGGCGATCTACATGCAGAAGAAACAAAACATGCTACATTTACAGTTACTGCAAAAAGTCACATCTTTTATCCTCCAATAACATGTGCAAGGCTGAAATGCATCATTTACAAGTATTTCACTAAATAAAGAGCATCTGGTTTTTGTACTTCACAAAAGAAAGATCACATCATAGTAACCAATTCCTTTGCTTTACCGCCCTCATCCCCTATAAGGTCAGAGTGGAAGTACCCGTTTGAGAAGTCGTGGGGCTTCGATGTCGATCGTACAGCGCCTCTCAGTCACCAGCACGCATCCATCATCACTTTGGCTCTCACTTATGATCTCGCTGTCCACAAACATTGGAATCAATGGACACTTTGGGAACCGTCTCACGTAGGCCTGAAAGACATTTATATAGAAAAATTGATTGATTGGGTTTATTATTATGTTGTCTGTATTAATGGCTTGCCTGGGTCCATTCAGTTTGTTCCACTGGGAGCTCTGCCTCAGTGAGGTAGCTCACTGTTAGGAAGGGAAAGCTGCTTATAGAAAACTATAATCACAAAGGCTGACTGAATAGATTTATAGCACTGAACTACTGTGTCAGGTTAGGGTGCTTTTTTCTGTAGTTAGCAACTTTAGTTTATGTAAATGCCTATTAAAATGTTGTGTTTTGCAGACACCAACAGCCTGCAGCATTTACAAGCAGTAATTGCCACGTGTTTTAAAGACCAAAGCATGTGACCATCTGCCCTCGCCACTATCACCAGGGCTACCTGTATGCATTTACTGAGCTGCCAGGCAGGCGTTTCAAGATCTGCAGTAAAAGATGTTACTTAACAAGGGGCAGTGCAGCTTCTGATAGCAAACTATTGACAACTAAGCAAAAGCAGGGGATGAACTAGACCTTTATGATACGGACAGCTGCCTGTGTAATGGCGCGGATAGAGGGATAAGCATTTTACCATGGGATAGAAAAGTGCCGTCAATGTCTTGAGGAACTGCGTTAAGCAGTAAAATCACTAAGTCAGCCAAGACTTAAGATTTTAAAAGTTTAAAAAGCTAAACTCTCAAAATCACACACACACAGACAACCTCGCACATCCTGCACGCATCAATACAGCACAGCGTATGAACAATCCAATCAACAGGATGAAATTATTCACTAAGAAAATTATTGGGAAATGTTTCTGTGCTAATTAAGCAGCAATGACTGGCGCTGTGCAACAGGCAAACTAACAAAAACAGTATGTTTCACTGATTGCAGACAAATTGAAAGCTCTGTTCTGCCTATTCCCCCTTCAGCATTATGAGCATAACCACATAATGGAGGCACAAAATATTTAATAATATATATAAAAGGGGGGGGGGGGGGGGGGGAGAACATGGGTTTCTAGTGTTTTAGGCAAAGCAAGCCTTGAGGACTTTGTGTAAGCCAAACGTCAGACAGACAGCACTTTTCAGCTCATTCAAATCATGTTTTACTCTTCTGCCGATATTGATCAAATGCATTTCTACAAGTGTCGTGCGTTTACAGGCACCTAGCTCTGTTACATAAAGGCCCCGGAGAGTCATTAAGAAATGTCATGACAGGAACAACAATGGTGTCAAGGTTAAACATTCAGTAATATCCAGGACACTGATTAGCACTGTTAGCCTGAACAACAGCTGTCAGTAGCATTGAGGGAGCTAATGAGAAGCTCTGAGGTAAATGGGAGCAGAAGAGGATGTTAGCTGTTCATTTGGATTCTCCTCTTTAAGCTGTCGCAGGCTTCTTTCTCTTCTTAAAGGAGCTGTTATTTAGCTTTCACAAAGGGCTTATTTTGAGAGTCTTTTCAATAACCTGCAGTGACGCAGGAAGAATTTCAGACCTGCAAATGTTCCATGGGGAAGCATCAAATGGCTTTGGTGTAGGTGTTATCCACACTGTCTATTGTGTTAACTCTGTATAGCAGCTGCACGGCAAACTGTAACCGCTGCAGCATCGCAGTCTCTACAACCCTTCATCAAGGATGTTGTGCAACACTTTGGCTTAATGTGTAACTTAAGAGAAAACACCAAGAGCAGACCGCACAGGTGACGGTGCCCCTCACGGGAATCCGTATTTATTTTTCTTTTGTCCTACTTTTGCTTTGCCTGGTGTTCTTGTGCTTATGGTTTTAGCCCAAAACTGCAATTTGCAGTGATGGGAAAGCAATGCATCGGTATCATAACAAAAAATATTCCATTTAAAGAAAAGCCAGCTTATAGCATGGAATTTTAATGGATTTTTCCCCCTGTGTAACTATTGAATACTGTTGGAATAATGGAAAGTGAGTTATATAAATATAGCTGCAAAGTTTTCTGCTGACAAACTCTCTTTTTCTTAGCGTTGCATTTTGTTTGCTTTCTAAAGGATAAGAGAACTGGTCAGCGAGGCACTTACATAACTTACAGCTGTTCTAAAAAACCATCCTACAAAACAACTCGAGAACTCCCGACCTCTGCCCAGGCAGCACATGATAAGAAAACAACAACCACGCTGAATGACTTACAGACACCTCAAATACACACTCACCAGCCACTTCATTAGTTACACCTCACTAGCACTGGGTTGGACGCTCTTTTGCATTCAGAACTAACATTATTTCTGAGACGCTGGAAACATTCCTCTGAGATTTTGGTCCATATGGACATGACACCATTACACAGTTGCTGAAGATTTGCTGATTTCACATCTTTGTGGTGAATTTCCCAAAGGTGCAATCTATTGGACTGAGATCTGGTACCTGAGGCGGCCAGTTGAGTACAGTGAACTGTGGTCATACAGCTTTGGACATGGTCAGCAACAATACTCAGGTCGGCTGTGGTGTTTAGACAATATTCAGCTGGTACTAAAGGGGTCAAAGCGTGTCATGGAAATATCCCACAATCATTACACCACCAGCAGCCTGAACCGCTGATACAAGGCAGAATGGATCCATGATTTCAAGCTGTTTACAGCAAATTCTGACCTCACCATCTGAATGTTGCAGAAGAACTCAAGACTTATCAGACCAGGCAATGTTTTCCAATCTTCTGTTGTCAAATATTGGTGAGCTTCAGTTTCCTGTTTTTGGCTATTTGGAGCAGCGCTCGGTGCGCTTCTTCTCCATCTGTGCTGTGCACTCTGCTTACGTTGGCAGCCCAGTATCACAGCGTTATGTAAAAGACCATTTCACACTTTGCCTTTACAAATGAAATATACACACGTAGCACTTGCAGTAACAGCAGAGGGAGATACTTTATTTCAAGCCAACATGAAAATAATCATGGGAGGAAGCATTTAAACTGACATCATTAAGACATTTACATGTAAATATATACTAGCCACCTAGCTTAATCGTTTCTGGTTATTAAGGACCCTTGAATGTACTTCATGTGTTTTTGCTTACTACTGACTTCTTGGCTTTAAATATACTATCTTCCCCTGTCGGTAATGCAACCATTATCTTTTTTCCCTCTCCAAAGTTAGAAGTGGACAGGGTGTACCGGCGTGTTTATTACACGTTTTGCTGTGATACTGGGTTGACTTTGGCTGTAAGGAGTGGATCCTTTCAGCTCAAAGCAGTCTGGTTATTCTCCTCTGATTTCTGACATAAATAAGACAAAAAGTCTAAGAAATGTAATTCTAATGCAAAAACAAAAATCACAATAGATCAGCAGTTTACAAAATACCCCGAACAAGAACGATGCCACGTTCAAGGTTACTTAAATGACTTTCTCATTCTGATATATTCTTGATTAAACCCCACAACCTTTGCATTTGCCAGACTCTGTATAGATAAGAAATAACGAGATTGACCGAAATTTGTCCGTTTTTGATATTTGCGCCAAACGAGCAGTTAAACTGACGTACCAAGTGAAGTGGCTGACTGTGAAGCACTATGGTCAACACTGTTGTTTTAATATGTGCTATATAAATAAATTTTGATTGATTGAGTGTCTATATCAGGGGTCGGCAACCCTTGGCACGTGGTGAAGGGTTAAGTGGTGGCACGGCATGCAGTGAAATAATCTGAGAAGGTGTATTTAAAATAAATATCTAAGGCTGGGCCACCAATGCACATCACAAATTAGCTCACACAGAGCTAATGACAATACAGCTAATGGTCTTTTATGACAATTTGGACGGAAGACTTTGTGCAACAGAAAGATTGTGCTGTATGTGCCCTTTGCCTCGAGAGTGTTGTTTGCCGGACTTCCAGTGTTAAACGACAATTTGAGACGAAACATCAAAAAACCTTCAAGGATGAGGCAGAGAAAGTTGAATCAATTACACGTGCTGTGTCAAGATATGAGAAGCAAGCAAGTACTCTAAAAGTTTTTACAGCTGCAAAACATCTGGTACTGGAACTGAAGCAAGTTATCGTATTGTTAATGCAACGGTTGATATGGCACTTTTTTAGATGGCACTTGTCATCAAAAAGGTTGCCTACCCCTGGTTTTTGCATAACCATTCAACATCAAGGCCAGTTGCCAAACACTAAATGGCAAGTCTGGTTTTGAAAAAAGGAGTCTTTATTGTGCTGTGTGTTTTCATGCAAAAAGAAAGAAAAGCACCCTTCAAGTTATTGTATTTAAAGCAGCACGAGCAGGAAAGAAAAAATATGCAGCATTCCAGTAAAGTCAATAAACATGCAGTACAGACTGCAAGTAAGCAAATATCAAAAATGAGACAAATGACTATCTGAGGCAGACAAGGCTACTGACTATTTTCTGAAAGTGTCTGGTCTCTTTTACATTGCCACCTAACCATGGAATGAGCTGGAAAACTTTTGAAATCTAAAATTTATTTATTTTCATGAGAGGAAAAGCTGAACAGCATTTGGATTGCAAAAGGTCAGTGCCCTAGAGTGAAAAGCAGATTGCCAAACTTTGATCCCTAGTTTGTGTATAAAGGATATTTTGCAAATATGAAGCTCATATTCAATGCTGTGAGCTGGAAGGCTGCATATATACATACGCACACAATCTGTGAATTTAAAAGATTCCTCAATATAAGCACGTCACTTACCGCCATTATCAACTCAAACGGGTGCTTGTAGACCCGAACAGGGGACTGGTACTCCTGCACCATGGCTGAAGCTCAGTCAGCAGCAAACTCTGTTAAACTGCCACAGAGATATGACACGGCAGCTGTCAGTATAGATTAGTGGAAAGGGCACGTCTTCTTCTTCTTAAAAAAAGTCTACATAACATGAGCTGAGTAAAGGTCAATGAGGGGAGAAAGAGAGGACAGTGACATTCACATGACCATAATTAGGGTTGAAATATAAGCTGTGTGCTGCAGAAGGAGAATTTCAGAAAGTTTTTTTGGAACCAGTTGGGATGTTTTGATCCATAGAGAAAATGTCAAAGTTCAAAGTTTGTTACAATGTAATGACACATAAGCAAACACAGTGTCAAGCGGTTTCTATAGCGGAAAGAAAGACACTTTGACTTACAGAAATGTTTTCTTTCCGTGCCGGCAGGTTGGCTTACTGTAGCTGTCCAACTATATGAGGGTCCATGTCGTCAGCTGAGAGAAGAAAGCGAGCCTCTCGCCTACTTTCCTACAATGAAAACCGCAAAAGAAAAACATTTCCTACCCGTCACTTTGACCTTACGGCAGACTTTTGACTCCGCCCCCTTTCGGCCAAACAGGAAATCAACGTGATGTTTGAAAAAAAAAAAAAGTCGTTTTGGTCGCACATTTTCAAGCAAAATTTCATCCGACACTGACAAACACGAAATGAACAAAAGACTGTAAATTCGTGATTTTTTTTTTTTATCTGTCTAACATTATTGAATATTTTCTACCGCCTTTCTGGACTCGGACACAAACGTAGGAGGGCATATATACAAAGCTTTTTAAAGCTGTTGTTGTTGTACCTTACCAGACGACATGATAAACACGGAAAATGTTTTTAAAAATATGTCAAAAGTTTGTTAAACAAAAATAATGTGTATTGTTGTTTATTAGTTTGTTTATATTGTTGTTTATTAGAAAAATGACAAACTTCACATTTTTAATCTAAATTTGAAGTCAGAAATTAATGAAACAAAATATTTAAACGACTAAAACGAATTCTGTTCAGAAATGCATGTAAGTTGCTGGCATTTGTCATCTTAATAGAAAAATAATAAAGACAATAATAAAAACAATGGGCTTTACTTGTTTTTCTTCTTTTTTAAAACTAAATTGAAAAATTCATGGATAGCAATAATTATTAACATATAGTAACATACAGCACAGTAATAGCAGTAATTATATTTATAGAATTAAATGTGTTATTTTGATCAAACAGGTTGCACATATTGGTATGTTTATTTGCAAAAAAAAAGTGTCTCATTTCCCAGTATTGTTGATTTAGGTCACGATCCTTTCATTGGGTCAGAAAGACAAGAGGGGTCATGATTAGTTCTCTAATCTACAGGTGAAACTATATATATATATATATAAATGTGTGTGTGTGTGTGTGTGTGTGTGTGTGTGTGTGTGTGTGTGTGTGTGTGTGTGTGTTAATGAGAGTTAAGGTAATAGAAACAAAAAGAGAATTATGATTATAAACTCATGGCCAATAATAAAAAGCTGAGCAGAGGGGAATTCTGACTGTGTGGTAGGATGTCCACATCTAGCAGCTTTAAAAATCTGTGAAAAAAAACCCAAAATCTTTACCCCTTTGAAGAAAGGGTTGGATTTCCTAGAGCTGAGCCCTTCCATTGGAGCACAGCGTAGCTCTGAGTAGCTCTTCAAAGCCTTGTTCAAATGAATCAGATTGAATAGATTGCTCATCATCTCTAAACTGTGCCTCTGGTTTCCAGCAGAACATTTCTCACTAAGTAGTGCTGTTATAACATAAAACATGGCATGAAAGCAAAGTGAAACTATCATAAGTCAAATTGTCATTCTAAGTGAAGAGGGACTCCTCAAGTGTCAGATCATGACTAGACTGAAGCTTTCTCTAAAAGGCTTTGTAGATAACAGATAAGTTGTATCTAAATCAGACTCAGGAAGGTGATAAGTGACCATGCCATCATCAGCCACTAACCTCTACCATTATTAAAGATTTGTGGGGCATAAAGCCAAACACTCCAGACATTACAAGAAGCTCTCTGGAACACTGTCACATTGTGCTGGGGCAACGAGTGTACTCTGCAGACCAAAACTTTCTCAAACACATGTATATTTCATTAGACACTTAAGCCATTGCTCAAATTATTAAGCTCATTTTGTCATTTGCCAGTTTGTCAATTAAGTTAAGAACTAAAACGACAAAGATTATTTGCTACTGGCCACAGACCTTTGGACTGCACTGAATATACAATAGGCTTATTAAATCCATCACTGCTGTTCTGCCTTGCTAGAGTGATGACAGGCATGGCTTTGGTTACTGGGACATATTTTTCATGGCATTATTTTGCAAAGGTGTTTACTGTGTCCTCGCTGCCTAACATTTGCCGTCCCATGGAGATACAGCTGGTCCCACATTGAGACTCCAGAAGCAGCATCTGTGGGGGAATTCAAAGGTTCTGGATCTGGCAGCCTACAAAAGGTAGTGCGGTCCAGCGGGGGACATCCTGAGACGGGGAAGTGGAGTTCAGATAAGCTGTTTCTCCTAATCAGCCTCAGGCACAAAGAATAACGTTACCACAGAGCAAGCTGTTCTTACCAACTGTCTCTGCAAAAAATATGGATCAAACTGCACCTCGGTTGTGCAACTGCACTGTCACTCTGTTTTTTATTTCTTGCAAAGTACCACAAAAGATGTGACATTTGTTTAGTTTAGGTTTAGGTTTTTTCCCTTTTCCTCTGTCAGGTTGTCAACCGTTTTAAAGGTTTGGCATTAACAAAACTATGATTTCAGCTGTTGATGGTGCTAAAAAACTGAAAATGAAATCACGGCGAGTGTACTTAGAGACTGAAAGACTTAATAAAATGTGCTTTACATAAAACTGACTGTGTACTTCCGATGAAACCAAAGTCAGCCATTACTCCAAGACAAGTTTTTCTGTTTTCCTGCGTGGGTGTTTTAGTTGTTTTCACCGTGGGTGTAAAAGTTGGTGTGTCTCTACCATTTGATACTCTAATTATGATCAAGGGCCATAAAAAGCATCCTTGACTCTATTATGACAAAGATGATTACTTTGAAATTCATATCCTGCCATATTTCACAGCCTAGGCGAAGAATATCACAAACACAATGACTCATCTACTCCCTTTGACTAAAATGATCACCTACACCCTCAGATGTTTGTGGTAATAGTCTGACGGGGGAAAATGCACACGGAAGTTTACTGATTGTTTCCTTTGAGCTCGGCTCATCACCTCTCTGAGCTCATCTTTCTTTTCAGTCCCTTCTCAGCTCCCATGTCTAATTAACTGTAATAATGACTAAAGCACTTTAGATTTATTTCTGTCTTCAATGCTGCCCAGACTTCACAATGACTCCACGCATTTCAACCATACAGTAGAGCATTGCATTCATGCATTGGTAATTCAGAGCATAAATACATCTCTTTTGATCTGCCTTTCAGCTTGATATGAATAAGGATGCCCAAATATGATTCTCACAAATGAAATTGTCACGCAGTTTCCAAAATTAAAGCACCTTACGGCCTTGGAGAGTCTGTATTTAAAGCACATAAAGCCATAAATATCAAACAAAAATCAGGAGAAGCTGGATTTTAGTTGTTTCTGCTTGGAATATATATTACATTTTTTATTTATCTATTTTTGTTCAACATTAATTGAATAAGCAAAATGCATGTGCAGTAATGCAGATGAGGCTCTTTGCAGTTAATTAGTTTAAGTGATTACAGGTTCCTCACAGTTTTTCTCTTCTGTTTCTCCTGGGAAAGCGCCTGAAGCAACAAGTCAGTGTTCATTAAAATGGAGGCTATTTAAGAGAAAAATAATAGGCCGAGCTGTGAGGAATTTCAAATACTTTTCAGACAAACAGAGAATTATTCTGGAAGGCTCCATGTTTAGCAGCATGAAATAGGTCATTTGAAATTCAATTTAAATACCCCCTACCTGTTCATACCCAACGTGCAGCGGATGAAAAAGACTCCACTGTGAATTGGATGTCTATATGCATACCTGTTAATTTATTTTAAGACGAGTATTGGATGTTTTCAGGACGCCCAGCAAGGGGTCGACGCCCTGCAACTGCCAGCGAGTGTGTGGACCACCTAATTACAATACTGTGCAAAAATCTTGAACCACCACTCATCTCTTTATATTTTGCTTCCAAGGAGTTCCAGTTCTCCATGAAGGACTTTCGAAGTGTTTCTTTGGATATTGACTGCTTGTTTCTTTGTTTTCAGTCGAGTCCTTGTACCTGACCAGAGGAATGCTTTCTTGTTTGTTTGTTTGTTTGTTAAGTCACCAAATACGGACCTATGAATCATTCAAGCATCAAAACCAACTCAAACACACACACACATAACAGAACGTTTAGTAAAGAACCAGCTATAAATTTTATCTGTTACAAAAATATAATTTGTTCCCATTTTTTTTAAGTTGAATCTATTGAAAATGCCAACGATAACACAGTGTGACAGGCATAAAATTATATTTTTGACATGATGATCACCAAACAGCTGATAACTAAACGCATATCTCAGCTTGGTGTGCAGTGTGTCCTTGAAGAATCTGAGGAAACTGGATAAGTTGAGGGCAAATGGAGAAATGGCAAACCTAAAAAACTATCCAGATGAACAGTAGCCATTTTTAAGGAAGGAAAACAGGGAGAAACAGTTGAAATATGAAAAATTCCACAACAGCTGAAATGAAAAATAGCAGCAACAGATCTTATGTATCGATGAATCCAAATCTGATCATTCTGCTTCAAAATGTCACCAATATGTGGCTGTATGTATGTTTGTTTGTATACGTTTCCATAAACCTGCATCCATTTTCCATTTTCCTGAATTCTTTTAAACACTGACACTGATCACAAAACGTTTAAAAAAATGAGCAAGTTGACTTTCAGCTCACAGCTGTAACCCACCTGTTAACTAGAAATGGACAAGAAAGAGTGATAAATTAGCTGAGCAGTTATTAAGTAACTGGAGTATTTAACCAAACACAGTGATGGAAAAGTCAGACAACATGAGTAATAATTGCATGGTTGAAAGTAGAAATAATAGATAAACTGTGGCAATATTGTATTCTTATTATAATTATTTATTAACAGAAGGACCTGGGAGGGTGGAGCTACACTTGTTAGCAATGTTGCCTCACAGCAGGAGGGTTGCTGCCTAGCTGGAGCTTTCATGTGCATGTTCTCCATGAGTCATTATTTGTTTTCAACAGGTGGGTCGGTTTTTTCTCACAGTCCAGCGCACCCGTGTAAGGTTAACTGAGGATGTAGCTGTGGAAGAAGGTGTGGATGTGGGTAAATGGTTGTTGCAGTCTCTGTTTGAACTCAACTGTAGCTGGGTAAGCAGTTAAGAAAACTTACTTAACTTACAAAAATACTTGGTTAAAATGTGTGTCGACACTACTGCAGTTTTTTAAGCTTTCATTAAAAAGGTGAAAGGTCAGCACTGTTTCGGCGTTCGACGTATTATTTCTTCAGGTTTCATTTCTATTTACAGTGAAAGGATTCCACATGTAGTGTTAAAACAGTCTTTGAGTAACCACACTGGGAACCACACAGATTCTGTTTGTAGTGGCTGTGATGCATTTCAGCTCAGTTCACTGTGCCGTGTTAGCTTTCAGTGAGATCCAATTAAGGAGCGTTTTGCTATCATTATCATAAAAAGCTTTACAGAAACGCAGTCTTTAACAACATGCATCCCCCAAATGAATGCTGGCCTGAGGATTTGGCAGATAGTCAGATGAGACCTCACACACTTAGTCAGACAACATAAAGGTTAAAATAAAAGGACTGCATTTATTAGCCATTCAATCTATGGCAGCTCCCCAGAGCTGCTTTTCTTTGAATGGGGGAAATTGTGCGTTAGATGGAACGCAAGGCCAATTATGTCAGGCTTGATAAACCCCATTAGCACAGCGTGTTATGACCTTTTCATTCCTGGCATTTGGCACTCACATAGATGGTTATTGTTCATTTGCCATCCACTTGAGGTCCTCAGTCCATTGGCAAAAACTAGAAAAAAATAACAAAACAAAGGGACATTTTATGTGAGGTTAATTGTTTTTTTTTTTTGTTTTTTTACTGTCGTATTAATTCCACTGCTCCTGGAACACAGAGATCACCCCTCTCCTAACAGGTGGAGGTAAGTTCTGTATAAGCTGTAACCCAAGGTTAAACTGTCTAAGCATGATGCTTCACCACAATGTCCAATTTTAGACTAATATCAGTTTTTGAAGCTTCTCCTTAACATATCTGTGGTGCAGAGCGCCTGTGTTTCCAACTCTGGGTTCTATTAGCTGTGAGATTAAGATGAAGTAAATTTTAAGATTTGCAAGAAGACAGAAAAAGTATAACAGTATTTTATTTTAATATTCCTACCACTTTAGTTAGTGGTGCTTCAGTGTAGCAATAGCACATTGTAAAGGGTGAACGTAGCAATGAAAGGAAACTCATTGACCTGCACAGTACAAATGTTCACAATCTGCTCTGTTAGTTTCAGAAGAACCACATTTTTACATGCGCCCTGTGCCTGGGGGATTTGTTTTTTTTATTATTGGGTATTTTATTGAAGTGGGAGGAAAATGTGTAACTATTTAATTTAACTGGTGTAATACAAATGCAATGTCTGAGATATTCTGCATGTTTTTTCCTCTTTCTTTTTTTTTTTTTTTTGAACAGCACAACAATTTGCTCCACTGGCCTCCTCCACCCACACACACTAGCCTGTGTATTAGCAGCATGCTTTTGCCGAAGACATTCGTGAAGCTAATCTTAAACCAGGCTAGCGAGGAAAAAAAGAACAACAAGCATGAGGCATTTTTTTGACTTTCTCGGGGAAAACAGATCAGAATTATTTCGATTAATGTTTGTCCAAATAAATGTACCAATTTTAAAGATGTATTCAGAAACTGATTCACGGATATAAACAGTATGAGAGATATTCATATGTTTACTGAATGGCCACTTTATTAGTTGCATCTGTTCAACCACTTGTTAATACATATGTCTAGTCAGCCAGTTACATGGCAGCTACTCAATGCGTTTAGGCATTGAGACATGGTCATCATGACCTGCTGAACCGCCTGCTCTGCTGGCATTTTTCCACACAACAAGAGAATGGCCAAAAAAAGAGAGAAATTATCCAGTGAGCAGGAGTTTTCTGGAAGAAAATGTCTTTTTTATGCCATAGCTTTTTTATGCCATAGTATAGAGCCATAGCTCTATACAATCACACAGTGATGAAATACATGCCATCCATCCCCTGTAAAAACTCTACATCAGAATGTGGCAGCTTCTATTACACCCCCTAAGGTGAAAAAAATGAAACAGAAAAGAAATGAGGTATGATTTATTAAATCCCATGCCTCTCATCTAAGAAGAAAGATTCTTGTAGTCCATACTCGTTCAGAGAAACATCAAGCAGAGTAGGGGAACTTAAAATTTGCAGACTAAAATGCCTCTAAGACAGAAAATCATGTTACTATGTCTTGGCAGCAGGCAAAAATAATTTCATGTGAGAGGAATACATTTCAACATCAGATTAAAGAGGCTGTGGAGAATAGGAAACAGACCCAGCAGACAGTGAAACAAGATGAGAGACCAATCAGCGAGCCCACACATGCAAAACTATCCTGAAAAATACATCAGATCTCATATTCTTTGAGGGAAAACAGGTATATTAGCCCTGGAAATAATACATGACTACAATTAGTGGGGCATTTGGTGCACAAACAGTGAGCAACTTTAAAGTATGCAACTGTTTTTTGACAGCCTGTTTGCCACATGCTAGTATAGGTGCACATGGAAGTATCTAGAAAGCTGCAATTGCCAGAAAACGTGCATTTTCTACAGACTTGGCAGCCAGTTCTGACTCAGGTCTTATGATAGTACACAGAGGTCTAATTAGTAAATCTTTAATGTGCTGGTCTTCTGATATAAAGACAGATTCAGGGTTCTGAACTTTGAGACACAAAATGACAAATGAGTCTCCAGACATTCGTGTCAGAATCAGTCATCTTGATGTAAGCTTCCACTGCCCTTTCATATTCAAATGAGGAGGACGCTGGAGCGTATAGTATCTGGGCAGCTGCGGGAATGTGAACCCATTCAGGAGGTTTAAAGGAGCAATGATCATCACCTCAGATTAGCCGTGTTTGCTCTTCCTACTGCATTCCAGTTCTGGAATGTCAATAGTTTATCGGACATTTTTCACCCATTAAGGAACACCATCTTACGATCTTGCGTTCATGAGGTGTTTGTGTATTGACTAGCTCATGGAAAATATTATATCCCTTATGCTGTTATAAGGCACAATTAAAGGCAGAGATAAAAACTACAAATTGTTGGGGATTTTTTTTTTTCTTATTTTTTACTTTTTGTTGGTGGTGGTGATGATTGAAGCCATGGCTATCAGATGCTTAACAGTAATGACTAAAAGCAGGAAAGGGAACAGCTAGTCTGCCTCTGTCCAAAGATAGCAAATCACCACACATTAAAATCAATAAATAACAAGTACAGTTCCCAAATGCCAAACTAATACTTTAAATAGCTGCTTGTCAAACTCTAAAGAGAAACAGACTGTAGATTAAGCATCTGCAAAGCTCAAAATCTGAGTTTGTTCATTTGAAAATCGACTGGGACTGAACTGGTTTAAATTAACTTCCTGCTGTGATTTTTTCTTTTAATCTTGCGTTCACATGGGGCAGTGTTTTAAGCACAGACAGGCTGCTGGAAGGTGATTTTTCACAGCAGACATTTTGACTCGGGGCTCCAGGGAAAGCACAGGTGTATTGATGTTTCACAAAAGCAGGCCCTCCCTTAAGTAGATTGTAGTCATTACTAACGCCCCCAGGCTTTTCCCACTGTGACAAGTCAGAGTGTCTGCTGTGAAAAAGGCCCACTTGGGAAAGGTCAAGTCATGGCTGAGACACGCATACGAGGGACAGTCGCTGTTTGGTGTTTGCGGGATTTCGTAAATTACTAAAGTATCTGCGTTGTGGCATAATAAGCTTGTGGCATGTGGTTCCTTGGATTGCAGTGCATTAAACTCACTTTCATAAAGATGTTCCAGTGCTCAATATTGCTTAAAGCACATAATGTAACCTTTGTCAACATTCGTTCTTGTATAGAGCACAGTGTGTAGGAGACAATATTCAGTCATGTGTTCTGATTGTCTCAGCTTTATTAAGCTATGAGACCATTCTGTGTTGCCAGAATTAACTTGGTGTCACATGATTGTTGTGACATGTACTTAGTAATTTCTCAAAGTGGCTATAATGGCTGCGTCAATTCAGAAAGCTCTAACAACTTAAATTAGATCAATTAAGGCCAATCAAAGCAAGACATTATAGCAGGTAGCGTGACAGTTATGTTCCAGACTGAAAACCTGTCCATGCCAGTCTGATCCATGCACCAAGACTTGGTAGCAAGCTTGATATCGCACAAAGAAACACTCATACACACTCCCTTCCTCTTTCTGGGTCTACCTAGTTTTAGGAATAAAAGAAGACTTTTATGTAGCTTAAATCAATTGAATAAGCATCTTTTTATAGTACCATTTTTTTTATAATTATCATGGGTTTCTTAGTTTCTCTCTTAAAAACGAATTGGTAGTGACAGAAAATGAAGCGTCTGTCCAAAGAATCTGCGAAAGAAGACCCAGAGACGTTTCATGGGATTCACTCTTGCTGCTTTCATCTCATTTGTAAAGATCAGAAAAACAGATCACACACAGAGGTCAGCTCGTGTCCCACGAGGACCTGCACAAACAAACGCAGCACTTTCTGTGATACAACCCATAACTGAGTAATGGATTAATCCAAAGCACCAACCGGGATCTTGTGGGAATTGATTAGCCGAGTGTTGAATCATTTATCAAACACCATCTTACGCCTGCTCTTAGTGTACCGTGGTACACATCTGAAGCTTTTCAGGCAGAAAGAACGTCTTTAATCATGAGTAAACATCTTAATGATTTACCACACAGGATGTGCATGTTGGCACAACGCCACTTGCCGCTTAGAGACATCATCCATGACAAGGCTTGTGGAAGGCTGACAGAAACACTGTGCAGGAAAATCTGCTGTAGAAAGCAAACTAAAAGTCTTTACTGTTATTTAGACTTAAACCTGCTATTTACAACCTTTTTAATAAGCTTTGTGAGAGCACAGAGATTGTCCAATCACAGCCTGACATCTGTGTCTTGGTACAAAGACCTATGAGGGGTCTCTTCATGCTTAATGATTATGTGGATCTCTAAGAGAGTGTTTTTTCCCTAATAAACCAACACTAAACAATAAGAGCTGTATAAATTGTAGCTGACTGGGTGACATTTATATATTATATATATAATAATGTGTTATGAGTGTCACTGTGGTCAGAAGGAGTAAAATATAGCAGTGTACCAAAAATGAAAAAGTACTGTTGTAGTCACTGACTTTTTCAGTGTGTCACTGAACATAAAAGTCATAATTCCTCTTCAGTAGCTTAAAACTGCAGAAGTCCGAGCCCAGAATCATGCACATTCTAGATTAGTGGTGTCAAACATAAAGCCTGGGGGCCAAAATCGTCCTGCCAAAGACTCCAATCAGGCCCGCTGGATGGCTTTGGAAAATATGAAGGACGGCATACATTTTGTGGCTTTTAACTCTATTTTTTGTAAGTTTTACAGCTTTTGATTCTGGTAACGTCCTCCGCAGCCATTCATACAACACCAAAGTGGATAATTAACAAAATTGATACTTTTAAAACTACAGGACCATGTGGACAGTGAGCTACCAGAGGTTTTTCCTGCAATTTTACACATTTGTCATGTAGAAAAGGGAGATGTGCTTGTTTAATCACAGTTTTTAAAAAAAATCTTATATTAAGATATCCCAGGGATTAAATGTGCAGTTAAGCTTCTTTACATTGACAGAATGTGCAGTTTCACTCGTTCGGCTCACGTAAGATCAAAGTGGGTTGTACCAGTGACTGATGAGTGCTAGGCGTGAAGTTTGAAAGATGGCAAAGATCAGGTCATGAGTGAGAAATGAGATGATGAAAATGAATGCTTAGGCTGGTTTGGGCATCAGACCCAGCTTATTACTTTCCATTTCTGTTTTGGTGCACTCGGGCATTTTTGGCCAGTATGACCTGTTTCAGTGCAAGTATTCATTGACTTCTAACTTAATTTTCCTGCTTCAGGGACAAACAGCGTTTAAACACCGGCATGGCACTTTAACTATTTGTGCTACTGATTGCTGCGGCGCTCTCTATCTTCATCTCTTCCCCAGCCCTCTCACTTCCCGCATCAATCCGAAGTTTATTTAATAATTCATGAGGACACGAAGCGTGCCGGCTGTAAAACTGCGAGACACCTTTGATCCTCCTGAAAACTTTTACATCAAGGTCCTACCAACACTGATCCAAGAAAACATGTTTTTTGATGATTTCCCGTTTGAGAGCTCTCGCCTTTTCCTGTGTATCTCTGTATGGTCTTTGTAGAGTACTTCGAGGTTGTCCACAATAAAAACTTGAATATATTCGCTTTGCCTTTCTGTCATTACTCTTATCTATTGCCACCCTGGCTTTTAATCTTGCAGCCTACTTTTCAATCATCTGTCTCTCGTCTATATCTTCTTTCCATTTGATTCATTTTCTCTGCAGGTGGTGGTCAGTCTTTTTCCACTTTTTCCCCCCCTATGCCTAATTCCTCTCACATCTTCTCAATCACTTCTATTACAGTTTGACAGTCCAATCAGACAGCAGGGTCATGAGGGCGGATGGGCTGTCTATAAGGAATATAGTATAGTATGCTCTTTCCACCTACCTTTTTTTTTGTCAGGACTGAATGTATGCAGTCACAGAGGCTCTCAAATCAAGCCAAAAGATTTTCCACAGACAGCCAGCTCTGCTCTTCAGGCAAAAGTTGCCACTTTTCCACACCCTAGCTGAGGATCGATGAAGAATTGGTTCCTTTATCTCTAGCTTTAGACGCAGATCTAATAAATCCAGCGACAGAGTGGCTTTCGGTATTGTACGGAGGATGCGGCCTGGAAGTCTGTGCCTGCAATTGCCAGCTGGCAGTTCAAGCCAGGATGACTCGGTAACTGAGAATGACTGTGGAGTATCCTCTTGACTTGTCATTGTGCACTACGCTGCTACTCAGGACATGCATTACTGAAAAAATACATAGAGATATGTCAAATGTGAAATGTGATTTACTCTAAGAGGGTGGAATTTCCTGCAGAACGAGGCACAGCCTGCAGGCCATAACTCTGTCAGCAGGAGGCTGGAAATGTAGAAAATATCAACACGCAAATGTGAAAAAGGATTTACCACACACGTCTCCCCTTGTCTAGGAAAAAAAGACACATCTGCATATTCAGCTTGACTTTACATTTCTGTAAAGTCGACAAACTGACTTTAAAACAAATGATGGCACAGCTTAATACGTACGATGGGAAAGTCAAACATTTAGGGGGAAAAAAAGCTTGGCAAACTTGGCTGTAACAAAAGTATCTAACACCTACGAGCCCTCAAAATAACATGTCATATCTAATTTCTCCGTTTCAAGACTAAAGAAGACTATATTGTTGTTGTGCTGCAGGGCAAATACAATTATACTGGCTATGCATCCCTTGCTTCTATGGACAAAAAATGAAAACAGACATAAGGTGGATCCATAAAGCCTTATTCCAAAAAGGATTAAATGAATTTTTCACCTCAAAATTCTACATGCACAAACCCATAATGACAAAATAATACAAATACAAATAATAAACAAAAATATAAAATATACATAAATATTCACAGACCTTGCTGATGCACTTTTGGCAGCAATTACACCCTCAAGTCTTTTTGAGAAAAGACTAAGCACACCTATTTCTGGCCTGTTCTTATCTTTGCAGAACCTCTACAGCTCCATCGAGTTGGATGTGGTCAGCGATTTTCAGATCTCTCCAGAGATGTTCAGTGAGGTTCAAGCCTGGCAGAGCCGGTCAAGGACATTCACAGACTGGTCCCAAAGCCCCTCGTTTGCTATCTTGGCTGTGTGCTTAAGGTTGTTGTCCTGTGGAAAGATGAACCTTTGTCCCAGTTCATGGTCCAGAGCACTCTGGAGCAGGTTATCATCAAGGATGTGTCTGTACATTGCTGCTTTCATCTTTTCCTTGAACCTAACTAATCTTGTGAGATCTTGTGAAAGTCTGCCCAGCCTTTTTAAACATAGATGGCAGTGGAGGTGTGTGCAGACCAGGAGATGACCTTAGTGATATTCAACCCCAGATGTTAGAAGCTAGGGACTCTCTGTGCACCTCTTTTCTTCTTGAAATCTACCACAATCGCCTTTGTCTTATATTTAGGATGAGATTGCTGGTAGAACATTATGCTGCCAGGTTTAGCACCTCCTCACTGTATGCAGTCCCATCATTGTTGGTTAATCAAACCAATGACTGTTGTGTCATCCATTATTTTGAGCATACATCCACCCTTTAAAAGTACCTTGTGTTTGCAGATGTATGGTGTTAGAAAAATACATATAAAATCTTTACAAATGATAGATTTCTAGTGCTAAACAATCAATAATAATTCTGCCTCTTCTGACTCAAACTGCCTCAACAGTGTGTAACCTTTGGTGAACTTTCTAGCGAACCATGAAAGAGTTTTAACACCATCTGTGGGCAACACTGCAGATCAAATTTGAAGCGTATCCTGTTTTAATTATAGTGTGTGTTCTGGTTTGGCTGTTCTGGAGGGTGTGAAGCTGAAAAATCAACATGAGTCTGTTTGCTTCAATACTTTCTCTGTTTGCACTTTCTAGTTCTCATATCTCTAAGGCCTCCAGTTAAAATGAGGTATGCTTTATTGTGGTAGACAATGGACTTTGCTATATAGCAGCAGACCAATTTTAAAATGGTAAGCACGTGCTAGTAAAAGACAAAATACAGTTGTGGTCCAAGGTTTACATAAACTCATCATAGACATGAATGTCATGGCAATTTTGGGCTCTTAATGATTTCTTTAAACTTTTCTTTTTCCAGAGTGGAATTATTCTACAGCATGAATCTTTAACAACTTTGAAATTCAGCAATTGGATGCACAAGTTTCAATTTATTTTGGATTACCTCCAAAAATATACATACAGGGTCAAAAGTTTACATATGCCAACCCTAAAAATAAGTTAAAATTCCTTTCGCAAGATACTTTTGGCATTCATCAGCCAACTACTAGAGTAATTCTGGCAGTATATTTGACCGCTGTTCTTGGCATAACTGGTAGATTTAATTTAAACTGATCATAACACTTTTCTCCAGGAGGCATTAGGTTCGTCCATGTGGACTGCTGCAAATCTCAGTCAAGCTTGAATGTGTGAATTTTGGAACAGGAGCTTCTTCCTTGGTTGGAACCTTCTCGTTTCATGGAGATTTAAAACTTCACAACTTCACAGTGGACAGAGACACTGGTGTATCAGCATTTTCCAGTTCATGGCAGGCTTGAGCCTTGGTGAATTTTTAACCAACTCCCTCACATCTGAGGGTGACAGTTTGGGTCTTCTTCCAGGACATGGCAAAGTATTGACACATCTGAATAACCAGTAACTTCAAACAGTAGTTTCAAGTGATGATATTGGAGTCTGCAGTTGCTTAGGAATGGCCCATAAAGCTTCTGGGCTGACCTTCACAAAACCCTGACCTCAATTTTATTGAAAATTTGCGTGCCATGTTAAAAAGCCAAGTTGATTTGTGACTGTATATAAACACCACAATACACAAACGCTTTATTTTTTGCTACCTCCGAGTAGATGATCAGGAGTTAAGACACTGAAACTGGAACAAAGGTGCACCTTTGCTTCCTGAAGGTTCATATATATATATATATATTTGCAACCACATACCCTAAAAATGAGTTCACATAGCGCACATAATCCACAAAGTGTTCATTGTGCACCTATAACACCTTAGAATGTCCACAAAACATTAATTTGGGTTGATATGGCATGATCATGTTGCATAGCAACCCTGTAACAATGGACTAAATCTACAAATCAAACAAAACTGTAATCAATTATTTTTTATAGCTGATAGACCACTTAGTTGTTATTCAGTTGTGATGAACAAGTTGAAAACAAAAGGTTGAAATGAAGGAAAGCAAACAGACTGAAAAAGTATGTAAATCTATAAACCCACAGATGACATTCTCCACCAAAGGCAGTTCAGTTCACTGTTTCTGAAGTTATCTGCATCTGCACCAAACTGAATGGATTCTTAAATAATGTGTCACCTCTGGGGTAGATTATGTGTAATTATGCTCAAAGACAAAAAAGGAAGTCACCAGATACCACTGGCTCGGTTCTCACTGTGGCAGAGATACCGTCTGCAGTGACTGCTGGAGAGGTATCCTCTAACAGAACTACATTTGAAAATCATTTTTTCATACATATTGGTGAGCAGAAACAATACAGTTCATCTGCCAAGTGATCTGTTTGTCTCTCACCAAGAATACCCAAAAACTATCAGATCAAAATTAGAACTTGTTGGAGACGTGGGGTCTGGCAAACCAGTGAACCGATAAAACTTTGATGTGGTTCACCGTCTTTAAAATGATGTGACTGGACGCTGGCTTTGAAGGAGGACGAGTACTTCCAGTGCTGTTCTAGTTTAGATCACAACCTAACTAATATTTCTTTTCAGTCCATTACGTCCATCAGTCCAAGTACTCTCTCTATGAGAGTGTCAGTTTTTCACACCTATTGTTATAGAGAAAGATATCCACATATAGCGTGCACACCCGGGGGGGCAGAACCATTATGTGTGATACATTTATCTTTGTGGGAGGCAGCGGTGAAGCAGCATGAACAGAAGGCAGCACAGCCCCCACTCCATCACCCATACTAAAAAGATACGGGCTGAAGAGAGAGAGAGGGGGGGGGCTGTTTGAAAAATAGTATCAAAACTACACCAATGTTAAGGATGGGAATTGGTCATGGAGAAATTTTCTTTAAAAAAAAAATAGGGTGAGGAAATAAGAAAAAAGGAACCATTTCAATTTTGAGGAAGGGATGGTGGTGGTTTCAAAAGAGGCTGAGGAGAAAGAGAAACCTGTGTAAATTGAGAAGCAGTAGAAAAAGATGAAACGAAGAGGAGTTGAAGAGAATAAGGGAGCAGCGAGGGGCACTGGTGAGGAGCTGAGCGTGAAGCGGGACGAATGAAAATGCCTGCGGTGTGTTGAGAAAACGTATTAATCCTAGTCTGTGTGATCTCTCTCTTTGAAAAAGGTGGCCTGCCACACCATGAATCATATAGTGACGTGTAAAAGTTGGTCCGTTGCTAAAACTGCTGCTTAAACAGCTAACACAGGATTTCATGCGATTCTTAATGATGACAGATCTGGACTAAAGTGATCACTCTGCCCACAGTGTCACCGTCTCGGAGGAGTGGAGCTGGGCGTGAAATGCTCAGAAATCTGGGGAAATGCTGCACTGACCTGTTTTTTAAATGGTAACCTTGAGAATTTCCCAAACGTGCCATCCCAAATTTAGAAAATTTGAAAGGAGTAGGTTATCTTCATCTTTATCTTCACTTGGAAGTGAAACAATTTGGACAATGTTGGGCTGTCTTAGCTGAAGCATCTCTGTGCCGTTTGGAAGCTGGGGATACTGCCAATGGAAATCACGGCATCATACTCAGCCTCGTATCCAATGTTTGGATACGAGGAGGCTGTTCTCGTCAGCTTTTAACTTCCAGGATGAACTGCAGCCAGCACATTTAACTAATAAGTTTGCTCTCTCAATAACTTAAACAGTCGTACCAAAATCACTTAACATAACAATTATAGCTTGCTGTCTTCCCTGGCTATGACTGGATAAAGACATTATGTTTCAACATGATTTAGCTATAGGCAACAGGAACTTTAAAAGGCTGGCCTTTTGAGCTGGCATTCTGTCTTAACCAAACTGTGTGCATATATTCATCAAAACTTGCAAGCTGTCTGAAGTGCACAATTTGAATCTCAGTAAAATTGTAAAACGCAGACTTGAAATAGATTTTCTTTCTTTCTTTGGCTGCAGAGGGGCTTCACACAGCTGAGCTCAGAGCTCGCAGGCCTTCTTTCTGGAACACGGCAGCAGCACACAGGCTATTTTGCCCGAGGCCTGACGTCAACGGGTCTTCAAGACAAAACACGTGTGAAAGAAGCACATTTTATCTGTAAGATGTCAACCCGTCATTGCGTGGTTTCTGCAAAACCCGTTTCTTGCTGTGGCAGTTCTTTCTTCCTGGAATATTAGGGATATTTTTTAAGTGGTGAAATGGAGAAAAAGAGAGCTGAATAGAAAAGCACTTAAAGGTAGGTGCAGCTTTTTAGGGTTACTTCAGAAAAAAATACCATCTAAGAAAAAAAAAAAGCCTCTGAAGTGTTACATTTATATTCTTTATACGCGAGTTTAAGTCTAAGAGGTTTTTGTTCAACACTCCATTTCTCGCCATAAAAGTCCTAAAAGATTCAAAGCTCCTGACTGCTCTTGCCACACACATCCTGTGGTTTCGGAGGATCAAGAGAAATTTCAATATTAGTTTAGAGATTATAAATTGGAGAGGAGAAATGGGCACATTGTGAAATGGTCCTTACTATCAGTCAAAGAAACACTAGCGCTGTCATTAAATGAAAACTGGCAAATTCGAGCTCTGTCTTCAGAGGATTCTCATTAAAATCCTCTTATCATAGTGACGGGTTTCAGCTTCAGTGGAGCAGCGGCTCACATGATAATGACTTCGGTGACATTGCAGCCATTCTGTGCATATTAAAATGTCCATCTGTAAAGGTGATTTTAAATAGCTCTGAATATTCAACTTCACTTAGTGGTTTCATAAATCCCACACAAACAAAATCAAAAAGTATCAAATATTGCTACAAATTTTGCTGTGAAGAGTCAGTGCCCAGCAGAGCAGTCTACATCAGGTTAGAATAGATCATTTTTAAACGTTAACGAGATCGACTAAAGCATTGAAGAGTCTTTAAAGCTGAAGTTACAGAGAGCTGCTTACTGATGCTACAGGTGGGAGAACTGATCTAAAGATCCATAGTAGCAATACCAACACAGGTAATAGTATAGGAGGTTAATAGGATCAATGCACTATGAGCAGGACTGACACTGAATTTACTTGGCATGAGATCAACACAAAGGACTGCAGCCTCACACAGCACTTATTGGTGCTAGCGCCCCATGGGAGTGTGCCAACGTTAGTAAAGAAATAAAGGAAAAATGCTAACATTACGGTCAGTAGATCAAAGCAAATGAGCAGTATAATGATGACTGTAAAAAAACCCAAAAAACATTAATGCACACTATAATGACCACTGGCCCAAAATTGAGTGATCACCTATGTGTGCTAACATGGAGATTCATTGTTGAAGGCATTCTATACACTACAGCCACCATAAACCATACTGAAGTACGGAAGAAAAAGAAAAGTGGGCACGTCCTTTTTTTTCGTCTTTTCCAGAATTCTGAGATTTAAAGTCAGAATTCTGACTGTTTGTCCTCAGAATTCTGAGATTAACGTTGGAAATCTGAGATCAATTCTGGAAAAGTTGTAACATGCAAATACAAAATAGATTGAGTGATTTATTAAATGGAAACACGTGGTAATAAATAGAATCAGTTCAGCTTGAACGTTAATGTTTGATATGACCACCTTTATTCTTTAGCACATCCTGAACACAGGTTTCTTAAAGGGCATTTAAAGCTCCTTTTTGGATGTTGGCTGCCTTTTGTTCCAGTTTCACTCAAGATGATCCCACACTGCTTCGGTAATGTTGAGATCCAGGCTCAGTCAATAACTGTTAGGGTTTCATTTTTTGTTTTTCTATCCCGGGATGTTTATACTGCACTTGTGTTGTGCTTGGTTCCATTTTTCAGAATGACAATGATCACAGTCAGATGTTTTCAGGATGGTATTGTGTGGTGAATCTTTTCTGTGTCCATAATTCCATCAGTTCTGAGAAGATCCCCAACACCACTGACTGAAATGGAGCCTCAAACCATGACACAGCCTCGGCCGAGTTTTACAGATGGCTACAGTCATGCACTGTTGTACCCACCTCTTGACCTCCTGTATACATACTGACAACAGATTTTCAGTCCAGTTCTTGTGTAATTCGCCATACCTCAGCATTTTCTCCCCGTTTCCCTTCCTTAAGAATGGCTTCTTGCCGGCCATCCTTCTGCTGAGACCATTTCTAATGACGACTCAGGGAACAGTAGAAAGATCAACTTAAGGCTTAAATTTCTGAGGTTCTGTGTCAAGTCCCTGCTGGAGTTTCATGTCCTTTCTTAATGACATGTGTTTATATACTGTTCATGCTTTTATTTAGGATTGAAATATCTTCTTTTGTCCTGTGTTTGTCAGTTTTCACTTGATACACTGCACATCAAATTGAAATATGTCAAGTTTTCAGCTAATATTGTTTTAGAAATCACATTGTTGGTGCAAGAATACAATTTTTAAGCCTGTCAAACTGTTTGCATCAAACCTTTTTATAGAGATGGGAACAATTCTGTGTTTGTGCAACAGTATTTTAGCAGTGAGTTTGAAATTTAAAATTTTAAAATTTGGTTCTTTGCTTTTAGTTACTTATTTTTTCCTCGAATAATTCACAAGTCAGCATTAATTGGCTGAAAAAAATAAACAAACAAACAAAAAAAAAACCCATTCCTGTGAAAATGTTTAGGTATGAGGGCTGGACTGGACCTTCAGAAAACCTGAAGAACTATACTTCCAGACACCTTTTAAAAAAAATTGAAATAAATAAATAAAAAATACTATACAGCATATTTTCTCCCTCAGTCTGGAAAAGGTACTTAAAGAGAAGTGTGTGGGAAAGAGCTATTTTCCATCTTCACTGTGCCATGCTGTGAAATTTGAAATACTTTATAGTCTGTACATATATGCTCTTTTTATAGTTTTGTTTTTCTAGATAAAGATATTTTCTTTAACAGCAGAAGCAAATGTAAAAAAGATGATAGCAGATAGCAGCATTACAGTGAGTGATGTACGTTAGCAGGAGATAAAATCACTGATTTGCCAGTCTGCCAAGATACAATATCATATTGCATATGAATATCACTCTTGAATAATGTGTCTCATTACTGCTGACATAATTTAAATATTTAAAATCTGATGCAGTTTCTCATACGTCCTGGGTAAAATCCATCTTTCCGTCATCGCCAGCCTAGTCTACATATATATACTGTAAATACACACACACATACTGAAGGAGTCTCTGGCCCCTGTAATCATTCAGCCAGTTCACTCTGACTATGATGAGCTTTCGTTATTCAGTTGTAATGAAAGAGAAGGTCAGTCTCCACAGTAACACGAGGCTGCAGTTAAATCAAGTAGGTACATAATCTTACTAAATCATTTCGTTATAAAATAAAATAAAAAAATCCCTCCTTGCACCTGCTATGCATAAAATAGTGCTGAAAAAGTAAGGAGGAAATTTTGTGGTGAAAACTGTAGATTTTCTGCACCTTTAGCAGGAAAGGAGTGATTTCATAGGCAGAGTGAGCTGGAGAATAAATACGGTTACCAAATGAACACTATTCTGATACGACCTGGTAACAATATTAAACCCTTTCCATGAGTGATATAGAAGCATATTGTAAAATGTGTCTTGGGTTGGGAAGCTGTGTTTTTATCATCCAAGTATTGAAGTTTGATGTCTGACTCCATTATTTTCGTTTATGCGTTTATCTATAAAGACAGTATAAATTTTTGCAAGGGATAGAGTACAAGGATTGCAGAGATGTGCCTTATGAGGAATATATTATTATAACAAATCAGCTTAGGATATAATATAGGGGAAAAAAACCCTCAAATATTCGTGCAGGAATCAAACCAAGAAGTGTCATCTTGTATCCAAAGTATACTTTATAACCAACGAGTCTGTGCCAACAAAGCTTTATGTCCGTATAAATCAGGCTGAAAGAAGTAATTGTTATATTTTGCCATAAAAAGATAATAAAAGATGGATAGTTTTACCTCACTTTAAATCACGATTTGTGCATTGTCATGTCTGTAAATCAGCAAGTTTACTGAAGAAATCTGTCTAGCCAGAAATTGTGAAAATTTGAAGCATTTGAAAAGACAGACCTCATTAAATTTTGGTGTGGATCCAGAACATTTCAGATGGTGACATTACAAGAAGGAGCTCTGACCGTGATGGAAGATGTGCTCTCTCAAAACCCTCAGAGACCTGTATTAAAATGTGTTTAGATACAGAGACTGATAGCTAGTAGAGTACTTTTTTAAATAGAAAAAGACGATGTTTCCTGTATGTATTTTATTAAACAACACTTATGTACAAATTTCATCACGGACATTTAAAATAGTACATCTCAATATAGTGTAAATGGCTTTGGGTGCATCTAGTACAAATATCCAACTCCACTATGACACTGTAAATATTCACACAACAACAAGTAACCACACTTGTGAAAATCAAGCATTTTTTTTTTATTCAAATCTTTCTTGATTACTCATATAACTCATCCATTAAGTTTTACATTTCATCGTGATTTCTGTAAAGACTGTCTGAATGCAGAACATCTGTACAGTGAAGCTTCAAACCCTCCAGACTCAAAGTACAATCATGCAGATCCCTGAGACGTTTACACCTTACCTACTTTGGTAGCCAGTTCTGGGTCAGAGGTAAGGTAGCACAGTCAGTGTGTATGCTTTGCTGCTTTTATCACACTGTCTCTTGCCAGTGAGTTTCCTACCCAAGGATTACAAAAGAGCCTCCATCATCCAGGTCCTCTTCTGGTCATAAGCAGTCCTTGCACAATGCCACCTGGCCGTTGCGAAAATCCCTGCAGGGGCAAAGGCGTCGGTATTTGGCACTGGAGCCGGCACAGCTGAACAGCAAGGGGTCCTGCTGCAGGCTGCATTCAGCATGCTCTGCTGAGAAAGCAGGAAAGAGGTGGTTCTTCTCAGACTCCACTCCTTCACATTGAAAGTCCAGCCTGGGAACAAAGACAAAGGATGAGGACACAGTTTACAGTGTGTGTGTGTGTGTGTGTGTGTGTGTGTGTGTGTGTGTGTGTGTGTATATATGTATGTATGTATGTATGTATATATATATATATATATATATATATATATATACATACATACATACATACATACATACATACATACATATATACATATATACATATATACACTGCACTGTGAACCACTGCGCTAATGACACTTCTTAAAGTTTGTGTGTCCTGCAAAAATCCGAGAAAGAGCAATACTTGTAATCCTGGAACAGGTTTCCGTGGAAATGTTCTGTGGACAGGTGACAAAACTTCTCAAAAAAGGCACAGCACAGTGTTAACACCTACTGTGGAACATGATGACCAAAACCCACTTTCGTGTCATATGAAGACAAGAAAGTGGGTAAAAATGAAGAAATTGAAGTAGGAATGCTGACCTTAAAGCAAAATCTGATAATTGTAGGGTAGCTGTGGCTCAGGATGCAGATCAATCCCTGGCTGCTCCAGTCTGCATCCTTGAATAAAATAGTAAACTTGGGCAAGATACTGAACCCCGAAGCTGCTTCCAGTGTGTTCATCAGATTGTGGATGCTAGGTAGTTAGCACTTAGACTTAGAAAAAAGTGTTTGTGTGAATAGGTGATCGACAGATGTTGTATAAAGTGCTTTGAGTGCCCAAGTAGGCCAGTAAATTGCTACACCTGAGAAATATTAAGAGTTTTGTTGGAGGAACGGTTCAAATTCCCAAAGCATTGACGTGCATTCTGAAAGCAGACAGTGTGAAACACCTGATGAAGCTGCAGATGGAGGAGGCTCAACATAGTACTAGACTCATGAGTTCAGTTACTTTTACCAGCATGTATTGTGAACGATTACTCAGGACGCTCAATAAAGAAATGAAACCATCTCAAAACAAACTACGTGTGAAGATCTGACCTCATTTTATGAGCAATGACTCTCTTTCTTCATGACAATTTATATATAAAAACCCACTAATAAAACCCTTTAATGTGTTTACTACGGCTGTTGTTCAGAATGGCAGGAAAACAACAGAGGAAAGGGTGATCCAGTTGTTTCATCAGTACTTTGTACTACTGTATAATACTGAAACTAGAAGTGCAAATGAGGCGTGGTGCTGCTCTGATGGAATGCAATCAAATAATTATTTGTAGAATGAGCTCAGTGAGATGGACTTTTAAGATGTTACAGTTTGCAAAAAAACAATGAAAATAAAAAACTGCACTAGATGTTTCAGATGAGTGCACATCACAGCTGAAGTTTCCTTTTTAGAATAAATTTACATCACATTCACATTTAAACATGAACTATGGAACTTGTAACCTTTATTTTAGTGATGCCAGCAGGATCCCTCAAATGTTTTTTTGTAAATTAACTTGTCTTATTAACCTAAAAAACACTCAGATGCTGAGAATTTTTTTTTTTCTGAGCTAGGACAGGCACGCAAGAGATGTGCACGCAAAAATGATTCATCATTCAACAAATTCAGGAAAAAAGGACTTACGCGCTGAAAGTCTCCCTAATGTTAATGAAACGATACAAGGCGGGTTCGCAGATTAGTCCTGCAGTCTGGCATGCCTTCACACACGACTCGCTCTCGAGTGAAGCCACGACACGGAGTGCAGTGAGAGGAGGCCAGGATGAGAAGGAGCTGGCGTTGGAGGCCCAGGTTAGGATTCTGGAGTTGGGTAGGAGGTTGAAAGGACTGGGAGCACTGCCCAACCAAGTCTGAGATGAGTTTACGGGAGGAAACGGAGCTTCAGGAGAACAAAAGTCCTGCAGGTGGAAAGAAAAAGTAAAATGTACAACAAAAACTAAACTCTGATTTAAAAAAAAAAGTACATTATGTTTAGCAACACGTTAAATGCTACTAAAATAATAAAGGAGCTGTTAAACACAAAGAGTTGCTTATCAAAAGTGGGAAGTCCTTGTCATCCTATATGGAAATAACATGGATGTAGTCATGGCACCCAGTAGTAAATAGGATTTGGAGGCAGAATTAGGGCTCTGGTGAGAGGCTGACTAGACCCCTCCCCACCTTGCTGGGGCTATTCATAAAACCCAGGTAATAACATTTCTCTGACATATCCCTCTGGCCTCCAGTCCCGTTTATTAAATAGGCTCCCAGTTCCCGTAGGCAATAACCAGACTTCCAATCTCTCAATCTCTGCTGCACTTCCACTCCTAAAAACAGACTACATTCCTGATTGCATACTCACGCGCGCACACGCATATGCAGTGTTCATCAGCAAAATAAGAAAGTGTGAAAGGGGCGAGATGAGGAGACGGAGGGCTTGAAACTATATTAAATCTTCAGTAATTCTTTTTAGACATTCTTCATTCCATCAGTGACGCCATGTTCAAGAAGCCAGTTAGAGAGGATCTGAGCTTTGAGATATGGCGCCAACATGAACTGGTTTCAAGCTGGAAGCAGCCATTAGAAGGTGGATCTACTGTGGTCATAAAGGGATGGACAGTTAGCAATAATACCCAGGTATGCTGTGGAATTTAAATGATGCTTAGTTGTTACTAAGGGGGCCAAAGTGTGCTAAGAAAATATCACCCACGCCATTACTCCACCAGCAGCAGCCTGAACCACTGACGTAAAGCAGGATGGAGCCATTCTTTCATGTTGTTTACACCAAATTCTGACCTTAACCTTCGAATGTTGCAGCAAAAATCAAAACCCATCAGTACAGGCAACGTTTTGTATTTTCTGTTTTCCAATTTTGTAGCCCATCTGCTTCAAGCTTTGACATGCTGTGCATTCTGCATACCTTGACTATAAAAAGCAATTATTTGAGTTACTGTGGCCTTGTTATCAGCTTGAAGCAGGCTGGCCATTCTCTTCTGACCTCTGGCATCGATGAGGTATTTTCACTGCATTTAACTGCTGCTCACTGGATATTTTCTCTTTTTCAGACCATTCTCTGTAAAGCCAAGAGATGCTGTGCAGAAAAATCCCAGCAGATCTGCAGTTTCTGAAACAGTCAGACCAGCCTTTCTGGCTCAACAACTATGCTACGTTCAAACTCACTTAAATCACCTTCCTTCCCTATTCTGATGCTCGCTTTGAACTTCAGCAGGTTATCCCGGCCACATCTACATGCCTTAATGTACTGAGTTGCTGCCATGTGATTGGCTGATGAGATAGTTGCAATAACAAGCAACTGGAATAACCAAGTAATTGCTGTGTCATCACACGGACACCATTTTTAGAAGAAAAAAAAAAATAGTGAGCTGCCATCAAACTTTATTGTATGAGGGTCAGAGAGGAGTTAGAGCTCTGCTAGAGCAAACAGAGGCGAGGGGTATTCATAGTGGGAGATAACGAGTGTGACGGTTTTGGTCAGAAAGTAGAAAAATGAGGCTAAAGGATGTGTGGAACTTGAGGAGTTAGAAGTAAAATTGGAAAAGAGGAAAGAAAAGGTTTAAGAAAGTGGCAGAAAGAACAGGGAGGAGAGCCTGATTGGAAGTCTGCCCTTGTACACGCCAGGCGGCTAGTCACAGTCTCAGTCAGTCACGGCATGTTGAGAGTGAGAGAGAGAGAGAGAGAGTGTGTGTGTGTGTGTGTGTGTGTGTGTGTGTGTGTGTGTGTGTGTGTGTGTGTGTGTGTGTACACATTATTGTGTGTGTATTATTTCTGACAGCGGGGGAAGAGAGGGTGTCAGAGCAGAACAGAGGCTAACACATTTCCTTAACCTGCCACTGCCAGACAATATACCAACCATCAAAACATCACAGATCTCATTGAGGACAACAACATCTGTAAACATTCTGCAGATAAGAGTGTGTGTGTGTGTGTGTGTGTGTGTGTGTGTGTGTGTGTGTGTGTGTGTGTGTGTGTGTGTGTTAATATTTCAGATGATTTTCTTCTTTAAAATAACTTGAAAGTAGCAGTAATACCAAGAAAGAGATACGGTTAAACACATGGTGATTGTTCATTTCTCATTTTGATGTGTGCAAATGTTAGAAATCAAGGACATTGCATATAAGCCGAAAAAACACCCCCAAAAAACAAAAACAAAAAAACTGTGCCCATCTGTTGAGCTTGCAGCCGGTGGCAGGAAAAAGGGATTTAATTGCTGACCCAGTCAGTCTAGCAGAGGGATAAATATTGTGGACAAACAACTGAAAACTTCAGAAAGGGAACGCCTTTAAAAGTGAATTCAGAAATAAAAGCTTGAATAAGACTTGTCAAAGGTCATGTTAGGATATTCCCCAAACACTGTTTTCACTCATTCAAACACAGGATCACATGAATGCACCATCAACACATGTTTCACCAGAACATTGCAACCATCAAGATAAGCAAGGACAAAGAAGCTTTCTACCACACATTTGAGAAGCATTAAAACAAGAAAATAAATACTTAAAATAGGATACAGATTATTGCCTTATATATACATACAGGGAGTGCAGAATTATTAGGCAAATTAGTATTTTGTCCACATCATCCTCTTCAGGCATGTTGTCTTACTCCAAGCTGTATAGGCTCAAAAGCCTACTACCAATTAAGCATATTAGGTGATGTGCATCTCTGTAATGAGAAGGGGTGTGGTCTAATGACATCAACACCCTATATCAGGTGTGCATAATTATTAGGCAACGTCCTTTCCTTTGTCAAAATGGGTCAAAAGAAGGACTTGACAGGCTCTGAAAAGTCAAAAATAGTGAGATATCTTGCAGAGGGATGCAGCAGTCTCAAAATTGCAAAGCTTCTGAAGCGTGATCATCGAACAATCAAGCGTTTCATTCAAAATAGTCAACAGGGTCGCAAGAAGCGTGTGGAAAAACCAAGGCGCAAAATAACTGCCCATGAACTGAGAAAAGTCAAGTGTGCAGCTGCCAAGATGCCACTTGCCACCAGTTTGGCCATATTTCAGAGCTGCAACATCACTGGAGTGCCCAAAAGCACAAGGTGTGCAATACTCAGAGACATGGCCAAGGTAAGAAAGGCTGAAAGACGACCACCACTGAACAAGACACACAAGCTGAAACGTCAAGACTGGGCCAAGAAATATCTCAAGACTGGTTTTTCTAAGGTTTGATGGACTGATGAAATGAGAGTGAGTCTTGATGGGCCAGATGGATGGGCCCGTGGCTGGATTGGTAAAGGGCAGAGAGCTCCAGTCCGACTCAGACGCCAGCAAGGTGGAGGTGGAGTACTGGTTTGGGCTGGTATCATCAAAGATGAGATTGTGGGGCCTTTTCGGGTTGAGGATGGAGTCAAGCTCAACTCCCAGTCCTGCTGCCAGTTTCTGGAAGACACCTTCTTCAAGCAGTGGTACAGGAAGAAGTCTGCATCCTTCAAGAAAAACATGATTTTCATGCAGGACAATGCTCCATCACACGCGTCCAAGTACTCCACAGCGTGGCTGGCAAGAAAGGGTATAAAAGAAGAAAAACTAATGACATGGCCTCCTTGTTCACCTGATCTGAACCCCATTGAGAACCTGTGGTCCATCATCAAATGTGAGATTTACAAGGAGGGGAAACAGTACACCTCTCTGAACAGTGTCTGGGAGGCTGTGGTTGCTGCTGCACGCAATGTTGATGGTGAACAGATCAAAACACTGACAGAATCCATGGATGGCAGGCTTTTGAGTGTCCTTGCAAAGAAAGGTGGCTATATTGGTCGCTGATTTGTTTTTGTTTGGTTTTTGAATGTCAGAAATGTATATTTGTGAATGTGGAGATGTTATATTGGTTTCACTGGTAAAAATAAATAATTGAAATGGGTATATATTTGTCTTTTGTTAAGTTGCCTAATAATTATGCACAGTAATAGTCACCTGCACACACAGATACGTCTCCATCGCTCTAGAGTCAAGTGGTGGCATGCTTTACACCACTGCATCAAACACTTCGCACTGTGCTTGATGATGTAAGGCTTAGATGCAGCTGCTCAGCCATGGAAATCCATTCCATGAAGCTCTCTACACATTGTTATTGAGCTAATCTGAAGGCCACATGAAGTTTGGAGGTCTGCAGTGACTGACTCTGCAGAAGTTGTCCACCTCTGTGCATTTTATAAACCTATGACCATGGAAGTGATTGCAACACCTGAATTCGGTGATGTTGATGGGAGACTGAATACTTTTAGCAATATAGTGTATACATCTCTTCAAATAGATTGAATTAATAACTAAAATACTTGAAAAAAATTAAAATATAATGAAAATAAAATGCACTGGCTCAGGAACAAAGATTTAAAATGCAACAGCGAGCTCGCTCCTCTGAAACAGCTGGAGCTTCACATGAGAGCCAATTAATTCCTTTCTTCTGTCAAGGGGATCGACCCAATGAGCAGAATTGAATAAACGCATCCTTTCTGTTCTTAACCTTGTGTTTAAATGTTACGCTTCTTTTCCCCAGCCATAATCCACTCTAGGACTGAATTTACCTCTATTAAGACACTTTGAAAGGTGGACATGAAAACTATTAAGCAGAACTCTTGCATGCTGTCTCACTTACTGCTGGTATTTTTAATAAGCTAGAACATATCAGTCCATCTGACCTTTATCAAGTATGCAGGCAATACTCCTGCATTCTTATATATTAGTATATACACACATAGTCAGATTAGTCCTCTGAGGCAACACTGCACACATGTGTGCCTTTAGTTTGTCAGTAGTGTCAACAGACTGAGTGAATGTGATAATAATTATTGTGACATCCATATAAATTCAGGGCAAACAAACAATGACTGAATAAAACTGTTTGATACATCAAAACACTGCATTAGCAGCCATATTTGATTTATAATAGATATAAAAACAGGTCTTAATCTATTAAAATATCTAATAAGTAGCATTAACTAATGAATGGATTAAATGTATTCAGAAGCATTATTCAATAGTTTCTACTATGGCATCATACAGTGCATAATATTAATAACTACTGAAACTGACTTTACAAAACATCAGTTTACAGCCCAAAACAAAGCGCTTATTATTCAGTGTTACATCCTCTGTCTTTTTTTACATTTGAATCATAAAGAAAATATAATATTACAGCGTATTCCCCTGAGTGACACTGGGCTTCTTGTCTTTTCATGTGACTGTCTCTATACCCTTAGTTGGTGTTAAAACAAGTTCAATACCAAAACATTAAGGGAGGTCTCGCAAAAATTAGAAGTTTTATGTTCACTTATTCCATGTTTCAGTTTTTTTATGGTTTCACTGATGTATCATCAACACAACCTGATCAAGAGGATGTGCAGTTGATCACACTTTTAACTGACTGACTGTATATTAGCAATAGGCACAGTTCCCACATAACTAATTTCCATTTTCAAGAGGAATTAAGAGAGTTTGGTCAACTAGATGTCAAGTTGTTTTGTTTTTTTCCCTCTGAACACAGTCATTATGGATCAAATGGTCTCTTAGGCTTCACTCACATTTATACATAAATGTGGAAAAAAGGTGCTTACTAACTAGTCTAAAGCTGTGTAATTACCATGTTATGTGTTTTGTGTTTAATTTGCATAAAACATAATCCTTAAAAGATTCATATTTTCCTTTTCCCCTGAATGCTTTCACTCAGTGCCCTAACTTTCTAAAGACTTTTCTGGTTGCAAGATATCCAAATGGTCGTGATAAGCTATAGAAACTTACAACAAATGTGAAAATCAGCAAAACCCCAAAACTTTTGATTGATCATGTTCAATATTTATCATCAGTATAATAGCCTTGGGGGACATGACTACCTAGGTTGGCTGAACAACTGGCCAAGGTCAAAGTTGATCTTGGAAAAAACATTTCAAGAAACCATACAGAGTAATATATCAAAGGAAAGTGTTTGGAAAGAGCTGTAAACAATATAGTTTTTCAATAGGACGCCCTATGATGCTACAATGACACTGCAAAGTCTTGAGTTTTCAGAGCTTATGGAAGCCAATTACAGCCAATTTTGCTCCAATCATAAGGATAAAGATAATAAAATTCACTAATTAGTATGTAATGCTTCAAGGTCATAGGTCAAAGGTCAGAGTCACATGAATTAGAGAATGTTAAAAAAAAACAGGCTGACGTCAGTATGTTATAATAAAAACATTATAAAACATCAGAGTTTCAGTATAGCCCTTGCACTACAGGGCGGTGTTGCATTCCCTGAGTGCTCTTTTAAGTATAACAGTAATAAATTACTGCCTGTGTCTGTTATAAACATCAGTTCCATGAGAGCCATAAGGTTTGAGCCAGACACATAACAATGAATCTTGTGGTTCAAGCCCACATCTATTCACAAAAAACGCAAACTGCTGGGAGGCGTCACGTGCACCATTAAATCATTCCTCTTAGATTTATTAAGCTTTGTGCCAGCACGTTTCACGATTCAAATGTTGAGCGACCCACCTGGTTCTGAATGTAAGCGTGGAGTCTTTCGAGCATTCCCTCACAGGTGTACTCGTACGGCAGGAACGGCTCCACCTGCAGACACACGTGCGTGCACAGATGAGCAAACAGTGGACAAGAGCATGCGCGCATGGCCGCAAAGCCAAGTCGTAGTAATTACAGGACCCCGAGCATCTGATAGTTAATCACAGTTGACACATTCATTAGCGTAATTGTGAAAGGCCTATATCACGGCACGAGCCTCGCATTAAAATCAACGACCTAATACATCACAGGTGACAGCTTTGAAAATTGATTTCATTAATTTTCGTGATGACTACATCAATATGTCAAACAATGGATTAAACCGACATCGGACCACAGGTCACGCGGCACTGAGACGGCTGTTTTGGTGACTTCTGGATACTTTGGGTGCAGTTAATAGTGTTGCCATAAAGACCTGTCAATCACTGTCAGATTGTTTTCTTAAGGCACAACATGCAAAAAAGCTCAAAAGAGAACACTGATCAATAGCTTTCCCTTCTTTCTCATATTTGATGCAGGCAGGGTCATAGGGAACTTATGGGAATAATGACTGTAGGTTGGAATCTTTGGAGACGGTGTTTATATCAATAACAGCATTTTTGAGGCTGACTGTGGATTGAACACATGACTAATTATAAAATATATCGGGACAGAACAGATTCTGCCGGTATCCCCGGTGTAGAAACCTCTCAGAATGTCTCCCTGTGGTATCTGAAGTGAGATCTCACTGTTTACCATCAGGCCACTAAAGCACTCAGGCTTAAATTGATAAATGGCTCCTTTTAGCGTTGTGTTCCTTTTAGCGCTCTCTTATTACTTTATTTCATCTGAGTTTAATGAAATGTATCTGGCACTTCATCAGCTATTCCACAATGCAATTTGCCTTTTGGGCATCTTTACATAATAGAATCCGAGTCGGACCAAAAAAAAAAAAGTTTCATAAAGTGTGATTTGAATTCAAACTCAGGAAACATTCTTTATGTGACTCCACATTTAATATACCTAAACTGACTGAAGCGGTTGGTCACAAAAAATGGGAGCAACATTCATCATTTCACACCATTAAAAGTGACATAAAATGATGGCTTATCTGTGAGGCAAGTTATGCTGGTAGTTGGTACAGACAGGACAAAAAACACACAAAGACATTTGAGTATTTCTTAATTTCCACAAGGCACAGTACTATTAAAGTAACATTAAAGCTTAGCCAGCAGCTTTTTAAGCTATCTAAATCCATAACATGAGCTGCAGGAATATGAACAGACCCCTAAAAAGCATTAAGCACTGAGCTGCCTGTGAATAAGCGTAAGTAAACTCACAATATGTAATCTACACAACCAGATGAGCCACACTAAATGCCATCTACACATGTAGCGTGCCTAATTTTACACTCAGACTCATCTCACTGAGCTTAAACTCTGCACGAACCGAAGAGTTATCCAAGTAATTGTATTACAAGGAAATGCTTTTACAAACACAGTAACTAATTATAACTTAAGATGAACTGAAAAGGGAAATTCAGTTCATCTCCTAGTGCACCTCTGCACTCTGACTGCTTTCTTTAAAATCCTATTTTAGCCACTTGTACATGTGTGTCTGCAGTTTTACCATCTATATCAAACTTTCACAGGGTGCAAAAACTAAATTGTATGTCAAACTGACCTGACACTGCTAACAGGAGCCACAATTACAGCCATGACTGGGAGACCAAACAACGGTTTTCACTGAAAGAGCGCACAGCAGCACATCAGGTCAAGAGCTCCCTGCTTATTTATTCATTTATTTTTCTGACATTAATAGGGTAGCGCACCGTGGCTTTTTCACACTGTAAATGAACATGTCTAATTTAGCATCTCGAGCTGTGCGAGAATACGAGCTCTCAGCTGAAAACAATTAGACTGTATTGTGTTTGAGCCACTGAGCAGCTCCTCACAGCAGAATAAAAATCCAGGAGGCTTTGGACACACCAACACAATCAACGCTCCTTAACCTCCCTACTCACCAAACCTAGACTATGTGACTGTCCCTTACTGCTTCAGCAAAAGAATAAAAATAGGATGGCAACCTCTTTGTGGCTGAGAATGGCCCAGAGAGTTGCTGTCAGAGTCACTTTCAATCACAAGGTGATTGCATGACTTATCTGGTGGGAGGGAACCTGTCTCCAAATATGCCAATGCCTATTGCTATCAGGCAAAAGTTTGCAAATACTTGCCAATGAGCTCAACTTCTCTGCGATCCATCGCTTTGCAGTAGGCGACTCGACTTGACTGGTTGTCAGCTGGTTGTATTCTGTTTTTTTTTTCTTATATGAATGTGTTGTTACTGAGCATCTCTATAGTTTTAATCCAGTTAAATCGCCATCCTGGAAGAACTATCTCAGTTTAGGAATTTCAGAATATCCGTTTTAGATCTATGACGCTCTATCTGCATCTCTATCTCTATGTGAATTTCCGTGTATATAGCTGGAAACAGACTTTTTATTTTTCCCAGTTTATCCCAGTTAATCACCATGGTGCCATTATTGCAAGTAACTGACCACATTCGGTTGCAGACTGATCACAGACTGATAGCACACTGACCTTGTAGTTTTATCACAGTCTTGATGTCTAGAAGCGTTTGAAGAAGGCAGCTGACTGCGAGTGGTCTCAACAATTTCAAAGGCATCGAGATCGCAAGTTTATTGCACAAAAATTCAATATTTTTAGCTGTTCAACCACTCTTTTCCCTAGCGTGACGGCATCTTGGATCCACAATTCTATAAATAAGAAACCCTACACGACTGTTTGTATAATAAATATGAAGCTACCACCCCGTTGTTAATTAAGCTTAGCAAAAAGACTCAAACAGGTTTCTTTTTGCTAATGTGAACAAAGGGACCTGTTGCCAGGCAACCAGTGGGGGATGTTACTGCTTCCTATCAAGGAATAGTCCGACACTGTTGAAAAATAGCAATTTTTGGCTTTTGTGTGCATAATAACAAACAAGATGTGATGTCTTAATAAGTAAACTTTTGAGGTGTTAGTAGGCAGATTTTGTGACAGAGCCAAGCTGCTTTTCAGTCTTCACGCTTGGCTGTTGGCACTAACTTCATATGCATTATAAGGACATGAAAACCGCATCAGCGTTCCAAAACTGATTCAAGTATATTACCCAAAATACCACACTTTTAAAAAAAGTTATGAAACACATTTTGGAGTTCTCTTAAAGTGTTTTGTTTGATGGGTTAGTAAACAGATTATTTTTTTTTTAACTTCCATTTCAACCCGTGTCTTATTAAATATGTAGAGGGTAAAAAAACAACAACAACAAAACAAACAAAATCCATCCGCTTATCCTTGTCAGGGTCGTGGGGGGCGCTGGAGCCTATCCAGCTGTCTCAGAGCGAGAGGCATGGTACACTCTGGACAGGTCGCCTCTGCACAGAAAGACCCCGGCCTGATGGTGGAATTGAACTCAGAACTTTCTCGCTGTGAGGTAATAGTGCTAACCATGATGCCACCGTGTTGCAAACAAAAAACTAAAACTGTTTTCTTCTGCTCTTTCTGCTTTTAAATTTTTAACTGAAACTCCCTCATCTTATGTGATTAGTGTTGTTTTTTTGTCCCCCTAGGACTTAAAGCATTTACCAATACCAAAACTGGTACTTTATTTTGTCTCTATCAGCAGGCAACACAAGGTCTGCTTAACACACCTGACAGGTAGAGGCACACATGAGTCTTGGAACTGCGAGATGCTTGGCAGTAGCTCTGTGTTGTTCTGGTGACAGATTGAGCACAGTGCGATTGATTAATAAGATCTGCTGTGGACAATGTGTACTGCCGGTGGGGCTAGCCTCTGGAACGCTGCCACGTAAACTCAGGTGTGGGCACAGTTTACCTACTGAGCCGCTCAATATCTCAAGCAATTAGGAGTGTGGAGAGTAAAGCGGGAGCCAGCTAAGCATTTTGCTGTAACGTCGGATGCCATGATTAAGAGCTCTATTAAACTCAGAGGGCTTCAAAAGCGGGTCAAACCCCACTGTGAAGTGTGCAAGAGTAAATTATACTTTCACCTCAGTATGCTAGTATGCAGCAGTGAGTAGCATGGTGGACTACAATATAAGAAGACCATTATTTTGTTGAATGAGTGCTGTTAAGATTGGATGGCAAACACACACACATCCACAAAAAAATGAACGCACATTGATCCTCATGATTTCACGGATGGTTGCATCAAACTCCTCGGAGTTATTGAAGTCAATAGTGATGACATGCGGTCTGCCAATGTACTGCTCCGCGTAGGGATGCTGAGAGGATACCTGAGGGAGGCACAAGTGGAATATATTAATAATCTTTCCGGCAATAAACACGGCTAAGATCAGACAGCATAACTGTCTTCTGTATATTTTTAAAAAGTCAAACATTGTGAGTTTCTACCTCCCTCGATGTGGGCTTCCCTCTGAAGAACTCGTGATTGAGAGAGCTGTGAGGAGGGTTAAACTTTGGCTGCAGGAAGATGCAGCCGTTGGCTATTGCCTCCAAAGGAGCGGGACCTTCGTACGGGAAGCCAAATCCGATGAATAACTAGTGCGGAATACAACAAAGATCAGCAGATTGTGAGTGTTTACACAGAGCTGCTCACACCCTGATCAGATCAATCCCTTTTCCAACTCTACAAAAGCAGGAAGTTTTCGCCAGTCCACTGGGATACAGAAACTGTGCGCAAACATTGACGCTTTTTCAGAGCTCAGACGTGTCGATATTGCAAGCGCACCTTGGCCTTTCTGAGGAGCTGCTGAAGTTCCTGCTGAGGCAGCAGGCCGTGATTCTTGACGAAGGCGGGCACCTCTGGGGGACGCTGTGCCTCGTAGTACACAGTCCCGTGGATCTCCATGTGGCGGTGCAGGATTGCCAGAAATTTTTCCTTACCCTTGAACACAAACAAGAGGGAAGCAAAATGAAGCGCTTAAAGACAAGAAATGAAAAATGAATGTATGAATTATGAATTTGACTGTGCAAACACTAAAAAAAGGTGGGTGAACTGCATTTGCATTTAAATAAGCGGTTTTTTCCCCACAGTACTTCAAATCCATTTTATTGAGTTTTAACTAAGCCTTGTTATCGGCACACGTTGCAGCTGGTTATAAGATTACCTGTAACCATTTTGAGTATTTAGAAACTTTGTATAATTGTGGGGTTTTTTTGTTGTTGTTGTTTTTTTGTTTAAATGTTCAGTACATACATCCTCTGCTAAGGTGTTATGCCTAAATACTTTGCACACCTTAAATCACTCAAATATGACCTTACAATTACACACACAGCAGCTTGGAAACCTAGATGTGTTACAGAGTCTAGAGTATCACCCCAACCTGAGCACAAGTACTGGTTGATGGAAATGAGGCTGCTAAAAGCAGACTAATGAGCCAAGTCTCTCCATACTAGTAGTAACACCATCACCTTGGCAACTAAAAATCACTCTGTACCTGTGGAATTTTGAAGGAACATGAAAGACTGAAAGTAGGGCGTACTGTATCCTCTGCGTTTCCCCGTGGGGATAATTTGCTTGAATAGTTTTATTGAGAAAAACTAAATTGGTTTATCTTAAAAAGTTTTTTTCTGAGGGAATGTTATGAATAATTTACTAAAGCTATGTCTTTGAGGCATAAATCATTTATAAATGTCAACTAAGTGTTACTGCTCATTATTCATTGCAGGCTTTCTTTCTTTCCTTTTTTTCTTTTAAAGCAATGAGGTGATGAAAACAGTTCCTTTTACAGAAAGTGATAATAATAACCATCAAAAAAATCAAAGCCTGCAGACTTGAAAGATGAAAAGGTTTGCGGTTTAATCTCTCACTCACAACTGCAGCTGTGGGCGACTTGTGAGTTCAAACTGTAGCCGGCTGTCCCGATTAAAAATAAAGTCAACTGACAAAACTTCATGAATTGATGAATTTCATAGGATGGTATATTGCATGTCTCTGCATGTTTAAAATATATTGGAAGAGATTAGAGTAATATACAAAGGTCCGTAGCAAAATATTTCTTCATATTTTGCTTTCAAGGCGCCAGATTTTCTTGTACTATTGTGTTATTGAGCAATAGTTCTGAAGGTCTTTCAAAGTTTTTCTTTGGACATTGGCTGCCTTGTAATTTATTTTCAGTCCAGTCCTTGTAGCTGATCATTTTCAGAACAATATTTTGTATTTAAGCAAATTAACAATGATCTCTGAATCACTGAAACATAAAAAATGCACTTAAATCAAGAGATGAACCCATGTTGTGCTTAAAAATAATAGACAACTTGGCAAACAACCAATTTTAAATCATATCTTTTGTTACTGGTGGCCTGTTGTATGAACACATAGTTTGTTCCCATTTCTTTAATTGAATTTTTAAAAAAAATGCAGTGATAACAGGGTGATTTCCAAACCAGGCAAAACTCAACATGGTGTGCAAAGTGTCCTTAAAAGAAATCTGATGAAACTTGACAAGTAGAGGACAAAAGAAGACATTGCAGGCTAAATAAAACTAAGAAGAGTATTTGAAAGTCATGTCCTTTCTCCAGCAGAGACCTGACGCAGGATCTGAGACACACAGACATCTGTTGATTCATTTACTGTTCACTGAAGCCTCATCAGAAATGGTCTCAGTGGAAGGGTGAAAGGACTGAGGCAAGTCAAATTACACAAGAACTGGACTGAAAATAATCAGTATATAAGGATGTGGTCAGGAGGTACAGCAGTGAGCGTCCACAGCCATCTATAAAACACAGGGGAGCTTCTGTCATGGTTTTGGCCTGCATGTCAGCCAGTAAGGATCTGATTGAAACTGATGCAATTATTAAAACAGACATGATCCATCATGCAGTAAGAGCACACCTGAAGAGAAAAACAAACAATGGACTATCAGTCATGGATTGGCTTCCCTAGAGCCTGGGCCATGATGACAGAGAACAGAACAAAAAGCAGCCGAGATCCAAAGAAGAGCTTTGAATGTCCTTCAGGAAGCCTGGAGAACTATTCGTGAAGACTGCCAAAAAGAGCTCAGACTGTGTTGAAGAATAAAGGCAGTCATACAAAATATTGACTTTGCCTTATATACTGTACTGCTATGTATGGTTGCCTGTTTCAATAAGGCACTGTAGCTCTTTCCTATTCTCTTAGCAAATTCGAAAGAAAAGCAGGCTGGTTCAAGACTTTTGCACAGCACTATTTACTGGCGTTGTTCATTTTGAAGTGATTTCTGCAGAAATGGCTCTTTTACAGCAACTTTTGGCAACATAAATTCTAGGAAGAAGACTTGATTTAAATTTGGCATCGAGTTAAGTAAAAAAAGAGGTCTACTTACTTGAAGCTGTGTGGAGCCATCAAAGATGCATCATGAAATGACAGAACAGCACAGAGCGACACCACAAGCAAGCAGGGGAGAAGTGAAACGAGGGAGGCCAGTATGGAGCAAAAAGAATAGCAAAGCATTAGTCAAGCTTCTTCTCATAGAACCTTTAGAAGTCCAACTCTCTAAAGTGAACCTCAAAATTGAGTTGGAAGAAGAGGCTGTTCTCAATGAGGGGGTTTTCTCTGTCTGGGGAGATTCCAATACTACTGGTTCCTACACAGCAATCTTTCTGTTTCACAAATCTTACACTGCAACTCAAGTTGTTCTGAGAAAACAGGGAGCGCCATGGCAGTGTAGGTACAAAAGCTGCAACCAGACTCAAGTAAAACAAACCTTGAGGGAGGCTGCAACACGCTTCAAAGTTACAGAGAGAAGGAGCAGCCTTGGCAGCAGCTCGGATGGAAAATTTACTCTAAACAAAAGCTATTGTTCCTGCAGCATCACACTTCAGGCCTGATTCCTGGAGGAGGAAATTGTTTGCAGGAAATGTAAAACCTAGTGGGCGTTTGACAGAAAAAGGAAAGCGATATTTAGAGGTTCTAAAAAAGTATCATATTTTGGAGTTTTATCAAATCTGAAGTGCCTCCATTATACAGTGTAAAATATATTTCACATTTAGGAACAAAAATTATTACATGGTATGAATCAAGATGTAATATTCTTTTTCTCCTCCTGTGGATTAGACACTTGCTATTTGTGTATTGATGCTTGTGCTGGATATACTGACCTTCCACATGTTGGCTTCTTTGCCATATACAACAGCCATGTTTTTAACCTTGTTCTTCTGAATATTCAGTCTCTCTGTCTCATTCAGCTCCTCTGCCACAAAACCCATAAAAGAGTTGTCTGGAGTGTGGGCTGCCAAGGACAAACAAAATAATTGGCAATACAGTGTTTCAAGTCCATTACAAGAGTCAAACAAATAAATAAAAAGGTAGCCAAAGTGCAGCTGCTGTGAAGATTTGTGGTGCTGTGCACGTGGACGGTACAGAACAAAAGAGTGTGGCAGGAATTCAGGGGAAGCGAAGCTCATTGTTTTTCTCAGCAATTTGTTATTACATTAATCTGGTGGACTAAAGGGAAACGCAGGAAATGGTGCACTCGCTGGGGTTGAGGATGCTTCTCTTGTATGATGCTGTTAACTCCTGATCGGGCGACTTGATGAGTCACATCTGCGCGGTCGATGATGACAGTGCAACTTCATTATTTCAGTAAGCTGCACAAAACCGCTGCTATAATGTCCCCACAGCTGTCCGCTTTCAGGAAGTCAATCAGCATGAATGCTAGCAGTCACAAAGGAAGTCTGCTGCAGCGGGGATTTGCAAAGAAACTGTATTTTTCAGAAACTCAATTAAAGCTGACAACTTTTGGTATAAGACTTTGTGATAACAGCAAGTGTTTTGGCTACAGACGGTTTTGCTCATTGTCACTGAATTAATTGGAGACAAACATCAGAAAGTTTCTTTTGCTACAATTTTCACCAAAAAGTGTCATGAATGTGCGTGTGTGTGCTTGTGTTTTTGCACCTTTATGTTTGGGTCTTTGTGGGTATATGTGTGTCTGCATCCCACACAGGAGGTATTACACATCTGTGCAGGCCCAGCTGTACTGATTAGTTTCCTGCCTGCTGCTGTAAAGGCTCGCCTGTGACAACCTGAGGTCTTTATTAGCTCACGGTGTGCTCACATTTTAAGTTTAAAACATTAACTCACTGGACACTGTATTAGGTACGCCTTGCTAGTACTGGGTTCGGCTCACTTGCTTTCTGAACTACATTAATTCTTCAGGGCACAGATTCAACAAGATCCTGTAAACATTCCCCAGAGATTTGTGTAGGGTAGCCTCAGTTTTCTGTTCTTAGCTGACAGGAGGGGCATCTTATGTGGGCCCATGTCCAAGGTTTGATGATTTGTGAATTCAGAGATGCTGTTGTGTATACCTTGGGTGTAACAAGGGGTTACTTAAGTTACTGTTGCCTCCCTATTAGCTCAATAGGGGGGCGATTGTGGCTCAAGAGTTGGGAGTTCGCCTTGTAATCGGAAGGTTGCCGGTTCGAGCCCCGGCTCGGACAGTCTCGGTCGTTGTGTCCTTGGGCAAGACACTTCACCCGTTGCCTACTGGTGGTGGTCAGAGGGCCCGGTGGCGCCAGTGTCCGGCAGCCTCGCCTCTGTCAGTGCGCCCCAGGGTGGCTGTGGCTACAATGTAGCTTGCCATCACCAGTGTGTGAATGTGTGTGTGAATGGGTGGATGACTGGATATGTAAAGCGCTTTGGGGTCCTTAGGGACTAGTAAAGCGCTATATAAATACAGGCCATTTACCATTACCATAGCAATCTAGTCATTCTATTCTAACATCAACAAGATATTTTGCCCCGGAGGACTACTGGATATTTTCTCTTTTTTGGACTATTTATTCTCTGTAAACTCTGGAGATGCTTGTGAAGAAAAGTCCAAGTAGAGTTACTGCCATGTGATTGGTTGAGTAACTATTTTGCAGTAACAACAAGTTGAACAGGTGTATCTAATAAAGGGTTCATGAGTGTATATATCACACACATATGTGCATCAAAACAACTTAAAGCATCTGTAAATTCAAGCAGACGTTGACTTTAGACTCTCAATCTCAGTGAGAACAAAGATCGTAGAGAAATAAGCAGCCCACATACGGAACATGGTCATGTACTGCTGGCCATGAAGGTTCCAGTAACCCCAGTTCGTCCTGTAGCCATGCAGAGTTGCATACTCCTCGTGGTTGTAGGCAGGCTCTGTACCGAAGGTATCAATCACTCTTATGTGGCATCTGGGACAAAATAAGAGATACAATTAGCCTGAATTAGAACAAAGCTGTCTCTTGCATTTATTTGTCTCCTCTAGCTGAGTGAAAAACAATACATTTAGCCTTTTGTACTTTGCCAGAACAGCACATGTGCATACAGTGAGATTGAGTCTAGAGAAACATGAAGAAAAAAAATCTAATTTTGAGTTATGGGAGCTAGTCTGAGTACTCTAACACAGTCTGGGTGTCAGAGTCTTGGTTTGTAAAGCTGTCAGTAGTGATAGATGTCCACGTCCCCAGCCATCACCCCCAATAAGCAGAGATCACACACGCCTCAAGGTGAGACAATAGGAGCTTAAATAATAGACTTGTTTTACAGCCACCACAGGACACGCTGCTGTAACGGATCATGATATGGTATTGGTCCATCCTGGCCAGAATCTGAAGAAATAAATTTTAGGGCGAGGCTTTTTTTTTCCATGTGCAGGGCTTTGACTAGAAAATGCGTCAGGTTCTCTCTGATAATGTCAAAGCAGCAGTGAGTGGATAAACATTACACCGCTTTGACTGCATCAACAGAAAAACAAAATAATTATTGTCCTCTAAGATCAAACTAAAATAGAACATTTAGCTAACAATGACAAGCTAAAGAGGAGAGAATTACTCATCAGCACTTTATTCGGTGTAAATATTCACACTGGGAAGTGGAAGAAGCAGTTCGATGTAATGAAATTGGAGACGTTTTATCAATAGCTTGCATCTCTAATCAGTGTCAGGGCTGGAGAGGCAATCAAAGTATTGGCCTGTCACTTTGTCAGGAGAGGACTATTGGTCGATCAGCCGACCTTGAACTGATGCTGACTGGAATCAGCGTAGGCTTTTGATTTGAGAATTCTCAAAATGCAGCAGAATCAACATTCATTGCTGTGAAATGTGTCTGGGTGCTACCCACTTATTTCATAAATACAACACCCTTGTCCTCTTATGCATTCAGAGTAAAATATGGGATGAAAAAGCCCAGATGATTGTCATCATTTACATACGACTATAGCTTGAGTGTTTTGTTTTTGTTTCCTTTTTCATTAATCAATTTTGTGACGAAATTTGCAATTTGCATTGAAAGCTGTTTTTTTTATCGCCTGTTTGGTTTAAAAATTGAGGATTCACTTGTATACCATGACTGCTTCAGCACTGCAAAGCTGGAAGACAAGGACAAAAACTTTGCCAACTGCATTTACTGTCCTTTGATGCTCTGCTGAATTTGTACGTTTGTCACTGACAAAGAAATGGACAGTCTCTAATTTCATGGCAGTTTGATTTTAATGGAGAAAGGCAGAATATCAAAAAATTCAGAAAAAATGAACATTACATAAAAGGTATACATTGATTTGCATGTAATTTAAATAAGTATTTGATCCCCAAACATAACATAACTTAGTACTTGGTGAAGAAACTCTTGTTGGCCAGCACAGTGGTAAAAACGTTTCTCACCAGGTTTGTAACCATCTCAGGAGGGATTTTGGTCCGCTCCTCTTTACAGAAGCTCTCTAAATCTCTTAGATTTCTTTGCTGTTGCTTGGCAACTCAAAGCTTTAGCTCCCTCCACAGATTTTCTAATGGATTAAGGTCTGGAGACTGGCTAGACCACTCCACGACCTTAATGTGCTTCTTCTTTAGACACTCCTTTGTTGGGTCATTGTTCTGTCTTCTGTGTTGTGGCTGATGGGAGGAGGTTCTCATCCAAACTTTTCCATCTTATTTTGGCCTCTCAATACAGTGAAGTTATCCTGTACTCTTAGCAGAAAAACAGCCCCAAAGCCAGTTTCCACCTCCATGTTTGATTGTGGGGATGGTGTTCTTTGAGCCATACTCTGCATTTCTCTTCACGGCAGATCAAGTTGATGCCAGCGAGCTTGATTTTGGTTTCATCTGACCACAGCACTTTCTCCCAAGTCTAAGTCATTTAATTCACTCCCAAACTTAAGGTGGGCCTGTTGATGTGCCTTCTTTAGCAGGGGAACCATGTGCATGATGTAAGATTTCAGTCCATTACAGCGTAGTTTGTTACCAACGTTGGTGACTGTGGTCCCAACTGCCTTAGGATCAATAACAGCTCCTCCAGTTTTGGGCTTATCCACCACCTTTCAAATGATCATCATCACCACAAGAAGCAAGATTATGTATGTACACCCGGCCGAGGGTGATTGATGATCATTTTGGGTTTTTTCCACATTTCCAAATAATCGCACTAGTTGTCATTTTCTCACCAAGCTTCTTCCTGATGGTCTTGTAGCTCATTCCAGCCCTGACACCCTCTGACAGGTCTTTGGTCTTGCCCGTGTTGGTGTATAACTTTTATGTAATTAGCTTTCACTGGATTTTTCATTGATATCCCGTCTCTGTCCTTGAATGAAAACTATCATAAAAATTAGAGACTGTTCATTTCTTTGAAAGTGAGCAAATTTACAATTTCAGCAGGGGATCAAATAATTATTTCCCCCACTGTAGGGAGTGAACCCGGGGCTCCTTGATCGGTGTTTAAATTTCTGTTAACCAACAGGAGACCCCCCCCACCCGCCTGCCCTCAGATCTTGGTAAATAAACAGAAATTAATATTTTGATAGACACAGAAAAATAAAGCATAAAGAACTGACTTGTGCTTCCTCAGTGAAAGACCCATGAGCTGCTTCATTTGCTGCAAACCATGGTAGTCTGTGTAGATGAGGTCAAAGGGCAGAGGTCCCGTCAGTGGGCAGCTTCCTCTTCCTGGAGGTACACCCAAAAACCTGCACACAGGTCAGATGGGCTTTCATCATCACACTGAGCCAAACAAATTAAAACCCACGAGAGTTGGCACAAATAACAAAGTTTTGGACATTTCACCAACACTGTCCTGTAGCTAACCGCAGCATTTCTTCTGCTGATGTTTTCCAATATTGCCTTCTTTCATCATGTTTTCCCATGATGTATTTTTTTTCCTTTCAGTTCTCTGAAATTCTCCTTTGTGTTAAAGTATCCTTGCTAACTAAACTAATCAAAAAATAATAAGAAGCCGGCTCCCAGAAAGCACTGCAGCTCCAGTAATATTCCTGCAGAGGAAACTTCGAGCTTATAAGATGGCAAAGATGTGTGCATGAGTGAGAGGAAGAGAGAGTGAATGAAAGAGCCCAATCACGTCGTGAAGCATGTCAGCGCTCTCGGTGAGACGGCGCAGCTATTCAAGCATACAACAAAGAATTTAGCACTACCAGGGAGCAACGTCTCGCAGTGGGGAGCCACCCAGTTTGTCTGCAGGCTTGTTCCAGCTCACACACCAAAGCACACATATTACCCAAAGCAAACACCACATTCATTCGACACCTATGAAGGGGTGGTTGCATTACGCATGTGCAATCTGCCATACTCATGATGATGAGGGGCTTCAGATCTTTTACCTTCAGCCTTAACGTGCACACCTTCTGTCTGTATTTTTAAATGTCTGCACCACATTAAGATGCCTGTCATTCTGCTATTCTGCAGCTTGATCAGCCTTGATATGAAAAATCTGCTGCCTGAATATAAATAAATAAATAAAACACAAAAATCAGGCTTAAATAAAATCGGAGAATGGCAATTACAAAAGAGCCTTTTGGAAAAGGAAAGACAGAAGATGTAAATTTGGTGTCTGCTATCACAAAGTGCTATCTAACTTCAGAGCACCCGGCTTTCAGCTGGGATCAAGGTTGCACTTTGTTCGAGAAAAAAAGCAATTAAGCGCGCCTATTTTCATTACAAAAGGAAAGATCCATTTCGTCAAACTTCGGCAGTTCTGAAGACCGACGCCACAGTACAAAACAGCGCGGAAGAAAAAAAAGACAGTGTAATTGGATGTGAAGATTTGTAAAATCATCTGTATACTAAAGAGATCTCACTGCCTGTCAGGATAATGTGACATGAAACCATCTGAAGGCAGTTTGCTGAGAGAATAAACTCTGGTATAAGATACTCGGGTATGCATTCTATATTCATCCCAGACTAGACACACACACACACACACACACACACACACACACACACACACACACACACACACACACACACACACAAATCTAAATATATATCTTTTAAAATGAAATGGTACAATAGAATAAAACTAACCATTCACCTTACAAATGTAATCAGATCAAGTTTTGACACATTTGTCTCTTGAATTCATCAATAATCCTGTTCAGCTTTATATTTGTTACAGTCCAGTGAGAGCAGATTTTTCATGATTACTTTTGACAGATATATTTGAGAACAAAGCATAATGAGACAAAAACTTGTCTATTTTATACACAGACATTTTAATGCTCAGTCCTGCAGCACTAATCCATCTATTCAGATTGCGGGGAAGAAGCACAGAATCACAGATTTCTCTCACCCTTGCCACCTCTTTCAGTCATCCATCCAATCACCAAGTTGTTCCCCAGACAGTGTGTCCTGGGATCGCTCTGGGGCATCCTCCCAGTGGGACATGCCAAAAAAAAAAAAAAAAAAAATCTTTGAAAGCCTTTAGGAGGCATCTTTTTTTCTTCTTTTTTTTCTTTTCTTTTTTTCTTTCTTTTTCTCTTTTTTTTTTTTACTTTTTTTTTTTTTTCTTTTCTTTTTCTTTTTCTGCCAAATACTTTATGTATAATCTGGATTTTTGTCAAAACTTTTGTAAAAAAATTCGTAGATGCACTGATTCAAAGCTACTAGACTAGACTAGTTTTATAATCCAGGTCTGGAGCGAAAGTTGTTACTGTCTACTGATCTCTGCAGCAGCACTGAACTGTGAAGCCCCACTCAGGCTGTGTTACAGGGCCACGGTGTGTTATAGTTTGTTCAACATGGAGGTCCACTCGTAGGGCCGTCCAAACCAAACAGAACTTGTGCTCTACTCTCTGTGGGGGAATGGAAGAGTGTGAGGAATTAACATGCTTGTGTGTGTCTGAGTCTGTGTGTGGTGCATGGACTGATGGTGTATCTGGAAGTGCTCCTAGTTTAGCACCTTTGCATGTTGGGTGAGAGTTTCTGGTTCCAGAGAATAACACTGGGGGTCTAATGGATGTTTGTGCATCAGCATGGGGAATTTGTTAGGGATCAACTATATGCTAGTCATCCTCTAGTACTGATGTTTTGGTTTCTCAAAAAACCCCACAAAGTGATGTTTATATATTTTTGATGGGCGGGTTAAATGTCATGTCTTACACTAAAATTAATAAAGAATGGTTAGTTTATGGCTAATATTTGTGTGTTGCATGTTTTTAGGCTTGACATGGTATTGATATTCTCCATTTGAATGTTTTAAAGAAAACATTTCAGAAATATATTCAACAATTTTGTTTAAACGCTTCAGTATCTATCCATATAAGTTTTTATTTTCTTTTAAATTTCGTGCCTGTGTTATTATATTTTCAGGTTGTATGTTAGCCCATATCTCCTATTCTAATGAACACAATATCCCATGAACCTCTGGTGAATTTCTTCACACTTGGACCAAATGTTCTCTTTGACTTAAGGATGAACTGATCATAATTCATTATTTTGTTATATCTTGACATTAATTTATTAATGATTCAGTCTAAAGGGATGAAATGACAAGTTACTACAGCCACAAACTTCAATAAAGGAAACAAACTAGTCTTATTTTTTTTTTCTTTAATTCAATCTGTTTTGACAATATAGTGTATGTCCTTCACTGACATTCTCAGTCACCTGAGGAGTTGCTCTGCTGTTGTGCCTTATACATTGCACTACTACAGAAGCCATTGACATTAAATCATCAAATATGAAATGTCCACCATGCTAACCTTGTTATCCATCCATCCATCTGTGACCAAAAAAGACCAACTGGAGCACAAAGTGATCACAACAAGTGTGGCTAAACGCCACTCACTTACTGCCATGGACTGCCACCAAACACACTAAACTGTAACAAATTACAGCAAAGCAAAATAACAATGTGCTTCGATGGAAGGGCAGCACAACAACCCAGCTAAAACGCACTAAAGAGAGTTTGCTCAGTCACAGTAAATACCTTAACAAAAAAAACAAAAGAAGAAAAACCAAAAAAGAACCAAACAAAAAAAAAAATCCTCTGATGTTTAGGCTTGCTAAAAGAGTCCAAAATATCCCGGACGAGCCCCCATTTATGTTTCAAGCCGGCTCAAAAGCCACAATGTAAAGTGGAGACAAACACCAGACTTTGTAAAAACATTGGTTATATTTTAAATTACTTAATGATCTCATCTAAAAATGACAGCCAAGAGAGCGTGGCGAGATCTGGCGTGAAGAGGCGCCTCCCCTCCAAGCTGATCTTTGGCTTTTATCCGCCTCTCATCAGGTGTAGACAATCAGCAATTAAGCCCAGGCAAAACCCCAAACTCTCAAACTGCCCCTGCAAGGAAAGCAAGGGTTGTAATGGGGCATATAACTATATTTAGCGTCTAGTTGTGTACTGAATTTAGACTAATCAGTGCCAACTTTTATACATTTGCAATTGCATAGCTTACTGGAATTAATATATGAATGAATTATTAGTATCAGCTTTATTGGCCAGCCTTATAGATGCATTAATACATACAGAAACATTTACAGATTATCCAGGGTTGTGATTATTTCCGGAAATATACTGTATTTTGGTCACTGCAAACAAAACCTTCTTCCAATGAGGTGAAGAAGTCTAGTGGCAGAAGAAGGCACATCTTGGGGAGCTACGAAAGGCGAGGAATGTCATCTACTTTGCTTAGTACATGTAAATGAGAGTGAGAGTCAGCATGAGTGTGTAATGTATGTGTGTGACTATGGAGACTGTAGTTATGCTACAGGGTATACCTCTGTGACCCATTCACATGGTTAATAAAACATTCATAGAAGCAGAGAAATGTTATGGTTTGTGCATATGTGTCTGTGTGTGTCTGTGTGAATGTATGTGTAGGCAATCGTTTGTATGTCCTTGTGTCTGTGATGTTGGGCCTCCTGCAGTGACCCCACGGAGTGCACCATTCTGTCCACAAACAAAGAGCCGGCTGTTTCCCCCCGACTTCAACTGCGAACTGCCCCAGCACTGCTGACCGTTTACCGCCGAGCTAACCAAATATTTCCCTTTCTGCTCTGAATTTGTCTCAATAAATAGATTTGCGATTTGGGGTTTTCTTTCTCCTCTGGCTCTTTGCTTTTGATACAAGACTCTTGAACTCACAGGTGGCCACATACATACAGAGACCAAAGTGGGACATCTTGTTTAAAAAGTGGAGGACAGGACTTCACTTCTCATAATTTCACCTCTTTTGAGATATTGACAGTGTGTGGGGAAAAGGAACCTAGAGTACACCAGACCTCTGTGGGAATATTGCTTCATGTTTAATTGACATGTTTCAGATTCACTTTGGTTCACTTCTGTCTTCACAGCCTGTGGCTTAGAAAGACGTATTGTGCTTAAGATCTCACTGACTGACTATTTTCTCAGAACCTGACTCTGACCACTTGACAGGAGGGCTGATCGGTGATTAAGGAAAATAAATGGAAATGTGTGTGGTGTGTTTTAAACTCTTGCAGGATTAATGTTCTTTCCCAGGTCTGACATGCAGCCGTTGTTCTGTCTTTTTCCACCTCTGAATGGCCACATTATTCACTGTTAGGAACATCTATGCCTACAGTGTATCTCAACTAATATCTAATAGCTTAGACATAATAATGATAATAATGTTGTTAGTGTGTGTTTGTATGCAAATATCAATTACCCAGTCACCAGTAATTGTCTCCATTCTTTTTTTTCTCCGAGGCTGTCATTGTGTATTCATTCACACAGTCTAAACTCCAGTTATTTTCCACATAGTGCAAAGCAAACAGCTCTGCATTCAGACACCAAGAGTGCAAAATATTCTAGAAAGAGTGTGATTTAAGCTGCGACTGGTGGTGTTGTGTTTACTCTGACGCCCATGATATTCATTACAGGCTGCGCTGTGTGCTGCTACTTCCTGAACACGTCCCATAGGTCCATGACCTTGACCTATACAGGCTGCCTTGAAACCCCATTGGGCTGTAGCCAGGATGGAGGAAATTGCACTGTGAGATTGATTAGCTAAATCCTTTAACTATTCGGATTTCACAATGGGGCCTGAGTGACTGCACCTTTGGTAGGTGACTGCATCAAACAAAGAAGGGAATGTCCGGCAGACCCCACTGTGTTTTTGTTGCTTTATTCCAAAGTTCAAGTGATATTTAGGGTTAATTCGGTGTGTGTAAGTTGTAGCATACTTCTTAATGTTACAGCAATCTTAAACTTATGTGTAAAGCAAATCAAAAAGCACTTAGTTTTTTTATGTAGTTCTTAGATTGTATTTTAAGTTCGTTCAGTCATGATCTATAAGTGTAAAAAAGAAAAAGTTAAGTACCTCTGGTTTATCCTGATTTTTATCAAGATAAAAAAGGACCTTCCATCATAAAGACTGTTAAAAGGTTTAGTGTGTCAAATGTAACAGAAATGGGATCTGCACTTAGATCTAATTGATCTGAATCCAATGTAAGTCAGTAGAAGCAAGACAGAACACGTCTGTGTAAAGGACAAGGAGGCAGGTGGTGATGAAGGTGAAGGTGCAAGGAGTAGGTGTAGTGAAGGTGGATAAGTTTAAATATCTGGGGTTCAACAGGGTAGAGGGTGGGCAGCAGCAAGAAGGTTTACAAGAGAATACTGAGACCTGCTATTATGTATGATTTGGAGACGGTGGCACTAACAGGAAGACAGGAGGCCAAGCTGGAGGTGGAAGCTCATGGGAGTGACCTGGTAGTGGAGGAGGCATCCTAATCAGAAGCGCGAACAACCTCAACTAGCTCCTTTAGCTATTTTGCAACAGATAAATGTTAAAAGAAAATTAAGTCATTATTTGGTTAAATAGCTCTGTGATGCAATGGTGACATTTAGTCATCCTTTGAGGATCGTTGTTAAAGGGGGCGCCTGTCTCCCTTTCAGTAAGTAAGTAAAATATTCATTCATGTATGTTCTCCCCGTGTCTGTGTGGGTTCTCTCCGGGTACTCAGACTCCCAAAGACATGCAGTTAGTGGGGTTAAGTTAACAGGTCATTCTAAAATGGCCCAGAGGTGTGAATGGTTGTCTGTCTGACCGCCCTATGGCAGCTGGGATAAGCTCCAGCATAATCATCACTTCCAGAGAACTGTTGTTGATGCAGGACAGTTTATGTTTTATACATGATTCCCTTTGCTGTGGTTCGCCAAGATGAACTCTTTCCTGGCACAATCATTTCTCTGGTCTTCATACTGGTATGCGCCTTCTGGCTCCAAATGCAATCTCAACAGATGAAAAGAACATAGATGCAGGTTAGAAACGCACTAGCCTTTTATGTGCCATCAAAAGAAAATCAGAAACACCAGAGCAAGCAGTCGCCCCTGTCAGTCAGTCAATAAATTACTTCTGTACAACTCAATATGACGGCACTAAACACAAAACATTTTCTCAGAAGTAGTGAAATGCATGTGTATGTGAAGACCAATGAATAAAAATCCTTTAATTGAAAGCCCACCTAAGGTCAATGGCAAACACACAAAATGCAATCTTTAAGATTTGAACAATAATAAGCATCTCAAAGCTCTTTCTTCCTACATGATGCCTGTCATCAAAGTGAACAAAAGCAATGAAAATCTATTTCTAAAGATCATGTGTGATTAAAATGGCACTAAAAGAAAACCCACCGGTCTGGTGAAACAAGTTTTAAGCATTTCTTTGAGAAAAATAAAATTGTTAGCAGTTGGAGTCAAATCCATGACCTTACATTTCACCATTCTTTTACTACCTGGCTCAGAAGCAAATAACGCACAACGCAGCATACACATACACACAAATACCTGCATAACAAGAGCCATCGATCTTTCTTTGGACAGAGAACATATTTAGTCAGCATGGCAGCCTTGTGGAAACCAGCGTGGCAGCTGGTTCCTCAACAGTGGACGGGAATAATGAGCAGGAGAGGGTCAGCCAGCGATACTTAAACTGCAGTTTCATCAGTCGATGATACACACCCAAGCAAGTCGGTGCTTACACAAACAAAAGGCTGTTTCACTAAAGCTGTGTTTTCACTCTATACTCCTTCAATTGAAGTATGCAGCCCGGTGGATAGAATCCACCAAAACCATAATCAGGCAACAAATGTACAATAAAGTAAACTTTTCAGATACTAAATAGATTGTGAGGCATTTCACAGATTCATGAAAACCAAGAGAGAGCTGAGGATGATGTCTGTAAACATGACTAACACACAATGACAATAACAACATAAAGCTTGTTCACAGGTTCACTCATGAAGATCCGTAGCAACTCGTCTGCCTGCGATGCTGGTTTCTTTGAGCTGCGTGTCTATTCGGTGTCAGACTTCATTTCATCACTTCCTACCAGTGCAGGTATCTGACCATGTTGACCCTTTTTTAAAAGTGATTGCTTGGACTTTTGGACAAGGAATGAACCAAAATTCATCTTCATGTTTCTTAAACGGCTACAGGAAATGTTCGAGTGTAGTGAGGTTCTACTGCATGGATTTCTCCTCATTTCTCTGCATCATTGCTTTACATAACAATATAAAGTTCCTTGAGACAACTGTTGTTCTCGTCATTTGGCGCTATATAAATAAACTGAAATGAATGGAAATTTTTCCCTGCACTATGAGTCATAGTGTGTTCAGTAAAGACATGAACACAATCTGTTAGTTCATGTCTGACCTTCAGTGTGGCTTAGATGGAAATTCAAGTAATTTAAAAAAAAAAAAAGAAAAAGAAAAGAGAAGAAAGAAAAAAAAACCAAATGTTTCTCTGCATTTTTCTCTGGTGCCATAAATCTAAACATTAATGCATTTCTATGGGGCTGTATGTATAAGATCATATGTATATGAGAAACTAATGACCTCAGTTTCTTCCTGAGGCATCTCCGTACACATACATACAGTACATTCTTGCTTTAGCAAGAGTGGACCATTATTATAGCGTTAGGTGTAATCAAAATAAAAAGTAGAGCATTTCAGACTTTGTATATCATCATAATTAGAAGCAGATGTGACTGTTTATTTAAGGAACATTTCAAGGTGTGATCAAAAGCCTCGACTGATGTCAACATTCCCAAAAGTGGACCTTTACAGACTGTAGTGGAACTAAAGAACACAAAGGAACGTCTTGATGCATTCTGATGCATTCTGGGAGACTGAAGAAGTCACTTGGATGAGTGACGAAACGTTTCTCCCACAAAAAAACAATACGTCCAGATGAACAGATTAAACTTTTGGAGGTAAACACAAGGGAACTTAACTGAAGTTAAACGAGTCACTTCCTGAGCTGTGAATCTACACTATTTGTTAGACTTAAGACATTAAGTAGATTAGAATACTGTAAAACGAACAAACTCCATATAAATGTATGGGACGTTTTCCTCAACATTTCTCCATAACACTGAATTTTGTATCATTCTTATTTGAATCTATGTGGTCATGAAGTGTATATTTTTTTAATATTGTATTTCTACTGTATTGTGTTTCTAAAATTTATTTATTTTTAATCTGAAGACTCAAATAATTATTAAGAAAAATCTGCACTGCAACTCAAAACTTAATAGCTGTTCTAAGATCAGCACTGTTAAGAGGTAAAACTGAGATTTCTACTAAATATTTCTACAGTGCACATTAATGGCGTAAACTATCATAACCAAAAATAACTAAAAATTTACAGTCATGCTATCAGAGCTATTTGACTGTACGTTAAAACTGTACATAAGCTTCTGAGTCTGAAAAGGGAAGCCAGCGCTGGAGCGTCTTGTACCTGCATTCTTTCTGACGGCCAGCAGGTTGCGAACAATAGTTCAATTATATGGAGTACAAGCTCTTGGCTCCTTTGATCTATGACCTTAGAAAAAGCTTTTCTGATGAGTTTATGGACTTAGATCCTAGTTTCCACCTCATTTTGTACATTATAATCCCCTTTAGTATCAAAAATCTGACTACATCATGGTAAAAATGGGTGTACAGTTTCAACTGTGTGCGTGTACAGATTCTTTAAAGGTCTCAGTTAGATTTAGCGTCACGCCTGGTTTCAACATGGTGACAGCCAAAATACAAAACACAACAGCTCGAGGCTCGCCTGAAACGGTGGCTCACTCCATCGATTGTGGCTCAAGAGTTGGGAGTTCGCCTTGTAATCGGAAGGTTGCCGGTTCGAGTCCCGGCTCAGACAGTCTCGGTCGTTGTGTTCTTGGGCAAGACACTTCACCCGTTGCCTACTGGTGGTGGTCAGAGGGCCCGGTGGCGCCAGTGTCCGGCAGCCTCGCCTCTGTCAGTGCGCCCCAGGGTGGCTGTGGCTACAATGTAGCTTGTCATCACCAGTGTGTGAATGGGTGGATGACTGGATGTGTAAAGTGCTTTGGGGTCCTTAGGGACTAGTAAAGCGCTATATAAATACAGGCCATTTACCATTTTCCATCTTTTATCTAGTGAATAGTGAACATGCGCTAGAGCATGAAAATGAGTATCAAATTCCACGAAAAAGGCCAACAATCAAAATATTTCACTCTGAGGTAAACGTGGTGCGCAACTAGTCAATTAAACAACACTGCTGTCACAGGACCGTGCTCCTAGCATGACTTAAAACCGTGACATTAATTTTTACTCTATATAATAGCCACTACATACACACATACTGAGCCACAGATTTGCACGCTGCTTCGTGTGGTTTCACTCACCGGTACTTTGCATGAGTACGTCTCTTAGATTTCACTGCAGGAGTTTCAGTATGAATTACGGCCTGTATGGGCTCTCATAGTGTAATGCTGACATGCATTAATGTGAGAGCAGATGTATTACAGTGACTGAGTGCAGAGCTGTATGCGAGTCTGCTCCTCATACATCCACTAATGCCGCTGCTGTTCAGAGGTTTAATTGGATATATGCAAATCCAGGGAAACTTTAAGAGAAGAGTAGAGGGATTTAAGTGCATTAACGGCCTAGGAGTGCGGAAATGAGAGTGCAAACATACTGTAACTCGCATACAGTATGCGCATTAGTACAGAAACAACTCTCTCCATCTCCCTCACACACAAGATTAGAGGATAAGGCTGGCATTAGTTTTATCTTTTTTCATGATTAGCAGCAAATCCCATGAAAAGACCGAAGCCACCGATGAATTCCCCCTAAGTGCTGTCTGTGCAGCCGCAGTCTATCATATACAGCTCCACTATCAAACATACACAACATAAAACAAGATTTTGTTTAACACAATTTTGTTTCCACCTCATAAGCAGGCGGTACATCCATGAGCATGCTCAGTGACGCCTTCCTAATATAGAAGTATTCTTCAAATGCAGTTGCAGTTATAGAAAATTGCATGCCACATTCTTCATAATGAAGGAATATGCACAAAGATGTAGATCACATCTGGACAACTTATAATTATAAGAAGGATAATATCATTTAAAAATAAGATAAAATAATCTCTGCATACATTGTTTTGCACACGCACAATGCATTTGAGCTGCACTGCAAAGAAGATTTGGGTTTTAATGGGCCACTCAGCTTTCATAGAGCACGAATAAGCTGTGAGATAAGGACGGCATAAAAGGAACACTGCAAAGTGAAGAACAAAGGTGCAAGACTTGCATAAATTTACTCCTCTTGACAACCACCACTGGGCACAATTTCTCTGTTGCACAGCTGGCCACTGGCACCATAACAAATCAACAGTTTGGGGAAAGGAAGAGAGCCAGAGAAACAAACGAGGGAAAGAGACTTCACGGTCACATTGTGCTACTTCTTAAAGGGTGCATATGTCCAGCAGGGAGGGGAATTGGCTGAGGCAGATTTTCAGACACATATGAGGAGCCGAGCCTGCGAGCGAGGAGGTTGCCAAGGGCTGCAGGGCAGCTGGGAAGAGGGCTCACAGTGTGAGGGGAATGACATGGGCCACTCTCTCTGTAAAGCTGGCCTGGCAGAGGGGAATGGGGTCTGGCATGCTAATCAACCACTTGAGGCAGGAGGAGGAGACAAATACTCAGATGTTGTTTCTGTTATGATCATAAACAGCTGATGTGCCACTTTGATGTGCACTGTCTGAGTCAAACTTCCTGTTCAAACGGCTAATGAAAATATGGCGGCTGTCACGGCACATAATAAACACTTTCCTCATATTCATGTTGAACAGCTGTGTGAATGTATAAATATGACTTTCTCTCATAGTCTGCAAAAATAAAACTGTTAAACATCTGTTGTTTTTTTTTCTGGGGAAAATATCAATAATAAAAAACAGCTGAGTCCAAATCCTGCAGCTCACTTGTGGTTTCTCCCCATTTTTAATTTTATTTATTTATTTATTTATTTTAAACCCACACTTTTTATTCTTGGCGTACTTTGAGCTGTCAAAATCACAAGCGAACGTATTCTTCTTGAAAGTGTCCTCGTGCTGCAAAAATTATAACAGCCATGGATGTCTAGGGACATAAAAATCTGTGGGAAAATCTGTTCAAATCTGGTTTGGCCTTTAAAAAATTCAGTGAAAATATGTAACGAGAATTAACAGCTCGGGTTTCTAAGACTCTGTTTCTCCGCAGGTTGCACTGATTTTTAACCTTGTCCGCATCAGTTGCCATCAGTTATTCATTTCATCACATTAGATCAGGGTTGTCAAATTCATTTTACACTGAGGTGCAATTTTAACAGTACGTCCGAGTTTTTTCTACCTAATAGAGAAATGCTGCTTTACTACATTGAGGAAATATCCCTGAAGTAGATTAATAAAATTACAGAAAAAGTTCTGGTAGCTGGAGGTTTTTGTTAATTCATAGAAAATGTTCTTATTTTTATTGTGGACAAACTATTAAAAAAGAGAAAAAAACATTTCAATGTTTATCTATCACTTAGTTACTTTAGTGCAGTATGAATGGTCATGTGGGACTTTATCAGGAGGACAAGCTGTAACACTTATGAAAATACATTTAGAAGTCACAAATCGATGCCATCCTTCACAATTTCCAGTGGGCCAGATTGGAGTCTTTGGCAGGCCGATTCTGACCCACGGGCCTTATGTTTGACAATCGCTGCATAAGATATAAGTTCAAATATCATATACATTTAGTTATGACCAAAAATGTGCCGTGTGAAATGACTAGGCCAAATTATAAGCAGTTCACCTTTAAGCCCCAAAGAGTTTGGGACAAACTTCAGCCATAGCTTTTGTAAGCAGAAATGCATGAAAACCCCCCAAAACCAAAACGGGAACCTTAAAAACCTGAAGGTTCTGTCATAATCTAAATGAAGAAATATCTCACTATGGTTGCCAGACATTGAGGGGGGGAAAAGAGCTATTTTAATTTCCCTTCCTGTACCGAAGACAAATCATTATGATGCTATCTCACTGATGTCTACTCGGGCTATTTTTAACAATACTGCTGTATTGCCTTTGATCCTAAACCATAGAAACATCAATCAGAAAGCTGCTGGGTGAGAGTGCATCAGCACTTATGGAGAGGCACAACCTGAGACTGCAGTGTAACAGGAGGAGGGGGTCTTTGCCGGAGCTTCGGAGACGAAAACGCTTTGATTTCAACTTTCTTATTTTACACTTCTGAATGCCCGCTCACGTCTGCCATTAATTCGCGTTTTCGGGGTAGGCTGCTGGATTACAGACACATTTGACCCTGAATTTGACATTTGTTAAATAATTTCAAAGGGTTAGCAATCACACAATTCAGACACGTCTTCATGTTTGCAGCCAGGAACAGGGTGAAATTACCTGGCGGTTGTGTTAATGGGCTCTGTCAAGTGCACTACAGATCCAGATTAGACATAATTGATCTAGAAATGGCTATGCTTGGCATAAGCAGGGGAGCCTGAGAAAACAAACAAACAACACTGTTTCAGAAAGAGATGGACAGAGAGTGTGTCGGGAATCGTCACAGGAGATGTGTGGCAGTAGCTGTAGCTGAGGTGTATATCCTGTGGGTGGAGGACAGGGAGTCTCTTTGAAAAAGCACACTGAAATATTGGTTTTCTTCAGATTATCTCTGGATGACAACACTGCTTTGTCTGCTTACATTACCTCTCCACTCTGCTGACAGAAATTTCTATACCTGAGTGTGTAGTTGTTTCCCCTGTTTTTTTTCCCCCCCTTTCCCTCCTGTGTTTCCTAGCTCCTCAGGTGCCTAGACACCATGCTCTGTTGCAGGCTAATTACCTGTGTCGCTCTGGGAGGAGATGAGGGGAGATCCCCAAGCAGAAGAGACAGCTGTCTTTGCGCCTTTCCAAGCTACTGTAGGGCCCTCCCCTCTGTGCATGACAAGCGCCGATGTTACAGACAGAAATCATGTCAAGGCCACTTCAGCCTCCACCTCAATTAGAGCAAATCCGGGGAGGAAGAGTGACAGAGACTGCATTTCTTCTCTTGTTCTTTTAGTAATAGTTGTCTCCTTTTAAATGGATATGCCTTTTGCTCATCTTTTCATGAGACAACCTCCTGCATCAAGGCTCATGTCTTGAATTAATCTCCACATTTTTATATTTCACCACTTCCAGCATGTGATTCTGCATTTACAATAAAGAAATGAGTAAAGTTCAATATGTATTTCATTTCTATCATGTGAACTGTTTTTACCTCAATGTGCTTTGGGTGCAGACTAAACTGCTATCTCTCTGCTGAACTGGACGAGATAACCTTTTTTGATGTTGCCTTTTAGAGCATTTTTAATGCCACCATCTGATAAGGCTTGCTTTGTGTTTAATTGTGCTAACAGCCGACATTATTATTAGTTTTTGCATCCTAATTAGCAGATATTTGTGTTTGTGTGGTTGACCCGTGAAGTCTGTAGTAGAAATGGGAGTATGGAGCCAAGTATCAATAGTATTGATACCAGTGTTGCTATCGGTATCAGACTGATACTGTTGAGCTCACTTAGGCATGCTAAATTATTTTTTGGAAATAAAAAAATACATACCTCAAACATGCCCACTGAGAAAAACAGGACCTTTTATTTGTAGCCTGTAGCATATTTAAGTTTACCCAAGGTGCTTTAGGTCAGTGGTCTCCAACCTTTTTTTGCGCCACGGACCGGTTTATGCCCGACAATATTTTCACGGACCGGCCTTTAAGGTGTCGCGGATAAACACAACAAAATAAAACTAGTACCGGTACCGAAAAAAAGAAGATTTATTCATAACACACCTGAAAAGACCCAGGAAAACCAAGTTAACGATAAAAACGATAACAAAATAACTGAAAACCAATAAAAACCCTGAAAACCATACATTTCACACTCAACTCTCGCGGCCCAGTACCAAATGAATCACGGACCGGTACCGGTCCGAGGCCCGCGGTTGGGGACCACTGCTTTAGATCTTATCTTAAAACTGACTCCTTATACTGCCAAACTTTCTCTTATGTCTTTGTATACATGTGTGTTTGTGTACTCTGTGGCTACTCCAACTTCCTTCGAAAGACTAGCATGCTAGGCTAACAGATGTTTCTAAATTGGTTAAAGGGCTAATGTTAGCTGGTGATACTGTAGCTAACATTAGCTAAAGTATCACCAGTTAACATTAGCTAATGTTAGCTAAATGCTAACATTAGCATGCTAACATTCTGATGGTGACAAAATTGCTTTGAAAATTTACCAATTAGCACTAAAAGCAACCTGCTAACGTTGACTCAAAACTACACATGAAAAGTGTGACTGTCAAAGCTGTGAAAGGATAGGCACAAAAGTTCACACAAACCATCTGATATTTGAGATGTTTCAGTCACACTAACAGGAAGTGCTGATGGTGCCACACTGGAAAAGGCTTTCTTGTACTGCCAAGAGACCTAGGTAAAAATATCATTAGGATGATACGCACCCCTGCCACCTAACAAAGTCTAGATGATAATTATGAATGCCTGTGCCATCTGTTGTTCCCCCATCTTCTTGGATAAACATTAAGAGACAGAAGCAGGTTTTCAAAGTTATAATTTCCAGGTAGTCAATAATAAAAAACAACAGATAAAAAAGATAGAATAATTACAGTTTATATATATTTATTAATTCAGCATCTACTCTTAAGAAGGAGTGATCAGTGCATCTTTCAGCACAAAAGAAAAAGACCACAATGGAGCACCTGCAGGGAAAGTAAACAAGCGTCTGCCTAAAAATGTACCATGGGAGGATAATTGATTTGTCTGAGCAGGCCAGTAAATGGAAGATGCCAGCCAAAGTCGCCACACAATGAAGCCACCAGAGAGCACGGATGTTGCTAATCAGCTGTGTGATACAAACCAAAAGCGGGCTTCCCACTGTAACTGAATTCCCAATATGGCTAATAAGCCTATCAGAGAGAGTGCTGAACATATGCAACAGGCCTGTCCACATAAGCACCACAGCAGGCCATGCAGTGATATTAAGCTCTTTGGGTGGAAAAGAGGAGAGTAGGAAATGTAAATAGATCCATGCCTGAGGGAATCTGTGGGAGCGCAACCCACATAACGATCTGTCAATTTAATAGCGTGTGGGAGAGTAAAAGTACGGGATGGAGAGAAATGTTCTCCTTTTCTGTTCATTAATCGTCACAGAAAGGGATTGATGGATGTTCGGCGTCTGTCATGGCCAAATTTTAAAGGCTGTGGAAATGGAGAGGGAGATCTAAAAATTGCCATATTTTGGGGAGTTGCGTCCAAGAAGCGCTAATTTCAGTTCTCCATTATCTTTTCTCAATGACTGACCATTTCATTTGCTGATTACTGAAATGGTAAGTTAAAAAAAGAAGAAGAAAGAAACTCAAATATAAGCACACACTGGACGCACAAAATATGAGCTGCTTGAAAGAATCGTCCATAACCCTTGCTAATGTCTCTTTGTGAGTCTCTTGCAGGACTCATGCAATTTTCAAAACATTTCTGATGCTGTTCCCAATGGAGACGAGACTGCGGTGATTCAAGCTGCCATGACACCAATTAGTGGGGTAAATAATGGCATGGAAAACAGACGCATTCCCACAGCGGCTTTCCCACCTCACTGATCTCCCTAGTATTTTCAAAGTGGCTTTTCTTCACAGCCTGAAATTTATGATGAAAGGGCTGCACTAACTCATCAGTGCTGTTGCCTCTTCCATACAACAATGGCTCGATAACCAGTGCATATCATCATCAGGCTGTCTGCTCTGGCATCAAGCCACAGCACTGTTAACACACACCAAAAAAAGAAGAAGAAGAAGAAGAAGTAGTAATAGCAAATCCAGACTTGTTCAGTCATTTTCCTGAGCAGCCACTGTGAAGCCCGGGCAGCTCCAAAACACCACGCCACTGAGTAAATGTTCAAGCAGGCAGGACTGGACATGTCTGCTTTCTGAACTCTCCATACTACACCTCATCGCCGTGGCAACCAATAGTGTTGCTTTTAGATAAAACCAGTTCACCAGCCTGACTGCGAGACACGCTGTGTGTACACGTCTGTATGTCCTCTGTCATAGGCCCTTATGTCTGTGCAGCGAGTGACGAGCCCGTTATCACTCAGGAGTCAGTGAGCTGCGCCAGGAAGGAGGTGCACAAGCTGTAGAGATGCTGTCAAGCCCTCAGGCTGAAACAGCACTCTGCAGCAGGAGGAGATAGCTTATCTGTGTGTGGCCAAAGGTGATCGAAAACAGTGTGTAGGCAACAGCACTGGGATCGGGCTGCCGATGGCTCACAGAGCATCTAGAATGAACAACAAAGCATTTTCATTCACTTTTTTTGTTGTTTTGTTGCTTTTACGAAAGAGCAGATGACTCCCGCACAGATACCCTCACATAAGATTTTAACTGTGTGTTAAATGCAAGGTTTATATTAGCTTACCCATGCAGCTCCTTGAGAGAAAACGAGATCTTGAGGTTGTGTCCCAGCACGTGGAGGGCTGTGAGAATGTCGGCCCATTGCACCATCTCACCTAAAGGACCTCCCTTCAGCACCTTGGGACTGAAGACATCCCCAGACTCCTCTGTCAGAAAACCCACGTGGACGAGAATCTGAATGCAGAAGGTAGAGGAGAAGAGTCAAGGCAAGAGAGGAATGGAGTTGAGTGCATCACAGCACAATGTTTTTTTAATGCAATGCGTGCAGTGTTTCAGTTCTGTTACAGTAGGGAACTGGAGATTTTTTTTTTGCCCCCATCAATTTCAACTTTTGCTATTCAGACAATCTCCAGCACTGCATGGGGAATAACTGAAAGCAATTGTGAGAGCAATTTTCCTAGGTATTTTAAAATTTCACATATAAATGTATCCAGATATTAGGCATGGATCAGTGAGGTTACATTTTAAATACTGAATATGTAATGAATGAGGAAAAAAGGAAAGAAAAAGCAGGCTGGCTGCGTTTCCACACTAGGGAACCAATTCATTCAACTCTGCATGAAGCCGAGAGAAAAACTGACCTGTGCGAGGATAATTAATATGCACAACGATGCACGACTTTTAAAACTGTTTACCAGGAAGCATAGCTTTCACAGGCTATTAAATATTTTCAACAGATGGCAGCATATACTTTTCTTTTTTTTTTTTTTATTTCTCCATCACACGTGTTTTGAAAAACCTTTTTTTTTTTAAAAAAAAGATTCACAATAGATCACACATATGCTAGCTAAGTAAATTTAAACATTGCAAGCATTGCTTTGTTTCAGTTCGCAGATTCCTTTATTGTCTCCTACACTGCTAACACAAAACAGCTTGAGCCTTGAAACTGTTTAGCATGCAGAGCTGTGCCCACATATGAGCCACACATATCAGATGTGAAATCACTGCCGCAACAACAGTGCGAATTGTGGTAGGGAATAAAAAAAAACAAACAAACAAAAGATCTCAGTTTGGTGTAAGGGCGGGTGGGTGGTGTAGGGGGGGTTAATTTTATAATTTGCACAAACATTGAAAGAATAAAATAACCAAGTACGTAAACAGGACATAGTGATTATCAGCATATGTTCAACAATAACAGAAAGAAGAATGGATCCTTTGAAAAAATATTATAAATCCTTTTATTTTTTTTTAATAGACAGGGCTTCACTTATTATAATGCTTTTGAAGACAGGAATGGTTTGGTCTAGACTGAAGCATCACATTCAGAAGTGATCAAAAACAGCGTGTGGGCACAAACACTGTGATCGGGCTGCTGATCTCTTACCGAGCATCCAGAAGAAACAGCAAAGCATTTTCACTTCTGAATTGAAATTTGTGGGAATTTTCCATAATAGTGATGATGGTGGTAAATGTATAACGTGTAAGTTAAAAAAAAATTAGATTTAAAACTTTACTCTGGAGGTTTTTTTATTGGATTAAACTGATAAAACTGTAAAGTTAAAGTTTATCTAGAAAAAGCTATCAGTCTGTTTGTTTTTCCTGATTTATCCAAGTCAGGGTTGCAGGAGGGCTGGAGCCTATCCTAGCTGACTGTGGGAGAGACATGGGGTACACCCTGGACATATCACTAGTCTATCAGAAGGCTAAGACAGAAACACAGTCAATCACACTCATGGCAAATCTTGAACTGAATTAACTGAACTGGACTGTGGGAGGAAGCTGGAATACCCAGAGGGAACTTGTACAAACACAAACACGACATGCAAAGTCCACACAGCAAGTCCCCAGCTGGCCAGCAGGTTTGAAAGCAGACCATACTTCCTGTGAGGGGGCAATGCACCATCATGACACCCTCCCTTTAGATAATGATATAAGCTTGCTAAAATGTTTTGATAGTTTGGGGGAATGATTTATACAACCCTGATATCTAAATCAAGTCGAACTCCGTGTAGCTACTTGGCTTGTTGAAGCTACCCAGGTGTTAGCTGGTCTAAAAAGTTCCCTCATCTCACTTTCCACCGTGCTGTGGGTAACACTGGGTGCAGTTGAGTCCCATCTCGATCAAGTGACGAGGACAATGATGTGACCGTTTCAGGAGATGATAAAATATTTCTTAACACCCCGATAGCTTCCTGAAGAACTCCAGTTTCTTCTCCCGCCTCCATGCTGTCAGACACTTGAAAGTGACCCGCGCGTGCTTCTCAGCCAATCACAGCGGTACAGACACCCAGCCTTCCGTTTCCATTAAACTCCTTCCGTTTCCACTATACTCTTTCATTCACATACATTATTCTCTTGCATACATATATTTTCTTCAGACATGTATGCATTCTCTTCTTACATACATATATTATTTGTGAGATTAAATGCATATTGAATGCATGTAAATGAGAGCAAAATGTAGGAATGCATAAATGAAAACGCATGTATGTTAGAGTGAAAATTGTAAATATACATGTATTTTAATGTACATAAGAGAGCACAATACTGCAATGTGTGTGTTAAATATGTGTAAACATGAGAATAAAAATATCTAAATATAGAAATTAAAATAAAACTATGTGAGAGTGAAAGTATATACGCACGTGCGTATACACACGCGCACGTACGTGTGTATATACGTATATACACACACACGTACGTGTGGATGAACCGGGATGTTCGTCTCCTCCTGAAGGCCCGCAACACTGCCTTTAGGTCAGGAGATGCACACGCCTACAGTACAGCCAGGGCTAATCTAAAGAAGGGCATCAAAAAAGCCAAACACCATTACAAAAAGAAGGTAGAAGAACACTTCTCCAACTCCAACCCCCGACGCATGTGGCAAGGACTCCAGACCATCACAGACTACAGGACCACCAAACCCTCCCCCGCATCCTCTGATGTCTCCTTCCTCAACGAGCTCAACAACTTTTATGCTCGTTTTGAGCGAGGGAACCCCACAACCACAACCAAAGCAGACGTGACGCCAGACCACCAACCTATGACTCTCTCCCCCACCGATGTAGGAGCGGTGCTGAGCAGGATCAATGTCCACAAGGCTGCAGGCCCTGATGGCATCCCCGGGCGTGTTCTCAGAGCGTGTTCTGGGGAGCTTGCAGGAGTGCTCACAGACATATTCAATCTGTCCTTGGCCCACGCTGTGGTACCGGCCTGCTTCAAATCCACCTCCATCGTCCCGATACCCAAAAACTCCAACCCATCTTGCCTCAATGATTACCGCCCAGTAGCACTCACCCCCATCATCACTAAGTGCTTAGAGCGACTGGTCCTAGCACACTTCAAATCCTGTCTCCCCCCCACCCTGGACCCCCACCAATTCGCATACCGCCAGAACAGGAGCACAGAGGATGCAGTCTCCATCGCACTGCACTCTGTCCTCTCACACCTGGACAACAACAACACCTACGCCAGAATGCTGTTTATAGACTTCAGTTCAGCGTTCAATACAATCCACCCCTCACAACTCATCAGGAAACTGACAGACCTGGGTATCAGTTCCCTCATCTGCAAATGGTTACTGGACTTCCTGACCAACCGCCCCCAACATGTCCGGCTGGATAACCGCTGCTCATCTACCATCACAATGAACACCGGTGTACCACAAGGCTGTGTGATGAGCCCTTTCCTCTACTCCCTCTTCACCCACGACTGCAGACCTGCTGATGGTTCCAACACCATCATTAAGTTTGCAGATGAGGTGATTGGCCTCATCAGTGACAACGATGAGGCCGCCTACAGGGAGGAGGTGGATCGTCTGGCTGAGTGGTGCGACAGAAACAACCTGCTGCTTAACACCGAGAAGACCAAGGAGCTCATCGTGGACTACAGGAGGAATGCTGACCCACATCCACCCATCCACATTAAGGGGACGGCTGTGGAGCGTGTGAGCAGCTTCAAGTTCCTGGGAGTCCACATCTCCGAGGATCTCACCTGGACGACCAACTGCTCCAAGCTGGTCAAGAAGGCTCACCAGCGCCTCTTCTTCTTGAGGACTCTGAGGAAGAACCACCTGTCCTCAGACATCCTGGTGAACTTCTATCGCTGCACCATCGAGAGCATCCTGACCAACTGTATAACAGTCTGGTACGGGAACTGCTCTGCCTCGGACTGGAAGGCGTTGCAGAGGGTCGTGAAAACTGCCCAGCGCATCGCCGGAGCACCACTTCCTGCCATAAAAGACATCTACAGGAAGCGGTGTCTGAAAAGGGCTGGGAAAATCATCAAAGACCCCAGTCACCCATCACATGGACTCTTCACCCTCCTGCCCTCTGGGAGGCGCCACAGGAGCCTCCGGACTAAGACCACCAGGTACCGGAACAGCTTCTTCCCCACAGCTGTCAGACTCCTGAACTCTGCCTCCTGACATCTGACCCACGTTAAACTCATGGACTGAACATACACACACCCACAATGGACAACTGTACCCTCAAACACAATAATAACATGGACTGAACCACCACTCACAACCACTAGCACTTTATATAGCCTCTGTAGAAACTATCTACACCCTCACTTATCTTAACTGCACTACTGTATAGCTCTGTGTAAATAATCATTCTGTACATTCGATAATTTTTAATCCTACAACTGTTTACAACTTGCATAGTTCCCATTTCTGTATAGCTGTATATCCCAGATTCTGTAAAGTTATTTATTTCATATTCTGTATAGTTTTTCATATTTATATCCTGTTCATATCCTGTACATAGCTTGTACTCACTACAGCCTGTACATACTTATAGTTATAGAATATTCACAACATACTTCATACCGTGTACATTATAACATACCATAATAGACCCATTTCTGTAATATACTCACATATCTATATTATTGCTAATATATATTGTAATATATCTATATCACTAAAGCACTTCTGGATGGATGCAAACTGCATTTCGTTGCCCTGTACCTGTGCATGTGCAATGACAATAAAGTTGAATTCTATTCTATTCACACACACGTACATATACGTATATACACACACGTGCACCCATGCTATCTTGCATAGATAGAGCACTTTAGGTTGAAGTTGTAAAAACACACATACATACACACATACATACATAGCCTCTAGTCCAGTGTGACCATCTGTTCTGACAGGATGCTGATGTTATTGTTTTATCTGAAGATGATTCTGTGTCCAGTCCACTCAGAGGCAGATTAATTGTATTTGAACAGATTAATTCAATCAACAAACCAAAAATATCAGACACGATTTCTAACTGCTTGTCAAAGAATGACTCAGAATAGATTTCAGTTCCCACAACCTAAAAGAGCATGCAATTGCAATGCATGCATTTCCTTACCCTTTCTATTTAAATCAAGATTTTTGCTTCTAGTTAGACTTTAAACAAACACAAAAGACTCACCAGCAGTTACTCATGACTTACTAAAGTATCACATGAATGCCGAGTCATACCTACTGAACGATAAAGTAGGAGGTGAGGACAAGTTTTTCACTCAAACACTAAAAGCTCAGAGTACAGTGAAACAGTAAAGGCATCAGAAAACTGGACACGCTGGCCCGATACACTCTATAAAGATCTCTCTTTCACACAAATCAGTGCATTTCTGTTTGCTCAACAGCTCTCAGTGTTTCAGCAAAGGAAGCCAAGCTTGCAGGGTCTGGTTAATGGACAGTAACTATTACTGTCACGCAGACCATTACAGTAAACAAAGCTCTCTTTTCCCAGTGGGGGAAAAAGAAGCTGGCATTTGGAAAGAGCGGAATCCTATTAATAGAGAGAAATTTGATTTATTCAGTTGAAAACTGGCTGATGAGAGCAACACAAATACACACACATAACATAATGCCAAGATAATGTGAGTTCATTTACAAAAGACAGAATTCAGCAATTCTGAATTTCTTTCAGTCTTGGGAGAACGGCCTACATCCATCTCAGTAAAAATAGCTTATGAAACTGAGATCTGGACTACAGTAGCATCATAATGAGAAGCAAGGCACATATAATGACACTGTAGCTTCTTAATAAGATGCTCCACACAAACATGCATGGCAAATAACTTACCATACGGTACATGGAGAGGATGTGTAATTGTATGGCTATAATCACATATGACTATATTTATGTTCAAACCAAATTAGTTCAGACATTTAATTACTTCATTACAATAATAAGATGTGACTGGACCTCTGTTCCATGTGGAAACAATGTCAGTATCGGTCTGTTTACGATTCACTGACCAGTTTTGACCAGGGAGATGATGTCATTGTTTCAGCCATGTTTCCTTAGAGCCTGTGCAAGAAGGCCATGGTCTATTTTTGGTGAGAGAAGTTATTTCATTAGAATACCACTTAGCACTAGTTAGAATAGATCTGTGTAATGCACCCCTACAATCTATGCAAGTACCTTTCTAACCAAGCTTTACTTAATAGGAGAGAATTTAGCAGTACACTTTCATCTAAACACTGTCACCCCTTGCTCCAAAATACAAAATGGGCCAAAACTGAGACTTTGCAAAAGCAGCAGTTGGATAAGATGGACATAGCTACTGTGATGTCACCCGCAGGTTTCTAAAGTCCTGTAGCCTCGAGATGAGACTATAGTTATTAGCTATACCACAGATAATCCTCTATTTTGAAACACAGTATCACTAAAGACCATTAAATTCAGGCCCTTTGCAAAAAAGTTTAGATTTTTCAGATCCAAACTCAACACACTTGCATTTTTGCGGAAAATACGTCCTCAAAATATGCACTATGGACAAAAAAATTAAGTTGGCATCAAGCAATGATGAACTGGTCATGATGTTTCTAAACAAGAAAAGGAAGAAACTGGGATTCTGGGTTCATCCGATTCTCACGAGAAGCCGACAGCAGGGAGAATTTCATGTTTGAGTCCGAAAAATATTTTTAACTCACAAAATATTTGCACAGATTTTTACAGATTTTACGGAGCCAGTGTGTAAAGGCCTCAAGATTTCTGAAAAAGGACTGAAATTTTTGTTCAATATAAAACAAAATGAGTTCTTACACTCAGTAGAAAAGTGTGACTGCTATGGGATGCAAGACTTGTTGCAACCAAAGCTATTGCCATCTGGTGGCATCTGGAGAAAAAGTAGTTTTAAGGCTTGATTTATTCTGTATGCAGTCCAATCTTTATACAGATTATGGTATGGAATTGGCATTACTTTACTATTTTTGTGGTCAGATTGGCATCAGACAAAATTCAATCAATTAAAACAATTAAGAACAGAACAAACAGCTGATATTTCAAAAAGTGTGCTTTTGCCTTAGGCTACAGTGAATTTTCAGCCCCTGGTTGTAGTGGTTAAAAACAGTGGGGTTTTTGTTTTGGTGGGTTTTTTAACTCCTGTGTTCTGAACCAAAAACATATGAGCAGCCTAAGGCAAAGCAGACTGCTGGCACCCCAGAGGCAGCAACAGAAGTTTCAACTAGGGGTGGGTTTTTATAATCGATTCATCGATTAAAATCGATTCTGGCTTGGATAACGTAAAATCGATTCATTAAAATCCTGAATCGATTTTTTAATATAAATTTATTTTGTCCGAAATGCCAGAATCTCTGGTGACATCTCACAAAATTTCAAGAACCACCAAACAGTAAATGAGAGCAGGTACAGGGATTCTGCACATAGACTTAAACACACAGCGCGACCCGCGGATCAGAATCAGTTAGATGTCGCCTTTCTCACAGTCGGGGCTGAAAGCCGACAGCTCGCTGATCCGGGTCCGCGCTTTGTGTTCACGCCCTTTATGCGCTGATTCTAAAGCTGTTAGTTTGATCTCTCTCCAAACAATATTGACCGAACCAGCAGCAAAAGAAGATCCAAACGCTTCACATAAACATCGTCATGAATTCACTCTTTTACTGTTTTGCTTCCATTGCGATGCGCAGCTCTCTCTCTCTCTCCCTCTCTCCCCCGAAACTGTTCGAGAGAGAGAGAGGGGGGGGGCCCTCTCTCTCTCTCGAACAGTTTCGCTTTCTTCATTATTCGCTTGCTTGTTACGCACAAGTCTACTGTTGTTTACAGCGCTGTCGGCCGCTGTTTTTTTCCCTTTTACATTCTTCCGAAAAGAAAGCCTCATTTCTGCTGTTCAATACTGAACAAATTTAAACTTTTTAATATTATTCAAAATGCAAAATGCTTAGCCATGTCTCTAATAAAACCGCTGTAACGTCAGAGGTAATGTTGATTAATTAATGGTTTTCTTTCGTTTTTGATGTACTGCAGAATATTTTTATAAAATCCCAGGCCAGGAAAATCACCTTCATGTTTTTCTGTGTTTTATCTTCAGCTACTTTGATACAAAGGCATCTGCTGTGATGCTCACACCTTGGATAAAGTCTTGCGAGTGTCAGCTTCCTTTTTATAGATACAAAAATATGTAAATGTTCTGATCTGAATTATACTTCTGACTGTCAAAATTTCCCAGATTTAAATCGAATCGAATCGAATTAAATCGAATCGTGGATCGAATCGATTTGGGACCTTGTGAATCGGAATTGAATCGATTCTAGAAATCAGTGACGATACCCAGCCCTAGTTTCAACAGTGCTAATCAATGCGTCATCAAGATGTGAAACAGCTAACACCACAGCAATTCAGATAAAAGTCTAGAGGTGGGGAAATCTGCCATGGCTGTATCTTGTGGGTGTTCTGCATTACACATTGTTGTTTTATGCCATAATTAACATCAATCTTTGCGACAGGCATTGAACATTTACTTTTTATTCCCAAATGTACAATCTAAATTCTCGCCAAAATACACCATGCACTCATGCCAGTGCTTTTTCACTGGACATCTCTTGATACTTGGTGGAAATGCAGCTGTCAGAGGTGAAAGTGCACAAAAGCCTCTCAGTAGTTACTCTGAGTCAGCATCTGTTCATGTCTGTACCTCAGCATAGTGTAATTAACACCAAGCAAGCAAAGATTAAGAAGAACATAAAAGTTCATCTGAGTGTCACGGTTGTTGGTAACTTGGTCTGGTGTGTGAGCAAGTTTGTTAGAGTAGAAACATTCTGTGCTGAGAGGTTTTTTTTCCCCTCAGTGCCGAACCAGATGGATTTACATCAAATTAGAAACTGAGGAATACGTTTCCAGACTTAGAAGACAGGAAAAAAAATAAATAACGAGGGAAAAAACTGTAGATAAACGCTTTTATTCAGAGCACTCATCTGCTGTATGTTGCTGTCACAACACTTTGAAAAGAGGAAACCGCATCACGGACTACTTCTCCTTCTGCGCACACTTTTCCTCCAGTGTGCGCAGAAGCATTTGCGTGTGAAAATCTCTCATATTCACCCTTTTTTGCTCTCTCCAGTGGTTGCGAAGCTTGTCATCCAGCCGCCGAGCAGCAGAGGCCCACTGTGCTGCCAGCCTGCGTATGCGTCTCTTCATGAAGCTCAAAGATTCCTTCCCGGTGCCCACCTGCTCCATCAGAGCCCCGATGTCAGACTGAAAAACAGCCTGGATGACAGGAGAGGAAAGGTATCAGAAATGGAAGGAAAATTAGATGTGGCTTTTCATGAGCCAATAATTAATTTCATTCTTTTGTTGTAATAATTCCTTACTGAATTTTACACCAGGAAATAGGGATTATGCTGGTATTGAGATGAACGGGTGAGAGATATTAGAAAAACGTTATGATGGCTGTTTTTTCTTAACAAATAAAGCAGTTTTCATTGAATGTAGTTTAAAATCTATAGGTGACAAACAGTGTGCAGTGTCTTGTTATCCACCGTTAGCCTGAGGTAGACTCCTTGGATAGGACACACGAGATTCCCAGATTTTCCTCTTTCACCCACTCTAATCACTGCATTATAAGGCATAACCAGTATGGGATCGTTAATCGAAGGAGAGACTGCATAGAAGAGCTGAAAGGATTTAGAAGCGAATAAGCTGATAACCACAAACCCAAACTGTCTCTCTCTAACACACATATACTATAAAAGAAAAAAAATACATAGCGCTGCACCGTCTTCTCTCAATACAGGTGGATTATTGCTCTCAAGAGCAACTTGTGTACAGCAAAACAAGATGCAGAGCACTGAAGGGACGCATTGGGAGTATTCCCAGTGAGTACCGGCTGGCAATTACAGCAGAAGGCAGAGCTGCAGAAAGACTTCACGTCAGGGCCCATCATGCTGGCAGTGCATTACTCTGGGGAGAGACACGGGGGAGAGGATGGGGGCGAACGGATGGGTAGACCTAGCAGAGTGATTGTAAGCTCAGCGCATCGCATGTTGATGCTGAAAATAAAAATCAAATGAGGCAGGAAAGCAAACAGCAGTGAAAACTGGGAGCGACACCTAGCACCGTTTAAGCGATAATTTACAGCTGCTTATTCTCCTCCGCGGGGAACTTATCAACAAATATGGCCACTGAATCCTCGAACATCGAAGCACGAACCACTCACCATTTCACACCGTTATTTTTTATTTGCCAATTTCACATATTTTCTTATATTTTTGCCAATTTCAGGCTTATGATAACTTTGAGATCGACACCACAGGTGGCGTTTCATGCGAGTGCAGATTACCATGCACTTCCTCAGTGGAGCATCAGCCCCTTTTTTGACCTGCCGGTGAGAATTTCGACTTTAAAAACATTGCACTCCCCCACCCTCTTGAGTTCTTCTTCATCAATGCACAGCCGTGAAAACAACCCAGCAAGATTCCTTAGTTCAGCAACAGGAATTCTCCTTTATTCTGCAGAAAAGCTTCTAGCTCTTGTACATGGCTGGGCCATAGTGGGCGAATGTTTAGCCCCTAAATCACTGTCACTTTGCTCTCTGTTCCAAATTATTGTTCGGCTACCAGAAGGTCAGAAGCAATTGGAAGAAATGATGTGAAAATATTATATTACCTGTCTCTTGGGGGGAGGCTTTAAGGTAGGTGTAGTGGTCTGATTCCTCCAGGCCAGTGGGGGGCAGAACCACTCCACCTCACTCAGGTAGATAAGGAAGGAGCAGTCAGAGCCGTCAACGCCATAAAAGGCGTAGCAAGGGTCCGAGGTCCAACGAGCACGCATCCACTGGAAAGAAAAGTTGGGGTTGAATACTAGAGACATACTGGCCCAATACACCACCAACAAAAGAAGCTGTTACAGAATTCAGTTTTTGTAAACTGTCCTTCATGTTCTCCTTGACCTGAGGAAGGCCTCTTGTCAACATTATTATCACGTTATTATTACTTTTTTGCATTACCACAACCTCAAAAATGTTTTTTCTAAAAAGACAAAAGCCTGAGTAAAAGCATGTTATAAAGAAAAAACATAACATGTGGAAATACTTGTGACTTTAGCCAAGAATCACCATCTCGTAACAGGAATACAGACATTTCTGTCAACTAGGCCAGTTCAGACGAAAGCATACTGATCAGATAAGGTGATCAGCTGTAAATACAAAACAATAAAAATTTCCAAAGATATTGATGGTTAAATAATCCATAATGTTGGATATCACCATGGGAGTGTGGCTTTTGCCATTTATCAGTGGGGTCTACACATTTCTGCTTCAGCGTGATGCCACTTTTCTTTAGTTAAATTAGTCTGATTGGCTTTGCATCAGATTGGTGACCTGTCCAGGGTGTACCCCACCTCTCGCCCTATGGTAGCTGGGCTCCAGCCCCCACCTGACCCTGATAAGGATGAGAGGAAGAGAATGGTTGGCTAGATAGTCTAATTAATCTTAGATTAAATAATCTAATGATCCCCGTTATGAAACAAGTTTAGGATGCTATTAACTTAAAAAGAAAAAAGCTTTGGAAGTCTGACTCAACAAAACTTTTCACGTCCAGTGTTCTCTACAGTAGGCTGCAGTTACTGAACTCCATCCCAAAGATCAGTTTTTTTGCAGACTCAGTAAATGCAGCGTTCCATACTTCTTCTGGCGTTAACGTTCAGTTCAGTTCAGTTCATTTTTATTTCAAACATTTCAAACATGTGCCTTCACAATCATTACAAAATCATTCCATTATTTGTTTGAAAAGGAGTAGGCTGAAGTATTTACTTATTTGTCCCTACCCCCTCAAGTTTTACCTCTCATTCATTTAATTTTTTTTTTGTCTTAAATTAAACAAACAACATATGAAACATATGAAGTAAAACAAAACATAACATACATAAATCAAAAACAAGAAATTAGCAAGCCCCACCACAGTATAGTTTCTTTCATATGAAAAATACAGAATGTGTATATTTGCAGATACACAAGTTATGGAAAAACAACAAACCAAAACAAAACAAAAAAACAACCAAAAAAGAACCGCAACACCGTTACCAGCAACATTACCGTCCTGGGTTAACCCCGTTTTCTTCATTCTTATACTTATTTAAAATTAGGTTTTTATATTTTACTTTAAACTGTTTTATGTTTTGACTGTCTTTTATTTCTTCTGTTAGACTGTTCCATAATTTAACTCCTGCAATTGAGATTGACATAGTTCTTAAAGTTGTTCTAGCACTTTGTATTTTTAAATTCCATTTCCCTCTTAAGTTATACCCACCTTCTCTTTCTATGAACAATTTACAGATTTCTTTGGGAAGCAATTTATTTCTGACTTTATACATTATTTGCGCTGTTTTAAGCTTCACCAAGTCTTGGAATTTAATAGCTTGCATTTTGACAAAGAGTGCATTTGTATGGTCCCTGTACCCTACATTATTTATTAATCTAATGGCCCTTTTCTGTATTATAGTTATTGTTTGTGTGTTACTTTTGTATGTGTTTCCCCAGACCTCTACACAGTAGCTCATATATGGCAGTAGTAAAGCACAGTATAAAATGTGCAGTGCTTTCTGATCCAACATATGCTTTGCTTTCCCCAGGACGGCAATGCCCCGTGCCAATTTCCCCCGAACATAAGTAATGTGTGGCTTCCAACAGAGCTTGTGGTCAATGATCACCCCAAGAAATTTTATTTCATTTACTCTTTCTAAATATACATTGTCAACACATATTTCTACTTCGATGTTTTTCTTTTGGTTTCCAAACAACATAAATTTGGTTTTATCGAGATTCAATGATAATTTATTTATATCAAACCACTTCTTTAATATCGTTAATTCCTGTGTGATCATTTCCAAAACCTGTGGCAATTCCCCACCTGCACACAGTATATTTGTGTCATCTGCAAATATTACAAACTTTAAAATCTCCGATACTCTGCAGATATCATTTAAGTACATAATAAACATTTTTGGACCCAGTACTGAACCTTGAGGTACTCCACAAGCTATATCCATCAAATTAGATTTATATTCATTTATTTGTACATATTGTTGCCTATTCCCTACATAGCTTTTTAACCATTCCAAAACCACTCCCCTAAACCCGTACTTTTCCAGTTTTTTTAATAGAATTTCATGATTAACAGTATCAAACGCCTTCTTTAGATCTAAGAAAACTCCGAGCGCATACCTCTTATTATCCATACATTCCGTTATCTTTTCCATTAAATCTATCAGTGCCAAAGCTGTTGATCTGTTGTTTCTGAACCCATACTGACTATCTGTCATTAATTCATATTTTTCCACAAAACTGTCAAATCTTTTTATGAAGAGTTTTTCCAGTATCTTAGAGAACTGGGAGAGTATTGACACTGGTCTATAGTTTGTAAAATGATGTCTTTCACCGGTTTTGTAAATGGGAATAACTTTAGAAACTTTCATTTTTTGTGGAAAAACTCCTTTTTGAAACGACAAGTTGAATATATATTTTAATGGTTTTACGATACCATCAATAACTGTCTTTACCGTTACCATATCAATATCATTCCAGTCTGTACTGGTTTTGTTCTTAAGTCCTCTAACCATGTCATAAATCTCTTTCTCTTCCACTGCTCTTAAAAACATTGAGCTACTATTCCTTTCAATATTTTCACCAGTGTCCCTTTCTATTCCATCAACCTTTATTTCTTCTGCCAGTTTTGGCCCTATGTTTACGAAGAATTCATTAAAGCCATTTACTATCTCCTCCATGTTATTAATACTTCTTGTCCCTTCTATAAAGTACCCAGGGTAATCATTATTCCTTGATTCATTTTTGATTATTCTGTTTAATACATTCCATATATCTCTTGTGTTATCTTTATTGTGTTCTAACCTTTTAATGTAATACTCTCTTTTACAGGATCTCATTATATTAGTTAATTTATTTTTGTAAGTTTTATACTTCATTTCAGTTTCTATTGTTCTCTTTTTTATGAATTCTCGATATAAGGTATTCTTTTTTTTGCTGGCATTTTGTAGTCAGAACAAAGAATTTACACCAGGAGCTTCGTGGCATGGATTTTCCTGGCTGAGGAGATCCTCCAGGTGGTCTAGTACTTTTGTCACATAGTCTATATTAAATACATCCATATGGCATATTACTGATGATGGATGAAGGTCTGCTTAATACATACAAATAACTATTTTCTCTGTATACATGTCTGGTACACAGCTATACTAGCACACTTCGTTGCGACAGCAGTATACTGAACAAGCTTAGTTTTTTCATAAAGCACAATGACTTTTTCTTTTATTTACCCAAGCTGTTTTTATTAAACAGTATTTTTTTCCCAAACTGCAATTATGAAACTCTGTTTACTCATCTGTTTTTATAGTCTGCTTTTCTTTGTTTTGATTAGTAAGTGCAGTCCATTGCTTAGACAACCCAGTTTTCTGCTAAGAGCCTTTAGCCTTCACGTGGCCAAATGGGGTTTTTTATAGCTTTTTTTTTTCTTTCTTTTTTTTTTTACATATTGTGATGTTTTCAGTCATAAAAAATGTTTCCTACTTTGAGTTTTTAAATTGAGGTCTCCTGTGCCTTTCATTTCCCCCCCCCACACTTTCTTTAACAAAAACTGTTGTAGTGAAGAAAATGGAAAGAAGTGGTTGTTAATGAAAACAGCTCATTGTAACTTATATATTTATGTATGTTTAATCATAAAATCTTTTAAATATTAAAGATCTACAAGTATTTAAAGTACAACGAAGCATATAAGTATCAATTATGATCGCTATTGTATTACAAAGCCACAGGTTTTATAAATTTTGCTGGTAAAACAATATAAGCACACTATAAAATACATTTCACACAAACTTCAAATACCTTAAATTTTAAAGTGTATTTTTTTTTCCCAGTATTATATAAGCAAAGACATTTTGTTTTTATAATTCGTATTCTTAACTCCTTTTGGCATAAATGGGTTGTAAACCATAATTATAGTAGAACATCTTAGAATATCTATCTATCATAGAGGAAATCTATATGTGTGTTATAGCTTTAAATAGAGCCATTAAATAAAAGGTCTCTGTAGTGTTCTATAGGACCTCACTTTAGACACTAAAATACCTCGGCCGCTTGAAGGTTAAACATTCCCTTATCTTATTAGAGCAGATTTATATTGGCTTGCACCAAGGTGAAACGCCACAACACGACAAATGGATGATTGCTCTCTGCGTTTGGACTTAAGTGAGATATAAAGACTTACATCCATCTTACTGGGGCAGTCTGGATAACGGGGATCTTTAGGAATCTCACACTGTCCGAATGCTCCGTCCCTAACTGGAGAAAAGAAAAAAAAAGCAGGGTATTTATCAATGCTTAAACACACTCTGACAAAAGACTACACGCATTAGACACAAGCATTAATCAACAAAGAAAAGCTGCATTGTTGAGATTTTTTTTTTTTTCCACGCTGTATATTGCTACACAAAGCCTAACACATATACTAGGGGTTTTTACTGTCATTGGCACAGCTGTATAAAAATCTAGCTATGCAGTCAATTTTATTTATATAGAGCCAAGTGGCCTCAAAGTGCTTGATATTGTAAGGTAACGACCTCACAATAATAGACAGAAAACCCCAACAATCAAAAGTCTCCCTATGAGCAAGCACTTGGTGACCGCGGGAAGGAAAACCTCCTTTTTAACAGGAAGAAACCTCCAGCAGAATCAAGGTCAAGGAGTAGCAGCCATCTGCTGCGACTGTTTACATTTACAATAAGAGTCCTGAAGCGTTCACTGTATTTGAGCATGCTACAGTAATAGGACGCCGCCATTGTAGCAAGTCAGTTTGTGAAATTTTGTCACTCCAAGATTTTCCACAACAGCTGAAAGTGGTATTATTATTGGAAATCACAGAGACTCAGACACAAAGTGGCAGACCAGGTAAAGTTACAGAGCAGGGAGGTCGAGTTCTGAGGCTCATAGTGCGTAAAAGTCATCGCCTTCTGCTGATTCAAAAACCCCAGAACTTGAAACCTACTCGAGCATTAACGTCAGCACAAAACCTGAGCACTGGGAGGTTCATGGCACCATTTTCCATGGCTGAGCAGCTCATGTAGGTGTAATGTGTAGGTGGCCCAGTTCTTTTGTCCATATAGTGTAGGAGGATAAGAGAAACATGATGGTAATGTCCAACCAAAATTTCGACTGTTTTCAGTCAACCAAAGTAAAATCTTTATATTTCTTTCAAGTGTTTTTAGAAATCCTGTCAATATATTAGATTTAAAAAAAAAAAAAAAGATTTTATATAGCTGCACAAAGCCCAGCTACATTGAAATGAGGATAAGACTAGCACATGATCTATAGTCTACAGTCTTTCCTCTGGGCTTCAAGTCTGTTTATTTTTTGTATTAAAACATACTGTAAATTCTCCAGCCCTTGGGATGAACGGAGATAAATTAGAGAGAAAGGCAGATAACAGACAAGCTCCTGTAAAAGCTCATATTCCCCTGCTAAATGGCTAAATCTCTTCATCGGCCAGCTCACTGGATTTACTATAGATAGATTGCATTAGTGTGATTCATAAAAATTGGAATCCGCCCCCACCACAATCCTGCTTCCCTTTTCCCCTCTTGCCCCTTCCTGTTGCATTGAGTATCTCTCCCCTTCCTCTTTCCCGTCTAAAATCCCAGCACTAGTAAGCCTAATTAAAAAAAAAAAGAAGTTGCAGCTCCTCCACCAGCACCTACCGAGCATCAAAGAGCAGAATGGATGACAAATAATTGCCAGCTACTCTTACTGATTAGCATGATAACAACAGAGCTCTCACAAAGAAAAGTGCCACTGCCATTCAGCTGTAACCAAAAGTAACTAGATCAGCCCCACTTGAGTGATAGCGCCCATTATGTCAACAGAAAAATGATCTGGCGTATTTTAATCGGACGTCGTGTTGAATTGTTTTCAGTCAAGTGCAAGGTGGGGGTACAGAGGAGGAACTGAGCCGTGCATCAAATCACGCTGATTTCTATTCTTTTCCCAATAAAGTAACTGAGAATGAAGGGTAATAAAGAAAGCTTGGCAAGACCCGGATCCCATTAACGAGGCAGCAATTCATCTTTGTGATTTAGATGTCCTGCAGTTGTGTAGTTTTGATATTGCATGTTTGGATTGCTATTCTCCAGGGTAATGTTCTGTGAATAATGTCTATCATGTTCAATATGACCAACAAGCGAGTGGATGTTAGACATAAATTGTGCAGCAAAGTGCTAAACTGGATCCAAACTTGACAGTTTGGCTTATAGTATGTGGGCAGCAGGAAAGGAGTCTCTGGGATTGGATGGATTGGAGATTGACGGGAAGATTCATCAGAAGGGCTGTATTTGTTTTCTTCGTGTGTGTGTGTGTGTGTTTGTGTGTGCATTTTAAATCATACCTCTGTTATAGGCCATGCTGCGCTGCAGGATCTGCTCCACTCTAACTGCCATGTCTGACATGTTCTGGGCTATGGCCTGAATTCGCTCCACTAGACCAATGGGCTGGATCCTAATCAAGCATATGAAACACAAAAACACACACAAACACTTTGTAAAGACCCGAAATATCTTAAATGTGAACCACAAATAGGCTTGTCAATGAAACACAGCGCTATATTTCTGTAACAGCTTCCTTCCATTCAGTTTGTTGTTTTCTCACTCTTCACAGTAAGCGTGAACCAGAAGAAGAAATGTTAATTATCTAGATCTTGAGGCGTGAAATCAAAAAAGCTTTTAAAACACTGACAGATAATTTATTTGCTGAGATAATATAGTAACTCTGCATATTAAAGCGGGTCTGTTGGGGAAATAAAAACAGAAGGCAATTAGGTTGTTAGCAAATGTGTTTCACTCCAATTGGCCTCTGTGGCCTAAAAGCTGCTGGAGAAAGGATCAGGAACCAATATTTACAATGGAGAAGACGATGCATTGGATGAACTAAAGAACAACTAGGATGAAGACAAAAGAAGAGTCCGAAATCAGCAACATTATGCAATATCACAATTTTAAGTTGCCATTTCGTAGCATGCCAGAAAACAAGCAAAACTAAATACATAAAAAAAATAACAGGGGAGTATCAGGAACTTTTCAACATCCAGGATCTTTCATTTCAACACAGAGGCTACAAAAATATGAAAAAGAAATTCTTTCACAGAATTCATTGCTCTATGAAAAACTAGGTTGGTTGGAAGGAGAAAGCCTGTCATCTCTAAGAAGAACATGGTAGCACACTTTAGGTTTGCAAATTTGCATTTCAGCCAGCTGTAAGCCTTCTTGAATAACATCCTTTGTACAGACATAACCTCATATCAGCTGTCAAGCAGAGAAAGACTGCAAAAGAAAAGAATGAGGGTGTTGCAATGGCCCGGTTAAAATCCAGACCTGAACCTGAAAAAAAAAAAAAAAACTAAATACCAAAGTAAGTTTACAAAAATATAAACTTACTCACCTTGGGGATGCCCCCATTAATTGTTAAAGAATTTGTGTGATGAATTATAAAATACTCTTGTAAGAAACCCCAGTACGCCTCAGCATAAAAATCAATGAGTTTCTGCTGGTATTTGAAAAAAACACTTTTTTAAAGATGTCTAAAATTCATAGGTAGTTATGTACTGTTTGTATGAGCATTCGGTAAGTTGTTATAAACCTGTGTATACATTTCTATAAATTGTGATACATGTTACTAACATTTGCAGCTCAGACATTAATTATTTTGATTTTTAGCTGATGTATAAATCATTTTATTAAAAAAAATGTCAGATGTCGTAATCTGCAATGTCCCCTGAATTATGTTTTATAATCTCTTATCCAACCAACTATATGAAAACCCAAAGGTATACAGAATTTAATACACAAAGGAAATCCTCAGGTCTATGTTTACAAGAATAAGTGTAAAATCTTTAAATGTTGTTTTTTTTTTCCTAAGCATCCACTTTCATCCCCTCACTATGCGAGTCGTTTTCTTTGCAAGAGTTTGAAGTGCACCCAGATTGTCTCCTGGTCTTGCTACTAGAAAACTTTGGAACAGAAAGACTTTTATACACATGGTTAACACCTTAAACAAGTTTGTTTTAAAACTTTTTCACCACATTTCCCAACCTGCAGAACACACAGTTATTTATTGTTCATGCCCTTCAGGAGTACAAACCCTGAAAGGTCTGCAGCCTGTCTTTGATGTCGTTTAGTGGCACTTAATTCAAAGTTTATGTTTAATGCAGGAAGAAATAAAAGTCTAGTTCAACTTATTTTTAAATGGCAAAAAGATGGCACACAAACTCCCTTACATCAAAACCATGAAAACAGCTCAAGGGACTGAAATTGAATCGGTTACAACATAAATATTTAGGCATCATTATAGATCTGAATTTCGTATTTAAAATTCACACTGAAAAGCTTGTGTTCAAGCTGAAACTTAAATGAAGTTTCTTTCTTTGGAATAAATTTAGTTCATCTCTCCAGGCGAGGAAATACTTGATTTCTGCAACGTTTCTTTCCCAGTATTTCTTGGATTACAGTGACCTATTCTTTCTGAATGCATCTGATCAGTGTCTACCATTGTGCTTTATGTTTTATTACTGAATGTGGAAATTACATGACAGTCTCTCTGTATGCCCACAGACTTTTTACCAATTGCTTTTTAAATCATCCCTTTCTGCTTGGGCTGGCGTTTTCTTATCTGTGTACATGTGCATATAAATACATAACCGGTGCAGCCAACACTCTCAAAGTCAGAACACCAGTTGGAAAAAGGGCCTTTAATTATCCTTCACCTTTTAAATGGAATAATCTAAAGAAGGACCCGAAATTGTTAGGCCTGGTTACTATGGGAAGACTGTAGTTCTCCTGTTCAATGTGATTGCTCTTATCATATATGCTCTAGACCAGTGTTTAATAACGCTCTTGGAGCCATGGCACATTGTTCACATTAGAAAAATCATATGGCACACCACCAAACAAAAATGTCACAAAAAACATATTGATAAGTTTTCTCCGTGCACCAGGTACAGCGGAATTGGTTCGGTTTGTTCCAAGCGCACCATTTTTTGCTTTTTTAATGACCACTTTTTTGATGGACTGTTGGGCGTTCATCTGGGTCCGAATTCTCTCCAGGACCCAGGTCAGATTGACTACTTTTTCTCTTCAAATATTTATCTATTACTATTACGCGCACCATCATCTCACAGCATGACTATTATTTCTTCTTCATCTTCTTCTGTTTTACTAACAGTTGGTAACCCATCTCACCAGCTGGGCCCACGTTGTCATTTTAGGTTCAGGAGCATTTTTAGTAGATAAAGGCGAATGGCTTAATCAAGAAATGAGCTGCGGTTAGGGTGTGGGGGTGTGTGTTTGGAGGCGTGGTCCTGCTCCTGGAATTTAGATCATTTACCTCCAATTAATTAGAGCAGGTAGTTGTACTGCCCTCTAGTGGAAGAGAATGTAATTGTACTTCGCATTACTCACGCCGATCGCTTACAGCACTAATCAGGTGGAGCCAGACAATCTTCCATGGCACTCCTGATCATTTCTCACGCACACCTACGTGCTGCGGCACAGCGGTTGGGAAACACTGCTCTAAAAGATGTGTTCACTCACTTGTAATGTATGTCAGGTACATTTGAATGCATTGTGTATTTGTAAAACAAACCACGGTCTTCCATTAAACTTAAGGAAGTAGTTCTGTTGTAGTAATTAACCAAATCAGTTTTCTTAAAAAATACACAAAACACAAAAATAATTCTCCTGATATCTTGCTGGATATTATCTTGCAAGTATAACCATACACAACTAAAAACTAAATAATCCTTTAAGCTTAAATACTCAATTTCAGACATCACCTGAAAACAGCATTACCTGGCTATTTTCTCTGGTTATACATGCAAGTGAGTAAGTAATACGCATTTGTGGCTGAAATAAGTGTTATGTAAGGTAACGCAATGATCCTGCCAAACCATTTGTTTCCCATAAGTATTTAGACAATGACGTGTGTGTGTGTACAACTTTGCCTCTGTACACCACCACAGTGGATTTTAAATGAAATATTCATGATGTGTCTAAAGTGCAGAGTTTCAGTTTTAATTCAAGCTGTTTAGCAGAAGTGTCACATTTAGTTTTTAATTTTATACTGAAGATCTTGATTGTCTAATTAAATCCACTGTGGTGTACAGAGGCTAAATTACAAAAATATCTCACTGTCCCAAAACATGTGGATTAAACTGTAACTAGAAAAGAGGACATAAGTTAGATCTGTATCCTCTTGATTGATTAACCAAATTAGCAAATAACAGCTTCAGCATAGCATTTCGTAGCATTACAATCTGTGTAATAGTGCTGATGCTGTGGAGAAGAACAGTTTTTTCCCCCCACTTATTTACACTTTCTACTTCAGATATGCCCTGTGTGTCCAAAGAAAAGTAGTTAGATAATAAGATTACAGGTTGCTATTACTAGATTTGCCTTGCAGGGTGAGTTTTCACAAGAGTAAATATTTTCTGTTTGCAGCTGCTGGTGAACACTATTAAAACGGTTAAAGGCGATCCTTTGCGGCCTGATCCTCGTCTCTGCACGGCTCAACACATTGCTTCATAAACATCTGACATGGAAAGACTAAGAGAAAAGTACATCGTGACCTTAAACTTTTGCACATCACCACACAACTTGGTTGCTGCTTGCGTTGTAACCAACCAACATTCATTAGTGGAACCACTTTATTGCAGTGTATCATTGCTGTTTTACATGACACTTAAATGAATTATTCAAATGAGCACTTGTGTTATATAGTAGTATTTCTGGAATTTATATTGCTCGTTAAACAGCTCTGAATATGTAAACCCGCAGAAACTCGCAAAAACAAATGAAACAGTGGTCCAGGGCCAGATGCAGATCGAGCAGAAAAAGTCTGATTTCATTTAGGCAGCATTTATTATTTTGTGTGTATGCACGTGTGTGTGTCAGGGGAAAGCAATCATACTGTGCTTATATGCATAACTTAACATAATTCTAAAACCCAATCTCATTCCACTTCAGTCCATACAGAGCCAGCACCCAAGAATACAGGCCATTTACCATTTACCAAGAAGCAAGTGGCAGCCAAATATCTTTTTCTATCCCTTAAGTTGCAACAGGGCAGCACAGATTAATTAGCGGTCACACAGATATACAATCCGGTCGTTAAGTGATGACGTGATGAATCCTACTTCCGGGCCTAAAGTAGTCTGCGTTTAATATGGCTTTTGTGTTGTTAACATGTTTAATGTTTTGTATTTTCTTCTATTTAATCTCAAAAAGCTCCTAAAACAGTCAGTGATCACTGTTGACCTCCCTCGGCTTTTATTACCGCTAATCATTTATTTAAGCTCAGTTTTTAAAACCTTAGGATGGAACTACAGCCCAGCCCATGCAGCAGTATATGAATGACTAACCTCGTATTGTGGATGGATTATCTCAGTTGTTCTCCTGGCTGAAGTTTGGTCCTTTTACAGCATCCTGCCATGCGATTACATTTGTTCCTGACCACCGAGAACACTCACATTAACTTTTATCGAGTGGAAAAAAAGTTAGCTTGTTTATATTATGCTAACATAGCTGTGTCGCTAGCACATCATTATTAAATACCAGCTAGCCAAACTTCAGTAACCCTACAAACGTCACTGCTGTTTAGCTTTCTGTCTTCCTTTATGTTGGAAGTGATAACAGAGCTGTACGTTTTAATTTGTTTCCAAAACCCGACAGTCAGGACATGCTATATTGTATTTAGATAGAAGCTAGCGAGCTAACTCCCTGCTAACTTCTAATTCCGTTAAATGTCATAAATTCCGTTTTCATGGATGCCTGGATGTTAAACTCAATTGTTACACCTGGTAGAGCAGAACGCTGATCATTTTATTAAAGATGAAAGAGTTTAGACAGTTTTTCAACTCTCAGTAATGTCATAGTGATCGTTTGATATATGGACCTGCAGCGGAGTTTAGGCCCAGACACGGCTAGTGACGTCAGACTTAACGACCGGATTGAGCACAGGAGTCACACGCACAGCCTCTCATTGTGCAAACATACATTGGTTGTTTCACACAGAAGCATCTATATTTCCATCAATCTCGGAGTGTAAAAGGCTATCAGCTGGTGAAGAGCAAGAGGACAGCTTAATTACTTTCACAGCATTATACTAGGTGAGCAAATTTTTTCTTGCTGGGAGATTTCACGCTAACCTCAAGTGTGAACTTTTACCCAATATGTATCAGCATTTGTGGTTGGTTTTGAAACTATTTGCCCTTTGTCACCGTAACATTTCCAGTTTAGTCCCTGAGAGGCCAATTAAATGATTGTTAGAACTGTGAGACTGAGGGTGTATTCAGGGAGCATTCTGCAGTGGAAACTAAACTGTAACATAGAAATATAAATATGTGGAGCTTTAGCCAGTAAATATTTTCCCATCACACTTGTGAAATCAGGGTTCAGGTTAGGTGAGGCACTATACGTCTGCCTTCATTCATTAAATGCAGATCGAATCGGTTACACAGTGAACAAGCCATACTGTAAACAGAAAATGTTCCTGCAGATCTCTAGAGATCATCAGAAGTGAATTCTGAGAGGAAAGAGTTCCTGTCTATGACGAAGACACAGAGATGATGGACATGATATCTAACAGGGGAACTAATAATAAATGCACCAAAAGGAGGAAGCTTGGAAGCTTCCTATCCTTAAACCTGGAGCAAGTGCAGGCATAAGAAAAGGTCAGTTGCCAAGGAAACCACAGAACACACAACTCTAGCTTGGCATCATATATATGTCTATATACATGTATACACATATACACATATCGAAATGCAAGCCAGTGCTATACTGTACCTGTCCAGTGCCGAGCTCAGCTCATCCAGCCTGTGGGTGTCAGTTGTGTTGCCCAGTTTTGACAGAACATCCATCCTCTTCATTATTACCTCCAGCATGTCACAGATTTTTCTCAGCACCCCACGAGACTCTTGACCACCAAGTACTAAAATAAAACAAAACAAAAAAATAGAGACAGATAAATACTATGTGACTAATAACACCTCAAAAAAAATCAGAAAGATGGCACAGAGAAGATGAGGAAATCAAAAGCAAGAGGATAAGGCACAAGAATTTATTGAAATAACACAGAAGTCATTCAGGTGTAAACTGCTGCCTCCTTTAGAGGTAACTACGGCAGACCCTCTGCCTCCATCTCACCACATCTCTAGCATCCTCCTCTGGTCAAGCCAAACCTCTACATGTCCTCCTTCAATACGTCTATGAACCTTGTTTGTGGTCTTTTTCCTCCTGCCTTGCAGCTCCATGTTCACCATCATTTGTTCAGTTTACCCACTATCCCTCCTGTGGACATACCCAAACATGTCAGCCTTGCCTCTCTAACTTTGTCTCCTTTATCTCAACCAGAGCTGTCCCTCAGATGTACTCATTGCTAATCGTGTCCGGTCACTCTCAATGAAAATGTTAACATCTTGAACTCTCCTGGGTCAACAAATTACCCCTGAAACTCCAATCTTCCTTCATCCTTCTTTACCTCTCGTGTGCACCATCCTTTGCTTTGGATGTTTGACCACATGTAGATAAACACATCCACCTTCACTTCATCTGCTCCTGGTATCTTCACTGTTAAACCAGTCTCCCTCTCATGTACACAAATGTATTCTGTCTTGCTTCTACTGACTTTTCTTTCTTTTTGTCTCCAGAGCATACCTCCACCTCTTCAGCCTCTTTTGCTCCCTATTCATGGATTCTCAAAGAGCCTGTCTTACTATATTACTTATGATATTACTTTAATTCATTACCCAGTTTACTCTGGTTTACCTTTAACATCATCTCAGTCAATTTTCTATGTACTTTCATCCCCCATAACTAAAGCCAGCTGCTCACTGGGAACCAGCACACCCAGCAAAACAAAGGAATGGTCAAATTAGACTCTCAGTGTTGGACTTGTTTTGGCGCTTAGTTCAGATTATTAATGACCTGACTGGTGGTAACCCAGAAGGGTGCAGTTTACAAATACCCAGTCAATTAACAGGCTTGCAGAAACAGACAACCAGGTCAAAGCAGAATGCTGAGCCAAGGTCCTGACCCTTTGCTGTTTGCTTCAGTCACACTAAGCCCAACGTCAAGTATTCATTTTAAAATGTAAATGCACGAATTACCAAGAAAACACAAATAGCTCGGCGTGCCTCAGGCGGTAGGTCTTAAGTCGCTTTTGATGAGAAAAAAAATTGAAGAACCGAGAAAAAGAGTGCAACTCTTGGGACTTTGGAGTGAATTTGTAGCCTGAATTCCTGAAAAAAAGAAAACATCCGAAACCAACAATAGCCTCATATTGTTCTCAGAGAGTGAAAATCAAACCTCACCTTTGAGCGTTCCCTCATCAATTGCACATCAATTGCATTAGGCTTTGGAAACTGCAATGTGTGCAGGCTGCACTTCCCTTGTCAGGGTTCATTTATCACGGGGCAGGGAAAAGTCACCTTTCACATAAAATAAATAAATAAACTGCATTACATCTCCAGTAAATAAAATAAGGAGAGGGGAGGAAAAACTCAACTTCTTCTGCTGTTTGTGAGAGTATGTGTGCCCCCCCCCAAAAAGGAGTGCCTCTCAAAAAAGGTTCACAGAAATGTTGCACTGATATACTTTCCTTCACTGCCTGTGTTTTGTTCTTTGGCTGAGGCTTTTCTATTATCCTCAGTCAAACTGGCCTAAAGACGTCTCCTTTTGAATAATTCAGTAGTTAGACAACAAATTTTTTATTCTACGGGCAGAAAGAAAGAGAATAAATGAATTCCCTTTAAGATTTGGAGCATTATAGCAGCAGTTTAATACTATACTTTTATAAAACACTGAACCAGGATTTTAGTGGGTTTTTTTTAAAAGAAGATTAGAAAGAAGAAAGCTAGTGTATTATCATGTTGTCCAAACTGTAGCATGTAAGGCCACATAAATAAACGTCTATTTGAAAATTGCAACCACTACTTAAAACCATCTATTAAAAACAAAAAACAAAAAGGAAAGTCTGTTTCTTAATAAGGGGGATTCAGACTCCTTGCTAGGTTCAGATGATCCCCTATCAGTTGCCGTCTGCTCGCTGCAGTAAATCTAAACAAAGCCCCTGGGCTAAAGTGTGGGAAGAATTCACATTTTTCCACAATAATGATCCAGCTCTCACACGTTGTGCAAGTAAATCACTATTACTGAGACTGTGCCCCACCCGCCACCCCCACCTTTCCTGCACAGTGCATTTTTAGCACTAAACCTTATATATGTTTGCAATCAACTGCTCATCAGATAGCCTTTTGCTCCCGTTTTCTGTCGTCTCTTGGGAAACATTAGCTAATGTGTTATTTCCCATGCAGATCTGAGTGCACCGACAGCGGTGCAGCAGGAGTTGATAGTGTATCTACGTGCTAATGTAGCGCCTCCTCTGTGTCATTCCTCATCAGCTGGTTAATAAAAGGCACATTTAACGACAGCTAATCTCCTTTAAAGGCTCAATTTCAGAAGTGCCACAGCACAATCAATATTCTGAACAAATTCCAGTTAGGTCACCATCTTTACTGTAGCCTGCTGTGTCCAAAGCACTTGCTGACCGGCTATAAACAACTGCCTTCCAATACACCCACAGGCTCCGTGTAGAAGTTCAATACCACAGTTTTTACCCAGCCTGTCCGCCCAATATACAGCATCTTTTTATCTTTGTAGCTGTGGCCCTCGGTGTTTTCCCCCATTCTTTCCCCATCACTTGATCCACAATCATACACAGTTTTCTCATCAGCACCGCGAAATGTGTTAGGCCGCGTCTGTGCCCTCTGGCCATAGTTCTTCGGCAAATTGTTTATGTGCCATCCAAGCCTCAGTGTTTGAGTCTACAATTGCAAACTTTGCTTTTACCCTACATGTCCAGCCTTCAAGTCAGTGGCATTTAAAGCTCGTCCTCTGGGCTTTTTCACAAGCATTTCTGCTGGGCCAAGAAAATGTTGGTATGTTTGGAAAATGGCTGTGAGTGTGTGAAGCCTAAGTTGTTTACAGAGAGTTGTTTACTGATTTTAATACCACCTCAATGTTGAAATCATAAAATTCATACAAATCATGTGTGTTCATTTTAGTTGCAGACATAAAAACAAAAAACAAAAACAAAGAGCCCTGCACTCTTTGGCATAATAGCATAAAAAAAATAAGTAGGACATGTCACGCTCATGTACAGCCCACACCATGCTTTCTGTCTGATTGCTGTTGCCTTCTGCAACCCTCTGGGCAACTTTAACAGAGTCCCAGTCTTCACATTTTCCCCCCGTATTTGACATGGCTGCAAAAACTGCTCTTTTAAGAGAAATACTTACATAATAAATTAATTAAAGAACACTGCTTTAATGAGCTCGATAAGTAAGGACAATAAAGCACAAAGAGACACGTAGCAAGTGGCCCCCACGTGTGCCTGGAGAAAAACTATCAGCAGGTTTCCGTGGGGATGACACGGGCACTTCATATAATTCTATGTAAATTAATATTTGAGACAGAGCCTATCCCAGCTGTCACTGGGCGACGGGTTACCAATCCATCACAGGAGAAATACCACAATTTATGCTCACATTCACACCTAGAGCCAGTTTAATATCACCAGTTAACCTAACATTCATGTCTTTGAAATGTGGGAAGAAGCCGAAATACCCAGGGAGAATCCACACAGGCACAGAAAGAACATGCAAAACTCCCACAAAGACTTATTGAAAGGTTAATATAATGGCCCATACATGTGGTTACCCGGCTAGGAGTAATTGCAGTGTAGAGTAAAATGCTTTAAAGATCATTTATTGATGGTGATTTATTTATTATTTATGCATGTTGTCATATTATATACATGTACTACTTCAGCCGTGTACACCGTTTTGAAAGAAGGAGCAGTGTGCAGATGCTACTTAAAGGGAAAGATGGTGTTTTAACTTTAGCCTACTGATAGATAAAGCTAGAAGGACTCTGCAATGCACCTGCTTCCTCTGAATTATATAAATGTTCTGGAGTCTATACCACACAATAAAAATAGCTGTGAAATGACTATTGTTGTAATTAGGCACTACATACAAGAAAAAGCTGAAAAGACTTTGTATTTTATTACTTAATTTCCAAAAATATGTATTCAATATAAAGAAACGAACTGCAATGATGGAAAACACGTCAGGGAAAAGGTCAAGCCTTGTTTGTTTGCAAGAGCAAGTCTGCTTAAATCAGCAACAAATTTGTAAGTGGGAACAAAAGAGTGCGGAGGCAGACCAGGAAAGGCCAGCAGCAGGTTAGACTGCATGACTGTGAGCAGAAACAGCAGCTTGGATCCCATCTTCAGTGTGAAGACATGGATATCATGATACCATCATTAGATTGATAAATACATTCACTTTGGTTTTAGCTCATCAAAAACATTACAAAAGTCTTAAGCCACTCCCATTTCTTTACATTTTGCCTCCAGACTTTGTACTTTTTAAAAAAAAAATGTTCTCGAGCAATAGTTCTTCTCTGAAGGTCTTTCAAGGTTTTTCTTTGCAAATTGCTGCTTTTTTGCTCACTTGCCTTATATATTGTATTTCTATGCATTTTACATTTTTCAGTAAATCATTGCATTTCTTATGTTCCTAGCAAAATGTAAATAAATGAGGAGTGTTTCAAGACTTTTGCATCTTTTAATCTTGTTATTGAAGATGAAGGCTGGGTTGGTAAAACTAGGTAATAAAGTGATGGGTAGTTTACTATTAACATATGCAACATGACAAATAAATGAGAAGAATTTCCTTTTCTCTGAAAAAAAAATATAGTGGGTTTAGGAATCATGTTTTAGGTCATACCACCCACCTGTACATTGTAGATCAATGAGAATCATTGATACAGCTTGAAATATTAAAAAGAGAATAAATCTGTGTGGGTACAGAGGAAGAGCAGTACAGCAGAAATGCTCAAAGAGTACCAGAGCTAAAGCTGAAGCTGCAAAACATGCGAAGATAGAGTTGAAGATTTGTCATTAAAAAAAAAGTTTAAATTGTGTCAAAACAGTAATAGACCAGCATTATACTATTGCATTGTTAGGTGATTAATGTAGAAGCATAAAAGGGACATTGGCAGCACTCTGAGGTCGCTTTAGTTGGAGTGATTTTAATTGCTTTGTGTACTGACATACAGTTAGACCAGTGAGTATTTGTACAATGACATTTGTTGTAGTTTTGGTTTTTTACAGATTGGATTTTTCAATCAATGTGACTAAAGTGCAAAGTTTCAGCTTTAATTTAAGTACTGTATTAACAGGTTCAGAATTACAGACATTTATACACAGTCCCCCATTTTCAGAGGATTTATTGGGCAAACCTAGATCATTTTACATAATAGGACTGTTTAAAATACTTGACAGCCTAAAATCTAACAAAGAACCCTTGCACATAATAAAGTGCTGCGTTTCCTCCCTTGAGATGCTCTACTAGACCTTTACTGCAACCACCTTCAGCTGCTGCTTGTTTGTGAGTCTCTCTGCCTTCAGTTTTGTATTTAATGACTAAGAAGCATGCTCTATAGCCTGAGATCAGCTGACTGACTTGACCATTGAAGAATATCTCATTATTTACCTTGAGAAACTCCCGGGTTGCTTTTGCAGTATGCTTTGGCTCATTATCTAATTGCACTGTGAAGTGTTGTTCAGTCAGTTTTGCAGCATTTGGCTGAATCTGAGCAGAGACTGTAGCTCTGCAGACTTCACAGTTCATCCTGCTACTTCTATCAGCAGTCACATCATCAATAAACACTAGTGACTCATTTCCGCTGGCAGCCATACTTGCCCGTGCTGTACCATTACCTCCACCATGACTGACAGATGATTTTGCATGCTTTGGATCATGACTTGTTCCTTCTCCATACTTTTCCCTCCCCGTCATTCTGGTTCAAAGATAGGGTTGTTGCCTCTCGCTTTAACTGTGCGGTCTCTTTTAAATGTTTTGTGGCAAAGTCTAATCTGCCCTTCCTCTTCTTGAGTGTAACCAGTGGTTTGCACTTTGTTATATCCCCTCTGTATTTACATTCAAGAAGGTGTCTCTCAGTTCTAGACTTTGACACCTTCCTTCTTTTCTGAGAGTGTTAATGACTTGTTTAGATGTTGTGAAGTTGTTTTTCTTAACAATGGAAATAATTCTGTCATCATGCACTTTAGCTGTCTTCTGTTGTCTTCACAGCCTTTTGGTGTTGCTAAGCTCATCAGTGCATTCATCCTTTTTTAAATAATTAACCAAATTGCTGATTTGGCTACTCCTATTTTTTCCCCATCTCCCTGACTGGATTAGTTTGGGTTTCAGCCTAATGACCTCCCTCGCTTCCACTGAACAGCTACCAAGTGTAAGTTCAACACTTGGAATCACTTCCAAATCTTTTATGTGTTTGATTCGAATGAAATAATGCTAGAGCAGGAGCACCACCGTTCAACTGCTTTTTTTTTAAGCTTTCAAAATGTATAAATACATAATTTCTAAGTTAAGAATAAGTTAAGAATATAAGATTTAAGAATAAAGCCCAACTGATGTTGGGTTTTTGTCAGGTTAAAATAAAAGATTTAAAGATTTTGTTATCTATATACAGTATATGCTAAAAATCAAACAAATTCAAACTATCAACCAAACTATCGATTGCAGCAGTGTTTAAAGTCTGACTTTTACTCAATAATTTATTCTTTTTCCCCATTAGCACCACAGAAAGCTAAATAAATAAATCCAATCTTCCCTGCTATCCACTCTGGCTGGCAAGGTTTCTCCGTGAGGGAGATTAGAGCTGAACCTCTCCACCTCACCTGTCACCAGGATAAAAATCATACATTCCCTCCTGCTCTGAACTCAGACATGCTCAGCTAACCCTCCCCCCGTCCTCACGCTGCAGATTCAAATATTCATTACAGAAAAGGCTGATTGAGATTGAGTTGCTCTCTGCTTTTTGGCACATGTGAGGGAGCTGCCAGATCCAGAAGCTATTAGAGCAGAAAACCTTTGTCACTTATCCTGCGTGCAGCTCCAACCTCTTATTATGCCCGACAGCCTGGAAAAATGGAAACAACCTGCACTATTTTTTAAAAACACGACTCCCTCTAACTTCAATTAAAACCTTAATCTTCTATCCACAGTGTGCAGATAAACCAACACATTTAGTCCTACGCATGATGATTTTTGGATTACACCGCACGGTGCGAAACACGGAATTTCCACCTTTATCAATTTGCAAATGTGAAAATATATTTTAATTGGATGTTTGATTTTTATGATTTTTATTCAGAGCAGCAGCACATAGGTTGCTAATTTACAGCTTGTAGATATTTAGTTTTTTGTTCCTTGCACTTCAGCACATTTTGAAAAAGAAGTGGAGACTTCTCAGCGGTTTATGTTAATATTGAAAGAACTATGTGTGAGATATAGCCCTTTTAACACAATATATCTAAAGGTTATTGGTGGCAGTAAAGAATTTTACTATTTTGTGGAAAATCCTGTATCTTCAATGAAGTCTGGGAGCTCTTTGTATCTCCCCCTATAATCTCTGAGACCTTCAGCAGAGCAAGCTCCAGCTTTGCTTGCTGTGAAGTCTCACAGCCCAAATCTCCAGCAGATAAGGTGACTGGCTCGGTCAGACATCCTGAAAAGCTCTTTGGATGCATAGGTTGTTGGTTTAGGATTTCTGTTGTCCCGCTGAGTGATAAAATTTGCTCCTTCAACTCTGTCAGTTTTCTGAAGATAAGCTTAAAGAATCCTCCTGTACACAGATCTGCATTGATCCTGAAGCTTGTGTCAGCAGTGTGCCAGTGCCATTGGCAGCCATTTAAGATCCATGCTAGATCCTATCCACGTTCGGCAGATGGGATGGGATCTGTTGGCTCTTTTGGGTCATGGCCACCCCCAGTGCTTTCCTCTTTTTGTTTGCGTTTTGTTTCTTCAGACTTTGATTTTCTATAAGTGAAGTCACTGGGGTTTGAGCTTGCACTGTGGTAACCGCCTTTTTCCATCTCTTCTATATTAGTTTCCCTTACACATGACCAAATGTTTATGCATTGTACTGAAAAGCATCTGAACCCGAATCTAAATAACAACTCTTAACTTTCACTCAAACTCACTCTTTTGTGCATGAACTGACATTCCAGTAACAACCTGCTGCTTATGAACCATTTGGTAAGCATGTCTCCAGGTATGTTTGGACTTCCCAGGAAAGAGGTTCATCCCACAAGCGGCTCTTTGAATAATTTTTCTAATTCTACTCCAATTAAAGCTGATCCTTAAAAACTCTAGTGCAGTCTCCAGTATATTATTTTAAATTGAATGTGCTTAGGCAAAGACCTTGGAAAAAAAATGTGTTTATGTCTGTGGGGAGAAAAATTACGGATTATTATAAGAAAGCTGCATGGTGGTGAATTGTTTTGTACTCGTGCCTCAGGGCCTGAAGGATCAAAGTTAAAACCTTTCTGGATTCATGTTGGAGTCTTCTAGTTTCCTCACAGTCCAAATTCTTGAACATTAAATTAACTGGTAACCTGTATAGTGTGTACAACAACTCTTCGCTTTCACTCCACCCTGTTTTTTAAACCCTGTTCCCAGACAAGGGAACACACTGAGCTTCTCTAATAGCTCCCAGATTGGATAATAAGCAGCCAGGCTGTGTTCAGTTGCTGCAGGGAAATTAGAAGCCCCGTAGTAAGGTCATATCATTCTGAAATGGTTCAGTTGAGTAGGGATAGCCAATCGTGATACAAATATGAATACACTGGAGGACATGTGACAAATGTTTCCCATCACTACATCATGACTCCGAGATTGGTCCTTATCAAATAAATTAGGGCAATTAAGATAATTAGTCTAACTGCCAAATTATTCGAAGTGAATAATTACAACAACAAAAACATGACCAACCAGCAAATAAATTCTGTATCTTAGGGCAATTTTTTTTCTTCACTTGCAGTTTTTCTTCAGTTATGTGTTGCGGATCATTCTGCAGTCACCGCAATGCATCAGGTTGTTCTGATTCTACCTTTAATTTTGGAAAAATGTATTGTGATAGCGTCATGTGATTACCTTCTCAAAATGGTTAAAAATATACCAACTGGAGCTGGTGTGTGCAACTGCTTTTGTCAAGGGGTCACATGAGAAACTGGGACTGTTGTGGAGGTCTGCACCAGCTCACAACTGGGACTGTTGCGGAAGGTAACAGTTTTGGTTTCTCATATGATGCTAGTGAGCTGGGACCTTAAGAACTGGGACTTTGCTACTTTAGGAGTGGATGACTAATTTTCCCAAGTGGCCACTTGAGAAAATTAATCACCCACCCCTGGACGAGATGGACCTACTATTAAAAACAAAATCAATTACACTTGAATTTCCCAAATTCACTTTCTGAAACGTACATTTCTAAAGCTCAGTTTACTAAGAAACATACTGTGTGCCTGCACAGCGTCTCCACTTATTTTCCAAGAAGGAAGAGTAGTACTTTTATCCTCTTTCATGCTTTCACTGCCTACTATTCTGCATGAACATATTTCCTGTTTTTGCACAGACACAAAAATACATGGAAGCAAAGGGATACAACAAGAATAGAAAGTGAACTTCCTGACCCAGTTTGCAGCTCACGTAAGTGACAATACTTGATCAGTATCCTCTCCACCCAAAAAAAGCCATTGAAATCAACCAGCCTACCATAATAATTTCATCTAGCATAGGACTCAGTATGGTGTAAGAGCATATTGCTTGTGTGAAATCCATTGCTTCTTTTTTTGCTCTATTTTGACTTTACAAGCACAGATATATTCTGTGGCCACACTCCAATGGAAGCAATTATTTTACTGCTACTAATTTGCAGAAAGTTGTAATCAAAAGTGTTGTACTTATATTTCCCTATAGGTCACAATTAATTAGCTAACATGTACACACAAAATTCAACAGTCCAGTCAACTTAACCACTTAAAACTAATAAATAACAGTTTTCTTTATAGTTCACAGCAAAAACATTGCATGAGTATTATCTCCGCCTAAATCTGTCTATTGTAATACCAAAAAACAAGGGAGGGGGGGGAAATAGCATGCAATAAATCAGCCACAATACACCCTGATGACAATTCTTTAAATAAAAGATGCTCAGCACCAGAAAGCTGTAAATAACAATCTGAGAAAGCATGTTAGCGGTTGAATCTAGCCACAAACTGTCACAAACAGCAATCAGTGTCTGCATTGTCATATCCGCCTCACAATGCAAGCCAAAAAATAAAAATCTGCTTTTTTTTCCTCTTCACCAGGTGAAAGTGTGAATGATGAGCAGTCATCTTTTATCCACACCTCTTCTTTGTCAGGCACAGATCCAGACAGTCACCTGCACAATCATTTCCCATTTCTTCTCAATTGCTGGTGAAGCTCCAGCAGTAGAAAACTTGGGTTTATTTTATTCATAGTACCAATACACACACGGTGGAGGGACAGTGCTTCGATTTCAAGCACATTATCAAACTTTTTATTCAAAAATTTAAAAAAAACAAACTCGCATTTTCAGCTTTGCTAGACGTGCAGATGCCACACCCTTGCTTTGCTATGATCGATGTCAGAAAAGGCTCATTTTCATCCATCACGTAGTGAAGATCGCTGATCCATGAAATAAAAAAAGTTCCATCAGTGTCTGTGAAAGGATGGCAGTAAACAAGGTGCCGAACAACACTCCCCGCACACCTGCTGCCCTGCTGTAACTCAGCACTTTATGAGGCTAAAGCAGCTTGTAAGCAGCTGATTGTTATTCATTATTATCTTATTTCCTTTTGTATGACTTTATTATTCTTTTAGGAGCAATTTCTGCAAAACTGTTTAATATTCACTCATTAATTAATATTCATTAAATTCAAATTCACAGGATGCAGGAAAAGCAGTTAAAAAAAAACAACTCAGGTAATGGAGCTTGCATGTAAGAATGAAGAGCACATTAACATCCGAACCATTTCGTCTTGCTCTGAACTGGGTAAAAACCTGAAACCGCGCTAGGCCCATTTCTCTCTTTATGGCTAAACTGCATCAAGACCCCCGTGGCAAAAGGACACACTGTGAAGGTGGTCTTCAAAGAGCTTATTAGAAAGCTACGGTACGCCTCTGGAGCCTTTAAGATATCTAGGATCAAACGCCTCCGTCTTTCATGCACCCCACTCTGGAAGAAATGGTCTCCCTCTGACCACCCCCTTTCCCCCCCTTACTTTTTCCACATCATTAGTTTCCCCTATTTTCAAAGGGAAGTAATGAAGGAAGTGCATGCACTTTAAATCTGGATAGAGCTTTGCATCCCAGTACATTTCTCCGTCTCTGGCAGAGCCACAAAAAACAACAAAAAAAAAAAAAAAAAAAAGAGCCAAGAGAATGATAGAAATGTAGAGGCAGGGGAGAGAAACAGAAGGTAGCAACCCAGTAATTACATATTTTTTTCCACACCTTTTGCTCTTCAGGCAGTTATTGTCATTCACAAGATGAGCAGTAAACAGAGCTGCGGTTCCTGTCAGCACAGCCTGGCCATTTTCATCGATACAAAAGTACTGTGGGCGTTACGGTGCTTCTACTCTTTTTACGAAATGATCACAAAGAAATTGAAAAGAGCTACAATGTGGGGTCCGATGCATCCAGCCTTTGCTCTTGCAGCTCTCCAGAGCATCCCGTGCAAAGGCTCGATGGGTGCGATAGCTACAGTAATCGCCTTCGAGGTGCCGCTCCACTGAGTAACTCATCCCAACTTAATTTATTATGCTAACTCCTGGTCCACTAATCCTCACTCCCAAGCAGGCACATGTGCATAAACACACAAATGCACATGGAGAATGAGCCTTTACATGGTTGGGCTCTCCCTGGTTAGCAGCGTTTAATGAGCCGGAGGCCTCATGGCTTCCCTTGACTGCAGCCTGTGAGCGATTAATTAATCAGACAGCTCTCCTGTCTTACACTCCCTCCTTTCTGGCTTCCTCACCTTGAACCACTTCTCTGTATACCCTTTCATAAACGGGTGCTATCCCTAAAATTATCACCCATGATCACACCTGATACAACATTCCCATCTACACTACAGAATTACACAGATTTTTTTTCCTGGTCTGAGAATTATTAGTTTTAATAACCAAGACGTTTCTAGTACTAATTCAGTCGGCAACATCTTTACAGCTTGCACGCACAAAAACCACACAACGGTGTGCCCTTTACTCACCGACCCAGAGCCAAACTGCATTCTTCAGCAGAGATTAAATTCATGCCGTTGTCTACTTTACATAGGAATGAATTGGCATCAGTGTGGTGTGTTGCTAACACAAACTGGTAACAACTGGCGTCCTTGGATGGGTGGCAGTGGATAGGGAGCATTGCTTCTTCTAATGCCAGCTGGTCTCTGTCACAGAGGATGACACACAGTGTCAACATTGTGCCAAGCGGTGATAAAAAGGTGAGAGACACAAAGTCCAAAAAGCTAACAATGACTCTCCCAAATGGCTTGTGCTGTAGTGGTTTGTATGCAGAGGCACATAGCACAAACACAGAGGACGTGCCCTGAAAGATAACCGGTTTCTCTGAGGGATGGCTGCGCATAGTTCGGATTTCTTTCTGGAGTGGAATTCATTTGAGGGATCTCTGTGAAGTGAAGCCTTTGTTGGTATTTTAAAATTACCTTGTGAAAACTGTAGCTGTCACCCTGAAACACGCAGCTTCCAGCCCTCCAATGATCAAACTATCTTTGAAATCACCAGTAAATATGATTATAGCGTCAGTCATTTTCTACTTTACTTTTAAATGCTCTGCTTATTCTTGTTTGGCTGAGCTTGCGGGATCTGGCCGACTTGTAGATTACTTCCTCTGCACGACACACCGTGTGGCCCTGCACTATTTGCCCACACGCGGGGTAAAATAACCGGCATAAAGATGGACAAAACCATGAGCCAATTTTCAGCTGCGACTACAACTAAAATCGAGTCCCTCTGGGTCAGAAGAGGGTCATGACGTGAAAGCAGACGAGGAAAAAAAAATGGCGTGTAGATGAGAGGAGCCTCTCCAGGCGATGGTACCCCCTGACGCACTCCTGATGAGCAAAGTGAGCAGGTCTGTCAGTTCACTGGCAGTAATCAAGGAAGCCCCATGAAGCTCTCAGCATGTTTCCAGCCTGTTCATTACAAGTGCAGGGCACAGCCACTGAAGTCACAGGCTGCCGAGCGGCACTGATGTATAACCGCAGGCTTACCTTCAGCTCGCATGGTGAAGGGGGAATCTCCGGGTCGCTTGGCCGAGAACTGGCCCCCAAGAGAAGTCATTAGAAAGCACAGGCTGAAGAAGCCGATCCCCACCACAAAGATCCTGCAGGAGAGGGAGACAGACAAAAGGGCAATTTGTGACATAAGACCAAAAGCCAAGGATAGAGCTCAGGAGACAGAAAGAAGCAGAAGACAAAGGACAGGTGGAGTAATGTCACAGAGGAAATGCAGCAGAGTTCAGTTCAAACTTAGGACACTGAATACTTCATGACATTTTGGACCTATTTTTCAAAATTCATTTTGTCTCAGTCAAGCCAAAACCTTTTTTTTTTTGGGGGGGGGGGCACTGTGTACTCTTGTGTCATTTCAAATTAACCATGACATGTATGGGTTTGCTGCATCACACTGCGCTCAGCGAGCAGAAATCCAAAACAAAAGCATTCTGTTACAGGCAAATGGCTGCATGTGGGAGAGAAGCACGACATTTCTAAAGCTTAGAAAACAAACGCTTTGGAGCGATTGACTTAAGACAGGCTCCTCTGAACGCTCCAGGAGCCGTGCTGAGAACTGCAGGTCGGATGGTCCTGCACTTCTATCATACACACCTTTTGTTTTTGTTTTCTAAGGCAAGACTGAAAGCTGACTGCAGCCGCTCAACTACAGCCTCAGTGCCTGTGATAGAGCCGCATGTGAGATAATTGCGCGGGGTCAAGGTTGCTAATTACGCGGGGCTGTTTAGTTCACGAGTTTACGTTCAGCCCGTGTTGTCAAACTCTGAAGTTTTAATGAGTTTCTGTCTGCTGGCTTTGCTTCCACTGCTTCTCCAAGCTGCTTGTGTGGAGAAGCTTTAGCTGAATAAGCAAATCTTAATTGTGGCACAGCGGCCGCTTCTTTACTCCAATTAATCGACAAGCTCTGAACTTTTAAAACTTGCTCTACTGTGGGGGGAAAGCAAGAAACACTAATCGGTCACAGTCTGGGAAACACTAAACGATCAATTTGCAGTGGTTTTGCTATATTTCTCTTGAATCCCATTTATTTTTTACGACGTTGAGGCAAGAATAATAAAATAAAGTCATATTAAAAATCAAAAAGGAGAGGAAATGCACTCTCGCGTTACCGTTTCTAAAGTCAGCAGGCTAGTGCTTTAAGCCGTGGAAAAGCCAAACTAATGTGTTCTTACCTGAACGGTTTGAAAGTGAGAAGACATCTCCTCAGCATAATGGAAAGCTCGCTGCTGGCTGCGATCATTTTCCACACTCACAGAAAGCGTCGGCTCTGTTTAACATCGTGCGAGTGTGCGTGCCGAGCGGCGTCAAAGGCATAACTTTCAGCCGGGGTCCTGGACAACGACGGGAAGTGCGTCCAAGACAACGCAACTTCTCAGCCTTCCCGGTTCGCTGGGAACAAGTTCAGCGGAAATCCTGACGGTGAGTCGTGCAGACAGCGGGGTGGATGGTCCTTCTGAGGAGCGAACCGAGACCGATGTAAGCCGTGATAGTCTCTTTTAATAAGTTATGATCGTAGCTCCGGTGCTGGTTAATTGTCCTGAAAATCCACGCGGCATTAAGCGCAATAACCCAGGACTGCTGAGTTCATTGAATTACTCTGAGTGGATGGAGCACTGACTCTGTTCCTATTACACGAGTGGCTCTTTAGCTGGGGATGCGTTACTGATAGCGCCATCTATTGATCCAGCCTGATATACAAAAGTTGACACCGTTCTTGGAAATGAATGGGCGGATAAAGGTAAACACATAATTTCTAAAAATGTGAATATTATAGTAATATATTTTTTCAAATCACCACGCCCCCCCCCCAAAAAAAAAATAAATAAATAAAATACAAATAAAAATAAAAATCTGCAATAATTAAAATGAACCTGACTGATGCTTAAATTGCCCAACAAAAAGGAGAAAACACGTCACAGTCCTGTAATGTTTTTCTCAGTTGTGGATAAATCCGGATGGAGCGCCTCTACAAGCACTTTGAAATCGATTGCCCTCAGAAGGGTCCTTTAAGTGAAGGAAAACTAGAAAACATGATGAAACGCTCTGGTGTACAGAAAATGTAATGCGGTTCTCTGAGTTGTTGGCGTAATAAGGGTGAGCTGGAGGTTTTGTATAGGCGCTCTTCTGTTTGGAGAAAAAATACTCTAACACACTGAAGTGTATATTTAGGTGCTCTTTCAAAGCATAATGCCATGACGAGTGGCCTTTCGGGAAAGACAAGACGCGGTGTGCTGTAAGGGAATAAAACACGGTGGAAGTGTCCTTTCAGAAAAGAACACGAGCTGCTGTGTTCTATAAAATACCTTTACGATGGCCATTATGGAGAAGAATAATGTGTCCGTCGTGCAGGCTGGCAACTTGGAAAGACCTTTGGAGTTGTTGTTGGTTTAGAGCAGATAGAGAAGTGTTCTTTACTCATAGACTGAATCCAAAGCTGCAGCAGCAGAGCACAGGGAAAACTTCAGCCTGAGAATGCTGAAAACGTCCATGAAAGCTGGAAAATCTGCAACACAAATCATTTCAACTCGGAGTCAGTGTTCAGAAATACTCATACTACCCCAGCAGCAGGTTTCCGTTTGTGGGGACGTTTCAGCACCCAGGACAGCTCCACTTGCGAGGCAAACAGCAGATCAGCAGCGACACCCAGAGGGCGGAATATAGAATACAACAACAGGAGTGTCATCGTCCTCTTTTGAGCCTCGTTTTGACTTATAGGCCACGGATCATTTTAAAATAAGATGCTGCAGACTAACAGGTTGACTTCATTCTAAACTCCAAACACACATCACCGGGCAGTCCATAGTGAGTAACTCTGAGTTTACAGCAGGTAGTGGCTGGATTGGCCCTTTCAGATGAATAACAATAAGATTTTTTTAAAGATGGAAATAACCAAGTAAACAAGGAAAAGCAAGGAAAACAGATATCAGCAGATAAGGTTCTTCTAATACATTATGATCTGGCACCACGAGGAATTCTAGTGAGCTTCTGGAAACAAACAAATAAAATCTGGCACCATTCTTTAGACACTTGAGCCATTTAATTTATTATTACTATACCATTTGGTTTATTACTTTATTTTATTATTATTTCTTTATCATTTATTTATTTGGGGGGGGGGGGGGGGGGCGCTCCATCCTAATGAACGACAGACAACAGCTTCCTCTGTTGCCATAGAAACTGCTTTTGCTTTGCTTTGTCTTGGCTATATCTGTTGCTGCTACGCTGGCTTTTGGCCCGCAGACCAGTTCGGCTGGCTCTGCTGACATTACGAGCCCAAGCTGACATTTAAAATTCATCACCGGTGAGATCACATTCACTTACTGTAAAATGACAGCATGACAGGCCTTCTTCTGACTGGCTGCAGAATGCAAAATCCCAGCAAGGGTTACCCATGACAGACAGCATATTATGTGTCTGTGTGCTTATAAGAGCTAAAATGATGTTTGTTTTATGCATATGTCATTCATATCTTTTTATTTGGAAGCAATATGTAGATGCAGCTGCACAAATGAGCAAAGCGAGCACGGATTTGTGCATCAGCTGTGATTCAGGTATAAATAATCCCACCTTTGCAGTGTCATGTTGGGGTTGAACGGCAAACACAGCGAGGCTAACAGAAGAAATCATTTCTTTATTTAAGAGGTGTTGGTTTCTAAGAGAAACAGCAGCATTGTGTCTTGAGTTTGAACCACATGGTGCAGCAGGCAACTGAAAACACCAGCTGAGAAAATGAGCGCAAGGAGAAAAAGGAACAAAAGCATCAGAGAAGAATATTAGAAGAATAACAGACAGGGAGGCCGTGCTTAAAACCTCGGTCTGTTTTGCATTTCTGGCACATAACAGAGGACTTGAATGTGCAAGAAGACATTTGGATAGGCCTGCAGAGCTCTGGGAGTCTGTTTCGTGGAGGGATTTAAGCAAATTACATGATATGTACATGATAAACACTGTCCTCACAACTGAGCACGAGCAGCTTCGTCCTGTCATCGTGCTGTTTTGGCGCTTTTGGAGTAGTTTAACCTTGCCTGACTTCATGGGATTTTACAGAAAAGGAGTCACTCCGTCTGAAAGTTATGTTTGAACAATGATTGTGTCACGGCTGCCGAGGCGAGCCGTGTGGATTTAGAAGGAGGACCCAAGATGCAGGCAGTGGATGAGATACCGGTGGTTTTATTTACAGAGGTGTAGTGGCAAACAAACAGTGGGGCATAACAAACAACTAAAGACACCTAAACTGGGAGAACTAAAAATAACAGACCTGGGAGCATATGACAACGGATGATGAATAGCAGAGAGACGCAGACGAGGAACAGGACACCGTGGAACACAGGGTAACAGACTGACACGGAGTTACACAGACTGACACGGAGGAACACAGACGAACCGGCAACAGGCAGGAGAACACACAGGGCTTAAATACACACACCAGTAATCAGGGGATGAGAGACAGGAGGGCAACACAGCTGGGAGGAATCTGGGCTGACGGGACAGGGGAAACGTAAACTGATCACACTCACATATGACACGGACCTTCACAATAAAACAGGAAACTCAGATACATGGAACCAGACAAGACATTGAACTAAACAGACAGATTCACAAACAGATGGGGAGACACCATAGACAGACAGATACAGACGCAGACTCAGAGGCAGATCGAAAATAACACAGAACTTAAACAATCATCATCTAGAAAATGATAACAAACTAAAAGCGCTGGGTCACCGACCCAGGACCATGACAGTACCCCCCCCCCCCCCCCCCCCCCCCCCTCAAGGGCTGGCACCAGACAGCCCAGCAGAAACGAAAAAATGGACCAAAACAAAACAGAAAACAACCCGACCAGGGCGGGCGGAGGGGGCCCAGGACGGAGGGACAGAGTCCAAAAAGGCCCAGATGGTCAAGTTCAGGAAGCCGACCATGCGAATGGCAACGGGGCAGGTCCGGATGCCGGCCACGCAGTAGGCAGTGGCGTGGAAACAGTTCTGGGGGCCGACCGTGCGGACGGCAACGGCGGCGTGGAAACAGTTCTGGGGGCCGACCGTGCGGACGGCAACGGCGGCGTGGAAACAGTTCTGGGGGCCGACCGTGCGGACGGCAACGGCGGCGTGGAAACAAGTCCGGAGGCCGGCCACGCGGAAGGCAGTGGCAGTGTTCAGGAGGGCGTCCACGGTGGCGGAGATGCCCAACAAGCGGCCTGGCAGATGACCGAAGATGTGGAGGTGGTAGTAGTGGACCTGAAGGCTGCGTGGCCCCTGCAGCCCCAGGCGAGGCTGATGAGGATGATGAGGATGCCGAGGCCGGTCCAGACGAGGCCGGACCAGGCGAGGCTGATGAGGATGCGGAGGCCGGACCAGGCGAGGCTGATGAGGATGCGGAGGCCGGACCAGGCGAGGCTGATGAGGATGCAGAGGCCGGACCAGGCGAGGCTGAAGCTGATGAGGATGCTGAAGCTGGACCAGGCGAGGCTGAAGCTGATGAGGACGCTGAAGCTGGACCAGGCGAGGCTGAAGCTGATGAGGACGCTGAAGCTGGACCAGGCAAAGCAGCTGATGAGGACGCTGAAGCTGGACCAGGCAAAGCAGCTGATGAGGACGCTGAAGCTGGACCAGGCAAAGCAGCTGATGAGGATGCTGAAGCTGGACCAGGCAAAGCAGCTGATGAGGATGCTGAAGCTGGACCAGGCGAAGCAGCTGAAGCTGAAGAGGAGGCCACTGCAGGTGATGCGGGAGCTGGACCAGGCGAGGATGAAGACACGGAGGCTGGACCAGGCGAGGATGAAGACACGGAGGCTGGACCAGGCGAGGATGAAGACACGGAGGCTGGACCAGGCGAGGATGTAGCAGTGGCTGGACCAGGTGAAGCGGATGAAGCCGAAGCATGCGCTGGACCAGGCGGCGCTGAGGATGCTGAATCCGGACCAGGCGACGGCGTGGAGGATGCAGCAGAGGCCGGGCCAGGCAACGGCGTGGAGGATGCAGACGGAGGCGCTGCAGCAGGTGGCGGCATGGATGAAACTGCTGCTGCAAGCGTGGATGAGGCTGCTGGTGGAGCAGCTGGTGGCTGGACGGGCTCCTCGGGCCCCCCAGCTGACGAGGAAGGAGGCTGGACGGGCTCCTCGGGCCCCCCAGCAAAAACAGTCTCAGAACCAGTGGGCACTGGAGCCCCTGGCACACACAGAACAGAACCAGCAGGTGCGGAGACCTCTGGCAGGAACGCAACAGAACCAGCAGGCACACGGGCCTCTGGCAGGGACAGAACAGGACCAGCAGGCACACGGGCCTCTGGCAGGGACAGAACAGGACCAGCAGGCACACGGGCCTCTGGCAAACACATAGCGGCCTGCAGCTGCGCAGAGCATTGACCCTGCTCAGGCAGCGACAGCTCTGTGCAGTCCTCAGCTGGCTTCTTAAACTCCAGGGGTCCAGAGTCTAATGGGGGCTGAAACCCAGCCTCTGGGGAGGCCCTGGAGTGCATCTCAGTCTCAGAACTGGCCAGCCTTTGAGGAATGTTGACATTGTTCTTGGGTTTGTCTCTCTGCTTGGAGTACGGAGTTGTTGAACTGTCCGTTATGGGTTGGACTGACATGGCTTGCTGTACAGGAGGAGTAGGTGAAGGTGATGGCTGAACAGGTAGTGGAGCAACTGACACAGGATGCAGGGCTGGTGACTGCTGAACTGAGGATAAAGCTAATGATTCTTCTGCTAACCGGGCTACTGACTGGGCCATGGATTGTAACAGGGTTTGTAATAAGTCTGGCTGTGACTGTAATTGAGCTATGGATTGTGAGGCTGAATGTGGCGGAGGTGGCGACTGGGCTTCTGGCCGGGCGGCTAACTGAGCTTCTGGCCGGGCGGCTAACTGAGCTTCTGGCCGGGCGGCTAACTGAGCTTCTGGCCGGGCGGCTAACTGAGCTTCTGGCCGGGCGGCCAACTGAGCTTCTAAACAGTTTTTGTCCTGTGCCGTACAGAACATCACCCCTGAGTAAACGGTCCCACAGTTCAGACCAACAATACTGTCCTGTCCACTCACCACAGCTGGCTGCTCGGAAATCCCCAGGTCCGACTGTGGCGAGGAGCGTCGGCAGCGTGAGCGCCGTTTCCCCCTCGAAGGCTGGGTTGACGGGCCGGGCAGAACACCCTCCGTCGGACTGGGCAGTGAAGCATGAGCTGCAGGGTGGGTGGTAGCAGCCGGGGGGTGAAGACGGAGTCCATTCAGAATGAAATTCTGTGCGAGCGGGTGAAGTGAGCTGAGCAGCCAGGGGAGACCAGAAACCAAGCGCTGTAGCCGATTAGCCACGGCTTGGCGAAATTCTCTCCCCTCGTGCTCCAGCCACGCGTTGATTAATTTGTCCACGGAGTAAACAATGTCCTCCCGGAGCTCCTTGGGCGGGTTGAATGCTGCTGGGTCCATAGTGGCCGGTTCGTACTGTCACGGCTGCCGAGGCGAGCCGTGTGGATTTAGAAGGAGGACCCAAGATGCAGGCAGTGGATGAGATACCGGTGGTTTTATTTACAGAGGTGTAGTGGCAAACAAACAGTGGGGCATAACAAACAACTAAAGACACCTAAACTGGGAGAACTAAAAATAACAGACCTGGGAGCATATGACAACGGATGATGAATAGCAGAGAGACGCAGACGAGGAACAGGACACCGTGGAACACAGGGTAACAGACTGACACGGAGTTACACAGACTGACACGGAGGAACACAGACGAACCGGCAACAGGCAGGAGAACACACAGGGCTTAAATACACACACCAGTAATCAGGGGATGAGAGACAGGAGGGCAACACAGCTGGGAGGAATCTGGGCTGACGGGACAGGGGAAACGTAAACTGATCACACTCACATATGACACGGACCTTCACAATAAAACAGGAAACTCAGATACATGGAACCAGACAAGACATTGAACTAAACAGACAGATTCACAAACAGATGGGGAGACACCATAGACAGACAGATACAGACGCAGACTCAGAGGCAGATCGAAAATAACACAGAACTTAAACAATCATCATCTAGAAAATGATAACAAACTAAAAGCGCTGGGTCACCGACCCAGGACCATGACAGTACCCCCCCCTCAAGGGCTGGCACCAGACAGCCCAGCAGAAACGAAAAAATGGACCAAAACAAAACAGAAAACAACCCGACCAGGGCGGGCGGAGGGGGCCCAGGACGGAGGGACAGAGTCCAAAAAGGCCCAGATGGTCAAGTTCAGGAAGCCGACCATGCAAATGGCAACGGGGCAGGTCCGGATGCCGACCACGCAGTAGGCAGTGGCGTGGAAACAGTTCTGGGGGCCGACCGTGCGGACGGCAACGGCGGCGTGGAAACAGTTCTGGGGGCCGACCGTGCGGACGGCAACGGCGGCGTGGAAACAGTTCTGGGGGCCGACCGTGCGAACGGCAACGGCGGCGTGGAAACAGTTCTGGGGGCCGACCGTGCGGATGGCAACGGCGGCGTGGAAACAGTTCTGGGGGCCGACCGTGCGGACAGCAACGGCGGCGTGGAAACAAGTCCGGAGGCCGGCCACGCGGAAGGCAGTGGCAGTGTTCAGGAGGGCGTCCACGGTGGCGGAGATGCCCAACAAGCGGCCTGGCAGATGACCGAAGATGTGGAGGTGGTAGTAGTGGACCTGAAGGCTGCGTGGCCCCTGCAGCCCCAGGCGAGGCTGATGAGGATGATGAGGATGCCGAGGCCGGTCCAGACGAGGCCGGACCAGGCGAGGCTGATGAGGATGCGGAGGCCGGACCAGGCGAGGCTGATGAGGATGCGGAAAATGATAACAAACTAAAAGCGCTGGGTCACCGACCCAGGACCATGACAGATTGTGAAAGAAACAAAATTGGTTTCATAGACATAGCTATGTGGTGACATAGGCCTGCAAATTTTGACAGTACTGTTTTTGTCTTGTAACATGGTAGGAGAGAACAGTCCTGATCGCATTTATATTGTTAAAATAAAAGGCAAGCTAAATAATAAAACATCCACCATTCACATCAGCATAATGAAAATGAAATAAAGATGAAGATGTGAAAAGGTGAGACTTTTCAAAGCAATAATACTAAAAAGTACAGCCTTCTTATGATGTAGGATACAGACATGTTGCTTGTTTTCCTGCTAAATTACTAATAAATTAACTTACATTTATGTACAGATTAGTCATGCATTACTTAAGATTACTTACACCTTAATGAAACTGACTTGCAGTTGAATTATTTCTTTGTTTCCAGGTAAAAGTCTGACTTGTTACTCACTTATTCCAGTGTACCTACCTGTTAGTATAATTACATTCTATTTTCAAACAAAATACATTGAAATTCCATTTAATTACAGGGTTCCACACCGTATTACATAATTTCTCAAATGCTAATCCTTTTTTAGAAGACGCCCTCTGAGTATTAATCATTGGATTTCCCAGCTTAATTCAGGTTCAATTCAGGTGTTCGTTCATGAAAAATCCTCAAGGGGACATCACAATCCCAGAATCTGGACTCTTTTATGCTTATGCTTTCGGATGGGAACGACATGGTGAAAATCAGACTGAGGGAAACTACTGGTTAATAAAATACTGTAGTTCATACAAAGCAAACGGTTTTTGGAAATATTAACTTTGGGGCACATTTGGAGAAAGATTTATTGACCTGTATTTTCCTAATCGCAAAAAAGTTTCTACTTAGATGTAAAGATTTCCCTCATAAATCAGTGCTAAACTATCTTTGGCTCCACTTTCTTTTAACCACAGAGACCCTCTTAAATATCTCACATCTTCTTTTTCATTACCTCTCTTTTATTTGCTTTCTTCTTCTTCTGGGATTTTTATCAGCTACAATAAATATCTTCTTTTGATTTTCTTCTTGTCATAAGCCATCATCTTCTCACTGACCCCTCCGTCTCTGCACTCTCCACATACAGCCTCTCTCAATCTATCTAACCTTATCTTAATCTCACCATCTTTTCTCTCTGTCTGTTTACTTGTCCCTTGAGAATCTGCTTCCACTGCTGTTTCTCTCACCCTCCCACTGTTTGGTTTGGACTTGCTCTGCTTTGCTGAAAATTCACAGAAGCAAATGCCCAAGGGCGCACACACACACACACACACACACACACACACACACACACACACACACACACACACACACAGTCTTAAAAGTATTATACCAAACACCGAGTTAGTATTCGATAGGGATCTATGCACCTGGGGAAAATGCAGAATGTTTTAGGGTATTGGCAGAAAATCAGATGTATTAAGCTTCATATTTGTGATCATGAGATTCAGTCATAGTGAATATATTACATCTTTTTTTCCTGGTGTCTAGCAGGGGAAGATGTGTGGGAGAAAATCAGGGGACTGAGTGCACAGTTCTTCAGCCCACGTAACTTTCTTTGCTTGCTGAGTCTCATTCAAGGCAGCGCACATACCCGAAGCACTAAAACATCTCCGTATATCCAGCGCCCTTGTGGAAATATCCAGTAATTATTACCGTGATTCATGGGTTTCGACACATACTTAACGAAGGTGTGTGGGCTTAGCGTTGTGCCACTAGGTTAAACCCAGGGCTTTCAGGGTCACAGAGGCAGTATACTTCATAAAAGAGTGTGTCACCATGGTAACTCATGCTGCAGACCTAACCTGCTTTGGTGCGGGTTAAGTGTGAGATAAGAAACCACTATATATAAACCCTGCTGGAAAATTGCTTCATTCCTAGAAGACCCCATGAACCTCAGTGCACGGATAAGAGGGCCTTTAGATTTTTGAGGCCACTTCAACACTTTGACTCTCCCTGACAAGGATCAATGAGAGGCAGACATTTTCCGCAGTGGGAGCTTTATATCTTGCTTTGTTTTACCTGCTTTCAGCGAGCAATTTTAAAGCAATTTCATTGTCCTATAGGTCTCCATATAATCACCGTTGTTGGCTATTTTCTGACTTGCTGAACTTATAAATATTTCCATTTGTAAAGGTGTTGGAAGCAAGTTATGAATAAATCCAAATGGTAATCATATATAGTATTATCTATGGATCTTATACTTAGATGTCGTACCTGTGCTAACATGATTAGTGCCTCAGTGCTGTCTCTCAGTTTTGATATAATTTCTCAATATCAGCCAACTCTTCTGTCTGCCCGTTGTACATGCCATGCAGGGGCCTGTCCTGTCATGATGGTTCCTTTGGCATGTTTAGGACTACTCAAGACTTGTTTACTCTCTGCAGTTTGCAAGTGAAAGGATAAGTTCTATTTAAAAACAATCAGACCTGATTCTCGTATCAAACACTCCACTCTAGGATATATTTGCTACATTCTAATATCTACACCACTTGTAGATTATTCTTCTTATGGTAGAATTATTTATTCCAATCATCTTTATTGAGACTCGGCATGTTGAACTGTTGTTGGAAAAGAGACCCTGAATGTTACAGGGTGTCATTAGTGAAGGAGGTAAATTTGAACCTTTGATTCTAAGAAAGGTCTATCTACAAGCTTTTAAAATGTAGGTATATACTCCCTTTTTAATGTGACTGGGTGGGTTTTTTCACCTAAATCACGACAAGACCTAAAAAAATCTAAATGTCATGAAATGTCACGCGTTATTTCTTTTCGTATGTCAGCTTTATCTGCACTTTTTGAAAGAAGGTTTAAATGTTTGCTCTTACAGATATATGTCCAAATAAAGTTATAGGTTGAAATAGTTTTTTAAGGTCTATGAAAGTATATTTTAAAAGCAGTTACACTGCACATATATCACATTTTCAAAAGCTCACATACATAGCTGCACATTGCTAATCTGAATGAAAGTGAACAACACAGAGTCTTACGGGCTTGTGAAAACGTGTTCAACATGTTTCACTGCCAGTGATTCTGAGTTCATGTCAGAGCCACGGTCTTTTGACACTTTCTTTAGTCATTATTTCATTTAAATTTTTTATTACTTCTTTCCAAACTATCATCCTCATTTCTAGCACCCAGTGATTTATTTCCATTAGTGGGGGTTTGGTCAAATTACTACTCACAAATAGATCCCCTGCTCAACAGAGACATAAATGTCATAACTCCCATAAAAAATTGTAAGTGATACATAGCGCTTGATGCACTGATACTAGTGTTGAGCACAAGCAAAGCACCAGTCTTAATGGTCATTTATACAGTTCCATCAAGAGTCAGATCCATTAAGATCTGAATGACTGTGTATGTCATAGCAAATAAAATATGCATGCAACAAACACAGTGGAGGAAATAATTATTTGATCCCCTGCTGAATTTGTAAGTTCACTCACTTGCAAAGAAATGAACAGTCTCTCATTTTTATGGGAGTTTCATTTTAATGCAGAGAGAAAGAATATCAACAAAAAATCTGGAGCAAAAGAAATTAGATAAAAGTTTTGAATTGATTTGCATGTTTTTGAGCGAAATAAGTAATTGATCTGCTACAACACAGCCAGCATTCTGGCTCCCAGCACTGGCTGTGCACCGATACAGCTCACAGATTCCAGTCAATATCATTCAATTGATTACTCAATTTAGATACTTCTGATCACAACTCGTTTTGTGTTATCTTTACAGCCCTGGTTTCAGATCCAGTCCCTTACCTTTTTTGGAGTTTGCATAATCTTCCTGTGTCTGCATGGATTCACTCCAGCTACTCCAGACATGTCCTCCAAACACATCAGGTTAATTAGTGATTGTAAACTGACCATAGATGTGAATGCTTAATTAGCTCTCTTAATATGCAGTGGGTCTACCAGACCCACTGCATATTTAGTATCTTAAAATGTTTAACTTTGTCGCAGTTTCAAGGAGTACAGACCATATTATTAGATATTTTATCTCTGTTCGGGCCCAGCACCTCCTGATCAGGATGATTTTCTAGGTGTCATCCAGGATGAAAAGTTTTTAAAATTACTGGTTCCTTGGAGCCTGCTGTCCAGGCAACCAAAGCCATGTTAACAAGTCCCATGATCAAGAAGCGGGACTAATCAAATTTGACTTGGAAGACCATTCCAGTTTCTTCTTATCAAGATTAGCAGGAAAAACACCTGGACAACATCCAGGTAGGTAGTACTGGGCAAGTCCCCTCACCCACATTGGCTCCAGCTGACCACCACATACCTATTGGGTAAAACCCAAAGGATTGGGGATTAGGACATTTTTTATGAGAGAGCTGAGGCAGACTTCCTGTATAGGGGTTTTGCAGGCCCTGCAGATTGACAGTGTGATAAATGATAAAGCAGTTCCCAGACAGGCAGAAGGCAAAATATTAGGGAATGTGTGGGATCAGACAGGTGTTGGTGCTTGAAATGGAGCAATGCTGTGTGTGAAAATAGGAAGCAGGATGACAAAACACAGGCATGCTATAAACACACAAATACAAACAAATACACCCCCTCCCGTCCAGTGTGTCAGTGGGACCGAACGCCTTACTATATCTTAAAGTGAGCAGTGCCATATTCCCACATTACACGATGGGAGTCAAGCACCAATTTCCCCTTGTGAGTCACCGGGCGGTTAGCCAGAATCCCTCCAAGGTTGGCTAAAAGTCTTGTTCCATGAACTCCTCCCACATCAGAGTTTTGCTACAGCTACTTCAAGAGCTACACTCAGCTTTCATAGTTTTCTTACATACAACATATACATGAGCACTTTGGAAAACCTTAGTTTCAGTTTCCGAGGATTTTGATGTGATTACTGGCCAGATTTTACACACTTCAAACATATTTATTTCATTCATATTTCATGAACTGATTCTGGGCATAGGTGTGCTTTATACATAAAGGTGCTGAGACTATAGGTCATCTGCATTCATGCAGTAAAGTGATATTTACAGATCACTATCACTGTCAACTCCAGAGAGGGATTGACTTATAAATGCAGTTATGTTGGGGAGTTGGCCCTCAGGATACAGCATGTCTCAAACTGTAACATGAGGAAAATCCCAAGTCAAACAGGTCTGAACTTTCTGAACAGTGGTTTTTCTTTTGCCATCACTTGAGTTTGGTGTCAAAAACATTGAGACGAAAATACTGGGTGCATGGTGCTTTACTGTATGAAGGCATGATTCGGCAAAAAACAACTTTAAAGCCAAAATTCCTTCTCTCTGCTCAAACATGTTCACTGCATCTGCAACAAAAGCTGCTTCTTTGGCATTTGCTATTAACTCCATTGCATAATGCATGTTACTGACTGTTCTCCTCTTTTGGTTTATGGATGTTTGGTGTATGCTGCCATGATTAGAGGGAATTTTAAGGCCTTTGCTATAATTTTCAGTTAGATTTTCTAAGTACATCGGTAAACTCATTCAGGTGAGGATACGTTTTGCCTTGGTGTGAGTGCGAGCTGAAACATGCCAGTGCTCATTAAGTAGCTGTGAATCAGTGAGTAAAGGTATTACAATATCAGACAGGCTGCTACTTGGTTGGTATTAAATAAAAAAAAGCCTGATAAATGATATTTAACTTAACCCTTTTTATTATAACATGAAACAAAGTGGAAAAAATGAAAAGTGAGTCCTTTGGATACTCTGCATCACCTTCTACAGCCTGTCTTTGTTAGGCTCTAGTAAGCAGGTTAGCTTGCTAACTAGCTTCCAGTGTTCTTCCTTTACTGGCATGACAACCATTAAAATAAAACCTTTCTATATTATAACTCCAGAGTCTCTGCTGTCAGCTCACTTTTACATTGTCTGGGTCTGTGCAGCTGCAAGACGTTCTGCTGCAACACCCCCAAAAGCCCCAGCTGTCTTCATCTCCAAGCTGTCTGAGATGCTTACCTTTGTATGTCTGACGCCCTCCACACTCCTTGTGAATTTTATATTTCACATCTATACTGACTCTCACAACTACCCTTTGCTGCAGAAATGTCACTCTTAGACTGCTTTAGCATTGGTCACCATGTTTAAGACCCCAAAGATCACACACTGGAAGGATATAGCCCCTTCCGACCTGCACTATATTGACCTCGCTGTCTCTGATCATCATGCCATCTTTTTCTCTGTTACTGTTCTCCCGCCCAGTGTCAGGTGTATCATCGCATACAGGAACATAAAGTCTCTCGCAAGTCACTGGGCTTGGCTTGACCTCTGACCCTCCAGAGCACAATGTGGAAGGGCACGCTACGGTTCTGTGTTGTCTCTGTGCCTTGACTCTGTGGTCCCTTTAAAATCACAACAAATCCAAAATCTCAAACTCCCATCTTCATCCTGCTCTCAATTCCCAATATGAAGGCCTTTGGTTTGGGTTAAATGCACCTTCATCCACAGAAACTATACAAAAAAAAAACCTAGTTTATAGGTGTTATTAATGAATATGCTCAAGGCTGAAACTTCCCCTCATGTTTGCTTTCCTGTCTCAAAGTGTTCTGTTTACTGAACTTTTAAAACATTCGTTTTCACTTCATTAAAAAAAATGTATGCGTGTCCTTAATTTAAATAGATGGAATGTATTAATATAGCACTTTGCTCATCTCATCCATGATGGCTGACACTAGAATCTCGTGGCCAAGATTCCAGCTCAAGTTATGAAAGCTCAAAAGGATTTAGACAAATACAAACCCTGATCTCAAAATAAAACAAAGACACTTGCCACATGTTGAGGAAAAAAGACATGATGAGTCTTTGTCAGCGCTGTGGTGAAAATCGCCTGAAATGCATTTGTTTTCCGGCACATTTCTTCACTCTTCTTCCAGAGAATAACGGTTTACATTTAAATGGGTCATAGCGATACAGACATTACAAAATCCTTCAAACTTAAATTAAATCACATGATTGTAACAAAACAGTGTCTCCTGCTATGAAGAAAAAAAGTAAGGTGTGTTGACTGTACTGTCTTTTGCTCTGTCCAGTTCACCAGTCGCTATATGTGGTGTACATAGTTACGCCACATATAGTCTTCTCTGTCATTTCCATTTCTAAAGGATAGAAGTTATTAACAATCATTCAAGATCAGGTCTCTGGATAGATCAGACCTTGTGAAAATATGAGTTTCTTTTGTCTGATGCTTGGTGACATACATGTACATCCTAAACGTAATTATTTGTAATCACCAAGATTATTAACTGAAACTAAAACCAGAGGTGAAACAGCATTTAGTTAAGTAAATTGAAATAAAGTAAAATAACTAAAAACTAAAAAAAAAGTAGGAAATATTTCCTTCAAGTATCACAACTTCCTCGATGAAGCATTGATAGACACGATGTTGTGAGACTGGATGTTTACAAGTCTGCGATTCGACTGCTTTTAAAAGGTTCACTGTTTTTATTGTAATACCTGTGCTTATTTTCTTTTGCCTCTGACATATCCTCCAAACATTAATAATTAAAGTTATAAGGCGAGTAAACACGTGAGTTTAAGAAAATACCATTAGCCAATGATACGTTTAGGGGAAAACATGATATAGCTCTGCGTCCAGCTGGTGAGCTGTCCAGAGTGACCTGTCCCCCGCCTTTTGCCCCATGGTAGCTGGGAAGCTGATAAGCATAAGTGAGAGCAAATGGATGGATGGATGGATGTATGGATGGTTGGACACATAAACACATAAGCACTCCTGCATTTGCTCAATTAGGTGGGGATTTGATATATTATCAATCAATCAATCAATCAATCACAAAAGAAGGGTAAAGCCAACCAGTTCAAAAAAGATGACTGAAAACTAAATAAACTAACTGTAAGAGTTAGTATTAAATTTGTTCCCCTATGTTGTTTTCTTAAGAAGAGAAAACTCAGTTTGTTGGAGCAGGGCATGTCTGTTCATGTTGCTGAGTAAATATGATACCCTAAGCTGAAGTGTCTTAACAGCAGAGAATGAGGCACTGTGTGTTCCTTCATTCTGCCCGTGTGCTCTGACACCATAAAACAGAGTCAAACTAAACGCCACAGACATCTACAGTGGATCAAAGACAGCAGGGTGGTACGTATAGATAGACTTGTTTTAGCCCATGTAGTAGCTCTCTGTGCTTGGCTTTTATCTGATTCCTCTCATGTAAAAAACATTGATTTTCATGCAGGTTAAAATGATGGCTTTCTTATTTACTGAATGGAGACATGTTACTGCCTTGGTTTCTATTTTCTGGCTAGCTGCAGCAGAAGGTAAGTCTTTGTTTTGAGTTTTGAACAGTGCTTAAAAAGAAGTCCTCACGGGAACTTTTTTTTTTTTTAAGATAAGATAAGACTTTATTGATCCCACAACGGGGAAATTTTTGCGTCACCTCAGCTCAAGTACAGATATATGAAGGAAATACAAAAATACAATTAAGTACAATCAATGAAAAAAAGTAAGATAATACACTATATACAGTGGGGCAAAAAAGTATTTAGTCAGCCACCGATTGTGCAAGTTCCCCCACTTAAAATGATGACAGAGGTCAGTAATTTGCACCAGAGGTACACTTCAACTGTGAGAGACAGAATGTGAAAAAAAAATCCATGAATTCACATGGTAGGATTTGTAAAGAATTTATTCGTAAATTAGGGTGGAAAATAAGTATTTGGTCACCTCAAACAAGGAAAATCTCTGGCTCTCACAGACCTGTAACGTCTTCTGTAAGAAGCTTTTCTGTCCCCCACTCGTTACCTGTATGAATGGCACCTGTTTGAACTCATCATCTGTATAAAAGACACCTGTCCACAGCCTCAAACAGTCAGACTCCAAACTCCGCCATGGCCAAGACCAAAGAGCTTTCGAAGGACACCAGGAAAAGTATTGTAGACCTGCACCAGACTGGGAAGAGTGAATCTACAATAGGCAAGCAGCTTGGTGTGAAAAAATCAACTGTGGGAGCAATCATCAGAAAATGGAAGACATACAAGACCACTGATAATCTCCCTCGATCTGGGGCTCCACGCAAGATCTCATCCCGTGGGGTCAAAATGATCATGAGAACGGTGAGCAAAGATCCCAGAACCACACGGGGGGACCTGGTGAATGACCTGCAGAGAGCTGGGACCAAAGTAACAAAGGTCACCATCAGTAACACACTACAACGGCAGGGAATCAAATCCCGCAGTGCCAGACGTGTTCCGCTGCTGAAGCCAGTGCATGTCCAGGCCCGTCTGAAGTTTGCCAGAGAGCACATGGATGATACAGCAGAGGATTGGGAGAATGTCATGTGGTCAGATGAAACCAAAGTAGAACTTTTTGGTATAAACTCAACTCGTCGTGTTTGGAGGAAGAAGAATACTGAGTTGCATCCCAAGAACACCATACCTACTGTGAAGCATGGGGGTGGAAACATCATGCTATGGGGCTGTTTTTCTGCCAAGGGGACAGGACGACTGATCCGTGTTAAGGACAGAATGAATGGGGCCATGTATCGTGAGATTTTGAGCCAAAACCTCCTTCCATCAGTGAGAACTTTGAAGATGAAACGAGGCTGGGTCTTCCAACATGACAATGATCCAAAACACACCGCCCGGGCAACAAAGGAGTGGCTCCGTAAGAAGCATTTGAAAGTCCTGGAGTGGCCTAGCCAGTCTCCAGACCTCAACCCCATAGAAAATCTGTGGCGGGAGTTGAAAGTCCGTGTTGCTCGGCGACAGCCCCAAAACATCACTGCTCTCGAGAAGATCTGCATGGAGGAATGGGCCAAAATACCAGCTACTGTGTGTGCAAACCTGGTAAAGACCTATAGTAAACGTTTGACCTCTGTTATTGCCAACAAAGGTTATGTTACAAAGTATTGAGTTGTATTTTTGTTATTGACCAAATACTTATTTTCCACCCTGATTTACGAATAAATTCTTTACAAATCCTACCATGTGGATTCATGGATTTTTTTTTCACATTCTGTCTCTCACAGTTGAAGTGTACCTCTGGTGCAAATTACTGACCTCTGTCATCATTTTAGGTGGGGGAACTTGCACAATCGGTGGCTGACTAAATACTTTTTTGCCCCACTGTACAATGGTAGCATACACAGTATGTGATTATGGATATAGTTGGAAACAGGGAAGACATAAACTATATAGCTTGGAAGGTCATGGAAGGTCCATTATGCATGAAACAGTATAAAGACAGTATAAAAGCCTTCCACCTCCAACTGAGGTAGTAAACTTTACTCCATAATATTTGTCTCTAAGTCAGTTTCCTGTATTTCTGGTAAATTATACCAAACTGGTCTTCTTGCCAGTGAATACAATAAAAATGACCCAATAACTGAGGACGGTATTTATCAAAGGTGTGATCAACCTAATCCCATTCATGCTGTTGATATTGCGGAAAATACTTTCCTGGCATATGGAGGCATTTTGATAACCATGTCTGGGAGAAGAAGAGCATCATCTGCAGATTAGCAACTAACTTGACGGCTGACAGTTTTTACGATGTCCTGTAAAATCTGGATCGTAACATTATGTGTAGCATCCTTGGAAGTATAAGTGAATGCAACTTTTCTGCAGAGCCTCAAGAACTGACAGTAGTTAGCTAAGCTTAGCTTGATGTCGATAAAACACAGTTAAACAAAGCTAGTCTGACACATGGTAATATTCTGCAATTACAACAAAAAATAAATAAATAAATAAACTAAGTGTAAAATTGTGTCTCTGGGACATCAGCCGAGTACATTTTTGTGATCTAATATCAACATAAAGTCTCTATCGTGCCTTTTAGTGACAATAATGAATATGTTAGGTTTCAGATGAACAAGATTCGAATGCAGGATTCAAAGAAAAACTCTATTCAGGTTGTCAGGAGTCCAGAACAGAAATCCAGAATGAGCCAAAACAAACATCAAGCAAGGATGGATACGCTGATGCTCTGACAAGGGCTGAAGAGAGACGACTATTTAAACACAATGAGGGCTAATCAGGGGAAGGGGACACAGCTGGAAGAAAACTAGACACAATATAGTCATAAAGACAAAACATAAGTGAAATTAAAAGTAAGATACACAAATGCACAAAGTAAAACAGAAAATACCAGGGGAATTACACACAAAGATAAGAAACCTCAAGCAGAGAAGACCCAGGGGCAGACTAGACTTATAAACTGAAATGCAAGAAAAACACAAGAAACCAGATATAAATAACTCCAAGATTAGCAATTCAAAATAATGTAAAATATTAATAATATGAAAACTCAGCTTAATGATAAAAAATCAAAAACGAGAGCATGACATTTTATTTATTTATTTTTACAGTTTTTAGTGGGTGGATATTATCTGTTTCACATTATCGACTAACAATTAATAAATTCAAATTTTAAAAAATGAGAATGAGACGAGAGAAACACCCTTCAGCCATGTTATGAGTGTTGATGTTTGTCCATCAGAGGGCACTCAGCAACGTCCCTGTTAGCAGTACATGAGCGCAAGTAAATAAGTTAATACACAAAGGAAATGTTTGGAGAGTCTGTGTCTGAAAAGAAAAAGAATTACTGAATGACAAATCACCAAAAATCAGTATTTGGAACAGCTAAAAGACAATTAAAAACTATTAATAACAAAAATCAAAAGAATAAAGTAAATAAAACTAAAATTACCAGAAAAAAACCCACATTCTGTCATCCTGTGCACTCAGAGTCAGCAGCTGATTTATTAACTTAGCATCAAAACGAGGAAAATCCAGTTGTGTTTAGTAGCCATTCAACAACTCTATTCCTTCAGCTGCTTATTTTATAGTTTATAGTTTTTATTACTTTTAACAGGGACATGTAATAAAGAGGTATCTGTTCCTTATCTGTGCTAAGCTAAGCTAACAGCCTGCTGGTCTTAGCTATCCTGGTACAAACTTAAAACAAGAAAGTGGCTTAAATTTAGCATTTACAAAGTCACAATCCTAAATCTTGTTTCCAGGCAATACTTCGATACATTTTCCTGAAATCCAATTAAACTCTAATCCAGACAGTGAATTCCCACTGAAGACTATTTCTAGTAAATATTTTCATTATAAATAAGCACTCTTTTAAGGATGACAATTATTAACTAATTAAAACATTGCTCCTGTTAGCATATTGAGCTAAAACATGGTAAATGGTAAATGGCCTGTATTTATATAGCGCTAGTCCCTAAGGACCCCAAAGCGCTTTACATATCCAGTCATCCACCCATTCACACACACATTCACACACTGGCTAAAACATGACTAAAAACGTTCAAGTATGTAACTTGAACAACTGATAACACTATGTCCTCTCTCTCTCTTTGGTATTTCAGCCAACCAGAAAATAGAGTTGAAGACTTTGCCCAACATCACAGCACAGCTTGGACAAAATGTGACACTGACATGTGAAACCAACTTAGATTCATCAAGTATTAAGCACTTGTCCTGGTTATTTCCTAGTAAAAATCAATCTATGTGTCAATATGATTATGGAAACACTGTGCTTGAGAACAGATGTGAAGTAATAAATGGGACTTCACTCGTCCTGAAACTCATCAACGTAAGCCCAGCTGATCAGGGATCATACATGTGCAAGCTACGCTCCAAAGTGGGAACACGAGAAAATAACTCTACTGTTACAGTCCAAGGTGAGCTCACTTTAAATAGGTGGTAACAAATTTGTGATTTCTTTTTATTCATTCTAAGAGCCTTTTGTCTTTACAGAGTCTTCCACAAGTTCTCCAGAGGACATCTCCACGACTCTCGGTCAACCGGAAACTCCTGGATCTCACAAAGCAAATTCAGGGTCAGGAAATTTGGTGCAGTCGATGTATATAATGGTGGGAATCATCATAGTGAATCTTATTATGTATTGTTAATGGAACAAAAGTGTCCATTTCAGAATTTTATATGACTCATTTTTAATGTGAACAGCTATAAGTTGCAGGTGGTCGTGCCCCGGAAGCTCAAAAAGAGAATTTTTGAAATTCTTAGCAAATCTTTATCTTGAGAGAAGGATTGTAAAATCACCGTTTAGCTTAAATCTGGACTAATGAAGTGCTGAATGTCTTCATTTAAAAAATCACAGCACTGATTGCTGAAAACTCCCCACTTGATGGCAGCACAGCATTTTCTTTCCCTTGTCATGTGAAGCAGAGGCACAGTACACTTGAGCATTCGGCAGGAGCAGACTGAATAACTTTTATCACAAGTATCTAATTATTCCAGAAAACATGAACAGGTGAATTCACAGGCAGAAAAATCTCCACATTGCAGAAAATCCAGCTTCATTTTCACTCTTGTTTTACTGGCAGTTTGATGCTGACTGTGAAAAGGAAGGTTTGTATGTCACACCGCCACAGTCACATTTACTCAAATACTGCATAGAATTATTTGCTTGTCTGTTAAAAGTCATAATGTTATGTTATCATTTTTTATTTCCATATTACATTCAGCTCACAGTAAATGTGTAGTGATATGTACTCTAAGCTAATGTGCAGTGGATGATGTTGAGTCTTGCTTGGACACTGGATTTAGGGGGACTTGTATATAGGGTTGGAACTTTTTTAACATTTTTATTATACTACGCTTAAAAAAACGTGAAATGCTGTAAATGTGATGAACAATGTGTAAACCTTTTGAGAATAAAGCAACTAAACACCCCCCTGGTGCATTAGCATATTTGACTTGACATACCGTACACTCCGACTGTGGGTGTACATCTGCTGCTGCGACGCACGTGTTTGCTCTGCTATCGTGTGACTGCATGCGAGAGGTTTGTTTTGTCTTACGGGTTTCTCTGCTTGGTGGGAAAAGACAGAAAGAGCATTCTGTTTTCAAGCTTTTTATCTTAATTTCTTTTCTTCCTTCGACTTTTAGCACAAGAGCAGGAGTTTCCACTGGAATCGGATGAGTCTCAACAAATAACAAAAAGCCATTAACATAATATCAGCAGTCAGTGAGGAATGTTACATTCTGAGAAGTTACGTAAATAATAAAAAAAAGTAAATATGCTTCACAAAAACTCTCAATCCCAGGGCAGATATGTCAAAATAATAAGAGCTGATGCTGAGCAGACACGCAGCACAGATTAGTTTCAGAGGGGAGAACACAGGCAAGAGATAAAAGGCTTACTTAAGATCAATGAGACAGCAAAGCAGGCAGTAGAACTTTTCAATAAGTGCGAGTGTGTGAACACGTGCGTGTGTCTGATCAGGTACTCAGTGAATACAATCTATAGCTTTCATTTACATCTAATTTTTCAATGGCACACTTTGGGAAATGCAAACACAGCTGTGGATCAGCATGCAGCAGCGCTGTGTGTTCTTTAATCTACAGACTGATTTTGTGGAAGGCTCACAGAGGCAGAGGGAGAGTAGCTTAGGGAAGAGCCGGAGTCAAAGGGAATGGTTTCATGGAAAAAAACCCAACAACAATTCTGATGAACGCAGATTAGTGTCAAACAAACTTTAAGCATGTAAACTGCCTTATGCACTTCTCGTGAACCAGTTAGGTGCTGGTGTGTGGGAAAAAACTTAAAACTGCTCTTTCAGAGGGGTGTTCAGGCTTCACCTCACGAAAATCACACAAATGATGTTGTTTTTGTGTGCGTGTGTGTGTTTGTTTTTATAATAGAGGTACAAAGAACAATGTGTTGTTCACTTAAAAAAGTTTTAATTTTTTATTTAATGTTAATGCTTTATATTTACCCGCTGTTATTATCAGGAACATTTATATGCAAATGTATGTTCTCAGTCAGGGGAAGCTTGCTGGCATTTAGGCTGAATGTCCAGATACACAGAAAATTATAAATGTCATGTGTAGGTGTGTGTTTGCAACACGCCGCAATCCACAAAGTCATGAATGATGATCATCAAGCGATAGATAGATAGATAGATAGATAGATAGATAGATAGATAGATAGATAGATAGATAGATAGATAGATAGATAGATAGATAGATAGATAGATCAAGCATTTAAAGCACTTTTTAGTCACAGTAATTTAACATAGTAACAGCAATAACTTACTATACTATTTTTAGTATCAGTATATAAGTTGCTGCTGCTATAAACCAAACAGTTCCTACCGCTGCAGGTTCAAGTCACTGTCAGGCATCCACAGAGTGGTTTTCAGTGACTATCTTTTCTCTTTCTGAGAGCAGCAGTCACAGTAAATTGTTAGATTAAAAAACTGCAGGCGACATGCTGGACATCTCCAACTACTCAATGAAGTAACCACCATTCATGTGCACGTTCTTTGCACCCTGTTGTCTGCAAACTCATGTGGTGGGCAGCATAATATCGGATCACAGCTGCTTGCAGAATGAAAGGGAGGAAAAAGCCAGTGAAACAAATTTGCTTTTAGCAGCAGTGCTTACGGTCAGCTCCAGCAGACCTTTAGAAACTGTGAGATTACTCTTTGGGTTTGCAAAACACAAGAAGATTAATTTGATTGTCTCACTATCAGGTAGAACTCAGTTTCCATGGTGATGCAAAGGCACTCAAGTCATGAGAGAAGTATATTGCTATTTCTCTAATTCGTTCCTTTTCATCCTTTGCTGCAGATGAGTGAAGCCTTCTGAAAGCCCAGCAATTACATATGCTTGAAAAGCTCTTAAATTCAAGGAGCAGTATTTGAGCAAACAAAGGTGAAGCTCATACAAGTCTGGGCATTATTTGTAAGAGGATCAGTTACATTTACTTATACAAAGTCAGGTGTAGTTTAAGAGTCAGGCTGTACACAGTACAAGGATTATGGCTTTGTATAGGGTACTCTAAACTGTATTTTCTCGAACCTGTCGACGCTTGATCTTTTATTTTCACTTTCTTGCACTTTGCTGAAAACAATCGACAGCAGTGCAATTTAAACTTTATCACATAAAATAACACTAACGGTGGAGCTGTTTGATGGGAGGTTGACCTCTTTTTGAAATTAGTTCCCTTTCAGTGCAGTGGAGGTGAACCACCCCCTATTGATAAACATCCTTAGCTTTTCATTGGCTGGAAGTTTCACGTCTCTAAAGTGCTTTGGGTCATCTTGTGTTGTTTAAATGTGCTAAAAGCTATAAATAAAATAGACATCACAGTCATCACACAAGAGTGTTCAACGTGTATGTTTGTGGCTTTTTTCATTTCCCAAATATAATATATTTAACACAATTTAGTGGGTTACAGACTGAACTTAGAAGATCGAAACACAGTATCGATCCTGCACTTGTATCGATCTAAAACCTATACCAGTGCTGATATTGATACCACTGATACTTGGATTGATCCATCTCCATCTACTGGGGCAAAAAAAAATGTGGCCCACATGAAACTACCAAAAGTTATAGTTCCTTATATATCCACTTGAGCCTGTCTCCTAAAGTGAGTGAATACGGAGTAATTACATCAACAATTAAGGGCCTGACGACTCTGAGTGACAAGTGTGTGCTGTTTCATCCTATTCGGCTGTACTAAAAGAACCTCTGTGGAGTCCGTTATTCAGTTTTCTCTGTAATTACTTTTTGTTTTAAGCCTGTTTTATGTTAGCTAAAATTAACATCCTTCAATAATATCTCTTTTTTCCTTGAATTATGGATGCACTTTACTAATCGAGCGAGCCACCTACGCTTGCGTTGACTTGACTGTCAACATGCTCGATAAAAGCTTTGTTCGTTTTTTACTTTAGCTGATGTCTGACTTGACTGTTAGTCATATTCAGTTATTCTAACAGCAATAAATATTCGAATGCTATTTTTAAAAACAAAAACAGATTGTAATAACAAATTACCAAAATAACTGTTTCCAAAGCATTCTTGTCAAATGTTACCTGTCAGAAGGAGAAAATAAGATCCAGATGGGCAACCCAACTCCCAAATCTTCTAATTCAAACATTGTAGTGGATAGTATCTGATGTAGCAAATCTAAAAGAACTACACCCGTCAGTTTAATTCTAAAGTCATTAATAACTTGAACCAAAGCTGTTTTTTTTTTTGTTTTTTGTTTTTTTGGGGGGGGGGGGGGGGGGGGGGGGGGGGGGGTTCTTGTCAAGCCAAAAAAAGACTAGACTGATTTTGATCATGTTTGCTGTTGTAAGCAAAGTGGCCAGGTAACCTTCTCCCGGACTGCCTCGTTTTTTGGGGGTTTTGTTGTTGTTGTTGTTTGTTGGTTTTTTCAATAAAGAAACAGGAGATTAGAAACCAATCTGTAACACTAGCAGCCGGATGTAGGCTGGACTTCTTTACAAGTGGCTTTACAAAAGAGGATTCCAGCTAACAGGAGATTAAAGGTGTGGCAGAAAAATACCAGTTTATACTTACAGAGGTGTACTTACAGACGTTAGCTACATTTTCTAGCTATCTATCTAATAAGTTGTTACAAAGTTACTAAGTTGCTAAAGCTACAGCCCCATAGACAGAGGCTCCATCATTGTAAACATTAGCTGCTGATGTGTTGGTTATTTTTCAAAAATTTATCTAAATCATTCACAGTCAGCTTGTGTTATCATATATTAGCCCGATGTTGCTTCACCCTACGTCATAGGCACAGTCAGGGCTGCTTAGAGGTGCTGAAGTGACAACATTTGATGACATGACGATGGTCGCTGGACTGGTTGAACCCAGATCTGCGCCCACAGCCCCTCCTTTATCCTGATTCTTAGAATAGCACGCTTCTCCAGGAGCGTCAGTGGTGCATGTTATTTACTCTCTCCCAAGAGATCACAGACTGTTCACAATCACTCAAACGTTGTGGTATTTCTTAACATCTAAACATTACGCTTGAGCAAACCATTTGCATGGAACACGGAAGTCATGTACCTCCTAAAAACATATTTATTTTAGTTCTGACTGCATCAGCACCTGTCTCTCTACATCATCAGTCATGAAATATTGAAGGTATATTCAGACAGGTGGAAAATTAAAGTGCCAGATTTCAGGCCTGAATTTTCAAAACCGCAACAGTAAGACAACCAAATCTACAGTACTTTAAGTACTAATTAAATTACCTTTGCCTTTCGAATGCACAGAAATATCACAGTTCTCTATCTCAGACTCTATTTTGTTAACAGCTTTACGGTCCAGGATAGCGAAGGCGAGGTACACCATATATGAGTTGCCAGTCTATCATAGGACTAACGGAGTGTAAGACATCCTTTTCCTCATCTCCTCCCACGGCCAATTTAGAATCAACAATTAATCCATTTGTTCATTCACTGTGTGTTTGGACTGTGGAAGGAAACTGGAGCACCTAGGAAAAAACCCACGCAGGAACACGGAACATCCAAAGGTTGAAAAAAAAATGATGAGATGTTGAACTCCATTTAACTCCTCCAGTTTTAGGATAGTGATCATGAACCACTTTCATGGCTCATGGATACACTTGAAAACATTTTTACTGGGTCGTCATAGTTGCATAAGCAAACAGGTCTAGATGTACGCTGTTTTTAATGTGCATCAATTCAACTACAGAACAGAACATTTTAACTTTGGTGGCTAAAAAAAAATCCATTTGACGATGATTGCAGGTGATATTTTTTATGAGTCACGGTGGAAATTTTGACATAGAGGTGAACATAATGCATCATCAGTAAAATGCTTTCGCCTGCAATTAAAAAGATAAGTGGAGCACAGCTGCAGGGCACTTATTTTATGTAAACGGTGGTTGCTCAGGCTCCTCCCCTTTTTTCCGTCTGTGGAAGAATCCATAACTTACACTTGCTGCACAAATTACAGGCCTACAGAGAGCAATGCGGGGGGAAATGGCAACACCAGCAACATAACACAAACTCTAATAGCTATTCTGCGCATTGCGCGGGACTCATCCAGTGACATTAATTGGCTTGATCGGGGAACGGGAATGTGTTGCGTGTCTGTACAAGTGCACGCATAAAGTTTCTCTTCCTCTCAGAGTACTTCGTCTCCCTATTGCTTAAACTGTGTCTTCAAAATTGAGCACAAATCAAGGGTTCAAAATGTGTAAGGCAATGACCTTAATTTCAAAGATGAAAAAAAACCCATTACAACTGACTTTAAAAAATGTTGTTAAATCTTTGTGGAAACCAAAAACTGGAACGTTACTATACTTGTGGTGACCACCAGGCCTTATGGCGACAAAATGCCTGTGCCCTTGAGTTTAAAGGCATTTTTGAGACTCAAAATGTGGTTTTAGTGTCAGGGTTACAATTAGCTTATGGTTAGGGTTGGGCTAAAGGTTAGGGTTATTCATTCATTTTTGATAGTTAGGGTTAGGGTAAGTGGATAGGGAAAGCATTATGTCAATTAGATGTCCCCACTAAGATATGAAAACATAACTGTGTGTGTGTGTGTGTGTGTGTGTGTGTGTGTGTGTGTGTGTGTGTGTGTGTGTGTGTGTGTGTGCGTGCGTGTGTGTGTGTGTGTGTAAGAAGATATGTTCCTAAGACCACTCTGTATGAAAATGTGATTTTTTAAAGTATGCTAACTTTACTGTAAAACTTCATTTAGAATTTCAATTACTCGTCCTCCTATCTTTGTAAACACAGTACACTGCATATAATACACCTTGAAAGCATGTAAAATATAATTCAGGCAATTACTGTAGATAAATTATTTACCATTCAAGGAATTTGTACCTGCAGAGGTTTGAGGAAAACAAAACAGAATGGCAGCAATGCTAAAGTAAGCTGATGACCTTAAATGAACACACAGAATTCATTGTGTGATTCTGAGTCAGTCGGTCGACTGGTCACTGGTCACATTACTATCCATTATCTCGCTGCATTACACAGTCAAACAAAGCCTCGAGTCACGTGTCCTGGAACCCAAACACAGACTCCAACCACTACACCTTCTCAACGAGGTTCACGACACTCGAGAGTTTTCACACTTGTGCTTTGAAAACAGAGGGTCAGTGTTTGTATGTATGGGTGGGTGGGTGCTTTCCTGTGTGTTTGCAGAGTGCAGCCGGCAGCCCAGTGACATTAGGACCTAAACTGGAAAAATCAGCCAGAAGTTGAGAACAGCTGAACTGAGCGGTGAAGAGACACATGTCAATGTCTGTGTGCGCCATAGCATCAATCCCCAAGAGCTACACAGCTTTTAAAAAAGAAATGATTTTATAGATAGTAATCACTCAGTATGTGATTATATTTTCTTTTCATACACTCAGAAGTTTGATCTAATATTTTTTTTCTTTTTATCATGAGCAAACTTAATAAAATCGGAGATTTTTCCAATGGCCCTTTGATTTCATGAAAACCTTTGACACTTTAAAACAGCACAACGGAAGCACTGAAGCATTTACAGAATTTGACCATTTTTTGCAGGTCCCCATCGTAAACAGAATAAACTATTCAACTGTGATGTTTACATTCAATGGCCACTTCATTAGGTACACCTGGGTTGGCTGCCTATATCTCCGTCAGTATAGAGCAAGTAAGGTGCTGGAAAGATTCCTCAGAGATTTGGGTCCACATTGATATGATAGCATCACACAGTTAGTACAGATTTGCACATCCATGATTTGACTCTCCTGTTCTACCACAACTCACGGGTGCTGTAATTAATTGAGATCTGGTGACTGTGGAGACCACTAGCACTTTATATAGCCTCTGTAGAAATTATCCACACCCTCAATTATCTTAACTGCACTACTGTATAGCTCTGTGTAAATAATCATTCTGTACATACGATAATTTTTAACCCTACAACTGTTTACAACTTGCATAGTTCCCATTTCTGTATAGCTGTATATCTCAGATTTCTGTAAAGTTATTTCATATTCTGTATAGTTTTTCATATTTATATCCTGTTCATATCCTGTACATAGCTTACAGCCTGTACATACTTATAGTTATAGAATATTCACAAAATACTTCATACCGTGTACCTTATAACATACCATAATAGACCCATTTCTGTAATATACTTACATATCTATATTATTGCTAATATATATTGTAATATATCTATATCACTAAAGCACTTCTGGATGGATGCAAACTGCATTTTGTTGCCCTGTACCTGTGCATGTGCAATGACAATAAAGTTGAATTCTATTCTATTCTATTTTAATACAATGAACTCACTGTCATGTTCAAAATCACTCTTTGAGATGATTTGGTCATTAGGGGATGGCCAGCAACAAAATGCTATGGTGTTTATATGATGCTCAGTTGGTGCTAAAGGGCCAACTGTAACCCGCACCATTACACCACTAGGCAGAATGGATACACGCTTCCATCTTTACATCAGATGCTGACCCTACCATCCAAATATAAAGCAAAAATCAAAACTAGTCAGACCAGGAAACATTTTTCAGTTTTTTACTGTCTAATTGTGGTGAGCCAGAACCCAAATGTAACCTCAGCTTCTGGTCTTAGCTGACAGAAATAGCACCCAGTTTCCTCTAGGTTAAACATGTTGTGCACTCGTGGATGCTCTTCTACATACCACCAAGGTATGGTTTTTCAAAGTCAATTAAATAATCTTTATTTCACATTGTAATTCTCAACTTGAACTTTGGGTTGTCTTGACCATGTCTAAATCCAATCAGTTGCTGCCATGTGATTGGCTGATTTGATATTTGCATTAACAAGAATTTAAACATGTTTACCTAATAGTGTCCAGTTTCCCTAATTATAGAGAAATTTTGTGACAAAAAAATTATGCATTTTTAAATTTTACTTCATTATCATAAAATCGTGACTTAAAACTAGAAACAAAAAAATGGCAGTACTGGTAGAATCTTCATCTATTTGAGTCATGCTGATGCAAATACCACCAAGGTCACTCAATGCTTGGAGTTATCAGTACTCCAAGAATGAAGTCACCTTGAAGAAGGCCTTGGGAGGCACAATGCAAATGCAGGGCTTTCTAAAAAAAACTGATGAGACAACATGTTTATCTTTCACGCTGTAAAATGTGCTTAGAGACTGGAAGAATCTTACATCGGTGTGGTGATTCACGGTAGTTCCCAATGAGATTTATTATTCAACATTTCCCCCAACATAGCTTGTTGCATAAGACACTAATGGATGACTGGTGAGCGGGTCATTGATGTCACTTCAAATTTGCATAGTGTTTAGTTAGATAGCACATAACCCTGACTGAAGGATGTATATCACCAGAGGGAGACAGAAAAAATATCTAATTGCAAAAACAAAAGCTTGGCTCACAAAAGCGCCTAATGTCCACAGATGCTAATAATCAGCTGGAGAATTTTAACCTTGATTGTATAACAGATTCACAGTTTTTTGGGGTATGCTTTTCAGTCCTGTAAAATCTCTATAAACTCTTAACCTGCTGTTTGAACTGTCAAGCTGTCAGCGTCGCTATGCTCATGTGTCCACAGTAAACTCTTCTAACAAAATGTTTGGAGTTCAATAAACTCATTTGGTCTTCTATGTGATGTTATCGAACAAGACAGGAGAGTCGTGCTTTCGGCTGCACCAGCACTCCTGCTGGTTTAAACCACAGCAAGTAGAAGTCAGCAGAATAAAAACCTCCGCATGCAGTTCTGTATTCTGTCTGTGCAAAGAATAAATGAAAGGTTGCTTGTTCACCTTTCACAGGAAATAAAGTTTAGATGAAACATGTATATATGCACACTGACTCCACCAGAATCACAAATAGACAGTTGAGAAACCTGCCCTTAGTTTTATGTGATAATACATAAAGATGAATTTGAAGATTCTCCAGCATTCACTCACACGGCATTCAGTGGTGGCCTATGTGCAGTACCAATACAAGAAATTAATTCCCCTTGCGGTGTAACATCCTGATAGATCTAAAGGTCAAGTGCTTCTTTGTGCAACATTTCCAGAGCTTCCCATATCTATTCTGACTCATTTTTATTGCTTCTTCTATATGGCTTCTGCCGGTAAACTGCAAGCACTGCCCGTGCTTTCAAGGATTGTACATTTAGATAAAGGTTTCACAAGCAGCAAGAGAGAATAAAAGGTAAGCTCTTCTCTGTGTGCGCATGTAAATACATTAGAACGGGGATCTCAGAATCGTATAGCGCACCCTCATCCTGAGTGGGCCGGACTACTGGACTACATTTAATAACTGAGATGTCATAATATAAAAAAGTGCTTTTTAGGACACAAGTAGCTGTCAATCAACTGCAATTCATGGAACACAAAATACATCACAGTTGCAAAGAGTTAAATTACTGACTGCATTAAATGAAAGATGTGAAAAGCTAATAATGCGCAAAGTTTTCAAAGGTTTTTGTTAGATTGAGAAGAAGAGAAGATTTTGAGTTTAGTAAATGCAGAAACTAGGCTGGGAAGCCTGACTGTAACCACAGAAGAGAAATCCAACATCTGGTGAACTTTTCTTTAATTTATCCCCATGACAGCTTCAAAATCACACTCACAACTCGAATTTTCACATTTAAAGAAAAGGGTAACAGCAATGTGAGGGGCTGAGCTGGTTAAGAAGAAAGACTCAGTTATAGTTTTGATTACAACCTTGGTACTAGTTATTTTGTATTTTTGTACAGCACTTACATAAAAAACAGACAAATGGGGGTTTTATTTAAAATTCAAAAATAAGTCACTCAAAATTTAACTGAATAATAATAATGGTCCCTTAAAAAAGGCCAAGTAAACAGAGCTCAAGTCATAATGCCAACTTAACATAATCAAACTGTGCGTTGTGCATGTCCCAGCTAATGCTTCATAAACATAGCTTGGTTTTGTTAACGTCTGTTATTCTAATAAGCAGCAGAATTAATCAGAAATATGACGTCGAATTTTAATAACCATCCAGACAACATTTGATTATATGAAAAACGTGTAAAATGTAAAGCAGCAGCATATGCTATTTTTATACATATATCTTCAGTGGGACATACATATATATATTTCACATAGCATGTGAAGCAGGTTTAACTCCATCTTCCCTCTGAACAACTTAATTTTGCATTTCGCAAATTTCATTAAATTTAGATTTCATATGTTTCCATGAACCAGAGACAAAACTCAAAAGACAGGTGGAGGACTCCCTTGAATGTGAAAGTCTCATATTTATATTGGGAACCTAATTATCTTTTTTTAAATGAATTATTTTCTGGCTTTGAGACCTCAGGACATATTTCACTTTCAATCCTGTGTTTAATTAAATTTATCACTTTATTAATAACTGAAACTGAAATTAGTTTTGGACTTGCAGCACTAATGAAAAGGTCATGTAGCTTAGAGCTTAATTATCCCATAGTTGTCAGAGAGTAGTTTCTAGCACTTTCTATCAGTAATGCGGGAGCTTAATAATGCTTTTCACAAAGATCAGTTTTCTAATCTTCTCCCTGGTGTTTTAATGATCTACTCTTAGTTTATAAAAAATCGTATGCATTTTTTGAAGCATAAATATATTTCTCTGCTCGAATATCAGTTATTTCCATATCTTTTGTATTACATATTACTATTCAGAAATCCTTAAAATGGCACATCCATCTTTCCTAGTTACATTCCAAATTTATAAATATGTTAATATTTCCAAAGTTGTTTCAGCAACAAATCTCTTTTTTCAGTTTATGGGCAATGTAAGCTTCAAGTTTTATCATACTGTAAACTAGATTTAATGGTTACACTAGATTAATGGGTTTTAACCTCTAATGGCCACTTGAGGCTCCAAAAGGAGTCAAATCTCAAATAAAAAAGTTTGCAGGACTAAAAAGCATGTGATCTGGCCACCTTGATCATGAGGCGTTCCAACACAGGCAGCTGTCAGGGACTCACCTCCTGCACTGTGTTTGTGGTGGTGGCGTTGTTGGATCCTTTTTCTTTTCTTTTTTTTATCTATGGTACGATCGTTATAGTAAAATGACCATAAACTCAAGTCAAGCCTATAGTCCTGTAAAGGACCAGAAGTCTTTTTGCAACCCCAGATCTTACCACTGATGGGCTTCAAATATAATTCAGGTGTAGCGCACTTCTACATTGGCTTCATTTTCCAAACCCATATATTTCCATATTTTATACTGTGTTTGCACGCCACCCCAGTATGAAACATACCGACACATTAAAATTAGCCGTAACAGCAGAAGAACAAATTCTGAACATGCATCCTTGAGAGACGTGAAGGTGAAACTTTCAAAAGCTCATTGATCAAAGGACATTCCTTTACAGGTCTCTACACGCTGAACATGACAGAGGTCAAGAGTTTCAGGCCTGATTGAATACCAAGCTTTTACGACCCTTTCATTAGGCGGACACTTAAAAGACTCACATGGTTTGTCGCTCAAGTCAATCTGGTTTGAGAGAGAAACCATTAGAAGACGTGGCCTGCTGTTTATATGTTAAACTGATCTCCCGAACACACTGAAGTCAGTTTAGGTTTAGAAATAGCATTAGTTTAAGTGACCTCTTTAGTTGACATCGGGGGGGATCACAGCTAGAATGGAGAAGCTCTGCAACTGTTGCTGCAACCACCACTAAGAAGCTTCACCTAAAACAACCCCACATACACTCTATGAGCAGCATTTTAAAGAAAGCTGAATAAAGTTTGAAATGAGAAACTGGGTCAGGAATACATAAACATTTACAGCAGCAAATATCAAGCAGGAACAAAACTGCCTTCACACACCAGGGTGCTCAGAGGGGGAAAAAAATCGATGCAGATTCTGAAAATAATTGCACACTTTCACTCGGAGGTCACTCTAATGCGATATTCTGAAGTTTCAATAAATCTAGTTATTTTCTTCCCTCTGTGTCCCCAGTGCCTACTGGCAGAGCATATAGTAGTTTCTGGCTAAAAAAGTAACACATATTTAAAAATATATATATAATATATATAATTCCAGAGGTTTTAAGGAGGTGTTGTTTAATATAGCAGCTACTCTAAACTCAACACTTTTCATCAAGTGCTGAATCCCGAAACCTCCAGCGAGAAACCTGCACACAATCCTTCAAATTAAAAAGATGTTTGCCGCAGATGGTCTTCTGATGCTTTGGACACAAGGGACAAAAAAAGGCTTAGGAGCTCATAACCTCACAGTACTGAGCACAGAGGAGCATGTCTGAAAAGGTCTTGGCTTATGAAATCTCTCTAAATCTCATTCTGAGATCGTGTTACCACCCTTTTAGTTAACTCGTTAAAGTCAAATGTGGGCCACCGACTCGCACCTGTTTAATCAGATTAAAAATTCTGTAATTCCTCAATAACCTCCATTACTGTGAACTTAGAGTTATTTAACTTTTTAATAGTTATTCTTTAAATAACAATGAATAATCTTTGCTGAACGGTTATTAATGGCATTGTGATCCATTTTCACCCACTCTTTGGATATTTACTGAACTTGATGTGTTTATAATTTTGTAAATTCTGCATTATAAAAGGTGAAACTGATTTCCACTGTGGATTTGCAATTTTAATGGCTGCTTCAGTTTAGCCACCAAAACTTATACTTGGACGTTTTAACAAAAGAATATCATTTGGCTTAAAATACAACCGTTCACATGTTGTAAAATGACACACAAATGATATGCACTGCAATAAATTGCTCTTATATGAAGCATCTGCGGTGAAAGTGGCATTGGTGACAGGTGCTCCATGGCTCCGTTGCCAAAGGATACCTTGTGTGTGTCTCTGAGATATCAGCGGCTTCAGCAAAGCTCCAGGGTTTGATGCATTGGGAATGAAAACAGGGACAATGATCAGTAATGATAGCTTTATTAGAAAACAACAATCATATCCAGCGATCAATGTAAAGACTTAAAATAATATAAAGTAAAGTGCTTTGAGTGCTAATGTCATTAGAATGTAACTGTTATTGTCTTGGTGCAGTACATACAGTACAGGGTGGGCCATTCATATGGATACACCGTAATAAAATGGGAATGGTTGGTGATATTAAAGTCCTGTTTGTGGCACATTAGCATATGTGAGGGGGCAAACTCCTCAAGATGGGTGGTGACCATGGTGGCCATTTAGAAGTCGGCCATCTTGGATAGAACTTTTGTTTTTCCAATAGGAAGAGGGCCATGTGACACATCAAACTTATTGGTAATGTCACAAGAAAAACAATGGTGTGCTTGGTTTCAACGTAACTTTATTCTTTCATGAGTTATTTACAAGTTTTTCTTTGTTCACAGCCATTGACATGTCGAAGAGGTTAACACGTGAGGAGCGGATCGAAATTGTGTTGATATCTGGTGAACGCAGTAACCGGGTCATTGTAGCAGATTTCAATGCAAGACACCCTACGAGACCACCCATCTCCCATGCTGCAGTTAGCAAACTGCTTGCTAAGTTTCGTGAAACTGGTCGAACATCCCTTCGGCGGATATTAGCTACTCACAAATGGCACCCTTACAAACTCCAGTTACTGCAGCATCTCAACGAGGATGACCTAACACAACCACCGCTATTGGTCTGACACTAACCCACATTGGATGGATCCCTCCAAGACTGTTGGAACAACAAAAGTGATGGTTTAGTGTAGTATATGGGGTACAACAATAGTGGGTCCATTCTTCATCAATGGAAACCTCAAGGCCACTGGATATTTGAAATCGCTACATGATGATGTGTTTCCCTCTTTATGCACTGAAGCTGGCACGTTCCCTGAGATTTTCCAGCAAGATGGTGCACCACCACATTATGGGTGCCAGGTCCGAGCATTCCTAGATGAACAGTTTCCTGGAAAGTGGATTGGTCATCGTGGGCCAGTTGAATGGCCCCCAAGGTCTCCCGATCTGACCCCCTTAGACTTTTATCTTTGGGGTCATCTGAAGGCAATTGTCTATGGTGTGAAGATACGAGATGTGCAGCACCTGAAACTACGGATACTGGATGCCTGTGCTGGCATTTCTCCTGCGGTGTTGCTATCAGTGTGTGAAGAGTGGGAGAAGAGGGTTGCATTGACAATCCAACACAATGGGCAGCACATTGAACACATTTTATAAGTGGTCAGAAACTTGTAAATAACTCATGAAAGAATAAAGTTACGTTGAAACCAAGCACACCATTGTTTTTCTTGTGACATTACCAATACGTTTGATGTGTCACATGGCCCTCCTCCTATTGAAAAAACAAAAGTTGTATCCAAGATGGCCGACTTCTAAATCGCCACCATGGTCACCACCCATCTTGAGGAGTTTGCCCCCACACATACTAATGTGCCACGAACAGGACTTTAATATCACCAACCATTCCCATTTTATTACAGTGTATCCATATAAATGGCCCACCCTGTACAATCCTTAGCACACAATATAATCCTTAAGTGATTCTATAATTCTATATTTCTAAGTTTAATTTGCATATTAACATTTTTCTGAATATGCAGAATTTTCATATACTACCTGTAACATTATTCTTACAAAGAAACTTGGCTATTTTCTCAGGAGAGTGGCAGGTATTTCTGGGCAATATCTCTATATGGATTTTATTGTTATCATTATTTTTATTAATTAATCTTTTTTTTTTTTTTAAAAAAGCCTGAGTCACTGCTTACAAACAAATTCAGAGAATAACTGAAGACAGCTGTCCTCTGTTGTCATCTTCAATCAGAGGGACTAAATTGCAAAATTATGATTTTTTTCCCCACATATAATGTTTTTTATATTTCTCTTTATTATGTGCCTTATGACTGTAACATGAACAGTTTGTGAGCTTACTCAATATAAAAAGCACAGCGGGCATTAAATGTACTCATCAGCTCACTCCCTGTTGTCCAGCTGCCTTCACCTTTCAGTGCTGAAGGTTGCGTAACGAAATCCCAGTACACCCAGTCCAAATGTTATTAGCTGTTTCTCAGGATGTTCAAAGATTTGTTGTTGAGTGCATGCAAACACATATTACACACACACACATGCACGCTTGTGTGGATGCCTGCCATCCAGTGGGTTTTTGTAATGCTCACTCAGCCTTGCAGACATCTGATGCATACAAAGGCTCACCTTCAATTATTGCTAACCTTGGCGGGAGAGACATAACTGCCATTGGTGCCTTGGCTGATGTTGAAAAAGAACAATCAAAGCGGCACTGACTAATCCCTAGAAAGTATGAGTGATTCAGAGAAAAAAAGCATTAACTGGATGATATTTTAGATATATCCATGTACAGTAGAAAAATCATAATGATATAGATGAGAGCTTTTGCCTCATGGTAAACAATAATTGCTCAGTTGCTGAGCAGACCTGCTGCTACGGCGAGATATAATGAGACCGCTCGCCATTTGGTATGTTGCTTCTTCCCCTTCCACCACCGCACCTTTCATAATCCAGGACATGCTGTTCCAGAGTCAAAGGACAGTCAGAGGACCTGTAGCCAAAGTTAAAATCCCAAAAGCCACTGAATGAAAAAGATGGATTAAGAGAATGATGAGGTGGAGGTTGGTGTATGTTTTCTGTTCTTTTTGCTGGAATATGTGAACGGTAAAGACGTGTCTGCAATCTGCTGTAAATAAGGTGATCCAGAAGAATTTAGGAACAAATTAAGACAAAGGAGACTGATCGTGCTGTCCTGGAACAATAAAAAATGAATATGCATCTATGCTCTGAAAAAGCTTTTGATTTTAAAATAATTCCGATATGGTCATATTAGGTAAGTATCCATCAAAAAATGCTCTGTCAGATCACTCCATTGCCGTGGTCATTATGCATGTGTGACGCTCTCTTTTGTTTCAGATGGATGATGGAGCAGTATGTGCGACCAACCCTTTGTGTTACCTGTATGTCAGTGTATGTGTTTGTTTAAAAAAAAATAATGACACAGTGCATCAATGTTGAAGCCCTGAAAGAAACTGGTCTGAACAATTGTACAGTTCCTGCACACAAAAACTAAACCAAAAAAAGCTTTAAAAAAGCTGGACTGCTATTACGATCATCCTGGATATCGATCAACTTCTTCTGCAGAGACGATCTTATCCCTCAGGTTCCCTCAGGAATTCCAACTCTACAAAATACTGCGGGTGGTGCCAACAGATCAAATGGTGCCACTCTGCAGGAAATAAAGAACTGATTTACCTGCCCATACTTCATACTTATAGTGGAGACACTCTTAAGTTCACACAGTATTTCAAGGAGGTCTGGAGATCTTGATTGGACCATTGCAGCACCTTGATTGTTTTCTTTTTCAGATATTCTGTTGCAGATTTGTTCCTGTGCTTGGAATCATTGTCCTGTTGCATGAGTCAATTCCAGCCAAGCTTTAGCTGTCAGACCGATGGCCTCACATTTGATTTTAGGAGACTTTGATATACAGAAATCTGAATAGTCAGCTGAGTGACTGCAAGGTGCCCTGTTCCCGTGGGTGCAGAACAAGCCCAAATCATGACCCCTCCACCACCATGCTTAACTCTGGACCTCATACCAACTGTTAAGTACCAATAGGGAATAAGTAGCACAGACACAAAAAAATGTGCTAACATTCAGCCTTGTGACCTACAGCTACCTTTTACCTTTGGGTATACAGCACTGGAGTTATATGACTTTGGTTTAGTACCACGGATGAATGTACTATGAGGGCACATCTTCTTCAGAGACTGGATAATTTGGTATGAGGTATTTGTGCTGATATGCTGTGTTTAGTTTTTGCAACCTTGTCTGCCCAAAGGACATCGCCATATATCTTTTATTTTGTGTATTTCGTCTGTATAGGATAAGAGCATGCTAATCAGATTATGCCAGTGCCTGACTGGTATTGATGTGGCAAGTCTAAAGCATTCAGATCATTGGCTTCAACCTGAGGATTGCACCCTATATATGGAGACAAGATGACCGCCACCTGCTGAGGATAATTTGCCTCCCTTTCACTCAGCCAGCCACAACGGTGGTTATGTAATTGGAAGTTTGATCTGTGTTTAGAAGGAAGTAAGTAGGGGTGAGCTACTATTTTTTTTCTAGGTGTTCCTTATATTTTTGTTAGACTAAGGAGGTAAGCTGTTGAAGTTTGGTTTGCTACATTTGCACAGGTTGGCTGAGCTTGTGTTAAATGGTGCAATTTATATATCATTTTGGCCTTAGCTCACCCTGATGTTATCTTACACTCCTCTGTTTGTGAATTCACTGAACAATAAATAAAGTTGTTCTTTTTTTCAGCTATATCAACATCTATATCGTTGCTCCCATCTAAATTTATATTGGCTCTTACTACGAGCAGTTTTTTGGTACAGGTTCTGGCATGAAGTGCAAACTTTGCAACTGTAAGTACAGACTACGTACAGAGTACGTGCGTATCCAGCAATGGCACTGGACCAGTGTAGTGTGACAAAGAAACATCTTGTGAAACATGACAGTTTGAGTGTTTGACTGATGGGCGTGTCAATATGACACACCCTGCTGAACTAACAGTTAGAAATAAACAGATAGGCATTAGATATATTATGTACCTTATGCAACTATTATATTATACTACTTATGCAACTGAATTAATGCTCCTGATACCTTTCTCAAAAACTGTTTTGGAAGTTAGGGGAACATTGGGTAACATCGCTCTAAACTGTAACCTTCATTTTGCTTTGGACAGTAAAGGCAGACATGCTGGGCAAACCACAGTTACATGTCAAAATAAGGGTTTTTTTCTTCTTCTTCTTTTATAGCTGAATAATATCAGAGTAACCAGTGTACAAAAATCAGAGTTGCTTAACAGAACACCAGATCCTGTGACCATATGAAAGGCCATGTGCTCAAAAAACAAATTGTTCCTTCCACTGTGACAGTCAGTCAACAGAAACCAACGCCTCCAGGCGACCACCAGCTCAATGCTACATCACTGCTGGTGCTGCTACTATTCTCACATCTGTATCTAACATCCGAGAAGCCTGGAGTGGATGTTTAAAAAAGCAAACAAAAGTAAATCATATCTAAAAATGGATCATGCTGAAGAAAAACAGACCAAAATAAAGTTACTGTTCACGGTCAAGACTATAAATAAAAACTACACTAACTTCCCCAGCTGGTTTGAACTCTCGAATTTAGCATTTTATCAGTATTTTGTTTTTTTAAGCTAGAAATGATCAAAGCTGCCAAAACAAAGTTATGCATCCACAGAATGGAAAAGCCCAAAGACCAAAGCTATTTTTGCACCAATACTCACCAATGAAGTGAAAACCTGAGCAGAGAGAGACATTGCATTCCATCTTTAGAGAAATATGATCAATATGGACATCTAGTCTAAATGTAGCATCCCTAATGAATAAAAGTAAGATCATAAACTGTACTTAAAAAGTATTACAGTTAATATTTTAACTTTCCACTTTTAAATCACGTCTTAAAACCCACTTTTATTCCTTGGCTTTTAACCTCAGTGAGACTTAGTTTCTTTTTTAATGCAGTAGTTATTTAATTAATGATTTCACTCTTCTTTTATTTGTTTTTTATTTATATCTCATGTAATTTTATTTTACAGTTCCAATGTACAGCACTTTGTGTCAGCTGTGGTTGTTTTAAAGTGCTTTATAAATAAAGTTGATGATGATGATGATGATATTTATTGCAAAAGAGAAAACGGTGACAGTGTGCTTGTTTTATTTCCTGAATTAGCCAGTATATTACTGGTTATTAACATTCCCCTTTAAGTAGAGTGCAGTATGCATTACAATCATGATGTAAAATCAGTAAACTCAAAAATGACATGAATTGACAATTTATTTTGGATATTTAGAGTGAATTACACAATCCACATATTCTTTTTCAGTCATTCTGTTGTGCATTTGCTGCTGTGCTTGTGATCATTGTCCTGTTTATGTCCTAATTAGAGTCAACCTTTAGCTGTCAGTCATGTGTCCTCACAAGAATCCTTACAATTGAGTTTATGGTCAAAGCTCATTTCATCACACCTCCACTACCGTGCTTCACAGTTGAAATGAAGTGTTTGCACTGATATGCTGCACTTGATTTTCTCCAAATATGCCGCTTTGCATGTACAAACATCTCCAGTTTCCTCTCATGTTTCCCAAAGAAATTTCTCCAGAAGTCTTGCAGTTTGTTCAGATACAACTTTACAAGCCTTAGGACTTTTGGCAACGTTTCCAAACAAGCCAAAATTGTTCAATCTTTTTCTAACTGTCCTGTCATGAGCTTCGACATTTAAAATGCTAACTGAGGCCTGTAGAGTCTGAGATGTAGCTTTTGGGGTTTTTTACTATTTCTCTGAGCGTTCCACAGTCTGACCTTGTGGTTAATTTGCTGGGACATTCACTTCTGGGAAGATTGTGTTAACAGACAACTGAATGCATTAGACTGGCACACTGTGAAAATTATGCCTTTATAGAGGTGCTCACGCTTGCTGATTATCAGTTAATGATGTGCACTTCATTATCACCAACTGGCTGCTAGTTAATTCTTTATACTGCTTCTTATGGAAGCAGTAAGGTTGTACTGAATGCCACAGAATCCTGTGACTACTTTCTTTTTCTTATACCAGTAAATTTAAATTACAATACTTCAGTGAGGACAAATAAAGTCAAACAGTGTTTATTTACGGTGATTTATATTTTTCATTATTGCTCTGTTCTGAGATCTGTGAAGAAGATAAAAGACCATCAGTACCGAACAAAGCAGCGATCAGGTACAATAGATGTGAATAAGTCAGTCACAATATTAGAAGGACAAAAATGGGTAGCAAAGCAGCTTGCATGTGCACAGCAACTTTTAGCAGGCTAAAACAATTTAAACATTATGCTCCATATGAGACTTGCTTATTAGACATAGAAAGCTGATCTGTCAGAACTGTGGCTGATATCGACTTTGTAGTTGCCTAAATGAACTCTAGAAGGCAGACCAAAAGCCTTAAATATTTTTTCTGATTCTGGTGCTACAACAACTGAGTATTAAGTCTTTTATGTTAGAAGAAAAATTCCACTTGAGTGTGAACAATTTATAGTATAAACTCTTTTACAACAAACTTTTAGCAAAAGATGAAAATGATTAACCTCCTTGCTGCAAAGGGAAGTATTATTTTTCAGATAAACAGATGTGTTGAGATATTTGATGTTGAGCCAGCAGTCAGGAATGCTTTCTGCACTGCACACAAAAACTCTCAGTGAAAGTATCTCAGTATCACCTTTTTTTTCTCTTACTGGACTTGATTTACATGTATCTCTCATTGGCTGGTGCAGGTTCAAGATGGAGCCACTGCTCCCTGCTGATTGGCTGGGAGCAGAAGGGGGCAGGCAATGTGTGTAAATAAATGAGCAGTGTAGCCTCACAGGCAGACTCACATGCCAACCACTTCCCTCTTCATCATTGCCATCAAAACACCTTCCAGGCTAAGGATCCACAGCCAAAGAGGAGAAGAATAGAGGGGTGAAAAAAGGCAATTTCTTCCTGTTACACGAAGAAGCACATCAAGATGTCTATTGAAGTGAAAGAGAAGACAGAGGTGCGTCTGGTGTTTTTGGGAGCAGGTGGAGTGGGAAAGACAGCCCTCATCCAACGTTTCCTCAAAGATACCTTTGAGCCAAAGCATCGGCGTACAGTGGAGGAGCTCCACAGGAAAGAATATGAGGTGGGGGGTGTCAAAGTCACTATCAACATCATGGACACCAGTGGCAGCTACTCCTTCCCTGCCATGCGCAGGCTCTCCATCCAGAACAGTGATGCCTTTGCTCTGGTCTACGCTGTGGATGACCCTGACTCTCTGGAGGCAGTCAAGAGTCTGCGGGATGAGATCCTAGATATCAAAGAGGACAAGTACACACCGATTGTGGTGATAGGGAACAAGATTGATCGTAACAATGAGCGACAGGTGTCCAGCGAGGAAGTGGAGTCCACTGTGGAGTTGGACTGGAACCACAGCTTCTTGGAGTCTTCAGCCAAAGACAACATCAATGTCCTGGAAGCTTTCAGGGAGCTGCTCCAGCAGGCCAATCTTCCTAGTCGGCTCAGTCCAGCACTGTGCCGGAGGCGGGAAACCTTCCCCAAAGACAGCAACAAACGACCTCCTATGAACAAAACCAACAGCTGCCTCCTCTCATAGCGATATTGAGATGCACAAAGGACAAAGTGAGACTGGGGGGCAGAAAACTGTTGTAAATAGATTTAAAGTTCCTTGTTTGCAAGGGTCAGATTTGGACAGAAGCAAAACAAGAAATGCTGTTATACATCTTAAGCTTCATGTGAGACACTGAGTCAGTAAAATATTTGTCCATCAGTCTTGTAAGCACTGCAGTTAGCCCCACAGAGGCACTGACAGCACAGAGATGCTGCAGCGAGGACCGACATGTGATGATGTAAACAAATACGACCTTAAAGACAGTGTGGAATGTGGCTGAGCTCGAAAATACTTACTGTGAATGTTAAAAATGTAAGATATGGTGACAGTGCAGAGCTCATTTTACATACAAATATATGATAATGTTTGATTTGGGGCCTTTATGTTACTGCTGTTTAAAAAAAAGTGCAATAACTGTGAAACCATATAAATGCAAAAGTGTTTTTGTGTCTGCATATGTCAGTTTTATGAATCAAGTGAACAACTAAGGACAAATTTAAACTTTTTTTCTTGTGAATGCTTGTGCAACCTGTTCTACAGCTCTTAGAAGATTGTTTGCAAAACAGCTAACATTTAAATACACAGAGCACATTCACTGCTGGTTCTCTCTACTTTGATGTTTATTTATGTGAGTTTGTCTTAAAGAATAGCTGACAGAAGTGCATTGCAAATCTGAGCATAAAGGGTTTTTTTTGTTTTTCTTTTCTTATTAATGTGGTATTTTCTATTTATTGTGACACCACAAAGAGCCACAAAGGCATGTTCGATGTATTTATTCAGTGCTTATTTCAAGTTAAATAAAAGATTTGAATTTAATCCTGTCTATCCCGACTATTTTATCTTGTTTACTGCTGTGACTTTGTTATTTGACAGAGCAGCAGAGCAGACAAACAGGAACGGTATGAAAGTTACTGTATAACTAGGGGAAGTTTTCACAGTCATAAGTGAAAAGTTATGAATCTAAAAAAAGCAAAAAATTAAAGTCTAACACGTGAAAACAGGTGACCATTAAATAAATAAAACAACTTTATTTTGTATGTCCTTAAAAAGATTCACACTGCACAGACCTCCTATACTGTTTCTCTTATAATAAGAATTCAACATCAATTCAACATCAATCCATCAATTCTCTTCTGCTGTCCTGATTCAGGGTCTGGGTCTCTTTATTCCAACCAAACTGGTGGGGTGAGACTGTCTAGTCTGTTGGCCCAGTTATCACAGGGCTAATGGTGCAGAGACAGCTACTGCCACTCACATTCACACCTACAGAAACTTTGACCTAACATGCAAATTTTAGTACTGTAGGAGGAAAGCCCAGGCGCCCAGACACTAATTCTTGTTGCACACTTCAATGCATTTGTGGCAAAACTTACAGACAAACTATACCTCCCTTCTAGAGAATGGGGCTGGTCTAACCAGATCTGTAAAAATTTTTTCATTTGTTTTTTTGTTTTTTATAAGACGGAAATGTTAAAAAAAACCTGCTGAATCACCCAACTGACATGTCTTACAGTTTGTTCCTAAGACCCTAGAAAAGTTATGTTGGTACTGAGTGGATTAAATCAACTAATAGGATCGCTTGGTTGGTCTTTAACACAATCTCAACGGCACAAGCTCTGTTTTGTGCTGCATTGCCCTCTGGTGGTGCACTTGGTGATGTGTGCATTGTTTGATGACTTCACTTTATTAGGTACACATTGTGAGTACTGGTTTGTACCCCCTTTCGCCTCGAGAACAGCTTTGTGGCGCAGATTCAACAAGGTGCTGGAAACATTCCTCTGAGACATGACAACATCACATAGTTGCTGCAGGTTTCCCATAGGTGATCTATTGGATTGAGCGCTGGTGACTGTGGAGGTCATTTGAATACAGGGAAGTCTAAGGAGCTTGGAAAGAAAAGCGTCTGGACTTCTTTGAGTTGCTTGAAGACGTTTCACCTCTCATCCGAGAAGCTTCTTCAGTTCTAAGGGTCAAATGGTGGAGAGTCCCAGATTTAAACCCAGTGGGAGTTTCCTCCCAAAGAGGGACAAAGGACCCCCTGATGATCCTCTACCTAATCACATGAGCCAAGGTGAGAAAGCGGGTGTGGCTCACACCTTGGCTCCTTAGACTACGATGACCTGGATGACTGAGAACCTTCACAGACATGAATACAGGGAACCTATCATCATGTGCAAGAACCAGTTTGAGATCATGATAGTTTTATAACAAGGTCTGTTTTCCTGTTGGAAGCATCTGTCAGAAGATGGGCGCACAGTGGTCACAGGTAGGCCGTGGCGTTTCAACTATGCCGAAATATGGCAAGAAACCTTTACACCACCATGAACTGTGCCAAATCTAGCCTTATTTCATAACTGACAGGATGGCACTAGTATGGTCTTCTGCTCCTGTAGCCCATCTGCTTCAAGGTTTGACATGTTGCACGCTCAGTGATGCCCTTATGCACACCTTGTTACTGTTCCCTTCCTATCAGCTCGAGGCAGCTCGAGGCAGTCTGGCCATTTTCCTCTGACGTGTGGCATTAAGGTATTTTGCACCCAGAGAACTGCCGCTTGCTGGATATTTGATGTTTCTTGGACCATTCTTTGTAAAGTCAAGAGATGCTGCACAGGAAAATCTCAGACCAGCCCGTTGAACATAAAAAAACAATTCTTAACCCTGTTCAAACTTCAGCAGGTCATCTTGAGTTAATGCCACGTCACTGTCTGATTAGATATTTGTGTTAATGAGGAGTTGAACAGAGACACCACTGACTATGTCTCCAAAACCTCCTGAAGTGCAAAATAAAATCTAGTTACTAATTTTATTATCTGAAGTAAAATTAGTTACTGAGATTAAATCTGGATGAGTAATGTCTCACATGTTTTGTTTAGCTGGATTTTTTGTCTACTGTGTATACTGAAACATGCAACAAAAGCTGATAAAGAGGTTTTCATTCCAACCAAACTGGTGGGGTGAGACTAAAATCTAATCCACTGCTTCAAGAAATTCACATGATGACTTGACTAAAGAGCTTACTCCAGATGGTTCTCTAATTCTCCACTCTTAACAATGGCAGCAATGACAGGACAAAGTTGCCTAATAAAGCATGATAAAGTATCATGCTATTTAATGTTCACTTTTCATGTTCTCTAAAAGAACTTCATACACATTGTTAGCATTTCCTGACTGTTAAAAGGCAACACAGGCTTAGAGAAAGAGACAAAAAGGTGCACTTCCTTTTTCCAAAAATGCTCAGATAAGGCACATTGTTTCCTCAGAATGAGACAAGGAAGTGATCTGTAATTATCAGATCTTTAGTTCCTCTTAGTGCCTTGTTTAAACTCACAGCTGCCTTCAGCTGCTCCACTGAGATTCACAAACCCATCTTTCTCAGCACATGGACGAAGACCCGGGAGGGGGGACCCCTGCCTTTTAAAACTCAGGTGCGATTTAAACCTCTTTACTTAGGTTGCTGGCAGAGCACAGGGCTCAGCTGTAGATAAGGGTAAAGGAAATGCAAACTACTCAGATAGGATTACTGCTACTATAGCAACAAGTAGAAAAGTCTGATTTGTGAGTATGACCTCTGAAATCCCTACACTGCCTGGCAAAGTGTTTGTCTCTGCTCCTAGACTTGGTCCAAGCTCCTCAGTGCTGTTTATATACCTGAGAAGTTTTGAACAAGTATAGGATCTCTGACGTCCACATCAGGTGTTTTTAAGGAAGCGGTAAGACCTAATGGCAACTGCATACTGGATCTTTATGCTAACATTTGAATCACAGTGCATGTTAAAAGTAACTGAAAGCCTTCTCATAAAGCTGTATTCAATTTTATATTTGTCTCTGCAAGATTGTTTTAGCAGGATTCATTAAATATCCAAACCGAATACATATAAAAACCCAGAAAAGCAACGAGAAATCTGGTTCTTTGTAGCCAAAAACTACAAATGGAACAAAATGTTAGCTTTTCCTTGCTGAAATAGAACATTTGGACTTCAAATGTATCTGTAATCTTTAAATCTCTCTGATTCTGACAGATCAGTTTCTTTTATTACATATTAGTTGAATTCAAAACTAAGGCCCACAAACCAAACCTGGTACTTCTTAAACTTTAATCCAGTCCCCATATCCTGTTTTTCCAATAAATTTTGTTAAGCACCACAACCTATAAAACTAAACAGACATTTGCACCTCTACAGCATCAGTAAACTAGCTGCTATGGAACAAAAAGGAAATTCTGTGACTATTTTGGTTTTCAGAGAATCCAGTTTGATTTCTGAATCCACGTCCTTCTTTGGAAACAGTCCTGGACCACAAAGGCTTCAGAGAGGTTCTGAAGTGAAAGTGATGGAGCTGTAAAGGGTAATGGCTATGCCATATAGTACAAACAGTCTACATAAGGTTCATAGTCAGGCAGTATGTCAAGAACACAGCTAAAGATTGATTTTCTTTTTTTTTAGAACTTGTTTAATGGATGTTTAATGTTTAATGGACGCCCCATTGTGTTAACTGATGTCAAATTCAGGCTTGTGACTTTATAAGCTATGTGGTAGCCTTTAAGCAGAAATGTAATATGGATGCAATTATTTAGCTTGAGTGTTATAACATATGTTATAAAGCTAATAAGCGTTTTTTTGGTTTTTGATTGATGCAGCACAAATTAGATATGATTTTCATTACATGGTGCAGCCTTTAGAGAAACAGAACAGACTCAAATAATCTAGAATGTATAGATAGATAGTAGTTTAAGGTGCACATGTTTTGCAAAGGGAGTTATTCAAATAACTTTTTTTTTCTTCACAAAAGTGGCAGATGCTGTGGATTTAATTAATTTAATTAATAATAAAATTCCTTATTTGGTAGAGATGAGGCAGAACCAGAGGCAATGTTTTTTTTAATTTCACAAACAGTGACAAACACAGTACAGTCTGACAGAAAGGTGGGGTTGGGATGGGGAGGGGTTCAGGGAAACAGTAAATACAGAGGATTTCTGAAACACGCTGTGGACAGAAATTTGAGCTGACATGGTAATGGCATTTTTACCCAACTCTGTGCACAAGAGTGCCCAACCTTATCAAATAACATCCAGCATCTATAGCAAACCTAAATGATAAGATAAAACGAGCACAGGTGTACAGTACTGCTGTATGGAAGACATTCTCGAAGTATTAGGGTGTGCGCACACAACAGTAAAACATCTTCATAAGCACAAGAGCAAATAATTGTGCATTGGCTTCTAAAGTATATTTCCCTGAGCAAAAGGCTCAAACAGCATAGAAAATAAAGTCATTTTCACTCAACCTTCACTCTGAAGTTTTCCCAGAGGCCATAATCACTTGGAGACTAACATCAGAACTGTGCTGCTGTGTCGCAAATCATCTTAAAAATTAGAAGGCAAAACAAATGCACAAACAGGGGACACCTTACAAAGATGTCAGTATGTTGCAAAACTGTCTATCCAAGTCAAGGCTTCAATACAAGCCATCTAAAGCACAAATTATCTGTACTTTTAATTACACAGAGAACAATATTCACCTTCATCAAAGGCATTCAACCAAACCATCGCAGCTCCCTGCATCAGTTGGCAATAGTGTGGTGCACACCTCCCTTTAGCTATGTCATATGTAGTGCATTGTCACAATCAGGTAATAGTTAACGGCATTTCAGTCGATTAATAAAGCGAGAATATGATAAAGGCTCATTTCGCCCACAGCAGCTTGCAGCGGTGGTATGAAGCCATTCGCTCTTAACTTCCTGCTGAGAGTGCAATACAACAAAAGTGAGTGACATTTTAACCTGTGGTGACGACATTCAAAAACATTTTCATTTCCCCAAATATTTCCACAGAAGATGCAAAGAAAAGCTGCATAAAAATGATCATTTGAGAACTACAGTTTGTATACTTGTTCTTACTCATTAGATGAAACATGCCTCGTTCAGTGCAAAGAAATCAGTGCCTGAGCAGCCCTGATCACAAGACCTGGCAAGGTGTTGGTTAGTAAAGCCAACAAATTCTTGCCAGCTCTTCTCCTTTGCAGATTAAGCTCAGTCACTAGATAGGAGGTACTGTTAGAGTATGACAAAATAATACCAATGCAAAGCATCTTTTGTTCAAGTGAAATGAATGAGAGCAGCGAGACGTGCCTTAAAAAACTGAAACGGGTCTTGTTTTTTATAATATCCACGACACGCCCGAAAACGTATCAGTTTTTAACAAGTGAAATATTTTTTAATAACTTCTGGTAAGAAGATAAATAACTTTGGGCAATTTATAGAATCGCTTCAAATGACTTACATTGCTTTTTTTTTTTAACATGTATAACACAGGAAATTATGACTTGCTCTCTATCACTGACAACCTCTGATGCCACTAGTCATCCACAGTGATGTTGCGGAACAAGTAAGCCATGGACTCGCCATTGTGGATCCTGCGGATAGCCTCAGCTAATATCATGCTGACATCCACAGTTTTGATCTTTGGACACTGCAGCTTCTGTACTTCATGGGGAACTGTGTTGGTCACCACAACCTGAGGACCCACAGTAAACACAGACATTTTATACTATGAATATATTATTTGTAATATTAGTTTGACATATAAGTAACAGAGCTGCTTTAAAATGACTTGAAACGCAAGTATCCAAACATGGGCATGCACTTGAAAAAAAAAAAGAAAAAAAAAAGAAGAAAGGGGGGTGTGTGTGTGTAAGTTTTACTTTAAAAAAGGGACAAGTCGGTAAAGACATAAACTGGATCCAAAACATAATTAAACACTTAAGCAATACTGCCATTGACTCAGGTCTGTTACTTAGATCTCAGTTTTGTGAAAGACAGATGTCCCGAGTTCAAAAAGAGGACAAAATACTTGTACAATGAATAGAAGATCACAGGTATAGTGTTTCCTAGTTGGCATCCCTGACTTTTCTTTCTTTCTTCTTCGTGCAATCAATCAGAAAAGTGCAAGAGGCACAGGATCAATATTCTGATTCTGTTGTTTGAATAACTTATTTCTATAACTCTTAATAAATGAGCACTGCAGCAGTTTAGGAAACAGCCCCACACTGAGTTTGCCACCTTCACACTCTGCAAACTTTTAAGATAACATTTGTTTGTTTGTTTCCCCAATAGTATTAATATCAAAGTAAAGCAAAAACTTGAATCTTGACTCTGTAGGATAATTTAGTGGCTCTGTTATGCTAACAGAGACATGGCTTGGACCCACTTGTCTCTTTTTCTACCCTGATAAGAATGGTTGTTTTTTCATCCATATGATACGAGGAGTAACTGAACAATTTGACAAGTATGAAAATGATGTGAATAAGCAGCTGTGGTTTTCACACTTACCAGACATCGACCCAGATGAACACAATTCAGATTTTGACTAATGTGTTAGACAGCACTGGAATTATTGAAGCTTTTCTGGTAGTACTACAACACTTTGCTACAGGGTGGCTATAGTAGAGTAGCTAGAGCAAGTCATTAGAGGGTTGGTGACTCCAGTCTGCACACCAAAGCATTAATGGGAAAGATACTGAAGCCTGAGATGCATTCATTGGGGTGCAACTGTGTATGAATATTAAATATAAAGTATGAATAAGTGCATGAGGCATGTATGTTTTAAGGGCTTAGGGTAGAAAAGCACCAACTACCAGTCCTTTCACCAGTATGTGGATCAAGATTAAAGAGACTAATAGATCAATTAATAATTAATAGATCTCAGATCTCACTTGTTTGTTTTTAATAAGTCATAAATGTAGAGTAAACTGCAACTATTGTTTTCTAGATAGTTCAGAGGAAGTGAAAATGAAAACTTCTATTCAGCAGATCATGAAACTCCTTACACAGTACAGGGAAAAAATGCCCACTACGAGGAAGCATCTCGTTTTACACTCTGTTTACAATGAACAAATGATAGCCCGTAAAAAAAAAAGAAAAAGAAAAAAAAGACCTTTTACCACTTCTCCTTTAGCTTGTGTGACAGTTTCGTTCAAATACATGAATAACCAGTTCTCGCGTGGGTGGGGGGGATCAGTCCTCACCTCATCAATGGCTGATTCCTCTATGAGACGTGGCGCGTCAGCAGAAAGTAAACCATGTGTGGCCATAATATAAATTTTATAGGCTCCTCTCTCTTTCAGGATCTCGGCAGCAGCGACAAAGTCTCCTACATCATCTATGATGTCATCCTGTCAGAAAAAAAAAAAAAAATACAATCTGTAGTTAAAACTGCATCTCCCTTTTTCTTTGTGTTTTTTTTCCTATGATTATTGGTGATATACTTGCGGCACTGCTCACAAGCAGTGTAATGATATACAAAATATACAAAAACACTGTCAACAAGAAAAGATTAGGAAGTGTCAAAACTCTCACATTGCTCATTGTTCAGAAAGATAACTGGATCATATTTACCATTAGAATTAACTTCCTGCTTTTTGACTATACACAAAGAACAAATATTGATCAAACAAAAAAAAAAAAAAAGAAGTTAAAACTTTGTTCCCGTTTTAAAAACAAAGAAGGGATAGCGTCTGTATCATAAGCGCTGGGTACCAAATGATTCAGGAGAAAGACCAAAAGATCCATTATACCCCTACTAATCACACTCAAAGACTGAATTTGATCATCTTGTTGGATATTTTACTTGATTCTAGGGCTGTTCATATAACGATATATATCAGATGACGATATAAAAACATCTAGTTTCATTTTACACTATCGTTTGTTTCGTGGTGTCGCAAAATAAACTGTTTACAGTAATATTTTTTCATCGTTTTGATGATCACTGTAGTGGCTATATTAATTTCTTAAAGTTCTCTCTTTCTCTTATATTTAATATAACCACACTACGGACGGACAAGCGACTGTTTTTGTGCGTTGTCATTAGCAACAACGACGGTAAAACCATCGCGTGTCCGCTTGTTTATTTTCCATATAAACCTTTCACAATAAAGCTCAAGATCCTGTTGAGGCTTTTCAAAATAAACCGAATCACCTGAAAGAGTATGCAGTGTTTACGGATGGGAAGCAAAAAAAAAGAGTCGCCAGGTGCTAAAAAAATAAATAAACCTTAGACTCAAACATTAGAACAGGCTTTTCCCCGCCCGCAGCACGCTGTGTAATACATACTCTGAAGGATTAACACACATCATCACCATGGACTTGCATCAGAAGGAGATCCAGGGCTTCTTCAGCTTTCCCGTGGACAACTTGCGTGCCTCCCCTTTTTTGATTCAGTACATTCAAGAAGAGGTAATGATCCCTGTCAGATCTCTGCTGTGTGTATTCTAGTGACCTGTGGATCACTCAGTCCGTTACAACTTATGTCTAAAAATGTATAGTTTCATACATCGGTTAAAACACTCGACTCCAGGTACACGACGCCCAGCTGGAAACACTTCACATGTTTCAAATGTTGCATTTTTGTTATTTATATCGTTATCGGGACAATAGATGTCTTATATCCGGATATGAGATTTTGGTCATATCGCACAGCCCTACTTGATTCTATCATTATTATTATTAGAAGATTTTTTTTTTTTTTTTTTTAATGTCAGTTTTCCCATTTTTTGGCTTGGATTAGATCTTTTCACATCCTTTAAAACAGAATTTGATAACTTACAACGAATAAGGAAAAATAAAAAACAAAAATATGTAGCAGAAGATGAAGAGCATACGTAACCAAGTAAAGTAAGGACAGTGCAAAACCAGAATTGCAAAAACACTTGGTGCAGAATGCACTGGATAAATAGACACACCTAAAGGAAGTGACTGGCAGACAGTAAGCATATCACACTTCAAAAAGAACTAGCCAATCATTTTAAAGAAAGCTGTAGTGTTGCATTGGTAGATTTTATCAAGAAAGAGGGCTGAATCATCAGCTAAAGTTAGCCACGGAAGCTAATGGAAATGATAACTAAGGAAGGAGAAGCAGAAATGACCTACCACGATGATGGCAATCCTTCCTCCCACATCCCCAACCACAGTAATGGGAGGTTTCTCTTTGGCCATCATTACTGGAAATGAAAAGAGCAGTTTGCCCATGAGAGCACTTCCAGGAAGTTATGCGTACAGTTTCTCACTTAATCAAAAATAAATCTCAGTAGATTGGGTAAAATGGGTTGAGAAAATTGTTTTTCGATTTAAGCTCATTTTCACTCCAAATCATTGTTTTTTCCATTGCATGCTGTGAATGATTCGTAGAAATGCTGCATTCAATTTAAATTTCAAATGCACTTGATTACACTTTCCCTCCATTCTACCCCTCCTACCCCTAAAAGATTAAACTCAAATGGCAAACATAGTACAAAACATGCCATGCAAAGATCAAATGGCCTAAGGGTTTTCTGCCCAGAATACCCAATCAGAAGACAATGTATACAACCGCCTTGACACACATGTTAGGTTGCCAGGCTGTGGCAGGCATGTGGCAGCACTCTGTATATGAATCAAATAAGCACCACACAGTCTTATTTCACATGGGTCAACAGTGGCAAGCACCGATGAGGGTTTCTTCATCCACACTTGCCAGTGTTCTGGGATCAGTCTTCAGTGGAACATCAGTGCTGCTACTTTTACATGCACGCCATAATTTTCCACCCTTTAAAAAAAACTTACAGTGACTTGGATATAATTTATTTCTATTAAGAAAAGCTCTGATTATCATCAATACTGTCACTGCATCAGTGCTGACGTCCACTATAACACTTCTGGTCTCACATGATATATCACATATCGCTATGTGTTAATAAAACATGAAAGTGCTTCATCTTGTGGCAGATCTTATCATGTCTCTAATTCTCAACTGATGCATTAAAAATTATCCTCAGATAAGGATTGATGCAGTGTACTTAAAGTGGAGAACCATCAGTAACACTCTGACATGTAACCCAAATCAAAAACAGCTGTTTTCTGATTACAGGTATGCATGTAAATGCAGTCATTTAGAGGGTTTTGAGGAAACAATCAACTGATAAACAATCAGCCAGCCAAGCCGATTGTGCAGGAAAAGTATAAAGCAGCAGAGAAAGGTGGAGGCATGCCTTGCAGAACATTTTGCTGAATACCGTGAGTCCCACAGCATCAGAAAACCTGGGAGTGTCACATTCAGTCTTTTATTGCTATCAACCAAAAACAGCAAGAGCCATGTTGTTAGCGGTACACACACTTAAAATACATTGTCTCGACAGTTTGTTGATGTGCTACAACATTGTCCTGAAAAATGTCTGCTCAGAGGTTTCTGGAATTAATTTCAGATGTCTAAAACGTATTGATACTTTGAGTTATCTGTAGAAAATGTTAAATCAACAGGTTGGCATGCCCAACCTGTCCAAACGGCCTAACAGAGTTAAAGCTTTGCATCACATTAAATATGCCACCCATCAGATCAGCCAGTAACCCATATACAGGAAGTCTGGACCGGTTCTTAGTGTAAAGGGTCAGTGGCTCTGAGCCTATGGGTATTACATAGTTTTGGAAATGATTTGAGCGAAAGGAGATGGGGTACATCCTGGTTTGTGCTTTGCCCTTGCTAAACTGCTTCAATAAAATATCCTGAATTCAGAAGTCTAAATTTCAGACATTTCTGTTTTAACTCTTTACGTAATCTTGTGAATAAGCAATAAATCTTTTAATACTTCTTACATGTTACCCTCAGGCCTTAAAATTAACAGATCCCTGGGACCTATATTCTTTTCCTGGCCACCAACGTACAACCTAGCAAAATTACCAAGAGCAAGCATCACAAGAGGAGAGCTGCCATTAACCAGTGTGGCTGACAAATGGTACTTAACCTACAAGGCTACTCAGCCAAGCAGGATAGACACTGGGAGCACCACCAGCTCAAGAACCAAGGTCTGCATTATCTGTTGGGAGCATTGCTTGGAATCAAAAACATGGTCCCTTTAAAAGAAAAGCTGGTCCAGACCTGTAGGAGTAACTGACTGATCCAACACTATTCAATAATAAAATAGGTTATCTGATCCAGCATATTAAAACTGCTACGATTATGCTATATGCTATAATTCACTAACCGTCCCATTCACAACATCTTTTGTTCCCGTCGCTGGATGTTAGATTTCAAATGCATGCGTTACTGTTTTATGACATGCAGTTATGACCAAATGTTAATCAGGTTTTTAAGGGCGGGTTTTTTATGGGTGCACAATGTGTTGATTGGCAAGATGAGTCCAGATGTTCAACTACAAAATAAAAACAGAAAGAATGTTTGGTATGGTTCTGGTTTGATTTATGGATTTGGAGTTTAAAAAACAAAATAAAGTAAAATAAAAATCAGAACACAACAAAAAAAAAAAAGAGGGTTTTGACCATCTTGTAGAACTAGCTGTCTGGAGTCACAGAAATGTGGCATAATGCAAACAGTATATCGAAACTGAAATTAACTGGTCTTTTAATTCGTTTGAGCACTAATCATCCACTTTGTTTTTACAGACCTGAATCCAGACTGTATTTTCACAAGATGCAACACAAACCCTTTGTTTATACATGCAAATTGAGGAACCATTTGAAGAGGAATCATTTCATAGTCAGATGTAAATTAATTTTACGGTCGTACTTGGAAGTTCTATGCCAGGGAACGGAGCTTGTTGTTTGCCTGCTATTGTCAACAAATAAACACCACGTTAAACACAAATGCACAAATATTTGACACGACACAACACATGACGCCAGGACTTGAAAAATCCTCTGCTCGGCCTGACGGGAATTTAAAAAGCGACACAACAAATCAGACTGATTCTAATAAGAAAAATTAAGGATGAAGCCATTTGTGAGTTGCAGTTCCAAAAGAGGATTTTTTAAGTCAAGGTTAAAAGCACAACGCTGTTGGTTTTTTGTTGGTTTTTTTAAACAAAATAATCAACTAAATATTGGACACAAATTTGGAGTCATTTGCCAACGACACACTTATTTGACATTACTTCAGATTCAGAGTTAGCACTATAAAAGCTTCACCCAGTCACATGTATTCGCACCAAAAAAAAAAAAAAAAACAGAAAGAAAAAAAAAAAAGATAAAATTAACGTGGCAAGAAACAAGCAGAAGACTGCGCTTTTATGATTACATTGTAGTTTACACTTTGTAAGTTAGGAACTGCAGCTTGCCGATGCAGCATGAGTCAAAGTAGCTCATCTGTAGAAACGAAATCATGCACTAACAAAAAATAAATAAAAAACAAAAATCAGTTACTTGCAGTATGGCTGATGGTATGAGTGAGAAACGGCAGAATCGTCAGCTCAAAACAGGTTAGCATGAGTAAGAGCTGTATTTTGTCTGTTTTCCCACAGAAGACATTTTAAACTGCTACAGTAGCTAAAACACAGGTGAACTCTACCATGACTGCATCCCACTGACTTTGATGCTGTTGCGCATGTTAGCTAATTGTCATAGCTTCCTGTGACGCTTAAGCCATCATTAATAAACTCATCAATCCACCTGTGCTTTTTCTGCTTCTAAATGTCTGCTGTGAAAAGGTCTGTTAAATTATAAATACAATGAAGTGCTAACATTAAAAATTCAGACAACTGAAGAGTTAAACTAGGAGAAAATTCTCAAAGAAACAATAAATAATGCAAATCATCAGTGCTGGTAATATCTATGGAGCACTTAAGCTACAAGAAAAATTATAAAAATTAAACATAAATGCTTTTCATATGGGTTTTCTTACAAGGAAGCTCCAGGCCTGTGTGTCCTGTTGTGTTGCGTACACATGGTGGGGAGTGTCTTCCATCAGCCATGTCAGACTCTGAACACTGAGCCTCGCCGTGGATCACAGCCAGACCGAGACGCAGTCTTTCTGCATAGGACTGAGCCCTAAAAATAGTAATAATAATAATTAACAATTAGTCAATAACAACATTATTATTATTACCAGTAACAACATGTATATATATGCACGTTAGTTATACATATGTATCTAAATATGCATGCATAGAATAGGACAGAAATTATTTTTGCAATATATATCTGATGTAAAGATTATCAGAAATTATCAGTGGTGTATTGCATCAGTTACCTTTTAGCTGCAGCAGGGGACTTTGCCACAATGATGGCATTTCTGTAATCAGGGATCTGGCAATAAAGAGTGAAAACAGTTTTGTTAGACTTATTGATGGAGTTCTGGACTGAGTGATCCACAGGTCACTAGAATACACACAGCAGAGATCTGACAGGGATCATTACCTCTTCTTGAATGTACTGAATCAAAAAAGGGGAGGCACGCAAGTTGTCCACAGGAAAGCTGAAGAAGCCCTGGATCTCCTTCTGATGCAAGTCCATGGTGATGATGTGCGTTAATCCTTCAGAGTAAAAGACATCAAATAATCAAACTCAAATAAAGATTCTTTGAACAAATCACAGATTGAGGTTTTCTTTTTTGCTATTTTTACCTGCTTTGGCTAACATGGAAGCTAACAACTTGCACACTATTGAGCCCCTTTTTCTCATCTTGCACTGCTTGCTGTAGGGGAAGTAAGGAATAACTCCAATGATGTTCTTTGCACAAGAGGTCTTGAGGGCATAAGCCATGACAAGCAGCTCCATGATGGCTGTGTTCACATCCCTGATTGTAAAAAAAAAAAAAAAAAAAAAAATCAGATGACTCTGTTTGGTGATAATCTAATAACCTTTTTAAATGTTTGGCACATCCTACTATACTCACCGTGGGATGGTCTGGATAATGAAGATGGTCTGTCCACGAACAGATTCTTTTACATCCACTCGAGTCTCTGAACAGAGAACATACTTCACCAATACTTTTTAATACACATTTGTTGTTTATTTGAGCAACAGAACACGGGATGTTGTACATTTACGTCTCATGACCTAAAAACTGATGAAATCTTGTAGCTCTATTACATGAACAATGTGCTATTTTTGATGGATTCCATTAATTTCTGCAACAGTCGTGTCGTATTAATATCCATGCCCTACTCCACAGCAATCCTGTGCCAACAACTTTTAATGCAACTATCAGGAAAGCTCTGCTTTCCCTAATGAAACAGACAGTGGTACAGATACTGATAATCTGAGCTAAAATGTCCTAGATCAATTTCTTCATTGACCATTCATACTACACCAAAACTAGTAAATAATTGATAAACACATCAATAACATAAAAGTTCCTGATTTTCCACTATCTACTATAGAAATGTGATTCAATGGGACTACTGCAGGAATAAAATAGGAAGTTTTCTGTTAATTAGCAAAGGCTTTCTATTTTATAACAACAGGACAGCCTGTTCGTGAATAACCAGAACTCTTCCTGTAATTTTACACATTATATTCTAACAATTTAACTGTACACGACAAACAGTCGTGCTGACAGATTTCTTTCGTTACAACAGCAGCATTTCTTTATCTTATAGAAAAATGAACCATGTTATTGAAACTACATGTATTGATCTTATATTAAGATATGTCAGGTATTATATAAGCTTAAACTTCTTTACACTGACAGTAAGCAGTTTTGCTTGTTCAGATTCAAGGTCAAACTGGGCTGTAGTGTCCCATGATATAAAATGAGTTTGGCATCCCTGATCTAGAGGATACTTCTATTTATATAGCACCAAATCACAACAACAGTTGCCTTGGGGTGCTTTATCTTGTAAGATAAAGACCCTACAATAATATAAAGGAAAGTCCAACAATCAGATGAGCCCCTAGGAGCAAGCACTTGGCGACAGTGATCATTGGGAGTGAGGTATTAAAATAAGAGGGGAAAAGTCATGGACAAGCTGTTTATAAAGTCACTTCTGGTGAGAAATCAGCTTATCAAGCAGAACAAATTGAAATACCAAGTCTGAACTGAACTTACACCTGTCCCTGAAAATTGCACTTACATTATACATTTAATAAAAGGAAAAATTCAAATACCAATCTGAAACTGACCATTTCGAAACAACAAATAGTGATTAAAAATATCAACTACAGTAACTTTAGCACACAATCTCTAACTACCCTCACCTACTTGTGTATCAGATCACAAGCCTACATTTCAGATAAAACCTGACCAGAAACATTTGGAATAAAATTGCATATAAAGCCATAACACCCTGCTCACCTCTGTTAGACTCCTGGAAGACCACAGACTTCCCCAGCTCCACACCCAGACGCCTGTGAAACATGAGCACAACATGGCAACCTAATGGTCATCTGCCAGCTGCAGAGTTTCAACACACAATATCAGGCTTTCACCACACGACTAATTCATTCATCCACGCATTACAGACCACACTCACTATGCATGGTAAAGTGTCAGCAGTGAAGTTTTTCCACAATTATCACCGACCAACAACCTAAAGAAGCACTATTAGTGGCATTAAATATTAACTAGCAGTCAGTCTTAACACTAACGGTTCAAAGCATTACTTACTCTGTTATTTTCTTGGCTAATTCTGTGCATGCTGCAGAGGAGTTTGCAGAAAATACTCGATAAGCACTTTTAGCGACATTCATTCTGGTGTTTAACTTGACAGGCACTGTCAACAGCTCAACCTTATTCCTTCTAACCACTTAGTTTCTTGTCCTTTTTTCTCTGACGTAGTCGTTAGCTTGCTCGCTCGCTAGCTGGCTCAAATTAGCCTGCTAGGGGAGCGGATGTACCCAGAATGACCGCCAGAGTGCGGCACAAAGTTAGCTAAAACATAGCAGTAAAATAAGCATTGCTTATTTTGGTTTGTCAAATTATTGTCGCAGTTTTCGCCGGAAGTCTACTGACACCTGCCTCTCTCTCAGGTAGCAATGTAGCTTATAATGTTAACTACGGAATCCCCGTCGGGTCAGTCTTAACCGCGGATCAAAAAACATAAGTTCAGTTGTACTGAATGTCAGACGGCGGTTTTCTTTAGGGATACTAATAATCTGGTAATAATTTGGTTAACCAAGAGATTACATTTATTAAGCAATAGTTTAATAACACACTGAAAAATATTCTGTTAAAAAAGTAATTTATTCAGAGCCAAAATATAGTTGAGCAAAATGTGAACATAGTCAAGTGACTAGATGAACTCGTCATTTCATATTATTGCATATTGTCTATGTAAGATTATATTTTTCAGTTTTTTTAAACACTTAACTGTTTTGGCAGGCCAAGTAGGTTAAAGCTTTAAAAAAAATTAATTACGGAGTTCAATTATTTACTGTACTACGGTCAAAGTAGCATAAAATATGTGTACTCCAGCAAATTTGCAAACTTTCTAATTGAAATAATAATAATTCATATTATTTTATATTCATATACTACAGGTTTTTAAATTTTGGTTAATATATGATATATGAAATATGTTGTTGTCATAGATTAATCATAGTGCGATTGTCAGTCACTTAAGATGAGATGACCATAGTTTACTGCCCAAACTAAGATAGCGAACTGTGTGAAAGAAAGCAAAAAGAAAATAAAGACACTATAAAGCGTTATTACCATAACTGTCCAGTAGATGCCACTAACGCTGTACTGACTGCAGTTACAGCAGTTATTCTTTTGGATGATAATATTATTGTTTTTCTTAAGAGAGTTAAAGGTTTGTGAAAAAGGGTCTGAATTTACTGTGGGTGTGAAAACCACTAGAGATTCAAGGAGTCATGAAGTGTTTACAGAGGTATGTGGATTTGTCTACATAAACCTGTAAAAATAAAGTTTTTTGATCCCAAAGTTTATCCACAATTATACTCTGACCTGGGGCCACAGGTCACAGCATGCACATGAACAACATACCATCCTTTAATTATGTGGCTTCTTGTACACCTTACAACCATGACGGGATGCAATATCTTGTAAACCACTGGTTTAATGTGATGCTTATAATTACTGTTATAACTTGTAAGACAGTGGTGGCAAGGCGGCCATGGTGGTGCTGATCTTTGGACAATGTAAAGGAGCAAATGTAAAGCCCTGACTGTACGCTTACACGAGGTTGACGAGTAGCCTACACGGTTAGGATCGTGCGCATAGTCATGATCTTGACGAGCCAGCTTGAAGGTCACATGCCTGCATTATAATGAGCTTCACACATGAACTGATGGTGCATGTGTCACGGCCTGGGCTCTATAGCTCCTCTTCATACCCCCCCCCCCCCCGGCTCCAATCAGCATGCACACCTGTGGCTCATTATCTCATCACCGGAAGCATCACTCTGCAGTCTCTCTGACAAACCATTCTGCTTGAAGCACTTACCCATCACCTTGTTGTCTACCTGCCCAGCTCAGGCCACTTGCTCTGATTGCCTTCAGTTCCATTCTGTTGCCTGCCCAGCTCACTGCGTGTCAAGTTGTGTCCTGTGTGCTCTGCTTTTGATCACGAAACCCAGATCTCATTGTAATGTTTCTCACTGCACACCTTAGGAGCAATAATTCCCCGTCTCCCGTGTTACACTATCCCCCTGTTCATTTCCCCTGTTTAATTGGCACTGCTTCTGCAGACGGGGTAAGGGAAAGCTATTTGAATGGTTGGTTATGATACATCTACCTTAAGTCTACTTTTTTTTTCACCAACTTGAATGGCATACTATCAACTCTGTCAATGTTTAACGCAGAGTTGTACATTGTACCTCCCCTTGTAAGACAGTTGATATTACCTAAGTCACAGTGTCTGGTCTTGTGTTTGCTCTCCTCCCATATTTACCTCCCAGATTCCAGGCTACCTGGGTCCTGGTTGGCCAATTCATTATAAAACAGCAATAACAACTTACTCAAGCTTTTTTTTAACACATGGAAGCGATATATCCTTATACTGATAACACCAACCACAGCAAAGCTACACATGTTTGCTTTTGAAGGAAGAAAATGAAAAAGTTAAAGCACAAAACACCTTATTATTATTAATATTAATATTATGATTTTTATCTATGCATTTATTTTTTCATTTACATAAAGGGAGCTTGTGAGAAATTCAATATCATTCCAGGTTATTCTCCTGGAAAGTCTGCATGAGGGACTCTAGAGGTAAAACAAGTTAAGAGTGCACCTTTATCTTATTTTACCATGCTGACATTACACTGTATCTACACTCACACATTATGTGCATGACATATCCAGCTCCCTTGCTTGGGATTTGTTTCTGATCTCATCGTATTTTCATTAAACACCACCTACAAAGGTGAGGCGGGCAGAGGGAGAGAAGGGGAAGAGAAGGAGGGAGGCAGGGAAGGGAGAGTGTATAAAGAGAGAGTACAGAGGCTCCTCCTCATTCGCTGCTGCGTGTGTTTCTTGTGTGATTTTTTTTTTCCTAGCCCGTTCTTCACTCACACTCTCGCTCAGCAGAGATTCAGAGGTCGGGAGCAGAGATTCTCACAGGGACAAGGGGTGGAAAACAGGAAACTGCTTTTCCCTTCTGCCACCACATAGGAGACACAAACAAGAGGAAAAGACAACAACAACAACAAAAAGGTACAAATTGTGTTTATTTGCCTGAGGGGGAGGGGTGCTCTCATCAGCCCTGCCTTCTGCATGTGCTCAGCTCACTACACACTGTGTTTCCAGATGGAGAGGACGCAGGGAGACGGAGAGGTGGACCACCTGGAGCGGCCAAGCCCGCTGACTGACAAGGAGAGGGTGATGATCCAGGCCTCCTGGGGAAAAGTCTACCAGAACTGTGATGATGTCGGGGTGGCCATACTAGTCAGGTATTTCCTTTTCTATGTATGTTTGAGGAAATATCTAATTCACACCAAAATAATAAAAAGAGTACTGTGAAAAATGTTATCTATAATTAACAGGAATGTTATATTTGAACTATTTTAACATCCTTTTTTATGGCTATGCATCTATTTACTCACATGCTGAGTAAATATAGCACAAACAGTGTAATATCACCTATTTTGAGACTTTGGTATGAAAGTTCTTTCCATCTTTATTATATAGTTCACCACACTTAAGTTAAGGTTTGCCTTTTACCCCCTTTTACCGTCAGCGCACCAGCAGGAGCCAATAAAAAAACAGCTGATGCTTGTTTGTTCCCCTGTGCAGACTTTTTTTTTTTTAAAAACTTGCTTCCTCAAAATCCAGGATACGCTCAACTTCAATGAGCTTGCTGACTTTTACAGGTTTTACAGTCATCTCTTTAGATGTGACGCTCTCTTAATCCTGTTTGTTAAGTTGTTAAGGCAGAGGTCAAACATTTAAACCCCATCTGTGCCCATGAAAGGGGCACACTCCCTCTCAGAAGAGGTTCTGATTGAATGCCTGTATAGAGGGCTTGGCAACCTATGGCAGCATGACTCCATCACCAGCTGTAAGACATTTAAAATCCTCCTCTTTTCTCTATTACAGTGGATACATACACAGCAGGTATTCAGTCTTTCATATATTTACTACATCATATTTTATTGATTTGCTGGTTGATTCCTGCACTTACCACACTTTCATTTTTTCACATTGAAAGTTAAGCAAAGCAAATGTTGCAAAAATCATCCATGTGCAGGGATTTCGCAGAAGTGTGACGGCTTTGAATGGAATTCTTGTGTGACGAGATTCGATGCACGACAGAGCATGCCTTTATAATCCGTTCTGACTGCAGGAGGTGAAAGTTGAGAGGGAGTGTAATACTGTATTTATACAATCACCATTAGTAATGTAGTTTTCACAGATTGTTGAAAAGATGGAATTTAGCTGCTGCGCTTTCCTACAGAAACAGAAAATAGTATAAAAAAGTATTTAAAATATGTCCTTTCATATTGTCTTGCTTATATTCCATCACTAATTTCCTGCGACCTTCGGGAATTTGATTAATAAAGTCCGATTGATATCCGTGTCCTGGCAAAAGTCTCCTTCAGCCAGCGAGAAAAGATCCTGCCACCGTGTCCAACTTCAAGCCTAACGCTGCAAATCCTTCAAACTCGTCGGCTTTATGGTCGTCAGATAGGATCTAAAGTAGCAAATCTCAGCGCTCTGTCTCTGAAATGAAAAACTTTCTATCACTTCAGCTCTTCATTTAGTCTCGAAATAAGATAAGGAAGGATTAAGAACCAATGACCATATGAAAAACTAATGAGGCTATTTATATGCAACCACAGGTCACATGCAATTACAAAGACAGAAAGATTAAACAGCACGGTTCATTATTTTGCTCCGGCACTTGCAGAAGCCCATACACCCAGGATTGAAAAATGAATGCACCGCCTCCCAACCTCCTTCCCTCAGACGTTTAAGTTCACGAGTAAAACTTAAATATCGAGCCATATGTTGCAGATCTGACAGTGTAAATCCGCACTTCCTTTTTCTGTTAGTTGCTCTACAGACAGGGAGGAGATGGGATATCTCGATCCGATAGCCAAAAACCAGATGCTTTGGCCCTCTTCCCAGACTGTGGGAGGGGGTAAGTTTTTAGGTTCCTCATTGTTAATTCACTCTGATACTTCTGAGTGTCAAAGAAAACATCTTTAAAAGGACTATTTGCTGTCTTCAGAAAGAACGCAGCGATATTAAATTCTCGACCCGGAGCTTAAACTGAGATGAGAAACTGAGTATTCCAACATAAGTATAACTTCGTATCTGTCTTTGCTGGAATTATAATTTCAGTGTCACTCAGAAAGAAAAGGAAGTATCAGGTGTGATCATAGCAACCTTAGTAAGCATGGAATACCCACACCCTCATCTGTAATAAGCATGTTACTTTTTTTTGGAAAGTATGCAGGATCATGTTTTTTTAAGTCCTGACAGGAACCAGAGCAGAACTAGAAACATCAGCCAACAGGTTCCCAAACGAGGAGCGGCGAGGGTGGGTGGCTTGAAAACAATGTGTATGAGGAGACAGGTTTCATGTTCCTGATATTAATTTTGTCATTCCATCCCAAGGAATGGGTAAAATAACAAATATTGACATTGATAACAGGACTGGAACTGTTTTTCTTTAAAAACAATAGAGTTATTCATCACACTGGGTTTTCAGGTACGAAATAGGGATACGCATATGTATACTACCTTATAAGTTGAATGGCAAAGGGCCTTAAACTGCAAATACAATAAGAAGTCTCCATCCATTCATTTATCAAAGCAAAAACAGTTATGAAACAGAGAAGCTCCCAGAATATCAGAGTTAGTGCACGCTTTGGGATTCTTTATCTGATGCTACAAGATTTACTTTCCTTCTCCAGTGTGACATATTAATTGGTTTGGAAAGCAAAGGAAGCTATAACTTCATTTATGATGATAACTATTTCATATTTAGTCATTTAGTCAGTATTCCTCATTTTTATTTCATAAACCTAACCACAGCTGTTGTTTAGTACAACAGAACTTGTGAAATCACTGTGTAAAGTATCTATTTATTCAGCTCTTTGCCATGATCACAGCTCTGCAGCTGGACTCTTCCCTTTAGGTTGTAAATCCTTTGCAAATATATGGAAACCACACTGCACAGTATCAGTTTAATGCAGTTATTTTACACTAAAAGTATGCAGCACCCTTATACATGCGCTAGTGTTTACTCGTGTTATCTTGCCAACTTGACAAGGGAACGTGGGTTTATAGGATGAGGCTGCAGGCAGAAGGAAGATGAGAATAGTACAGCAGTTACACGTATGTATATATATCGTATTTTTCATTTAGCACTCCTCCTTTGCAGATTCTTTGTCAACTTCCCCTCCTCCAAGCAGTTTTTCAACCAGTTCAAGCACATTGAGGACGCGGAGGAGCTGGAGAAGAGCGCCCAGCTCAGGAAGCATGCTCGGAGAGTTATGAATGCAATCAATACACTGGTGGAAAACCTTGACAACTCAGATAAGGTGGCGTCGGTGCTGAAGCTAGTGGCCAAGGCCCATGCACTCCAACACAAGGTGGAGCCTGTGTACTTCAAGGTAAAGAAAACAGTGCGTGAACAGCTGTGCAGAAAGCACGCTCCAAGACATTAGTAGAAAAAAAAACTGTCTTTCATTCTGCACCATGTGCTTCTGTAGAGTCACGTATTTACAGTCAGTCAGTTTAATAGGTTAGCATAAAATGATCAATAAATCATTTTGCATTCACAGGAAATGATACAATGTGAGACAAATGTGATAAATGTCAAGCATACGACGCATGTCATCACCCCCAACCAGTCATGATGGCCGCCCCTCCCTGAGTCTGGTTCTGGTAGAGATTTCTTCCTGTTAAAAGGGAATTTTTCCTTCCCACTGTTGCCAAGTTCTTGCTCAGAAGGGATTGGTTGATTGTTGGGGTTGTCTCTGTATCATTGGGTTTTTACCTTACAGTATAAACCACTTTATATTATGTTCGTCATTAAACTCCTCTTTCCTGCCATAATTTTGTGACTTGGTTTTGCTCCCTCTCCTTTGATTCTTTTATGTTTTTTCTCTAGCATGTAGTTTTAAGCAGATACATAATGCACAGTCAATTGTTGTGAGCTCGTGAACAGAAACCAGCTGCACACCGTTTAATATGATGCACCACGCAGCTGTTTGGACCAGGAAACCAGATTAATTAGCTGAGAGCGCCAGAGACTGCTAGCAACCCTTCCCATCTGAGATTCCTTTGATTCAGTATTGAAACATAGAGTTATATGAAAAAACTGACACTAAATAAGAAGATAAGAGACAGCTAGTGTATTTGCAAATTTGATGAACAGTTCCATACATCAGACCAAAGATAACAAGCACAACTCAATCCCTTGCAGTCTGTATATTGTACATATTATGCTTTCGTTGCTTCAACTGTACAAAAACCCGAGACTGGGGGTCAACATTTTCAGGGAAAAACAAGTCAAAGCGCTCCATCAATGTCCTGAGCACATTTGTTTGTGTCTTACTCAGATTCTGAGCGGTGTAATCCTAGAAGTCCTGGGAGAAGAATTTCCAGAGGTCATCACACCTGAGGTGGGCGCAGCATGGACAAACCTCTTGGCCACGGTTTACTGCAGTATCTCTGCCATCTACAAGGAACTGGGCTGGGAAAAGCTCTCAACCTCGACTGGTTGAACGTTTTAAACTTGGACTACCCATATGGAAAAGAAGTAGTAAAATTTTCTTAGAAATATACACGCTCTCTAATAGTAAAAGTTAGTTTTATATACATACATATCGTAATACTATGATTTACTCATGATTGTGTCCATTTTCTGTTTTTCTGGTGTCGTAGTTTGAATTTTTTTTAATGTTGCATGAGAAAAATGTGAAATGGCCACTTTCATATGTAAATTGATGGTATAAAATATAAGCCTTGAGAATTACACATATAAAACAAACATTTACTCGTTTTTTGTTTGGGTTTTTTTTAATTTTCTATTTCTTTTCCACATAGGCAGGCATGCGGGGAAACCTTCTGATTTCCAGGCTTCATAGGACATTAATCAGTTGACTCTAATGTGAGATACAGCTTGATGTAATCTAAGATCATCATGGGACGTCCACTCTTACGTGTGGTTAGTAAAGTGGGTTTCTAGTGTGTATAAGAGAGGGAGAGACAGAAAGAAAGAGAGGGAGAGAGGGAAGAATAAAAAAAATCAGCTCACCTTCTTACATTTGTACTCTTGTAAAAAGCTAAACCATTAAAAGGAGAGAGAGCAAAGAGGAAGAAAATGCAAACATAGACCCACCAGTGGACTAGAGGTCACATTTGACTTGGATGTGCCTTCTGCTGAATGTGTATATCTCGAAACAGAAATGTAAACAGCATTCTTTCTAAACAGTATGATGTCTTTCAGATGTTTAATCTTATCAGTCTGTATCCACTTGTAGCCACTTTATTAGCTCTTAAGTATACGAGACGTTTTTACATTTTTACATTTAAATGTGGCGATTGTACATTTTTCATCATGGCTCACGTTTGTATCTGTAATTGATTCAATTTTCAAATAAAAAGAAAAGCCTCTGTTTATCTGCTGCTCCAATGTGACCCTCCTGTCACTACACACTCGTGGGCATACCGACAAAATTACACCTTTCTTTTCTATTCCTTGCCCCACTGCTCCCTTATTCTGTGCTTGAGTCAGCAGTGCTAAGTATAAGTGGCTTAGCTGCCGACAGTCCGTATTTATACCCTCATTTATCCCACTATGTGCTCTCTTTTCATAATATATTGTAGGAACACTGGACTTGGCCTGCGGAGAAGTCATTAGAGGGTCTGGTTTTGGTATATTTAGAAGCAGTCCCATGATATGTTCTAAACATTCGATGTTTCCCAAGTTATGTTTGAGCACAATAATATTGAACTAGATAATCCACTTATAAAACAATGTAAGCTGATTGGTATGTTGATCTTTAGGCTCATGTTGCGAAGGTACCCTGTTGCCCCCGTTACATAATTCTGCCTATCCTCAACTGAAAAAAAGACAATATACTGATGAGATGGATTTAGCATGCTGTGCTAATGACATGGTGGTAAGGGTGGGCTGTTTTTAGAACAGCAACTCACAGCATGCTCTGTTTACCTCGTAGTCCTGCCAGCGAGATCTAACCCCCCCTCCTTGATCCTAGCTAATCCTCCATGGTAATCTCCCCAATCATGTGTGAGCGCCAAGGCAGGAATAGTCAGATTGTTACACCACAAACTCTGCCTTTTACCATTCAAGCCTTTCAATGGCGGAAGACGGTTCAGTGCTCTGAACCACCAGCGTTCCCAAGGCAGGAGATCCTTGGGGTAGAGCCATGTGTACGACTATGATGGTCCTCACCACCATTGCTCTCATCCTACGACAGAGGTTCTTCAACAAAATCAAACCGTGAGTCTAACTTTATAAACCCCCATTTGAATTTTCACATCTAGAAATCTTGTTTTATTTTTGCATTTAACCCCCTCATGTCAGTATTTGCTTTAGCAAATGCCTGAAAGAATAAAGAGGAAATTTACTTTGAGCCATTGGAGAAACACATTAAATAGCTCATTAAATAATTGACACAAAAACTATACTTTTAGCACATAAAAGCCATATCTGTTTCATATGAGGGGAACAGCGTGAGAGACTGGTTTTCATTGATTCGAAATCAGCCATGTGATTATTTTAGGGCTTGCTTCGAGCAACAGCGTGGTGGATTAAGTGGCTGGCTATGTAACGACAGTGTATTCCAGCTTTTTTTAATGGAGACATGAATGGAGGAGGAAAAAAATATCAGTGCTCTTGAGTTTATGGCTACTAATTGACTTTAAGTGCAATCATCTCAGGCCCCTGGCCCTGCTTACCCACTCACACTGCAATAGCAAACAACGCCAACGGCTACAGCACCATGGAGCATGGCAGCATCTAGCTCACTATTAAGACTGAAAAAAGCAAACAGAAATAAATGAAACAGGAAAAACTGTGCGCACATTTTCCATCATCCAGATCTCAAGATTTTATCATGATAAAAGTGTACATTGTGCTCTTGTTATGTATCACCTCCCACAGGCAGAGAGAGGAGTTTGAGGAAGACGTGCCATACATGAAGAGCAACGGAGCAACAGAAACAGAGAAATGACTGGGTAAGAAAACGCAAACAAATGACCTGAAGGGAAGCATACTGAGAAAATGCAACACCTTTTCTTCAAATTCGAGAACATGCGAGCGACAGATTAAAAAGCGGCAGACAACAAGATCCGATGGCTTCTTTAGTGCTTAGCGCTGGCCAGGTTCCAAAGTTTTAGGATTTACAATTCCCGTAATTCAACTTACAGCCCAGGTTGTTAAATGCTGTTGAAACTGTCAAACATGCATGTCATCCTTCTACTGGCCTGACATGAGATAACGTCCACTGGGTGTTGTTATTGCAGCCTTGAAAAATGTTCTCTGTTTACAGGTTGTTAAATCGCAGCAAACCTCCAGTGCTCATTAAAACACTGTTTTTAATGAGGAATCATTCAAAAACGATCAGGATTTTCAAGGAAGTTTTCAAAATCCTGATCTTTTTTGAATGTGCTTGTGATGAAGATTACGCAACATGTTTTGTTCTAGGATTTGACAGTGTTTATACAGTCAGTTTTTAAGAATCCAAATCACACTACAGAACTCAACATATGATATGTACAAAACATTTTTGTTGTAAATCGAAAAGAAAACTCAATTCATTAAATAAAAACATTACAACATAAGACCAACACACCAAAATTGAGAATCACGACGGGTGACGGAAAGACAGGCTGACAATTATGAGGAAATGGTGTGTGTGTGTGTGTGTGTGTGTGTGTGTGTGTGTGTGTGTGTGTGTGTGTGTGTGTGTGTGTGTGAGAGAGAGAGAGAGAGAGAGAGAGAGAGAGAGAGAGCGAGAGAGAGAGGAGAGGTTTACAAAGGGGCTTCAGACAAGTGGAGAAAGTGGAGCAGTGGAGCATGTTGGAGAGGCACAGATGCATAAAGAGCCAAGACGCCTGCCCCACATTTGGCTTTTAAGTACTCACTGCTACACTGCTAACACTAAATGATTCAGAAGCAGAAGAAACAATGCACCATCTCTTTAGAGGGTTATTATAAATACATTGCCTTCCTGGAACCGCAGTGTTAAATGCGAATGTGAAAGATCGCTACATAAAATAGTAAACCTGTGCCCCACTGCAGGATGGAGGTTTCATGTAGGTCACAGGCCACCTTAGGAGAGCGCTTTTATGAGGGCAATTGGATTTAGCTGAGTCAGGATGACTATTCCTTCTAAATCATTATTGGCCAATGCCATTCATGACTTTGCAACTAACAGCATTTCAGCACCAAACTGTGTGTTCGCAGTGTTTACAGTTCCAATTGCATAAGTGGAGGAATTGTTTTCCTCTCCAGTGCAGATGGACAAAGTCTGAAATGTCATTGGCGTTTTTTTCTGAACTTCCAGCCATTACTTAGAATGTCATTAGCCATTGCAAACCGGAATTGTGAGTGGAAAACCTCTTCCCACTTTAGTTTATTTTAATTTAGTTTGCTTATGTGTGTCAGATACACCGTGTAGCATTTGATTGCAGTAAATTATTGCCTATAAATAAACTCTCTTTAAAATTTGCAGTGATGTCACGCGTTTCAAAATCATTATAGGATCATTTCCAACAGGAGTGAACTGAGGCACGCACCCTCGGTTAGCTTTATCACAGGAGATAATGAGAGAAGTCATAACTTACGTGCATTCTGACACATTCCTGAGTCGATCTAGTCTAACGTGTGCTGGATTTGGGCTGTTCAGTCTGTTATGATAGAGGAAGGAAGAACCCCACTGATAAATCAATTCTGCAATAAAAAAGAAGAAAAAAAAGAAAACATTCCAACATTTCTGACATTCCAGACGCGATATTTTAAACATAGATTGAAAGATCTGCCAGATCCTCTGTCATCTCTAGAACACCTGCAAACGCTGTGCTGTAGTGATGAAACTGAAGGAGGTTTCGTAACTTTTGTAAACCTTCGAAAGATGCACGAAGAACAGAGATGCCTGCCTCACATTTGGCTTTTGAGGACTCACTGTTACTACGCTAAATGATTCATGGGCAGAACAGCAATCCATCATCTCTTTGGAGGGGTAGTATAAATACATCACCTTCCTGGAACCGCACTGTTAAATGCCGGTGTAGAGGAACTTAATAAAGTAGTTGACCTCCATAATGAACCACAGCATGTTAGCTTCATGAATCATCTTCTGGAGACAGCTGTTTTCCCACATCATTCATGACTTTGCATTTAATATTTACATTTTTTTTCCCAATTGCTTGCTCATCCTCCCCTGCAGATGTCATTTGTTAAATCTTAAGTTGAATAAGCCAGAAAACAAGTCTTAATTTATTTTGTGCTTCTTTTTTTCAGTGGCCTCTTGATGTCAACACTACAGGACAGACTTCATGTAATCTTCTTTGTATTCTCTCAGTGATCTGATTCTAATTCATCTGCATTTGGCAGCTCACAGTAAGGCTCCCACCGGGAGTGAAAAAAATAAAATAAAATAGAGGGCTACAAAAACAATGAGGCTTGTTTTGATCATGCCTCCCCCCTATCTGTCCAACAGATGTTCGTTTTACTGAAGAGGAAACAGCAAATGAGTGAACATGGGTATGTTTCAGCTTGGAAGATGAAACTGGACAAAGGCTGAATTTACAACATTGCTACTACTGCTGTCTGCTTTAGAGTCAAAATGTATCTTTAGCTTGTGAATTTGATCAGATTTCCAGGGTTTAAAGTAACAAAAATGTGCCTCCACACAATAAAATGCCACAATGTTCTTCTCTGATTGTCTGATGTTTTGCTTTGACATATAAAATTATTTTCCATAAGGAAAAACAATAGAACAAAACATTTTCATACCCTCCAACAATATTACATTTTAAATCTCGCGAAATGTATGTTTCATTCACACATGGTGCAAGTAGGGTTGCCAACTCCCTGAAAAATAAATAAGGGACACCTCGTGGCCAGGGCCGGGCGACCCAGTTGTCTTCACCCTTCCCAGTGTGGTGAATTTTCTAGCTCTTTTTTTGTGTGTGAAATTATTTTTTTTAACCCTTTGACTTGAATTTGATTTAAGTAGATGTGTATTCTTTGTGATATGAACACATGTGAAACAAATGATCATTTAGCCATTTATTTTTAGCTCAAAATGACAACATTAACACATAAAACAGGTCTCTTTCTTAAACAGAAGCCTGTCATGCTTAACTTTTGAGAATATAAGTAAATCTTTCTTTAAAAGAACTCTGTCCTGCTTAACTTAAAATAATAGAAAACAATAGAAAGAAAAATATTCTTGTAACAGTGCACATTTAGTGCATTTAGTACAATTGGCTTCAGCTGAGGTATTATTTCAGCTTTTCTAATGCTAATCAGCTGCTCCCGTTTGAAAACCCGCTTGTTCCCATGATTACGCATCTTAACTCATCATCATTATTCATCTATGTATTACTTTTATGTATTAGTCATCTATTTGTTGTAATCATCTATCCTTGCAGTCGTTTATTACACAAAATAAATTATATTATCACACTTCTGGCCACATAGCGCTGATATTCACTGCACATGCCCATATTAACTTTTTCCAGCCAGGTGTTTTCCTTTTCCCATTCTTCCCTTTCTCTGAGGGGAACAAACATTGCTGCTCTAACGCTGGGCTCACACTGTGCGATTTTTGGCCCATTTTGAGCCGATTTTTGAGTGATCGGACCGATTTTGGCCTTCATCGTGTAGTATACGTGGGGTAACGAGAAGTGATTAACACCTCACGACCAGCTCCCGATCATCAATCGCTCGTGAGCCGCTCACACTGCTCGCGCGCAAACACGTAAACGCCGTGAAAAAGACGGAGCAGCACGGCTGTGCAGCGTGTGATCTGGACACAAGCGATGGAGGCACAACTTGTAGAACTTTGAAAAGCTCATCCGAGCCTTTTCGATGTGGCCTCACAAAATTATCACGACCACAACAACCGTGAAAATAGTTGGATTTACACTGCTGCTCAATCACAGCTGCCTGATCAATGTTTTTCATTAGCAATTTAGCAAAGTTGATGGTGGTGGTGTGTCTGTGTGAGTGAGAGACAGAGAGAGCGAGCGACAGATTTTCTGTTATAACCTTCATTTTATGGAGGCACAGTGTGAGCACTCAGGTCGCATCAGAGCATCGGGCGGTATAGTGTGAGACCTGCATCGTGACCTACCAACTTCTAACCCCTGCGAGTCAATCGTGCAGTTTGAGCAGGAGCTGAATAACGCGACTGAAAAAATCGCACAGTGTCTGCCCAGCTTTAGGTGTACTGTCGTCCGAGACTTGCACCGCAGTGACGGCGTTTGTTTCCCTGTTGGCCATGCTTCTTGTTGTGGTCATCTGTTGTCTTCCGGTATTTTCTCCGTAAGCGACCTTTCCTCGACCAATGAGATGAGCGGTAATCTGAATTGTCATACTCGAATTGTCATAAGTGTGCTGTCAGCTCATTGGTCACAAAGCAGGAGAGGGGCTGGGAATTATGTTTTCAAACAAAGCGTTAATTCCATAAACATTTATAGACTACTTTTGATTCTCACTGTATTACGGGACAAAGTGCGTCCCTTATTAGCTCAATACGGGACGTGTACTTTTGTTTCTAAATACGGGACGATTCCGTATTTTAAGGGACGGTTGGCAACCCTAGGTGCAAGTAGCTTCTAGACCAGAGAAGTGAATCCAAGGCCATTGCCTTGGAATCCATTGCCTTAAAGCTGCATTCTTTCTAGTGGCCAGCAGGGGGCGACTATAGTGGTTGCAAAAAGACTTCTGGTTATGTTCCTGTGACCACTTGCAGTCAGCTGCCAACTTTAAACTAACTAACAGGAATAAGACGGCAATAAAACAGTTTGTCACTGAATGGGGTCAAGTTAGCAATCCGGTTGTTCAGTCTGACGTCACTAGCCGTGTCTGGGTCTAAACTCCGCTGCAGGTCCATATATCAAACGATCACTGTGGCATTACTGAGAGTTGAAAAACTGTCTAAAGTCTTTCATCTTTAATAAAATGATCAGCGTTCTGCTCTACCAGGTGTAACAATTGAGTTTAACATCCAGGCATCCATGACATTTAATGGAGTTAGAAGTTAGCAGGGAGTTAGCTCGCTAGCTTCTATCTAAATACAATATAGCATGTCCTGACTGCGGGGTTTTGGAAACAAATTAAAACATACAGCTCTGTTATCACTTCCAGCATAAATGAAGACAGAAAACTAAACAGCAGTGACGTTTGTAGGGTTACTGAAGTTGGGCTAGCTGGTATATAATGATGTGCTACGTGACCGCTAGCGACATAGCTATGTTAGCATAATATAAACAAGCTAACTTTTTTTTCCACTCGATAAAAGTTAACGTGAGTGTTCTCGGTGGTCAGAAACAAATGTAATCGCATGGCAGGATGCTGTAAAAGGACCAAACTTCAGCCAGGAGAACAACTGAGATAATCCATCCACAATACGAGGTTAGTCATTCATATACTGCTGCATGGGCTGGGCTGTAGTTACATCGTAAGGTTTTAAAAACTGAGCTTAAATAAATGATTAGCGGTAATAAAAGCCGAGGGAGGTCAACAGGGATCACTGACTGTTTTAGGAGCTTTTTGAGATCAAATAGAAGAAAATACATAACATTAAACATGTTAACAACACAAAAGCCATATTAAACGCAGACTACTTTAGACCCGGAAGTAGGATTCGTCGCGTCATCACTGAACAACCGGATTACGTTCAATCTGTTTGTGATCAGCTGTGATAAATCTGTGGAATTACATACACAGAAATTCAATTTAACGATTAACGTTCAGAGTTCAGCAAAATTTTCTTCAATTTGAAACTGAAAATTTACAAATTCCACGAGAAAGTGGGAGGTAGTTACTCCAGGACTGGCAATTTAACTGCAAAATAGCATAGGTGCTCACTATATTTGAGCATAATCAGCTATGTCCAACCAGCTAATAACCACCCACATGACAGATGAGTTGTACTCATTGGAACAGACTGGCACAGACTGATTGCAAGGCAATTATTTGCAAACTTTTACCAATTTGTAATTACAGTCTGTGTGGTTTGGAGCATGATTGCTTGGAGACAGGTCGCCTCTCACCAGGCAACCTGTTCAATCGCCTCCTGATCAAAAGTAGTCACTCAGAGGTTGAAGGTGTTGCATGCTCGAACTACATGCAATCAATTGCTGAATGTGAAAGAATTCAATGTCCTTACCAGGCAACCCCAGTTTTTTTTTTTCCTTTTTCACAAGAAGGTTGGTGTCCTGTTTTTACTCTATTGTTACAGAGCTGTTAGAAGTCCTCAGCTCTCTCACTCGGCCACCGACGTAAACATTTTACTGATAACTTTATGGGTTCAATTAGAAGTTTAAAGTCATGCTGAATAAAACATGAAGTTCACTGTTTTAACATTATTATTAAAATGCTACCAGTTGTAATTGACTTTGTTAGCTGAAGGGCGTACACTGTCCTCGGTTTTATTGTCACTGCCACCCCTCCTTCATGAGCTGCTAAACTTTAGGCTTCATATGGAGTTCACTAACCAGTATGACTACTTACATCTTTTACTGTAAATAGTCTCATCTCACACTATGGTTAACCGTAGATTACATAAAAGATGGACGCCTGTTTGGAGGCCTGAAAACAGCTAACACCACTCAGGGCTAGCTAACTTGGTGAGCAAAGTCCATTGACATGCTAATTTTGGCTATTGGAAAACTAGGCCTAAAACAAAATGTTTTAACGAGAAAAACTGAACAACAAACTCCATTATATTTTAGTGCAACTGAATGCTGATCAAGACCAACCATCCATGCTCCCATGTTTTGCATAACTTCAAGCCTTAGCAGAATTTTAATGGGAACATTAGAGCAAAATTCACATGTCATGAATACAGAACTTAGCTACAGTGGCCCAAATGGTTTTTGCAAAAGGCTGTAAACATATTTATATCGGTGGTAAAACTGAGCATTTTAACATGGTGTATCTGCAGATCGACTCACTTTTGGAGTCAGGCTCTATTGGCTCAACCAAGGAAATGCTGTGCTCAGCACTTCTGCGTTGGCATTATTTTTCACCCCCTAGACTGCTGCTTGTGATTTTCTCAGGAAATTAATCCTTTCACATATTTTAATTAAACTGATTTTTTACTTTATTTGCAATCAGTTCTTGTGGGGGTTTTTCTCCAGGAGAAGACTGCAAATGTAACACTTTCATGGGTAAATCATAGCATGACACATACATTTTTTTCCTGCTTCTTTTCCATATGGTTTGTGTTAAATTGTTGCACGCAGAGGGCTAGACCTTTGGCAGGATGCATCTCAGCATTTCACAAGTGGCCTCATTTCTTCTGAAGTATTGAGTTTACGTCATATGTTGCACTGTATGTGGCATGTAAACATTAAAGCTTTATGCTGTTCTCCCAGAGGAACACCAGCAACTAAATATAGCATTAAAAGGCATTTATGCTCTGCTGTGTGCCACTGAACATCAGGGAGGCTTCTCTGTCATATGCACTAATAATAACTGTTTCATACTTAGGTGATTTATTAAAATGGTTTTCATATCATACAAGTATTTATTTTCCACTCGGTCAAAGTGCTTTTTTTTTGCCTTCTATCAACATTTAAAATGTCAGCTGACATTACAGTAAACAAAGCACTCCTGTAAAGTATACCGATCACATGATATGCACAGCAGATAATTTGGAAAATAAATAAATTGTTATTTGCACACTTGTTATTTGATATTTACTTTATCAAAGGCAAATTGCCATAGATTATCACTTGTGTGCATTAGTCCGACAGTCTCGACAAAACTGCAGAGTCAAAATGAGGCCTGTCCACATTTGCCAGCAGAGGAAGGAAACCTGTCTGTTAACAGCTTCTGTCTGACTCACCAATTCAGCAAAAATGAAACAATATCGAGCATGTACAGACCTCATGCGCTAAAACTGTTTTGATACTACAATGAATAGGAAACAAAATCAGGTCTAGTTGTATGTAACTCTGTAACACGATGAATGATGGCTTTGAGGAATGTGCTTACTGTAAGACGACAGTCCTCCTGCACCTTCAAACACAGTCCACACAAATCATCACAGAAAATAAACTTTACAGTTCAAGTAAATGTTAAACATTAGATCAATATTGGAAAATGTCATTAAGACATAAAGCTCACATTCAGCCATTGTCTTTTATTTATCCATTTCAGAGCTCATGGGAGGGAGAGAGGCGGACTGAATTCGAACCCAGCGCTAACCACTGCACCTCTGTTCCACCCTACATGAAAATTAGTATTATGTATGAGCACATATGCATGTATAGCTTCAACACTGTGGGACAAACTTCCCTTTGCCATCAGAAAGGCACAAAAACTCAGTTTAAAAGGCTTTTAAAAATCTACTTGTAAACTTTTAAAGATGATTACCCTTTTTTTTTCATTTTTTTTATAATGACTTTTATAAAATTTCAAGTTTAGGTTAAAGGTACTCTTCTAGTCAATTTGCAAGCTGTTTCTGAGAACAGAAAAGGCTTTAGAATATTAATAGTATTAGTAAACTGATTTTAAAATATTACTCAGCTCTGATTTGCCTTGAGTCATTTTCTAAGCTTTGATGCCACCTGCTGGTAAACCACTTTGGCAGACCTCACTAAGCAGGCCCAAGCACTTTGGTTAAAAATACCAGCTCATGTTCAAAACGACTAACTTTAGTGTTTTTAGACAGCACAAATCAAAAGCCTTTTTTCAAACGCCTTTCCCCGAAGGCTTCCTTGAAACTACTCTACCCATAATGCACCTCAAACAGTAAACAGGAAACGTATGTTTTGCCGGTCGGCACGGTTGTGGCACCCGCTACTCCAGCACTGAGTGGCCCAAACACCGAAGCTGGTGGTTTACTGCTTATTTTGTATGTAGCTACATTTAATGCTAATCCCAAGCCTAGCGCTGGAACACTAGTTAGCTTTTGTTTGCAGTGTAGCTAAGGTGCAACCCTCTGTGGAAATGGGTTGTGTGGGGGCGGTGCGATTTGTTTTTGTTTTTTTTACCGTTAGTCTGCTGGCCAACTTTAAGATGCTAAACGCTAAACACAACGAGCTGTATGAATACGTGACTATTTAAACCACAGTAATTAAGACGAAAGGCTCCAGTCGTGTTATGTTCTTGACAAATGCTAGCTAGAGTAGCTGAGCGGTTGCCAATAGAGACAGGAGGCGCTATGTGTGTTCATTTTATGCTGCTCTTAAACCCAGAGCTGCTAACAGTGACGATGAAATGATAAATAAATAAAAAATGGCAGTAAAAATGTATTCTGCTCGGTTCTGTTGCACTGTTAGCTTGATGACTACCCTTACACTGTAAACCCACCAGCACAGATTGAACATGGTAAGTCAAACTGTGCTCTCCCTCGACATTTTTTTTGTATTTATTCATTGACGATGTAACGGGGTTTCATAATCTTCGAGGATCATTTCATTATCATTCACTTTTTTCATGATTATCTGCTAAATTAATAAACTTATTTTCACTGCTATTTTCAGGCTACAAAGCCGAAGGGGAAAGCCTCGAAAAGTAAGTTAAACTTGTGCTATTTGAATCCTACTAACTTTCCTTCTTTTTTTTAATTTTTAATTTTTTTTAAATAAACTTTCAGGAGTATCAAAAATAAGGCCTGGGGCCCAGAATCAATTCGACAAAAAAGTTTAAACGGTCTTGTACCAAGTAGTGATTTCCGATGTTTCTGTGTATTTGTTTTAATGTGTAATGTATTTGCTTATATTGAGTGTAGCTAACATGATTTATTAAGGGGTTATGTATATAAAATAAATAAAAACGCAGTGTCTTTATATAACTATTATTTTGTATTTGTTGCAATTTCTGCTCCTTTCTTGGCCAGATTACTCTTTAAAAAGACACTTTTAATGTCAGTGAGACTTAGCTGGATAAATAAAGGCTTCTATATAAGTTAGTTTGCCCAAAACTGATTGCAGCTTCTACCTTGTGACAGGAATGTTGTTTGTGGCTCCAAACGACTTGATAGCAATCATGAAAGATATGTTTGACAGACAACAAGTCATTTACAAGAGTTTAAAAATGATGAATCTCTTTTGGTACAACACTGACCCGCTGGGTGGCTTTGAACAATCTAAAGCACGGCATAAAATTAGACTTTTAACTGATTTACAGCTTGATAAAGACCTCTCCCATGGTCATTCATACTACACCAAAGTAATTAAGTAATATATAGACAATTAAATGGCAGAAAAGTTAAACTTTTGTACAGTGACAGTTAGGGGAGTTTCACTGGTCTGGTCCACTTTATATTAAAGTATGTTGTATCTGGCACACAATTACATCCTTGTCCCTCGTGATTGTACCTCAGCAAAACATTGACTGTAAAATGATAAAAGCCTATTTCTACATTAAAATATAACCCAGTGTGTGTCTGTCCTGCTGATCCAAAATCATTGGATCATGAGATGTCGTACCACGACAAATACAGATATAGGCAGCAGCAGTAGTATGCCTCTCCTGCACCTTGCTGAAGTTGACTGTATACCTCTGTTGCTTTTCTAAGGTTCATTCAGGGATGATTTGCTTGACAGCTTGCTTGATGATGACAGTAAGTGAGCGCAGTTGTGCTGTTTTATCAGAATTAGTGTCTATCTTTATGTTAAAGTGTGTCATAATATTTTCTTGAATTAATTTTCCAACTAGAGCAGCCAGTAAGGACGAAAGCATCACACGATGGACCTATGTATAGGTAAGTTAGAAGGAAGATTTGTGAATTGCAATGTGCCAGCTGTAAATTATTACTCCTCTTCATGTTCTGTTTTCTTTTCCTGCTCATCTGCTACTGATTATATCTTCAGCACGCTAGCACAGGAGATAAAAATGGATGGTGCGGACACTGAGGTATGTAGGATAATATGCAAACTGGGTCATATTCACCCCGTTTTTTTTTCCTTTTGTGTTTATTTTGTCTTTTTATATTTTCTTTTGTCCAAGGACTCGGATGTGTCAGCGGCTGATCCCAGCGACATACTCAAGAGCATGAAGGTGGGTCATTAATTGAGGTTGCGGCGGCAAAGATAAAGTTCACACTGCACGTTTCACTTTTCCTCTCTGTCCTCGTGCAGGACATGGACGACATGGACGCTGACCTCTTTGCATCAAAGAAGAAGCCCAGTTCGGCTCCCGCGCAAACAAAGCCACTTGTTAGCGAAGGACCAAAGAAAGACTCTGCTGTGCTCGAGAGTAATGCAAAACCAGAGGGAGCAGGTAATTCAGTGCAGAGTGTTCTCGCATAAATTACTTTCTCATTATTAGCTCCACATTATTACCAGCTTTGAAGTTTTACATTAATAGCAGCGATCAGAAAAAGGATTTTGTCTGCCTTTGCTTCCCTCAGATGAACCCACCAAAGAGGGGAAGAAGCCGAACTCTGCACCTTTATCCTCAGCGCGGAGTTATAAGAAGTTCACCTTCTCTGGTAAGCGAGTCTCCCCCCTCCCTGTCGTGACATCCGCTTCCTTGACTGAGCTTTGTATAAATGAACATGGTGCAGATGTGTTGTTGACTTGCAGCTTTGCTTTGTTTCTCTCAAAATGTTGCTTTAACTCAGACAGTGGTGGTGAGGATGAAGGTGTTGCTCAGACTTCGTACGCTAAAGGTACATTAGTGTGGTTGATACGTGTTTAGTCCTGTACTTGCAGTTAAGTCACATCAGTGGGTGCTTGTGGGTAGTATTTAACAGTGGAGGTGTACACTGTAAAATGTTTGCTATTCCAAATCGAATCAACAAATCTGGAAGTATACGGAAGGAATTAGATTTGCATACGCTGACACCCAAGAACAATGATCCAACTAGCAGATGGAATTGCCCTTCAGTTATTCCAATATTATATCTATACATGTAAAGGGGCAAGTATAAATAATAATTTGAACTTGTGCCTATGGATAAAGCTCATATATCCAAACTTAATGTCACAAGTTCATCTGCTCTCTTTAATTCTCTCTGCCACTGAAGTTTGTGGTGTCGTCAGAAGTAAAATGTTGTTTTTGACGGTGACTATGAACTAAAGCATAGAACAAATTACAATTAAAGAGATTTTGCTCAACAATGTTCAAAAACTTTGAGTGAGCAATCGTCAGAGATTGTTGACAGACATGCAAAACACCTAAAACAACTGATTTCTGCAAAGAAAAAACTAGATTCTGTTTGATCTAGCTTGTGTACACTTACTTTTTTCACAACAGACTATTTATATTTGTATTTTGTTCAATAAATGGTAAATGGACATGATCAGAAATATTACTCAGGTTGACTGTGAGTTCGTGTGAACTGTAGCCTCAATTTCCTGTTCTTAGCTGACCGAAATCACACCCAGTATTGTCTTCTGCTGTAGCCCATGTGCTTCAAGGTTTGACAGGTTCACTCAGAGATGCTTTCTGCAAAACTGGGTTTTTCAAGTTATTTGAGTTAGTGTTGCCTTCTTATCAGCTCAAAGTAATCCGTGTGCTCTCATCTGATCTCTAGCATTAACTACTCTAGATTCAAAGTCACTTAAATCAGCTTTCTTTCCCATTCGGATACAAAGTTTGAACTTCAGCAGGCCATCTTGACAACATCTGCCTACCTCAATGCACTGCCATGTGATTGGCTGATTAAATATGTGTGTTAATGAGCAATTGAAACGTGTGCCTAACAAAGTGGCCACTAAGTGTATGTTTCACAACTGGGAAATGTGTCAGTTAATGAATCCAGTTCAACAAAGTACAGTTTCAAGTTATTGTATTGGTATAGCAGATAAAAATAATAATAATAAAGTAAGTATTTAAGTGTTTTATTGCCCTTTTACACTCTGGGGCCCAAATCCATTATTCATAATATAAAGACTCTTATTTTTTGCAGATCTAGACGACCCCCTGGATGATTTGCTTCCAGGTGACTCAAAGCCTGACTTGAAATCTAGCTTCTCCAAACCTGAAAAATCTGTGCCATCTCCTTCAGCATCTCCCATTCTAAAGAATGAAACGAGTAAGCCTTAAACTTACCAGGATCCTTTAGTTTCCTTTCTTTTTTTAAATAATTGCCAAATGCTGAAGGCTTGTGTTTTATTCTTTGTTGATCAGCTAAGGCAACAAAGAAAGGCGAGCTCACGTTTGAGGATGATAAGGATGACCTAATGGATACACTCGGATTTGACAGCAATAAAAACAATCCCAAGAAAAAAGAGACACCGCTTTGGTCTCCCAAGGAAAGGTAACAACTCTGTTTTCACTTTTTTTTTTCCCCTCTCACTCTCGTTGTTGTCCTTATTTATAGCACTCAAATGATGAATAATTACTGTGGTATTGCTTTGGGCTGCAGCTAAAAACATAACCAAACTCTGACTTTACAGACTTTACTAGCCTCAGTCTGGTTTGTTAGCCTAGCTGCTTTTGTGCGTCACCTCTGTTCCCTGTTGCTCTCAGAGCCGACGCCCCTCAGAGACCTCGTACCAGAATTGATGAGATTCTGGAGAGTTTCACGTCACCGCGTCTTCTGGAGCGACCACCAACGGGCGAGAGGAAGGACGAGCTTCAGTCTCAAGAAAAGCCGCAACAGGAGAAGACGTCTGCTGGGAGAGGTGATAGAGCACCATAGTTTTGTCCTTAACTTGGCTGTAATTAAATACTATCTTAAAAAAATGAAGTAGCTAATCGTTTTCCCAACTATCAGAGCCTCGTTTAGATGATGACCTCACATTTGGATCCTATCAGCCCACACTGGGATCCACTTCTGAAGGGCGTCAGTCTCGTAGACAGTCTGTCAGGTGTGCCCAGGTTTTGTTATTTACAGTTTGCTTCATGCCTACAGCTTTCAGCAGGACAGAAGTAATCTTTTTTTTCTTACGACCAGATTTTCTACTGAGGACATGAGTGTGTCTACGCCAGAAAAGAAGCCAAAGCCCACCACTCCCACATCTTCTCGACAACGCAACTCAGCTGACTGGCTGGGCCTCAAGACAGAAGATGAGCCGGTCTATCTAGAGGAGGGCATCGATAAGACAAAGAATCCAGCAGAGGCTTCAAAGAGCCCCTCGTCTCCTTTACTGGAAAGAAAGCCCTCATTCACTGGTAGCCATTCCACATCTGTTGCAAAAACACCAGAAGAGAGCTCAGCCCCCGCTGACAATACCATTAAACAGGCCAAGCCTGAGGTTTCTAAGACCCAGAGGAAAGAAGGGGATGATGAGGATGACTGGTTAGCTGGGGCACTGAGCAGGAGGAAAGCTCTGTCCGCGTTAAACACAGAGGCAAAACCATCCGAGCAGGAAGAGTCTTTCACTGACTTCAGTGTTAGGTACGGTGCAATTTGAAGACAATAACAGAAATGCTACAGAGACAGAAAGAGCATGTTCTCAGTAATGATTGATAACCTGATCTCATTTTTAGTAAACAAGTAACATCACAAACTCCCAAAAGCAGAGAAGACACGCTTCCTTCAATCAAAGAAACGAGGTAAGGGGTTTGTTGTGTAAGTCCATTAAATCCATGTTAACGTTTTGGCCCTTTTTATAAAAAAAAAATGTTCCTTATATTTTATGTAGTGACACTTTTCCCGGACGCCTCGGTCCTGCTGCTCATTCCACGCCTGTCAGAGAAGAAAGGTCTAATCATGGTAGCTATCCTTCCATCTTATTAAAGTCACTGATTCAGATTGCCAGCAAATTTGCCCAATTTGCACATTTACAGCAGAAACCCTTTTGACCACTCCTCTCACACAATCATACTAGTTAATGTTAATCATTAGGCTGCTTCCCGTATACTTAAAAAAGCCATCTAATACCTAATCCTACCTTGTATCACATCATTTTAAAATAGAAATAAGTCATGAGCTCATATTTTTTCTAAACCGTGTCTTCCTTTTCTCATACTCTCTCCTTCTGTAGTTAACGAGTATACACCCACAGGCGAGTGTTACCTCCCCTCCACCTTAGCATCATCCCCACCAAACCCACTCCATCCATCAGCTCTTAGTTCGCCTTATCATTCAGTTTACTCTGCTAGCGATACTGATCCCTTGTTAGCCTCTGCTGTTAGCATTAGCCAGCCTCAGCTTCAGTCCAAACCCCACCACTTCCCATCCAGTACAAGATCCAAGGTGCTAACAGAGCCCACTCAGGCTTCAAATGAAACCTTGCAACAACTGCCTTTGCCCAGCCCCCTGTCTGCTGCACTGCCCGGCACAATGTGGTGTAGGTAATCTCAGGGAAACGAGTCAGTTCACTAAAATACCATCAGATTTCTCTCCAGTGCCTTAATATCAGATGTAACGCCTCGGTGTGGTTGTTACTCATGTTTTTTTTTTTTTTTTCCTGCAGATCCGCAGCAAAATGCAACGCTAAACACATCAGCTGCTTTCCCACAACAGGTACTGTTACCTTCATGCATCAAGGCTGACATAATTGTAATAGATATGTTTTACCTCCACCAAGGAGGTGATGTTTTTGGCACTGCTTCTGCGTGTACTTGTCCTTCTGCCTGTCTGTGAACACGAAAAAATGGAGAAAAAGTCTTATAACTTAGAATCTATGATTCCTAAAAGTGCAGTGTGTATTGTCAGCATATAGAAAATGCTGTATAAAGATTTAAAATAAGTCACTGTTGACCTTTACGTCATAATCTCAAATTATTCATGTCCAGTTAACTGCAAATCAATACCTATTATCCATTACCTACGCCTACATAACAAACGCCTGCAGTTTGTAGAGCAGTAAAAACAAGTGCAAACCTCTTTAAGTACGTTTAAAAAGAACAAAGAAAACAAAATGAGCGCAGAGGAACTACAACACCGTTCCCTTTGAAGTAAATACCACCCAAAGACAGGTTTGTAGTCTCTGAGTTTTTCTTGTTGTCGTTTTTAATGCTTTCTTCTTTGGAACAGGCATCATTTTCAGCCGACAGTCTGCAGCAGCTGCTTCTCCAAAACCAGGTAAGGACCTCCTCACTTCCAAAGACCTACTAATGGATGTAATCACCAGATTCATTCTTTGGTTTGTTTTTAATTTGGCTACTTTTTTTCAAAGCTGATGCAGACTCAGTTGCTGGGCCTAGGCGGTGTGGTTGATGCGGGACTCCTGCGGCGACTTAAAGAAAAAGAACAACCTGCAGACTATCAAGCTTTACAGGCCCGCGTCATCCAGTTGGAGGGACAGGTATGTCCTCATGTGGTGACAAGAAGGATGTGAGGTGTGATGGGGGGAGCATTGTTACTGTATTTTTTATTTTTATTTTTATTTTTTTTTATCTTTAAAGTTTATCGTGTCATCATTCAGGTCAAGACTTTGCAGCTGGAGCGAGACCAAAGCCAAATGATACTGGAGAGCATGCAGCAGCGGCACAAACAGGATATGGAGCTCCTGGAGAACGCACACAAGTAGTCCATTCCTAGACCACATCAATTTATCAATTCAGTTTAGCACATGAAACTGTGGAAGTCTTCTACATACATGTGTCTGTAACCCAAGTCTCTCTGTGTATTTTCAGAGGTCGTGTGAAACTGCTCGAGGATTCGGTTGCCCAGCGGGAGACTCAAGCGCGACATGAGTGCGAAGACCTGATGGAACGCCTGGCAACGGTAACGCGAGCGGCTGAAAAGGAACGCTCAGAGCTTCAGGCTCAGTACCAGCGGAAAATGGCCCAGGCCCAGCAGGAAAGAGACTGTGAGGTGGAGAGACTCAGAGACCTTCAGAGGTAAACGTAGGAAAACCTGTTTTATGGCAGCAGGTTGACTATGAAATGAAAGCAAGAACAAATTTTCTACAGTTAGCGACAAATTTACTGGCTGTGAAGTTGTAGTTTCAAAAGACAACACCATAGGAAAGAAAGAAAAGAAAACCAGCCTTCTTTGCTTTATTGAAATTGGTTTGGGTTTTGGGATTTACTCAACTAAATTATCCAGATAACTCAGTGAAATAACTCAATAAGTCTCCAAATATTTAGTTTTTTATCGCAAATAGATGACTTTATGGTTTAGTGTATATTTGTTGCATTGCTGCTCAGAAAATCTATCTTGGAGATGAAGAGAGACTATGAGGATCAGATCCACAGGCTGAAGAGGCTAAAGGAAGAAGAGATCGATGCTGTTACAAGCGCAACATCTCAGACCAGGTAAGAAAATTCCCAAAAAGTCTAATTGACAGTCACATATTTAATGTTTTTGCTTCTTTTTCTTTTGTGCACGATATCAGCGCCAGTGCTGATACATGTAGCAAGCTTTTCGTGTATAAAAAGTTTTAATTCCACCGCCTTTGTCCAGGTCCGTGGCAGGGGTGATTGAAAGGATGGAGCAGTTCTCCTCACGGCTTGGAGAGCTTTCCTCTCGGGTGGAGAGCACGCACGAACACACCGCTCACGGCCTGGAGCAGGAGGCACGGCACAGAGACGAGCAGCTTCGAAGTATTTTACACACACACACACGCGTGTGTACTTTGTACAAAATGGGTCAAGATGCAGATTGTCCGAGAACACGATGGCTTAATGTCATTCTGTGTGTGTGTGCGTGTGTGTGTGTGCGTGTGTGTGCGTTTTAGCAATACAGGGTCATCTGGCCCAGCAGCAGAAAGCCATGGCAGAGGAGAAAGCGTACCTGAAGGACATTATTTCCAGGATGGACACTCAGCTTAAAGAGCAGCAGAGACAGCTTGAGAAGGTGATTATGAGAAATGACAGTAACAGACCAAGATCATACACCAGGACCTGCTGCAGTAGTGCATCAACGAAAAATGTCATACTTTAGATTTCTAAACATTCTCTTTGCATATTAAGAAATATTGCAGTATCATTTTTACCTCACATCAAGAGTCAACTAAGTATTTGGAATTTGTAGAATTATGGCCGAGCGCTTGATGAACCAGTAAGACTAAACATGGGCGAACGAACAAAAGCGTGGTTCATGTTTAATTGAAATCATAACATTAGAAGTAGCTGCGCAGACTGAGAAGAACAAAAAGACAGAAGATGGTCGTCCTGCGTCTGCAGAGCCTCACACAGACAGAAAGTATGCACCAGACGTGCTTCCCAACCGCACTGAGCTGATCTCCGAACTGCCAGAAGCCTCACATCCAAAAAAAACTGCTTTTAATGCTGAAGAAATAAAGCCCAAAGCTCATTTTGATGTACGATGTTGACAAAAAACATGCAACCACAGTCATAAACAGTGGTCTTCTGTCCTTTGGCAGGTTCTCTAAGATGCTCAGAGCATCCTACTTATTCATTTTTAAGCTATATTTTATAAGTGTGAGGAAAACAGCTAAAAAACCACCTATAATATAAACTGACCTTCTTCTCATTAAAGACTGAAGATGCCATTTAATTTTGCGTGCTTTAGGAGCGCTGGAAGATGACAGCAGAGCAGGCCAAAGCCGAGTCGACCCAAAGAAGCCTGGAGGAAGAGCGGTGTGTCCTCACCACGCAGATCAGCGTGGAGCGAGAGGAGCTGGAGAGAGCCAAGGTGAGGCCAACGAACATCTGCAGCAGCAGCGCAGGTGTTTTGCACCAACTTGGCGCAGCTTGACCGCCACTTGCTTCTTTGGCCTTTTCTGTGTTTTCAGAGCGCGTTACTGGAGGAGCAGAAGTCAGTGATGCAGCACTGCGCGGATGAGAGGAGGAAGCTGGCGGCCGAGTGGGCACTCTTCCACGCCCAGGAGAAGCAGAGGCATGAGAGGGCTGAGCGTGAGGTCAGCAGTCTGTTGGAGAAGAGGGAGGGCTCCATCATAAGTCTGGCACAGGTGAGCTTGAGCTTAGGTAAGCTCTTTAGCCCACACAAGTCGTGAAAAGGCACAAAAAATGTAAAAACCTTTTGTAGGAGCAAGCTGACTTGAAGCTTCGCACGGCCGAGCTGAAACAGAAGGAACTTGCTGTGGCACGGGAGCGAGAGGCTCTGGAAGAACTTAGAGAAGAGCTGGACAGAGAGAAAGAAAGACTAAGCAGCACGGCCCTGAGACTCAAAACACGAGCCCAGGAGGTCGAGGCATTCAGCAAGGTAATTTCACACTACACCGATCCCTGTGTGTAGTGTGTTGGACATGTTTTTTGTCCAGCGTGTGTTCATATTTTCCCTACACCGTGTTCTTCACAGCTCGCGGCAGAGAAGTATGAGGAGGGGGAACGAGCGTTGCAGGAGGCGAAACGATTGGAGGCGGAGCACGAGGCGCGACTGAGAAATATTCACACCCAAACAGAGCACCTGAGGCAACAGGAGCAACGGATTTTAAAGGTATGTGTGTCACTTTATGAAGCACATAAATGAATGAATGTGGTGGTTATCTTAACACTTGTTGTTACAGGAGCAAATACGATTAAGTCACCTGCATAAGGATACACAGAGGCTGGGGCAAAACCCTCCTCTTACACCTCTACCACAAATTATTGCCCCCGTTTTACCAGGTGAGGCTGAATGTTGGTCTTCTCTACTAGCTTAAAGTAACACATTTTCTGTGATCTCTAATTGGCCTTTGTTACTGTCCCTACAGACTCAGTTTCAGAGCTGCCTGCAACCCTAAATGTTCCTCCTCCAGTTTCATTTACCAGCTCTCAGTCTATGGCACTTCAGGCCAATCTGGCTCTGTGGAGATATACTGCAGAAAAGGTGAGCACATTTTTAGTTGCAAATGTCAACTATCACTAAAACAGAATTGACAAACAGCAGCTCACATGCTCTATTTTTCCTTACATGTGAAATTTTTACCCTTATTTGATCCTAAATTAAGACACAGGTCTGATTGTTTGTGGATGTTTTTGGATGAAGTCTATTTCAGTGAAGCCAAACACATCTTCTTCCCACCACCCTGGCTCCAATTCCACATTCACCTCTGTGCAGAAGTAGCAGCCAATGTGTGTGACTGAGTAATTGGCCCAAAACCTGCCCAAAGAAATTGCACATCATAGACTTCATGGCCTCTGTTTATTTCTGTACAGCAGCGTGCTATACTTACATTTTTAATGTTCCTTGGGGTGGCTGTGGCTCAGCAGGGTAGAGCAGGTTGTCTTTTAATTGGAAGGTTGTTGGTTTGATCCCTGACTGCTCCAGGCAGCATGACAAAGTACCCTTGGGGCTCAGGTAGAGTAGAAAACCAGTCTGTTTACCACTCTTTTGAACACAAACGTCTGCTCTGGCCAAACAAAATCAGAATGGGCAGCGACGTTTGGAAGGTTAAAACCAGCCCAATGCTTTCCTATTTCCATATTTATCAATTTACTGACCTAAAATTAAGAAACCTTCAAAAAAGTGGGACTGTTCTATAAGGAGAGTTCAGCGTATCTCTCCATTATCTGGGTCCCCTTACCCCAACATGTGCAATTGGGATAAATAGTCATGCAAAGCTGGTTATCAACCCAGGGTTTCACATGGAAAGGGTGGCATTGAGCATCTGACCAATAGAACCCTGGAGTCACCAGGACAGTACAGGCCTCAGTAGCAAAGACAGCAATTTTCACATTTAAGAAACCTATTAATCCATTTAGTTTTAAATTTATCCTAGACAAACTGAAAGAATATATAAACCAGTACAGTCTATTTAAGATTTTAATAACAAGTCTTCAGTTATTCATTGCATTGAGGTTTGTTCATATCTTTTATTTTGGTAACTGTTGCTAAACTGTTGGTGGGAAAAATGGAACCACAGCAAACAATCCAAAAGAAATGACGTCAGATAAACACAAGTGTTATGATCCAGTACAGGCTTTTATTGCACTTTGGAAACTCAGTCAACATGAGGCATCACAGTGCACACAGCTTTTTAATACAATCACTATTTGGCCAGCAATGCTTGAAATCATTTGTCAAGAATTCAAGTGTTCAGATTTTTGACTGACTGGATTTTGTTTTTCTGCCCCCAACAGGACCGTGAATACCTACAAGAGGAGCAGTTCTTTCTAGAAAATCTGAAAAAGAAATCTTACAGATCTTTCAGCACAGATTGACCAACACATGCTGGGCTTTCCTCCCAGCACATATGGAATCACGTTACTTTCTATACTTCAATTTTATAACTCGTAGTTTTATTAAAAAACACGTTTCTGATCCAACATGGTTTTCATCTTTCATAAAGACAAATACTGAATTTAATAGTCTCCTCTGGCATCACACTTGAGGTTGGTATTCCGTCCTTCCACAGCAGCTCAATCTGCAAGTTAGAAAATAAAATAATAAATAAGACCGTAACACTAAATTACAACATGATCAATACAATATTCAAGAAAAACTTTGCTATAAAAACATCAGCAGTCAAGCCTCAGGTTACCATGACTCCACACTTGAGTTCAGACAGGGATAACTTGTATCATCACTGGCTTGACTTTAAAAATCACAACTCTTGCATGATTTACCTGCTCAGGACCTGCTGTCTTCAAGCCCAGAAAATCTTCATCCTTTCTTCTGCTGCTACAGCACCTGTACCAGGAAACAACACGTGGATGACCGAGTGCTCAGATCACACAAGCTGAAAGCAAAGAGCTTTGCAGATTCTCAGAACAGCTTTCTATCGTCAGTTATCGCATCAGACGGCACTTCCTATGCAGCAGTTTTCATCACTGAAAAAGTGGCAACAGAGATCACAAGATCCAGTGCAATACAAACCTTTTGACTGTGGTTCCTTCCTTAGGCACTCAGTGGAAAGGAGAACAGATGAGCCACGAATCTGTAAAAAACACACGTCATCAGTGAGGATCCATCAGCAGCATGTGGGTTTCACAAATAAACACAGCAGCTCAGATACCATGGCTTTCCACAAGGTTTTGTTCTCTCGGACAGGGATAACAAGTTCATCATGTGTACTGCACTGACACAAATGCATACAACTGTTAACCAGTTTTACCTTTAATCAGGAAATGAAACTTCGCCCTGTTGCAGGCAGACAAATGAATCCCTCTGCATCATCCAAACCTGTATAAGAAGTTAAATCAGTGATTGGCTGTAACGTGACACAAGCAACATAACATGGTTCGTCAAAAACGTAAATAATCAAACTTATCGTGCTTCTATTCTACGTGCCAGTAAACATGATGCATGTTTCCTTACTTAAACGAAACGCTCATTCTACCACTTTCTGAGTCCTCGACTGCGTGGACTCACTGCACGTGTTCACCCGGATAAAGAGCAGCTAACAGCTAGCACACGCGCACAATTAAAACTTCCACATATTGAGGTCTCATTAAAAGCTCCTCAAAGTCTCACCTGCTCACGGTGGGTCACCAGCAGCAACCTCAACATGTATACATGAATATAATTTAACAAAAATGAACTGCATGGCGAGAGTCAAGAAAGCTGCTTGCGCGTATCTACCGCCTGGAGAAGAAGACCGGAAATCTCGCGTGATAACGATTTTATGTGTCGTACGCGTCACATGCCACGTGACCGTGATTGGGTGTGGTTGAAAAGTTGTTTTTTTTTTCATTGTTTCTCGCTAAAAATGTGTAACAACCCAATTACCATCCATGGTTATTAATAATAATAACAACAACAATAATATTAATAAAGCTAAAAACTAGCTGGTGATATTGTGGTCCGCTTACGGTTACTGTGTAAAACGAGGTCATGTGATCACATTGTCTAATGTTCTATATTTTTGAACTTTAAAACATTTAGTTGCTATTTATTGTCGCAGATTCTTATCAATAATACTAATAGAAATAAAGTAATAAATGATGTTTGGTTATAGATTTAGATGACCAGCAGTATAAAGCTGGTTAAATGAGCGAGTTACTCGTCATAAATAGTTTACTGGATGCTATACTTTTTCGTTATAAATGCTGGACTTTTACTTGTAATAGAGTATTTCTATGGACTCTAGTATATGTTTACTTATTTTTTCATTTTACTTGAACACTTCTTTTACACATATACGCTTGTGCAGGGGCAATTTTCATGTAATAAACTATCAAAGCACAGGATCCTGACAAGTCTGTTTACTTCTGGTGTGTCATCCAAACATCTGTGACTTCATTCAAGCAGGAAAAAAATAAAATAAAACAAAATAGGAGACATCGCCTGTTGAATTTTAGTCTGGAGTTTGTGAGTCAAATGACACGCAGTTAGTGTCTTAAAATGGACCTACTAGTTTTAAAATATTGTGTAAGACTTGGTGTCACTAGATAAAATCTGCTGCACAGATAAGGTGCAAAGTGTTTCATAAAGTGTGAGAAGGAGACGCGGTTGGGACGGTTCGTTCTGCGCTCTCCTCCAGCTCCATCACTGCCATTCCCCTTCCCAGTCACTAGGGAGAGACTCTGAACTAAGCAAGCTGCTGTTATTACGCTTAAAGGGTCCCACAGCAGGCTGGTAGAATCAGAGTGTGCACCGCACCGCCATCCGCTCACCGGCCTCCGGGACGCGTCGCACTCTCCGTCCGGGATGGAGAAAGACGCCTGTGATCCGGACCCATCCCGCCAGCGGAATGGGTTCGTGGGCGTGCTGTACGGGGAGTTCACCGACATGCTCAACGACAGGGTCCGCTACTCGGTGAGCTTGACGGAGAGCGCCCTGACCATTCAAAGAATCTCCTCTTCACCCGGCCGGACTAAGGTGGTTTTTAACTTGACCGACTGTGTCGGCTGTCGGGCGTACAGAGGGCCGGACAGCGCGGACGTCGGCGCTTACTTTACAGCCTATTTCTACCCGTTCAAGAGGCGCTGGATGAGCGCCGGAGTGACCCGGCACAGAGTGGAGCAGTGCTTTCGGGTCGCACTGGTCCAGGACCCGCTCGCCAACCTCCAGGAGGCTGAGAGGTGGGCTCATGCCATCAGAGATGCTTCGGCGCGCCAGGCGCCCCGGAGAGACGGTGAGTAAACGCACGGGTCACACGTGTGAAGCCTGAGATTCAACTTTATATTGTAAAATAAATAAATAAACTATATGTAGCAAAAAAAAAAAGGCGAACGCTGACAAATTTTATGTGCAGATGTTAAAGTATTCAGTGAGGTCAGGGGTGTGAGAAGGCCTTTCTGGCTCTCAGAAAGAGCCTCGTGCACAGATATCCAAAGCAGAGATCTCCAAGTCCCCGGAAAAAGAAAAAACAAACAAACAGGTTTGGCATAGAGGAAACACATTCCACTTGCTACTGTAACCTGTTCTACCTGCTGTGAACGGTTAGCAGTTAACTGCTGTCCCATTCATGCATGTAGCCCATGGTGGTGATTTTTGTTGGATATGAAGCTTCTTTTGAAAAACACACACGCATAAAAATGATCACTTAAGTAGTTGGATTTTCAACTGATCTTCTGTCAGCAGAGGCTGTAGCTGCTGTTCATCCTTCCATATTCGCGCTCAGTAAATTCCCACTGAGAGTTTATTGTTGATGGGTGGAGGAAAAAAATCACATCAAAACAGCGTCTGTTTTTCACCCAGCTTTGCAGCAGCCTCGTCTAATTAGGCCTCGTCATGTCTCGCTCTGTTTAAAATGCAGACTGTCCTCAAGTTCCTTTTGTCTTCCGATCTCATTATCTCCTCTGTGCTCCAATCTGGTATACAACAACAGGATAATTAACGTGAATACTGTATGAGAAGAGTTTATGCGCCTAATTATCACTATCACTCATTTGGGAACTGATTGGTGATACTTGCTGAGGATGCAGGGCAGAACAGTTTTGGTCTCAAAACTGTGATTCTGAATCCTCTTTGTCGGTCCGGCAATATCTCTTCACACCAGAAATATGAAAAGAAGAAGCGGATATTTGAGTGAGCGGTGACTAATTTGGAATGTTGAAGTGTTAGGATATGTAATGAGGTTGCCCTCCTGCAATAGCAGCCTCCAGGTGTACACAGCACACACACACACACACACACACACACACACACACACACACACACACACACACACACACAGACTGGACGCTGTGATACTGCAAATTGTGACATCGATCTGATACCAATATAAATACAGGCCTGGTATTATCATACAATACTGATACCAATATTTTTGACCCATAAAGGCCGTTTGTGTTGGGCAGAGCAGTGTGTCATGATTCATGAGATGAATCATCATCAATTTGCAAATTCTGAAAACATTTATGATTTTTACCCCCCATTATTGTGAGTTAAGACAATACAATACACCTTTTAGCTTTTCATGTATTTTGAAACTGTTTTTTTTTTTTTTTTAAACCTAAGCACTTTTGGTCAGCTTTTGTTGGTTAAATGTTCTTTAGGCTATAAATAAAACTGACTTGGCAGTCAACAGAAAAAAAGTTTTTATTCCCCTGTTCAGTTCAATGGGCTGTATACTCAATTTAGAGGATGGAAACTAAATATCGATCCTATTACACTAGTATCAAACTAATACTGATACCAGCATTGGTATCGACACTCTCCATATTTGGATCGTTCCACCCACTTCTACTGTGTGATGAGGAACATCCAGCCTCCCTCTGCTTCTGAACTGTTTATTTGCGGCAGGCAGACAGATGGTAAGCTCAGGGTAACTTGGTTGCTCACTGGACTCCGCATCAAAGTGCTCCAGCCTGGGAGCATTTCAGTCAGACATACTAATGAACCGGCTCAGGCCTCTAACAGTTTGTAGCCTTTTATTCCTAGCTTTCTTTCACTTGTCTTCTTCTTTTGAACGCAGCATCTCACGCGATGATGTGATCATATCATTAATTCATAAGCTTGTTTTAGCGTTCCAGGTCCGGTCGAGCTAATAAAAGAGCATTTAACGGAATATATTATGTGCTTTAAGTGAATAATGTTGTACTAATGATGTTGCAGAATTGCTGCTTGTCACAGAGGAAGCAGGGGAAGTCAGAGTGACTCACTAATCCCCAATAGTGTATTTACCCCCTGAGTTAATTGCATGCCATCTCATCTGGGATTGCAGATGGAAAGGTTGGATTAAACGTGCAACCACTGCACAAGATTGGTATTTAGGCAGGGAGTTATCACGGTGACACACTTACACTCAGATATAAAGTGATTTAAACGTGTAATCTAATCTATGAAGGTGTAGTTTACAGTGAGGCTGGAACTCTGCTAATTTAGCTACTGTTCTGATGTCTATCACAGTGGTAGCGTCGCAGGGTTTTTTATCCTCACTGTGGGTTCACTGGAATGAATGCGCTGTAAATAATGAAGAGCACACACTATGATACAGTCCTGCTGCTTAGAAGATCCGCTGGGAGATTGCATGCGAAAGAATGAGATGATAGTTACTTGATTTGACTTATCTTACAAGCGCCTGCTTTTTTTTGGCTACTAGCCGTATCCTTTTTTGGCTCTTCGGATATCTGATAGAAGGCAGATTGTAAATTCCACTTTTTTTTTTTTACATGACATGTTTCCTTCTTTCCTTCCTGCTACACTGGTACATCATCAATGAGGATTTGTCTTGAGTTACTCCAGAAAAAAGTGGGGCCGCACTTTTTAAAATCTGCAAATAAGCTTCTCCAGTGGTGATGTGAGTGTGATCCTGGCACCCACTGTGTCTGCTATTTAAGATGAAGAGTGCAAAAGAGAAGGAGAAGAGGATAGGAGCTACGAGTAGTGGTGTGCCATACTGCAAATGTTGGTATCAACCCTATACCAAATAAATACAGGGACTGCTGATACTGATACAATACTTTCACCGTATAAAGGCAGCTTATGTAGGTGTGTCATGACTTTTAAGATCATCATCACTTTGCAGATTCTGAACTGATTTTAATGACCTAATTTGACCTAATGACCTAATATTGAATTTACTTTGGGTCAGCCTCTGTGGTTTAAATGTGCTATGGACTAGAAATAAAATAGGCGTGACAGTCAGCAGAAAAAGGTTCAGGTATTTTTCAAAGTAGGTATATTATTTAATTTAAAAAACAAGACTATTTAACACAATTCAGTCAGCTTAGAAATGACGTATCGACTCTGTTGCACTAGTATTGTTCCAATATCGATACCAGCACACTAGTATCAGTATTTGGATTGATCCGCCCACCTCTAGTGCTCTGCTACCTCAAAAGCAACTGTTTACTAGAAGCTTTGGGGTCAGGTGCGCCTGTCATTGTGTGATCTCCCATGGGGCCCTCCACTGAAGCAGTCATGTCTTCCTCATTGAAGGAGTCGAGAGCTAAAAATGCGTCACGAGAAGACCTCTCACCCCGGCCAGCATCTCGGTCCCCCTGGAGCTTCTGTCTTCTGCTCTGTGACACATGGCTGTGATGGGCTGTCAGCCGCTGCCACAGCGGGCACTGGTGTTTGTACTCTCTGGACGTCTTCTCCTCCTCTCCAGCAAACACTCGCCCAACCTTGGAATGCAGTGTGTGTATGTGTGTGTGTGTTGGCAGATGCTTCTTTGCTGCCTGAATTTAGTGCTGCTCCTGAACAGGAATGCTCTCAGTAAATAACCCACATATTTGTTTCTGTTCCAGGAGTTTTCATTCAATGTTTTCATGTTTTAACAAATCCCACCTGTGCTGCCGCTTGCGAAACTTAGAAGCACATTTTGTCTTTATTTAGATTTTTTTTTTCCTGTATAGACGTACACCTTTTTGGAAATGAGGTGGCAGATTCTCTCTGTCAGCGCGACACTTGTTAGTTCTGACACACTGTCATTTCCCGTCTGCCTGTCACCTCGCTGCCGGTGTGTGTTTACCCACTCGTATCTGTGAAATGCACACCCTGAAGATTTTGTGGCAGGATGATGCCTGCAGGTATCTGACTTCACATCCCAGACAGACTTCACATTCACATTCATATAACCCCTATAAGTCCCTGTCATATGCACAGGTGACACAGAGGTCAGGGAAGTAGAAATGTCTGGGAAGTTGTCGTTTTCAGAAATCTTCTTCAATGTGGCCTGTATGTACTGTCTGGGTATGCCTACTTAAATCAGCCTCATTTTATGAGCAATTTCCCAACGTATACCATGCAAATCTTCTGAAATTAGAGTATAATTTTCACCAGCAGTACTTACTAAAATATGAAAACTGCTGATCTACTGGGATTTTTCCTACACAGCCATCAGGGTTTACAGAAAATAGTCTGAAAAAGTGGAGCAGCAGTTTTCTGGGTGAAAATTTTGTTGATGCCAGATGTCGAAGGAGAATGGTCAGACTGCTTTGAGGTCTGAGGGAGGCACCCGTGCCTCAAATTAGCATTTTTTACAACCAGAATATGCACAAGAGCATCTCTGAATGCAGAACTGAACCTTCAAGCAGAAGGGCTACAGCAAAACAGAAGACCAGACCAGGTGCCACTATTATTAGCTGAGAGAAAACTGAGGCTACAGTTTGCATGGGCTCACTAAAATTGGAAAAGAGAAGATTGGAACAATTTTTGCCTGGTCTGATGAGTCTTGATTTTGATTTGCGGTATTCAGATGGTAGTGTCTGAATATGGTGTAATCGGCATGAAAGCATGGATCCATCCTGGCTTGTATCAACCGTTCAGGCTGGTGCTGGTGGTGTGATGGTGTTGGGGATATTTTCTTGGCACACTTTGGGCACCTTAGTACTAATTAAGAATTGTTTAAAATACCACAGTCTACCTAAACATGCCCACCACATTTCAGCCACGTTAGCAGCCTGTGACTCTCAAAATTGCAATTCTGTCATATCACTGTCACATATGCAAGAATTCGTCACCAGGCATGTTTTTACATATGTTTTGGAACTGTCCAGTCATATCTGACTTTTGGGTCTTTGTAAACGCTGTGCTATCTGATGTACTTGAAGTTTTTTTACACCTCAATCCTGGTCTTTGCCTCCTTAATGATACCTCTGACATGTCATTAAAATGAATTCAACGCAAAATGTTGCAAGATTTCTGCACCTTGCACGCATCATTGTAGATGCTAAACACTTTGGCATTATTATTGCAGACATATTAATGTTCTGATGATAACATTTAGCTTAAAAAAACCCCAGCTTGGCTCTTTATTAGCTACATTAGGTTATGTTATCTCAATGCTTGCAGTGATTCTCAATTAGAACACATTCATGAAGATCTGAGAAAATCCCTGCTGTAAATTAATGCAGCAATGGGCAGTGGGTTTGTTTCAAAGTAAAGCTACACAGGCTAGAATGAGTTAGGTGGGGGACTGAACACTGTTTCTTTCTTTTGTTGCATTATTCTATTTGAATCACTGACAAAAACTCACAGGTGTAATAAGCATAGTTCAGGATGAGCACATCTTTTGCTTTATGTGTCATATATCCCAGTGTGAAAAATGCTAAAGGTGTTTGCTTTAACAAACAAGAATGCCTGTGTTGGGTTTGACCCTTTTCAAGGGTGTCTGTAGGTATTGAATGGGATGATTTTCAGCCCTGCAGACTTGAGGGCAAAAACCCAATTTGAAAGCCCTTTCACTATCAGCAGCCATTTTCCACTGTATTCTGGAAGTATAGATAGGACCTTTGTGTCTGGATGCCACATTGTGCTCAGATTCAAGTAAACAACAATGCTAACCCTGTGTGACTGAATGGAGGCACAGTTTGGCATGCACCTGTGTTTTTGCCCTCTCACCTTATTCTTTTTGGTGGGTTCACACCTCTTTCTCTGAGATATTTTCGTACCGTCACTGTTTCCTGTCATCACAGGCCATATAAAGTAGAGGATGGCAGTAGCACAGACAGGTCACAGACCTGGAAATTGAGGTTATAAACTATCAAGAGGACAAATACCCTGACAGCTCAGCCAGAGCCAACAGATAGTGAGTCAAAACAAAGACGGCAAAAGCATTTGCTCTGTCAGTTCTAAGGTTAAAAACGACAGCTGAAATTACTAAATGATGAGGATCTTTTTTTTTTTTTTTTACATCTGTCACATTTTATGACTCTGAGAAACTTTGCTTGCCCGATACCGAAGGCAGTATCATCTACAGCCATGTATTTATGGCAGAAATCAATACCGGTTCTGCTCTCCGTGCCCCAAAATGGGATGATGTTTTTGTCCTTTCTGATTCATTTGATATGGTCTCTGGCGAGTCTGTGTGTGCTCTAAAGGTCAGGAGCGTCTGCTGCAAAATCCAACTCCAGTGGGGGAAACTACTCTGTAAAAGCTGCAAATCCTTTTAGTTGCAACAAACAAGTATTTTACAATTAAATCTGCAGTAGGCAGAAATCTTTTCCAGATTTCTGCCGATTTAAAATTAGACAGCTCTCCTCCCGCAGCTCTCTGTTTTAAGCCCCCAAACAAATGAGCATGGGCTAAAAATAATTAGCTGCCCTGGGATTTAAAACCCCACTCTCACTGGTGAATGTCATTTACTTAACCCATTACGCTACCACATCTCCTGCGCTCTTTCTCTACATTTCACTTTCAGTTTTTCTGCAACTTTATATTGTTCCTTTAATAAGCTTGCAGAAGTCTAGTTCCCTCTCAGAACTTTCAGATTAGAATATGATGAAAAGTTGTAGTTAAGATATTGCAAAGTCCTGTAGTAGCCCTTACTACGATCATTACTTTACATTTCGCAGTTGATTTTTGGCATCAGGAGCAATGTGGGGAATCATTGTCTGTCTACAGGATGCACTGTCATGTGGACAATCTACTATAACTTCATCATTATTCTACTTCTGACAGTGGTTATTTTGGGGAAAAGGATGTTGAAGATGGAGCTGCCAAGCAAGCAGCGTTTAATTTTTAATTATAGTTATTATCGGGGACTTTTTTCAATCAGAACTAGAGGCGGGACAAGGTTGGAAGTGATCCAATCACAATCTTGTGAAGGTTAAATGTACACATTTGACGTGAAGTGGTACAGCTATATTGTTTTTTTCTTTTCTTTTTTACCAATTAGCAGTGGTGTGCAGTTTTTTTTTTACCAAGTAAATACAGGGCAAGTGTTGCCAATACCAGTACAGGTGCTGATACTTTTAATTTGTAAAGGCAGCTTATGTAGGGGAGAGCACTGTGTCACGATTTAATCATCATCAATGTGCCAAATCTGACCAAGTATACCAATGCTGATACTGGTATTTGACAGCTAGCATCCACAGTGCACATGTGCCCTTGAGTAAAAAGGCAGAGTCCCTAAAAACCTCAGGAAAATGGATATTCTCATTCCATTAATCTGTCTTCTCTTGAAAGACACAAGCAACAGGAGGATTTCCCTCATGGGGACGACAACATGTCACGAGTTGCTAATAATACATGGTGAGATCTCGAATGAGAAGCATCTGTAAGCCCTCTCTCTTTGAAGAAAGTAGCATGTCACATTAAAATGAAGCGTTGTCAGCCTGAATGCTCTCACGGCCCGTGCCTTTACTGCCTCATCCTTCTTTTTTTTGTGCCAAAGAGACCCTGAGGGAAAAGGCTGCCCTTATACATTCTTTAAAAATCCTACTCCTTCATCTCTGTCCTCGCCTTCACTCACATCCACCTTCCTCTGCCTCTCTCAGGTGTGGCGTATATGGAGGTGCGTCGGCCTTGCAGAATCATGATGCTGGTGAATCCTCAAAGCGGGCGCGGACAGGCTCTCCAGCTTTTCACCGGCCACATACAGGGCATGCTCACGGAGGCCTCTGTTCCCTACACGCTTGTCATCACAGGTCAGTGGATTTCACACACTCGTAAATATGTTTTCCCTGTGCGGTTGGCTGGCAATGTTCTCAAGGTCACCTCCATATGAAAATATCAGATTGAAGTCTTTAACCCCACCGTGGACGATCATTTAAAGAACCTGCCAATTACACACACACGCACATAAGTTGACATAACTGCACTCTAAAACAACTTTTAATCTCTGCAGGAATTATGCATTGCCTGTGTGATCACAAATTTACAAACCACATGTTCAAACACGAGTATGAGCAGGCACTCAGGCACATGTGCAGTGATACGCATTTAATATCTCTCTCAAGCTGCTCCATATTCCATATGAATTGCTTATGCTTTTTGTGAATTCAAACAGTGTTGCGTTGGTTGCTGTCATCAGAGGCTTTAAGCTCAAAGTGACCTCCCTCGGGATACCAATAAGCTGATAAAGAAATATAAAAAGGCTTTAATACCCAAACATATGGAATAAAATATAAGCACATAGACTCATTTACCCTCCTGCCTTTAACTTTAACTATACAAAGTTTGATAAAGCCTTTATAAGCCTATGTCAACCACTGGTTTATAAAATCATGTTCTAAAGCCTCAAGCCGCTATCATGTGTTTACCAGCCAAGCTAGCAACCTTGGCAGCAACCTGCATTCATATATTTTGTTTGTACGTTGCATAGATGACTCAACAAAAAATTGTTTTTCAGGGCTTTCATTGCAGCCAGTGGATATGTGGGACAATCCTACCCACTCCATCCATTAATCCTTTACATTGAAGATCAAATAAATCATCAGCATATACAGCATTTACAGTTAAGACTGCATTTTATAAATTACATTCATTCTTTGATTTCCACATGCACGGTTCACCCGCATGCAATGAAAGCCTGTTCAAATGTGATTGGTCAGTAGTACCTGGTCTACAAACAAAGTACTAATGGAAAGCAGAAAGCTCCCAGTGGCAATAATGTTGTTCCTTACTACAGACTCTCCGTTTTCATATGTATGTAAGTGTTTATACGGACTGCTATTTCAGTGCCTTGAATTAACTGAGTTGAAGCTCAGCAGAGAGCTACTGGCTACAACTGTGTCAGAACCGATATTTCATGTACCTAATAATGCATAATTTAAGCCTTCATCAAATTTTGGTTAAGGAAAAGAAGAAGTCATCTCCGGTACCACTTTACACAAAGTTATAGAGAGAAAAATATTTTTTATATCAGCTTGTCTTTACTTCAGTCATAACATTGGCCAATTTAATGGGAATCTACCACTTGTGCCAGCCTCTAGAACAGGGGTAGGCAACTCGAGTGCCAGTGGCCTGCAGGTTTTAGATGAGTCCTTGATCGACACTGCTAATTTGATGTCTAAATGACCTCCTCAACATGTCTTGACGTTCTCCAGAGACCTGGTAATGAACTAATCATCTGATTCAGGTGTGCTGACCCAGGGTGATATCCAAAACCTGCAGGACACCGGCACTCAAGGCCTGGAGTTCGACACCCCTGCGCTAGAAGTGAACTTCTCATTAGCGATCGTGATTGACTACAATTATGTGTTTGATAACACTAATTGGATTGATCATATCTCAGAACAACCCTGAAAAGTCCAATGAACTCATTGAAGAACTAAGAAAGAAGACTGTAGATTTTAAAAAGTTGGGAAGGTCTCTTGGAGCCATTTCTAAACAACTGCAGATTCCAAGATCATCATTTCAAACAAATGGATAGGAACAACCCAGTAACCACCTAGGATTAAACCTGCCATGAACTGGGAACTGCTGGAACACCAGTGTCACTGTCCACATTGCCATGGACTGAGAGAGTGCCAACTAAGAAAGAAGCCCCTGCTCCAAAGTTGACATGTTCAAGTTCCGATGAAACCTGCAGCTGTTTACATGGACAAGCCTAATGGCTTCAGGAGTTTTATGGTCAGATGAGGCAAAAAATTAAGCTGTTTGGCCACAACAAGAGGCGTGTTAGGAGAAATAAAGACGAGGATTTCAAAGCTAAGAACAGTGGTAATTTTAGCATCAGGTTTTGGGGCTGATTTGCTGCCAGTGGTACCAGTACATTTCACAGCGTGGATGGAAACATGAAGAAGGAGGGCTACCTCCAAATTCTTCAACTTCACCTCAGATCAGCAGCTAGATGTGTGAAAATTGGACACAGCTGGGTGTTCCAGCAAGACAATGATCCCAAACACACAAACTGGTTTTGGAATGGATAAAGGAGGCTAACATCTTCAGGCTTGTGAACTACGCAAAAGCTAAGTCCATGCCAGGTAACCAACCAATTTAAATGAACTCAACCAGTTCTACCAAGAAGAGTGGTCAAATGTCCTGCCAGAATTATGCCTGACGTTTGTTGCTGGTTAACAAATCATTTGGTAGAGGTGTAATTTGCTAAGGGACATTTAACCAAATAGTGGGGATGTATGTATACATCTGGGCAAGAATGCATACTTTTGACCCTGTATAGATACAAGAAAATCCTAAATAACTTCCAACTTTTGCTCCTAATTCATGCTTTTTAAACTCGCCAAAGATGTATGTAGGTTTCAGTTATTGTGCAAATGTACTGTTTATAAGGTTGGGGCAACCTGCAGTCAGCTGAGACTGAAGAAGTCACTTGGATGAGTGACGAAATGTTTCTCCCGTTGAAAACGCTACGTCCAGATGAACAGAATGAACCTTTTGGGATATGCTGTAAAATCATTCCACGCTGGAAAAAGAGCAGTTCAAAGAAATCATTAAAAGCCCCAAATTATCATTACATTCGTGCCCATGATTAGTGTATGTGAACTTCTCACCACAACTGTAAAAGCACTGTCTTCTTATTCAGTCCTGGAGGTTACCACTTGCCTCCAGCCAAACCCTGCTTGACAGAATCAACAGAAGCAGCTGTTGCTTCTAGCATCAGCTTGGTAGCGTGTAGCTCAATGTGAGATGAACCACAACAGCAAATTCGAAAAATAACAGGACAGGCTCTGTGTTTGTTTATTTGAGAGAGGCTGCTGATGTGTACTCATTATACAGACCTCTGGGATTCAAAGGAAGGCTGGCAGCTGGGTGGGGAGGTAAACAGACAAACAACAATAACTAATGTTAAACAGAAATAAGGTGGGGGTAGGGAACACTAAAGGGCTTCTTTGGTCTGATACAGATTAACTGGCATAAACCATTTACTGGGACAGGTCCTTGATGACTGTATCACACTGCCTTAGCCTGAGGAAGGACAAGTACCAGTGGAGGCACCTCTTGTGTCAGCATGTACCTTTTACATACTGTATGAAGTGCACCAAGTTTAATCTTTACCCAGCTTAACCTCAGAAGGAGGCACACGAAGGTGACACAACTTGGGAACAGCTGTATTTAAAGTGGAATTTACTGAGGATTTTAAACAGAGCAAAATCTTTGGTAGTCGTGTGCAGATGGTGGAAAACTCAACAGCGAGCGTGCCAGGTGAAAACTTTGTGGCACCTCTGCCGTCAGGTTTAAGGCTGTATGCGTGACAGCGACCTCTTGAATAAGGAAGTGGCTAGGAAGTAAAGCATCAACTCCCTCGGCGGGCTCAAGTTGCTGAGTCAGCTGTGCAGTGCAGTTACTCCCTCTGCTTCAGTCTGTCAACACAGCACTGCATCAGTGCCTCGAGCCTCCCCAGCAAACAGCAAACAAACAGCAGCAACATGGGGAGCACCGCTGGGGAAAGGGAGACCCAAGAGACTTTCCAGGCATGGGGGTTGTGGGGAAGACAGGTAAAAATTGAGCAAAGTGAAAAGAAAAGACGATGCCACTGTTTTTATTTCCATCAATAGATCAGAAAACAGTATTTCAACCATGATGTGAGCGTATCAGTGTTTGTTAATTTCATATCTGCCGTCCTCTTTTACCATGCACGACTTCACTGCGGAGTGTCGGCTGGCGGGACGGTAGAATTTGATGCTGACAGGATGAGCCCCCTGCAGAGGGACCTACTCAATGATGCTGCCAATAAAACTAGGCTTAACAAATAGCTCAGCGCATTAACCAACATTCATGCATGCACACACACACACACATTCAGATATTTGTCAGTCACAGATGTTTGCAGGCTGGCTAAAGCTGCCTTGGAGCTGTTGAATAGCCACTGGATGGGCTAATGTGATATGTCTGCCCTGATAAGGGGAAATTGAATCTCTTTTCTGCCTAATCTCCCTGATCCTACCCCAAAGGCTGGCGATAAAGGGGAGCATATTTCTTTCACTGACCTTGCCCTTTTTTTTATGTCTTTGCTACATCCTGCATTTCACCGCACTTTCTGCTTCGTGTTTTACTTCTCGATCTCCTCTCGTGTCTTCCAGAGCATCAGAACCACGCTCGGGAGCTGGTGAGAAAGGCAGACCTGTCGCAGTGGGATGCACTGGTCATCATGTCTGGAGATGGGCTGCTGTTTGAGGTGCTTTAACTTTACTTGGCAAGGACACAAGTGCTAATCAGCTGCGGATGAAAATCATACAAACTCTTACAACCCTGCCCTATTCTCAGGAACTTCTTAGAATAGGACTATAAAAATTTAATTTGTTCTCAATCTTGACAAAAGAGCTGGCACCAGATAAATAAAAGCCTTAATTTTTTCTGTGGATGTTTTTCAAGCTATGATGTAGAATATAAGTAATGTCAAGGTTTTTCTTTCTTTTTTCTTTTTTGCTTTTGATTCTCTGATTCTATAAATCTTCCACCGTGGTACCTTCATGTTTCCTGGAAGCACTACACTTAACACAGAACAGCTGTAACTATGAGAGAAACACTTTTTATCAGAACTTGCAGTCTTCCACAGTCACTACTTTCTATTTAGAACCACAGTCTGATTCTGCTCTTCTATTCTTCTTGCTTATTCAGGTGATAAATGGTCTTATGGACCGAGAGGACTGGCAAGAGGCCATTCAGATCCCTCTGGGTATTCTACCAGGTGGCTCCGGCAATGCCCTGGCTGCATCCGTCCACCACTACTCACAGTGAGTTGATCCATTAATGAGTCATTTAAATGCATGGGCTAACTAGTGATGGGTCGTTCGCGAACGAAATGGCTCTTAGAGCCGACTCTTTGACGTGAACGACGCGAGCCGGCTCCTTATCGCGAGCCGTCACGTGGGTTTTTTTTTTTTTTTTTCTTTCTCTCAGCCTCTCTCTCGCACTTTTTTTCCGCTTCACTCTGCACGCGAGCCTTGTGCTTTACGCTGGGCAGAGGGGGGAGGGGCGGTAGTTACACTCAGTAGCACAGGAACAGAGCCAGAGAGAGAGAAAGAGAGGCAGGGACAACAACATTAGAAAGGTATAGTAATCATCCACAACTATTTTCGGTTGCAGATGATAAAGGATTGAGAAAGTTTATTCATGCAGGTCCATATGACAGAGAATATGCATGTTCTTTTAGTTTTCATATTATAATTTATATTTAATTGTGTTGTGGTTTGCAGTGTTTTGTGTTCTTTTCACTTTAAATTTGTGAAAGGAAAAAGCTGAAAATTTAAATAGTTAAAACTTGAAATGTGAATAGTTGATTTTTGTATTATATGATTTATTTATTACATTTTATGTGGAGTGAATAAATAAAAGTATATTTACGGTGGCCCCTAGAGACAAAGCACATACAAACTTCAAATCACGTACGAACTCTGAAGCATGTACAAACTCCAAAACACGTAAAAACTCCAAAACACGTAAAAACTCCAAAACACGTAAAAACACATACAAACTCCGAAGCACGTAAAAACTCAGAAGCATATAAAAACTCAGAAGCACATAAAAACTCAAAACACGTACAAAAGACAACAGAAGTGCTCCAGGATGCTGGGCGCAGTGTTGAGCCTTTGTTATCTTGTGGCTACACAAGCCAGCAAGTACCAACGACCGGATTTGGTGTGTGGTAATAACAGGTAAATGAACTTTTTTTTAAATTATTTGAATATATATATGAGTGCCTGTGTATAAATATACAAACAATACACACATGCTTTCAATTGTGTAATTTAAGTGATCTAGTAGCTCTGCTTTGGAAGTTCAGTTCATGCTAGAAATGTGTTTTGGAGTTTGTACGTGTTTTGTCTCTAGGGGCCACCGCATATATTTATATATAAACATATATAAATAAAACCACTTGTTTTTACGTTAGTAATTCCTTTTGTGCATAATTTTATATTATTGTTAATAATAAATTAATTAAAGCAACAAAACAACCTGAAGAGCCGGTTCGGAGCCGAAAGAGCCGGCTCTTTTTAGTGAGCCGAACCGAAAGAGCCGGATCTCTAAAAAGAGCCGGAAATCCCATCACTAGGGCTAACAGTCCAAAAGATAAACCTTCCTCAGCTTTGGAAAAAAAAGACAATTTATCTCATGCTTGTGTAATTATGCCAAAGGCTGACTGGGCACATCATTTCCTCAGGAGAGAAACAAGACTTTCAACTGCTTTGCTGTGCGGCAAGGTCATTTCAGGTTCCTCCAACTCTCAAAGGAATGATGTAATGGGTTTAAAAACTGGCACATTATGAGTGATTATAGTCCAGAGTGCAGCTGGGGAACATGTTGACCCAGCACATGTTCAAGGTGTCATCTCCATCTGCTGGTTGGTTGTTAGCACAACATCAAAGGGGCGAACAGAAATATACACTAATGAGTCAAAACATTATGGCCGCCTCTGACTAACAAGCTGTTGGGCCTTCAGTGCAGCTCTGACCTGCTGAGTCATGGACTTATAACAAGATCTGAAGGTCTGTAGGTGTAGCACTGAAACTTTGAAGATCCGAAGTTTTGAGATCAGACTTGATCAATGACACCCTCCAAGACCAAACTGCCAGTTCAGTAGTTAAATGTTGTTCAGTAGCATGCTGTTGCTACAGTAATATCAGCATTATGTGCAGCAGTGAGTTTATTTAATTCATTATGTGTATATTTGTGAGCATTTGTAGTGCTTTAGCTCATTCACACATTTGTCACCCCAGTTTTTGGGGTTCTGTGTTTTTAATGTTAGTTTATTTTTAATGGAGAGAAAGAGAATATCAACCTTGCCTGAGGACATGGTGGTTGATATTCTGTCTCTTTCTATTAAAATGAAACTACCATAAAAGTTAGAGACTTTTCATTTCTTTGGCAGTGAGTAAACTTACAAATTTAACAGGGGTTCAAATAATTTTTCACCCCACTGTAGTCCCATGTAGTAGTTGTGAAATTGAGGCTTACCTCATGATCTCTTAAACAACTTTTCAGGTCACCTCCAGCATGGAATGAGGAGCTTCTGTTGAGCTGTGGTTTCATGCTGTGCAAAGGCCTGGTTGGCCCTCTGGACCTGGTGTCTGTCCACCTAGCCTCTAAACAGCGCCTCTTCTCGTTCCTCTCTCTGGCCTGGGGCTTTGTGGCAGATGTCGATATTGAGAGCGAGAAGTACCGCCACGTCGGAGCTATCCGGTTCCTTATGGGCACCCTGGTACGTCTGGCCTCACTCCGAGTGTATCAGGGCAGATTAGCATACCTTCCTGTGAAGGAAGCACCAAAACTTTCAAAAGGGAGCTTCACAACAAACCACCCACCCTCCACACCTCAGCACCCCTCACTCTGTTCTTCACTTCCTTGTCAGTTTATCCCCAACACTTCCCCAAACCCGAGCTCTCGCCATGGCACGAACTCAAACCACAACACTAGAACCAACTCTTCCAACAACGCCATCACCACCAAGAGGCCTCAGATCGAGAGTGACACCAAGACAAGAGCCCCTGTAGACTCTCTGCTCCCTGACCTGGAGCAACCTGTCCCAGACACATGGACAGTAGTCAAGGAGGAAGACTTTGTCTTGGTGCTGGCTATTTACCAGTCCCACCTGGCTGAGGACCTGTGGACAGTCCCTGGTGCAATGGCAGATGATGGTCTGATCCATCTGTTCTACGTGACAGCAGGAATCTCCCGGCCTGCCCTTTTGCGTCTCTTCCTTGCCATGGAGAAAGGTGGCCACTTGGCATGTGGCTGCCCCCACCTGGTGTATGAGAAGGTGAAGGCTCTGCGACTAGAGCCCATAACTCCACAAGGCATGATCACCGTTGACGGAGAGGTGGTGGAGTACGGGCCGGTGCAGGCTCAGATCCACCCCGGAATAGCTAGACTCATGCGTGGATGAATTTGGAGCATCACAACCTTTTCCTGGCTGTAGAGCTTTCTAGATTGGCCTTTTATACTCAGTGTCAATTTCTTGATCTGTGCTGGGTTTTTTGTTTTTAATTATTTTATGTTTTTTCAGAAGTGCCAAAGACATTTTATCAGCCTCTGTAAATTTCTCTATTTTTCTACTGAAACAACTTGTCCTATTTTTATGGATCTCCGTCCCCTCTTTCTCCAAATGTTTGATTCAGGGTCAAAGCCATGGATGGTTGGTCTTGCTGCTGGCTGGTCCAGGCTTAGGGAAATACGGAGGGATTATGTGTCTGTGTGAGTATGTGTGTGTGAGTGCATAAGAGAGAGAAATCTTTATGTATGTTTGTGTGTGAGATCGTGCATGAGAAGCTTTAGCGGGTGCTGGCGGAGGAGTGCATTGTGCTCTCTGCTGTCAGACCTCATAAGCATGGAACACGTGAAGAGAAGCACATTTCCCCTTCCTGGGAGACTCCTGGAAAAAAAAAATCAAACACACCGCTTGTACCCAGTGTACCACACCAGACCAATAATCTAACTCCTGGGCATCGCCTCCCTCTCAGCTTCATAGAGAGGAGATTTCTTAAAGAGGAAATGTAAATCTACCAAGGATTTCGCATTAACGGAGCTTTAATCTTTGATTAATGTGTGTTAAAAAAAGCAACAGCGAGATCTTGTCACATTAAGCTTTATCACTCTATGATGCCCACTCCATTTTCTTGAGCGTGGAAGCATTCATCAGCTGACAATGCATGAAGTGCTGGCAAGGTAGACAGAAACCCGGCCACCTGAGGTTACACCTCCACTGCTGGCCGCTCCTTTTCCTCTCCTCCTGTTCCATCTACAACCACCATGGATCTGCCTCTGCTCGCACGCAGATACACACTCTCACTTTCTTTCCCCCTTCCCCCTCCTCCTATGCACACACACACACACACAGATACACACGTACCCTTACATCTCTGCAGCACTTAGCGAGGGGGAGGTGCATGGTCTGCCACTGTGCATATGATCCCTACTCCTCTTGCCGTCTTAAGATTGTACTCATTCTCTCCCTCCCTCTGTTAACGAGCCATCAGCACCTAATGTGTCCTTAATATGAGGCTTTACATCTGTAAAACCATGCTCAATAGAGAGCCTCTCTTTTTTTTACTCATATGAAAGCTTTTAGGTGGGCTTCAAACACATATTAGACTGGTTGAAACACACTTAAATGGAGGAAGTAGGATTTCATTTTGAGTCTGTCAGCATTGAATATTGAGAGGCGTGCAATCAATGTGGGCAAAAGCTCTGCTCAGCTGTGTGGCCTTTCCTCTGGCTGTCAACGCAGCTGTGATGAGCATTAGTGTGCTGGAGAAGTGCAAAATGTTAGCATTATTATCCGTGCCCTCTCCACACACACACACACTAGTTTAAATTATAAAAAATAATCGTGTTAACAGAGCAAAAGAAAAGATAAATGCAGATGCATCTGCTAAAAAGAAAATCACATGTAATGCTGAAGGTGAAAATATGTAATGTCGACAGGCAGGTAGAGATCAAAATTCTGAAGATCAGCTGCTTCAAGGTTTTGATGAATACATCACTGTCATCAGTGAAATACAGTCGGTGTGATGAGCTGAATTCGCACACCAGTTTCTGCTGCTTCTGGGGGTTCCATGAGTGATGGACCCTTTTTCTTTCTTAGAGTCGTAATGAAAATTATTGGGCAATGGCAGCCGGCCACCTGGACACTGGCTGAGACTGCTACTATTAGTTACACTGGGGTGGCCCAGAAACTTACGTCTCCATTTATTTTTCTGATAACACACATGCAGAAGTGCACCACCAGGAAACAACAGCTGCTGAGAAATGCTTCAAAAAGAAAAAGCATATTTTTTTTTAGTTCACTCTGTTCAGTAATAGACACAGTAATAGTAGACACATATAGTTCCCAAATAGGCCACCCCTGGCCACCACTTGGCTCCACCCCTGCAGTATATCATAGGCTGGATACCAGACAAAATGGTGCCTCATATGTTTGGATGAAAGCTGCACAGTGGTAATTACACTGGGAAAAATGAAATAAATAATTGCACGAGGGACTCAGGTGCTCTGCACATGCTCCATACCTCATAAAAACTTACAGCTCTTCTATTTCCTAAATCGTATTAAATTGCGCACATCAAATCGAGAAAAAAAAATCAGCTCATGAGATGTTTATATTGGATCGTATTTTAATGATTGCTTATGAAGAGGGTAAAAACAATTCTTTAGTCCAGCCATCCTCTGTGTACATCACGTGATAAACACAGAGGATGGCTGATTTATTTATATAGTTTAGATGGATTATTTAGGACATCAAAATCCGACTGAATAATGTTTAAATACAAGTTAAATGTATCTTTAAAAACAACCTAGACATTTGAAACAAAACCCAAAAACAAATGAATTATTAATGTATTGCTGCTGTTATCTGTTTTATGATAAATCCTATAAGTAAATAGCAGTTTAAAATATAGCGGGTGAGGAAGATAATATCAGAGAATTATAGGACACCGCAGAAAAGGAGACAAACCTCTCTCCCTAATAATACTTTTACAGTCCTTTAATGAACTGCAATATACTTGAAGTTGACCTGACTCAATATGCATATTTTTGGTTTCCATCTTCACTGCAGTGCCGATCTTTTTCCTAATACTTGATTTTCCGTGCGTTCCAACTCATACCTGACATGCTGTACCTTCTACCCTTGCTGTGTCCTCAGCGATGCTATTCAGGTGCTTTGAATGCATTGTCACGCTCTCAAGGGTGCACTCCTGACATTGCTGTCGCCCGCCTGCACTGTTCATTATTAAATGTACATCTCATAAGGGTAGAGATGACCTATGCAAATGCCTTGTCATGGCTGCAGATAGTTGGAGTGAGGGTTCCCTCTGCTGGACCATCACTGAACATCGAGTGAAGGTTTTATCTGTGATAGTTTCTTCTTACATTATTCAATGCAATCTACTGAAACTACCACCTGCTTCCTGCTTTTTTAGATTTGCAGTGATGATTATCGTAGGTGGAGCTCAGCTGCAGAAGACATTGCATTCTTTGTTATTAAAACCGAACATCCAGCTTATTGTAATGAAATATTGGGGAAACTTTTTGATACTTCCATTGAAGCACAGCTGCAAATAATAGCTCATCTCAGTGTAGGGTTTTGGCACACTGCTGTTAATCTACGGTACTGTACTGTTGACTTGTTGTACCCTGTTGGCTGCTTGAATGTAACAGCAACCTATGTACACTGTACTTAGGAAATTGTCAGTTTGTGTTTCTGTCAGTGCGTCATCCTGCCAAAACATGGTCCTAGGGAAACTCGCAGCAGGAACTACTACGCAGATAGATTTGAGTAGGTGTTTGTCTCTCTGTGGACAGATTGTGTCACCATTCAAGAAGTCAGGACATTTGTAAAGACAGGTCTGGTCCAAGGAAGCATTCGTGTCATGGCTGGAGTGATACACTCACAAGAAAACATCTGGTACATGTGTTATTTGTTTTATGTGATGTTATAAAGTGCTAAATAAGCTTTTAGTGCAGAACATCAATGGTTTAGTGCATTTGAATGTGTTATACTATTTGTGTCTATAAATAAAAAATGAAAAAAATATCTATACATGTGGCACAGTTTTGTAAATTGTGCCAATTAAAGAGCTTTTTATGTAAAATTAAGTAAAAGGAAAGCCGTTTCTCTAGAAAGTGCCTTAGTCTTAAGCCAAGACAGCAGTTAGGTGGTGCACTGAAAAAATAAATAAGTGCATGAGAAAACAAACTGTTTACCATCACAGTTTAGCTTTATGAAAGACAGATTTTTTCTTTCTTTTCGCATATGTCAGTGTTATACTGAGGCTCTGATCTGCACAGGTTACAATACAATCACAAAGAGTGCAAGTGAAGCGCTTTGACTGACTGTAAATGTTTAATAATGACATATAAGGGTGTTATTACGTCTATTCAACTGGCTGATGACAACCAGGCATTTATCATCTCCTTTTATTTTGTTATGAACTTCTTTAAAAAAAAAAAAGACCAATAAACACATTCATATACAAAAAATGCTTTATGTGTTGTTCTCTGATTCATTGAAAAGGTGTCAGGGCTGAGCAGCCGGTGTGGACCCAAAAAGCAGACAGGAGAGCGATGGAACAGAAGTTTGAAAGCTGAGCCATTTATTTGGCTGAAAAAACATGAGCACAAAACAAGGTAAAGCATACAGGGGTGTAAACTAAAAGTAGAACCCAAACTGGCAAAACCTAGACTATCACAACTGTGACAAAGTCACATGAACATGATTCTGAGCAGGAGCATGTGAGAAACTATGATGAGAAAAACATGAACATGACCATGACCTGAACAGAATTATGAAATACTTTAAAACAGACGCGCTAACACTGAAAAAAGGAAAGCTGTGGCTCAATTCAGGAGCTGCATCCTTCAGAGGACCCGGCCTTTGTGTCTACATCTGGGCCGGGTCCTCCAAAGACAGAGAAGGCCGGGAGGCTGTAAAATGGGACAGTCCAGCCTTCAGATTTGCGTTACCACTGTCTCGGTGGAGTTTAATAAACTCAGCCGTCTGCTCCTTGCTATCTAAAATATAACAGGAGATTGGAGTAAATTCTCTACCATCTCACACTTCTCACATCATTTAAAGTGACTTATATATCATGTTTAACCTGAGTAGTGAACGACCGCGCGGGCCTGAAAACGATCCATCCATCCATTCGCGTCCGCTTATCCTTTTCAGGGTCGCGGGGGGCGCTGGAGCCTATCCCAGCTGTCATAGGGTGAGAGGCGGGGTACACCCTGGACAGGTTGCCAGTCTGTCGCAGGGCCTGAAAAGGATGTGCCGAGAATTCGTTGTTCTCGCCAGCTTTAGTGAGCCTTGACCTCTCAGTCACTGATCGAGCTGGTGGGTAACAGACGTCTCCGAAAACGGCAGAGCACTTTTGCAAATATGTGATGTCTTGATAAATCGAGAAGATATTTGAAGTTTACACAGCTACATTCTCACCTCAAAATATCTTAAAAGTTTATTTTCAGGCGAGAAAGAGTCATATTAAAACTCTTTAGCCGTGCTCCTCTGCCATTGCCGCGTTCGACAAGTATTTTTATATTATTATAAAAATATTATAAATACTAATTTAAATAATAAAGTATTGCAAAGAGTAATAAGAGTAATATTAAAATTAAGTAGCCGCTGCCATTGTTGAAAACTGGTATTGGCCGCATTTGGAGCAGCCTTCGAATTGGGACAGCCTTCTTTGCGTCGCTGTGATGTAATCGGCCATCAAATGCAGCCTCCAAAGGATGCAGCCCCTGAATTGAGACACAGCCGAAGACAGAGGACTTAAATATGCAGAAGGGTAATGAGGGAAGTGGAAACACCTGGGGAAACACAGCTGACACAAATGAACAAGACGCCACAGGGGAAGCAAAATTAAACAAACTGAACATGGAAACACTAGAGTTTCAAAATAAAACAGGAAATATAGAAACTGGGACATGCAAGCTTGACGCAAGAGAATGAGAGGGAGCGAAACACCAGGGGAACCTAGATAGACAAGGAGATAACACATGAAAAGAAAAAAAGACTCATTAACAAGGAGACATGGACAATAACATAAACTAGACTGAACTTCAACTAAACCCTAACTAAATAATAACACAAGAACGTAACATATTTTCAATTTAACATAAGAAATCAAAACTAGAAGATAAACTCAAAATGCTGGGTCACCTCCCTAACCCTCTGTTGAAAGTTATTAATATGTGTCCTAAACTAATATGTTCCTAAACTGACAAATTCACACACTGGCCATGATTGATTGCCAGTATAATAAATGCTCTTGGTCCTCTTTCAACGTTTGTAAAACCATCTGTCAGGAACTTAGGGATTATCCTTGATCCTGCTCTTACGTTAGATACTCATGTTAAATCTCTTGTTCGGTCTTGCTTTTATCATCTAAGAAATATTTCTAAATTGAGCTCTATAATATCCTATACCGAACTGGAGATTGTTATTCATGCTTTTATCTCATCACGACTGGACTATTGCAATTCCCTGTTTACTTGTTTAAACAAAGGTTCTTTGGAGCGTCTGCAGATCGTTCAGAATGCTGCAGCAAGACTTTTGACGAAAGCTTCTAAATATTCACATATAACACTGTTGCTTATGCAGTTACATTGGCTTCCTGTCGAATTTAGAGTCCATTTTAAGATTTTGGTTTTAACTTTTAAGGCTCTTCAACAACAAGCACCACCATATATTATTGAACTTTTACAGCCCTATGCCCCTAGTAGGTCTCTGAGGTCGAGTAGTCAGGGCCTACTTGTCATTCAGTATACGAGACTGAAAACTAGGGGTGATAGAGCTTTTGCTACTGTGGCCGCCAGACTGTGGAATTCCCTTCCTCAGGACTTACGATCCGCTGATTCATTGATTACTTTTAAAAAACAGCTAAAAACACATCTTTTTAAAATTGCCTTTTGCTAACTTTGTTTGTATCTTGTTTGTTTTTTTTATTTTTATAATCTGTTATATCTTGTAAAACACTTTGTGATTTCTATCTAGAAATGTGCTATATAAAATTTTTTTACTTACTTACTTACTCACTTTACTTGATTGTACACCTCATGGATTAGGAATAATCGGGCTGCTACTATATTCACATAAACATATTCAGTTCATCACATGGATATCTTTTGCTTATTGGAACAGTATTTGAAACGGTGCGTACAGGTACAGGTGATCACTTTCATAATTTAAATAAATCCAAGAACAGACCAGCCAAGTGAATGAAAAAGTAAGTAAATGCCTATTTTTATAAACTACAACGCAAAGATTTCTGTCAGGGATGTCAAACATAAGGCCCGCAGGCCAGAATTGACCCTGCAAAAGCTCCAATCTGGCCTTATGAGCGGCATTGGAAAATGTGAAGGACAGCATACATTTTGGACTTTTAACAGTATTTTCATAGGTTTTGCAGCTTCCCCTGACAATAAAGATTTCCCCCACAGTCATTCTTCTCTTTCTCCTCACCTCAACTGGCCTTGACAGATCACTCCCCTTCCCTGAGCCTGGTTCTGTTGGAGGTTTCTTCCTGTTAAAAAGGAGTTTTTCCTTCATTTATTTCTTACTGTTTAAGCCCAGAGACAGACTATATACATTTATACACAAACACACACACGTATGTGTATATACATAAGGCTTTTAGGGACATCAAGAAACAAAAATGTGGATGATGCCTATAAATCTAGAAAATAATTTACAAAGATTTGTATACCACTCTAAAATAGTACATCCATCATTTCTTTGTATTTGGCAAAGACAATGGGGAAATAGATGCGGTGATTTATTGAAATGTATAAATATACATAAAAATACAGTGTGTGAGGCAAAACAGAATTTGTACCACCTTTATTCTTCAATTTGAACTCTCTTAGGCAGTTTTCATGTCATGTCTTTAAGAAGACTTCAGGAATATTTCCCCGGGTCCCAGCACGCTACTAAAATAAAAGGAGCCAAGATTAGACAATCACCGCCAGCCTCCCCTGACACTGACCCTCAACCCACTGCACCACCCCTCCCCTGCAGCTGAGCCACAGACTCCTGCCACATTCTGGTTTTGTATTTTTGATTAACTTTGTTTTATGTATCCAAAATTGGTTATGTTTAGCTCTGTTATTTCTTAGTGTTTGCATGTCTATAATTTCCTCATGGTTGGTATGAGTTTCTTTGGTGTTGTGTTTGTGCCTGTTTATCTTTTGTCTCTGTCAGATTTGTGTGTTGTGAGCCTGCCGTTTGTTACTTCCTGTTTTACTTTGGTGGTCTTTAGTCTCTTGTGTTTTGCAAAGTATTACTTCCTGGCTTGTCATCTATAATTTCGCTCACCTGCATTTCCACCTGTTGCCTCTCCCTCATTAACTTGTGTGTATATTTTCTTAGTCTCTTTCTCTGTTTTTCTCTGTACTCCCTCATTGCTGTCATCCTCCTAGTTGCAGGTTTTAAGCTGCATTATCCTTTATTTCAGGTCGGCATTAAGGCTGCTTTTAACTTTACCTCTCCTCTTCTGAGTGCTGCATTTTGGGCCCAACTCCTGCCTGTCACGCTTCCAACCTCGACACCTTTGCTATTTAGGCACTTTTCAAACAATATTATTTTTTCTGCTACTTTTCTGTGGTCATAACTTACTAATTTTGACAGTATCCCCAGTACAACTGTCTGAAACATAGCCCTAAACCTTTAGCGTCTGCCAGCGTGCACATTGAGCAATTATGTAGGACAGCTTTCATTTATTTTTGCATTATCACTAAAGTTAGAAACATATTGTCTTTCACTGACGCTGAAAAGCTAGTTCCTGCATTTATTACTTTTAAACTAAACTATTGTAATTAATTATTATTATTAGGTCACTCACTACAACTCCTTGAAAGCCTTCAGTTGATCCAGAATGCTACAGCAAGAGTACTCGCTGGGACTAAAAATCTTAGATTTACATCTTAGATGACCTTATTATCCTAGCAGAGCACTTTGCTTTCAATATGTCGTTTTCAAATGTAGACTGGGAGGCAGAGCCTTGAGCATTCAGGCCCCTCTTCTGTGGAACCAGCTGGATTTAGGAGACTAACGCTCTCTCCATCTTTAAGATTAGGCTTAAAGCTTTCCTGCTCTGATAAAGCTTTTGTTTTATCTCATTGCCCTCTTCTCTTTCTCCTAATCTCAACTGGCCTTTGAAGGTCACTGCCCCTTCCTGAGCCTGGTCTTTATCCTTGACTTCATTGTTGTTGTGAATTGGCGCTATATAAATAAAACTAAATTGAATTGAATAAGGCATGTTGCTGCTGATTTTCAGCCCAGTTCTTATGTAATTTGGCATACCTCAGATTTTTCTCTGTCTTTTCATTCTTTAAAAACAGCTTCTCAAAAACCAACCAATGTTCTCTCTACGCTGGCACTGGCAGAGAAGATTTGGCAAGTTTTTCATGTGTGGAACGGACTCTCACAAATGCATTTTCCGTATAAATGTGGCACTACTTAAGTGGAAATAAACAGGGTTTCAAACAGTAAAATTTGTATCACCAAGAAGTATTGTTACAAGAGAAAAATAATTTAAAAAAACACTAATTTCCTTGATTTTTATGTTCAAAGTCACCCTCTTTGAATTGGAGTCACCCTCCAATTCAAAGAAATGGAGGTGACTCCGAACTAATGGGCAGTATTGTTTCCTCGACACTTCTCTTTGCAGCAAAAAAGTCACCCTCCATTTCTTTGAATTTGCACTATGACAGGATTTATCTCCTACATCCTTTTATAAAATGCAGATGTTTGCACTCAAAATTCTGTTGCATAAGAGTAGTGAATCCCTCTTCTCACATCTCTAATTCCTCTTCTCCTGTGTACCTCCTGCCAAGGATGCCAGCAGAGGTGGCGAGGAACAGACACAAGGAGAGCGGAAAACATTTAAACAAGTGAGACATCCTCAGCACGGAGCCTCGTTTTAAAGCGATGTCAGTCCAACACAGCCGGGAGCACAACTGTGTCACAGCTGCATTTTATGTCAGATGTAACAGTGTTGATGACTCGCCTTACATATCGGGCTACTTTGAATTACATTTAAACACATGATTCAAAGTCACAAGATGTCCTACTTTTTTAATCAAACACACACACAGTGAAGGGCAGAAAGCTGCTGATCATCTCAACTGAAACAGCATATGAATGAAATCGATGAGTGTTTTTAAGAGTCCTGCTCCGCCTTGGTTGTGAGCCATGTCTACGTTATACTTGAAGGTAAAAATGTTCTGTAAAGGGTACACCTGTGCATCTTCAACCACAGCTCCTCTCCTTTGTCCTCTAAATGCATTAAAAGATTTGAGATGGCCTTCATTGTGATGCACCAAGATGAACTTCTGAGTCTCAGGCTAGAGGACAGAGAAGACGCGTAGCTGCAAATTAGAGCTGGGGAAGGGCTAAAGGGGCTCAGGGTGCTTTATATTTCAAGGTAAAGACCCTACAGTGATACAGAGAAAACTCCAATAATCAGACAAAACATTCTCAGCAAACACTTGGCGACTGTGGGAAGGAAAAACTCCCTTTTAACAGGAAGAAACATCCAACAAAACCAGGCTCAGGGAGGGCCGGCCACTGGCCGAAACAAAAGACACACTGTGGAAGAGAGCTGGTGATGAAAAATAACTAGCAAAACTACCATGTCCTGCTTATCTTAAGACATGCAAAAATATCAACAGTAATCATTTAATGATATTCTGTTGAAAGTGACAATGCCAATAACTTTCTGCAACTGCTGTTATTCATGATAACACCTTATGCAAATAAATAAAAGAAACTACTCATATCTGCCATTTATATTCATCAATATTAAATTAACATTAATTAACATTTAAAGCATAAAACCTGCTTATTGGAAACTAGTCTGGTCATTTAAAAAAACCTTGCAGATTGGCAGATTGTAATCTTATGAATCCTCCAATTCCTCTTTGATCTCTCTTTTAATCCCAGCTCAGAGTAAATGGGTTTGGTTTTGTTTAATGCAGTAACAGATAGGCATGTAATCTGCTCACATTTATACAGCACTTTTCTAGGATTACTGATCACTCAAAGTGTATTTAACTACAAGTCCCACTAAGTCCAAGTTCATACAGCACTTCATTCTATGCACTGTTAATGTTAAGGCACCCTCTGACTTCTGTGTGACCTCTCTTCCTTATCTGCACCATACATGATCACTTTTATGTCCTTTTAGTGTTAAACTCTTTGAAAATTCCTCCCACAATCCTTCAAAGACCAGCGAGTGTCTGTCTCTGTGGGAACCTGGGCAACTATAGAGGGAACATAGACTCAAACTCCTGCCTTGATCTCTGCGACTGCTGTCCCATAAAAAATACACATAGACAGGATATGTGCAGTTTCAGAATTGCCAAAAACAAACTATTTTCCCTTGATTTGACCCACGCTGTCCGTCTCAATACATACAGGTCAAATCTGTATGGGGTTTTTTTGTATTTTGACTCAATTTAGGAAAAATACCCATCAAATTTGCGGCTAAAATAATCAAATTTACTGTTGTCAAAAGTCAAAGCAGGTGAAATTTGACCTAAACTGTATGTTAGAGTTGAGAAATTGTATAGTTTACTGAGAGTTTATCAACCTTTATTTATATCCTCTGTTTCAGCAGTGTGTTAATATAACTATTTATTTAAAGGATTGCTATTATTCTGGTTGCACACTCACAATGGACTCTGTATTAAGTATCAGTTTAACTACTGCCAGCTTGAAGGCCTGCGGTTCATAGCTGATTATTAGAGACAGGTTGATCATTTAACATTGAAGCATTAATTAACCATAGGACTTCTTTGAGGAGTCTTGTAGGAATGGGGTGTAAAAGACACGTTGATGGTTTGGAGGAAGTAATTACTGAAGTTAACTCAGAAAGATCAATTGGAGAAAAAGAGTCTAAATGAATATCAATGGTGCTGAAGAAAGCTGTAGATAATGCTAAATCTGTGAGATGATTATGAGTAATTTTTTCTCTAATGGTTAAAATTTTATTTGTGAATAATTTCATGTCATTACATTAAATAAATGGTTGGCTCAATGTGATCCACACAGATATGTGGTCACAATTGTTAAGTGCCGTGATATATGGAGATTATTATGCATGTTTTATTTTGCTGGTTTACTGGCGTGATTTAAATCCACAACGTCATGTAAATTCCCTGTTGCCAGGAGAGTGTATAACACTTTGGACAGTAGAGGGCAGCAGCGTGCTTTGGAAACTGAGTCGGGTGCATAGTTGCCGTGAGCTTTCCATTCTGCTAAGATTAACCAGGCGAACGGCAGCGTGTCTCCTGTGTTCACTTTGTCTCCTGTTTTACAGGATCGTAATCTGGCTGCGCGCCCACCATACTGGGGCCTGTAACATCAACAGTGCTCTGACTTTTTGTCAGCCTGGCTACAGTGTTGAAAAGAGGGTTGTTCTTATTTTCTTATTCTTATTTTCTTCAACCAGTGATGATCAGTAAGATGTTCTAGCTTTACGGAGGGCTTTCTTATAAAGCAGCCAACTATTTCTCCAGGCTAAATGATGATCTTCTGAATTTGTGACACGCCATTTCTTCTCCAGCTTACGAGTCATCTGCTTTAGGCTACGTGTTTGACAATTATACGAGGGAGTCAATTACTTCTGATTTGAGGCCTTATTTTTCACAGGAGCTACAGTATCCAGAGTCATACAAAGTGAGGAGGCAAAATTATTAACAAGATAATCGACCTCTGTTGGAGTAGCAGCCAGGTAGCTGCTCTTCTCTGTGTTCCCATAAATATATTTTGAAATATATTTCAAAATATACAAAAATTGGCCAAAAAATATATGCGCTAAAATACATTTCAAAATATATAAATATATTTTGAAATGTATTTTAGCACATATATTTTTTGGCCAATTTTTGTATATTTTGAAATATATTTCAAAATATATTTCAAAATTAATTAAAAATCTTTCAAAAATATATTTTACCCTTCATATATTTCAGTCAAAGAAAACATTCACATGTAACAACTGAAAATCTTTATTTGATATCTAAAACAAACATAGCATATAAATCAAGCTAGGAACATACATTATACAACTTTATTCTCATAACATTCTTAAAAATTGTAAAATAATTAAAAAAAATAAAATTATATATATATATATATATACACATTTAACTATACAAAATGCAACTGCAACAAACACTTATAAGTAACGATACTGTGAATTTGATGTGAACTGCTATTAACACAATAAAGATGTGATCACTCAAAGATGTTTACTGATCAATAACAAGCAGAGGAATACACACACATATACATATATATAGATATATATACACTGAACAAAAATATAAACGCAACACTTTTGTTTTTGCTCCCATTTTTCACGAGCTGAACTTAAAGATCTGAAACATTTTCTACAAACACAAAGGACCCATTACTATCAAATACTGTTCACAAATCTGTCTAAATCTGTGTTAGTGAGAACTTCAGGTTTGCCGAGATAATCCGTCCCACCTCACAGGTGTGGCATGTCGAGGTGATGATTAGACAGCATGAACATTGCACAGGTGTGCCTTAGACTGCCCACAATAAAAGGCCACTCTGAAATATGCAGTTTGATCACACAGCACAATGCTACAGATGCCGCAAAACCAGTCAGTATCTGGTGTGGCCACCATTTGCCTCAGGCAAATGGTGTGCAATGGACATAGAGTTGATCAGACCTGAAGTTCTCACTAACACAGATTTAGACAGATTTGTGAACAGTATTTGATAGTAATGGGTCCTTTGTGTTTGTAGAAATTTTATTTTAAATTTCAAAAATATATTTTTTTGGAGCATCACAAATACAAAATATATTTACCATATATTTGAAATATATTTTGGCCAGGAAAAATGTATTTTTTTACCGTATGGTAATTGGTACAGGGCATTGAAGATGATAACAGTGGGTGGATGATATCCCTAAATTTAGTTACAGCGCTTTCAGAAAGACATCAACTGTGATGAAATCTACTCCCCATTGTTGTGTAATCAATTATTGTACATTTAAATGTTATCAGGAAATGATCAGACAGGAGAAGGTTTTCAGGAAACACTGTTAAATGTTCAGTTTCTATACCATATGTTAAAACAAGATCTTGAGTGTGATTAAAGTGGTGGGTGGGTTCCTTTACATTTTGAGAGAAGCCAATTGAGTCTAATAACAGATTAAATGCCATGTTGAGGCTGTCATTTGTAGCATCTACATGGATGTTAAAATCACCCACAGTAATTATTTTATCTGAGCTCAGAACTAAATTAGATAAAAACTCTGAGAAATCAGACAGAAACTCTGTGTAAGGCCCAGGTGGACAATAGATGATAACGAATAAGACTGTTTTTTGAGTTTTACAGCTGGGGTGGACAAGGCTAAGCATCAGGCTTTCAAATAATTTAAAGTCTGCCTGGGTCTTTGGTTGATTAATAAGGTTGTGTGGAAAATTGCTGCCACACCGGCCCCTCGGCCTGTGCTTCGAGGTTTCTGGTAGTTAGAATGACTCGGGGGTGTTGATTCATTTAAACTAACATAATCATCCTGCTGCAACCAGGTTTCTGTAAGGCAGAATCATTCAATTTGTTGATCAATTATTAAGTCATATACTAACAGAGACTTGGAAGAGAGAGACCTAATGTTAAATAACCCACATTTCACTGTTTTATTCTTTGGTGCTGTTGAGGATACCGTATTGTTCTTTCTTTGTGTTTTTTGCTGGTTTTTAGTTTGTTTTTTGTCTGTTTGTCAAATTGTCCTTCCATATGTTTCTGACAAGAGCAAAATATGCCACTGATTTTTCTTTCATTTTTTCTTTTTTTGTTTTTTAAATTGGTTACGGTTATTTAAAGAATGGCACCTGGTGTTTCCACAGCAAACTGTGGATATACTTCCTACCTCACACTGCATGAAATTTGCACAGCATTATTTTTGAAATCCCTCAAAACCTTTTGAAGATTTAATGTACATTTATCTACAATTTAATTTACAGATATATGCATTTGTCATGACTTTTCTAAAGGCTTAGCGAAGCAAACAATGTTTTAGCTGTAAAGCTCTAGCCATTGACAGTGTACGGCTGTAGTTACTGTAAAGCCATAATGAATGCAAGTCTGTCAGTAAAGCCACAAACTGTTATGAGTAGGCTGTGTGCAGACAGGAATCGTGGACCCAAAAGTGCAGACACTCGGAGGCACAAAGTAAACTTCAAAAAACAGCTTTAATGCTGAACTAAAAAGATACCAGAACTGAGACTTTAAACATAAACTCAGGCAAGCAGACAAAACACACAGCAAAATAAACAGTAGATCGCAACACAGACACAGAGAAACACAGGGCTTAAATACACAGAGGGAGCAATCAGGGAATGGGTAACAGGAGGGAAACACAGCTGGGGCAAATCAGGCTTAACGAGACAAGGGGAAGCAAAACCAGATACATTAACCTCAGACAAGGACCTTCAAAATAAAACAGGAAACATGACACAGACTGAACTAAAGACGCAGACTCGCACGCACTGCAACAAAGGGAACAGAGACGTGGGACCAGGGCAGACACAGACACTGACTGCACACGGGGATATAGCAACTAAGGATACACAGAGACGCGAACTAGACAAGGGGATACAGCTGACAGGGGAGACAGAGCAACTAGAGAAGACAGAGACATAAACTATAAGACAGAACTCAAAGAAAGCAAGACTAGAAATAATAAATAATATAATAAACTCAAAAACCCTGGGACAACGACCCAGGCATCCTAACACAAACAGTCAAAGCATATATGCAAAGGTTGACACATCATCCTGTTGGTATAGTTTGCAGAGACAGTTTGACATCATGTTTTAAGTATACTGTTAATTTTTTTTCCCATTAAAAGCAATTCTTGCTGTTGTGATTTGACACCATTGTTTCTATGGATAAATACATCATGCAAACATAAATCACTGTTGTTTTCTATCAGAAACTCAATATATGAAGGTTTTGTGCCTTTATAGATCCACTGTGATCTGCATATTATAATGTAGATGTAACATCACTAGACTCATGAAAAGACTGAAATATATTGCTGAAACAGAAAAATATCTCTTACAGCTCATAATCTTTTTATATAAATGGCAAATTTATAGTTAAAATCAACATTTTCAGAATACATTTGACTTTGTCTGGGAAATATCTGTCTAAAACAATGAATAAGGGAATGATACATACTCACTTACAGGGAGTGCAGAATTATTAGGCAAGTTGTATTTTTGAGGAATAATTCTATTATTGAACAACAACCATGTTCTCAATGAACCCAAAAAACTCATTAATATCAAAGCTGAATGTTTTTGGAAGTAGTTTTTAGTTTGTTTTTAGTTTTAGCTATTTTAGGGGGATATCTGTGTGTGCAGGTGACTATTACTGTGCATAATTATTAGGCAACTTAACAAAAGACAAATATATACCCATTTCAATTATTTATTTTTACCAGTGACACCAATATAACATCTCCACATTCACAAATATACATTTCTGACATTCAAAAACAAAACAAAAACAAATCAGCGACCAATATAGCCACCTTTCTTTGCAAGGACACTCAAAAGCCTGCCATCCATGGATTCTGTCAGTGTTTTGATCTGTTCACCATCAACATTGCGTGCAGCAGCAACCACAGCCTCCCAGACACTGTTCAGAGAGGTGTACTGTTTTCCCTCCTTGTAAATCTCACATTTGATGATGGACCACAGGTTCTCAATGGGGTTCAGATCAGGTGAACAAGGAGGCCATGTCATTAGTTTTTCTTCTTTTATACCCTTTCTTGCCAGCCACGCTGTGGAGTACTTGGACGCGTGTGATGGAGCATTGTCCTGCATGAAAATCATGTTTTTCTTGAAGGATGCAGACTTCTTCCTGTACCACTGCTTGAAGAAGGTGTCTTCCAGGAACTGGCAGTAGGACTGGGAGTTGAGCTTGACTCCATCCTCAACCCGAAAAGGCCCCACAAGCTCATCTTTGATGATACCAGCCCAAACCAGTACTCCACCTCCACCTTGCTGGCGTCTGAGTCGGACTGGAGCTCTCTGCCCTTTACCAATCCAACCACGGGCCCATCCATCTGGCCCATCAAGACTCACTCTCATTTCATCAGTCCATAAAACCTTAGAAAAACCAGTCTTGAGATATTTCTTGGCCCAGTCTTGACGTTTCAGCTTGTGTGTCTTGTTCAGTGGTGGTCGTCTTTCAACCTTTCTTACCTTGGCCATGTCTCTGAGTATTGCACACCTTGTGCTTTTGGGCACTCCAGTGATGTTGCAGCTCTGAAATATGGCCAAACTGGTGGCAAGTGGCATCTTGGCAGCTGCACGCTTGACTTTTCTCAGTTCATGGGCAGTTATTTTGCGCCTTGGTTTTTCCACACGCTTCTTGCGACCCTGTTGACTATTTTGAATGAAACGCTTGATTGTTCAATGATCACGCTTCAGAAGCTTTGCAATTTTGAGACTGCTGCATCCCTCTGCAAGCTATCTCACTATTTTTGACTTTTCTGAGCCTGTCAAGTCCTTCTTTTGACCCATTTTGCCAAAGGAAAGGACGTTGCCTAATAATTATGCACACCTGATATAGGGTGTTGATGTCATTAGACCACACCCCTTCTCATTACAGAGATGCACATCACCTAATATGCTTAATTGGTAGTAGGCTTTCGAGCCTATACAGCTTGGAGTAAGACAACATGCATGAAGAGGATGATGTGGACAAAATACTCATTTGCCTAATAATTCTGCACTCCCTGTATTTATTGCACAGGTTGGCTCGTTTATATTAATACTAATCTGTAATTTTGACAAGCCCAGTAACCGGTCTGTTCAGTGAAATTAATTAGACAGAGGCTTAAAACTGCTGCAGGAGCAGGTGTGGCAGCAGTCTCACCTTGAGTATGACATTAATATTTGTACAGGGAAGGAACCGTAATTTTACTCAGCTGCTGTAGAGAAGTATATTTTAGCTCAAACCTTTCTGTTTTTTTTTCTTTCATAAATTGAAATGAATATTTTGCACTTTGTATATTTTGCTATTAATATTAATAATATTAATATTAACTGTGGCAGGGGTGTGGTCTGCTGCAGTGGAGGCTCTAAGCAGTGGAGTGCTTAGAGCGGTGCCGAGGTGTGGCAAAGAGGGCAGGTATGAGAGCTTAATGTAATGATCTTCTTCTTCTCTGTGTATATATAGTGACGGCAGAGGCGGAGGAGGGGATGTGCTAGGCCAAAGCTCTTTGTAAAACTCTGCAGGAAAACCATCTGTACCTGGAGTTTTATTGTTTGGGAGATGCTGTCTTCATGAACTCAGACATTAAAAAACATGAATCCAGTGCCACTATTTTTTTGCCATTTAGTTTTGGTAGATTTATATTGTTGAGAAATTCTTTAATGGCAGCATCAGATGGATTAATATATAATGTGTATAAAGCTTCATAAAACTCTTTAACACATCTATTTATTTGTTGTGGATCATGAGTAATGTTCCAAGCTGAATTCTTTATTGAATAAAGAGTTGTTGTTTTCTTTGTATAGTTTTAACTAGTTAGCAAGGAATTTCCCAGATTTGTTGCCCTGTTCAAAGTTTTTCAAATGCAGCCTTTGCACATGAAATTGTGTTTTCTTAGTAATTATTTAATTTTACTCCAGTTTTAGTTTTCTCAGGTTGTTGATTATATGTATATGAGGGTAGCAAAGGCAGCTTCTAATGACTTACTTGCTATTTACTTATTTATTACTTTCTTATTATTTCTTATAAGAACAGTAAGATATTATCCTCCCCCCAGCATTTCATAATACAGATGGACAGCCAAAACACAGCCAAAGCAACCCAGAGGTTTATTAAAGGAAAAAAGTGGAATATTCTTGAATGGCCAATTCAGTCACCTGAAAACCAATTGAACATGCATTTCATTTATTGAAGACTACACTTCGAACAAATGTATAATATATCCCAAAGTAACATAATCCCTGCAAAACAATCCCATTCATTCCCACCCAGGTCACTGCCTGCACCCGCACACTGTATTTCCACACCTGACTTAAGAGAGTTTGCTGAAAAATTCTTATCCGGTTGTTCAGTGATGACGCGACGAATCCGACGAATCCTACTTCCGGGTCTAAACGCTCCTGTGTTCAATATGACACAATGCTGTGTTCCTGGTTGTTTTAACCAATCTGGCTCAAAACAACAGTCTAAACTGTCATTTTACCGGTTTCCTTGTGAAAAGAGAGAGAAGAGGAAGTGGCTGAAGTTGATAAGGTATGTTACAACTCGTAAGTGAATGAATAAATTTGTAAGATAAGAGCTAGTGGGCTCTTACTTTAGTTAGCTAATATAGCTAGTGATGAACAATTAAAACCCGCTACTAAAAGACAAACTGGCTTTTACGAGTAATTGTACTTATATAGACAATGGATTTTATTGTGTTTTTTTAATACAAAGACGTTGTTGCATTTTTGAAGTCATTTTTATTTCTCCAAGCAAAGATTGAGAGCTAAGGGTCACTTCGCTATATATATGAACCTTAGTTAGCTTTCGACGCTCAGAGGAATAAAAATTACGTCCAAAAAGCGATGTCTATGTAAGAAAATACATTACAATCCCCAGCCTATGTGCCAGTTAATTACCAAAATAAAGACCTAACCAACAAATAGCTAGCAAAGGTTGTCAGTACATATCTTTCTGGTAAGCTTAAAAGCAAATTAGTACAATGATGTGTAAGAAAAGCATCTGGACTTCTTTAAGTTTTAAGTTTCTTGAAGCTTCTCTCATCTGGATGAAAGAAGCTTCTCTCTATTATTTATCTCTATTTTTTTTTTCTATTAATCATAACTAATGGAGGGCTAGCGTATGATCTGAAATTTCTCTCTGCCTTTTTAAACACTTCCACAGACGTGAAAACTTCACCCCAAACTGCAACTCAAGAGTCTGCAGTTGGCACTTCCCTCAAGGAAAAGCTGCGGGGCCAACAAGATTTGCATGGAACGACGGGAAGTCTTTTCAGTTCCCAGATGACCACAACCCTGTTAGAAAAAAGAAGAAAAAAGAGCAGGTCCCAGCTATTGGTGAAAATCAGAGTGAAAGATCAGATGAGCTACATCCTTCCAACAATGCAGATACACAGACAGCTACTGCAAGTTCCACAAGTTCTTCCCAAAGTCTTCTGGTGCTAGAGATTCAGAATGACATGCTAAGAATAGAGAATGAAAAACTTAAAAAACAAGTAGAGAAGCAGAAGCAGACTTTCTCATTCAGTCAAATATCTGACAATCCTGAAAGGGTCCAGTACTATACTGGATTGCCCGATGCTGCTTCTGTCCTGTTTTTAGAAGCGCTTCTTTCCAGATTTGATCTTAAATATCATTCTGATTGGACTGTCCAAATGATGCCCCTAATTGACCAGTTATTTCTAACCCTGATCAAGCTCAAACTTAATTTTGGTCATGAAGACCTTTCAACAAGGTTTAACTGCAGCAGAGGCACAGTAACTAATATTTTTACAACAATTGTTAGTGCACTGTATGACATTTTGTATGTTGGCATGCTGGAAAACAACATTCCCTCGAGAGCCAAGAATCAAACATCGCTGCCAGATCCGTGACGTCTGACTGAACAACCGGATAGATTTTGAAAAGCATCAAGGAAGCGTCCCCACATGTTTTGAAATTTCCCAGTGGAGTTCTGAAGTGAGTGTCTTATCTTTTCCAGTTTTAGACAGGCCATGAGGTCATATAACCACTGTTTGTGAGTGGGAGGGGCAGCGTCCCGCCACCTCAGTAGGATTGCTCTCCTGGCCAACAGGGAACAGAATGATAATGCCTGTTTTTTAGAGGCCGGTAGAAGCACCTCATTCCCACTGATGCCAAACAGAGCAAGAAGGGGGCCGGGGGCCAGCGTCACACTGAGAATCCTGGACAGGGTACGAAAAACCTCTGACCAGAACTGAGTGAGATTGGGACAAGACCAGTACATGTGGACCAGTGAGGCTTCAGCAGTTTTGCATCTGTCACAATATGGAGTGATTTCAGGGTAGATACGGGATAATCTGGATTTTGAGAAATGGGCTCTATGCACCACTTTGAACTGGATTAAACAATGACAGGCACATAGTGATGTTGTGTTGACATGTTTGAGTATAGAGGCCCATGTTTTGTCAGAGATTGCCATGTTTAAGTCTTCTTCCCACAGTATCTTGAGCTTGGATGAAGAGGTATGTGTCAAATTTAACATTTTATTGTAAAGTAAGGAAATCAGCCCTCTATTGGTTGGATTGAGTTGTAGGATAGTTTCTAGTAGTGTAGGCTCTGGTGGAGGGCTTGAGCCTGAAGTCTGGGAATAAATAAAGTGCCTGACTTGCAAATATCTGAAAAAGTGTGATGGTGGAAGAATATATTTATTAGCAAGTTGTTCAAATGATGCTAGTTTGTTGGCTATGAATAGGTCCTTAAAGCAAGTTATTCCACTTCTGTGCCACTCCGCAAACCCACCATGCTGGGTAGAAGGTTTAAAGAGATGGTTAGATGCAATGGGGCTGAGAAGGGAGAAGTCACAAAGTTTAAAATATTTCCTAAACTGGCCCCATATTTTTAATGAGTGCACCACTATAGGGTTGGGAATGAAGTTGAATCAAGAGGATGAGAGTGGAGAACAAAGTGCAGCTGGTAAGGATATACTGTTGTCACTATGCAATTCCATAGTGACCCAGTCAGGACAACCACTCCGATTATGGTAAAAATACCAAAACACCAAACATCGTATGTTAGCAGCCCAATAATAAAAACAAAAGTTGGGAAGTGCAAACCCACCCTCAATTTTAGATTTTTGAAGATGCATCTTATTAAGCCTTGGGCGTTTACCCTGCCATAGATAAGATGAGATGACAGAGTCCAGCTTATTGAAAAAAGTGTTGGGAATGAAAATGGGTATGGCCTGGAAAAGGTATAAAAATTTGGGTAGAATGATCATTTTAATTGAATTGATACGTCCTACCAGAGAGTGGTGTCCAGTGGGTAAGGGACCGCTTCACTTGGTTCAGCAATGCACTCACATTTTCTGTGAAAAGGTTTTTATGTTTTTTTGTCACTGTGATTCCCAAATATGTAATTTTTGTCCTTTCAACTCTGAAGGGCAAGCAGGTGAAGTCTAACATACTTGCTTTGCTACTTAGCGGGAAGAGCTCACTTTTATTAAGGTTCAGTTTATACCCTGAAATCTGACCAAATTGACTAAGTAGATTCAATACAGATGGTAGTGAGGCTAAGGGCTTAGAAATAAAGAGCAGGAGATCATCTGCATAGAGCGAGACCTTATGTTCTGTATTGTTTCTCCAAATGCCGTGTACCTCTTTGCAACTGCGGAATGCAATGGCAAGGGGTTCTATGGCCAGATCAAAAAGCAGGGGGGTGAGAGGACATCCCTGGCGTGTGCCTCTGTGAAGTTTGAAAGGTTTTGACAATTGGAGGTTAGTTCGTATTGTAGCAGATGGTTGAGAATAGAGTAATTTAATCCATGAAGTAAATTTTGCTCCAAAGCCAAATCTATCAAGGACTGCAAAGAGATAATCGAACTCAACTCGATCAAAGGCCTTTTCAGCGTCAAGCGAGACTACACATTCATCAGAGTCTGTAGAGCTGGAGTAGACTATGTTAAATAGCTTCCTTATGTTAAAATATGAATGACGACCTTTAATGAAGCCTGTCTGGTCTTTCGAAATAATTTTTGGAAGAACTATTTCTAGTCTACGGCCCTGCTCTCTGGTCTTCCTAAAAAGAATATTTCAACTTTACAACGTTTACAAAACTCAGCAGCTCGTGTGCTGACAAAGACCAGAGGGCGGGCCCACATTACACCGGTTTTAGAATCGCTGCATTGGCTCCTGTCGAGGTGAAATATTATTTTACATTCATAATCTATGTTACTATTCATAATCCTTATTATTACTGTTGCATCATTTATGATTTATCATTGTTATCATTTCATTGACACATTTATTGAAACTGGTGATGTTATATTAAAGTCTGTATTTCAGGTGTTAGTATAAGCACATAATCTTTCATTGCAGGTGCAACTGTAATCATGTTATACACATATTGCATAATTAAAGGGTTGAAGCTCGGTTAAGTTAATTAATGGTTTGAAGCTACGGGCAGTGCGATGTCTGGCCGATCAATGGAGCAAAGTTCAAGCTGGAAGGATTGCTTATATATATACAATTTAACATACATTTTCTATGAGTGTTTAAGAAAGGAAATAAAGGCCGTGTGCCCTGTGTTATGGATGTTTGCCTGGTAACAGATGACGTAGAGGGAGGTCATGCACTTAGATTAACGACACAGACACATAGCCTGTCTGGGTAAACTGATTGCAAGTGTTGTCTAAAGTCTAGACAAGTGTAATAACAGGATGCATCTGGGAGGCGGTGGAGGAACTGAAAAAGGAACTGTTCTGTTTTAGTGACGCGAGTTACTGGTCATCATAAGTATAAATATTACACCCACCTATTGTCAGGCGGGAGATGGAGCCTGATGTTTTGCAGAGCCCATTTTCACCACATATATGTGTTTTAATAAAATAATTTGTGTTGACCCACTATGGACTTTCAGTCGTATGTCCCTTCCTCAAAATTCGAACCATGACACTCCCCGTGTGTTTCAGGATCGATTTTAAAGTTCTTTTATTGGTTTTTAAATGTCTTAATGGTCTTGGGCCTTCTTATCTCTCAGATCTGCTTTTACCATATGAACTCTCGCGGACCCTGAGGTCCTCTGGTACTGGCCTTTTGATTGTCCCTAAAGTCAGGACACATACTCACGGAGAGGCAGCTTTTCAATGGTATGGTCCTCATCTGTGGAACAGCCTGCCGGAGGACCTCAGGGCCGCAGAGAATGTACATGTTTTTAAGAACAGGCTCAAGACCCACCTTTTTAATTTAGCTTTTATTTAACGTTTATTTATTTTATGCTTATTTATTCTATCCTGTTATTCTCTTCAAACTCTTCAAACTTAACATATTTAGAGTGTTATTCCTCCTGTCTATGAAAGCAATAACCTAGGTATTGAAGCAGTCGAACCACTGCTCCGGTGGCCATAGCATAGTAAGCTGAAACCCCTTATAATACTGTTAAGTTTTGAAACTGTATCAGCCACCAAGTCCAAATGTAATTGCTGGAGTGTTTCAAAGCAGAGTCCAAGTATGTAAACAAACAACCAAACACAAAAAAGATGATGTAGTTCAATAAGTACTACTGGTATAACTGAATTATTGAATAAGAACAGACAGAAGGCTACGAGTAGATAACAAAACTCCCCGTCTCCGTGCAACAGGTATTATGTCATTAGCCAACGGGTAGAAGTCAATGAGGTTGTCTCCTTATTTATCAAAAAAAAAAAAAAAAAAGATTATTGAGTTAAATTAAAGTAATAATCAGCATTTCAGTACTATAGCATTCAGACTATATCGCTACACTCGGAGGGGAAAAGCAACGTCTTACGTGGATCCCGACTGCGCCTCTATACCTATATGGAATGTTTGGTACCTGCATTTGGTGCCATTGTTTTATTAGTAATAATTCTTCATGGGGCTTCCGGAGCCTTTGGGAGCCTCTCAATGTAGTGTTGAGCCTGGTCCATCCACGGAGCTGAAAAACTTTCTGGTGCCGCTGGCCTGCGTTATGCGAAGCTGTGCTGGGAAGAGGAGAGCCGGCCTCAGGCCTCGCCCATAGAGCTCTGACATAATGTCCTTCTACTGCGCCCGCTGATTGAGGACCTCGGGACTGTAGTCCTCCACAATTTGGATAGGCACGCCTCGGTAGTCGAATTTCCCTCTCCTCCTAGCTTCTCGGATGATGAGGTCCTTGATCTGGTATCGGTGCAGGCGGATGATCACCAGGCGAGGTGGGCGTCCCATGGGCGGCTTCGCTGCGAGGGAGCGGTGCGCTCTATCGAGCTCCGGTGGAGACTGAAGCATTTCTTTGCCCAATAACTCACAGAGAAGGTTGGAAAAGAAGTGAGTGGGGCACCCACTTTCAGTGTCTTCAGGCAGTCCAAGGATGCGGATGTTCTGACGCCTGCTACGGCTCTCCAGGTCAGTGACTTTGTTCTTTAGCTGGTTGTTGTCTTCGCGAAGAGCGGCACACGTGTTTTCAAGGTCAGCGACACGTTGGCTCAGGTCTTCAGTTGCAAGCTCCAAGAATGAAACTCTCTCGGCCTGTTCCTCTTGGGCTTGTCCTACCTGGTCCAGTTTTGAATCGAGGGCGTTAATTGAGGTCTTAAATTCAGATGCCAACTCATCTCGGTGCTGCTGGAGCAGCGTGGTGATAGCCTCCAGTGTTAAGCTAGCTTCCTCCTTTTTGTTCGCTTTTGCACTCTTAGAAGCCATTGGAAAGGGTTAAAAGTGTTCAAAACCCTAGAAAAGTAGTTACAAGTGTAAGCGACTTAAAGGTGGCAGTTGAAGGGGTGAAACTGGTCAAAGTGGAGTTAAGTTCACCGGAGCAGTTCGTTCCTGCGTCTACTCTGGTCGCATGCTGACCGGAAGTCCTCCACTCCATGTACTTTAAATCTCACTGCACATCTGTCATTCATCTTTGCAGATGCCTTCGCACAACCTACCTCCTCCCCATCTCTGCCTCTCATTACTCAGACTTCAGGCTCCATTCAAGCCTCGATCTTCATCTCCATCATCAATGTCTAATCTCTGGGGGTCCTGCCCTAATCCCTATCCCTGCTGGGATTCCGTTCTGCTGTGATGGGCCAACTGGGTCTAATCACCAAATACCTCAAATTGTATTCTGTACATCAACAAATCACGTTCAATTCCAGACCGCAGCTCTTTACCAGCTCTTTCTGTTTAAAATGTCCAGATCTGAGCACAATTGAGCCCTTCCCTGGTCCAGTTGCTTCCCTCCCAGACAATGGGTACGATAAAAGATGGTGGTCTTTATCGTGTCCTCTAAGAGTTTCAGGTGAACCTGAATAAACTGTCTCACCATTGTTTCTGAGTCCAATTCTGCCTTCTCTGGGATACCTGTCAATGCTGCAGGCCTGGAGCTCGATAACAGTTTCTTTGAGGTTTTAAAATTTTATTGTGAGAGTTGGGTCATTCCCTTTATGAGTGATGTCACTAACTGTAGGTCATGAGTTTTTGTCAGCAAGTGTTTTCACCTGCTGCGAACTGTACTCCATAGACTCTCGCAGAGTTTGAAACTCTATGTGAAGGAATTCCATTTAACAGGTTTGCAGAGCAAAACACAAACTGTTTGTGTGCAGTAAGTCACAGAGAGTGTCTACTACTGTAGCCAAAGGTACAGCTGCTGTAGGGAGAAAAGAACAAAAGATAACTTCACTCACAGATGGAGAAAGTTGTAGGAAAGATAGGGCAAGACAGGAAGAAGAGAGGTTAGATTTAAAGGTAAGATGCTCATGGTCAGAGTTAGGTTACATCAAGTGGAGCAGAGATAAATTTGAATTTAAACTGATGGTACTTAGAATCATTCATTGAATTCCACCATCATACCAACTTTATACCAACTAGCATAAAGATAGTATAAACTTTCCCCTATAAAGTCAGTGTAGGAGATGGAAATCAGCCAAAGCCAAACAGTTTGTGGAATATTGGGTTAGATTTTGTTGAATTGAGTTGTATAAATCCACAAAGATCACTAAATCAGAGCAGCAGTAGCACAGGTCAGACTTGTTATTCTTTCATTACAACTAAACTTAGGGTTCCCCCACCTCCTGATTGTACTTATTTCTGTTTAGATGTGGATGAAAGATAAAACTGGGGCCATGTGTGGCCATCAGTATGATTGGGAAAAATCAAGAAAACAAGTGACATTCAGAATAATCATAACATTATTCAAAACAAATATATTGTCATAGCTTTTATATTCCCCATGCTTGTCATCAATGGGACAGTTCCAAAGCACAAAAAAAACCCCATCATAATGTCTGTTGAAAACTTTATCACAGTCACAGTTGTTATCTTTTGGCATTTTTGGTGTAATTGTTGTTGTAGTTTTACAATGCTGTCATTGAATCACTGTTGTAATATAAAACTGACAATATATATGCATAACAAAAATCCCCAAATAACTAGTTATGGATATATGGATATATATTTCTGTTCATATTATTGCACACTATTACATTTATTCAAGACATTTGCATGATAAGTTTAACAAAAGATAAATATATTTGTTAAATATAAGTAAATATTAAATGTATATTACACTTTATAACTCACTTGGAAAAAGGTAATTGTGTGTTAAATAGTTATCCATCCTCAGGTTTACCCAGACCCCTTTTCTTACATCTGAAACAAATTAAATTTAAATCCCAACTAAACAAGAAGAACAGAAGTAAACATTGACAATAAAAAAAAAAAATCCTTTCATAGTTTTAGTGGTTTTCATAGGGTTCCATCTGTGATTTTCCTGTTTAATAATAGATGATGAAGACAAAGAGTCCCAGTACAAGAGGGATTACATTAATTCTGACAGAAGATGCGTTACTTGTTGTTGTCGTGGATTTTTTAGTTGTTGAAGAAATTGTAGTGGTTATTGCAGAAGTGGTTGTTGTCACAAATGTTGTTTTGGTTGTTGACGCAGTGCTTGGATTTGGAGTAGCTGTTGTTGTTGTTGATGATGCTATTGAAACAGGTATTGTGGTCTGAGCAACAGCTGATGTTAGAGGTGATTTTATGGTTGGTGAGGCTGTTGATGTTGTTGGAGCATCTGGGCTTGTTGTTGGGACAGCTGTGGTTGTGGTTGAAGCAGCTGTTGTCATTGTTGGTGCAGCAGTTGTTGTGGTTGCAGATGCGGTGGCTGTGGTCACAGCAGATACTGCTGTTGTTGGAGCAGCTGTTGTCGATGGTGGAGCAGGAGTTGTTGTGGTTGGTGCCACAGTGGTTGTGGTTGGAGCAGCAGTTGTTGTGGTTGGTGCAGCTGTTGTTGTGGTTGGTGCAGTGTTTGCTGTGGTTGGAGCAGCAGTTGTTGTGGTTGGTGAAGCTGCTGTCGTTGTTGGAGCAGCTGTTGTTGTGGATGGTGCCACAGTGGTTGTGGTTGGTGCTGCTGTTGTTGTGGTTGGAGCAGTTGTTGTTTTGGTTGGTGCTGAAGTGGTTGTGGTTGGAGCAGCTGTTGTCGTGGTTGGAGCAGCTGTTGTTGTTTTTGGAGCAGCTGTGGTTGTTGTTGGTACCACCGTTGCTGTTGTTGGAACAGCTGTGGTTGGAGCAGCTGTGGTTGTGGCAGGAACAGCTTTGGTCGTAGTTGAAGCAGCAGTTGTTGTTGTTGGTGCCACCATTGTTATGGTTCGATCAGCTGTGGTTGTGGTTGGAGCAGCTGTTGTCGTGGTTGGAGCAGCAGATGTGGTTGTTAGTGCCACAGTGGTTGTGGTTGGAGCAGCTGTGGTTGTGGTTGGAGCAGCTGTTGTTGTGGTTGGAGCAGCAGTTGTGGTTGTTGTTGCCACTGTTGTTGTGGTTGGAGCAGCTGTGGTTGTGGTTGGAGCAGTTGTTGTTGTTGGTTGCAAAGCTGTTGTTGTGGTTGGAGCAGATGTTGTTGTGGTTGGAGCAGCTCTTGTTGTGGTTGGAGAAGCTGTTGTTGTTGGTTGCACAGCTGTTGTTGTGGTTGGAGCAGCTGTGGTTGTGGTTGGAGCAGCAGTTGTGGTTGTTGTTGCCACCGTTGTTGTGGTTGGAGCAGCTGTGGTTGTGGGAGCAGCAGTTGTTGTTGTTGGTGGCACAGCTGTTGTTGCGGTTGGAGCAGCTGTTGTCATGGTTGGAGCAGCTGTTGTCGTGGTTGGAGCAGCAGTTGTGGTTGTTGATGCCACCGTTGTTGTGGTTGGAGCAGCTGTCGTTGTAGTTGGAGCAGCTGTGGTTGTGGTTGGTGCACCTGGTGTTGTTGTTGGAGCAGCAGTTGTTGTGGTTAGAGCAGCAGTTGTGGTTGTTGGTTCCACTGTTGTTATGGTTGGAGCAGTTGTTGCTTTGGTTTGTGGTGCAGTGGTTGTGGTTGGAGCAGTTGTTGTTGTTGGTTGCACAGCTGTTGTTGTGGTTGGAGCAGCTGTTGTTGTGGTTGGAGCAGCTGTTGTCGTGGTTGGAGCAGCTGTTGTCGTGGTTGGAGCAGCAGTTGTGGTTGTTAATGCCACACTGGTTGTTGTGGTTGGAGCAGCTGTTGTTGTTGGTTGCACAGCTGTTGTTGTGGTTGGAGCAGCTGTTTTTGTGGTTGGAGCAGATGTTGTTGTGGTTGGAGCAGATGTTGTTGTGGTTGGAGCAGCTGTGGTTGTGGTTGGAGCAGCTGTTGTCGTGGTTGGTTCACCTGTTTTCGTTGTTGGAGTAGCAGTTGTGGTTGGAGGAGCTGTTGTCGTTGTTGGAGCAGCAGTTGTGGTTGTTGGTGCAACCGTTGTAGTGGTTGGAGCAGTTGTTGTTTTGGTTGGTGCTGCAGTGGTTGTGGTTGGAGCAGCTGTGGTTGTGGTTGGAGCAGCTGTTGTCGTGGTTGGAGCAGCAGTTGTAGTTGTTGTTGCCACCGTTGTTGTGGTTGGAGCAGCTGTAATTGTGGTTGGAGCAGTTGTTTTTGTTGGTTGCACAGCTGTTGTTATGGTTGGAGCAGCTGTTGTTGTGGTTGGAGCAGATGTTGTCGTGGTTGGAGCAGCTGTTGTCGTGGTTGGAGCATCTGTCGTTGTGGTTGGAGCAGCAGTTGTGGTTGTTGATGCCACACTGGTTGTTGTGGTTGGAGCAGCTGTTGTTGTTGGTTGCACAGCTGTTGTTATGGTTGGAGCAGCTGTTGTTGTGGTTGGAGCAGCTCTTGTTGTGGTTGGAGAAGCTGTTGTTGTTGGTTGCACAGCTGTTGTTGTGGTTGGAGCAGCTGTGGTTGTGGTTGGAGCAGCAGTTGTGGTTGTTGTTGCCACCGTTGTTGTGGTTGGAGCAGCTGTGGTTGTGGGAGCAGCAGTTGTTGTTGTTGGTGGCACAGCTGTTGTTGCGGTTGGAGCAGCTGTTGTCGTGGTTGGAGCAGCTGTTGTCGTGGTTGGAGCAGCAGTTGTGGTTGTTGATGCCACCGTTGTTGTGGTTGGACCAGCTGTGGTTGGACCAGCTGTGGTTGTGGTTGGAGCAGCTGTTGTCGTTGTTGGAGCAGCAGTTGTGGTTGTTGATGCGACCGTTGTTGTGGTTGGAGCAGCTGTCGTTGTGGTTGGAGCAGCTGTGGTTGTGGTTGGTGCACCTGTTGTCGTTCTTGGAGTAGCAGTTGTTGTGGTTGGAGCAGCTGTGGTTGTTGTTGGAGCAGATGTTGTCGTTGTTGGAGCAGCAGATGTGGTTGTTGGTGCCACCGTTGTTGTGGTTGGAGCAGCTGTTGTTGTGGTTGGAGGAGTTGTTGTTGTTGGTTGCACAGCTGTTGTTGTGGTTGGAGCAGCTGTTGTTGTGGTTGGAGCAGCTGTGGTTGTGGTTGGAGCAGCTGTTGTTGTGGTTGGAGCAGATGTTATTGTGGTTGGAGCAGCTGTTGTCGTGGTTGGAGCAGCTGTTGTCGTGGATGGGGCAGCAGTTGTGGTTGTTGATGCCACCGTTGTTGTGGTTGGAGCAGCTGTCGTTGTGGTTGGAGCAGCTGTGGTTGTGGTTGGTGCACCTGTTGTCGTTGTTGGAGTAGCAGTTGTTGTGGTTGGAGCAGCCGTTGTCGTGGTTGGAGCAGCTGTTGTCGTGGTTGGAGCAGCAGTTGTGGTTGTTGATGCCACTGTTGTTGTGGTTGGAGCAGCTGTGGTTGTGGTTGGAGCAGCTGTTGTCGTTGTTGGAGCAGCAGTTGTAGTTGTTGGTGCCACCGTTTTTGTTGTCGGAGCAGCTGTCGTTGTGGTTGGAGCAGCTGTTGTTGGTGGTGGTGCAGCTGTTGTTGTGGTTGGAGCAGCTGTTGTTGGTGGTGGTGCAGCTGTTGTTGTGGTTGGAGCAGCTGTTGTTGTTGGTTGCACAGCTGTTGTCGTTGTTGCAGCAGCTGTTGTTGTGGTTGGAGCAGATGTTGTTGTGGTTGGAGCAGCTGTTGTCGTGGTTGGAGCAGCTGTTGTCGTGGTTGGAGCAGCAGTTGTGGTTGTTAATGCCACACTGGTTGTTGTGGTTGGAGCAGCTGTTGTTGTTGGTTGCACAGCTGTTGTTGTGGTTGGAGCAGCTGTTTTTGTGGTTGGAGCAGATGTTGTTGTGGTTGGAGCAGATGTTGTTGTGGTTGGAGCAGCTGTGGTTGTGGTTGGAGCAGCTGTTGTCGTGGTTGGTTCACCTGTTTTCGTTGTTGGAGTAGCAGTTGTGGTTGGAGGAGCTGTTGTCGTTGTTGGAGCAGCAGTTGTGGTTGTTGGTGCAACCGTTGTAGTGGTTGGAGCAGTTGTTGTTTTGGTTGGTGCTGCAGTGGTTGTGGTTGGAGCAGCTGTGGTTGTGGTTGGAGCAGCTGTTGTCGTGGTTGGAGCAGCAGTTGTAGTTGTTGTTGCCACCGTTGTTGTGGTTGGAGCAGCTGTAATTGTGGTTGGAGCAGTTGTTTTTGTTGGTTGCACAGCTGTTGTTATGGTTGGAGCAGCTGTTGTTGTGGTTGGAGCAGATGTTGTCGTGGTTGGAGCAGCTGTTGTCGTGGTTGGAGCATCTGTCGTTGTGGTTGGAGCAGCAGTTGTGGTTGTTGATGCCACACTGGTTGTTGTGGTTGGAGCAGCTGTTGTTGTTGGTTGCACAGCTGTTGTTATGGTTGGAGCAGCTGTTGTTGTGGTTGGAGCAGCTCTTGTTGTGGTTGGAGAAGCTGTTGTTGTTGGTTGCACAGCTGTTGTTGTGGTTGGAGCAGCTGTGGTTGTGGTTGGAGCAGCAGTTGTGGTTGTTGTTGCCACCGTTGTTGTGGTTGGAGCAGCTGTGGTTGTGGGAGCAGCAGTTGTTGTTGTTGGTGGCACAGCTGTTGTTGCGGTTGGAGCAGCTGTTGTCGTGGTTGGAGCAGCTGTTGTCGTGGTTGGAGCAGCAGTTGTGGTTGTTGATGCCACCGTTGTTGTGGTTGGACCAGCTGTGGTTGGACCAGCTGTGCTTGTGGTTGGAGCAGCTGTTGTCGTTGTTGGAGCAGCAGTTGTGGTTGTTGATGCGACCGTTGTTGTGGTTGGAGCAGCTGTCGTTGTGGTTGGAGCAGCTGTGGTTGTGGTTGGTGCACCTGTTGTCGTTCTTGGAGTAGCAGTTGTTGTGGTTGGAGCAGCTGTGGTTGTTGTTGGAGCAGATGTTGTCGTTGTTGGAGCAGCAGATGTGGTTGTTGGTGCCACCGTTGTTGTGGTTGGAGCAGCTGTTGTTGTGGTTGGAGGAGTTGTTGTTGTTGGTTGCACAGCTGTTGTTGTGGTTGGAGCAGCTGTTGTTGTGGTTGGAGCAGCTGTGGTTGTGGATGGTGCCACAGTGGTTGTGGTTGGTGCTGCTGTTGTTGTGGTTGGAGCAGTTGTTGTTTTGGTTGGTGCTGAAGTGGTTGTGGTTGGAGCAGCTGTTGTCGTGGTTGGAGCAGCTGTTGTTGTTTTTGGAGCAGCTGTGGTTGTTGTTGGTACCACCGTTGCTGTTGTTGGAACAGCTGTGGTTGGAGCAGCTGTGGTTGTGGCAGGAACAGCTTTGGTCGTAGTTGAAGCAGCAGTTGTTGTTGTTGGTGCCACCATTGTTATGGTTCGATCAGCTGTGGTTGTGGTTGGAGCAGCTGTTGTCGTGGTTGGAGCAGCAGATGTGGTTGTTAGTGCCACAGTGGTTGTGGTTGGAGCAGCTGTGGTTGTGGTTGGAGCAGCTGTTGTTGTGGTTGGAGCAGCAGTTGTGGTTGTTGTTGCCACTGTTGTTGTGGTTGGAGCAGCTGTGGTTGTGGTTGGAGCAGTTGTTGTTGTTGGTTGCAAAGCTGTTGTTGTGGTTGGAGCAGATGTTGTTGTGGTTGGAGCAGCTCTTGTTGTGGTTGGAGAAGCTGTTGTTGTTGGTTGCACAGCTGTTGTTGTGGTTGGAGCAGCTGTGGTTGTGGTTGGAGCAGCAGTTGTGGTTGTTGTTGCCACCGTTGTTGTGGTTGGAGCAGCTGTGGTTGTGGGAGCAGCAGTTGTTGTTGTTGGTGGCACAGCTGTTGTTGCGGTTGGAGCAGCTGTTGTCATGGTTGGAGCAGCTGTTGTCGTGGTTGGAGCAGCAGTTGTGGTTGTTGATGCCACCGTTGTTGTGGTTGGAGCAGCTGTCGTTGTAGTTGGAGCAGCTGTGGTTGTGGTTGGTGCACCTGGTGTTGTTGTTGGAGCAGCAGTTGTTGTGGTTAGAGCAGCAGTTGTGGTTGTTGGTTCCACTGTTGTTATGGTTGGAGCAGTTGTTGCTTTGGTTTGTGGTGCAGTGGTTGTGGTTGGAGCAGTTGTTGTTGTTGGTTGCACAGCTGTTGTTGTGGTTGGAGCAGCTGTTGTTGTGGTTGGAGCAGCTGTTGTCGTGGTTGGAGCAGCTGTTGTCGTGGTTGGAGCAGCAGTTGTGGTTGTTAATGCCACACTGGTTGTTGTGGTTGGAGCAGCTGTTGTTGTTGGTTGCACAGCTGTTGTTGTGGTTGGAGCAGCTGTTTTTGTGGTTGGAGCAGATGTTGTTGTGGTTGGAGCAGATGTTGTTGTGGTTGGAGCAGCTGTGGTTGTGGTTGGAGCAGCTGTTGTCGTGGTTGGTTCACCTGTTTTCGTTGTTGGAGTAGCAGTTGTGGTTGGAGGAGCTGTTGTCGTTGTTGGAGCAGCAGTTGTGGTTGTTGGTGCAACCGTTGTAGTGGTTGGAGCAGTTGTTGTTTTGGTTGGTGCTGCAGTGGTTGTGGTTGGAGCAGCTGTGGTTGTGGTTGGAGCAGCTGTTGTCGTGGTTGGAGCAGCAGTTGTAGTTGTTGTTGCCACCGTTGTTGTGGTTGGAGCAGCTGTAATTGTGGTTGGAGCAGTTGTTTTTGTTGGTTGCACAGCTGTTGTTATGGTTGGAGCAGCTGTTGTTGTGGTTGGAGCAGATGTTGTCGTGGTTGGAGCAGCTGTTGTCGTGGTTGGAGCATCTGTCGTTGTGGTTGGAGCAGCAGTTGTGGTTGTTGATGCCACACTGGTTGTTGTGGTTGGAGCAGCTGTTGTTGTTGGTTGCACAGCTGTTGTTATGGTTGGAGCAGCTGTTGTTGTGGTTGGAGCAGCTCTTGTTGTGGTTGGAGAAGCTGTTGTTGTTGGTTGCACAGCTGTTGTTGTGGTTGGAGCAGCTGTGGTTGTGGTTGGAGCAGCAGTTGTGGTTGTTGTTGCCACCGTTGTTGTGGTTGGAGCAGCTGTGGTTGTGGGAGCAGCAGTTGTTGTTGTTGGTGGCACAGCTGTTGTTGCGGTTGGAGCAGCTGTTGTCGTGGTTGGAGCAGCTGTTGTCGTGGTTGGAGCAGCAGTTGTGGTTGTTGATGCCACCGTTGTTGTGGTTGGACCAGCTGTGGTTGGACCAGCTGTGGTTGTGGTTGGAGCAGCTGTTGTCGTTGTTGGAGCAGCAGTTGTGGTTGTTGATGCGACCGTTGTTGTGGTTGGAGCAGCTGTCGTTGTGGTTGGAGCAGCTGTGGTTGTGGTTGGTGCACCTGTTGTCGTTCTTGGAGTAGCAGTTGTTGTGGTTGGAGCAGCTGTGGTTGTTGTTGGAGCAGATGTTGTCGTTGTTGGAGCAGCAGATGTGGTTGTTGGTGCCACCGTTGTTGTGGTTGGAGCAGCTGTTGTTGTGGTTGGAGGAGTTGTTGTTGTTGGTTGCACAGCTGTTGTTGTGGTTGGAGCAGCTGTTGTTGTGGTTGGAGCAGCTGTGGTTGTGGTTGGAGCAGCTGTTGTTGTGGTTGGAGCAGATGTTATTGTGGTTGGAGCAGCTGTTGTCGTGGTTGGAGCAGCTGTTGTCGTGGATGGGGCAGCAGTTGTGGTTGTTGATGCCACCGTTGTTGTGGTTGGAGCAGCTGTCGTTGTGGTTGGAGCAGCTGTGGTTGTGGTTGGTGCACCTGTTGTCGTTGTTGGAGTAGCAGTTGTTGTGGTTGGAGCAGCCGTTGTCGTGGTTGGAGCAGCTGTTGTCGTGGTTGGAGCAGCAGTTGTGGTTGTTGATGCCACTGTTGTTGTGGTTGGAGCAGCTGTGGTTGTGGTTGGAGCAGCTGTTGTCGTTGTTGGAGCAGCAGTTGTAGTTGTTGGTGCCACCGTTTTTGTTGTCGGAGCAGCTGTCGTTGTGGTTGGAGCAGCTGTTGTTGGTGGTGGTGCAGCTGTTGTTGTGGTTGGAGCAGCTGTTGTTGGTGGTGGTGCAGCTGTTGTTGTGGTTGGAGCAGCTGTTGTTGTTGGTTGCACAGCTGTTGTCGTTGTTGCAGCAGCTGTTGTTGTGGTTGGAGCAGATGTTGTTGTGGTTGGAGCAGCTGTTGTCGTGGTTGGAGCAGCTGTTGTCGTGGTTGGAGCAGCAGTTGTGGTTGTTAATGCCACACTGGTTGTTGTGGTTGGAGCAGCTGTTGTTGTTGGTTGCACAGCTGTTGTTGTGGTTGGAGCAGCTGTTTTTGTGGTTGGAGCAGATGTTGTTGTGGTTGGAGCAGATGTTGTTGTGGTTGGAGCAGCTGTGGTTGTGGTTGGAGCAGCTGTTGTCGTGGTTGGTTCACCTGTTTTCGTTGTTGGAGTAGCAGTTGTGGTTGGAGGAGCTGTTGTCGTTGTTGGAGCAGCAGTTGTGGTTGTTGGTGCAACCGTTGTAGTGGTTGGAGCAGTTGTTGTTTTGGTTGGTGCTGCAGTGGTTGTGGTTGGAGCAGCTGTGGTTGTGGTTGGAGCAGCTGTTGTCGTGGTTGGAGCATCTGTCGTTGTGGTTGGAGCAGCAGTTGTGGTTGTTGATGCCACACTGGTTGTTGTGGTTGGAGCAGCTGTTGTTGTTGGTTGCACAGCTGTTGTTATGGTTGGAGCAGCTGTTGTTGTGGTTGGAGCAGCTCTTGTTGTGGTTGGAGAAGCTGTTGTTGTTGGTTGCACAGCTGTTGTTGTGGTTGGAGCAGCTGTGGTTGTGGTTGGAGCAGCAGTTGTGGTTGTTGTTGCCACCGTTGTTGTGGTTGGAGCAGCTGTGGTTGTGGGAGCAGCAGTTGTTGTTGTTGGTGGCACAGCTGTTGTTGCGGTTGGAGCAGCTGTTGTCGTGGTTGGAGCAGCTGTTGTCGTGGTTGGAGCAGCAGTTGTGGTTGTTGATGCCACCGTTGTTGTGGTTGGACCAGCTGTGGTTGGACCAGCTGTGCTTGTGGTTGGAGCAGCTGTTGTCGTTGTTGGAGCAGCAGTTGTGGTTGTTGATGCGACCGTTGTTGTGGTTGGAGCAGCTGTCGTTGTGGTTGGAGCAGCTGTGGTTGTGGTTGGTGCACCTGTTGTCGTTCTTGGAGTAGCAGTTGTTGTGGTTGGAGCAGCTGTGGTTGTTGTTGGAGCAGATGTTGTCGTTGTTGGAGCAGCAGATGTGGTTGTTGGTGCCACCGTTGTTGTGGTTGGAGCAGCTGTTGTTGTGGTTGGAGGAGTTGTTGTTGTTGGTTGCACAGCTGTTGTTGTGGTTGGAGCAGCTGTTGTTGTGGTTGGAGCAGCTGTGGTTGTGGTTGGAGCAGCTGTTGTTGTGGTTGCAGCAGATGTTATTGTGGTTGGAGCAGCTGTTGTCGTGGTTGGAGCAGCTGTTGTCGTGGATGGGGCAGCAGTTGTGGTTGTTGATGCCACCGTTGTTGTGGTTGGAGCAGCTGTCGTTGTGGTTGGAGCAGCTGTGGTTGTGGTTGGTGCACCTGTTGTCGTTGTTGGAGTAGCAGTTGTTGTGGTTGGAGCAGCCGTTGTCGTGGTTGGAGCAGCTGTTGTCGTGGTTGGAGCAGCAGTTGTGGTTGTTGATGCCACTGTTGTTGTGGTTGGAGCAGCTGTGGTTGTGGTTGGAGCAGCTGTTGTCGTTGTTGGAGCAGCAGTTGTAGTTGTTGGTGCCACCGTTTTTGTTGTCGGAGCAGCTGTCGTTGTGGTTGGAGCAGCTGTTGTTGGTGGTGGTGCAGCTGTTGTTGTGGTTGGAGCAGCTGTTGTTGGTGGTGGTGCAGCTGTTGTTGTGGTTGGAGCAGCTGTTGTTGTTGGTTGCACAGCTGTTGTCGTTGTTGCAGCAGCTGTTGTTGTGGTTGGAGCAGATGTTGTTGTGGTTGGAGCAGCTGTTGTCGTGGTTGGAGCAGCTGTTGTCGTGGTTGGAGCAGCAGTTGTGGTTGTTGATGCCACCGTTGTTGTGGTTGGAGCAGCTGTCGTTGTAGTTGGAGCAGCTGTGGTTGTGGTTGGTGCACCTGGTGTTGTTGTTGGAGCAGCAGTTGTTGTGGTTAGAGCAGCAGTTGTGGTTGTTGGTTCCACTGTTGTTATGGTTGGAGCAGTTGTTGCTTTGGTTTGTGGTGCAGTGGTTGTGGTTGGAGCAGTTGTTGTTGTTGGTTGCACAGCTGTTGTTGTGGTTGGAGCAGCTGTTGTTGTGGTTGGAGCAGCTGTTGTCGTGGTTGGAGCAGCTGTTGTCGTGGTTGGAGCAGCAGTTGTGGTTGTTAATGCCACACTGGTTGTTGTGGTTGGAGCAGCTGTTGTTGTTGGTTGCACAGCTGTTGTTGTGGTTGGAGCAGCTGTTTTTGTGGTTGGAGCAGATGTTGTTGTGGTTGGAGCAGATGTTGTTGTGGTTGGAGCAGCTGTGGTTGTGGTTGGAGCAGCTGTTGTCGTGGTTGGTTCACCTGTTTTCGTTGTTGGAGTAGCAGTTGTGGTTGGAGGAGCTGTTGTCGTTGTTGGAGCAGCAGTTGTGGTTGTTGGTGCAACCGTTGTAGTGGTTGGAGCAGTTGTTGTTTTGGTTGGTGCTGCAGTGGTTGTGGTTGGAGCAGCTGTGGTTGTGGTTGGAGCAGCTGTTGTCGTGGTTGGAGCAGCAGTTGTAGTTGTTGTTGCCACCGTTGTTGTGGTTGGAGCAGCTGTAATTGTGGTTGGAGCAGTTGTTTTTGTTGGTTGCACAGCTGTTGTTATGGTTGGAGCAGCTGTTGTTGTGGTTGGAGCAGATGTTGTCGTGGTTGGAGCAGCTGTTGTCGTGGTTGGAGCATCTGTCGTTGTGGTTGGAGCAGCAGTTGTGGTTGTGGTTGGAGCAGCTGTTGTCGTTGTTGGAGCAGCAGTTGTGGTTGTTGATGCGACCGTTGTTGTGGTTGGAGCAGCTGTCGTTGTGGTTGGAGCAGCTGTGGTTGTGGTTGGTGCACCTGTTGTCGTTCTTGGAGTAGCAGTTGTTGTGGTTGGAGCAGCTGTGGTTGTTGTTGGAGCAGATGTTGTCGTTGTTGGAGCAGCAGATGTGGTTGTTGGTGCCACCGTTGTTGTGGTTGGAGCAGCTGTTGTTGTGGTTGGAGGAGTTGTTGTTGTTGGTTGCACAGCTGTGGTCGTGGTTGGTGCACCTGTTGTCGTTGTTGGAGTAGCAGTTGTTGTGGTTGGAGCAGCTGTTGTTGTGGTTGGAGCAGCTGTTGTCGTGGTTGGAGCAGCAGTTGTGGTTGTTGATGCCACTGTTGTTGTGGTTGGAGCAGCTGTGGTTGTGGTTGGAGCAGCTGTTGTCGTTGTTGGAGCAGCAGTTGTAGTTGTTGGTGCCACCGTTTTTGTTGTCGGAGCAGCTGTCGTTGTGGTTGGAGCAGCTGTTGTTGGTGGTGGTGCAGCTGTCGTTGTGGTTGGAGCAGCTGTTGTTGGTGGTGGTGCAGCTGTTGTTGTGGTTGGAGCAGCTGTTGTTGTTGGTTGCACAGCTGTTGTCGTTGTTGCAGCAGCTGTTGTTGTGGTTGGAGCAGATGTTGTTGTGGTTGGAGCAGCTGTTGTCGTGGTTGGAGCAGCTGTTGTCGTGGTTGGAGCAGCAGTTGTGGTTGTTGATGCCACCGTTGTTGTGGTTGGAGCAGCTGTCGTTGTAGTTTGAGCAGCCGTCGTTGGGGTTGGTTCACCTGTTGTCGTTGTTGGAGTAGCAGTTGTTGTGGGTAGAGCAGCAGTTGTGGTTGTTGGTTCCACCGTTGCTGTCGTTGGACCAGCTGTGGTTGGACCAGCTGTGGTTGTGGTTGGAGCAGCTGTTGTCGTTGTTGGAGCAGCAGTTGTGGTTGTTGATGCGACCGTTGTTGTAGTTGGAGCAGCTGTCGTTGTGGTTGGAGCAGCTGTGGTTGTGGTTGGTGCACCTGTTGTCGTTCTTGGAGTAGCAGTTGTTGTGGTTTGAGCAGCTGTTGTTGTGGTTGGAGCAGTTGTTGTTGTTGGTTGCACAGCTGTTGTTGTGGTTGGAGCAGCTGTTGTTGTGGTTGGAGCAGCAGTTGTGGTTGTTGATGCCACCGTTGTTGTGGTTGGAGCAGCTGTCGTTGTAGTTTGAGCAGCCGTCGTTGGGGTTGGTTCACCTGTTGTCGTTGTTGGAGTAGCAGTTGTTGTGGGTAGAGCAGCAGTTGTGGTTGTTGGTTCCACCGTTGCTGTCGTTGGACCAGCTGTGGTTGTGGTTGGTGCACCTGTTGTCGTTCTTGGAGTAGCAGTTGTTGTGGTTTGAGCAGCTGTTGTTGTGGTTGGAGCAGTTGTTGTTGTTGGTTGCACAGCTGTTGTTGTGGTTGGAGCAGCTGTTGTTGTGGTTGGAGCAGCAGTTGTGGTTGTTGATGCGACCGTTGTTGTGGTTGGAGCAGCTGTCGTTGTGGTTGGAGCAGCTGTGGTTGTGGTTGGTGCACCTGTTGTCGTTCTTGGAGTAGCTGTTGTTGTGGTTGGAGCAGCTGTGGTTGTTGGTTGCACAGCTGTTGTTGTGGTTGGAGCAGCTGTTTTTGTGGTTGGAGCAGATGTTGTTGGGGTTGGTTCACCTGTTGTCGTTGTTGGAGTAGCAGTTGTTGTGGGTAGAGCAGCAGTTGTGGTTGTTGGTTCCACCGTTGCTGTCGTTGGACCAGCTGTGGTTGGACCAGCTGTGGTTGTGGTTGGAGCAGCTGTTGTCGTTGTTGGAGCAGCAGTTGTGGTTGTTGATGCGACCGTTGTTGTAGTTGGAGCAGCTGTCGTTGTGGTTGGAGCAGCTGTGGTTGTGGTTGGTGCACCTGTTGTCGTTCTTGGAGTAGCAGTTGTTGTGGTTTGAGCAGCTGTTGTTGTGGTTGGAGCAGTTGTTGTTGTTGGTTGCACAGCTGTTGTTGTGGTTGGAGCAGCTGTTGTTGTGGTTGGAGCAGCAGTTGTGGTTGTTGATGCCACCGTTGTTGTGGTTGGAGCAGCTGTCGTTGTAGTTTGAGCAGCCGTCGTTGGGGTTGGTTCACCTGTTGTCGTTGTTGGAGTAGCAGTTGTTGTGGGTAGAGCAGCAGTTGTGGTTGTTGGTTCCACCGTTGCTGTCGTTGGACCAGCTGTGGTTGTGGTTGGTGCACCTGTTGTCGTTCTTGGAGTAGCAGTTGTTGTGGTTTGAGCAGCTGTTGTTGTGGTTGGAGCAGTTGTTGTTGTTGGTTGCACAGCTGTTGTTGTGGTTGGAGCAGCTGTTGTTGTGGTTGGAGCAGCAGTTGTGGTTGTTGATGCGACCGTTGTTGTGGTTGGAGCAGCTGTCGTTGTGGTTGGAGCAGCTGTGGTTGTGGTTGGTGCACCTGTTGTCGTTCTTGGAGTAGCTGTTGTTGTGGTTGGAGCAGCTGTTGTTGTTGGTTGCACAGCTGTTGTTGTGGTTGGAGCAGCTGTTTTTGTGGTTGGAGCAGATGTTGTTGTGGTTGGAGCAGATGTTGTTGTGGTTGGAGCAGCTGTGGTTGTGGTTGGAGCAGCTGTTGTCGTGGTTGGTTCACCTGTTTTCGTTGTTGGAGTAGCAGTTGTGGTTGGAGGAGCTGTTGTCGTTGTTGGAGCAGCAGTTGTGGTTGTTGGTGCAACCGTTGTAGTGGTTGGAGCAGTTGTTGTTTTGGTTGGTGCTGCAGTGGTTGTGGTTGGAGCAGCTGTGGTTGTGGTTGGAGCAGCTGTTGTCGTGGTTGGAGCAGCAGTTGTAGTTGTTGTTGCCACCGTTGTTGTGGTTGGAGCAGCTGTAATTGTGGTTGGAGCAGTTGTTTTTGTTGGTTGCACAGCTGTTGTTATGGTTGGAGCAGCTGTTGTTGTGGTTGGAGCAGATGTTGTCGTGGTTGGAGCAGCTGTTGTCGTGGTTGGAGCATCTGTCGTTGTGGTTGGAGCAGCAGTTGTGGTTGTTGATGCCACACTGGTTGTTGTGGTTGGAGCAGCTGTTGTTGTTGGTTGCACAGCTGTTGTTATGGTTGGAGCAGCTGTTGTTGTGGTTGGAGCAGCTCTTGTTGTGGTTGGAGAAGCTGTTGTTGTTGGTTGCACAGCTGTTGTTGTGGTTGGAGCAGCTGTGGTTGTGGTTGGAGCAGCAGTTGTGGTTGTTGTTGCCACCGTTGTTGTGGTTGGAGCAGCTGTGGTTGTGGGAGCAGCAGTTGTTGTTGTTGGTGGCACAGCTGTTGTTGCGGTTGGAGCAGCTGTTGTCGTGGTTGGAGCAGCTGTTGTCGTGGTTGGAGCAGCAGTTGTGGTTGTTGATGCCACCGTTGTTGTGGTTGGACCAACTGTGGTTGGACCAGCTGTGGTTGTGGTTGGAGCAGCTGTTGTCGTTGTTGGAGCAGCAGTTGTGGTTGTTGATGCGACCGTTGTTGTGGTTGGAGCAGCTGTCGTTGTGGTTGGAGCAGCTGTGGTTGTGGTTGGTGCACCTGTTGTCGTTCTTGGAGTAGCAGTTGTTGTGGTTGGAGCAGCTGTGGTTGTTGTTGGAGCAGATGTTGTCGTTGTTGGAGCAGCAGATGTGGTTGTTGGTGCCACCGTTGTTGTGGTTGGAGCAGCTGTTGTTGTGGTTGGAGGAGTTGTTGTTGTTGGTTGCACAGCTGTTGTTGTGGTTGGAGCAGCTGTTGTTGTGGTTGGAGCAGCTGTGGTTGTGGTTGGAGCAGCTGTTGTTGTGGTTGGAGCAGATGTTATTGTGGTTGGAGCAGCTGTTGTCGTGGTTGGAGCAGCTGTTGTCGTGGATGGGGCAGCAGTTGTGGTTGTTGATGCCACCGTTGTTGTGGTTGGAGCAGCTGTCGTTGTGGTTGGAGCAGCTGTGGTCGTGGTTGGTGCACCTGTTGTCGTTGTTGGAGTAGCAGTTGTTGTGGTTGGAGCAGCCGTTGTCGTGGTTGGAGCAGCTGTTGTCGTGGTTGGAGCAGCAGTTGTGGTTGTTGATGCCACTGTTGTTGTGGTTGGAGCAGCTGTGGTTGTGGTTGGAGCAGCTGTTGTCGTTGTTGGAGCAGCAGTTGTAGTTGTTGGTGCCACCGTTTTTGTTGTCGGAGCAGCTGTCGTTGTGGTTGGAGCAGCTGTTGTTGGTGGTGGTGCAGCTGTCGTTGTGGTTGGAGCAGCTGTTGTTGGTGGTGGTGCAGCTGTTGTTGTGGTTGGAGCAGCTGTTGTTGTTGGTTGCACAGCTGTTGTCGTTGTTGCAGCAGCTGTTGTTGTGGTTGGAGCAGATGTTGTTGTGGTTGGAGCAGCTGTTGTCGTGGTTGGAGCAGCTGTTGTCGTGGTTGGAGCAGCAGTTGTGGTTGTTGATGCCACCGTTGTTGTGGTTGGAGCAGCTGTCGTTGTAGTTTGAGCAGCCGTCGTTGGGGTTGGTTCACCTGTTGTCGTTGTTGGAGTAGCAGTTGTTGTGGGTAGAGCAGCAGTTGTGGTTGTTGGTTCCACCGTTGCTGTCGTTGGACCAGCTGTGGTTGGACCAGCTGTGGTTGTGGTTGGAGCAGCTGTTGTCGTTGTTGGAGCAGCAGTTGTGGTTGTTGATGCGACCGTTGTTGTAGTTGGAGCAGCTGTCGTTGTGGTTGGAGCAGCTGTGGTTGTGGTTGGTGCACCTGTTGTCGTTCTTGGAGTAGCAGTTGTTGTGGTTTGAGCAGCTGTTGTTGTGGTTGGAGCAGTTGTTGTTGTTGGTTGCACAGCTGTTGTTGTGGTTGGAGCAGCTGTTGTTGTGGTTGGAGCAGCAGTTGTGGTTGTTGATGCCACCGTTGTTGTGGTTGGAGCAGCTGTCGTTGTAGTTTGAGCAGCCGTCGTTGGGGTTGGTTCACCTGTTGTCGTTGTTGGAGTAGCAGTTGTTGTGGGTAGAGCAGCAGTTGTGGTTGTTGGTTCCACCGTTGCTGTCGTTGGACCAGCTGTGGTTGGACCAGCTGTGGTTGTGGTTGGAGCAGCAGTTGTGGTTGTTGATGCGACCGTTGTTGTGGTTGGAGCAGCTGTCGTTGTGGTTGGAGCAGCTGTGGTTGTGGTTGGTGCACCTGTTGTCGTTCTTGGAGTAGCTGTTGTTGTGGTTGGAGCAGCTGTGGTTGTTGTTGGAGCAGATGTTGTCGTTGTTGGAGCAGCAGTTGTGGTTGTTGGTGCCACCGTTGTTGTCGTTGGAGCAGCTGTCGTTGTGGTTGGAGCAGCTGTGGTTGTGGTTGGTGCACCTGTTGTCGTTGTTGCAGCAGCTGTTGTTGTGGTTGGAGCAGATGTTGTTGTGGTTGGAGCAGCTGTTGTCGTGGTTGGAGCAGCTGTTGTCGTGGTTGGAGCAGCTTTTGTCGTGGTTGGAGCAGCAGTTGTGGTTGTTGATGCCACCGTTGTTGTGGTTGGAGCAGCTGTCGTTGTGGTTGGAGCAGCTGTGGTTGTGGTTGGTGCACCTGTTGTCGTTGTTGGAGTAGCAGTTGTTGTGGTTGGAGCAGCCGTTGTCGTGGTTGGAGCAGCTGTTGTCGTGGTTGGAGCAGCAGTTGTGGTTGTTGATGCCACTGTTGTTGTGGTTGGAGCAGCTGTGGTTGTGGTTGGAGCAGCTGTTGTCGTTGTTGGAGCAGCAGTTGTAGTTGTTGGTGCCACCGTTTTTGTTGTCGGAGCAGCTGTCGTTGTGGTTGGAGCAGCTGTTGTTGGTGGTGGTGCAGCTGTTGTTGTGGTTGGAGCAGCTGTTGTTGTTGGTTGCACAGCTGTTGTCGTTGTTGCAGCAGCTGTTGTTGTGGTTGGAGCAGATGTTGTTGTGGTTGGAGCAGCTGTTGTCGTGGTTGGAGCAGCTGTTGTCGTGGTTGGAGCAGCAGTTGTGGTTGTTGATGCCACCGTTGTTGTGGTTGGAGCAGCTGTCGTTGTAGTTTGAGCAGCCGTCGTTGGGGTTGGTTCACCTGTTGTCGTTGTTGGAGTAGCAGTTGTTGTGGGTAGAGCAGCAGTTGTGGTTGTTGGTTCCACCGTTGCTGTCGTTGGACCAGCTGTGGTTGGACCAGCTGTGGTTGTGGTTGGAGCAGCTGTTGTCGTTGTTGGAGCAGCAGTTGTGGTTGTTGATGCGACCGTTGTTGTGGTTGGAGCAGCTGTCGTTGTGGTTGGAGCAGCTGTGGTTGTGGTTGGTGCACCTGTTGTCGTTCTTGGAGTAGCAGTTGTTGTGGTTGGAGCAGCTGTGGTTGTTGTTGGAGCAGATGTTGTCGTTGTTGGAGCAGCAGATGTGGTTGTTGGTGCCACCGTTGTTGTGGTTGGAGCAGCTGTTGTTGTGGTTGGAGCAGTTGTTGTTGTTGGTTGCACAGCTGTTGTTGTGGTTGGAGCAGCTGTTGTTGTGGTTGGAGCAGCTGTTGTCGTGGTTGGAGCAGCAGTTGTGGTTGTTGATGCCACCGTTGTTGTGGTTGGAGCAGCTGTCGTTGTAGTTTGAGCAGCCGTCGTTGGGATTGGTTCACCTGTTGTCGTTGTTGGAGTAGCAGTTGTTGTGGGTAGAGCAGCAGTTGTGGTTGTTGGTTCCACCGTTGCTGTCGTTGGACCAGCTGTGGTTGGACCAGCTGTGGTTGTGGTTGGAGCAGCTGTTGTCGTTGTTGGAGCAGCAGTTGTGGTTGTTGATGCGACCGTTGTTGTGGTTGGAGCAGCTGTCGTTGTGGTTGGAGCAGCTGTGGTTGTGGTTGGTGCACCTGTTGTCGTTCTTGGAGTAGCAGTTGTTGTGGTTGGAGCAGCTGTGGTTGTTGTTGGAGCAGATGTTGTCGTTGTTGGAGCAGCAGATGTGGTTGTTGGTGCCACCGTTGTTGTGGTTGGAGCAGCTGTTGTTGTGGTTGGAGCAGTTGTTGTTGTTGGTTGCACAGCTGTTGTTGTGGTTGGAGCAGCTGTTGTTGTGGTTGGAGCAGCTGTTGTCGTGGTTGGAGCAGCTGTAGTTGTGGTTGGAGCAGATGTTGTTGTGATTGGAGCAGCTGTTGTTGTGGTTGGAGCAGCTGTTGTTGTGCTTGGAGCAGCTGTTGTTGTGGTTGGAGCAGCTGTTGTTGTGGTTGGAGCAGCTGTGGTTGTGGTTGGAGCAGCTGTTGTCGTGGTTGGAGCAGCAGTTGTGGTTGTTGGTTCCACGGTTGCTTTCGTTGGAGCAGCTGTGGTTGGAGCAGCTGTCGTTGTAGTTGGAGCAGCTGTGGTTGTGGTTGGTGCACATGGTGTTGTTGTTGGAGCAGCAGTTGTTGTGGTTAGAGCAGCAGTTGTGGTTGTTGGTTCCACGGTTGCTTTCGTTGGAGCAGCTGTGGTTGGAGCAGCTGTTGTTGTGGTTGGAGCAGCTGTTGTCGTGGTTGGAGCAGCAGTTGTGGTTGTTGATGCCACCGTTGTTGTGGTTGGAGCAGCTGTCGTTGTAGTTTGAGCAGCCGTCGTTGGGGTTGGTTCACCTGTTGTCGTTGTTGGAGTAGCAGTTGTTGTGGGTAGAGCAGCAGTTGTGGTTGTTGGTTCCACCGTTGCTGTCGTTGGACCAGCTGTGGTTGGACCAGCTGTGGTTGTGGTTGGAGCAGCTGTTGTCGTTGTTGGAGAAGCAGTTGTGGTTGTTGATGCGACCGATGTTGTGGTTGGAGCAGCTGTCGTTGTGGTTGGAGCAGCTGTGGTTGTGGTTGGTGCACCTGTTGTCGTTCTTGGAGTAGCAGTTGTTGTGGTTGGAGCAGCTGTGGTTGTTGTTGGAGCAGATGTTGTCGTTGTTGGAGCAGCAGATGTGGTTGTTGGTGCCACCGTTGTTGTGTTTGGAGCACCTGTTGTTGTGGTTGGAGCAGTTGTTGTTGTTGGTTGCACAGCTGTTGTTGTGGTTGGAGCAGCTGTTGTTGTGGTTGGAGCAGCTGTTGTCGTGGTTCGAGCAGCTGTAGTTGTGGTTGGAGCAGATGTTGTTGTGATTGGAGCAGCTGTGGTTGTGCTTGGAGCAGCTGTTGTTGTGGTTGGAGCAGCTGTTGTCGTGGTTGGAGCAGCTGTTGTCGTGGTTGGAGCAGCAGTTGTGGTTGTTGATGCCACGGTTGCTTTCGTTGGAGCAGCTGTGGTTGGAGCAGCTGTGGTTGTGGTTGGAGCAGCTGTTGTCGTGGTTGGAGCAGCAGTTGTGGTTGTTGGTTCCACGGTTGCTTTCGTTGGAGCAGCTGTGGTTGGAGCAGCTGTCGTTGTAGTTGGAGCAGCTGTGGTTGTGGTTGGTGCACCTGGTGTTGTTGTTGGAGCAGCAGTTGTTGTGGTTAGAGCAGCAGTTGTGGTTGTTGGTTCCACGGTTGCTTTCGTTGGACCAGCTGTGGTTGGACCAGCTGTGGTTGTGGTTGGAGCAGCTGTTGTCGTGGTTGGAGCAGCAGTTGTGGTTGTTGGTTCCACGGTTGCTTTCGTTGGAGCAGCTGTGGTTGGAGCAGCTGTCGTTGTAGTTGGAGCAGCTGTGGTTGTGGTTGGTGCACCTGGTGTTGTTGTTGGAGCAGCAGTTGTTGTGGTTAGAGCAGCAGTTGTGGTTGTTGGTTCCACGGTTGCTTTCGTTGGACCAGCTGTGGTTGTGGTTGGAGCAGCAGTTATCGTGGTTGGAGCAGCAGTTGTGGTTGTTGATGCCACCGTTGTTGTGGTTGGAGCAGCTGTCGTTGTGGTTGGAGCAGCTGTGGTTGTGGTTGGTGCACCTGTTGTCGTTGTTGGAGTAGCAGTTGTTGTGGTTGGAGCAGCCGTTGTCGTGGTTGGAGCAGCTGTTGTCGTGGTTGGAGCAGCAGTTGTGGTTGTTGATGCCACCGTTGTTGTGGTTGGAGCAGCTGTTGTCGTGGATGGAGCAGCAGTTGTGGTTGTTGATGCCACCGTGGTTGTGGTTGGAGCAGCTGTGGTTGTGGTTGGAGCAGATGTTGTCGTTGTTGGAGCAGCAGTTGTGGTTGTTGGTGCCACCGTTGTTGTTGTTGGAGCAGCTGTTGTTGTGGTTGGAGCAGCTGTGGTTGTGGTTGGAGCAGCTGTTGTCGTTGTTGGAGCAGCAGTTGTGGTTGTTGGTGCCACCGTTGTTGTCGTTGGAGCAGCTGTCGTTGTGGTTGGAGCAGCTGTGGTTGTGGTTGGTGCACCTGTTGTCGTTGTTGCAGCAGCTGTTGTTGTGGTTGGAGCAGCTGTTGTCGTGGTTGGAGCAGCTGTTGTCGTTGTTGCAGCAGCTGTTGTTGTGGTTGGAGCAGCTGTTGTCGTGGTTGGAGCAGCTGTTGTCGTGGTTGGAGCAGCTGTTGTCGTGGTTGGAGCAGCAGTTGTGGTTGTTGATGCCACCGTTGTTGTGGTTGGAGCATCTGTCGTTGTAGTTTGAGCAGCCGTCGTTGGGGTTGGTTCACCTGTTGTCGTTGTTGGAGTAGCAGTTGTTGTGGGTAGAGCAGCAGTTGTGGTTGTTGTTGGAGCAGATGTTGTCGTTGTTGGAGCAGCAGATGTGGTTGTTGGTGCCACCGTTGTTGTGGTTGGAGCAGCTGTTGTTGTGGTTGGAGCAGTTGTTGTTGTTGGTTGCACAGCTGTTGTTGTGGTTGGAGCAGCTGTTGTTGTGGTTGGAGCAGCAGTTGTGGTTGTTGATGCCACCGTTGTTGTGGTTGGAGCAGCTGTCGTTGTAGTTTGAGCAGCCGTCGTTGGGGTTGGTTCACCTGTTGTCGTTGTTGGAGTAGCAGTTGTTGTGGGTAGAGCAGCAGTTGTGGTTGTTGGTTCCACCGTTGCTGTCGTTGGACCAGCTGTGGTTGGACCAGCTGTGGTTGTGGTTGGAGCAGCTGTTGTCGTTGTTGGAGCAGCAGTTGTGGTTGTTGGTGCCACCGTTGTTGTTGTTGGAGCAGCCGTTGTTGTGGTTGGAGCAGCTGTGGTTGTGGTTGGAGCAGCTGTTGTCGTTGTTGGAGCAGCAGTTGTGGTTGTTGGTGCCACCGTTGTTGTCGTTGGAGCAGCTGTCGTTGTGGTTGGAGCAGCTGTGGTTGTGGTTGGTGCACCTGTTGTGGTTGTTGCAGCAGCTGTTGTTGTGGTTGGAGCAGCAGTTGTGGTTGTTGGTTCCACCGTTGCTGTCGTTGGACCAGCTGTGGTTGGAGCAGCTGTGGTTGTGGTTGGAGCAGCTGTTGTGGTTGTTGATGCGACCGTTGTTGTGGTTGGAGCAGCTGTCGTTGTGGTTGGAGCAGCTGTGGTTGTGGTTGGTGCACCTGTTGTCGTTCTTGGAGTAGCAGTTGTTGTGGTTGGAGCAGCTGTGGTTGTTGTTGGAGCAGATGTTGTCGTTGTTGGAGCAGCAGTTGTGGTTGTTGGTGCCACCGTTGTTGTCGTTGGAGCAGCTGTCGTTGTGGTTGGAGCAGCTGTGGTTGTGGTTGGTGCACCTGTTGTCGTTGTTGCAGCAGCTGTTGTTGTGGTTGGAGCAGATGTTGTTGTGGTTGGAGCAGCTGTTGTCGTGGTTGGAGCAGCTGTTGTCGTGGTTGGAGCAGCAGTTGTGGTTGTTGATGCCACCGTTGTTGTGGTTGGAGCAGCTGTCGTTGTAGTTTGAGCAGCCGTCGTTGGGGTTGGTTCACCTGTTGTCGTTGTTGGAGTAGCAGTTGTTGTGGGTAGAGCAGCAGTTGTGGTTGTTGGTTCCACCATTGCTGTCGTTGGACCAGCTGTGGTTGGACCAGCTGTGGTTGTGGTTGGAGCAGCTGTTGTCGTTGTTGGAGCAGCAGTTGTGGTTGTTGATGCGACCGTTGTTGTGGTTGTTGTCGTGGTTGGAGCAGCTGTTGTCGTGGTTGGAGCAGCTGTTGTCGTGGTTGGAGCAGCAGTTGTGGTTGTTGATGCCACCGTTGTTGTGGTTGGAGCAGCTGTCGTTGTAGTTTGAGCAGCCGTCGTTGGGGTTGGTTCACCTGTTGTCGTTGTTGGAGTAGCAGTTGTTGTGGGTAGAGCAGCAGTTGTGGTTGTTGGTTCCACCGTTGCTGTCGTTGGACCAGCTGTGGTTGGACCAGCTGTGGTTGTGGTTGGAGCAGCTGTTGTCGTTGTTGGAGCAGCAGTTGTGGTTGTTGATGCGACCGTTGTTGTGGTTGGAGCAGCTGTCGTTGTGGTTGGAGCAGCTGTGGTTGTGGTTGGTGCACCTGTTGTCGTTCTTGGAGTAGCAGTTGTTGTGGTTGGAGCAGCTGTGGTTGTTGTTGGAGCAGATGTTGTCGTTGTTGGAGCAGCAGTTGTGGTTGTTGGTGCCACCGTTGTTGTCGTTGGAGCAGCTGTCGTTGTGGTTGGAGCAGCTGTGGTTGTGGTTGGTGCACCTGTTGTCGTTGTTGCAGCAGCTGTTGTTGTGGTTGTAGCAGATGTTGTTGTGGTTGGAGCAGCTGTTGTCGTGGTTGGAGCAGCTGTTGTCGTGGTTGGAGCAGCAGTTGTGGTTGTTGATGCCACCGTTGTTGTGGTTGGAGCAGCTGTCGTTGTAGTTTGAGCAGCCGTCGTTGGGGTTGGTTCACCTGTTGTCGTTGTTGGAGTAGCAGTTGTTGTGGGTAGAGCAGCAGTTGTGGTTGTTGGTTCCACCGTTGCTGTCGTTGGACCAGCTGTGGTTGGACCAGCAGTTGTCGTGGTTGGAGCAGCTGTTGTCGTGGTTGGAGCAGCAGTTGTGGTTGTTGATGCCTCCGTTGTTGTGGTTGGAGCTGCTGTCGTTGTGGTTGGAGCAGCTGTCGTTGTGGTTGGTGCACCTGTTGTCGTTCTTGGAGTAGCAGTTGTTGTGGTTGGAGCAGCTGTGGTTGTTGTTGGAGCAGATGTTGTCGTTGTTGGAGCAGCAGTTGTGGTTGTTGGTGCCACCGTTGTTGTCGTTGGAGCAGCTGTCGTTGTGGTTGGAGCAGCTGTGGTTGTGGTTGGTGCACCTGTTGTCGTTGTTACAGCAGCTGTTGTTGTGGTTGGAGCAGATGTTGTTGTGGTTGGAGCAGCTGTTGTCGTGGTTGGAGCAGCTGTTGTCGTGGTTGGAGCAGCAGTTGTGGTTGTTGATGCCACCGTTGTTGTGGTTGGAGCAGCTGTCGTTGTAGTTTGAGCAGCCGTCGTTGGGGTTGGTTCACCTGTTGTCGTTGTTGGAGTAGCAGTTGTTGTGGGTAGAGCAGCAGTTGTGGTTGTTGGTTCCACCGTTGCTGTCGTTGGACCAGCTGTGGTTGGACCAGCAGTTGTCGTGGTTGGAGCAGCTGTTGTCGTGGTTGGAGCAGCAGTTGTGGTTGTTGATGCCTCCGTTGTTGTGGTTGGAGCTGCTGTCGTTGTAGTTTGAGCAGCCATCGTTGGGGTTGGTTCACCTGTTGTCGTTGTTGGAGTAGCAGTTGTTGTGGGTAGAGCAGCTGTTGTTGTGGTTGGAGCAGCTGTTGTGGTTGTTGATGCCATCGTTGTTGTGGTTGGAGCAGCTGTCGTTGTGGTTGGAGCAGCTGTTGTGGTTGTTGGTTCCACCGTTGTTGTGGTTGGAGCAGCTGTGGTTGTGGTTGGTGCACCTGGTGTTGTTGTTGGAGCAGCAGCTGTGGTTGGACCAGCTGTGGTTGTGGTTGGAGCAGCAGTTGTCGTGGTTGGAGCAGCAGTTGTGGTTGTTGATGCCACCGTTGTTGTGGTTGGAGCAGCTGTCGTTGTGGTTGGAGCAGCTGTGGTTGTGGTTGGTGCACCTGTTGTCGTTGTTGGAGTAGCAGTTGTTGTGGTTGGAGCAGCAGTTGTGGTTGTTGATGCCACCGTTGTTGTGGTTGGAGCAGCTGTTGTCGTGGTTGGAGCAGCTGTTGTCGTGGATGGAGCAGCAGTTGTGGTTGTTGATGCCACCGTTGTTGTGGTTGGAGCAGCTGTTGTTGTGGTTGGAGCAGATGTTGTCGTTGTTGGAGCAGCAGTTGTGGTTGTTGGTGCCACCGTTGTTGTTGTTGGAGCAGCCGTTGTTGTGGTTGGAGCAGCTGTGGTTGTGGTTGGTGCACCTGTTGTCGTTGTTGGAGTAGCAGTTGTTGTGGTTGGAGCAGCAGTTGTGGTTGTTGATGCCACCGTTGTTGTGGTTGGAGCAGCTGTTGTCGTGGTTGGAGCAGCTGTTGTCGTGGATGGAGCAGCAGTTGTGGTTGTTGATGCCACCGTTGTTGTGATTGGAGCAGCTGTTGTTGTGGTTGGAGCAGATGTTGTCGTTGTTGGAGCAGCAGTTGTGGTTGTTGGTGCCACCGTTGTTGTTGTTGGAGCAGCCGTTGTTGTGGTTGGAGCAGCTGTGGTTGTGGTTGGAGCAGCTGTTGTCGTTGTTGGAGCAGCAGTTGTGGTTGTTGGTGCCACCGTTGTTGTCGTTGGAGCAGCTGTCGTTGTGGTTGGAGCAGCTGTGGTTGTGGTTGGTGCACCTGTTGTCGTTGTTGCAGCAGCTGTTGTTGTGGTTGGAGCAGCAGTTGTGGTTGTTGGTTCCACCGTTGCTGTCGTTGGACCAGCTGTGGTTGGACCAGCTGTGGTTGTGGTTGGAGCAGCTGTTGTGGTTGTTGATGCGACCGTTGTTGTGGTTGGAGCAGCTGTCGTTGTGGTTGGAGCAGCTGTGGTTGTGGTTGGTGCACCTGTTGTCGTTCTTGGAGTAGCAGTTGTTGTGGTTGGAGCAGCCGTGGTTGTTGTTGGAGCAGATGTTGTCGTTGTTGGAGCAGCAGTTGTGGTTGTTGGTGCCACCGTTGTTGTGGTTGTAGCAGCTGTCATTGTGGTTGGAGCAGCTGTCGTTGTGGTTGGTGCACCTGTTGTCGTTCTTGGAGTAGCAGTTGTTGTGGTTGGAGCAGCTGTGGTTGTTGTTGGAGCAGATGTTGTCGTTGTTGGAGCAGCAGTTGTGGTTGTTGGTGCCACCGTTGTTGTCGTTGGAGCAGCTGTCGTTGTGGTTGGAGCAGCTGTGGTTGTGGTTGGTGCACCTGTTGTCGTTGTTACAGCAGCTGTTGTTGTGGTTGGAGCAGATGTTGTTGTGGTTGGAGCAGCTGTTGTCGTGGTTGGAGCAGCTGTTGTCGTGGTTGGAGCAGCAGTTGTGGTTGTTGATGCCACCGTTGTTGTGGTTGGAGCAGCTGTCGTTGTAGTTTGAGCAGCCGTCGTTGGGGTTGGTTCACCTGTTGTCGTTGTTGGAGTAGCAGTTGTTGTGGGTAGAGCAGCAGTTGTGGTTGTTGGTTCCACCGTTGCTGTCGTTGGACCAGCTGTGGTTGGACCAGCAGTTGTCGTGGTTGGAGCAGCTGTTGTCGTGGTTGGAGCAGCAGTTGTGGTTGTTGATGCCTCCGTTGTTGTGGTTGGAGCTGCTGTCGTTGTAGTTTGAGCAGCCATCGTTGGGGTTGGTTCACCTGTTGTCGTTGTTGGAGTAGCAGTTGTTGTGGGTAGAGCAGCTGTTGTTGTGGTTGGAGCAGCTGTTGTGGTTGTTGATGCCATCGTTGTTGTGGTTGGAGCAGCTGTCGTTGTGGTTGGAGCAGCTGTTGTGGTTGTTGGTTCCACCGTTGTTGTGGTTGGAGCAGCTGTGGTTGTGGTTGGTGCACCTGGTGTTGTTGTTGGAGCAGCAGCTGTGGTTGGACCAGCTGTGGTTGTGGTTGGAGCAGCTGTTGTCGTTGTTGGAGCAGCAGTTGTGGTTGTTGATGCCACCGTTGTTGTGGTTGGAGCAGCTGTCGTTGTGGTTGGAGCAGCTGTGGTTGTGGTTGGTGCACCTGTTGTCGTTCTTGGAGTAGCAGTTGTTGTGGTTGGAGCAGCTGTGGTTGTTGTTGGAGCAGATGTTGTCGTTGTTGGAGCAGTAGTTGTGGTTGTTGGTGCCACCGTTGTTGTGGTTGGAGCAGCTGTTGTCGTGGTTGGAGCAGCAGTTGTGGTTGTTGATGCCACCGTTGTTGTGGTTGGAGCAGCTGTCGTTGTAGTTTGAGCAGCCGTCGTTGGGGTTGGTTCACCTGTTGTCGTTGTTGGAGTAGCAGTTGTTGTGGGTAGAGCAGCAGTTGTGGTTGTTGGTTCCACCGTTGCTGTCGTTGGACCAGCTGTGGTTGGACCAGCTGTGGTTGTGGTTGGAGCAGCTGTTGTCGTTGTTGGAGCAGCAGTTGTGGTTGTTGATGCGACCGTTGTTGTGGTTGTTGTCGTGGTTGGAGCAGCTGTTGTCGTGGTTGGAGCAGCTGTTGTCGTGTTTGGAGCAGCAGTTGTGGTTGTTGATGCCACCGTTGTTGTGGTTGGAGCAGCTGTCGTTGTAGTTTGAGCAGCCGTCGTTGGGGTTGGTTCACCTGTTGTCGTGGTTGGAGCAGCTGTTGTCGTTGTTGGAGCAGCAGTTGTGGTTGTTGGTGCCACCGTTGTTGTTGTTGGAGCAGCTGTTGTTGTGGTTGGAGCAGCTGTGGTTGTGGTTGGAGCAGCTGTTGTCGTTGTTGGAGCAGCAGTTGTGGTTGTTGGTGCCACCGTTGTTGTCGTTGGAGCAGCTGTCGTTGTGGTTGGAGCAGCTGTGGTTGTGGTTGGTGCACCTGTTGTCGTTGTTACAGCAGCTGTTGTTGTGGTTGGAGCAGCTGTTGTCGTGGTTGGAGCAGCTGTTGTCGTGGTTGGAGCAGCAGTTGTGGTTGTTGATGCCACCGTTGTTGTGGTTGGAGCAGCTGTCGTTGTAGTTTGAGCAGCCGTCGTTGGGGTTGGTTCACCTGTTGTCGTTGTTGGAGTAGCAGTTGTTGTGGGTAGAGCAGCAGTTGTGGTTGTTGGTTCCACCGTTGCTGTCGTTGGACCAGCTGTGGTTGGACCAGCAGTTGTCGTGGTTGGAGCAGCTGTTGTCGTGGTTGGAGCAGCAGTTGTGGTTGTTGATGCCTCCGTTGTTGTGGTTGGAGCTGCTGTCGTTGTAGTTTGAGCAGCCATCGTTGGGGTTGGTTCACCTGTTGTCGTTGTTGGAGTAGCAGTTGTTGTGGGTAGAGCAGCTGTTGTTGTGGTTGGAGCAGCTGTTGTGGTTGTTGATGCCATCGTTGTTGTGGTTGGAGCAGCTGTCGTTGTGGTTGGAGCAGCTGTTGTGGTTGTTGGTTCCACCGTTGTTGTGGTTGGAGCAGCTGTCGTTGTGGTTGGAGCAGCTGTGGTTGTGGTTGGTGCACCTGTTGTCGTTCTTGGAGTAGCAGTTGTTGTGGTTGGAGCAGCCGTGGTTGTTGTTGGAGCAGATGTTGTCGTTGTTGGAGCAGCAGTTGTGGTTGTTGGTGCCACCGTTGTTGTCGTTGGAGCAGCTGTCGTTGTGGTTGGAGCAGCTGTTGTCGTGGTTGGAGCAGCAGTTGTGGTTGTTGATGCCACCGTTGTCGTGGATGGAGCAGCAGTTGTGGTTGTTGATGCCACCGTGGTTGTGGTTGGAGCAGCTGTCGTTGTGGTTGGAGCAGTTGTTGTTGTTGGTTGTACAACTGTTGTTATGGTTGGAGCAGCTGTTGTCGTGGTTGGAGCAGCTGTTGTCGAGGTTGGAGCAACTGTTGTTATTGTTGGAGCAGCTGTTGTTGTGGTTGGAGCAGCTGTTGTCGTGGTTGGAGCAGCAGTTGTTGTGGGTAGAGCAGCTGTTGTCGTGGTTGGAGCAGCTGTTGTGGTTGGAGCAGCTGTCGTTGTGGTTGGAGCAGCTGTTGTGGTTGTTGGTTCCACCGTTGTTGTGGTTGGAGCAGCTGTGGTTGTGGTTGGTGCACCTGGTGTTGTTGTTGGAGCAGCAGCTGTGGTTGTGGTTGGAGCAGCAGTTGTCGTGGTTGGAGCAGCAGTTGTGGTTGTTGATGCCACCGTTGTTGTGGTTGGAGCAGCTGTCGTTGTAGTTTGAGCAGCCGTCGTTGGGGTTGGTTCACCTGTTGTCGTTGTTGGAGTAGCAGTTGTTGTGGGTAGAGCAGCAGTTATTTTTGTTGGTTCCACCGTTGCTGTCGTTGGACCAGCTGTGGTTGGACCAGCTGTGGTTGTGGTTGGAGCAGCTGTTGTCGTTGTTGGAGCAGCAGTTGTGGTTGTTGATGCGACCGTTGTTGTGGTTGGAGCAGCTGTCGTTGTGGTTGGAGCAGCTGTGGTTGTGGTTGGTGCACCTGTTGTCGTTCTTGGAGTAGCAGTTGTTGTGGTTGGAGCAGCTGTGGTTGTTGTTGGAGCAGATGTTGTCGTTGTTGGAGCAGCAGATGTGGTTGTTGGTGCCACCGTTGTTGTGGTTGGAGCAGGTGTTGTTGTGGTTGGAGCAGTTGTTGTTGTGGTTGGAGCAGCTGTGGTCGTGGTTGGAGCAGCAGTTGTGGTTGTTGATGCCATCGTTGTTGTGGTTGGAGCAGCTGTCGTTGTAGTTTGAGCAGCCGTCGTTGGGGTTGGTTCACCTGTTGTCGTTGTTGGAGTAGCAGTTGTTGTGGGTAGAGCAGCAGTTGTGGTTGTTGGTTCCACCGTTGCTGTCGTTGGACCAGCTGTGGTTGGACCAGCTGTGGTTGTGGTTGGAGCAGCTGTTGTCGTTGTTGGAGCAGCAGTTGTGGTTGTTGATGCGACCGTTGTTGTGGTTGGAGCAGCTGTCGTTGTGGTTGGAGTAGCAGTTGTTGTGGTTGGAGCAGCTGTGGTTGTTGTTGGAGCAGATGTTGTCGTTGTTGGAGCAGCAGATGTGGTTGTTGGTGCCACCGTTGTTGTGGTTGGAGCAGCTGTCGTTGTGGTTGGAGCAGCTGTGGTTGTGGTTGGTGCACCTGTTGTCGTTCTTGGAGTAGCAGTTGTTGTGGTTGGAGCAGCTGTGGTTGTTGTTGGAGCAGATGTTGTCGTTGTTGGAGCAGCAGATGTGGTTGTTGGTGCCACCGTTGTTGTGGTTGGAGCAGCTGTTGTTGTGGTTGGAGCAGCTGTTGTCGTGGTTGGAGCAGCTGTTGTTGTGGTTGGAGCAGCTGTTGTCGTGGTTGGAGCAGCTGTTGTTGTGGTTGGAGCAGCTGTTGTCGTGGTTGGAGCAGCTGTTGTCGTGGTTGGAGCAACTGTTGTTGTTGTTGGAGCAGCTGTTGTCGTGGTTGGAGCAGCTGTCGTTGTAGTTGGAGCAGCCGTCGTTGGGGTTGGTTCACCTGTTGTCGTTGTTGGAGTAGCAGTTGTTGTGGGTAGAGCAGCAGTTGTGGTTGTTGGTTCCACCGTTGCTGTCGTTGGACCAGCTGTGGTTGGACCAGCTGTGGTTGTGGTTGGAGCAGCTGTTGTCGTTGTTGGAGCAGCAGTTGTGGTTGTTGATGCGACCGTTGTTGTGGTTGGAGCAGCTGTCGTTGTGGTTGGAGCAGCTGTGGTTGTGGTTGGTGCACCTGTTGTCGTTCTTGGAGTAGCAGTTGTTGTGGTTGGAGCAGCTGTGGTTGTTGTTGGAGCAGATGTTGTCGTTGTTGGAGCAGTAGTTGTGGTTGTTGGTGCCACCGTTGTTGTCGTTGGAGCAGCTGTCGTTGTGGTTGGAGCAGCTGTGGTTGTGGTTGGTGCACCTGTTGTCGTTGTTGCAGCAGCTGTTGTTGTGGTTGGAGCAGATGTTGTTGTGGTTGGAGCAGCTGTTGTCGTGGTTGGAGCAGCTGTTGTCGTGGTTGGAGCAGCAGTTGTGGTTGTTGATGCCACCGTTGTCGTGGATGGAGCAGCAGTTGTGGTTGTTGATGCCACCATGGTTGTGGTTGGAGCAGCTGTTGCCGTGGTTGGAGCAGCAGTTGTGGTTGTTGATGCCACCGTTGTCGTGGATGGAGCAGCAGTTGTGGTTGTTGATGCCACCGTGGTTGTGGTTGGAGCAGCTGTCGTTGTGGTTGGAGCAGTTGTTGTTGTTGGTTGTACAACTGTTGTTATGGTTGGAGCAGCTGTTGTTGTTGGTTGTACAACTGTTGTTATGGTTGGAGCAGCTGTTGTTGTGGTTGGAGCAGCTGTTGTCGTGGTTGGAGCAGCAGTTGTGGTTGTTGATGACACCGTTGTAGTGGTTGGAGCAGTTGTTGTTGTGGTTGGAGCAGCTGTTGTCGTGGTTGGAGCAGCTGTTGTTGTGGTTGGAGCAGCGGTGGTTGTGGTTGGAGCAGTTGTTGTTGTTGGTTGCACAGCTGTGGTTGTGGTTGGAGCAGTTGTTGTTGTTGGATGTACAACTGTTGTTATGGTTGGAGCAGATGTTGTTGTGGTTGGAGCAGCTGTTGTCGTGGTTGGAGCAGCTGTTGTCGTGGTTGGAGCAACTGTTGTTGTTGTTGGAGCAGCTGTTGTTGTGGTTGGAGCAGATGTTGTCGTTGTTGGAGCAGCAGATGTGGTTGTTGGTGCCACCGTTGTTGTGGTTGGAGCAGGTGTTGTTGTGGTTGGAGCAGATGTTGTCGTTGTTGGAGCAGCAGATGTGGTTGTTGGTGCCACCGTTGTTGTGGTTGGAGCAGGTGTTGTTGTGGTTGGAGCAGTTGTTGTTGTGGTTGGAGCAGCTGTTGTTGTGGTTGGAGCAGCTGTTGTCGTGGTTGGAGCAGCAGTTGTGGTTGTTGATGCCACCGTTGTTGTGGTTGGAGCAGCTGTCGTTGTAGTTTGAGCAGCCGTCGTTGGGGTTGGTTCACCTGTTGTCGTTGTTGGAGTAGCAGTTGTTGTGGGTAGAGCAGCAGTTGTGGTTGTTGGTTCCACCGTTGCTGTCGTTGGACCAGCTGTGGTTGGACCACCTGTGGTTGTGGTTGGAGCAGCTGTTGTCGTTGTTGGAGCAGCAGTTGTGGTTGTTGATGCGACCGTTGTTGTGGTTGGAGCAGCTGTCGTTGTGGTTGGAGTAGCAGTTGTTGTGGTTGGAGCAGCTGTGGTTGTTGTTGGAGCAGATGTTGTCGTTGTTGGAGCAGCAGATGTGGTTGTTGGTGCCACCGTTGTTGTGGTTGGAGCAGCTGTCGTTGTGGTTGGAGCAGCTGTGGTTGTGGTTGGTGCACCTGTTGTCGTTCTTGGAGTAGCAGTTGTTGTGGTTGGAGCAGCTGTTGTCGTTGTTGGAGCAGCTGTTGTCGTGGTTGGAGCAGCTGTCGTTGTAGTTGGAGCAGCCGTCGTTGGGGTTGGTTCACCTGTTGTCGTTGTTGGAGTAGCAGTTGTTGTGGGTAGAGCAGCAGTTGTGGTTGTTGGTTCCACCGTTGCTGTCGTTGGACCAGCTGTGGTTGGACCAGCTGTGGTTGTGGTTGGAGCAGCTGTTGTCGTTGTTGGAGCAGCAGTTGTGGTTGTTGATGCGACCGTTGTTGTGGTTGGAGCAGCTGTCGTTGTGGTTGGAGCAGCTGTGGTTGTGGTTGGTGCACCTGTTGTCGTTCTTGGAGTAGCAGTTGTTGTGGTTGGAGCAGCTGTGGTTGTTGTTGGAGCAGATGTTGTCGTTGTTGGAGCAGTAGTTGTGGTTGTTGGTGCCACCGTTGTTGTCGTTGGAGCAGCTGTCGTTGTGGTTGGAGCAGCTGTGGTTGTGGTTGGTGCACCTGTTGTCGTTGTTGCAGCAGCTGTTGTTGTGGTTGGAGCAGATGTTGTTGTGGTTGGAGCAGCTGTTGTCGTGGTTGGAGCAGCTGTTGTCGTGGTTGGAGCAGCAGTTGTGGTTGTTGATGCCACCGTTGTCGTGGATGGAGCAGCAGTTGTGGTTGTTGATGCCACCATGGTTGTGGTTGGAGCAGCTGTTGTCGTGGTTGGAGCAGCAGTTGTGGTTGTTGATGCCACCGTTTTCGTGGATGGAGCAGCAGTTGTGGTTGTTGATGCCACCGTGGTTGTGGTTGGAGCAGCTGTCGTTGTGGTTGGAGCAGTTGTTGTTGTTGGTTGTACAACTGTTGTTATGGTTGGAGCAGCTGTTGTCGTGGTTGGAGCAGCTGTTGTCGAGGTTGGAGCAACTGTTGTTGTTGTTGGAGCAGCTGTTGTTGTGGTTGGAGCAGCTGTTGTCGTGGTTGGAGCAGCAGTTGTGGTTGTTGATGACACCGTTGTAGTGGTTGGAGCAGTTGTTGTTGTGGTTGGAGCAGCTGTTGTCGTGGTTGGAGCAGCTGTTGTTGTGGTTGGACCAGCGGTGGTTGTGGTTGGAGCAGTTGTTGTTGTTGGTTGCACAGCTGTGGTTGTGGTTGGAGCAGTTGTTGTTGTTGGATGTACAACTGTTGTTATGGTTGGAGCAGATGTTGTTGTGGATGGAGCAGCTGTTGTCGTGGTTGGAGCAGCTGTTGTCGTGGTTGGAGCAACTGTTGAAGTTGTTGGAGCAGCTGTTGTTGTGGTTGGAGCAGCTGTTGTCGTGGTTGGAGCAGCAGTTGTTGTGGGTAGAGCAGCTGTTGTTGTGGTTGGAGCAGCTGTTGTGGTTGTTGATGCCACCGTTGTGGTTGGAGCAGCTGTCGTTGTGGTTGGAGCAGCTGTTGTGGTTGTTGGTTCCACCGTTGTTGTGGTTGGAGCAGCTGTGGTTGTGGTTGGTGCACCTGGTGTTGTTGTTGGAGCAGCAGCTGTGGTTGGACCAGCTGTGGTTGTGGTTGGAGCAGCAGTTGTCGTGGTTGGAGCAGCAGTTGTGGTTGTTGATGCGACCGTTGTTGTGGTTGGAGCAGCTGTCGTTGTAGTTTGAGCAGCCGTCGTTGGGGTTGGTTCACCTGTTGTCGTTGTTGGAGTAGCAGTTGTTGTGGGTAGAGCAGCAGTTGTTTTTGTTGGTTCCACCGTTGCTGTCGTTGGACCAGCTGTGGTTGGAGCAGCTGTGGTTGTGGTTGGAGCAGCTGTTGTCGTTGTTGGAGCAGCAGTTGTGGTTGTTGATGCGACCGTTGTTGTGGTTGGAGCAGCTGTCGTTGTGGTTGGAGCAGCTGTGGTTGTGGTTGGTGCACCTGTTGTCGTTCTTGGAGTAGCAGTTGTTGTGGTTGGAGCAGTTGTTGTTGTTGGTTGTACAACTGTTGTTATGGTTGGAGCAGCTGTTGTCGTGGTTGGAGCAGCTGTTGTCGAGGTTGGAGCAACTGTTGTTGTTGTTGGAGCAGCTGTTGTTGTGGTTGGAGCAGCTGTTGTCGTGGTTGGAGCAGCAGTTGTGGTTGTTGATGACACCGTTGTAGTGGTTGGAGCAGTTGTTGTTGTGGTTGGAGCAGCTGTTGTCGTGGTTGGAGCAGCTGTTGTTGTGGTTGGACCAGCGGTGGTTGTGGTTGGAGCAGTTGTTGTTGTTGGTTGCACAGCTGTGGTTGTGGTTGGAGCAGTTGTTGTTGTTGGATGTACAACTGTTGTTATGGTTGGAGCAGATGTTGTTGTGGATGGAGCAGCTGTTGTCGTGGTTGGAGCAGCTGTTGTCGTGGTTGGAGCAACTGTTGAAGTTGTTGGAGCAGCTGTTGTTGTGGTTGGAGCAGCTGTTGTCGTGGTTGGAGCAGCAGTTGTTGTGGGTAGAGCAGCTGTTGTTGTGGTTGGAGCAGCTGTTGTGGTTGTTGATGCCACCGTTGTGGTTGGAGCAGCTGTCGTTGTGGTTGGAGCAGCTGTTGTGGTTGTTGGTTCCACCGTTGTTGTGGTTGGAGCAGCTGTGGTTGTGGTTGGTGCACCTGGTGTTGTTGTTGGAGCAGCAGCTGTGGTTGGACCAGCTGTGGTTGTGGTTGGAGCAGCAGTTGTCGTGGTTGGAGCAGCAGTTGTGGTTGTTGATGCGACCGTTGTTGTGGTTGGAGCAGCTGTCGTTGTAGTTTGAGCAGCCGTCGTTGGGGTTGGTTCACCTGTTGTCGTTGTTGGAGTAGCAGTTGTTGTGGGTAGAGCAGCAGTTGTTTTTGTTGGTTCCACCGTTGCTGTCGTTGGACCAGCTGTGGTTGGAGCAGCTGTGGTTGTGGTTGGAGCAGCTGTTGTCGTTGTTGGAGCAGCAGTTGTGGTTGTTGATGCGACCGTTGTTGTGGTTGGAGCAGCTGTCGTTGTGGTTGGAGCAGCTGTGGTTGTGGTTGGTGCACCTGTTGTCGTTCTTGGAGTAGCAGTTGTTGTGGTTGGAGCAGCTGTGGTTGTTGTTGGAGCAGATGTTGTCGTTGTTGGAGCAGCAGATGTGGTTGTTGGTGCCACCGTTGTTGTGGTTGGAGCAGCTGTTGTTGTGGTTGGAGCAGTTGTTGTTGTTGGTTGCACAGCTGTTGTTGTGGTTGGAGCAGCTGTCGTTGTGGTTGGAGCAGCTGTGGTTGTGGTTGGTGCACCTGTTGTCGTTGTTGCAGCAGCTGTTGTTGTGGTTGGAGCAGATGTTGTTGTGGTTGGAGCAGCTGTTGTCGTGGTTGGAGCAGCTGTTGTCGTGGTTGGAGCAGCAGTTGTGGTTGTTGATGCCACCGTTGTCGTGGATGGAGCAGCAGTTGTGGTTGTTGATGCCACCATGGTTGTGGTTGGAGCAGCTGTTGTCGTGGTTGGAGCAGCAGTTGTAGTTGTTGTTGCCACCGTTTTCGTGGTTGGAGCAGCTGTGGTTGTGGTTGGAGCAGTTGTTGTTGTTGTTGGTTGCACAGCTGTTGTTATGGTTGGAGCAGCTGTTGTTGTGGTTGGAGCAACTGTTGTTGTTGTTGGAGCAGCTGTTGTTGTGGTTGGAGCAGCTGTTGTCGTGGTTGGAGCAGCAGTTGTGGTTGTTGATGACACCGTTGTAGTGGTTGGAGCAGCTGTCGTTGTGGTTGGAGCAGTTGTTGTTGTTGGTTGTACAACTGTTGTTATGGTTGGAGCAGCTGTTGTCGTGGTTGGAGCAGCTGTTGTCGAGGTTGGAGCAACTGTTGTTGTTGTTGGAGCAGCTGTTGTTGTGGTTGGAGCAGCTGTTGTCGTGGTTGGAGCAGCAGTTGTGGTTGTTGATGACACCGTTGTAGTGGTTGGAGCAGTTGTTGTTGTGGTTGGAGCAGCTGTTGTCGTGGTTGGAGCAGCTGTTGTTGTGGTTGGACCAGCGGTGGTTGTGGTTGGAGCAGTTGTTGTTGTTGGTTGCACAGCTGTGGTTGTGGTTGGAGCAGTTGTTGTTGTTGGATGTACAACTGTTGTTATGGTTGGAGCAGATGTTGTTGTGGATGGAGCAGCTGTTGTCGTGGTTGGAGCAGCTGTTGTCGTGGTTGGAGCAACTGTTGAAGTTGTTGGAGCAGCTGTTGTTGTGGTTGGAGCAGCTGTTGTCGTGGTTGGAGCAGCAGTTGTTGTGGGTAGAGCAGCTGTTGTTGTGGTTGGAGCAGCTGTTGTGGTTGTTGATGCCACCGTTGTGGTTGGAGCAGCTGTCGTTGTGGTTGGAGCAGCTGTTGTGGTTGTTGGTTCCACCGTTGTTGTGGTTGGAGCAGCTGTGGTTGTGGTTGGTGCACCTGGTGTTGTTGTTGGAGCAGCAGCTGTGGTTGGACCAGCTGTGGTTGTGGTTGGAGCAGCAGTTGTCGTGGTTGGAGCAGCAGTTGTGGTTGTTGATGCGACCGTTGTTGTGGTTGGAGCAGCTGTCGTTGTAGTTTGAGCAGCCGTCGTTGGGGTTGGTTCACCTGTTGTCGTTGTTGGAGTAGCAGTTGTTGTGGGTAGAGCAGCAGTTGTTTTTGTTGGTTCCACCGTTGCTGTCGTTGGACCAGCTGTGGTTGGAGCAGCTGTGGTTGTGGTTGGAGCAGCTGTTGTCGTTGTTGGAGCAGCAGTTGTGGTTGTTGATGCGACCGTTGTTGTGGTTGGAGCAGCTGTCGTTGTGGTTGGAGCAGCTGTGGTTGTGGTTGGTGCACCTGTTGTCGTTCTTGGAGTAGCAGTTGTTGTGGTTGGAGCAGCTGTGGTTGTTGTTGGAGCAGATGTTGTCGTTGTTGGAGCAGCAGATGTGGTTGTTGGTGCCACCGTTGTTGTGGTTGGAGCAGCTGTTGTTGTGGTTGGAGCAGTTGTTGTTGTTGGTTGCACAGCTGTTGTTGTGGTTGGAGCAGCTGTCGTTGTGGTTGGAGCAGCTGTGGTTGTGGTTGGTGCACCTGTTGTCGTTGTTGCAGCAGCTGTTGTTGTGGTTGGAGCAGATGTTGTTGTGGTTGGAGCAGCTGTTGTCGTGGTTGGAGCAGCTGTTGTCGTGGTTGGAGCAGCAGTTGTGGTTGTTGATGCCACCGTTGTCGTGGATGGAGCAGCAGTTGTGGTTGTTGATGCCACCATGGTTGTGGTTGGAGCAGCTGTTGTCGTGGTTGGAGCAGCAGTTGTAGTTGTTGTTGCCACCGTTTTCGTGGTTGGAGCAGCTGTGGTTGTGGTTGGAGCAGTTGTTGTTGTTGTTGGTTGCACAGCTGTTGTTATGGTTGGAGCAGCTGTTGTTGTGGTTGGAGCAGATGTTATTGTGGTTGGAGCAGCTGTTGTCGTGGTTGGAGCAGCTGTTGTCGTGGATGGGGCAGCAGTTGTGGTTTTTGATGCCACCGTTGTTGTGGTTGGAGCAGCTGTCGTTGTGGTTGGAGCAGCTGTCGTCGTGGTTGGAGCAGCTGTGGTTGTGGTTGGAGCAGCTGTTGTCGTTGTTGGAGCAGCAGTAGTAGTTGTTGGTGCCACAGTTTTTGTTGTCGGAGAAGCTGTCGTTGTGGTTGGAGCAGCTGTTGTTGGTGGTGGTGCAGCTGTTGTTGTGGTTGGAGCAGCTGTTGTTGTTGGTTGCACAGCTGTTGTCGTTGTTGCAGCAGCTGTTGTTGTGGTTGGAGCAGATGTTGTTGTGGCTGTTGTCGTGGTTGGAGCAGCTGTTGTCGTGGTTGGAGCAGCAGTTGTCGTGGTTGGAGCAGCTGTTGTCGTGGTTGGAGCAGCAGTTGTGGTTGTTGATGCCTCCGTTGTTGTGGTTGGAGTTGCTGTCGTTGTAGTTTGAGCAGCCATCGTTGGGGTTGGTTCACCTGTTGTCGTTGTTGGAGTAGCAGTTGTCGTGGTTGGAGCAGCAGTTGTGGTTGTTGATGCCACCGTTGTCGTGGATGGAGCAGCAGTTGTGGTTGTTGATGCCACCATGGTTGTGGTTGGAGCAGCTGTCGTTGTGGTTGGAGCAGCTGTGGTTGTGGTTGGTGCACCTGTTGTCGTTCTTGGAGTAGCAGTTGTTGTGGTTGGAGCAGCTGTGGTTGTTGTTGGAGCAGATGTTGTCGTTGTTGGAGCAGTAGTTGTGGTTGTTGGTGCCACCGTTGTTGTCGTTGGAGCAGCTGTCGTTGTGGTTGGAGCAGCTGTGGTTGTGGTTGGTGCACCTGTTGTCGTTGTTGCAGCAGCTGTTGTTGTGGTTGGAGCAGATGTTGTTGTGGTTGGAGCAGCTGTTGTCGTGGTTGGAGCAGCTGTTGTCGTGGTTGGAGCAGCAGTTGTGGTTGTTGATGCCACCGTTGTCGTGGATGGAGCAGCAGTTGTGGATGTTGATGCCACCATGGTTGTGGTTGGAGCAGCTGTTGTCGTGGTTGGAGCAGCAGTTGTAGTTGTTGTTGCCACCGTTTTCGTGGTTGGAGCAGCTGTGGTTGTGGTTGGAGCAGTTGTTGTTGTTGTTGGTTGCACAGCTGTTGTTATGGTTGGAGCAGCTGTTGTTGTGGTTGGAGCAGATGTTATTGTGGTTGGAGCAGCTGTTGTCGTGGTTGGAGCAACTGTTGTCGTGGATGGTGCAGCAGTTGTGGTTGTTGATGCCACCGTTGTTGTGGTTGGAGCAGCTGTGGTTGTGGTTGGAGCAGCTGTCGTCGTGGTTGGAGCAGCTGTGGTTGTGGTTGGAGCAGCTGTTGTCGTTGTTGGAGCAGCAGTAGTAGTTGTTGGTGCCACAGTTTTTGTTGTCGGAGAAGCTGTCGTTGTGGTTGGAGCAGCTGTTGTTGGTGGTGGTGCAGCTGTTGTTGTGGTTGGAGCAGCTGTTGTTGTTGGTTGCACAGCTGTTGTCGTTGTTGCAGCAGCTGTTGTTGTGGTTGGAGCAGATGTTGTTGTGGCTGTTGTCGTGGTTGGAGCAGCTGTTGTCGTGGTTGGAGCAGCAGTTGTCGTGGTTGGAGCAGCTGTTGTCGTGGTTGGAGCAGCAGTTGTGGTTGTTGATGCCTCCGTTGTTGTGGTTGGAGTTGCTGTCGTTGTAGTTTGAGCAGCCATCGTTGGGGTTGGTTCACCTGTTGTCGTTGTTGGAGTAGCAGTTGTTGTGGGTAGAGCAGCTGTTGTTGTGGTTGGAGCAGCTGTTGTGGTTGTTGATGCCATCGTTGTTGTGGTTGGAGCAGCTGTGGTTGTGGTTGGTGCACCTGGTGTTGTTGTTGGAGCAGCAGCTGTGGTTGGACCAGCTGTGGTTGTGGTTGGAGCAGCAGTTGTCGTGGTTGGAGCAGCAGTTGTGGTTGTTGATGCCACTGTTGTTGTGGTTGGAGCAGCTGTCGTTGTAGTTTGAGCAGCCGTCGTTGGGGTTGGTTCACCTGTTGTCGTTGTTGGAGTAGCAGTTGTTGTGGGTAGAGCAGCAGTTGTGGTTGTTGGTTCCACCGTTGCTGTCGTTGGACCAGCTGTGGTTGGACCAGCTGTGGTTGTGGTTGGAGCAGCTGTTGTCGTTGTTGGAGCAGCAGTTGTGGTTGTTGATGCGACCGTTGTTGTGGTTGGAGCAGCTGTCGTTGTGGTTGGAGCAGCTGTGGTTGTGGTTGGTGCACCTGTTGTCGTTCTTGGAGTAGCAGTTGTTGTGGTTGGAGCAGCTGTGGTTGTTGTTGGAGCAGATGTTGTCGTTGTTGGAGCAGCAGATGTGGTTGTTGGTGCCACCGTTGTTGTGGTTGGAGCAGCTGTTGTTGTGGTTGGAGCAGTTGTTGTTGTTGGTTGCACAGCTGTTGTTGTGGTTGGAGCAGCTGTTGTTGTGGTTGGAGCAGCTGTTGTCGTGGTTGGAGCAGCAGTTGTGGTTGTTGATGCCACCGTTGTTGTGGTTGGAGCAGCTGTCGTTGTAGTTTGAGCAGCCGTCGTTGGGGTTGGTTCACCTGTTGTCGTTGTTGGAGTAGCAGTTGTTGTGGGTAGAGCAGCAGTTGTGGTTGTTGGTTCCACCGTTGCTGTCGTTGGACCAGCTGTGGTTGGACCAGCTGTGGTTGTGCTTGGAGCAGCTGTTGTCGTTGTTGGAGCAGCAGTTGTGGTTGTTGATGCCACCGTTGTTGTGGTTGGAGCAGCTGTCGTTGTGGTTGGAGTAGCAGTTGTTGTGGTTGGAGCAGCTGTGGTTGTTGTTGGAGCAGATGTTGTCGTTGTTGGAGCAGCAGATGTGGTTGTTGGTGCCACCGTTGTTGTGGTTGGAGCAGCTGTCGTTGTGGTTGGAGCAGCTGTGGTTGTGGTTGGTGCACCTGTTGTCGTTCTTGGAGTAGCAGTTGTTGTGGTTGGAGCAGCTGTGGTTGTTGTTGGAGCAGATGTTGTCGTTGTTGGAGCAGCAGATGTGGTTGTTGGTGCCACCGTTGTTGTGGTTGGAGCAGCTGTTGTTGTGGTTGGAGCAGCTGTTGTCGTGGTTGGAGCAGCTGTTGTCGTGGTTGGAGCAACTGTTGTTGTTGTTGGAGCAGCTGTTGTCGTGGTTGGAGCAGCTGTTGTCGTGGTTGGAGCAGCTGTTGTTGTGGTTGGAGCAGCTGTCGTTGTAGTTTGAGCAGCCGTCGTTGGGGTTGGTTCACCTGTTGTCGTTGTTGGAGTAGCAGTTGTTGTGGGTAGAGCAGCAGTTGTGGTTGTTGGTTCCACCGTTGCTGTCGTTGGACCAGCTGTGGTTGGACCAGCTGTGGTTGTGGTTGGAGCAGCTGTTGTCGTTGTTGGAGCAGCAGTTGTGGTTGTTGATGCGACCGTTGTTGTGGTTGGAGCAGCTGTCGTTGTGGTTGGAGCAGCTGTGGTTGTGGTTGGTGCACCTGTTGTCGTTGTTGCAGCAGCTGTTGTTGTGGTTGGAGCAGCTGTTGTTGTGGTTGGAGCAGCTGTCGTTGTAGTTTGAGCAGCCGTCGTTGGGGTTGGTTCACCTGTTGTCGTTGTTGGAGTAGCAGTTGTTGTGGGTAGAGCAGCAGTTGTGGTTGTTGGTTCCACCGTTGCTGTCGTTGGACCAGCTGTGGTTGGACCAGCTGTGGTTGTGGTTGGAGCAGCTGTTGTCGTTGTTGGAGCAGCAGTTGTGGTTGTTGATGCGACCGTTGTTGTGGTTGGAGCAGCTGTCGTTGTGGTTGGAGCAGCTGTGGTTGTGGTTGGTGCACCTGTTGTCGTTGTTGCAGCAGCTGTTGTTGTGGTTGGAGCAGATGTTGTTGTGGTTGGAGCAGCTGTTGTCGTGGTTGGAGCAGCAGTTGTGGTTGTTGATGCCACCGTTGTCGTGGATGGAGCAGCAGTTGTGGTTGTTGATGCCACCATGGTTGTGGTTGGAGCAGCTGTTGTCGTGGTTGGAGCAGCAGTTGTAGTTGTTGTTGCCACCGTTTTCGTGGTTGGAGCAGCTGTGGTTGTGGTTGGAGCAGTTGTTGTTGTTGTTGGTTGCACAGCTGTTGTTATGGTTGGAGCAGCTGTTGTTGTGGTTGGAGCAGATGTTATTGTGGTTGGAGCAGCTGTTGTCGTGGTTGGAGCAGCTGTTGTCGTGGATGGAGCAGCAGTTGTGGTTGTTGATGCCACCGTTGTTGTGGTTGGAGCAGCTGTCGTTGTGGTTGGAGCAGCTGTCGTCGTGGTTGGAGCAGCTGTGGTTGTGGTTGGAGCAGCTGTCGTCGTTGTTGGAGCAGCTGTGGTTGTCGTTGGAGCAGCTGTTGTCGTTGTTGGAGCAGCAGTAGTAGTTGTTGGTGCCACAGTTTTTGTTGTCGGAGAAGCTGTCGTTGTGGTTGGAGCAGCTGTTGTTGGTGGTGGTGCAGCTGTTGTTGTGGTTGGAGCAGCTGTTGTTGTTGGTTGCACAGCTGTTGTCGTTGTTGCAGCAGCTGTTGTTGTGGTTGGAGCAGATGTTGTTGTGGCTGTTGTCGTGGTTGGAGCAGCTGTTGTCGTGGTTGGAGCAGCAGTTGTCGTGGTTGGAGCAGCTGTTGTCGTGGTTGGAGCAGCAGTTGTGGTTGTTGATGCCTCCGTTGTTGTGGTTGGAGTTGCTGTCGTTGTAGTTTGAGCAGCCATCGTTGGGGTTGGTTCACCTGTTGTCGTTGTTGGAGTAGCAGTTGTTGTGGGTAGAGCAGCTGTTGTTGTGGTTGGAGCAGCTGTTGTGGTTGTTGATGCCATCGTTGTTGTGGTTGGAGCAGCTGTCGTTGTGGTTGGAGCAGCTGTTGTGGTTGTTGGTTCCACCGTTGTTGTGGTTGGAGCAGCTGTGGTTGTGGTTGGTGCACCTGGTGTTGTTGTTGGAGCAGCAGTTGTTGTGGTTAGAGCAGCAGTTGTGGTTGTTGGTTCCACCGTTGCTGTCGTTGGAGCAGCTGTGGTTTGAGCAGCTGTGGTTGTGGTTGGAGGAGCTGTTGTCGTTGTTGGAGCAGCAGTTGTGGCTGTTGATGCCACTGTGGTTGTGGTTGGAGCAGCTGTGGTTGTGGTTGGAGCAGTTGTTGTTGTTGGAGCAGCTGTTGTCATGGTTGGAGCAGCAGTTGTGGTTGTTGATGCCACTGTTGTTGTGGTTGGAGCAGCTTTCGTTGTGGTTGGAGCAGCTGTGGTTGTGGTTGGTGCACCTGGTGTTGTGGTTGGAGCAGCAGTTGTTGTGGTTAGAGCAGCAGTTGTGGTTGTGGTTTGAGGAGCTGTTGTCGTTGTTGGAGCAGCAGTTCTGGCTGTTGATGCCACTGTTGTTGTGGTTGGAGCAGCTGTGGTTGTGGTTTGAGCAGTTGTTGTTGTTTGCACAGCTGTTGTTGTGGTTGGAGCAGCTGTTGTCGTGGTTGGAGCAGCTGTTGTCGTGGTTGGAGCAGCTGTCGTTGTTGTTGGAGCAGCTGTTGTCGTGGTTGGAGCAGCTGTTGTCATGGTTGGAGCAGCTGTCGTTGTTGTTGGAGCAGCTGTAGTTGTGGTTGGTGCACCTGTTGTCGTTGTTGGAGTAGCAGTTGTTGTGGTTGGAGCAGCTGTTGTCGTGGTTGGAGCAGCTGTTGTCGTGGATGGAGCAGCTGTTGTTGGTGGTGGTGCAGCTGTGGTTGTGGTTGGAGCAGCTGTCGTCGTTGTTGGAGCAGCAGTTGTAGTTGTTGGTGCCACCGTTTTTGTTGTCGGAGCAGCTGTTGTTGGTGGTGGTGCAGCTGTTGTTGTGGTTGGAGCAGCTGTTGTCGTGGTTGGAGCAGCTGTTGTCGTGGTTGGAGCAGCTGCTGTGGTTGTTGATGCCACCATTGTAGTGGTTGGAGCAGTTGTTGTTGTGGTTGGAGCAGCTGTTGTCATGGTTGGAGCAGCTGTGGTTGTGGTTGGTGCACCTGGTGTTGTTGTTGGAGTAGCAGTTGTTGTGGTTAGAGCAGCAGTTGTGGTTGTTGTTGCCACCGTTGTTGTGGTTGAAGCAGCTGTGGTTGTGGTTCGAGCAGCTGTTGTGGTGGTTGGAGCAGATGTTGTTGTGGTTGGAGCAGATGTTGTTGTTGTTGGAGCAGCTGTTGTTGTGGTTGGAGCAGCTGTTGTTGGTGGTGGTGCAGCTGTTGATGTGGTCGGAGCAGCTGTTGTTGCAGTTGGAGAAGATGTTGTCGTGGTTGGAGCAGCTGTGGTTGTGGTTGGAGCAGCAGTTGTGGTTGTTGATGCCACCGTTGTAGTGGTTGGAGCAGTTGTTGTTGTGATTGGAGCAGCTGTTGTGGTGGTTGGAGCAGATGTTGTTGTGGTTGGAGCAGATGTTGTTGTTGTTGGAGCAGCCGTTGTCGTGGTTGGAGCAGCAGTCGTGGTTGTTGGTGCCACCGTTGTTGTGGTTGAAGAAGCTGTGGTTGTGGTTGGAGCAGCTGTTGTGGTGGTTGGAGCAGATGTTGTTGTGGTTGGAGCAGATGTTGTTGTTGTTGGAGCAGCCGTTGTCGTGGTTGGAGCAGCAGTCGTGGTTGTTGGTGCCACCGTTGTTGTGGTTGGAGCAGTTGTTGTTTTGGTTGGTGCTGCAGTGGTTGTGGTTGGAGCAGCTGTTGTCGTGGTTGGAGCAGCTGTTGTCGTGGTTGGAGCAGCTGTCGTTGTGGTTGGAGCAGTTGTTGTTGTTGGTTGCACAGCTGTTGTTATGGTTGGAGCAGCTGTTGTCGTGGTTGGAGCAGCTGTCGTTGTGGTTGGAGCAGTTGTTGTTGTTGGTTGCACAGCTGTTGTTATGGTTGGAGCAGCTGTTGTCATGGGTGGAGCAGCAGTTGTCGTGGTTGGAGCAGCTGTTGTCGTGGTTGGAGCAACTGTTGTTGTTGTTGGAGCAGCTGTTGTCGTGGTTGGAGCAGCTGTTGTTGGTGGTGGTGCAGCTGTCGTTGTGGTTGGAGCAGCTGTTGTTGTGGTTGGAGCAGATGTTGTCGTGGTTGGAGCAGCTGTTGTCGTGGTTGGAGCAGCAGTTGTGGTTGTTGATGCCATCGTTGTTGTGGTTGGAGCAGCTGTCGTTGTGGTTGGAGCAGCAGTTGTTGTGGTTGGAGCAGCAGTTGTGGTTGTTGATTCCACCGTTGTTGTGGTTGGAACAGCTGTGGTTGTGGTTGGAGCAGATGTTGTCGTTGTTGGAGCAGCAGTTGTGGTTGTTGGTGCCACCGTTGTTGTTGTTGGAGGAGCTGTCGTTGTGGTTGAAGCAGCTGTTGTTGGTGGTGGTGCAGCTGTTGTTGTGGTTAGAGCAGCTGTTGTTGTTGGTTGCACAGCTGTTGTTGTGGTTGGAGCAGCCGTTGTCGTGGTTGGAGCAGCTGTTGTCATGGGTGGAGCAGCAGTTGTCGTGGTTGTAGCAGCTGTTGTGGTTGTTGATGCCACCGTTGTTGTGGTTGGAGCAGTTGTGATTGTGGTTGGAGCAGATGTTGTCGTTGTTGGAGCAGCAGTTGTGGCTGTTGGTGCCACCGTTGTTGTGGTTGTGGTTGGAGCAGCTGTTGTCGTTGTTGGAGCAGCAGTTGTGGTTGTTGGTGCCACCGTTGTTGTTGTTGGAGGAGCTGTTGTCGTGGTTGAAGCAGCTGTGGTTGTGGTTGTTGTTGCCACCGTTGTTGTGGTTGGAGCAGATGTTGTTGTGGTTGGAGCAGCTGTTGTCGTGGTTGGAGCAGCTGTTGTCGTGGTTGGAGCAGCAGTTGTGGTTGCTGATACCACTGTTGTTGTGGTTGGAGCAGCTGTCGTTGTAGTTGGAGCAGCTGTTGTCGTGGTTGGAGCAGCTGTTGTTGTGGTTGGAGCAGCTGTCGTTGTGGTTGGAGCAGCTGTGGTTGTGGTTGGAGCAGATGTTTTTGTGGTTGGAGCAGCTGTGGTTGTTGTTGGAGCAGCTGTTGTCGTGGTTGGAGCAGCAGTTGTAGTTGTTGGTGCCACCGTTGTTGTGGTTGGAGCAGTTGTTGTTGTGGTTGGAGCAGCCGTTGTCGTGGTTGGAGCAGCAGTCGTGGTTGTTGGTGCCACCGTTGTTGTGGTTGGAGCAGTTGTTGTCGTGGTTGGAGCAACTGTTGTTGTTGTTGGAGCAGCTGTTGTTGTGGTTGGAGCAGCTGTTGTTGGTGGTGGTGCAGCTGTCGTTGTGGTTGGAGCAGCTGTTGTTGTGGTTGGAGCAGATGTCGTCGTGGTTGGAGCAGCTGTTGTCGTGGTTGGAGCAGCAGTTGTGGTTGTTGATGCCATCGTTGTTGTGGTTGGAGCAGCTGTTGTCGTGGTTGGAGCAGCAGTTGTGGTTGTTGATGCCATCGTTGTTGTGGTTGGAGCAGCTGTCGTTGTGGTTGGAGCAGCAGTTGTTGTGGTTGGAGCAGCCGTTGTCGTGGTTGGAGCAGCAGTTGTGGTTGTTGATTCCACCGTTGTTGTGGTTGGAACAGCTGTGGTTGTGGTTGGAGCAGATGTTGTCGTTGTTGGAGCAGCAGTTGTGGTTGTTGGTGCCACCGTTGTTGTTGTTGGAGGAGCTGTCGTTGTGGTTGAAGCAGCTGTTGTTGGTGGTGGTGCAGCTGTTGTTGTGGTTAGAGCAGCTGTTGTTGTTGGTTGCACAGCTGTTGTTGTGGTTGGAGCAGCTGTTGTTGTTGGTTGCACAGCTGTTGTTGTGGTTGGAGCAGCCGTTGTCGTGGTTGGAGCAGCTGTTGTCATGGGTGGAGCAGCAGTTGTCGTGGTTGTAGCAGCTGTTGTGGTTGTTGATGCCACCGTTGTTGTTGTTGGAGCAGCTGTGATTGTGATTGGAGCAGATGTTGTCGTTGTTGGAGCAGCTGTCGTTGTGGTTGGAGCAGTTGTTGTTGTTGGTTGCACAGCTGTTGTTATGGTTGGAGCAGCTGTTGTCGTGGTTGGAGCAGCTGTCGTTGTGGTTGGAGCAGTTGTTGTTGTTGGTTGCACAGCTGTTGTTATGGTTGGAGCAGCTGTTGTGGTGGTTGGAGAAGATGTTGTTGTGGTTGGAGCAGATGTTGTCATGGTTGGAGCAGCTGTTGTCGTGGTTGGAGCAACTGTTGTTGTTGTTGGAGCAGCTGTTGTCGTGGTTGGAGCAGCTGTTGTTGGTGGTGGTGCACCTGTCGTTGTGGTTGGAGCAGCTGTGGTTGTGGTTGGAGCAGCTGTTGTCGTGGTTGGAGCAGCAGTTGTAGTTGTTGGTGCCACCGTTGTTGTGGTTGGAGCAGTTGTTGTTGTGGTTGGAGCAGCCGTTGTCGTGGTTGGAGCAGCAGTCGTGGTTGTTGGTGCCACCGTTGTTGTGGTTGGAGCAGTTGTTGTCGTGGTTGGAGCAACTGTTGTTGTTGTTGGAGCAGCTGTTGTTGTGGTTGGAGCAGCTGTTGTTGGTGGTGGTGCAGCTGTCGTTGTGGTTGGAGCAGCTGTTGTTGTGGTTGGAGCAGATGTTGTCGTGGTTGGAGCAGCTGTTGTCGTGGTTGGAGCAGCAGTTGTGGTTGTTGATGCCATCGTTGTTGTGGTTGGAGCAGCTGTCGTTGTGGTTGGAGCAGCAGTTGTTGTGGTTGGAGCAGCCGTTGTCGTGGTTGGAGCAGCAGTTGTGGTTGTTGATTCCACCGTTGTTGTGGTTGGAACAGCTGTGGTTGTGGTTGGAGCAGATGTTGTCGTTGTTGGAGCAGCAGTTGTGGTTGTTGGTGCCACCGTTGTTGTTGTTGGAGGAGCTGTCGTTGTGGTTGAAGCAGCTGTTGTTGGTGGTGGTGCAGCTGTTGTTGTGGTTAGAGCAGCTGTTGTTGTTGGTTGCACAGCTGTTGTTGTGGTTGGAGCAGCTGTTGTTGTTGGTTGCACAGCTGTTGTTGTGGTTGGAGCAGCCGTTGTCGTGGTTGGAGCAGCTGTTGTCATGGGTGGAGCAGCAGTTGTCGTGGTTGTAGCAGCTGTTGTGGTTGTTGATGCCACCGTTGTTGTGGTTGGAGCAGCTGTGATTGTGGTTGGAGCAGATGTTGTCGTTGTTGGAGCAGCTGTCGTTGTGGTTGGAGCAGTTGTTGTTGTTGGTTGCACAGCTGTTGTTATCGTTGGAGCAGCTGTTGTGGTGGTTGGAGAAGATGTTGTTGTGGTTGGAGCAGATGTTGTCATGGTTGGAGCAGCTGTTGTCGTGGTTGGAGCAACTGTTGTTGTTGTTGGAGCAGCTGTTGTTGTGGTTGGAGCAGCTGTTGTTGGTGGTGGTGCAGCTGTCGTTGTGGGTGGAGCAGCTGTTGTTGTGGTTGGAGCAGATGTTGTCGTGCTTGGAGCAGCTGTTGTCGTGGTTGGAGCAGCAGTTGTGGTTGTTGATGCCATCGTTGTTGTGGTTGGAGCAGCTGTCGTTGTGGTTGGAGCAGCAGTTGTTGTGGTTGGAGCAGCCGTTGTCGTGGTTGGAGCAGCAGTTGTGGTTGTTGATTCCACCGTTGTTGTGGTTGGAACAGCTGTGGTTGTGGTTGGAGCAGATGTTGTCGTTGTTGGAGCAGCAGTTGTGGTTGTTGGTGCCACCGTTGTTGTTGTTGGAGGAGCTATCGTTGTGGTTGAAGCAGCTGTTGTTGGTGGTGGTGCAGCTGTTGTTGTGGTTAGAGCAGCTGTTGTTGTTGGTTGCACAGCTGTTGTTGTGGTTGGAGCAACCGTTGTCGTGGTTGGAGCAGCTGTTGTCATGGGTGGAGCAGCAGTTGTCGTGGTTGTAGCAGCTGTTGTGGTTGTTGATGCCACCGTAGTTGTGGTTGGAGCAGCTGTGATTGTGGTTGGAGCAGATGTTGTCGTTGTTGGAGCAGCAGTTGTGGCTGTTGGTGCCACCGTTGTTGTGGTTGTGGTTGGAGCAGATGTTGTCGTTGTTGGAGCAGCAGTTGTGGTTGTTGGTGCCACCGTTGTTGTTGTTGGAGGAGCTGTTGTCGTGGTTGAAGCAGCTGTGGTTGTGGTTGTTGTTGCCACCGTTGTTGTGGTTGGAGCAGATGTTGTTGTGGTTGGAGCAGCTGTTGTCGTGGTTGGAGCAGCTGTTGTCGTGGTTGGAGCAGCAGTTGTGGTTGCTGATGCCACCGTTGTTGTGGTTGGAGCAGCTGTCGTTGTAGTTGGAGCAGCTGTTGTCGTGGTTGGAGCAGCTGTCGCTGTGGTTGGAGCAGCTGTTGTCGTGGTTGGAGCAGCTGTGGTTGTGGTTGGAGCAGATGTTTTTGTGGTTGGAGCAGCTGTGGTTGTGGTTGGAGCAGCTGTTGTCGTGGTTGGAGCAGCAGTTGTAGTTGTTGGTGCCACCGTTGTTGTGGTTGGAGCAGTTGTTGTTGTTGGAGCAGCCGTTGTCGTGGTTGGAGCAGCAGTCGTGGTTGTTGGTGCCACCGTTGTTGTGGTTGGAGCAGTTGTTGTTTTGGTTGGTGCTGCAGTGGTTGTGGTTGGAGCAGCTGTGGTTGTGGTTGGAGCAGCTGTTGTCGTGGTTGGAGCAGCTGTTGTCGTGGTTGGAGCAGCTGTGGTTGTGGTTGGAGCAGTTGTTGTTGTTGTTGGTTGCACAGCTGTTGTTATGGTTGGAGCAGCTGTTGTGGTGGTTGGAGCAGATGTTGTTGTGGTTGGAGCAGATGTTGTCGTGGTTGGAGCAGCTGTTGTCGTGGTTGGAGCAACTGTTGTTGTTGTTGGAGCAGCTGTTGTTGTGGTTGGAGCAGCTGTTGTTGGTGGTGGTGCAGCTGTTGTTGTGGTTGGAGCAGCTGTTGTTGTGGTTGGAGCAGATGTTGTCGTGGTTGGAGCAGCTGGTGTCGTTGTTGGAGCAGCAGTTGTGGTTGTTGATGCCACCGTTGTAGTTGTTGGAGCAGTTGTTTTGGTTGGTGCTGCAGTGGTTGTGATTGGAGCAGCTGTGGTTGTGGTTGGAGCAGCTGTTGTCGTGGTTGGAGCAGCAGTTGTGGTTGCTGTTGCCACCGTTGTTGTGGTTTGAGCAGCTGTGGTTGTGGTTGGTGCTGCAGTGGTTGTGGTTGGATTAGCTGTGGTTGTGGTCTGAGCAGCTTTGGTTGTGGTTGGAGCAGTTGTTGTTGTTGTTGGTCCCACCGTTGTTGTTGTTGGAGCAGCTGTTGTCGTGGTTGGAGCAGCTGTGGTTGTGGTTGGAGCAGTTGTTGTTGTTGGTTGCACAGCTGTTGTTATGGTTGGAGCAGCTGTTGTGGTGGTTGGAGCAGATGTTGTTGTTGTTGGAGCAGCTGTTGTTGTGGTTGGAGCAGCTGTTGTTGGTGGTGGTGCAGCTGTTGTTGTGGTTGGAGCAGCTGTTGTTGTGGTTGGAGCAGATGTTGTCGTGGTTGGAGCAGCTGGTGTCGTTGTTGGAGCAGCAGTTGTGGTTGTTGGAGCAGCTGTTGTTGGTGGTTGTGCAGCTGTTGTTGTGGTTGGAGCAGCTGTTGTTGTGGTTGGAGCAGATGTTGTCGTGGTTGGAGCAGCTGGTGTCGTTGTTGGAGCAGCAGTTGTGGTTGTTGATGCCACCGTTGTAGTGGTTGGAGCAGTTGTTTTGGTTGGTGCTGCAGTGGTTGTGATTGGAGCAGCTGTGGTTGTGGTTGGAGCAGCTGTTGTCGTGGTTGGAGCAGCAGTTGTGGTTGCTGTTGCCACCGTTGTTGTGGTTTGAGCAGCTGTGGTTGTGGTTGGTGCTGCAGTGGTTGTGGTTGGAGTAGCTGTGGTTGTGGTCTGAGCAGCTTTGGTTGTGGTTGGAGCAGTTGTTGTTGTTGTTGGTCCCACCGTTGTTGTTGTTGGAGCAGCTGTTGTCGTGGTTGGAGCAGCTGTTGTCATGGTTGGAGCAGCAGTTGTGGTTGTTGGTGCCACCGTTGTTGTGGTTTGAGCAGTCGTTGTTGTGGTTGGAGCAGCTGTTGTCGTGGTTGGAGCAGCAGTTGTAGTTGTTGCCACCGTTGTTGTGGTTGGAGCAGCTGTGGTTGTGGTTGGAGCAGTTGTTGTTGTTGGTTGCACAGCTGTTGTTGTGGTTGGAGCAGCTGTTGTCATGGTTGGAGCAGCTGTTGTTGTGGTTGGAGCAGCAGTTGTGGTTGTTAGTGCCACAGTGGTTGTGGTTGGAGCAGATGTTGTTGTGATTGGTGCAGCTTTTGTCGTTGTTGGAGCAGCAGTTGTTGTGGTTGGTGCAGGAGTTGTTGTGGTTGGAGCAGCTGTTGTTGTGGTTGGTGCTGCAGTGATTGTGGTTGCAGCAGCCGTTGTTGTGGTTTGAGCAGTTGTTGTTGTTGGACCAGCAGTTGTTGTTGCTCCTGCAACTGTTGTTGTGGTTGGTGCAGCTGTGGTTGTGGTTGGAGCAGCTGTTGTTTTTGTTGGAGCAGCAGTTGTGGTTGTTGGTGCCACCGTTGTTGTGGTTGGTGCTGCAGTGGTTATGGTTGGAGCAGCGGTGGTTGTGGTTGGAGCAGCTGTTGTTGTTGTTGGTGCAGCTGTTGTCGTTGTTGGAGCAGCAGACGTTGTTGTTGGAGCAGCTGTGGTGGTGGTTGGTGCCACAGTGGTTGTAGTTGGAGCGGCTGTTGTTGTTGTTGGAGCAGCTGTGGTTGTGGTTGGTGCTGCAGTTGTTGTGGGTAAAGTACAGGTTGGTCCACTTTTTATGGTACCAACACTCTGCATGAAAGGTAGAGAACCCAGGCTTGAAGCAACTGCACACAGGGTCCTGGATGCACAGCCGTAAGCTGGAAAATCATTGGTGCCATCGTTCACTGTAGATGAAAAATCCCAGTTTCAACAATTTCACATATTTTTAGACATACATGACTGTGTAGTAGCCTTTGAAAATCAAGACATACTTATATAAAATTATAATATTAATGGGTATAAGTTCGAAAAGTTTTCGAGGCATCATTTCAGTCAGTTGTTTCGTGACTGTCAAATTTAAGTTGTTGAAAACATGTACTCACAATGTCAGAACCCAAATGGATTTCCTTTTAATGAACAGTGTTCCTACACTCGGTGTTCTATTATCACATATGTTTTTTTTCCATTTAAAGCAGGTAACTGATTTTTCCATCATCATGAAATCAAAGTGCTCCTCTTGATGTTTTCATGTGTATTTTCTTTACTTTGCTCTTTTTTTGATGGACATTTATCTCTTTGTTTTCAGCTCTTGTTTTATACAAATGATTAGTCATGACAATAACTGACAGATTAATCACTACCTCCATGCTTCAAATATTTCGGGAATACTTCTTAACTAATATATTTATGTGTTGTGGAAAAATATGTATCATTTCCTACACTGATTATCAAATCTTCATCTTTAACGATTTAAAGTACAAAATCACATTCATTACAAATACGGATAAAATGCTTGGTTATGTTTTTCCTGACTGATTGAAAAAAAAGAATGTTTGTTGAATTTATTTTATGCAAAAACCAAATTTAAAGATGCTTTTTGTTAAAGTATGCATGATGAAGACTCACTCATTGATTGAAAGCATTGGTCCTGCACTCCCTGACATTGCAATGGTGTGTTGCACTGAGAGGTGGAACAAGAGTTACATAGTAGGCCGTTACTTGACTGAGGAGTAGGGGCTGAAACAGAAAAGAACATAATTTCACTTTAGAACAGAATATTTCAGCAGATATCAGATTATTGTTTCTTATCCTTTTCTGTCATGTCTGTTCAGTTATGTGTCTTTAACTTAACTGATTTCTACTTACCAGCCAGAGTTGCTGGGTTGCAGTTATCCGTGTTGCAGCACGTGGCAGATGCAAGAGCACTTTGAACACCCAGGTCAACTGAAAATGTCTGAGAGCCCGTAGTTGGACACAGGGAGGAAGATGCACATGCCTTGTAGATTTGTGTTGCGGTAGTTCCAGATGAGGTAGCTGCAAAGTAATTTTAATATTTTTAATGATGAATTTTATTAATGTTGATGGAAAGCACACATAGCTTCACAGGTATTTGAAATTTACTGAACTGTATGAAATAATATGAAGAAAAGATTACCTAAAATAGTAGCTGTAACACACATGGTCTCTGAAGAACATGTTTTTGCTACTGTGGTTGAACACGTCTGATCTGTGCAGGTTTGACACTGAAGGGCTCCAGCTGCAATCAGGAGAGAAACAATGAAAGGACTGAAGTTAAAATGAAAGATTACAGGTTTTTAAATAACCCACTATACTAGTATTATTAAAGAGTCTTTATCTCTTCTATTTTTTAAGCTGTTGCACAGATTGATGAAATGCTGTTAATCCCTTTAACATCTGTATAAATATATTTTTTAATAAAGTGACATGAAACACTACATTAGTGTTTATTTAAGGTTAATGAAATAAGGATCATTTAAATCATGGAGGCCTGCTCCAACAGCTGTCAACCATTTAACAGTTTCTGAGTCTATATTTAAAATATTATAATTTTTATGGCATTGTTAGCACCAACTAGTGCAGTCCTTCTTAAAGTGTGGGGCCCGCCCCCTGGGGGGCGCAGAGCCATTGCAGGGGAGCGGAATGAAAAGGGGGGGGGGGACAAAACGCTTGGACACTGCTTACACGGGGCGCCTACAGAAACGCAAAGCAGGGGATGCAGCGTCGCTGAATATGTTTCCAAACCAACTTCATTCTAAGCCAAAGACTAGAAAATATGGTGAAGCATATCTTCCCTTTGGCTTCACCTGCACAAGTGCCAAGGTAGGTCTCCACTGCAGAATTGATTTTCCCTTCGTAGGGAGCAAGGCTGGGCTGTTTAAATCACGGACAAACAGGATCCCACAGTTGTTTATGTTTTTAAACCCATTTTGCACAGTGAGGCATTTTTTGAAAAATGTATTGATAGCAATGTTGAATATTATTACACATGGAAAAAAAACAACTACACATAAAATAATCACTGTGACGCCTCTGCCTTTCCAAATGGAGGGACAGTAACTGCGTGTGTATATGTAAGCGTGTAAAACCTGAAGATAGTAAGATTAACAGTATTTCGTCTCTATCTGCCATTCTGCAACTCATCTCATGTAAACAATAACGTGGCGCACAGTGTGACGTGAAAAAAAGGCACATACCTTTGATGTTGAGTGACGAACTCTGTATTCCTCGTCCACACGTAAACGCAAAAAAGGGTTTAAAACATCTCCATTTTCGGTGATTCGAAACGCAGTTTACGTGTGGACGAAACAGCTGCGTTTTCAAAAATACCCGTGTAGGTGTGGACGTAGCCTAAAAGAGTTAGTAGTTTATTTTATTACTACCTGTAATTTATTGCAGATTACTTGTATTTGTTTTAACTGTTTACTAAATGTTTGAGGTGTGAAATAAACCGCAATGGAGCAAAATATGGGTGTGTGTGGTTGGAGGATGTGTTAGTGCGCGTGCGTGCGCGCGTACACGCGCGAGAAGGGGGCGGGGGGCGCGAACATTTTTCTTGTAAAACAAAGGGGGGCCTAGCAAAAAACGTTTGGGAACCACTGAACTAGTGCAAGAAAAGAATGTTGATTACAGTTCAGCGTTTAACTCAATAGTGCCCAGCAGATGGTTCACAAAGCTGAGGGATGTAGGACTCAACAGCCGTCTGTGTGCATGGGTGCTGGACTTCCTCACTTGCAGAACTCACGTGGTGAGGGTGGATAGATGCGTCTCTAACAGCGTCACCATTAACAGGGGTGTTTCCTCTCGCCACTGCTCTACTCCCTCTATACTTCAGACTGTGTGGCCACCCATGGCTCCAACACCGTTGTGATGTTTGCTGACGACACCGTGGTGTTGGGCGCCATCTCCAACAACGATGAGGAGGCCTACATTGACGAAGTGAAGAATCTGGCATCATGGTGCCAGGATAACCACCTCCAGCTGAATGTCAGCAAGACCAAGGAGCTAGTGGTGGACTTCAGAAGGAGTCAGCACAGAGACTAAAAGCCCATTATCATCAATGGACCTCCAGTGGAGAGGGTGCAGTCCTTCAAGTATCTCGGTATCCACATTTCATCAGACCTGACATGGTCTGCCCACATTCAGGTCTAGACCAAAAAAGGATAGGCAGCGCCTGTACCACCTCTGACAACTGAGAAAGTTCAGGGTCTCGCCAGTGATCCTCATGACTTTCTATGCAGGCGCTGTGGAGAGCATCCTCACACAGAACATCACATCCTGGTTTGGGAACAGCTGTGTTAAGGACCAAAAAGCTCTTAAGAGAGTGATCCGTACAGCAGAATGCTGCTGCAGGATTGCCCCTCCCCCCTTAGGGGAGATGCTGGACTAGAGCAGGTCAGATACTGAAGGACCCATCCCATCCGGGCAACAAACTGTTCCAAGGTTCCATATCATCCGGGCAAGTACAGAGAGACTCAAGAGGAGCTTCTAGTCCCAAGCCATCCGGGCACTAAACCTTAACAAACTGAACTAAGATTTTCAACAAAGTACTAATCCTAATATCCATCATTATGTCCTTCACGTATATTTGGTAATCACTTTTCCTTATTTCTAGTATGAAGTAGACCTAATCCACTCAGTAAAATAATTTGAACAAAATGAAATATTTCCACATCAGTTTGCCAAACAGATTCAGAAACAGATTTTATAAACTAAAACAAAAAGTCTGGCATATCTTTCTTAAAGGCTCCTGTTTTTGTTTGTTTATTTGTTTATTTGTTTTATTTTAATTGGGTCTATCACATGCAATAATCTATATTCCCTACGGATATGCTGACAGATATTTGATTTCCTGTCAATGGAAAGAAACTTAGTTATGTTTGTGGTTCGATCCACCACAAACATAACTAAGTGATCCTCTTGTAAAGTGTTTGGATGTTTTTTGGAAAAGACATTTAATACATGTATAAAATAAATTTAAAATTTTTTATTTTTTGTTTGTTTGTTGTTTGTTTTCTTTTACTGTTAAATTCAAAGTGTTTTAGTGTTAGATTTGAAATGCTTAAATCAAATCCTGAATGATAAGAAAAAGTGTAGTTACCTGTGCTGGATATTCCCAAGAGAAGGATCAGAGCAGTCACCTTCATAGTGATGAACAGGTCAGTTCTACAGATTAGTTTCCCTGGACTGATACTAAACCTCAGGAGCACTGCTACACTTTATATACTGAACAGGTGAATTCAGGATTGGGTGTGTTTAAATTTTTAAAGCATGAACATTTAGAAAAATCATTTGTCAAAGGGTGTGGTACACTTACCACACCCTTTGTTCAATTGTACATTGATACAAAAAGGGTATGCAGCAGCGTCCTCATTTTCTCTTTTGCTATGTAACATTATTTTAGTTACATATTCATGCATGTCTTGCATTTCGTTACTTACTAAATTAATGTGACTCCATTAATACTGGTCAGAGTTGATAAAACCTGGTAGAGTTTGGAATGAATAGCCATGGTGAGATAATTCCTACCTCATACTACATGAAATATTGCAATGCATTAATGCATTATTTTTTAAAATCCCTCAAAACCTTTTGAAGATTTAATGTACATTTACCTACAGTTTAATGTATATGTATTCCTCATTACTTTTTTCGAAAGGCTTAGCACAACAAACAATGTTTCGGCTTTAATGGCATGAGCCATGGACATTGTCCGGCTGTAGTTACTGTAAAGTCATAATCAATATAAGTCTGTGACCTGAGCTAGAAACAGTCAAAGCACATATGCAAAGGTTGAAACACCATCCCATTTGTATAGTTTGACATCATGTTTTAAGTATACTGTTAAATTATCATGGTACATTTCTCTCTCTCCCCCCCCCCCCCCCCCCCCCCCCCCCCCCATTAAATGTAATGCAATTCTTGCTGTTGTGATGTAACACCATTATTTCTATGGATAAATACATCATGAAAACATAAATCACTGTTGTTTTCTATCAGAAACTCAATATACGAAGGTGATTTGTGTCTTTATAGATCCACTGTGATCTGCATATTATAATGTAGATGTAACATCACTAGACTCATGAAAAGACTGAAATGTATTGCTGAAACAGAAAAATATCTCTGCAGCTCATAATTTTTTTTATATAAATGGCAAATTTATAGTTAAAATCAAGATTTTTAGAATACATTTGACTTTGTCAGGGAAATATTTGTCTAAAACAATGAATAAGGGAATGATATATAATCACTTATTTATTGCACAGGTTGGCTCGTTTGTATTAATACTAATCTGTAATTTTGACAAGCCCAGTAACCGGTCTGTTCAGTGAAATTAATTAGACAGAGGCTTAAAACTGCTGCAGGAGCAGGTGTGGCAGCAGTCTCACCTTGAGTATGACATTAATATTTGTACAGGGAAGGAACCGTAATTTTACTCAGCTGCTGTAGAGAAGTATATTTTAGCTCAAACTTTTCTGTTTTCTCTTTCATCAATTGAAATGTATATTTTGCACTTTGTTAGTTTTGCTATTAATATTTATAATATTAATATCAATGCTTTGACAGTTTGCACACATCACCAAGAACAGAAGAAGCTACAACTTTAATAAAAGCTTAAAATACTTGAAATTATTTAGTGTGAGTAGTTATGCAGTGCTAACAAAGGACTGTTTTTCAATGACTTTTCCGCACCCTCTCTTATTGAGATATAATCTATTTATATCTTAACAATAGCAAGGATGAAACATAAGGTATTCTTTTTATCAGGTCTGCCACACACACCCCTTTTCTATGCACATCATGTTTTGTTTTTTAATTCTGGCTTCTCTTCTGTGTGTGTTTCGTGCATTGGTAAAAGGACAACAAAGACGGTTGATTTTCATGCAGGATATTTTTACTTTATATTCTGGTTTATCTCGTTATTCAATAGCTAGTTTCATTAGACTCCATCTGCACTCTCTGAACTGAAGATACTTAACTCTTTGCTGAATCCAAGATGTAAATTTACTGATCTTGTATTGAACTTTGTGTCACTGTGGCAGGGGTCACACATTTACCTTACCTGAAAGAGGAGTGAAAGAAGCCATTTATGTCCACTGTGAGCGACCATCTTTGAACAGAGGTTTACGACACCAACTGTCTGCCATCTATAATTCAGTTTTGAGATGCCTTCCCAGACGCCTTAACGCCCACTCACACCCTGGGCCATCTGACCTCAGGAAATCACATGATAGGGTGGGGATGGGTTTCACAATGAGCTCACCCGAAACCCTGGCTGATTGTGACCCACCCACGTTTTCACATCTTGGCTCATGTGATTAGGTAGAGGATCATCAGGGGCTCCTTTTGTCCCTCTTTTGGGGGGAAACTCCCACGGGGTTTAAATCTGGGACTCTCCACCAATTGACCCTTAGAACTGAAGAAGCTTCTCGGATGAGAGGTGAAACGTCTTCAAGCAACTTAAAGAAGTCCAGAAGCTTTTCTTTCCAAGCTCCTTAGACTACGATGACCTGGATGGCTGAGAACCTTCACAGACATTTACCTTAACCTTTTGCACATGACTGTGCAGCTTTAGCAATCTATAGCCAACAGCCTGTGTGGTTCATGTTCTTCCTTGAAAACAATTTTCAAGGAAATGTATCACTTTCTCTTGTATTTAGAGGAAAAAATTATTCGGATGTTATTTTTTGGTTTTTAAAGTGAGCCACAGCACTCTTGATTTTACGAATAGCTCCCCTACAGTAAGATGATTCAGTGGCTCCAACTTTTTTTGTGTCTCTGGCCTGTAGCCCCACTCTAAAAGCAATCTTGCATTTACATATATTTGATTATGAGTAAACAACTTTCCTCCCAGTTAAAGACACTCTGAAGAGGGTTTCACTTACCAGTATAACTTTATGCACACTTATGTTGCAATGTGCATAAAGAATGTAGTTACATAACATCTTTCATAATGTATGTACCAGGAACTAATAGTGCTCTTGTTTTTCAGTTAAAGTGAATTTGCTGGGAAGACCGGCAAGTGTTTTCCTTGAATGTTTTCCTTTTATGAATAATATTACTCACTGCAGAATGATGGACTTGAACTTGGCTAGAAATGTCCTTTTAACACTTGCCAGATTTATGAACAGAAACATGTATGTATGTGTTATTTATGTAACACATACATACATGTATGTGTTACATACATGTATGTATGTGTTACATACATGTATGTATGTAATCACGGACATACCTAGGAGCCTAGGAGATCACAGACTTTGCTGATCTCCTAGGCTCCATTCTTTTTAAGTATAGTTGTGTTCTCATTGTCGGTGATTTTAACATACACACTTGCTGTAAGGATGACCCATTTGCTAAAGACTTCCTTGCTTTAACGGACTCTTTTAACCTGGCTCAGTGGGTTAATGACCCAACGCATGTTAAAGGACATACTTTGGACTTGGTTTTCTCATATGGTCTGGACATTTGTATCAAGGATATAAGTGACGCTGGGATCTCGGATCATTTCCCAGTTATATTTGATACTGGCTTATGCACTAATGAACTACATCCTGCGGCTCCCCTTTGCCCGCTACATGTAATTAATGCTGAAGCGATGTCAAACTTCTCTATGTCTTTCTTGGATTCTGCATCTGTCACTCTCGACCGTTGTTCTTTTCGCTCGGTTGATGACTGTGCTAATTCCTTGTTATCGCTATTTTCTTCAATCCTTGATACTGTTGCCCCCATTAAGATGAAGCGCCCTAGAACCTACTCTCAGTGTTGGCTTAATGACACTACGTCGCGCTGAGAGAAGGTGGAAAAAAGATAAACTTGGAGTTTCTCATGACATGCTACGGACTAGCCGCTTAAAATTCCAAAGTGCTGCTAAAACGGCCAAAGCGTCCTTCATATCCAAAATCATCCTGGCCAATGACCAAAACCCCCGTACCTTATTTAAAATTTTTAACTCTGTGGTTAACCCTTCCCTGGACATGCCTTTAATTTATTCTCAGGCTCTTTGTGAGCGATTTCAAATTCACTTTTTAGAGAAGGCCTCATCTCTTAAGTCCTTCCCCCTGTTTTATATCCTCTCCCCATTCCTGAGTGCATTTCAACTTTCCACCAGTTTGAGCCTGTGTCACTTTTGACTCTTAAGCGGCTAGTTGTTCAAATGAATAACACCAATACTGTGCTTGACATTCTTCCATCTCGTTTAGCTAAGGACTGTTTTGATGTAATCGGACCTAGTATTCTATTTCTTATGAACTTTTCCTTGCTCTCAGGCTGTGTTCTTTCAGCCTTTAAGCATGCTGTAGTCCACTCGATTCTTAAAAAAAAGAAACTCTGACTGTTATGACCTTTCAAACTACAGACCAATCTCTAAGCTTTCGTTCTTGTCCAAGATCTTGGAGAGACTAGTTCTCTGCCAGCTCCAGGCGTACTTGGACACGAACAATATTGCTGAGAAATTTCAATCTGCCTTTAAGCCATTGCATAGCACTGAAACAGTGTTGGTTAGAGTTCTTAATGATATTCTTGTAATCACTGATACTGGACGCTCTATGGTCCTAGTTTTACTGGACCTCTCTTCGGCCTTTGATATGGTGGACCATGACATTTTATTACTAAGACTTGAGCACACTGTGGGTATTAGAGCCACTGCCCTCGACTCGTTTAAATCATATCTCGCTGATAGATCCTTATCAGTTAACTTAGGCACCTTCTCCTCTTCCTCTGCTCCAGTTTGTTGTGGTGTGCCTCAAGGATCAGTTTTAGGCCCTATTCTCTTCTCATTGTATTTGCTCCCTCTAGGCGCAATCTTTGAAAAATACAATATCGCCTTCCACTGTTATGCCGATGACATACAGATCTATTTTGAACTTACTGACGACCTTGCTGTATCCCTGCACTACTTTTAAGAATGCATGCGGGAGGTCAAAGAATGGTTCCTGAGTAATTCTCTTGTTTTGAATGATAAGAAGACTGAGATTGTGGTGTTCAACAGTAAAATCCCTCGTGCCCAACTCTGTGCTGCCCTGGGTTCCTTTGCTAGCTCTTCCTGTGACTATGTCAGTAACTTGGGTGTACAGCTGGATAGCTCGCTCAAATTCGATAAGCAAGTGTCTGCTGTAGTGAGATCTAGCTTCCACCAACTGCGTCTTATCTCTAAGGCTAGGCATTATGTTCCGCATGAGGACCTGGAGAAGCTTATTCACGCTTATGTGACCTCCAGGTTGGATTATTGTAACTCTTTGTACTACGGTCTTCCCTCTTCTCTTCTTCTTAGACTGCAAACAGTCCAAAATGCAGCAGCCCGCCTCTTAAGTGGTACCAGGAAATTTTGCCATGTTACTCCTGTTCTGACTAGCTTGCATTGGCTGCCCATAAAGTACCGTATTCAATTTAAAATATTACTCCTTACATTCAAAACTATTAATAAATTAGCGCCAAGTTATCTTAGTGAACTTCTCAAACCACATACTCCTGCTAGAACACTCAGATCTGCCACTCAACTACTTCTGACCCAACCCAGATCTCGGCTGAAGTCCCGGGGTGACCATGCGTTTGCTCTGGCTGCCCCGGTACTGTGGAATACCCTTCCTCTCGACCTCTGCGCATCTGATTCCATTGCACTGTTCAAATCACGACTAAAAACCCACTTATTCAATCTTGCCTTTCCCTCTAGTTAATATTTCTTTTATGATTTTATATCATGCACTTTTATGCTCATTTAAATTCCTGTTTGCTCTGTACCTGTTGGTTTCCTATGTATCAGTGACAGCTGCTTGCATACTTAGTACTTGCTTTGGTCCTATTTCTATTATCCTCCTCCTATTCTCTATCTTACTTGTTAAGCACCTTGGCATACCCTTGGTTTTTAAGTGTGCTTTATAAATAAAGTTTATTATTATTACTATTATTATTATTATTATTATTATTATGTATTTCCTCCTAGGCATTGTGTTAACACACATACCTGCAAACTGCCAAAAGCGGATGATCAGTTCATTAAATACATCTGATTAGTAACACTTGAATGTTACTTACCCTCTCAATTCCTATGGAAGCAGTAAGAGTGTCATTTTTCAAGTCCCGCGTCCTCATTTTGGCTTAAAATTTCTTCAGTAAACACATAATGAATCATCTTTTGTTGTTCATCTCATGTTCTATTTATCTTATTTTAACACCTGCTGATTATGAGATTTTAGTTTTTAATTTTTCCTAATAGGTAAAATCTTGGACTTGAAAGAGGGTGTACTTTCTACATACTATTAATACATAATAGACTATTACGTTTCTTGTATTAATTCAATTTTATTTATACAGTGTCAAATCACAACAACAGTCGCTTTATATTGTAAGGTGAACCCTACAATAATACATACAGAGAAAAACCCGACAATCATACGACTCCTATGAGCAAGCACTTTGGATAGGGTGGAAAGGAAAAACTCCCTTTTAACAGGAAGAAACCTCCAGCAGAACCAGGCTCAGGGAGGGGCGGCCATCTGCCGCAACCGGTTGGGGAGATAGAAGGAAGACAGGATAGAAGACATGCTGTGAAAGAGAGCCGGAGATTAATAACAAGTAGGATTCAATGCAGAGAGGTCTATTAAAACATAGTGAATGAGAACGCTGACTGAAGAAGAATTACTCGATGCATCATGGGAATCCCCCAGCAGCCTGAACCTATTGCAGCATAACTAAGGGAGGATTCAGGGTCACCTGGTCCAGCTCTAACTATATGCTTTAGCAAAAAGGAAAGTTTTAAGCCTAATCTTAAGAGTAAAGAATCCAAACTGGAAGCTGGTTCCACAGAAGAGGGGCCTGAAAACTGAAGGCTCTCCCTCCCATTCTACTTTTAAATACTCTAGGAACAACAAGTAGGCCTGCAGTGCGAGAGCGAAGTGCTCTAATGGGGTGATATGGTACTACAAGGTCATTAAGATAAGATGGGGCCTGGTTATTTAAGACCTTGTATGTGAGGAGCAGGATTTTGAATTCAATTCTGGATTTAACAGGAAGCCAATGAAGGGAAGCCGATATAGGAGAAATATGCTCTCTCTTTCTAGTCCCTGTCAGGACTCTTGCTGCAGCATTTTGAATTAGCTGAAGGCTTTTCAGGAAGTTTTTAGGACATCCTGATAATAATGAATTACAGAAGTCCAGCCTGGAAGTCATAAATGCATGAATTAGTTTTTAATGGATGGATGGAAGAAAGCAGTCTTGCATTTTTGCTTGATATGTGTGTTGAAGGACATGTCCTGGTCAAAAATTACTCCAAGGTTCCAAGGTAATCCCATCCAGAGTAAGAATCTGGTTAGATACCATATTTCCCAGATTTTCAGGGCCGAGTACAATAACCTCAGTTTTATCTGAATTAAGGAGCAGAAAGTTAGCGGCCATCCAGGACTTTATGTCTTTAACACATTCCTGTAGTTTAACTAATTGGTGTGTGTTATCTAGCTTCAAGGATAGATAAAGTGTCATCTGCATAGCAGTGAAAATGTATGATATGCCTTCTTCTGATAAGGGAAGCATGTTTAAAGTAAACAATTGGTCCTAGCGCTGAACCCCGTGGAACTCCATAATTTACCTTAGTGTGTGAAGAGGACTCTCCATTTACATGCACAAATTGGAGTTTATAGATAGATATGACGCAAACCACTGCAGCAAACCTGCAGTCTAGCAGGACAAGCACAGAGATGAGTCCACTGTCAGAGGCCATAAGAAGATCATTTGTAACCTTCACTAAAGCAGTTTCTGTGCTGTGATGAGCTCTGAAACCTGACTGAAACGCCTCAAATAAGCCATTCCTCTGCAGATGATCTGTTAGCTGTTTGACAATTACTCTTTCAAAAAATTTTGATATGAAAGGAAGGTTAGAGATTGGCCTATAATTAGCTAGGCCCGCTGGGTCTAGAGATGGCTTTTTAAACACTTGTGGATACAGTAGCTGAGCAGAGATGCACCTCCTCTTTTCCTGCACCAGAGGGAGACAGTGTCTTAAATGACTCTTAATTTCCATCTTTGTACTACAGTGAGTTCTCTTTATGATAACATATTAAGTGCAGTTTTGCACTATAATGTTTATTTAAACACTCACATATTCTGCAGGTTTTAGATCTACAGTGCCTAGAAGGGCTCCTGAAGAGATGCAAAATGGTTGGTCAACAAGATCATTAAACTTGAAAACCTGCAGATGGCAATGTAGTCTCATAGTTTTCCACGTGAGGCTGGAGAATGTAGACTTTTGGATCACCTGTGTGTGTGTGTGCATGTGTTCGATCTAGCCATCCTGAGCAGCTTTTAAAAAGAGTGCAGAGCAACATTGTTCCACAGGAAGCCACAGACGATTGCTGTGTGTCCTGTGTTTGCATCAGCTGTGTTGCTCAGTGCACGCTCTGACAGAAATCTGACAGCCACAAACACCCAAAACGAGTCTCAGTGAAGGTCACCGCTATGTGAAATATGTAAAAATATAAATGTGGTAGACTTTCAGCTATATACACTTTTAATGCAAGACTTCACAATCACTGTAAGATAAATATAGCTTCATGATAATGATTTGTCTACTGTGACCTCCACACTTGAATGTCTTCAGATGTTCAACTGCACAGGGAGAAGATATAATGGAAAATGACTTTGAAAGGCAGAAAACTTGGACCCTGATGAGTTAATCAATGACCTTCTTGCCCACTGCAGATATAGTGTTACACTCATTTTGTGGTGTGAGGCAGTAAAAAGAAAAAAACTCTTATTGCTCTTTAGTGCCTCTGAGAAAAAGTGCTCTCGTAAAATACTCTCATATAACCTCCATGAATTCCTCTTATGATGCATATATATTTGCAAGGAAACCTGTGCAGATATCTATCTATATTTCCTGATTCAGCCTATAACATAATCACAATTGTACATACAACACATTGCCTCCTGCGAGCTATGGTAAAGGTTAAATTGTTTGCTCAGAGTTCATTTCACCCTGTGGACTCAAAACAGAGATCGAGGATTGGATGGGTGAACATCCTGCTAAAACACTGTGTAGATTTTCAGTGACACCTAGCTTATCTTGTGAGCTTAAAACCTTTATCCTTCATCCCTGGTATGCAAACACACTCTGGATTTAGTGAAGTAAAAGTTCGGCTACAACCAATTGTCTGCGGCGTGAAGCCGAGATAAATCGCTTTAGTGAAGTTAATTGTTTTTCAAGAGGCAAATGGAGCGCTTTACAAAATCTCTCCCCCTGCCTTTCTTCAATTTTGTTCTCTCCCTTGTCTCTTCTTTTTCTTAACCTTCTCTGACAAGATTAATTAAATGTCACTCTAACAACCAGCTGCATGCCATAGGAAGGAGTGGGCCACAGAATGGCATATGTGGGTGGGTCTGTGTGACCTCAAGCTTTTTATTATATATTTACTCCCCCTGCTACTCGGGCTCAACAGATCCAAAAATCAAAGGTTTGCTGTGAGGGACATTCAGTGTGAGACTGTGACTAAAGTTTGAACTTGCATATATGTCTCGTGGGACTTTTTTTTTTCTTCTTCTTCCACCTTTAGTGGTTGATTCAGCCCAGATCAAACTGAGAAAAATAACAGCTGTTAATAGCAAGACCTTCTACTGAATAAGTTAAATGCAGACAGCACTCACACACCTTAGAGGTTTTTGTAGTCATCCTCTGAAACCCAAAGACTGTTTTTCCCCATAGACCACAATAAAAGAAAGGTGTGTAAAGCTGTCTACATTTAGGAGAGAGGGTTATGATGTCATTAAAATGTAAAGAAAATCAATCAAGTGCACCATGGAATACCTAATTTTGTCGCCACAGCTCCTTTGACAAAAATGTGAGTTGGAATTTTAATGGACTTCTCTATTATTGCAGAGAATAAGCATCAGATACAGAGAAGACACTCTTTACTGTCAAAACACTACAACTGCTAAGCTAACTGTCGTCATATTTAGCCCTCTTATAGGACACATAAAAAGCTTCAAAATATAAGATTATAATTTTCTAACTTAAATATTGCATGTTGTAGAGTGAAATGAGAACATATCTTTAGACTTAATTTTAGGCACAGTACCAAAAACCTGTTGTTATGAAATCGAGGTAACTCGAAGCTAGCAGCTACGGAGCTAACAGCTAGTGAATATCCTGGATATCCTTCCTTCTTGCGCTTAGAATAACCAACATTTACAAACGGGACTTTATGCTTTATACAATGTTTAAAGACAATTTATGTTTTAAGACCATCTCAAAGTCCTTTCAGAATACAAAGATGGATGTAATTTGTAGGTCTGAAGAGTGGAAGCGCTTAGTCAGTCGCTTAGTCCTCTTGAAAGCTTAGCAGTAACTCTTAAAGCTTTTTTTTTTTAACTGAGTGGTCATTTTGTAAAACAACATTTTGTGAAACAAATGGACTGGGTGTGCATCAAGTTAATGAGGGTGGCCTCTACCTATGCAGAGACCACCGTCATTAACTAGGTTGGTAGTTAGGCAGAAAACCCGGGAAAGTATTCTGATGGTCCTCATGCATCTTTATTAAAATATACTGATGTGTCAAAACGCGTCGTTAAGGGTACTGGAGAGTTTGCCAAAAATTGTCTTTATGAGGAAAAGACTTAAACCTAGATTCCCTTTAATGGCCAGCAGGGGGAAATACCTGTGGTTACAAAGAGACTTCTAGTTCTATAGAAGTCTATGGGAAATCAGCCCTCTGTCCAGACAGCTGTGACAACTCGTTTCTGATCATACAGACAAAATCAGTAAGTCCATTTAATACATTTTGGTCAATCTAGGAGTCAGAAAACAGGATTGTCAAGGGTTTGCTCAGGTATGTCATTGCCTAATGAGGTTGCTGTTTTACAATCAGGTGGGAAAAAATAGTAAACTGACTGAAGGGCCTGATGACTAGCTTCCATCATCCTTTTGAAGGTGGATGTAGTTCAGCTGAATTATGTTGTAAATAAAGTAATTTTTAAAAAAAAGTTTATAGAGAGATATTTGTCAAGCATAAAGTATACTTTTCCAATAATAACATCTGTGGCATTGAATATGTTGCAAATGCTTTGCTGTGGTTTATGCTGTACATAATTACATAGAAGTATTCCATCAAACCAGTGTCCACAATGACACTGGTCCTTAGCTCCTGAGTTAGTTTAAAATGTGGCTAATACTGTGAGTGGATGAATGAGGGAACTGGTGGACAACTGGAACTCAGCCCATGATTTCACAAAGGAAAGTTACAGTTAATGTTTACATGCAGTGGGTCTTGTGAATGTACAGTGATGTGAAAAAGACTCTCTGCAAACCTGTGAAAAGTAAGTACAGTGCCATGATTCAAAAGCTTGAACCAACTTAAGCAATTACTGTGTGATTTTATCAGTCTCTTACATTACTGTGGAGGGATTTTGGCCCGGTCTTCTTTAGAGCATTGCTCCAGTTCATCGTTTGCAGCTTTTATTTATCAGAGCTCTCTTAAGGTCCCATCACAGCATTTCAATCAGGTTGAGGTCAGGACTTTGACTGGGTCATTGCAACAGTTCCACCCATTCTGTTGTAGATTTGCTGCTGTGCCTGGGATCAATGTCCTCTTACATGACCCAGTTTCAGCCAAGCTTTTGTAGAGGTGCTCACACTTTCTGATTGTCAGTTATTCAAGTGCCTATGATTAGCTGCACCAAGCTATTGCTTACCCTCTCAATTCCAGGAAGCACTTGGACTTAGTTTCCAACAGGAGTGCATAGTTGCATGACTGTGAATGCCTCTTTTGGTCTTAGACAGAATCAACAGTTTAATGGTATTTCCCCTTCTGCATATAATAGAAAGCAGGTTAGCTGATTAACTATGATACATTAAACCAACAATGAAAATGAACTGTAACAAGGTTGTGATCTTAAAAAACTTCGCAAACAAGCCCATGCACCTGATTGCCCCGTGAAGTATGTAACACGCCCTTCCTCCCGGAGGATCCAGACACATAATTCATCTGGGTGAGGTGCATCTTATTTTGTAAAGGACTGACTCTGTCTTTGTTAGCAGGGATTGCCTTTTTTCTTTTCTACCCAAATAGGTAGTCTGATCCTGTGCCAGATACTTTCTGCAGCACAGTGTCAGCTGATACTATAAACTGTAGGGTCCCCAGAGTACAAGAGAACATGAGAGAGTTGCGTTTAATGAAGTCTGTGCATTCAGCGTCTGAGTCCGTGGTGTTTTATACCTGCTGTTCCCTCCCTAAGGAAAGTAGTCAAACTGAAGTCAGGTGATAAAACTACTGGGCAGCTAAACAATTGTGTGATGGGATGAGCCCTGCAGCTTCTGCAAGCTGCTACCGCTATTTTTAATGTTGCTTCAAAGAACTGAGCACAATCACACCTATATTCTCACTAAATCTACAAATGTTCAATATCTGTGACTGCAGAGACACTTTAAAATTAGACATTTTTATTAGAATTTGCTGCTTAAAGAGAATATTAATCCACTGCAGGTTGTCTCTCTAGGGGTACATTTAAATCTTTATAATTTAGTTGGTTTAGGCTGTGATTTAGCTGGTGAATGCAGAAAACAAATAAGTCATATGGTTTGCAGTCAGTCGTCACTGGCATGATGGTCATTGTAATTGTGGGCCTTTAATTATTTCTTTTACTTGCTCTTTTTCCAGGATGGAATGACTGTACAGCACATATCTTTAATGACTTCAAAAACAAGAATTGGGTGTACAATTGGAATTTATTTAGGATTTTCTCTCATCCACCCATGGTCAAAAGTGTACATATAGACTCAAATTAGTGAAAGGGGGATTTGTTTGACAGCACTCATCAATTTGACCAACACTCAGAACAATGGGAAACTAAAGAACTAAGTTAAGATGTAAGAGGGAAAATTTTAACTCTACACATGTTGGGAAAGTCTCTTGGAGCCATTTTTAACCAACTGCAGACTCTGAGATCATCACTTCAAACAACTGCACACAAGTAAAAGTTATTCAGATGTGTCATCACTTGTTGTGGATAAATGGTAAATGGCCTGCATTTGTATAGCGCTTTTCTAGTCCATAGGACCCCAAAGCGCTTTACACTACATTCAGTCATTCACCCATTCACACACACATTCACACACTGGCGATAGCAAGCTACATTGTAGCCACAGCTGCCCTGGGGCGCACTGACAGAGGCGAGGCTGCCGGACACAGGCGCCACCGGGCCCTCTGACCACCACCAGTAGGCAAACACGGGGTTAGTATCTTGCCCAAGGACATTTGGCATGCAGCCAGGATGCAGCCTGGGATCGAACCACCGACCTTCTGATTAGTGGCTGACCTGCTCTGCCACCTGAGCTACAGCCACCCCATATTCAGGAATAACCCAGGTGGTAGCATCATAATGGTGGTAGCATCATGCTTGTGGCTGTTTTGCTGCCAGTGCTACTGGTACATTGCATAAAGTGGCTAGAATAAAGAGAAAAGAAGACTACAGCCAAAAAAACTTCACCTTAAATCAACAGCTAGACGGGTGAAACTGGACACAGTTGGGTGCTCCAGTAAGACAATGATCCTAAACACACAAACTGTTTTTTGAATGGATAAGGCTAACATTAAGCTTCTGGAATAGTCTTCACAAAGCCCTGACCTCGAGGACTATGCTTGAAAGCCAGATTCATGCCAGGAAACAACCGATTCAAATTAACTCTACCAATTGTACCAAGAAGAGTGGTTAAATATCCAGACGGAGCTTTGGCAGAAGCTTGTCGATAGCTACCAAAAGCATCTGGTTGAGGTGCAACTTGCTAAACAACATTTAATCAGATATTAGTGGGGTATATGTGCATATTTGAATCCATGTATACTTTTTACCCTGTGTGGATTCAAGAAAATCCAAAATAAATTCAAACCTTGGTTTTTAAAGTCATTAAAGATGTATGCTGTACAATTATCCCACCATCGGAAAATAGCAGTTCAGAGGAACCATTAAAAGCCCCGATGAATGGATGCAAATGTCTCACCACAACTGCCATCTGCACAGCCTTTTATTTCTTAATGTGTCAGTACTTTGTATTACGTGTATCAGTGATAGGTTCAATGAAGTGAAACATTTTCAACAAACATATTTCACTATCAGACATTAGTATGTCATCATCCGCTGCTGCTCAGAAAGGATGATATGAACATTTCTCCAGCTATTTAAAGAACCAGAGCATTACTTTCCTCTTCATTCACACAGCTGATCCAAGAGTTAAACAGAGACACCCAGAAAAACTGAAGCTTACATCATTAAATGACACGTGTGTCCACAGTCGAGTCCAAACTGGCTAAAGGGACACTTCATTACACAGAGGGTGGGCCGAGCATGAAAAGGCACTAATTACAGAATTACTCGTGTCAAGTGTCAGAAACGTTTGGCATCAAAGGATGTCTCGAATTAATCCCCAGGTCACCTGCACCTTACCTTGCCCACAGACACAAGACTCTCAGACCTGTGCATCTGTACAGCAGTGCAAACAATGCTTTCATTTGTGTGTGTGTGTGTGTGTGTGTGTGTGTGTGTGTGTGTGTGTGAGTGGGACACTTGGCAGCTAAAGGGCCCAAAGGGCTGTACACAAAGCAGTGACCTAAAACAGTTTTGACTCAGTGTGTGTGTGTTTGTGTGTGTGAGAGAGAGAGAGCCCATTGTGTCATTCTTCTCTGTGTTGCAACCTCTGAGAGTAAATCTGGCATTTTCATTTATGATGAGCTTGGAGCGATCAGCTGAATGGATGATGTTACGCTGACTTCTACGCTCTCACGCGCGCCTGTGTGCGTGCATGTTCACCATGTATTCAAGGCTCTCATCTCCATATAAATAGCCAAGAGGAGAGTGGATGGTTTCTATTTAAATTGTGCGTGTGTGTGTGTTTCATTGTGCATGGTGTGCTATTCTGGGACTGAGCCATCCCAATCTTACACTCATCTACAAAAACAAAACCATCATCATGACAGTGCTGTCGCATGTTTGAGGGTGTGTGTGTGTGTGTGTGTGTGTGTGTGTGTGTGTGTGTGTGTCTCACTAAACAAAAAAGATCTGGATTATTTTTGAGCTGGGCAGAGAGGTAATGAATAAGTCTTATGCGTAGGTGCTGATCCCAGTTAACACTGCACAGCTTACTGACAATATAGGTTATGTATCTGGCACACATTCATGTCGCTGATGCATTTTTCTTCTGTTTCGTTCCCCTTGGGGTTGCTGCATGTCTGAACCATCCAAACCCCGGATCCACCCACTTGCTTAGATCCTAATTTTCTGGCTTTAGTCGAGATAGCAACAAGCAGTGAACACAAAGTCAGGATCAGATCATCTAGCATCACAAGTAGATAACATAAAAGATGCTATTTGCAAGCTTATGGCATGTTTAATTGAAACACATTCTTATCCTATAGCAGCTGCATTATATAATGTTGTTTTATCAAATTCCAACTACATATTGCCGTTATGCATAAGGTGTGTTTTGGCTTCTGGTGCCTGGGCGCCTAGCCACCAAGAGATAGTGGTCCTGTTTTAAGTTGTAGGTTTATCAGCCAGGAGGTCTTTGTTTTTGTCTTGTTTGTGTTTTGTTGTTTTTTTCCTCACTTTGAACAAAAACTGGTGATGATTTGGGCTTTTTGTAGCCACAGGACATGGGCAGCTTGCAGTCACTGTGTCAACCATGAAGTCCTTCGGCTAGCGAAGAATTCTTGAGTCAAATGTGAGGCCATCTATGTGACAGGAGTCCAAACTCATCCAGTGATCCAAACACAGCAGCAAATCTAGAGCAGAATAAGTGAGAAAGATAAGAATCATGGTGTTGCAATGCCCCAGACCTCAAGTCCGGACCTCACCCTGATTGAAGTGCTGCAGCAGGACTTGTAGATGTAGATAAACTAATGCCTGCAAACTTCATGAACTGGCCCAAAATTTCTCCACAACGATCGGAGAGACTGATAGTCACATATAAACTGATTAGTCTAGGTCATTGCTCCTGAAGGTGGTTCTGCAAGCATGTAAAATGATGGGATGCACTTATTTTTTCACAGGTCTGCAGGTCTGTAAAAACTTCATGACTGTAGATGCATCAAGTTTCAAGAGCACTGTGGTCACATGCACAACAACACAAGTGGCACGTGGAAGACATTCACATTCGCCTTGTCACATGGGTTTTGACCACCTGATTCGTTTTAAGTTTGGATGCGTGACCCAGAAAACATTTTTAAGGCATATTGCATATCGAAAATATGTATTATTTTCTTTTATGGTTTTTGTAATGTTGCTAAAACTTGCATATAGACCATATTAACCTTACATGATCTGACAGGACAAAAGTACTATTCCAAAATACTGTGTAATTACACTTTATTGCATACATACTGTCTCAGCTGAACTCTGGACACGCACACACATACATATACACTGATATGCACACACTCATCCCCCCTCCCTTCGACGCTTATTCCCTTCCGATGCTGACAGTGGATCAAGGAGACCAGCGCACAGGCTTCAGGCCCGGATGTACTGTCTAAATCGGCTGTCTCTCACCCTTTACCCACCCCTGTTGCTTGTCATGTGTTTCTTTGGTGTATTAAGAGTTTTTTCATGTGCTATGTGCAGAGGTGTTTTTTTTTCTGTTCTCGAACTGATCTCCCTGTTGGAGCTCAGTCTGGGGGGAGTTATTTTTTTCTCCTTATGTTTCCTCATGTGGTGCATTTTTCCATTGTTATACCTCTCTGACCTGTCTTCCCCATGTGATGTTTTGTGTAATGTATGTATGGTCGGAGGGTAAGATGGCGCCGCCATTGCGTGCAATAGGTCGGCAGCCTTATGAAATTTCCCCTTGTGGGACTAATAAAGGTATATCAAACATATAATCATCTAATCCTATATTTTTCTATGAGCCATGTGCTTAGCAAACAATGTATTTTTAAGTGAAAATATGATTCAACAAATGCGTGGAGGCAAGCCACACCCAGGACCTGACCTCCAATGACTTGTAACATGTGAAACCTAGTGTAGGAATGTGTTAGCGTGTTTGCACAACTGCATTAGACGTCTCCTGTTACTTTCCCTTCCTCTTCTTATCTAAAACATGCAGAGCAGTGTCATGGATCATTGCATGCCTTTAACGGAAAGAAGACTTAAATTACATGCCTCACATTTCATAGATTAAAACACACATATTTCCCAGCAGATTTTCATAACTCACATAACTTCCTTTACTTTGTTGTCAATCTGAATATTAATTGACAAAAACTTTGTCACGGTCTAGAAGAAGATCCAAACTGTCACCCACAGATGAGATGAAATTGGAAGCAACTCAGGAACCACCAAGGCTCAACCCTGCCATGAACTGGAAACAGCTGGAACACCAATGTCGCCATAGAGAGTGAAATAAGTTTTATCTCACAATGGAGTGCAAGGTTGTTGACCAAAAAAGAAGCCAATGCTCCAAAATCAGAACCTTCACGCTTGAATGAAATTTTCTGAAGCTGCTCACTTGGACAAGCCAAATGTTATTAAGAGAAAATTCTTTAGTCAGACAAGACAAAGATTGAGGCATTTGGCCACAATGACAAGAAGTATGTCTGGAGGAGTAAAGGGGAGTTCTTAGGTTTTCAAACCTAAGAACACCGTAGCAGCTGTCAAGCATGGTGGAGGTATCATCATGTTTGTGGCTGTTGTGCTCCTAGCAGTGTTGGGTAAGTTACTTTTACATCCAACACAAAAACTGCAGTCGTGGTGCTTTCGATTGTACTCAGACCTCGGAAATTCTGCCTTCTGAATAGGAAGATGTAGGCAACACCAGACTGCAGATGAGCTGCATACAGGGCTGGACTGGGACAAAAAAATCGTCCCGGGCATTTTGACTAAAGACCGTCCCACCATTATAGGAAAAATCATAAAGCCTTTGAATGAAAACAAACGCTGTTGTGACAGTGATGTACACTGTTTTGATGGTATATATGCATCAATCTATCAATCGTTTGTTGTAAGATTCAGATAATTATTTTTTAAAAGCTAGACATTTTAAATGAGAATAAGAAAGAAAAGTATTTCTTTGTGCCCCCCTTTCCCTGTTAATGCCCTACCTTGCCCCCTGGCAACACTTTGCTAGACCCGCACCTGCACAGTTACCAGCTGTCAGCTACCTAAAAAAGGATCCTGGGGTTATTTGTCTCTCAGAAACAGTTCATAACTTCCCTTCAACTCATTCATGTCACCTGTTCAGCTCTGATGATTCAGTAAGGACATCTCCTGGTTTCATCTTCATGTTTCCCTCTCACCAGATAACCAAACCATATCATGACCAGCAGCTTTTTTGCAGCTGTGGCTCCAGCAAACATCAGCTGATACTAGAAATTAATATTAAATAAATTCTAACAACAGCTGATCAAGCTTAAAAGTGCTGCTGTTGTTTAGCGCGACATCCGCTGGTTTCCTCTTTCGGCGCAAAGTGAGCGATAAACAAACAAGAGAGCCGATCAGCTGATCACTGATCAGTTTTCATGATTGAAGTAGAAACAGGAGAGGGAGGGGGCAGAGGATGAGAGAAGAAGAGGCAGCTGTGCAGCGTAAACACAGAATAACTCCAGCTTTGTGCCTTTTTCATTGTAGCTGAATTAGGGGACACACTGTTCCTTTTCACCTCAATAAGAAACACGTAATATTTTCTCTGAATACCAGACGGGACGGTTGGCAACTCTAATAACTTATGAACAAAATAAAGTTCAACATCATTAACTTCATAGCACCACCCAGCTGTATAGAAACTCCGTCATGCTAGCTAGCACGCAGTATGGAAAAAGTCAGCATAACGAAAATAAACTCCACCTAAACTTGGTTCATTTCTGACCCAGAGAGACTGCAGGTCATAACTTCTTACCTGAAGTTCAATTCACACTTGGACCGGCGGCCGCCTCGGGTCTCTTTTCCTTCTGCCTCCCTTTTCCTTCATCCACCTGCTGGCTTCCACCACTTGCTAATGTTACTGAATCTGTGGAAGCTCCGCGATAGCCACCACACGAAGTAACGAGTAACGAGCCTATCTAAATCCCAGTAACGACTAACGCGTTCCTGATTTTGGCATAATAACTAGTTACCGTGCTCGTTATCACAATAATAACGTAGTTACTGTAACGCGTTACTTAATAACGCGTTAGTCCCAACACTGGCTCCTAGTGATACTGGTACGTTGTACAAAGTGGATGGAATAATGAAGAAGCAGGGCTTCCTCCAATTTATTCAACTTCACCTCAAATCAACAGCTAGATGGTTGAAACTTGGACTCACCTGGGTGTTCCAACAGGACAATCCAAACACACAGCAAAACTGGTTTTGGGCTGGATAAAGCAGGCTAACGTTAATGTACTGGAATGGCCTTCCCAAAGCCCCGACCTAAACTATCATCTATTTAGTCTTTCATTTCTTAATGTATCTGTACTTCATGTTACGTGCATCAGTGATAGTTTCCTATCAAGTGAAACATTTTTAACTATCCGGTTGTTCAGTGATGACGCGACGAATCCTACTTCCGGGTCTAAAGTAGTCTGCGTTTAATATGGCTTTTGTGTTGTTAACATGTTTAATGTTATGTATTTTCTTCTATTTGATCTTAAAAAGCTCCTAAAACAGTTAGTGATCCCTGTTGACCTCCCTCGGCTTTTATTACCACTAATCATTTATTTAAGCTCAGTTTTTAAAACCTTAGGATGGAACCACAGCCCAGCCCATGCAGCAGTATATGAATGACTAACCTCGTATTGTGGATGGATTATCTCAGTTGTTCTCCTGGCTGAAGTTTGGTCCTTTTACAGCACCCTGCCATGCGATTACATTTGTTTCTGACCACTGAGAACACTCACGTTAACTTTTATCGAGTGGAAAAAAAGTTAGCTTGTTTATATTATGCTAACATAGCTGTGTCGCTAGCGGTCACGTAACACATCATTATATACCAGCTAGCCCAACTTCAGTAACCCTACAAACGTCACTGCTGTTTAGTTTTCTGTCTTCATTTATGCTGGAAGTGATAACAGAGCTGTACGTTTGAATTTGTTTTCAAAACCCGCAGTCAGGACATGCTATATTGTATTTAGATAGAAGCTAGCGAGCTAACTCCCTGCTAACTTCTAACTCCGTTAAATGTCATAAATTCCGTTTTCATGGATGCCTGGATGTTAAACTCAATTGTTACACCTGGTAGAGCAGAACGCTGATCATTTTATTAAAGATGAAAGACTTTAGACAGTTTTTCAACTCTCAGTAATGCCACAGTGATCGTTTGATATATGGACCTGCAGCGGAGTTTAGACCTAGACACGGCTAGTGACGTCAGACTGAACAACCGGATAAGATGTTAGTATGTTGCTCAGAAAGGATATTCATTTTTTTCCAGCCATTTAAAGACACAGAGCTTTATTTTCCTCTATTTGCATAATTCAACCCTTGCTACAAATCTGAATCTAATTTGAAGTCAGAAATATGGTGACAGCTCATGACCATATGTGTAAGCTCACATGAAGTGAGCTCTGAAGTCATGCTTGCAGATGTCTACCTGTCTGCAGTGGATTCAAAAGAGCTGAATTCATCTTAAATCTATGTAAATCCACTACAAACACACCAATGTGGACACTTAACAGTTAAATACAAAATCTTTGGCAAAGGCGTAAACATGCTGCACATTCATTAAAAATGCATTGTCCATTAACTATAACATTACAGACAGAAGATGCTTCTTTCTTTATTTTATTTTTTACCATCAAACGACATATGATATTTGTGATTTTTAGCATCTTGGACATCCTGCACATTTCCACTCTCATTTGGAAAAACCTGTGCACTATCTGGTGCATTCCTGCAGCAATTCTTCAGAACATCTTTATCTGTCTTCAGAGGTAGCAAGTCTGTTGGCACAGTCACTTCCAGGACAAAAATATTAAGAATCTAAAAAAATACTTTTGATGTGAAAAAAAGAAAACTGCTCTTTAGCCTTTCAGTGTAACAATACCAAATGACCTAAATAAAATTATAATTGTTTTCAATTTTTTAACATGCACCCCCTTTTTGAATGTACAGATATACAGAGGAGAAAAAATATATTACAAATTCAGGACAAATGCTCCAGATTGCTGTAAAAAAAAAAAAGTCACAAAATGCTGAGCGTTTTCTTTATTAACTGTAAAGTAATGTTAGATAACAGCCGGAACTTTAATATGGTATATAATATAGTCCTATGTAAATGCAGTTAGGTGTGTACCAGTTTTAAACACTATTAACGTACATTTTCATCAATCCCCATTAATCAAACAGCAAAAATTTTAAAAAATAGAAAATACGATATTAAAGCCGTACGTTAATCCACAAAAACATATGGGAGTCATCCAGTAATGCCAATAATATATTGTTTTTCTTTTTGCTTTATCTGCTGTATATGTGCAGCATGTTTAAATACAGTAAGTCAAAGAGCTGATTGATGTAAGAGTTTTTGTTTTTTTTGACTGACGCCTGAGGTTGGAGAATGAAAACACACTATTTCAGTTTCCTCATCCAAGTTATTAAAAATGTATGCAAACTCTGGTCTAGTCTTTTTATTGCACCTGAAGTCATGACCTCCCGGGGAAGAAAGCTCGCTGTAAACTGGCAGGCAGCTGGATTTAAATATGAAAAATAAATCTCCACGAGTTTAAATGCAGACATGAAAAATTAGTCATACAACACGAGGAGTCAAGAAAGAGGTAACAACATGTGTTGGTATATAAACATTGGCCCAGTGGTGATTTCGCCTGACGCAGTAACATTAAAAAGACGTGATGACCAGTGACCACGTTAACTGGTGGTTTTACTCTCATGTGCTGGAGTGGCCACGCTGCCTCTTTTACTGTGTGCTGGAGTCTTGTTCACTTTGCCATTCATCCCCTTAAGGTTGTACAGCCGGCTGAAACTCAAGTTAAATGGAGTTCTCCCATCCTGCACTTCCGGTCCAGATGCCGTCTGGTTGTGAGACTGAGTACTGAGCTGGATCTGTGGGTTCATATGGAGTAAGGAGGAGTTTGGATAAGGAGTTTGGTTCTGTGCTGCTGAATCCTGGCTCTGCTGGCTTTGGGAGACCCGTTTCCGTCCGGCTATAGATCCCACAGTACCCGTCACCAGTGGTTGAGGTGGTCTGGTTGACGTTTTGTGAAGAGATGACATATTATCAAAGAAATTCGGATTACGTTGGACCCTCTGTTTTTGAGGTTTGGGTGAAGAGTGTGAAAGCTGCAGAAAAAAGAAAGACAGAGGAGATGTCTGACTCAGGGTGTGTGTAACACTTCTGCAGCCAACAGTTTCTCATATTTAATCTATTATATGTGGGGCAACTTATCTATAATGCAGTGTAGGATTCTTACACTCACACACGCATTAGCAAGTGACATATAAGCTTTGTTGCAAATGGAAAAGAGAGGGTGCAAAGTGTCTGTGTTATTTTCACGTTCATTAATATTACATGACTGAAATAAGCTAAAACATGCAAACAACACTTCACTGACTCAGACTGAGTACTCTGAGATGAAAGGCAGTGGATTCGGGGCAAGAGTGAGTGAGTTAAACACCAATAAATGTGAAACCTATTCATCTTTTAGACTCCTTTAAATACTCTATCAGTGCAAACACGCACAGCACGTCATTATAAATATGCCACCTTTATTCGCACGAGGCATCCTTCTTCAATAATGAACAAAGCATGGTTGTGCTGCTGTGTTTCAACTTAGTGATGCTCTGCTGGTGAAAGGTTCATGGATCAACACACAAACACAGAAACAAATGCTGTAAATTATATTACATAGGATTTCAATTATATACAGTACTGTGCAAAACTCTTGATCCAACCCTGAATTTGTTATATATTTTGTACTCTTTTTTTTTAAGTGATCTTGAGCAATAGTTCTTGAGGCTTTAAGAGTCTTTCTTTGAACAACGGCTACTTTTCACATGTTTAACAATAATGGAATTCCTAAAGCGCTATAAGCCAAAAAAGAATATGATGTGCAGTGTGAGGAACAGTATCTGAAAGTCATGTCCTTCAGAAACAGGGGGGGGGGGGGGGGAAACAGCATAAACCTGAGAGAAGCTGGGCCTTCAATGATCTACTGTTCACTGAAGCCTCATCAGAAATGGCCTCAATGGAAAGGTGTCTGTCAAGAAGCCATTCCAGAAGGGAAGCAGAGAGAATGGGCTGAGATATACAAATCACATAATAACTGGACTGAAAATCAGGGTCAGCAGGTCTTATAGAGTGATGAATCCAAATTTGAAAATTTAGTTTAAATCATCATGAGCCAGCTGAGGTGCAAGGTAAAACAGTAAGTCTACACGGTGGAGGCGCTGTCACGGTTTGGATCTGAATTTTAGATGGTGGGGATCTTACTGGAACTGATGGAATTTATGAATGCAGAAAAAAATCCACCATGCATTACCTTCTGGAAAGCATTTTATTAGCATGACAATATGACAACGATCCAAAACACACTACCAAGGCAGTAAAAGAATACCTGATTAAAGCCCAGAGCTCACACCTTCAAGTTATTGAAGCAGTATGGGATCATCTTGACAGAACAAAAGAAAAGGCAGCCAACATCCAAAGAAGCCTGGAGAACTATTCCTGAAGACTACTTCAAGAAATTGCAGAAAGGCTGCCTATCAGACTTCAGACTGTGTTGAAAAAAACATGCAGTCATATAAATGTTCAAAATTAGAATTGTGCAAACTCTGTTTTTGCTTTATATACTTTTCCTGCCCAAGCATAAAGAAATGAGGGGCGGCTCAAGACTTTAGCACAATACTGTATGTTATTAAAGCCTTTCACATTCAATTTTTCTAAACTTTGATGAAACTTAATATAAAAAACTGTCAGTGAAGAACAAAAAGGCACTTTGATAAATGCACTATTTCAAGTTTCTTTATATAGCACATTTCATATGACAGGCATAGACTTAACAAGCTTCAAAGCAGAAGGAAAAAGGACATCACACATGGCAAAAACTTCTAAAATAAGAGATTAAATGGTCTGTATTTGTATAGCGCTTTACTCAGTCCCTAAGGACCCCAAAGCGCTTTACACATTCAGTCATCCACCCATTCACACACAGGTGCACACAGCACTGACAGCGCCACCAGGCCCTCCACCACCAGTAGGCAACGGGTGAAGTGTCTTGCCCACGGACACAACGACTGAGACTATCAGAGCCGGGGCTCGAACCGGCAACCTTCCGATTACAAGACGAACTGCCAACTCTTGAGCCACAATCGCCTTTTACACTTTAAAAAGGGATTTTGATCAGCAGGATAAAAAATATAGGAATAAAAATAACACTGATCCTGAAAAATTTCCCCATTGATCACACACGTGCAAAAAGAGATACGCTTTGAGTCTCTTTTTAAAAGAACACACTGGTGTAGCAGTAGTAGTTGTAGTAGTAAGTGGTAGAGTGGGACCATAAAACTAGATGATTTAGAAATCATTCAGTATTTGCTTTGTGATTCAAGCGATGCCAGGAGGTCTAGATTCAGTAAGCACACCGACAGAGTGAAAAGAGGCTGTCATTCATCGATTTTACAAGCAGTGAGAAATTATTTTACTGGGAGGCGAAGAGACCCTGAATCCTCCCTTAGTTACACTGTAATAGGCCTAGACTGCTGAGGGCTTCCTATGATGCACTGATTCTTCTTCCCTTATTTCTTTTCATTCTATGTGTTTAAACACATCTCTGCATTTAATTATTAGTTATTAATCTCTTACTATGGCTCTCTTCCACAGCATGTGTTTTATCTTGTCTACCACACCTCACCCCCAACCGGTCACACCAGATGGCTGCCCCTGCCTGAGCCTGGCTATGCTTGAGTTTTCTTCCTGTTGAATGGGAGTTTTTCTTCCCTGCTGTCGCCAAGTCAATGTTTGACTGTTGGGGTTATTCCTTTGATTTGGTGAAATATAATTATGCATATATTTACTTAATACCTGCATTGTTACAGTAGGAAAAGGTGCATAATTTTCTATTGAAAATAAAAGCATCAGAAAAGGCTGAGACTGTGACAGGAAGCACCTACAACTGTAGATATGTTGTTTTTAAAGATGATAAAAGGCCGGCTTAGAGATAGTGAGCATGTGCTTCTACAAGCTAAGATCACACCCACATTTTTGGCATGCTTCGGGTTTTTTCCGTCACGCAAGTTAACACAGAGTAAAGCCTTGGGATCTACTAAAACATTTATTTTGCCCTCATTTAGTTGTAAAATACATTTGGGCATCTAATTATGAACCCTGGCAATGCAATGGGTGCGTTTCTTCAAGAGACTAAGGATGTTGGCGGATACAGATATGTTTACCAAGGCTCCAATGGAAGATTGACACCACTTTCATGTTTGCATACTAAACAGTTTCAGCTGCTTAGCTCAGCTTAGCACAGAGACTGGAAACGATGGACATACAGCAGCAACTAAGTGTCTCAAGGTCACCAATTGAAAAACTGTGTTTTTTTTAATTAAGTTGTCAAAGAAGGAAAAATGTGTTACCTTAATTTCAATTAATTAGTGTGATGTTTTTGTTTTTTAACAAAATCCAGTTGTATATATACCCATTTGGATATGATTGGCAAACTAAAGAAACGTTTTGTTGGTTTTAAATGTTATTCTGATCAGTGCTCATACCTTCTGTCCCTCTGTCTGCCTCTTTGACTGGGGGCTCGCTCTCCTCTCTGTACCCCTGGGTCTTATTTCCACCTGGTTTGAAGCGTTCTCCCTCCCCTCTCTGTCTGGTCTCCCTCCCTCTGTTGATTTAATGTCACCAGCGGACGATCGCTTTGGCTTTGATCTCTCTTTACTTGACCCTCCTGCAGTCATTCCTCCATCCACCAGTCTGTCTGCAGCTGACTGGCTCCTTGCCACCTTTCTCGTAGGCGTTTGGACCTCTTTGTCTTTTCCTCCTGTTTCAGTTGAATCTTTGCCTCGTTTAATTTGCACCATTATTCTATTAGTATCCTCACTGCCTCTCATCTCTGTCCCCTGGGATTCTTGCTCTTCCCTCGTCTCGGCCACACTCAGTTTCCTCCCATGTTCGTCCTCTTCACTCGCTTCTTCTTCACTTGCCTTGTTCTCTACCTCCCTAGTTTCCACTTTTTTTCCAAGTAAAGAAGAACTGGGGACTTTAGCGGCCCCAGTCAAAGTCTGTGTTTCACTGTGTGCCGTACCTAATGTAGCATCACTTGAGCTGTAATTTATGTGTGCAGGACCGGTGCCAGTGGCGGGAGAATTTAGACTATTTGTGTGTGCGAAATTAATGTGATCCGCTATCATCCCCTGGTCACGAGAAGCCATGTGGTCAAAAACAGGCTCATTAAAAAGCGAGTCGCTACATTCATAATACTCTTCAGAGGTGGTGGAGAGAGTGGAGTCCTCTCGTGAGGAGATATAACCATCAAAAATGTCTGGCGATAGAGAATCCAAGGCTGGCGTGCGTGGAGAAAATCCATCAGGAGTGGGAGTGTGTGCTTTAAGCGACTGTGATCGGTGCACAGGTGTTTGCGAACGGAAGTCCGGCAGGTGTGTTTCGGTGAGGTGTAAACGCAGGGCTTTTTCGGGCGTGTGTGTGCCAACACGTCCTGTAGAAGTTTGTTCTTGAAAGGTGCTGTGCGTGTTGTGATTTGCAGTATTTCGCATATTAACCTCATTGTCTACATGTGTGAGTCTTACTTGTTCACCTTGCTGGCTGTGGGTGTCTGTAGCAGATGTGTGTGCGCCATCGCCGTTATGAGGTCGCAGACATGAGGTCGAGAACACTGGCGCTGTCGAAGAATTCAGAGCCTCCATCTGATCCATGTCCTGTGGTTTAGAAAATGATATCCTTTGGGGTTCATGTACTCTTGCGAGAAATGTTCTGCACTGTGTCACATTTTCACCTTTTCTGTCTGACACGTCACCAGATTCAGAGCCTGTCAGAGTCCTTTCAGGGCTCGCTGTATCTGCCTGCGCTGTTGCTACACAGCGTGCGTCCATCTTCCCAATAATCCTGCAATCTTCGGATGTTTCGAGGTCAACATCTTTTGGAATGATTTCTTGAATTTTCAATGCGGCTGCCTTTGGTGCATCATTAATCAAAGCGTCTGACTTGTGCAGCTCGCTTCCAGCGACCGTCTGGGATGCTGCTCCGTCATCGTCTTGCTCATCTGCTTCCACACTTGTCTCTTTAGATTCTTGCTTTGAAGTTTCTTCAGGATTCCCTGTGTTCTCTGTGTCTTTTTGTGCCCCTGCCTTACTGGTACTGTCGTCCTGCAGCTCAGGGACAGTTTGACACTCTTTTACCAGAGATGTCTGCTCAACAGCTGCCACATCAAACGCACTGTGGGCCACGAGGGGCCCTGTGCTGGCCTCGGGCCTCCTAACAAGACGGATCTCCGGCAGTTTCTGCCCATTGCTGGTGCTGCTGTCACTCATAACTATCTGTATGGTACGAGGTTTAGGGATAGGGGGAGCTGGGGTCAAAGAAGAGGATGCAGGGAGGGGTGGATTTGGTGTTGTAACGGAAGAAGTAAGAGGAAGGGCAGAGGAGCTGGTGGAGGGAACAGAAGCGCTAGAAGATGTGCTTGAGTGCACTGTAGTAATAGGAATGTGGTTATTTTTAGACTGTGTGGCAGAAACCAGGGAGGTGGAAATGTTGCTGTGGACAGTTGGAGTCTGGATGCTAGAAGCCACTTCAGTAGAGATTTGCGGTTGCTTGTGAACAGCTCGTGTTTGTGAATCCGCCTGTGGTGGTGGGGTCTTTTCTTTCGTACCTTGTTCTGTGTTTAATTCTGGGGAGTCGGGAATCTGAGGGGTGTGTGCACCGTTTGGTGTTGGGGTGTGTGTCCTGTGCACAGCAGAACTTTGTGTGCTCAATCTACTTGTAGGTTCTGCTTTCTTTTCTGTGTTTAATTCTGGGAGCGAGCCTGACTCAGCGTGACTGTTTGATGAGACGGGTTGTTCTGCGTGGGAAATCTTCCCCTCGTCAGAAGCGGGTGCTTCGCTGCTGGATTGGGGAAGTGCTTGTGCACCGAGGGGAGTATCAAGGCCTGCCTCTTGGTTAGTGGTTGTGCTTAAATCAAATTTATTCTTGGGGCTGACAGAATTAGCGGCGTCTGACTGCAGGTCAGACTTTTCCTCAGATGCAGGTGATTTCTGTTCAGATGCCTCTTTGTTATGTGTGACATCACTGAGTTGTGCTTGCTGTGCTTTTTCTACAGCATCATCAACCATGGATTTAGCCTGTGCTGGTTGGAGTGCATTCACCTCCTCTTGTTTAGGAGTCGCCTGTGTGGGCTTGGCGACTTCTTCCTTGGATTCCTTTGTGCTGCTGAACGGACTGCTAAACCTGATCGCCTGGCTGGTTTCAAACATCTCTGAACGCTGCAAGTGGACTTGAGTTGGTTTTTTGGCATCCCGAACATTAATGAACCCTATGACATCACTGGGGGGGTCAGGTTCTGGCCATGTGGGCAGGTATGCGATTAAGCATGCTTTTTCTAGATTTATTAATCCAGGATGGAGAGGAGGAGATTCTTTTGTCGATTCTTCACTAGCCTTGCCTCGCCTCTTCTTCTTGGAGTTCTCTGGATTTTGGGGTTCTTTGGGGCTTTCTTGGTTAACAGAGGTGGTGGGGCCGGGGTTGGTCAAAGCAACCAGGGCATATTTTGGGCTGTACAACTTCCTCGCAATCTCAGCAGAAGGGGGTATGACAGGGGCGGGCTGTGGGAGGGGTTCCGGCTCAGGTTCAGGCTCTGTGATGGTCTGCCGGAGGTCAACAGAACTGGAGGACAGATAGAGGAAGCGAAACAGTCGGTCGAAGCCATCCACAGCCTGGCCTGTAACCACGGTGATGAGATTCCTATCCAGACGTGAGGCCATCCAAGTGAAGCTGCACAAAAAACAAATATGAACAAATAAAAAATGCAAATTCAGACTTATTTAAACTGCACCACGATACCACAAAACAAACTACACTACACTGCAAGCATAATGAAGTAATCAGCAATGACTGCAAACGTAAAAGTATAATAATCCAGTCACTTAGGAACTGCACGGTTACTCTAGTAGATTGGATACATTTACAACCTGTTTGTCTGCTATGTCGACAAGCCATTGTTTATTTATCTCTTGTGCCAAGTTGGCAGTTTCAAAAGCAGGTGGAGCACAAGGGGATAATCTTTTTCTGACACATTCTCCCTCCTTCTCACACACGTGATGTGCACTGACCTGTACGACCCAGACACAGCTTTGTCTCCATCAACGAACATGAATCTGTGACCCATTCGCCCTCTGACCTTGGTGCAGGACCTCGTGTAGAACTCCGCTCCTTCTGAGCAGCGGACACGAAGGTGCTGAAACACAAACAAACACGCAATTTTTGTACATATTAAAGACCCAAAACTGCCTTCATAACCTGTGACCTGCATTATAGAATAAAAGCCTGCCAAACAATGTGAGTAGAGACCGTGAGTCACACTACGTCAGCCAAAGAACAATAACATCCACAAATAATAGTAATATCAAACATTTACAACTCAAATGTAGCCAATGTAGAATTTTATTTTTTTGCTAACAAACAACTGTTTGCAGCCAAGTGGCAGAGGGCTTTCGCTTTGGTGGCCTCAGAATCTCATCTCTGATTTTTGCAGATGATGTGGTTCTGTTGGCTTCATCGGGTGAGGGCCTCCAGCTCGCACTGGAACGGTTCGCAGCCGAGTGTGAAGCAGCGGGAATGAGGATCAGCACCTCCAAATCTGAGGCCATGGTTCTCAGCCGGAAAAGGGTGGAGTGCCCACTCCGGGTCGGGGATGAGTTCCTGCCCCAAGTGGAGGAGTTCAAGTATCTCGGGGTCTTGTTCGCGAGTGATGGGAGAAGGGAGCCGGAGATCGACAGACGGATTGGGGCTGCAGCTGCAGTAATGCGGACGCTGCACCGGTCCGTCGTGGTGAAGAGGGAGCTGAGTGTAAAAGCGAAGCTCTCAATTTACCGGTCGATCTACGTCCCTACCCTCACCTATGGCCACGAGCTGTGGGTAGTGACGGAAAGAACGAGATCGCGGATACAAGCGGCAGAAATGAGCTTCCTCCGAAGGATGGCTGGCCTCTCCCTTAGAGATAGGGTGAGAAGTTCGGCCATCCGGGAGGGGCTCAGAGTAGAGCAGCTGCTGCTCCACATCGAAAGGAGCCAGCTGAGGTGGTTCGGGCATCTGACAAGGATGCCCCCTGGGCGCCTCCTGGGTGAGGTGTTCCAGGCATGTCCCACCGGGAGGAGGCCCCGGGGCAGACCCAGGACACGCTGGAGAGATTATATCTCTCGGCTGGCCTGGGAACGCCTTGGTATTCCCCCGGATAAGCTGGAGGAGGTGGCTGGGGAGAGGGAGGTCTGGGCCTCTTTGCTTAGGCTGCTGCCCCCGCGACCCGGCCCCGGACAAAGCGGATGAAGATGGATGGATGGATAGATGGATGGAACAACTGTTTGCCTTAATAATAATCCCTAAAACATAGATACAGAAGTCATTAGCAGTCATTTTCCACTTACTGCCTTAATCTAAGGCAATTGCTCCATGTGTTCAAACATCTAAGCAATCACACAAACTACAGCCAGTGTAAACACTCTGCTTAAAACTTACACAACCCACATTATGATGTCTGGCTTGTCTTTACTTGATTTGAAAACCTATATTCCCCACCTTTGTTGGAAACTGTCTGTTTTTCATGCCTCTTAAAAGCACAGCATATGTGTTATAAAATAAGCCTTCTGAGTCAATTTTCCTGCACCTGCTTTTGCCACACTACAAATAAAAGGTGACAGCAAACGCGCTCTAGTGTGAATCCTCAAAGCGGCCCGCATGCGCAAAAGAAGACGTCACACACACTGCACTCTGTTTAGATCCAGACCAAGCAGTATGGTTTGACTGATGGCTGTTAATATAAAGACTTGTTTCGGACTTTACGTTTCCCAATTTTTGCTTCAAGTTATTTTGTAAAATGTAATAATTATCCTTATTGCTGTTTTAGAGAGGAGCGGTGCTTCAAAGGATTATACAGTACAAATAAAATGTTCACGTTTCTCCAACGTTGTCTTCTCAACAGTTTCACTGACATCTACACTGGATAACCAGGAAGCGTTCGCGATGTCTTCTCGGGCGCTTCTCCGGAGCTGATAATTGGCGTCTGTCTTGTGTCCGTGACGTAAAAGATGGATTTAATGCGACATGACCGTTCAAACAGCAGTTGCTTTCTAAAAAATCGGATATGTATCGGATTCAGTACCACATACGAAAGTGACCCAGATCGGATTTAAAAATATCGGATTTGTGCCGTTCATACTGTCATACCATGATCGGATATGGGTCGCATAGCAAAAAAGTCGGATTTGATGCGCTTTCGCCTGCAGTGTGAACGTAGCCTTAGTGTTAAAAAAGTCTGTACTGTTTTTAGGTTAAAACACAATGATCCATGCGTTTATTTTCCCAGATGTTACAATAAAGTTTAACGTTCAGGTATCCATGACAAGAGGATTTATAAGGTTAGCTGTGTTATAAGCTAGCACAACATTAGCTAGCTAGTTTCTAAAGATGTTCGACCATGTTTTGACAGAGACAGAAAACTAAATAGTAGCAACATTTGGAGGGTTAGTGAAGTTGTGCTAGTTGGCACACAATTATGTCCTACCTCTGTGGCTAGCTACAATGAAGAGGATTAGGCCCACCTGGGGGGGGGGGGGGGGGGGGTGTGGCCACATCTTTTTCTTTTCTTTTTTTTTTGCAGAATTCTGAGATTAAAGTCAGAATTCTGGAAAAGAAAAAAGACATGTCCACTTTTTTTCTTTGTTTCTCCTGTGGCCCTAATCCTCTTCCATACTGCAGAGTTATGGTTGGGATAATATAAAACATTAGCACAGGGAAGATGGAGGATGAGTTAAACTGTTTTCAGTAAAAGTTCACGGTTCCAGTTAGTAGAGACAAACGTCATAATATGGCAAATAGAAGATGACGAAAATGTCTGAAATTATTCATCCACAACAAAAGATTAGCCGTTAATATCCCAAACACATTGAATAGCAATCAACTTTTTCTCAGCAGCTAGTGGTGGCTGAAAATAAAAAAAAATAATTCCAAAATAAAAGTTGAACTGATGCCTTGGTTTAAGGTGCTTCTTAAACAATATCTGGATGTCCTTGTTAGACTTTCTATCAACAGTAATTTTGTGTTCAAGGATAGTTTTCTAAAACCTCTGCATCAATTAAAATTAAATGAACGAAATTTAAAAATGAAATGAATGAGAACTATATATATTTACACAGACTGCTGTGGTGACTGAAACCTGTGACCTCATCACTTATCCTACTGAGCTTAATGGCACATTTGAATAATATCATTCCTGACTGTATGATGCTAACATTGTGGAAAGAGCCTGATGTTAGGTTCAACATGCAACAAATGAAATACAACAGAGGTATACAAAACTGTGACTACCTTAAAAGTGTCTATTTCTTAAAATCAGGTTGCAGTAATACTAGTTTGTGTACATGGAGAAGACCAAGTTGCATTAAAGTCTCATCACAATCATGTACTAAAAAAACAAAACAGAGACAAATGCCTTTTATTTCTTCTTTGCAGTAATCTGATCTACATTTCTTACTTTGTAAGAGACGGGCTGACGCAACAACTATTCTACGTGACACAACATCAACATCCATATATGTACGGTTCAGTTTCTGGCATCAATCATTGACAAGTTTTGACCAAGGAGATGACGCCGCAGTTTTAATCATGTTTGCTGGGTGTTGCTGCACGGTTTGGATTACTCACTAAAACAAACGTCTGATCCTGAGCTTACTTTCACTTTGAAATTTTGTGATTCCTTTCTGAAACGTTCAAATATTTGGAGTCTGGGACACCGTGAAGCCTGGGAGTTTTTAGAAACAGCTTAAAAACATGCTGTACATGAACAGTGCTAACAGAAAAACTGGAGCGCTTGAAAGTAACCACAGTAACTGAATCCTCACATCATCATCTAACCCAATGCACTTTCAGAAAGCAAAAGACAAATAGATACCAACTAAGCCTATGCAATCTCTGTGCATATGCATGTGCAAACATGACCTCTGTGAAAAGCCTGTTTTCAACTATACACCAAACATATAAAATAATGTATGTTGCAATGCTAACATTTAACCAGTGTAAGGTTCATAATAACTGAATGGTACAATATCATTGTTGCAATCATAAACTGATATTAGAAAGTCTGACTCAGTCAAACTTTTCAGAGTTAAATGTTGCAAATATTTTTTATCCTAATACTTGCATGGTGATATTGTATCAATACAGGAACACTAAATATTGATATTTTATTAAAGAAATGAAAATATGGTGGGAACGCTGTGAACAAAAGGCACATGCAACACTACCACCCTAAAAGTACCCCAAAAGGTGCTTTTAGGGTGTTTTTCTTCATTGTCTGTAGTGTTTAAGAGCTAAAAGTCTGTATAAAACTAGTTTAAAAAACATGGTTTCCTTCCATCACTTTTCTACATCACTAGCTGCTTGTCAACTCTGTTGTCATTGACCATTTATAGGTCCAATTGCTTCTTCAGTTCTCAAATATTAAGATACCGCTGAGTGTTAAAAACAATTTATTTCGTTTCAGCTCCAACAAAAAGATCCCAGTTGTTACAATAAAAAAAATAAAGGTTTAGGTATCCATGAACAGGTTTACAAAGTTAGGCAGTGCTATAAGCTCGCAGGACGCAAGCAAACTCTCATTAAATCGACTGAACTGAAAGACCATCTGACAGACTTAACCTCCTAATTTGCAACAAGCTAATACCTAAGTTACATGATTAAACATAGGACATCAATCTCCTTGCATCTACAAAATAATAAGAAAAAAAAAGCGTGGCTTCCTGGTGACAATATTGAATTTTTTCACATTCTGCGACCGAGTGCAACTTGTGGTGACTCAGTGGTTGCCCAGAGATTGAGGGTGTTGCACTCATGACCATGTGGACTGACTGAGGTCACTCTCAGAGAGATTGTTGGAGGTTTGCAAAGGATTGCTGTCTAATTTATAAATGCAGACAGATTGCCAGCATGTTGCCATCAGTCTGATTGAGTTTTTGTCAATGAGTGCAACTTGAGGGACTCGACTCAACAGGCTGCCAGCTGGTTGGATTCTGGTTATATTCATGTAGAAGAAGAAATGTTCATGTAATAGTTAAATGTGAATTTCAATCTATGTAGACAGCAACACATATATATTCATGGATGATTTATCACAGTTAATTGTTGTATTATCCAAAAAAGAATGCATGGAAGTGTTAGACTGACAATCTCATTTTACAAACATAATACAGTAACGTTGGAGAGAGAAAAAAAAAAATCACACCATTACACATATTGACCTTAAGTTGTGTGGTTCTTGTTGTCGTTACTCAGCAGTACATAAATAAGCTCCATAAGCCCAGCAAGGTGTGTAACAGACCCTCAAGTCACCTTGACACACTAGTCCTTTGGTTTGTTGTAAGTGTAGACTTACACTGTCTGATCTGGGGATTTTCAGCCTGCCCTTCCGGATGCCTTGACACAACTTTGAGTGCTAAGTCTGTCTGAAAGCCACATGATGCAGCCAAAACATCATGCAGTCAGTCTTCTTGTTTCAGCTCCTCCTCGTTTCTTTTTTTCTGGCATGCTTTGTCTCACAGTAGAAACACTTGTTTTCCTCCTTCGTTTAGGCACACCCTAAACTTTCTCCTTCCCCCAGTGCATTCCTTTGGTTAACCAATTCGATAAATTGCATTGCATGCTCCAAGTTCATGACGACGAGCATTTGAGCAGTTGTTCAATGCATTTTATGCGGAAATAAAACCACCTCCGAGTGCACTGTGGTTTCAACAGTCTCTACAGTCAATGTGCACACTTTGCTAAACTACTTAAATTAAGCTCTGTCAGCTTGAAGTGTGGCAGTTGGATATTTTCCTAGAAAACCTTCCTGAATAACTGATGGGTAAGAAGAATTTAGTACCTTATTGCCCACTCAGGTGCCAGATTCCACTTACTCTCACTCACTTGGCAACTCATTTCACCACTCATCTGCTCCTCCTCCCATCCCTCCCCTCCAGCCGCTCTATCTCGTCACTTACGGCTTGTGGTAAATTCCCAAACTATCACCTGTTTCCTGCAAGTCATCCTCTGATTGTCTTTCTTGACAGACTTGTCGCTTTTAGAGATGTTTGTGTTAGCTGCTCATCGTCGTCACGTACTCCTGTCTCCTGGCTCTTCAGATTTTCCACATAGATGAGCATCTATTGGTGCACTGTTAATGTTAATGTCATAAATGGCTATGTAGTTTTACTTGGTGAAATAGGCCCCACGCCAAAGGTTGCCTGCCAGTATAACAAAGCAGCAGTATATGACACATCAGGGAGCAAGCCCCTCCAGTGCACTTCATAGGAGAACCTAACAGACTCGCAGTGTATGACTAAGAGAAAGGAAGCACGCTGGCTGTCAAACAAACAAGATTGTGTCCTACTACACTGGATCCATCTCTTAACAGCGTTGTTTTACTTGCTGCAGAGCCACCGTGGATTAAACAGAATAGCAGCTTTGCATGTCATTTTAAAACTCTCTGTCAGGTGTACGTTGTACGCTCCTGTTGGCTAAAACCAGAGCGTGACCTACCTGAAGGAGATACACTTGTCTCTCCATAAATATTAGAAGAAACTGTGGCACAGAATGTCTTTTCTTCATACAGAGCCACTGTGCTATCAAATATTTAATTTAGCAGAGCAACTTCAGCCTGTGTGTCTACTGTGAAGCAAGTAGGAGTAAAACTGTTAAAGACAGATTCTCAGTGCTTATGAATCTAAAGCAAGAAAAAGGTCTGGGACGTCTTAGTAGGAAATAATAACATGGCATTTAATTCAAAAGGCAAATGCAGTGAGTATGAATCGCATATGAAAAACTCATTAAACTGAGCAACCGCTTTCACTTATCATGTCATGTGCCACACAAACATGTGCTTTTGTTGACAAAGCAAACACTGCTGCTATTGAATTTCTTGCTGTTTTGTTGGCAAATTGGATCCAGATGGTACTGAAAGACTGTCAAGCCTGTTTAACTTTAGTTACTCTGAGGCATAAAGTGACAAGTGTGAGTGTTTGTGCATCTTTTCTTATCAGCATGATCTGCACGCATGCATGCTACTTTAGATATTTTGAAATATTTCTGCAGTATTACAGGGACCACTAAGCACACAGGTCGAGCCAATAAGGTACGGCTAATGCTGCAGACGGTAGGCGTGATCATGGCTAAAAAAAATTATTCTTCAATTCTGACCAAAATGTAAGTGAAATACATGAAATCAAACATTTATTTAATCAAATAAAGAGCTGTTGAGGACAATGTGCTTGGTGTAAACTGTATAACAATCAGGTGAATTTCATTTTGCCAATTTCATGGAAAATTTCCATTAAATTTTCTTCTGTACTCATGGAAAATTTCAATCCTTTACAGTTGAACCAAACACTCCAACTGGAAACACCTTGCGTTGGATGATTTCAGCTCCTTCTTCCACCTGTCAAGCAAAACTGTGTCCAAGTGAAACAAGCAGACCTTGTGAGAGGCCCCATCTAATGCTGACTAAGCCATTAAAAAACACTACACAGTGAAGTAATATGAGAGAACATTAATCCTGCACAACGACACTTTAACCAGTAATCTATCCTAAACTGTTCTTGAGAAATGATCACACCTAACAGAAAGCAATTGTTTCTTTTGGTTGACTTGAGTTAAAATGATTGTGTTTGCTTTGGCAGCTTTCTACAAAAGATTTATGCCCCAAGAAAACAGTTCAGTGAAAACGCATTTTTATATTCCATGCAACTCCCTTTTAACATGTCCCGGCACGAGAAAGATCTGTTTCATATCTGTGTTTTGATCGTAGCTAGCTACTTACAATATGTAACAATAAAGGTAGGCAGAATGGGATTTATCTGCGTTGCAGTACCAGCTGGGTGGATCTACTGGTGGTTGTGTGGACTCTAGCGTGTGTGCGTGTGAGGGAGACAGCGAGAGACAAAAGAGAGAGGGGAAGCCGGCATGTGCTTCTGTTTATCCGTGCATAACAGAAGTCTCTTGACTTCAGTTGCTTATTTTGCGAGATAATCTGTCCTTGTGTTCTACATCAACAGCCTTACAAAGTTATTTCAGGCTCAAAAACACAGCAAGACTTTCCATTTTGTCCCAAAGGTTTCAATGCACGCGTTTGGGGCCAACAGGCAAAGACGCTCAACTCGTCAGTGAAACATTTACCCTGTAACATTTTGACCTCACATGTCACACAATGAAATTTCGCTTTCTATCTCATTATCATTTGAGTCGTAATCACCTTTTATTGCCTAGGTGGACCGCTTTGAATGGCGACGTCTGTCCAACAGCGTGCTGTGGGAAAACTGAACGGCTGACTTTTATGACTGTTTTCAGCTTTACTTAGAATTTGGACTCACTCTTTCATGATAAGATTCAAATTGCTATGCAAAATGACGAAGTGGGTGGTACCGGCTCACCTTGAGGTGTCCGGCGTGCATGTTGGCCCTCCGACACATGGCCAAGAAATGAGGTAGCGTTGCACGTTCCAGCAGGATGTAAACAGAAACTCTCCTTTTGAAACCAGCATCAAGCAAATCTCTGAAGATGTCGACATCAGTGAAGACGTCCATCACCACTGCGATTACCTGGAGACGCAGAAGCACAGGCACAGAACCTAGATCAGCCTCAGATACTCCTATGTAGTTCATGCATGAAAATGAAAACAAAATTCATTACAGAGCAGAAGGATAAAAGCCTCAGCCTTAAGGTTACTGCGCGGACACATTTTTATGCCAAAACAAATAACACTCAAGTTGTTTTTCAGGTTTAAGTAAAATAAGTGTTTCCTATGCAGAGGGAAAGTTCTCCCAGCTCTCACAGCTACTTATACAACCGATAACTCGTTTTCTGTCTGAAGCTCTTGAGGAAAATGATCCAGCGAGCTCGTTTCAGGCAAATAACACGTCACAGAGAAGTGATGCTAAGAAATAAGACATGTCATAAATTTCTGCCTCCAGATGACTCAGCCGCATAAACAGACACAAACACTGACTGATAGGCATGAGCGCTGCAAATTACCCATGCAAATACCCCACCTAGCACACATAGTCCACTGTTAGTGGCATAGCTGATAATGGCCATAAATCAAGCTGCACTTTACTCATTTGGTCAGCAGTCTGTAGTCTGACTATACTGACTTCTTTAGACTTTATGCCAGCACTGTGGGTAATTTCAGGACTATGCACAGCTGATTAAAGAAAAAAAAAGTTAGTTAGATGGCTAGAAATCAATATTTTCGGATTTTTATTCAGTCATTAAATGAACTCAGGTGAGTAAACATTAGCATGCTTTGAAGATGAACCAACACACAAGTCATCCAGGAAGCTCAAAACACACATAAATATTGATGAGAAAACAAAGTTTTCATCCGCACTTAAACATGGTTATTTTTATATATTATTTAATGCACAATGTGATGATGAATAGTGCCATTTAATATTATCATAACTGCATTGGCCCACCTACCTTTTGCGCCTGTGCGATCATTTTTCTGACAACCTCTTTGATGTGAGCGTGACCATCCAGCGGCGGCTGCGTGTACACCGTAGTGCGCGTCACCCCCCGGTACGCATCGCTGTCGGGCCAGCCCAGGTCCATCTGCGGGATGGACGTGTCCGACAGCTCTGGCCAGTAGTGAAGCGACAGCGGGGTCTGCACGTCTTCGGCATCCCCCGAGAACAGCTCCAAGCCCGGGTCATAGGGTTCGACGGCGCCGGTGAGAGCTTCCAGCTCCGGGTCTGAGAGGAAACCCCGGAGGCCGCGAGCCTCCAGGTATTTAAAGAACGCCTCGCGACCATCCTGCAGGAGAGCCTCCAGCGCGAGCCGCTGGTCCTCACAGTAGAAGAACTCGGGCTTGGACTCGTGCGTCCGCGGGTTCACGTGGTTATCATCCAGGCACTGAAGCTGGGATAGAGCCATGTCGCGAGCCCGAAATAGTTAACTGAAAAAAAACCAGCAATACAACTTTCATGAACCACCCAGTTCTACGAGGCAGTTCTCCAAAACGTCTCCAGACTTTGGCTGAAGACAGACGCACCTGTGTGCTTTAATTCCTCGCGTTTCTTTAAAAGAGCTGAGCAGCTTAGCTCGAGGTCTGGTAAATATCTTTCATCGTGTCGCCTGCTTCGGTCAGCGCTATAATTCCGCTGGTCAGCCATAATGCATTAACACTGAGCCATTGTTACTACCAAGCTGAAAGGCTACCCGGCAAGAGAGAAAGTAAATAATGAGCGACATGCTGCCTGCGGCACCGCCCGACAGGTGTGACCTTAACAGGCAAAACACACCTACCCACACGCTTTCAGAAAAAGGCAGACCTTTATCACGTGACCTCCAGGGCTTCCCAGTTTTATGAAGTGTTGCAGCGCTGGCAGCAGGAAGATGTCCATCCCTCGATTTGTCCATTAAATCATTTAGATGGCACCTCATGTGAAAACCATCAGCGGATCATACATAGCTGTTTTACCTGTTCTGTCATGTTTTTTTTTTCTTATTTAACTTCCTGCCAGGATGGAAAAGCCCCAGCTTGTGTTTTGTAAAGATCAAATTGAAGCACATAATTACTTTAAAGAAAGACTAAAATACGACGGTGAGATCAAAGCGGGATTAATAAGATGTAAAATATCACCGAGGGGCAATAGGTACATGCACCATTAAGTTTTTGTTTTTGGTTTGTTTGGGTTTTTTTCTCCTGGTGTCTGTGTTTTCAACCACAAACTTCAGCGTCTCCTGCCTTGTGCACTATGTTTCTGACCTCTGACCTGCACAGAACATGTTGAATAAGAGTTGCAAATAAATTCCCAAATAATTAAAACATTTAGATTTACGCAACCCTTTACAAAACGAAGAACAAGTCTTCACAACCACCGCCAATCAAATGTGTTGCCTCAAGACTTTTATGATCGTTATATCTCTTTTATCAAATAATAACTTCATTTGAACTGCATCTAATACCAGAAACATAGTACCTCGTTGTCAGTAGATTATAGTGACAGGGCAGCCCAGTTACATCTATAAGCATGCATGTGATGTTATTACTGTGTAAGAACAAAGAGATTGCAGTCAAGGCTGAAATTTACTTTTCAGCAGGGAGGTGTTCTCGCCTACAGCTCACTGTTTCTGTTTTTAATGCAGAGCAGGCCTGATGCAGATGCTCAAACTAGAAGTCTGCACATTGCAACCTAAAGAACAATGACGCTTAGAATCAGGCAATGGCGGTATCGCAACATTTCTGGGCACGAAATTTAAACCACTGCTTGTGGTTTTGGGAGAGGCTATACCGTGAGATATTTAGCAATGATTTGTTGATAGCGCTGCAGATTCCACACACACAATTTTACTCCAACTCTGGCTAATGATCAGTTTTCAAACCTCTAAAAGATTTATTATTTTAGTGAGCTAAAATGAAATAAAATTGAAAGATTGGACAGATGGATAAACTAAACAGTGTTTTTCACGCCTAGTTTTAGTTTTTAGTTTGGTTAACTGCAATAACATTGATGCAGTCAGAAAAAGAAGTACACCCTCGGTCAGTTTTAGTATCAGGACACAATAAAGTCAAGAGTTAATATTTATTTATTTTTTTAAACGGATCTAAAATGTTGCAATAATGTGTGAAAAAACAAATGCGCCCCACGATTCAGTAGCTTCTATAACCACATGCAGCAATAACTTGGAATAATGGTTTCCTGTATGATTTTATCAGTGTCTTGCTGTGCAAGTCCACTTTTGTTTACAGCATTGCTTCAATTCAGTAACCTCATGTTGACATTTGATCTCTGAGTGGGTCATTGCAACACCGTTAGTAGAAAAATAGCCTCATTTGACTCCAGAATACCTTGGTATACAAACAAGTTCATGGAGTTCATGGTCTGCAACGTCCCAAATCATCACCCCTCCACCACCGTGCTTGACACAGTTCATTTGTGCTGTTTGTGCTGATATGTTATGTTTACTTTTCTCCATACATAATGCTGTGTATTACAGTCAAACAGCTTCATTTTAATCTTGTTGTGATTTCTAACTTTGCAAACCTAAGCTGCACTGCCATGTTGATTTTAGAGAAAAGAGGCTTTCTTTTGGCATCTCTTCCAAACAAGTCGTACTTTTTCAGTCTTTTTCTAATTGTCCTGTCATGAACTTTAACATTTAACATGCTAACTGAGGCCAGTAGAGTCTGAGAGGTACTCTTAGGCTTTTTTGCAGTTTCTCTGAGCATTGCATGGTTTGACCTTGGGGTGAACATGCTGGGATGTGCACTCCTGAGAAGACTGGCAACGCTCTTGAATGACTTCCACTTGTGAATAATCTTTCTCACTGTAGACTTCAAATTGGAACCCTTTCCCGATTGATGTCTAAGATCATCACTGCTGTGTCAGTGCAGCACCTGAAAAACTGCCCGAACTTCTGATTTCATAGGGGGGCTCACACTTGCTGGCGAGCAGTCGATCAAAAGTGTTTTTTTAGACCTTTAAGGACAGGATGATTTTTAATTATTTCCTACATTTGATTTTGCTCTGAATTGCAGTCATTTTAACTGACATGGACTCTCCAGGTGTGTATAAAGCCTGATATTATCCCTGCATGATTTGGGTGTTCCAAAGAGCTCAGAGTCATCCACTGTGAAACGCCCGTCTGCCTTCTTGTTCATTGTGGCTGAGGTCACGTGACTGTGGAGGAAAATCAGCGACAGTCAGCACTCCTTGGTCTTCGTTGGTGTCAAAGTTGGAGTGCAAACCAGGCGTTAGAGCATGTCTCTGAAGAATGGAGAGCTACTTCTTGTGGGTCAAACTTCAGAGTATAGTACAAAAAAACCTGCAGACTTGAATATCATTCACTGCAGAGTAGATATGCTTCATCCTCTCCCCTTTACCGATCCATCAGTCAATACAACATTACAACATCCACTGTGAAACGCTTGCCTGCTTATCATTCCTTCCTTTCTTACTTCATGAGATAAATATTCCATCGCATTCACACTTCTATCAGTGTTTTCATATAAAGACGGTCTCTCTATACTGTATAATCCAAGCTTTCTTTATGCCGGACTGTCAGGTGGATGTCAGGTGTAAAGGTGAGTATAGTGAGTGATGACTCATCTCGTCTTTCACTCCCAGACTGGCTGCATTTGACCCATTAGTTTAGTAAACAGTTTTTCTGGTTCGCAGGATGTTTGACCAGTTTCCCTTCACTCCGTGGTCTAACCAGCCAGGGGCCAGTAAGTCAGTCAAACTGGTTCCTCTGTTTCAGTGATTTTACTGTTCACACCTGTAAATAGCTTTGATGTAAGAGCTCACACGCCTTCCTCAGCCGTTTGCTGTTTAACCATCAACCTCGACTGAGAGACCGACACACTTGTCCCTCACACTGCCTCCTCATCTCTCATCAGTAATCTGGTTCATCCTGTGTTCTTTTCTACCATCTATCTTGTCCCGTTTCACCGTGACACAAATATGTCACTATAGAAATCTTGGCATCTCTCTCACACACACTTACACACAAACCTTATCCCTTCATCCACAACTCAGACACTTCAAAGTGACTCAGCAGTTTTAAAAAAGATCAGAGGGAGAAAACAGCAGTGCTATTTCTGGTACACCTTTAACTCCTTTTCTTCTTTCCCCCCGTTGGATTGCGGTAGCTTATTGACTAACTGTCAGTGACAAGCCAGGGATGACTCTGTCAGGAAGAATGAAAATAGAGGTTTGTTAGAACAAAAGCAGTGACAAGAGAGTGAAAGGCAACAGAAGTGATTGAGAGCAGAGGAATGGTCAAACGTAACCCAGTTTACCAGCTTCATGTCAAACATTACAGTGTGGTGAGAGAAGCGGCTCTGCATTCCTTACATAACGGCGGCCGAATGTCAGCGCAAAACTGTCCTTAACATCGGTGACGTGATGCGTTATCGCACAGATCTATTATTATGTTGACAGAATTACATGCCAGTGAGGCGTCTCCTGGCACAGGATACAATAAGACCATAAAATGAGCAAGTGTTGTAAAACTCTAATTACCATATAAGTAACATGTACATATTTGTTGACACTTTTATAAAATACACCTAAAAGACAAGTAACAACTCTTTTAACTTGACTAGAATTTCATGTTTAGGTTGTGTGGATATATACATGGATATGTTTTCCTCTTTAAGAGAGTTTTAGACACGTCTAAAGTGATTCTAGTTTTTTAGTTCCTTTTTGTTAACCAGGGTTTGATTTACTCAATCATAATACCAATTTTTGTTTAATCAGAGAGATCAAGCTTTATTGTATTTGCCCGTTGTGCTCAGTGTCCACTCAAAAATGTATTAAGATCCAGGAAAAACTAGTAGATTGGCACGCTACAGTAGCTTTTCCTGTTGATGCAGTTAACAAGCTGATGTACTTAATCAGACTGAGAAAACTTTAAAAAAGATAGATGTTGTTTATATGTTAAAAGCGGGTCATTATATTCTCTTGCAATAGATACCGACCTTCGGGGGCCCAAGATGTACCTGTGTGCCAAGTTTGGTTACTCAGCTCCTGATGGTCTATGAGGAATTAATGGACAAAGAAACAAACAAACAGAGAGACAGCCCTTATTATTATTATTATTATTATTATTATCTGAATTTAATATAATTATATTAATTAATAATTATATCATTTAATTTACTGAAATTGTGATGAATATGCTGTGTACATATGAAAATAATGCCCCTGGAATTTTGCTGTTTGACATTAAACAGAAGAAAGACTCATAGTGGACTCTATTTGACCGGGAGCATTTCCATAACTTTTAAGTGTGGAGGCACAGGGCAGACCAACAATGGTGCTTGGAGGTAGCAGGGAGGATCAAAATGCTTAGTATATTACTTATTAATATTTAATAAGTTTAGAAAATTTATGTACAAACCACAGTTTTTAAGCTCATATGTGGCCCTGCCTCCAGATTTATTATGTAAAAAGTGGAGCTGCATCAGAATTTAAACCTAATCTTTTGATGGATAGCTGAAAAAAGTTATAAAATTATAATTTTACTTACATGGCATAATAATTCACTGGTTACATATTCAAACATGTTTAAAATACCTAATACCTAAAGTCATGTGAAATAAAAACAAATCAGAATCATATACATGATATTATTGGATTTTAATTATTGATTTATTCATGTGTATGTTCCTGTAATGTTGCTCAGCAGCTTGGTTATAAAACTGAAGTTAATCTGTAAAAATAATAAGTATCTAAAACTTTAAATTATATAGCATTGGGCACAAATTCAATAATTGCATTCAAAATATGGAGTAATCTAAAGTAAAAGCCGAAAGTAGCATAACATTGAAATACTCAAAGTACAAGTACATTAAATCTGTTAAATTTAATTGACCATTTAATTAAATGGTTTGGGGGATTGTGAGATTAGCAGTGCTCCAATGGCTTTGGTAGAGGGAACTTCAGGATAAAACTGATTATAAAAAAAAAGGGGGTGGGGGGGGGGGGGGGGGGGGAATAGCACCAACAAAACTGATCAAGATCACAGCAAATTATGGCACATGTGACCTTTTCATTAAAAAGAACACAAGATCATTGTAAAATACACACTAAAAGCAGATACAGTAAATACCAAATAAAGTCCAAGCTTCAGGGCTCAAAGATGTGAATGTATCACTTTATTTCAATGATTTTGTTACAGGATAAGGAAGACCGATCCAAGTTCTTGCTGTCAGTCACATGAAGTTTGTTCCTCTTAAGCAACTGCAACAGTTTCAACAGAAGCAAAACATGTATACAATGTTTAAATTCACTTGCAGTATATGTATTTTAAGATCACACGTGGATAAGAATAAATACTCAAGAACAAACGATTGATCAGTAAATTGAGTTGAGCATGTTACATTTTAAGCAGCGCGTTTTTCTTCTTTTTTTGTATTAACAAAGCGATGTCGGGGCAGTGTTCGTCTTACTGTCACACTGTAACACAGTGACTCCTTTCACTGGTCCACTGAGCACGCTCAAACACACACACGCACACACACATATATACGCGCACACAGATACAATCAACACAATCAACACACTTCTCACTCCCTCATCGTCACACACATGCAATATGTAAAGACTGCAGCTTTACACCTGTACAGACACCCCCCCCACACACACACACACACACACACCAGCTCAGTGACAGAGGAATCTGCTGTGTCAGTATCCTCTAAGTGTTCACACTCACAATGACTTTCTGTCCAGCTCCTGGTGAAAAGGATGGCAAAATACTGGAGTAAATGAGCCAGAGAGCAAGCCTGCCCTTCCTTCAGGAGTTTTCATGGGCCACACACTTTTCCCCTCAGTTTAGTGTTTATGTGTGTTACTTTTCTAAAAGAGATGGTAAGCTGTAATAAATGATTATAATTGGGAGTATGTATGACTTTGAATATATGTGAGAGTTCTCCACAGTGTAAAGGTCCATGTCTGGATCGGAGGAGAAAGTGGAGTCTTCAGGATCAGATGATCAGATGAGCCTGCAGCAAAGGCTGATTTAAAGGGCGACATCACAGGGGGGCATTGGGAGGAATCAGTTTAGGGAACGGGTCGTTCGGTGGTAGCTCCGTCGTTTGCTCCAGGAAGTTGACGGGCGAGTGCAGAGCGGGGGAGCAGCGTGAGTGTCTTTCAGGATGGCTCGTCGGTGAACCCGAAGGAATGGCCGTGCGCTTGTTTGACACGAGGTCAGGTCACTGGCAGTGATAAATGGGCTGGACGTACTCTGGAGGGAAGTAGCCCACGCGTCCATGGCAACGGCCCCTCCAGCGCACCGAATCAGAGCAGTCAATGAGTTCAATGACATCACCACGCAGGAAGCGTAGCTGGGACGGGTGGTGCGGGGTGAAGTCGAAGACAGCTTGGCCATGATGGGAACGCTGTGGGTCAGGAGGGAGAGAGGGAACAGGAGGGAGTGGAGGAGGGAAAAAAAAGAGAGTTAATCACACATTTTCATCACAACAGTAAGTTAATACCCAGTTAATAGCGTCAAAGAAAATACTAAAAGTAACCCACCCCTGTGTTGAAGACAGCTATCAAGCTATATAAGATTTACACATTAGCCCGGGGAAGTGAACCTTAAAGCCAGAATTGGCCCAACAAAGACTCCAGTATAAAGTATAAATGCAAATATTATACAAAATTTTAAAATGAAAGAATTTCTGTATTCTGAATTTTTTAAAGATTTTTTTGTATATTTTTCTTCAACCACACATTTGCCATTTACAGAAGCCTCTGTTAAAAAACAGGTAGAAAATTACTGTTGTTGTTGTTGTTGTTGTTGTTGTTGTTGTTTTTTATAGTGTGGACAAGTGAGCTACCAGAACTCTTTCTGTCAGTTTACACTTTAAAGTCCAAAGAGTCATAATGACAGTCTTCTTTCACTGATATAACAAACTATTATGACTGAACTTCTTTTTCTTAAATTAAAATATCTCTGAGATTAAATGTGCAGTTAAACTTCTGTACAGTCACAGAAAGGGGAGTTTCACTGGCCTGCTTAAGTAGGCTGCATGTGGCCCACGATGTAAAATGAGTTTGACATCCCTGTATTAGAAAATGAGAGATGAGGCCTTTTCATCGCACAATATAAAGACACCACATGTCAAATGTCAATGAAGCTCTTTTTTACCAATTCAATCCAGAAACAAAGAACATGAATGCTACTTTTCTATTTTTAAAAGCTGGAAAGGAGGCAGTAAGCTTCTGTAATCCAACATCTCCCACATAAAATGAGTCATAACACACCGGTGCAATGTGTGTAGTATTCAGTGGGGTTACGCTGTAGCAGCATGGTGTTATTTGCATGTGACGGTCAAATATGTTACTCGTCAAATGAGGGGGTTGTAGAGTTATTAACGTGTTTATCTCGCTACGTTTAGATGGCTGCAGAAACCAAATCAACTTAATGTCCTGCAAAAGACAGATGTTTCATGCTGATTTAATATCACAGCCAGTTTTGGGTTACCTTTGTTTTTTTATCAGTGACTCCCAAAAATATGTCTTTCTTTATGTTAAAGTAATATTTATACATACCAGTGCGTTTTCTGCTTATCATCAGGATATAAGATTATAGAAAAAAAATAGAGCACACAGTTTACAAGGGCTAGTTTGGAAATTTCTCCACTACACGAACTTAAAATGAATGTTGGTCAATAAGGTTCGCTGGTCTTATCTCCTAAAGGCTTTGAGAGGTATTATTTAATTCACCAGCCACAATCTAGACAGTGAATTTTTAAAGTGAGCGCAGTTTCTTTGAAGCAGGAGGCCAAACAAAACAAGAAAAAGAATACGAGCTCCAAAGAGATTAAATAAGTCTTGGTAAATATGAAAAAACAGTCTATGTATTCACACATTCATACAGAGCACGCACTTGGTGACAGCAGGAAGGAAAAACTCCCTTTTAACAGGAGAACCCTCCACCAGAAGAAGGCTAAGGGAGGGACAGCCATCTGCTACGACCGGCTGATGTTGAGGGGTGAGAGATTAATAATAACTAATGATTACATGTACAGTAGTGTGTAAGCACCTAGAGAGTGAAAAGAGTTGAATGAAGAAGAAACACTGTCCATCATGGGAAGTACCCATCAACCTAGGCCTATTGCAGTGTATCTAAGTGAGGACTCAGGGGTAGCTGAGCCCTGATTATGAGAGCTTTGTATCCTGAATCCAATCTGGGAGCTGAATTCTCTGCTCCCCATTCTACTTTTAAGTATCCTAGAAACTGTTAGTAAGCCTGCAGTCTGAGAGCAAAATTCTTTATTAGGGTGATACAGTACTATCAGGACCAGGGAAACAACTAGATCTATCCAAGAGTAGCATATGCTAATGGACAGATACTTATATAGCACCTTCCACTACAGCTACAACTACACTACAACAACTCTCATTCACCCAATCACACACACTACTTCTGGTACTTCAGCTTCCTCCCACAGTCCAAAGACATGCATGGGGTTAGGATAAATGGCTAAATTGGCCATATGCATGAATGTAATGTGACTTGTTGACTTGTTGTTTGTCTCTCAGTGTTGTTCCTGTGTTAGACTGGAGTACAGTCCAAGGTGTACTCCCTCTCTTGTCCTATGACAGCTGGGATAGGACGGTGAACTGAAGGTGAAACTGATGAAAATGAATGGGTGGCTGGTTTTGTTTCGAGGGCTTCAAGGACTTGTGATACTGAGAAAGTGATGGAAGCTGTAAAGAAAACCATGCGTGTAGGGCATATTTTCAAGGGGAGAGCGAGTACAGACACACAGCGATGTTAGAAAGGACCTAACAGACAGAAAAACAAAGAACATGCTGCTTACTCCCACTCCAGACACACCACTAATCTGGCCCTGTTGGGTTTAAAGTTACCATTCTGACACATTCCACTTTCTTTACCCTTCGATTCTCAGACTGTCCTTACCTGACAGCAGGTTAATATCAATGAGGCAAGATATTTTAGATTGCTGTGACACTTTTATGGTGATGAACATCATGTGCTTTGCATAAAATTCTCATTATGCGCACCTTCGTGAAGCATGAAAATCACTTCGCGCCACTCTTCTCCTCAAAAGCCTTGTTTAGCGTTGGGTTTTATCCGATATTTAAATTGAGTAAATGGTAGATTTTAGTTTCTCTTGGTCATAAAAGAAAAACACAGAGGGATGGGTATGCAACGGAGAGGTGCTATCAGTCCAGAATGATGAGTGTAATAAACACACATGCCCACTAAAAATAACAACAACAAACAACGCTTATAATGCTTGTCGCTGTGATGTTTGATGGCAATCCAGGGCAAGGGGAGCCGCTTTAAATTCAGCCCTCAGATTCTTCTCTCTCTTCCTCAAGATGTTTTTCTTTGAGTTCACAAAAGTACTGTTTTTCTTCTCCCTCGATCGCCGGCCTCCTCTGATCGCTGCTGACTCGTGAAGTAAAAGCAGTTTAAGAGTGGCAGAACAAAAGTGGCTATTTTAAGGAGAGAGGCTCGAACTTAACTAACCCGGCTATCACTGGCGCTCCCACAGAAGAAGGTGGATGTGATGTGAACTGCGAGGGAGCGGGGAGGCTGCAATGAATACCAATATTGTTTTTTATATGTAGGTGCGTAGATATCTATGTTGCAATTCTGGGCTTTTTTATTGTGGACTGCTTTATCTTAGAGTAAGGCCCAATAAAATGACATCCAAGTAGCGGTAGGCACACAAAACATGTACACAGTTACAAACAAGTACATGCACTAACTAGACAGTGGGATTAGGATCAAGAAACCCAGACAGAATCCATCAGGCCTGCAAATCTATAAAATCCTCACAGTCTTATGATTTATTGTTTCACTGATCTAGTCGAGACTTCTAGTTTGTGTGGGTTGCACAAGAAGAACCCTTTCATTCTTGTTCTCTCTTGTAAAGACAAATACAATCCATGTATCCTTGTGATTAGGGTTGACTCTACCGCCTAAGAGAGCACTGACAGTACAGCTTTTGCTAGTTCCCTTGTGCACAGAATGCAACGAAAATTCCTCCAATACTGCTTGTTTGCCCCTTTGCACAAGGTCCAAGTTTTCCAGGGTAAAAGGGAAGGCTTTGCAACACAAGGACATGAGGATATTAAGGGATGTGTTAGGAGAATTATTTCCTATTCTGCCATACTGAGATAAGAAGCTATCAAGAGCCATGTAATGAGCTGATGTGGAATTAGTTTGGGAAGACAAACCAAACAATAGGAGGGTCAACACACACACACACACACACACACACACACACACACACACACACACACACACACATACAAAAAAACCCACCATGGTGCAACATGATTCAAGGACTCACAAGTGCTCAACACACTCGGTTCACGTCTGTGAAACTGACCTATTTAGTCGAACACAAAAAGTAAGAGAAACACTGAACACAATCTTTTCATAACCTCGTCTTTCTTTATAATCTAAATGGTTAAAGGGGGGGAATGAACAGTTTTTTTCTTTGTATTCTTATTTCTTTTATGAAAGAAAAAGAAGTGATGCTGTGAAGAAGTGGATACTGAATACTGTTAATATTTCAGAGCTTTGAGCGTGCACATCAAGCTCACAAAGAAGAAAGAGCTGCTGAGCAAATACACAAGAAAGTGCCAGACTGTTTATTTGCCAGTTTGCCATATTGTTGTCTGGTTAACTGGTCTTTAGGGCAAATTTCTTTCATTTAGTATTTTCTTTGGGGTTTTTTTCTTCTCCAAAAACGGCACAGAGTATTTTGTAGCTCACACAATTCTGTCCACAGTGGCACCTCGGAGATGCTTAAGAGTCCTTCTCATGATCAAAACCCAAATAGAAACCCTAAATATGGTTTTGCCACCATAACCAGGTTAAGTCATTCATCAAACAATCTTTTCTCCAAGAGAAGTAAAGCGTGAGTTGTATGACCGTGTGCAAACGCTGCCAGTGGAAGACGCTGGGTGTTGGAGCTTTGTTGATGCCCAAGGCCAAGACGCGAAGACCAGCTGACTGTGATTTTATATAGCTTGACGGTGAAAAAGCCAGATGGGTCCAAAGCTAATATCAATGTTTCATGTGTGCTTTTAATCTGCGCATCTACCTACTGGGAAACCAAGCCCACTGATGAAGAAGAATTGAAGATAACTGGATACGGATGGAGCCAGTGCAGAAATGATCGGCTGGTGTTTACATGATTGCATCTCTCTTTTTTCCCCCCACCTTTGATCCTCTCACAGATTAAATTGTAAAGAAGTAGAAGGCTGTAGAAATACATTATGTTTATGGAGATTCAATGCTAAGGAAAGCTCTCCACAGACAGGCACAGAAAATACACCTTAAAGCTCAAATTAAAACAGTAAACACATATGGAGACATAAAGAACTGACTAAGCTGCTGTGATCTCGTGTGGAAAGACAGAAAGGCTGCATAGCCATGTAAGGAAAGCACGGCACCTTTGGCTCTGGGGCATGATGTGATTCAGATTCAAAGTGACCTACAGGGCAACAACATCACAGCCAGTGTGCTAAACACAGAACGATACAAGGATACTGTATATGACCAGCAGCTGACACTTCACTGTAGTTATTTTCACTTATTTTTCTCAAAACAAAGTCACACTGTTGCTGTATGTGGGCGAAACTCCACAGCAATGGATATAGAATTAATTTGTCATGTCCTAAAGGTACAGTGTGTAAAAGATGTCTAGATGTCTGTGGACTGCAGCCAACGGAAGTTTGTTTTCTTACTCTTCCTAATTCAAGTGCATAATCCTAGCTAAGGTGGCCACTATAGGATAAACAACTCTATTTATATCTTTCTATATTTATCTGTAGTGAGCATAGGCTGTCTGCTGTTTAAGTCAGCTGGTGTCTACGTCTGTTTACTCTGGAGGAGGCTGTAAAACATTTAGAAGAGAGTCTGATGAGTGAATGAAATTCACTTCTGTCTGATGACTGCAATACTGAGGTGAGTTGTTGATATCGTGAACTTTTCTGTGTTTACCCCAGCTAGCCTCTGCTGTTTTGGCTCACAGTAGAGCTCTTAGTCTCTATTGTTGCTGTTAACCTCTGTTAGCTACTGTTAGCCTGTGTTAGCTGCTGTTGGCCAGTGTTAGTGATATCCTGAACGTTTCTGTGTTTGCCCCAGCTAGCCTCTGCTGTTTTGGCTCACAGTAGAGCTCTTAGTCTCTATTAGTTGCTGTTAACCTCTGTTAGCTACTGTTAGCCTGTGTTAGCTGCTGTTGGCCAGTGTTAGTGATATCCTGAACATTTCTGTGTTTGCCCCAGCTAGCATCTGCTGTTTTGGCTCACAGTAGAGTCTCTTAGTCTCTATTAGTTGCTGTTAACCTCTGTTAGCTACTGTTAGCCTGTGTTAGCTGCTGTTGGCCAGTGTTAGTGTTATCCTGACCATTTCTGTGTTTGCCCCAGCTAGCATCTGCTGTTTTGGCTTACAGTAGAGTCTCTTAGTCTCTATTAGTTGCTGTTAGCTTCTGTTAGCTTGTGTTAGCTGCTGTTAAAAGACACTTAATGAATGAACTTGCGATGTGAGTAATTAAATGTAATTAAACTTTGTAATTAATGTAGTTAAACTTTTATTAGAGGGTAAGTGTGATTTTTAGGACACACAAGCCTAGCTATATTACAATATTGGGAATAAATGAGCATGTAGAGCCCTGACTTCAGTTCAAGAGATGAGGTTTGATGTGAGGAGGAAGACAATGAAGTGGAAATGAGGGAGGAGAGCGAGCAGTGGTGAAGGAGGAGAAAAGCATAATGAGAAACAGATCATGAAAATATACATGTACAAATGTTCAATAGTCATATAAGTACAACATATTTTTCTATTACATACGTTAAAAAATAAGTGACTGCATTTTTAAGGTTAGCCATACATGTAAACAACCAACACATGCCACATTTTATATATATTATTATTATTATTATGAACACATGTTTCAGGAAGATAATTACATAACACTGTCCTAGTGGACCCTTAATAAGCTTGCTTCTGATGGGGCAACTTTCTGACCTGAGACTAATGATGCTGCGTAATATAAAGACAATCAGAATTTGGTTTTGTGCCTGACTCCTGTCACTGATGAATGGAACAGATATGATATAATATCATAGAACCAGGAAATTAAGCAGAACCAAATGAAAGAAAAAACAAAATTAAAAAAAACAATAACAACAACATTTTTTGGTAAAACAGAAACAGTCTTTTATGGTACTTGAGGACCATGAAAGCCATATGTAGTGATAATGTGTATTTTTGTGTTTTTCTTTTTTTATTCTACTGCACGTATGTGAGCAAATTTAAAATACACTTTAAGTAATATTGAAGGTCCTGCTAAATGCTGATAGCAGAGTGGAAGTGGCCTGAAGATAAGAGCTGAAATAATCGATCATGAGTAAATGAATCTGCAGCGACTTTAATCATGTCCATAACTGTAAAATGAATTTCTTTTGGGTGTTGAACCATTAAATTAGAGCTTGTAGATGCATTTTCAAAACTATGGGAATTTTACATTTTCTTCTTTTGTTTTTAAAGAACAATTTTCTTAATTTCCTTAAATCGGCTCTGTGGCGTTGTGATTAACACATTTGCTTTACATGCAAAAGATTGATGGTGGAAGGGTAAGAAGAGTTAAGGTTAGGATTAGCATAAAGTGCTTTTACAGATCCTTAAATGTACAATATGTAGAAACTCCACTGATCATGAAAGTAATGCTGCTCTACTAATGCTTAGATAGACGCTGGGTGAACAGTGGCGGTTTCCATAAGCCCTATTATTTCTTAAGTTTAACCATATTCTTAAAAGTAACAGAAGAGTCACAGCTGACCTCTAATACCTGCATATTCATTGAGAATTCAGGGCAAATTGCCTGTGTCATCATAGTAAAATATGAGACAGAATAAATGGGGTGTAAAAAGCAATGAAATTAACAACCATAAACATCTTGTTAAAGCCTCCAGGCTGTTTTCTAGCAGTAAGTGCCAATAAAAGAATACAAGAATGCAGCATCTGTCCTAGTTTTGTTTCTCCTGTGTTCGTATTCCACTTCAGCTTGAGTTTGTCAGAAGTCACTGCACACAAGTGGATCCAAAAGTGTGTTTTTGAATGAGCCGTTTGAGCAGATGGAGAGAGGACAGTCATCCTTTTTGTGCTATTTCTGCCCAAACCACAAAGCCAGAAGTCATAACATAACACCACCTCCTCTGTGGTGGTGTCGTTGGTGTAGCCTTAAGCTTCCTGTGCATGAGCATGAGAAATTCTCAGAAAACTGAAATATTCAGAAACAAAACCTGGTGTTGTTTTCATGTGCTATTCACTCGCATTAAAGAGAATTCAATTATCACAGTATTTAGGTCATACAGTTTATTAGTCTCCCGGGGGATGGCTGTAGCCATCTTCCGTTTAAGTACCACCATAACTGCCTAAAGCTAAATTCATCACTTCACACCTGCTCCAGCTGCACTTGCACAGAGAGACGAATGCACTGCGCATCATCCCGAGTGATTTGGAGCACGCTCTGAACGGTTTTATGACCAGCCATGATGCAACTAATCAGGAGCTCAATTTGCAAAAAAAAGACTTTTTTTTAGGATGAAAAAAAAATCTGAAGGTTTCCTGTTCCACGAGACAAACTACAACAAATCTAGAAGCAGCTACTCCAAAAGCACATCATCACAACGATCAAATGCATCATCTTCACGACTCAGATATGCATACATTTTGTAAATTTTGGCTTTTTGTGTGCGCTTTTTTTGCCGTGTTAAATGGTTCATTCAGAAGGATTTTGGTTTACATAATTTTTCTACTGAATGCCCAGCTGCTTTCCTGTTGGGTGATGTCAGCTGCTCTTGCTAAATGTCTTTAATAAAATGTCCCACAATTAAAGTCTAACTTGTGGACATCCACTTTTTAACCTTTTGTTAAACAGTAAAGGTAGAAGTCAAAGTATTATTCTTTATCAGAGCAAATAGCCCTTACAGGTTACCCTAGCCTATTAAAACAATCTTTCCTTGGAGCCTGCTGTCCAGGCAACTAAGGTCATGTTAACAAGTTCCACGATCAATAGGGAGCTACCGTTAGCATGTGGGACTGATAGGACACTCAGGTTTCTTCATATCAGAGTAAGCATGGCAGACACCTGGATGATTTTGAGGTAGTACTGGGCGGGTCCTCTCATCCACATCGGCTCCAAATTTGGAGGGGTGGCCATGCACATGAGCTCAGTTAACCTTCGTATAGCTAAGGCACTGAGTATGAGTTAGCTTTTACACAGAAGTCAGTGCATTTTAGTGTCAATCCTGTAAATTATAAGTGCAAAGGTGTATTTTATTCTTTAGTAAACAGACATTTCCTTTTTTTAACGATGGTTTAAAATAATTTAGTGACGATTCTGGTGGTTTTACTTTGGGTTAAGGCTAATAATCTTTTTCTCTCTTTTTGTGGTGACATAAAGTATATTACTGCAGGCGTTCTTCTCCAGGCTGGATCAGTAAGGATGCTATTATTACTTCAAGCAGAACATAAAAGGAACGTGGAGAAAGGAGGGCGAGAACTACAATGTGCTGCTACCTTGCCTGAAATACACTCGTGCATGTGTGTCTGTTTATTCCCTGCCTCCCTTTAGCTGTAATAACAGCACTGACTCATTGGCCACTAACATCACTTCTTCTCTGATCATCTGCAAAACACCACAGAGCAGCAGTGACTGGCTATCTGCAGGCCACCACCTCGGATGTCAGCACCTCTCTGCTTCTTTTTTGGCACTTCACAGAGCTGATCGTTAGGCGAAAGGTTTGATTTCAAAGGTGAACCGAACCGAGGCAGTGAAAGCAGTGGTCGCAAACAGATCCCATCTGCAAGGGTGCTTTGAAAACAGATGGCAGCATTAAGGATAAAGCTTGGATGTAATTCTAAGCTGCTCCAGAGTTGCTTTAGGATCATGTCTTCTTATTTGGGGTATTAAAAACATTATTAAGTCAATAAAGAAAACATGAGACAGCTCTATGGCAAAATTTGTCTGTGCATGTACTGTAAACACAGAGTACGAGGGAGCTCTTGCATTTGACAACAACAACAGCAGCTTTTCCCATGATGACGCCTTCTCAGGAACTAACTGTCATTTCTCATACTAAAAATCAAATAAAGTACTACTAATGCTTGGGCTGTGCTTCTGGTTTACAGCTGTAGTATATCACTATCGTGTGCAGTCTTTTGGAGTCTACATATCACACTCTACATAGAGTGTGATCCACCTAAGACTGATCGGGTGATTGAATTATGGAGTAAAGTAATAATATGCCCAAATTTGATATGTAGCTACCTCATGACTAATGCGTAGAATTGCCTTTTAGAAAATCAGTTTCCTTTAACACTGCTGTGCTTAGTCCGTCTGGCACGCTGTCTAAGATGACTGATTTGATTTTGCTCCAAACTGGCGGCTGCTCTGTGATGTTTCATTACAAGCTGCACCTCTACGTCAAACATCAAACTCCGCCGACGCAGTTGCAGCTCCAGAAATTCCACATATGGAGTTTTTCCCATAGTTATCAGCTACATTAGATTGACAGGTTATGCCTTCGAGTCAAATGAAAAATGAATACTCAGCTTGTTATGTTTGTCCAGGCGTACTGATTTGATAAGCACCGGATAATTTACTGTGTCTCGCCTGATAGTTAACATGATGTATGGGAGTACGGCGGAGGGAAGAGGAACGAGACAGAGACAGATGACAGCAAGAACAGATGTGTCTTAAATGGTTTGGTGAGGACACTCATAAGGATAATGGGATTAAAAAATGCATAGGGATTTTTTTTATTTATTTTTTTTAGGTGATTTAGGTACATTTAATTTTTTTTAATTTAATATATTCCATTTCAAATAAATTATATTCAGGTTGCTTTTAAAAACTGTTTGTTTAAAGGGAGACTTTTGTGTACATTTTTACTTCTACTGTATATTTTTCTCCTAGGACTCCACTGGAACACATTTGCATTAGTCACAGTTTTAGCTCCTGCCTCTTTAAGGCCACCCCTCCCTTAAAGCACAGTTTAATCTGATTGGTAGCTCCTCACCTGGCTTTCACAATCAGAATCCAGTGCTAGCAAGCTAGACCTCCTTATCTCACCTGAAATGACCATAGAAGGAGACCTACAATGAGCAGATTGAGCTGAAAACTGATTGATTAGATCAGTTTAGAGGGTTTACTTTGTTACAGTACAAATACGAAAAAAAAAAAAATCAGGTTATAGCTTCCCCACTTAAATTTTATTTTAGATTGCTTTAAGAAAACCATGAAATCAAAAGAAACTCACCCTGGCGAAGTGCTCGGGGTCTCTCAGAAAGACCGTCCTCTCCTTGGCGATGCTGTTGCTGTGGTAGAAGTCCACCAGCTCGTTCAGAGAGGAGAACGCCTCGTCCCACACGTAGTACTGACTACAGCGATCCTGCAGTACCTTGAAATGCTGAACATGATCCCCATAACTGCAAAGCAGGTAAACAAAGAGATGCAAACGATCATAAAACTGAGTATCTATGAGGATATGTGCTTCCTCGCAGTAGCATACCTTAACTAATGAGTTCCATTTTTTTGCCATTTTGTTAACTAACACTAAAAAAAATACAAAATCGTGAGAAAATCCTTATTTTGTTCCTCTTGATAAATCTTAATTTTGCTCATTTCTTTCTCCCCTGGTCATCCACAACACCACCCTGCAGTGGCTCCATGCTCACAAACACTGAGAATCACTGCCACAGCCAGTTTCCCTTTATTGGATTAAACTTCATGGAAATGAAATCTATAAAACACACTGGGCAAAATTCCCAAATCTCATTAAAAGTTTGAATATTTACTATTGTTTATATGGGACAAATTGCATATATATATATATATCTGCAACAACACGGGTCATTTACTCTCAGAAATAATTTGGAAACAAAACGGTGACTTGTTAACTGTGTTGACGGTGCTTGGGCTCAATTTAAGGTCTATTGTAGGAATCATGGCTGAATAATCCTGCTTTTTAATCATGTACTCTATTGTCAATCACAAGGTCTCTTTATTTTTCTTTTAGTTTATTTCTTTTTGTCTTACAGTACATCTGGACCAACTATTTCTTAATAGTCTTAATGTTTAGCCTGCAAAGCCTCCTCCCAGATGTCAGCTGCTGATTGGACAATGGATTTAGTGCATTTCAATTTGCCTCTAAAATCAGTGGAGTGACCTCTGCTTGGTATTATACGTATAAGCAAGAGAAACGCTTGAGATTACAAGTCTCTTCCGTAAGAGTGTCGTGTCCTCGCACAGGCAGAATTAACCTGGTGTGTTTTTCATTTTGAGCCGGAAGCTGTGCCCGAGTCCAATCCCAGGACCCTGGGTTGACTTAAAGCTGTTGAAATAATGTGAAAACAGACAAGCTGTTACAAAGAGAAACCCAAACTACTGTGGAAATATCTAACACAGTCAGTTTCTCAGAATTCATAAAAGCAGACAATGACATTTTCACAGACTGCTCTGTGAGTCTCATGTCAAATAAACCCAATACCCTTTAAATTTAAATAAATGTGGTTTAGATGCTTTGTAGCACAAAATCAGCAACATTTTTAGACAGATTCTGATCAAAGCCAAGCAAAGCAAATGACAAATAATAATAAAATAAAGCCATAAGTGACACAAACAAAAATAGCCTAGGTGTTGAAGAGCTTTGCCTTGTTGTTATAATTAGAAGAGTTTGGCCAGCATTCATTGACAATCATACCTGCTCCCCTTGTCCTGGTCTGTGGTGGTTGCTAAGTAACTTCCCAGCTTATCTTTAGAAATCTGGACATCTCACCGTGATTACATGGTTACATAACTGCGTCTAACATGCAGCGGAAATCAGTGCAACACCCCCATATTTCTAAACACATCGCAGAGTAGGTGTGTGTGTTAATGTTATGTTAATGATTGCTAAAATATCACGTCGGTGGTTAAAGAGAGAGCCAACATTCTCTCTCCCGTTTCTCTTCTAGCGCAGCGTCATCGGTGTGGATGGAAATACCGCCATTGAATGATGCATCCTAATAAGCGAAAAAGCACAATGTGGGATCTCTTTTTGGGGGGATTTGTGGTTTAACCTTGCTCGGCTCCTTCTGAATCGCGTCTGATTGGCCGTGCTCCAGGCTCGCGGAAAGTAAATGAGCATCGGCTTTTTTTCACCCAGAATTCCTTTCTCTATTCAGACACTGTGCTCCTGTGAACAAGCAGAGCTGGCTCCCTTATGACTGGATGGCATTCAGCTACACCTCCACCCTGCCCTTCTTTCTCTGCCTCCTCTTTTTCTCCAGCCTGTGTGTCCTTGTTTCTCTCCTCTCACGATCTGACTCCCAAAACTGAGGATTTTATTTTGCAGGAATATTAAATTAATCAAATGTGTCTTTCTAAAATGACAGCCTACCAGCATGTGAATATTAACTCATTCTGTATGACCAACAGTGCTTTTATTTTGCCCACAGGTCTGGTTGGCTTCAGCTATTTTGGTACCTTGTGCGAGGGTTTGAGGTTTGGTGAATAAACTCTGAGGAAAATTTCTGAACAGCCAGAAGCAACAAACACAACTTCACCTTGAATTAATGTTTAATCGGGTCTTAATTACATTTAATTTCGGGGACTCTTACAAACAGATCTGTCTGTGCCCCTCTGGCAACACACGAACACTGTGTTTTAAGCTGTAGTGTTCCTAGACCAATGCTGGGGTCATTGCTGTCAGTGCAGACAATCACCTCTTAATATCAGTTCTTTCTAACTTTTCTCTCTTTATCTCACTTTGTCTCCATTGCCTTTCTTAATTCAGCTTCACACACACACACACACACACACACACACACACAAAGCACAAAACTGTGGTCTTCTGTCAGAGTAATCTTCATCAGCCCCAATAATCTCCCAAGGTGTCTGGCTGCTGCACCCTACTGGTGGGGCTCTGTAACTGCCACCAGCTCTGCAACTGTGCAGCAGCTGCTTGTCTGAGGGAGCAAATCACACAATAAGCCCCTGCTGGATAACGAAGTCAAAATAAGTAAGGGGTGCTGTGAGAGGTGAACAGAGACGAGAAGATTTTAAAACAGGATGTGAGCTCAACACGGACTTTCCCTCGAGGGGATTCACAACAATGTAAAGCACAATTAAACACATAAAACAGATGGAAGAAAAGAAGAAAAGAAGGTAATATTTGAAGTTATTCTGCACCCTCTACATCCTTCTCAGTGGTAGTTTGAAATTTGAAAGAGAAAATTTATTTTCAGGAAATTAAAAATTATTATTATTTTCAGGAAAAAGAAATCAATAGAAAACGAAAAACAAAAAAAAAAATTAATTTCAGTTTAGCTTTGGAATATTAATGTGAAACTGGCATCTATCATTAATGTTTGACATGCCCAGCCCCTCCCCCACCGGAAAAAGTGCCCATGCAAGTGACCAGAAGCTAGCTAAATACTGGCTGAACATTAAACCACGCTTGATGCTAAATTTACCCTGCCATGCAAAACACAAACACACATCAGTATCAGGAAAGAGGTAAAAATAATAATAACGCAGTTTGAGACTTTGAACACAAATCATGAGAAAACTAGCCTTAAAAAGTATTTAAATACTATTTTTTGCTGTATCGCAATGGCAACACACCTTATTTAGAATGAAATAAACCATAATCTAGAGTTAAATACTTGTATGTAATCAAGAGGAGAATGCATGATAATGTAGTTGTAACAATATTCGGCGATGTCATACTGATGGTTTTATTAATTATGACGGTGAAGTAGAGACAGTAGAGAAGCAGTTTGCTGTAAGAGCGCAGACAGCATCTGTCTCAGCTGGATCGCTCTCTCGCACACACACATACACAAAGCAGTCTCTCCAAGTGCCCTCTCATCTCTCTGATCCAGTGTAATTAAGGCCCACAGCGATGGAGAAATTATGCTCTGTTTCCGAGTAAAAGGAAATGAGAACGAGAGCAAGAATCTAAGAATGAGAGTGAGAAAGATTGAAAGACAGAAAATGAAATAGATTTAGAGATAGAACTCAGAGTCAGATATACTGTAGATGAGGACAGCAGTTACATTTCAGACTTTTGCTCTGCGCCAGCGCTATTGTGTGTGCTCAAAGGTCGTCCGACCATCTTTCTCTCAACTTCCCCCATCAATCTATTCTCACTTCCTTGTTCTTGCTGTCTCTCTCATTCTGCCAGCCCCCTTGTCTAATCTGCTGTTCAGTTTCTAAACCGCTGCAGATGTCTGGACTACTTCACACAGTCACACTAACACCTCCGGCCGACAGTTTTTAATCTGTGTGTGTTTGTGTGTCCATGTGATGCAAATTGCTGATTATATCATGTTTTTGTGCCAGCTAGCGTGCATAACCGTCTGCCGTATTACATGCGTTGTAGGCCGCCATGCACACACATTTTGACCACCAGTGCGTGCACGTTTTAAAGGAGCGTCCTTGCATGTCAACCAGGCATGTCAGTCAGTGAGTGAGTGAGGGGGGGGGGGGGGGGGGGGTTCAAACCGCTTGTGGCATTAATAAAGCATAGCATGTTTTGATAGATGGCTGAGGAGATAGGAAGGAAGTGTGACCGTCTGTGCTCTGAGGGTGCAGAGCGAGAGATGTGATGAAGCAGAGAAGGGGAGGAATGATAAAATATGTTTTGGTGGAGGCACTTTAATCGAAACTGTGTTGACTTAGTGGGCTGAATATTTCTACTGCATATTTAAGTCATTCGCGTCCACCTGAAACTTTGGGAAAGCGCTCATACCCCTGACTTCAATCAATTTTTTAAAATCAAGTTAAAACTGTTTACTTTCATTTTTTTTTTGTCTGTGTGCAAAGTGGAACAATGCAAGCATCCAAAATAAAACCAGGATTGTTGGAAAAGCAGCGCTAAAAATTCCATGCTATGCTTAACAGCAGTTGGGCAATACTAACAATGCTTTTCTCATTTTGGATGTTTGTTAAACGTGTATTCTTTTTTCGGCTTCCTTTTTTGTTTTGACCTTCCACATGAATAATTAAAAACAGCAGGACTTGCCATCCTAAGGTGACAGAAACTGTCAGCAAGCACTTCTGCTGAATGAGTCATGTTGGTCACAGGAAAAGTCTCCAACAAGCAGGCCTCTTTAAGCAGAAAGCTCAAATGACACCACTGTCATGATGCTGTCAAAAGATTTACAGATCTATGTCATGTCTTCACTTTTCATTAACTTTGTTCACCTTAAATTCAATAACATTTTAAAATTCTTAAGTAATGAGACTTTTACGATGCTCTGTGATTTCTTGAGTTCAAGCTTTTTTTGTGGTACATTTATGTTATGATTGAAAATCTTTTCAATCTGAGTGTTTGGAATTTGGGGAATAAATTTAATATAACTTTTTGTATCTGCTTTTTCTCAGAGTAAACTCGGTCTAAGCCTTGAGAGAGAGTGAGAGACAGAGCGAGTTTGGATTAATTAAAATGAGAAAAAAATGAATACATAAATAAGGAGGAGGAGACCCTCTGGAGCCTCTCACAGAGCACGTGATGGTCGTACTTGACCGTGAGAAAACACAACAGAAGGAAATATAAAGTCCTGTCCTTCTCTGACACTGTTCTTGCTTTGCCTCTTTCTCTCTTCCCCGTGTTTACGTTCCTGTCTCTCTCTGATGTGTTTTGGTCACTGAACTGTGGTATTAAACTGTGCCAGTATGAGTTATGGTTCAGGCTATGAAAACCTGACTTTCTACTGAAAATTTATGAGAAAAGCTCTTATTTGGGTTTGAATACAATATCCTCTCTCTAACAGGCTGTGGTTTTTGGTATCTGACAATGTTTTCCTGGTCTCAGTCATGTTGGCTGTGGAACTCAAACATGTCTATCAATGCCGGGATTACACATATTTATTGCAAGTAAACAACTTAAAGGAGAATTTCACAGAACAAACATTATTGTGCTGTGCACCACACATACAATCGCCAGTTACTTTATTAGGTACCTCTATTCAACAGAGGTGGCAAAAGTAGACATTCTGTACTTAAGTAGAAGTACAGATACTAGTGTACTCTACACCGACAGTTTACTGTTTAGGCTATCTTTATATTAGACAGTATAACGTTAGTATGAAGGTGGAATTCAGTCAGCAGAGATAAGCATCATCAGCTTAACTTAAAATTCATCTCTGCTACACCCAATGTAACCTAACTCTGACCATGAGAACCACAGCCACTGTGCACCAGCCCAACACAGTGCTTTACTTTAAATCAACCACATTATTTATCCTGCACAAACATGCAGAGTATTTTCATGCAACCTTTAAATAACAGTTAGTCTATCTCAGGTTTTTTTGTTGGCTTTTTTGCAGCACGTTTCACAACATGAAAAAAATACATTGTCACATATACAGGCACAATATATGATTTAAAAACATGAGGTTTATCAAACACCACTGAGCAGTCTTTACCTTTACATCTAACCTCTCTTCCTCCTCTCCTGTCCTGTCTTTCTTATCTTTCTCCATCTCTGAGTAAAGTTAGCTCTCTTTCTTTTCAGCTGGACCTTTAGTTAGCAACACACTGTGTGACAAACTGCACACAAACAGTTTGCTTCTTGACACATGAATAGGATTGCCTTTTGTGCATTAGTGCTGAGCCTCAAATCGGTTTGCTGTGTGAAGGCCCGCAGTGATAATAACTCCCCTCAAATGCGTAAAACCAAAAGTAAAAAGCCTGTTTTGAAAGCGTAAGGAGTAGAAAGTACAGATATTCGTTTAAAAATGTAGGGAGTAAAATTAAAAAATTGTCAGAAAAATAAATACTCAAGTAAAGATACCTGAAAATTCTACTGAAGTACAGTAACAAAGTATTCGTACTTCGTTGCTTCCCACCTCTGCTCATTAATGTAACAAACAGCCAATCACGTGGCAGCAACTCAGGGCACTTAGATATGCAGACATGGATGTCCTGCTGAAGTGCAAAGTGAGCATCACAATGGAAAGAAAGTTGATTGAGGTGATTTTGAAGGTAGCATGTTAAACTTGTCTGACTTGTACTTACATAGTGCTTTTCTACTCTATCTGAGCATCTGAAGCACTTTCTTACCTCACACACACATTCACACAAGCACTCTTTTCTGGGTCGAAGTGTGTTTACGTTCACACACTCACATTCTGATGGATACATCGGGGGCAACTCGGGATACTAAAAGCAGACTAGAAGAGCTGGAGATCGAACCATCAACCTTCCGATTAGTAGACAACCACAGTGTGGTTGTTGATGACAGACTGATCTGAGTATTTTAGAAACTGCTAATCTACTGGGATTTTCCCACACAGACATCTCGAGGGATTACAGCAGCAGCTGTCGGAGTAAAAATGCTCCGTAGATTCCAGAGATCAGATGAGAATCCCGAGACTACTTTGAGATGACTCAAATAACCACTCATTACACGTCAGTACAACACACTGAACTTAAGGCAGATGGGCTAGAGCAGCAGAAGACTGTACCAGGTGTCACTGCTGTAATCTCAGTAATTGGAAAAAAGTTCATCTGATGAGACTCAGTTTCTGTTGCGACATTCAGATTACAGGATAAGAATTTGTTGTAAACAGCATAGTCCATTGGTCCATTCTGCCTTGTATGGATGGTTCACAGTAGTGGCAGGCGTTTTTTGACACACTCTTTTTTATTGTATCAAATAAACTAAAGCACTTTTTTTTTCCTGATGTTCACGAAGTGTGAAATTGTCCCCCAAATGATGACATTCACAGGACACTGAACCCACTCTGCGTTACTTAAATCTCTGAGCGGATTATGTAGCTGTAAAATAAGCATCACCCACAGGGTCAGTTCCCTTTAATGGTTTCCCTTTGTAGAAATGTCCCTGAAAAGAGGCTGATGATAAATGATGACTAGGAAGCCGAATGAACAGCCAGAATCAGCGCTTACTGTATGAGCCATCAGTCAGTGTAGCGTGAGTCAGTGATACGTGAGGCCGTGTCAAAAACAACAGCATCCACACTGAAATGGTAGCGCAGTGGGCAAATTGCCTAGTGGCCCTGTCTATATAATTTTCATCTACCGTTAATAGTATTTACAGTCTCCATGGAAGGCGAGTTAATCACTATAGATGCCCATGTTAAAAATGAGCAACTTTACAGAAGCACTGCATTTTAATCTAACCTATGCTTTTTAAACTTTCTTGAAGCAGATTTTGTTTTTAAGTAAACCCGAATTTTACTATATTATTTACATGTTGGTACTAATTCACAGGCATCTGTTTCTATGTACTCTTTGATGAGTCAAGCTAGAGAAACTAGCAAAGTTAGCTGAAAACTGTGAAAAAAAGCCATCATAATTCAAGCTTCGAGTTAATAAGTCAAAATTTTGAGCAAATACCTAAATTGTCAAGCTGGATCTGACAATCAGGGGCTCTGTGAAGTTATGCCATTACCTTGTCACCTGGAGGTAGATTGCAGAAGACGTCAGCTGTCCAACAATTCCACATAAACACCTTTTATGAATTATCATTCGCTAGAAGGCATTCAAGTGGAAATGAGGTCCATCAGGGCCCTTTCTGAATACCAGAGCTAACTGAAACTTTCAACTTACTAACTCAAAATTTCTAGTTTTTCGATGTCCTTAAAACAAGGACATAAACTCAAGGCTTCAAAAACATCCGAGCCCACAAATCAAAGAGTGAAATCAGATAGCCAACCCTTTTTCAGGGTGGTGATTGCTCTTGGCAAGACATGCAACAGACCTCAGTCCTTACTGTTCAGAGCACAATGCGATTGACAAATCATTATCTTGAGACTATGAGTCATCTTCTGGGTGGGGTGGGTGGGCGTTCTGAGGCTGAGAATGTGGACTCACTGGTCAAGAAGACATAAGGCCAGACAAGTTGTTGGTGAGCTTCTATCAGACTGTTACATCAAAGAAATGGTGTTTGTATGACCTCCAGGTGATACGGGACAGATGCAACAGGAAAACCGACTGTGTACGTGTCTTTGTGCACGTGTGCGTCTGCGTGCAACACCAGACTATAGTCTAAACAAACACTGGGTCAAGCAGGAAGAAAATATCTAATGGAACAGATTTAGGTCTTTTCAAAAGAAAAAGGAAGGAAGTGATGTTGACTCTTTGGATGTGGGAAACATGTGAAACAAAACCTTGATAACCACAACCACAATGCTACTCCTGCCTGTCTAATAAATTTCAAGTGAACTGCACCTTCAAGACAGGTGTAGCTACTTTTGCTAAGGCACTCGATCAAATTTTTCCTGAAGTGTCTTTTGGTGACTGCGCACACTTTTTTTTACTTTGAGGGAGTTTGGGAGTCGGCCGCAAGGACTTGCAGTTATAGCAGCTGTTGAAAAGCCTGAAAAAGGAAGTGAGATTTAACACCAGACAGTGAGAAAATTGATGTTGTCTCTCTGCAAGTATCTAAAAAGTACCCAAACAATAGAACTGGATTAGGTATTGCTGAAAGTATTAGATCTAAGTTGTGCCACTGTAGCGCTGCAGGAGAAGACCAAATATATCCTTTGGGTGCATCTGCTGCTGAGTCAAAGAGAACTGTAAAACCACCCGGCATGGCAAAATAGATTTCTCTTCTTGGTCTCTGTCTCTCTGTGTCTAAAGTCTATCTTGGCATCACTTTATATTCCAAAAATAAGCTACTAAATAACCCACTGGGATAGTTTTGCTGGCGTAGTCTGAAACTACAGTCTTCTGCCACATATTTTGCATGTTCAAAGAAATTTTGAAGCAATTACTGTTTTAAAAAAGGTCCCTTGCATTATGGCTGGAGTCATTAAATTACTTATTTTAGGCCACAAAACCGCTTTTAAGACTGATTTTATGGTGAAGAACTATAGCGAACAGGACATTGAGATCACGTCAGTTCTTTATTCCCCTCCGCAGATGTTTGTGTTCCACATTTGTGGCTATTTTACACTTTTGTGCACAGTTTCATTCACTTGGCATCTTATATTAAGCGCCATTTTAGTTCTCTAGCTGTACCAGACTACCAGCACATTCTTTTAATGTTGTTTTTTTATATTTGCTTACATCTTGCTTTTACGGAAGCCCTTCATGTCAGAATCCTTACTATATTTTAAGATTGAGATTAGACTTTTTTTCCCCCGACAGTTCAGATTAACTCTGATCCAGTTTTGGTTTATGTGTTTGGTTTACTGTAGGTTGACATGGGTATAACTGTGGCTCACTTCTGACTCAGATCTGTTGGTCATTCGCACAGGATATTTGCTTAATGAAAATGTCAGGATTTTTCATCGATTTAAAAATCCTCCTCACATACAAGGCCTTGAATATTCAGGCCCCATCTTAACTTAAAGACCTCATAGTACCATAATACCCCAATAAGGCACTATCAGAGGCTTTCTTGTGGTTCCTAGGATATTTAAAAGTGGGGAGACATTAGCCTTCAGCTTTCAGACCCCTTTTCTGTGGTGCCAGCTACTAGTTTGGAGTTGGGAGACAGTCAACCTCTGTACTTTTAAATATAGACTTTTCTTCATTTTAAAAAGGAGTTTTTCCTCCCCACTGTCTCCAAGTGCTTGTTCATAGGGGGCCATTTGATTGTTGGGTTTTTCTCTCTATTATTGTGAGGTGTTTACCTTATAATATAAAGCTTTTTGAGGCAACTATTGTTGTGATTTGATGCTATATAAATCCCATTTTTAGATATTGTACATTGTTGTTTGCGATATAAAATCTAATGACTGCAATATTTGATAACAAAGCAATGCATGTTTTGTTGTTTGAGTTTTTTGCGGAAACAAGAACAAAGATAGTAACATTGTTTGCATTTAACAAGTACAACAGGGACAGATGTAGATGACCAACAAATTAGAGGATAAAGAACTAACCACTTTATGTTGGTTTTTCCTTTAGTAGGTCACCCACATATATTTATGTTAGAATTACTTACCACAAGACCAATATTTCAAAGAGATCAACGCGGTGGAAATATTTATATTCACATCTTTACACGGGACTTTAACTATTTTCATAATGGACTAAAGTGGTTTTAAAGTTAGATTTAGATCTGCCAACCCTGCCTTCCTAAAACAAAGTTGCTAATTAGCCAATTTTATCGTACATCACACTTGGAGGATTTCTGTCTCCACCAGAATTTTTCTTTATGACAAAAAGAGCCACGACGTCTCTTCTAGGATTCATTCATGGCTGTGAAAGTGGATCGGATTTTTCACAGACTGACGTCAAAGCCAGACCGAGCTGAGCTGAGACTGAAGTCTCTGCAGTTACTGATGTCCTGTCTCCTCTGACAGGAGCGGTGTCGGCACACAAGAACCACACACGCACACTGGCAAACTCACACAAACACCTGACCCACTTTTCAAGCTGCTACACCATTCAGCAACAACAGCCAGAAAGACATCAATAAACAGCCAAAAAACCCAAAAAAAACAAGAAGCATCAGATTCCGCTCTGTCGCCTCTTGGCAAATCTATTTTACTCGCAGCGTATCGCTTCTCTTCCATCCCTTGTGTCTAATTTTGTATTTTAGCTTTTTTTTTTAAACACAGGCAACCTAATTTTTTCCTTTCCCTTCCACAGGACTATCCTAAGACAAATCCACTGAGAGTGACATTGTGCCCAGGCGATTTAACAGCCAAACACAAAACAATCCCCAGATCTAATTCTTAACCCCTGTCTTGAGTTAAGTAGGAGCACAGTGAAGGGCCAAACCTCCATTCCAGGTCTGGCCTTTATCAGCACCAAAACTCAGACTCCAGACCTCCCACACTCCAATATCCACACAGCCCCTCAAGGCACAACACCAAGTCTCAGCTGCACCCTTCAGCGCCACGTACTGACAAGACAACCCATCAGCCCCATCAGCAACTCCAGATGCCGTGGTGTGCTAGACAGGATTAACTCACATCAGGCCAGAGGGCCCGCAGATCCCCCCCTCACCCCTCTTAGCCTCCACCCCATACCTTATCCTCTAACCCTCCTTCTCTGCCTGCTTCTCTAATCCCCAGCCACCATGACAAATATATCGAGCATGCGCATGCTCGCCTGCGCGCATCCAAAATACATTAATGAAGAGATACAGGGAAATAATGTAGCGTTTTTAGAGGTGTGTGCTTATAGGTCTGCTAATTCAATTCTGTGGCATTAGATGAGATGTAATGAAACTTCAGTGATGGCTGTGGAGCAACCCTGCAGCTGCAGTAATGAGAAGTTACGCAGGGTAATATGAAGAAATACATATGAGATCAGAGAGGTGTATGAAATCCCACTGCGAGGAGCACGACAGTAAAGCAACTGTGCAGAATATAGTGCAAATCTTTAGTAATTTTCTCCTACCTGACAGACATGGAAAACTCCCCAGGAGCACTCTCGCTCTCTCTGACCAGGAAGGCGCCGCACTCTCTGTTTCTGAGTCGACTTTCTGCCACGCCGCGAGATATGCGACCGGCGAACCAGCTGCAGGCCAGTCAAGCAAAAACAAAAACAGACAAAAGAAAGCAAGTGAGCAAACAAAGAAAGAAAGGGGTCACCGGTGTTACCGCTTTATGCAGGTGAACTCTCCTGATCTGAGCATCTCCTCCAGACGTTTGCACACACACTCAAATTTAAGAAAAGAAGTTTGTGGATATCTGCTAACTCTGAAAGAAACTGAGAGGAGAGCAGCTCACAAAAGCACGGATCAAAGAGCTGAGAGAGAGAATGAAAGAAGTGAATTTTCTACACGCTAAGTTTGCACATGAAACAAATCCAGCAATTCAGTTGTCAGCAGTGGTGCGGAAGTAAAGGTGTCATTATTCATTTCTTTTCTCCTTTCTTTTTTTTGCACTTGCTCAGTAGTGCGCTTTGCTTGGAGGCTCTGAGCGCAGTCAGTTTGATGACTCGTGAAGAGTGAGCATCTATCCAATATGGTGGAGAAACTCTAGGACCCTCGTGGCTAACTTCATGCAGTCAGATTTCAGGGATTTAAAAAAAAAAATAATCAAAGCCACGCAAAGAAATTTGGAGGCAAAAAGACACACATATATACACACACGTATCCTACACTCCCAGGGGTGTCCACAGACTTAACTAGGCAATTCCAACTGGGCTGTACATCAGGGTTCATTAATGAGCCAGAGCTGCTGTAACGTCTGTGTTGTCAGTTTAGAGTTTGTCACAGCAAACCAGCTGGTGCATGACCATCTGATGGAGATACAGGGTGTACCAGCAGCTTCACTGTAAACACACACACACACACACACACACACACACACACACACACACACACACACACACACACACAGGGCTGTATCATGTGTGATTACATAAGTTAGCGAATGAGTGTGTCCCTTTGGGTAGGCCGCCTTATGCCAGAGTGCAGATGTCCAAAGCAGAGCAGAAAATGCCCGGGGCAGCAAACTGCTCACATCCTCGCTGATGAGATGTTTAAATGGACCGGTGGTAGGTAGATGTGTGAAACGCTTTATACAGATGAGCTAAAGATGCACATGTGTGCCTGAGTGTGCGCATACTTACGCGTGTGGACGTAGGTTGATGTAGTTTTTCGGCACGAACCCTTTTCGGTTGTGGAGTTCGGCCGTGTACCAGTTAGGATCATCCTCCATGTTGGTGATCTAAGAGCAAGCGCACACAAAAACACAGAGTGAGATGAAAAGCTGCCCATAATGATGTTGGTGCTGGATTTTGTCCTCACACTGTTTTATCAGCCTCCTCAACTCGCACAAGTTTGAAAAGATTACTGGGCGAGTTTTAAATGCCACATGAAGCCTTTCGTGATTTCACCATGGCTGGCAAATCCACATATTTCTTCAAAATTGATCTTCCTCGAGTTAGCTGACGTGAGTCAGTCGGTCTGCGCGGGTCATCACGCCGAATGCAGAAACCACCATACATCACAGATGTGTAGCGGAGATAAAAATGAAGTTTGATGGTATTTTCCAAATGTTTGTTGCCCTTTACTGCCCTTTATCACACTTTAATATGTAATGTATTCCTAACACCCCATAATAGGTGTCTTTTTCCATCAGTAAAGCCCAAAAGATCAAAGTAATTAAAAAGAATAAATACTGTAAACTTAATTCTTCTTAAAAAAAACCTTTTTTCTTATTAATTCAGATTTTCTGTCACATTTTCATCCCTATAGTATAATGTCAGAATAACTACAGTCTATTCAGTGCTATATTCTGCATTATGGAGTACAAAACCTGTGTGTAAGGGAGGCTCTGTGTTTACACTAATTATGGGTAAAATATAATGCATGCGCTATAATGTTGAGTGATTTGTTTGTTTCTATTACACTTACAGGTCAGTTGATCAGGTTGTGTTTTATAGCAGAGCTGTAACACCATGAGCAAAGTGGGTAGTGTAATGGAAATCATGACGACACCAGGTTTTACCTTGCGCAGATTCTCCAGGCGATCCAGAGGAATAATATGAAATATATATATATTTACTGTGGAATTTCACATGATATCGACGAGTAAAGATGAGCGCGTCTCAGCAGGCGTTGTCATTACAATCTGCAGTTGTAATCTCACACTGAGTTTCATCTACCTGCTCCTGCGTGTACTCTATAGATACGGAAACACAGCTTGTCACAACAAGCAGCCAGGCTGCCCTCGCTGCCCGTTACAGAGCCAAAACACCCAGCGCTATCTCTAGACAGTTCTTCGTACTCCTAAAGGCCCCACCGACACCAGCCTTTTTCCATAAACACAGACATCTCACCAAAAATACAGGAAACGCCAAAAGAAAAATCCTGTGCAGGTGATACACTTGGAATGAGCTTTTTTGCAAGAGAAGATTACATTTATATATCAGTACTTTGACTTTTTTTCTCCTCTTTACATTTAGTGACAAATTTTGATCTCAGTATGTATCAACGCAGAAGAACAGAAACCACTGGGCTCAGAAAAGAGCTTCTAGAAGCTTTTTAAGGGGCAAAGAGTTAATAATCAAAATTACACCGCTTTGGTGTAAGTAAAAAGAAATTAATTACATAAATAAAATAAATTGAACCCTTGTTTTTTTATAGCTTGAAAATAAGCCATAACTGAAAATATTTCAGTTGACTTTTTAAAGACTATAGTTACTATAGTTAGTCGCTTGCCTTAAGAAAGTCTGAAATGTCACACCAGAGCCTGCTATCAAGTTCACATTAGCTGGCGTCATTATCATTCGCAGGATGTGTAATCTGACAGTGGGGTGTGCAAAGTAAAATGAAAAGAAATTCAAGCACAAATGATAACAATGATAGTCATTTAAAAGCTCTTGCAAACATGTCTTATTTCTGCTAGCTACAGTAGGTAATAAACAGGGCCAGGGCTCCATCATGATGATGGTAATAAAGGACAGTCTGTTATTTTGACTCCTGATATGTTCCTGCTTTAAACCTTATCTGTTTTATCCCGTCTCCTTTCATTGCTTCATCTCTGTTCATGCTCTTTTTCAAAATCTTTTTTACATTCAGTCTCCTAACCCAGCTGTGACATGGCTTGTCATTTTGATATTTTAAGATGATTTTTATTTTGCGCCGCCTGCCTCGCACTGCCACATTTCTTCCTTATCTCCCTTACAGCTTGGGTTTATCACTTTTTGGGCTTTCGTCACGTTGCCTCTGTGTTTGATCAGCAGCTGTACCCAGCAAAGTACCACGTGTCATGTACTGTAGTTAAAACATCCTCCCTCACCTCAAGCTTCACGCGACATCCTGCCAGCAAGGACTTGAAGGCCACTGTGATGAAGAACACCTTGGGCAGTAATGCCCATCTGCCAGAAAATAAATAAATAAAAAAAAGTTGCCCTGTCCCCTCTCTGCATTTAGAAACTTCATTTCATGCATCAGCTGCTTGTAATGGCTACAGTGCACATTTGTACGTGCACTGTAAATGCGTCGCAGGCTATGAAATGATTTACTGCTCATAACGTCAGTCATTCATCGAGCTGAAAGCTTGCCCTTTCAAGAGGCTGGAGGTTTCGGTGTCCCTCCTAAACAACCTCTTCCTATATTTCCCACAGTTTAAAACAACACGCTGGACTGTTTCTCATGAAACCCAGTGAGCCATTTCTGCATCAGTCTGACTCAGAGACTAACTTCCCCCCCACCACAATTTCAATCAAAAAGTTTCCACTTCCTGTACAGCTTCACCTGTTAATTTAATTTTTCCTGCTTGTACATCATAATAACGAGTAACTACAGGAGTTCTGTGGAGAAACCAAATCTTTTTTTTTGTCATATGTATTGTGTTCATAAAGCCTCTTAAGGGGTAACACTGGCAGTTTAAGAACTTTTCCTTATTTCTATTTCATAGATCGCTACTTTAATTTTATTAATAATGCAACAATGCCAGTAAGTACTAGCGCATCAATACAAATATCAACAGTATTAATATAGTAAAGTTCAACGTGCAGCCCATATTGTTGTTGTTGTGTTTTGGAAAGGAAAATACACACCTCAAACACGCACTATGAAAAATGTCTGAGCCTTTGCGAGCTGACTTTCATGCCTATTTTATTTATAGCCTGTAGCACATTTAAACAGAAGCTGACACAAAAAGACGAGCGTATCTACATCCCAGCTCTCCAAACAACCCCACTTTCAAATTACATGAAATGCTGCAATGTGTGCTTTGTTGGGTTAACTAATGACTGTGGAAAGTAAAAGTAAGTTATTTGGTTCAGCTCATAAGTCATAAAGGCTGCCTTTACTAATCAAAAGTATCAGTAGTAGTATTAGTAACTCTGGCCCTGTTTTTACTTGGTATCACATGCATACCAAAATTTGCATTATCACGCACCACTAGTAGCTACTAAGTAAGTAAACAATTGTACTGAATGTTGACCGTGTACAGCAGCGGTCTCCAACCCCCGGGCCATGGACCGGTACCATGGCCCGTACTGGTACCATGGCCTGTACCCGGGGGGTCGTTTGGTACCGGGCAGCGAGACATTAGGCTCGGGTGTGAAATTTATGGTTTTCAGGGTTTTTATTGTTAACTCGGTCTTTTTCCGTGCTGTAGTTGTGTGTCTTATTTTGAAAGAAATATTTACGTGTTACCATAGCAATCGGAGAGGATTAAGGGGCAGAGAGGAGGAGGTTACTCTCAATATTGTTGGCGCATTTCAGTAGGACGCTGCTAATAAAGTTATACAATTACACAGTGAATTTGCGTTTATTATTATATTTACAAAATACCACAGTTTTTGTCTTTGTCTGTATCCTTTTATTTTGTTGTATTTATCCGCGACACCTTAAAGGCCGGTCCGTGAAAGTATTGTCTGACATTAATCAAATCAAATCAAATCACTTTTATTGTCACATCACATGTGCAGGTACATTGGTACAGTACATGTGAGTGAAATTCTTGTGTGCGAGCTTCACAAGCAACAGAGTTGTGCATTGCTTGGGGGAGCTTGCGACGAGGCTGCCATACTCGGCGCCATCTTGAAGATTATACCGGTTAATGGCATTAAACCGGTCCATGGCGCAAAAAAGGTTGGGGACCGATGATGTACAGTGTTTATCATATATATATGTAGAGAGAGACCGTATATAACCAATAATAGCTGATTATCTAGCTAGACCCTGTTAATTCAGCTGTGACTAACAGCTCCTTCCAGACCACTCCAGAGAGTTTACTCATTACATAATTAACCCTTAACAAAAGAGCATTAAACAAACAAAATCCGACAACGTGAACATCTGACATGGCAGTAGACTGAAAAGACCACACACAAAGCTCTTAATGAGGCTTAAAAACAGGTCAGGTATGGTTGACCGCACCTGACTGCTGTGGTCAGACACACGAAACTGTTGGATAAAGGAAGCAAATAAATACAGCAATATTTTTATTTCCAAGGATAGTTAACTATTTTCTAAAGAAATGAAGTTATTTCATTTTGTGATTAGAATGTAGTGCGTACTCTCTGGGTGCTTTGGAGGTTTTCATTTCCAGCCGGAGTTGTTACATTTTTTGTGACGGTATCTGGAGAACTAAAGCTCGGCTTTTGTGTCCCTCGTGTTAAACTTGGCAGCACGGTCTCCCAGCTTTACACATAATGCCAGAGCCACTTCTTTTTTTTTACAAATTCTTCTATGAAGCTATTTTTATAACTTCTTTATGAGTCAACACTCTGCTCAGCTCGATCGATCCAGTTCCACATGGAAAACGCACAATGCGTTCGCATTGGCAACAAGGTGTGAAAAGAAGCAGAAGTAGGCTTTAAAGCAGCATAAGGGCAATAAATGAGCACCAGTGAGCAGCTGTGAGGAAAGCAACTATCTCTTTGGTATTTTTGTAACTAAATTATAGAGTTTCTTTTTTCTTTTTCCGCACAAATTCTCTTGATGTTGTAAAGCTCAGGCCATCTGGCGCATCATGCAGAAACGAACAAATGTGGAGAATTATTTAAAAGTACTGCTTGACCCGAGTGTGAACCAAAGCTTTTTGGCAAAGACAAGACAGTCGCTTAGCCCTGCACGAGTAAAGAAACAAACTTAACAGTGGTTTAAGTGATGGTGCTGTTTTAGCTACTGTAAATTATCACTATGGCCAGACAACACAAGTACGCATCAAAGACTGCTGTAACTATCTGTCTTAGTGTCGAAACTAAATGCCATTGCATCTTAGCTGTAACATGCTGTGACACTCGACTTCTAACAAATGACTTTAAAGACAGCAGGAATAAGAGGTCTTTTTTATTCATGTTTAGTGCTGGAATGAAGTCAGTATGGGAAGAATAGTACACCAACTATCTTCAAGCAACAAAAGGTAAATTCACCCTCAAAGAAAAGCCTCAAATTAGCAGAGAAATATTCCAGTGAAAGGAAAAAATAAAGGTTTTAACTAGTGAGAAAAGTTGGACCTGCAGCACCGACACCCACTGGTTAACTGAGACAAAATCCAGAAGACAAATTGATCTCACTGTGTCTTCCATCTTGCTTGATTTGCCTGCGTCTGAGTGTCAAACAGATGGTGCCAAAGCACCAGTGTTAGAAAGAAGCACTTGGCTCTTTAATTCTGAGGTTTGCTGTTGATGTCTTAGAGGGACGATTTTCTACTACACTAATTTCCAGCTGTGCCGGAACTATTTCAGCATGGTGTTTGACACAAATAAAAAGCTGCAGATTAAAAAAAAGATTGTTAGGCAACCTAGAGCAAAATTAAATTAGAGGAGTAGAATCGAATATGCCTATTTACTTTCTGTAAAATGATAAGAAGATTCAGCATTCCCATTTTATACTGTAAATATTAAGTTGTAGCCTGTGACGTTAGCTTAGCTTGGAAAAAAAGGTTTAAAATAGTGGTAACCTGTTAGCCATGTAGCCATGTGAAAATGACAACTTCCCATTTTAATATGTGAAGATTTAGACTACAAAGCCACCTGTGCTACCACTCATTCGTTTTTAAAGCTACATTTTAAAGCATTTTGTCTGTTGCCATGTTGCTTTTTTGTGGTATTTGCAAAAACTATCATTTGTTGAGACAATGGAGTGCTAAGTTCTGAGCTAATGTTAGCAAACATGACTGTACAGTACACAGATAGCATAGGTGCCTTTGTACTAATAAAAATATAACTAAAAATCTATATTTTACTCACAAAACTGAAACACAAACTTCTTAAATGGGCTGTTTGCACAATAAATAGTCCGTATAATTAGCTAACAGCAGAAAGAACACTGTTGTGAGGTCTAGCTCTGTAACTTTATACATGCTACAGCATTTTAGTATCCAGCTCTCAAAGTGGCCAAACCACTTTCTTTAGTCCTTAAGGAAAATTTGCACAGTTATCAAAAATGTGTTTAGCTTCATAGACATAAAAAAAATGTTTTATCTTTCTGCTGTTAAGTAAGCCTTTTCAATATTAAACACGATAGGGAGTGACTTTATTGGTGGCCACTGAGGAAGTACAGATTTGGCACTTCTACAAGCTAAGGACTATTTGCCCTGTAGTCAGCAGACGCTCCAGGAAACCACTGGTTCAAGCCAAAAAAGTCCTCTAGCATACTCTACATGATTGTTTTGACACTTTTGTGTAAAGATTAGCAAATTAAATATAAAAAATAAGTAACTTTTTGCTCTTTTTAAGAACAAGGCTAGCTACTTCAAACTGTTTCCTGCCTTTATGGTAAGCTAAGCTATCTCACTGCTGTCTAGCACATTACCACACATACAGGTGAGTGCTATCCTCCAAAATAGGTTTAAGCCACTTCTAATACTTTATCTTTCTTTAGACTATTCTTTCTTTAGGAAGCACCTGAAGCACTTGAAATATAATTTCAATGGCTTCTGACAGTAAAGTTTTAATTGCTGTAATTATCACAGTGTAGGCAGACGGAGCGAGAGAGAAGACAGAGGTGCTGTGCCAGTTTTACTCTTCAGACAGACAAAGATGAAAAATTCTTTTTCTTACCTTGAGCAAGTCTCCCTTGTTGAAACTGAGCTCATCACCCTCTGTGGCACGAAACGTGTACAATGCCACCGCTTCCATGCTGAAAACAGTACCGGCACGCTCTCACATAAACACACACGCACACACACACACACACACAGTCAAAAAGACACGCCGGGACCCCCACTAATGCCCCTGGCACCAAGGTGGTAGTGCTAGTGGGCAGGGGGGCAGGCAGGGATGAAGAAGAAATGTGAGGAAGAAACAGATAAAAGAAGAGGATAGAGCAGAGTTAAGGGGTAGCAGAAGAGAAGAAGTAGTGGAGAGGAGAGGTCTAGTCTGTTCACTGAGCAACAGAGCGTTTGAGAGCCGGAGCAGAGGATAAGAGAGAGAGTGAGCTCAGTGAGGGGAAAAACACGACTGGCTGCTGCTCAGCAACACACTGCCATCAGAAACATTCAGAGAGCCAGAGAGAGAGAGAGAGCAAGTGACTAGGGGCAAAGGAGTGGGAGGCACTTCCTGTGTATATATTTGTCTTACACACTCAGTGCGGCTTCTGTGGAGTGTGTGTGTGTGTGTGTGTGTGTGCTTCAGCTTTTTCCATTATGTTCCGTGTGGTTTGTCGTTGCACTTCTGTCATCGTGCGAATTCAGCTTTAGTTTCACACCTTTGAAGTGAAAGGTGAGCTCACGTTTGCTGTTCCTATATTTAACATCTGTGAAGGCTGAAAACTTCCGGATGGTCCAGTCAAGTCAGGCATTTCAAAACGTGAAAAAAAAGAGTGATCGCTCTATGCCACAGAACAAGCTGAGAGATTACCGCATCGGTTTTCCCCTGACACCCTCTTCCTTTCATCCTGCTGACCGTACACATACACCGTGTGCTACATTTCAATTCTTGAGTAGCTTTGGTTGAGATTTCCAAAGCATCTGCGTGACAGTGAAGGCGTGTCTGATGCAACCTCTGTGCCAAAAATGATAACTGGGCAGCTGAGTGAACCTTTTCAAGATTTATTATTAAAGAAAAAAAAAGATTATAGCATGGATGATAAAACCAGCTATGAGGTTTTACATCATATCGTCGGTATTTATCATCTATGGACTGACAGCAGCAGCGGGCTGCCAGCTTCATCTGTCTCAATTTATGTCACATGCTGAGTTAAATTCATTGTTCCAGCAACTTCTCTGGATTGATGCTAGAAATAGTGGACGGTTAAAAGCAATAGCTTTTTAATTCTGGAGGCCCGTTCTAGGGGTTTGCTCAGATTCGTATGTGGTGAATCAGAAGCCCTGTATACACTGTATGCTTTGGGCTACACTGTAGGAAATAAAACATTGGGAATCAGTGGCTGTGGAGATCTCAGCTTGATTTGCCTATTCAGGACGATTATACTGGGGACAGTTAAAAGATCTGAACCTTATAGCCCCAGACGTCTGATTGGGTTATACACACTGAGCAAGTCAGAGATGTATTGAGAGGCCAAGCCATTGAGAGCTTTATGAACTAGTAGGAGAATTTTAAAGGTAATTTTGTATTGAACTTGTAGACAGTGTCTGTGTACTTGTAAGGATCTTCACCGTCTTTTGTATTATCAAATCCTCTTTCTGATGCTTTGGATAACCCTTCAAATAGAGCATTACAGTAGTCTAACCTTAATATGAATTTTCTAACTTTTAGGTTTTTTTATGGTAGAAAGGAGTCCTGGTGACCTTATTGGTATGATTATCAGTTATCAATTGAGACCACAGTCCACAAGAGTTCTGAGATTCCTGCCTTGCTCTAGACTTTGTGGACCAACAACAAGTATTTCTGGCTCATCTCTGTTTGGCTCTAAAAAAGTTTGTAGACATACAGCAGTTAATGTCATCGTTTACAAAATACAGAATTGAACTCAAGATTTTAACTGATAAATGACTTCTTCAGGATTTTATCTGGACATTTTGGCAGTAGTTTGGTAAGAATGTGAGGCAATGCTAGATAAATTAATCAAAGATATTACTTTTAATGAAAGAAATTCAGAGGGAATGGTTTTGGAAGCATTGGGTAGTTTATCAATGGCTGGGAATAAAAGAAGTGGAATTACCCTGAGTATTGTTAGTCAGTTGGGAGACATAGGATTGCCTGCCTAATTTTATTCCATTGTTGCAGTAACAAAGTGTATTTTTATTGATTTCAAAGACTTGTTTTGCCATATTTACATTCTCACTGTAGACTGCATACATTAACAGTTCTGACAGGTGCGATATGATCGATAGACTGAGAAATGTCATCACATGACAACAGTACCAGTAATGTGTATTTTGAAAATTCACTACTAAATGCACTTGCACTGATGTAACGGCTGTTGATAAATCAGTTGGTGTTAGTTTTGTCAGACGACCAAAACACTTCTGGAAATATGTAATAACGACCCGAGACAGTAACAGCCAGAACATTTGTCACTGTGACGTCAAGACCTCTGGAACCAATTAGATCAAACATGTGACTTTTAGTATGAGTGGGTGGAGTTGCATGTTGTTAAACATTAACATTAAAGTAAACTGATGAAATATTTTGAATCAGAGTTGCTGCTGGTGTCAGTGTGAATATGAAATGAATTAAAATAAAGAATAATGCATAAAAAAATTTATAATTTCAGAAAAAAAGTTCATTAATTCTTTCCATAAAATCACATCTCAGTTTAGCCGGTTGGCATTTATTAAGGAGTACAAGAGATTTACAACTAAAACTGTTTTTATATATAACAGCGACCAGATCGCCTCTCTGTGTGGTGTAAAGGTTCAAAGCTGTAATTACTGGGTGATGTTTTAGCCAGCTCTGTGTTAGCAGTATAATCAAGCCAGGTTTCAGTTAGAATCACAAAATCCAGTTTATTACCATCCATCCATCCTCTTCCACTTATCCTTTTAGAGCCAATCCCAGTTGTCTTAGGGCAAAATGCAGGGCACACCCTGGACGAGTCGCCAGTCTGTCTAACACATAGACACAGACAACCAATTTAGAGTTTCCAATTAATCTATTCCCACTAACTGCATGTCTTTAGACTCTGGGAGGAAGCCATAGTACCCGGAGAACCCACGCAAACACGGGAAGAACATGCAAACTCAACACAGAAAGACGCCAGCCTGATGGTGGAATTGAACTCAGGACCTTGCTTTAAGGCAACAGTGCTGCCCGGTTTATCACTAATAATGATATAACTAATAATCAAAGTCTTATTTGGAAAGTCCTTTTTGCCACATTCTACAAGCAGCCAATCAAACTCCCTCCCAAATGAGCCTCCACACTTCATGATCTGTAGATATCGTCTGGATGGACTTAAGAAGAAGAAGAGACAGAGAGTAAAACATAGAAGAGGAAATGCAAAGTAAAAATACAAACGGCTCTAACTACAATGAGATAAAACAACAGGGAAGTTGTAGCTGTTTCTTTAGCGTGACCTGTCCAGGAAATCCCCGGTCAGCTGCGTCACTTGCCTGTGCCACCAGAAGGAGGAGTGCGGGATGTGAAGGCTAGATGTGAGGTGATGGAAGAATAGAAGAGGAAGAGAAAGAGAGGAAGTGGAACTGCCTGCTGCTCTAGGGCTGAAGCAACACCCTTGTTCTTAAGTCTTTTCCTTCCTGTGTGATGATGTCTTGTGCGTTTGAAATGCTGGAGGTGAATTAAAAAATTTAAGGATCGACATATTCTACATCCAGACATTTTTTTTCTGTATTTTAATGTGTGGTACACCTCGCTGTGTTTCTGTGTACAGCTCTCCGGCCTCACTCAAACGTTGTGGGTGATCCTATTTTTTTTTTGCATTTTTTTTCTGTTGGTTGAGTTTGTGTGTCCGTAGGTGGTTCTCTTCTTTGTCTCAGGCACTGTGCTGTTCACTGCTCTTTTCTTTTGTTTAGGCCCCTCAGCTGACACAATGACATCACTTCCTGTGTCCTTTTCCAGGAAAGCGTCGGATGTTTTAAACACCAAGTTACAACTTACATAAACAGCTGCCCGTACACAATGGTGTGTTTTCTGTTAACAGTGATGAATCCTTCATGCAATGTGACTGATAGGCCATTTTTAACAGCCCTGCAGTACACTGTGTATGTGTTACCCACAACACAGGCAGCACATAGTATGTAAACCCAGTGCTTTTCTGCTTGGGTGACATTTTCATCAATTTCATCAACATTTTTATCCTGCCGGGGGCACTAATGCAGGGGGGCTTGAAATGGGTGAACAGGTTTGCGTGTTTGAGTGAGCTGGCGGAAGTCAGTGGGCAATGGCGGAAAAAGCAGGTGGGCACAAAATCGCTCAACTTCCCCTCAAACAAATAAACAATGCCTCTCAGGATCTGTGCATTCTCAGGCCACATTTGTCTACAGCTCATTCCTACCCTCAATTTTCTTTTGCACCTATATGCTTGTAACCCCCCCACCCACCTCCAATAGCTGTCATTATATTGTACTGCATTGTCCCCACGATGCTTTTTAATCTCTGTTCCTCTCTTAGCCCCCACCCCCACTCCCATTCTCTCACTTGCTTTTTTGCTCTACCTCGCTTCCTCTCTCACGCACTTACTGAACAACATGTGGCAGGAAGGGCATCTGAGCTCACAAAAAAAAAAAAAAAAAAGTTTTGTGAAGCCAATTAGAGAACTGCCTCCTTTATTTGCTGCCCAGGGTCAACATTACTCTATACTTTCTGTCAGTGTAAATTTGTGTCATTGCCCAAACTGTCCTGTGAATGTTTATATGAAAAAAAAAGTTTTTGTTCATTTAGAAGAAAATTATCTTTTTTAACTTAGAAATTTCTTAATTAAATAGTGAAAAAACAGGCACTTTTCTGGCATTTAATTGTTTAATTATCACTTAAATGCGTTGGGGAGGTGTTCATCATCAGAACAAAGTCGCAAAACCTGTGAAAATACAGTGTATAGTTCAAAATGTACACCCTCCTTCACATTTTCCGAAGCAGCCCAACAGGCCGGATTTGACTATGCCTGGTTGTTCTGGCCCTCTGGCCTTATGTTTGACCCCTCTGACTTAAAGGGCACGTGTAACTAAAGTGGTTAGGTATGTAAGACTGAAAACATGATTCACCTCTGTCTGCAGGAGTGGTTTCACAAGGATATGTCTGTAGAAATGTGTGAACAGGTGGGTGAAAAAGTGAATTTTTCAGCCACAATGGTCAAGAAAATGTCAAACTGGTAAGAGGTCATGTATGGATTTGCATCTCTGCAGCTGAGGAAGGCTGACTATATGGATTAAAAAGTTGCCTTTATAATGAAGGGTTGTTGTTTTTTTGTTTATTTTTTTACTAAAAAGAAAAAAAGTCTGCTCTCACACTAGAGGAGTTGATCAGGTGGGTTCTTTATGCTAAAAATGTGTAAATAACAACTGCTGGGGCTGTTTTTCTTCCACTTACCTTCCTTCTCCAGGTATAATCTACAAGAGCTCCTCACAAGCACTCTACCATTTGCATATGAAAAGATTTAGCTAATAAACTGTCAGGAGTGGCAAAAATTATACGCTATCCTATTTCATGCTTTCTGCCCCCCCCCTTTCTGCTGATTTAGGCTCCATCTGGAACCAAGTGCGCTACTTCAGGCCAAAAACTGACTCCTGCCAGTCTTTCCTCCTTTTCCTCCACGTTACATAAGTTTTGCAGGCTTCTCAAAGTGATGCACCAGTTATATTCATGCTTGAGCTTCCTTAGGTGAACCTAATGTGTTTGCACATCCTGCTGAATAAAATTCAAATTAATATGACTCACATGCACCGCTTGCCTTTGTAACTGAGATTTACCGCATTTGGTGGCTGAATTTCTGGTGTGTGATAAACGCCACTCGGTTATATAATAATCAGAGGTGTGGACTCGAGTCACATGACTTGGACTCGAGTCAGACTCGAGTCATTAATTTTATGACTTTAGACTTGACTTGAAAAAATGTTCTAAGACTTGTGACTTGACTTGGACTTTTACACCAATGACTTGGGACTTGAATTGGACTTGAACCGGTTTACTTGAAAAGACTTGATATTTTACCCCAAATATAAAATTTAACATGCATATTATATGGAGATTGAAAATGTGACGTCATTCACGGGTAGAACCGCAAAGGATTCTGGGAACTCGTGGCAAGCGGTACTAGCGCACGCAGGCTTTCAATTAAAATCAGTCACACAGCGATAAAAAGAAACACAAAAATGTCAAGAAGCCGTTGTATTATTAACTACAATAGCCGGTCGCATGACAGCCACGGGAAGCCGACGGGTAAAGAGATCGGTTGTTATCGGATTACGTCGTTGAAGAGAAATTGTTCGAGCCATGTTTCCGAAGTAACAAAGAGGCGACTGGATTGCAGCCATTCAAAGATCAAATATAACGTCCCAGAACCCTCCAGCTCACAGGTTAGTCTGCTCCAAGCATTTACACAAAGGTCAGTCTGCTGTTGTAGTTAATGCGTCATTTTTCTTAACATAATTGGTGATATAGGTTACAAGCAAGTCTGGCGCTGAACAGAAATTGTCGCGCTATGCTCCTTTATTTATTGTGTTTATTGTGCATAAATAGTAAATTGTCCTGACACAATATTGCGTTTCGCTTCTGTTATTATGGTACATTGACAAAAACATATACTTTTATTCACAGGATAAAACAGGTTTTTTGTATCACTAATTGCCCAGTACGATTACAGCATACAATATTATTGTCACTGCTACATTTCTGTAACTCGTACCAGAAATTATTTCCACTACTAATTAATTACCGTTGAGCTCAAAGGTTATATTAATAAACGGTTAACGAATGTGTATTTATGAAGACGATTTGTGAGACTGGTAAACTTATGATACGTACGATGGTCTTTCGTTCTACACGGTGCATTTCAAGGTCCTGCACCCATCCGTCGGTAAACTGTACCTGGGCTTGTTGCAGTGACCGGAAGTTACTAAACTTCATGAGTGTATGCACTCACTCCAAGAACCGTATGATTATAAATATGCATATAAATATGCTAAGATGAGATAGCTGACTTCATCTAACTAGCAAATGTTTTCCAGGCTACGTTGGTGATACAGTTTTTTTTAATGTGTATGATATTTTTGTCATGCGATTTTAAAGCTGGTCCTACAACCGCATCCAAGAATAACATGCAGCGTATCTCAGAACTGTCGGTGAAAATTATTCTTGGAGCTAAGTTTAATTGAGCTGCATTTTAAAGAGGTGCAATTTCACAATTTGTGTATATTTTCTAAGTTCACTATTTTGTCATGTGTTGAGAAAAACACAGATTTTAAAATTACATGGTCTAATATTTACATTTAGCATATAACTGCAACATTATTTTTTCGTTTGTTTTTTTTAAAGACTCGAAAGGACTTGAAATTCAAAGTTTCAGACTTGTGACTTGACTCGGACTTTTACACCAGTGACTTGAGACTCGACTCTGACTTGCCTGACATTACTTGAGACTTGACTTGAGACTTGAGGATAAAGACTTGAGACTTACTTGAGACTTGCAAAACAATGACTTGGTCCCACCTCTGATAATAATAGTGTAAGATATGGTAAGCTGCTAACAACTAATGATTATCATGAGCTTCCCCTGACTGTTGTTCATGTGTCACGCATGGTGGCATCTAGACTCAACGAATCATGTGTTAGTGACTGCAATACTCATTCTGCATGAGTAAAACTATGCTGGGTCAGTGCATCTGACCATGGATGGTGCAAGACATGCTAATGGCCCAGTGAGTCTCTAATAGGGCATGAGTGTTGAGAATGAGGGTGATTATTTTGTGGAGGGTGATTTTGTAGGGGGTCACATATGGTGATTACATATTAAAGGTCACATATGTCTGCAGGGGGTTCTAGACAGCCCTCCTAAGTTTAGTTTGTGCTCACATTACAGACACACTCTCTGACTGTTTTAAAAGTGGGACGCTCCTGACCTCTACTGGCTGACACTGGACCTGCATGTACTTTAAAAGGGCACATACTCAACACATAGCACACTTCACTTTTTTGTTTGCACAGACTGACCAATCAGAATTTAGTTTAACTTTCAAAGTTTGTCTGATAAGAGGAGCTAGTAAATGCCAAGGTGACATTTTCTTGTTGTTTGTTTGCAAAATAACTGCTTGAGGTAGCTTTCTCACCCAACCATGAATGTCACCTTCAAGCTTCTCTTTGATACCTGTTGCAGAAGAACAAAGGATTTGCCACAGTTGCCACAATTACATCTATTTTGCACAAAGGTTTTGCATTTTTGTGTTGGATGGAGAAATACAGCCATGGTTAAAATAAAAGAAAGTACATCCTCTTTCAATTATGAGGTTTTAAAATAATATGGTCTTAAACTTCAGTAAAAACAACCTCAGGATAAACAACAACAGATGACATATTACACTGTGTCATTATTTATTTAACCAAAACTGAGCCAAAATGCAGAAGCAGTGTGCAAAAAAGTGAACCCTTATTACTTCCATAGGAATTCAGAGAGTAGCAGCCAGATGCTGCTAATCAAATGCACTCCATTAACTGATCCTCACCAAGTGTGAGCACGCCTATAACAAGCAGAGGTTTTGGCAGTTTGCTGGTCTGGTGTGCTCAGGTCTGTGTGTGGCCATCAGTCCTGAGAAGAAAAGGCATCAGCTATGAGCTTGTTACTGCCCACCAATCTGAGAAGAGTTAAGGCCATTTCCAAACAATTTAAAAGTCCATTCTACAGTGGCTGAGGTCGCCAGTCTGTGGCAGGGCTAACAAATCGAGACAGACAATCTTTCACAATCACTTTCTGATCTATGGTTTGTTTAGAATCAGCAATTAACCTTACTCCCTGTGTGAAGATGAACTATTTGGAGAGAACATTAAAGTCGGCATAAGAAGGTTTCAGACTAGAATTGAAGCCAGGACCTCCTAGTGAGGCGACAGTGCTAACCACCACGCCTCCAAGCTCCCCTCAAAGACAGCACAACAACACAAATGCCTCGTATCATCTGTCAGTGGTCATGGTTTGGGCTCATTTTGCAGTTGCAGGACCTTGCAGTCATTAACTTGACCATGAACTCCTTGGTATACCAAAGTATACCCAAGGACAGCAGTAAACCGAAAGCCTAAAACTGATCAAAATGTTACAGTGGGACATTAAGAGAGCTGTGTATACACAAAAACCAAGAATCTTCAATGAACTGTAGGAACACTGTAAAGAAGAGTGGACCAAAAGTCCTCCACAACAATGTGGATGACTGATAAAGTCACAAGAGAAACCATTTCTTCATGTTATTGCTGCTAAAGGTGGTTCTACAAGCTACTGAATCATGGTAGCTTCTGCATTTTGGCTTAGTTTAGTTTATGACACGGTATAATATGTCATGAGGTTGTACTTTATGAATTTTAAGACCTGGTGAGGATTAAATCATGTATATTTGAGTAACACAAATATATATCTTTGACAAGATATCCTCTTGCCATGTACCAAACCTTCTTTGGTACACAATCCTCTTGTTAACAGGCTCCCATCAGGAGGGGCTTTGCTTTATATAGTGGATGTTGGCAGTCTAGTAAGATGAATCATCAACTTGAAATACTCCTCTAAAAACACCAACATAGGTCTTCGTGTTAAAGGTCTTGAGTTAATAAGTAGTGTGCAGTACAATTTTTTTTTTTCTCGCACTCTGATTTGGTCTGTTCTGTTCAGGCAATAGCTTTAGAGCAGGCCAATTACACAATTTCAAAAACCTGTTTGCACAAAGAGTCTATTTGTTTTTTTTTTTTTTTTATCACTCTCTCAAGCAGAGACCAGCGAGTGCCAAAAACATCTCAATCAGCTTGGCTTGGGCTTCATTTAATTGGCTTATCCTTTCCACCGAATATGCAGCAGGAGGACACAAAAGCATCAGTGAACTTTAAAGGTGGCACTCCCAGCCAGATTTAGCACTTTACTAGAAAGCAGAGCTGGGTCGACAGTATCGATACCAATGCTGGCATCTGTATTGGATCGATACTAGCGTGATAGGATCAATACTTTATTTCTGTCCCCAAAGTTCACTATCTATCTGACTGAATTGTGTCTTATAAGATAAGATAAGATAACCTTTATTAGTCCCACACGTGGGAAATTTGTTTTGTCACAGCAGGAAGTGGACAGTGCAAAAGTTATGAGGCAAAAATTAGAATACAATAAGAATAAATACAGTACACAACTGTACAGAATAGAATAAAATAAAATAAAATACTATATACAGTAGAATAAAATAAAATAAATATACAATAAGATAAAAATAGAATACAAATACAAATACTATATACAACTGAGTAAAAATACAACGATGACAGAAAGGATTATTGCACTTAGTATTATTGCATATGTATGGATGTGTGTGCTTGATCAGTTAAAGTCTTTATTATGGAGTCTGACAGCAGTGGGGAGGAAAGACCTGCGAAATCTCTCCGTCCCACACCGTGGGTGCCGCAGTCTCCCACTGAAGGAGCTGCTCAGTGCTGTCACAGTCTGCTGCATGGGGTGGGAGACGTTGTCCATCAGGGATGACAGCTTAGCCGCCGTTCTCCTGTCACTCACCACCTCCACTGGGTCCAGAGGGCATCCTAGAACAGAGCTGGCCCTTCGGATCACCCTGTTCAGTCTCTTCCTGTCCCCAGCAGAGATGCTGCCGCCCCAGCAGACCACACCATAAAAGATAGCAGAAGCCACCACAGAGTCATAGAATTTCTTCAGGAGTGGGCCCTCCACTCCAAACGACCTGAGTCTCCGCAGCAGGTACAGCCTGCTCTGCCCTTTCCTGTAGAGGGCGTCTGAGTTATGAGTCCAGTCCAGTCTATTGTTCAGATGAACACCAAGGTACCTGTAGCTGTCCACAGCCTCAATGTCCATACCTTGGATGTTCAGTGGTTGCAGTGGAGAATGCTTGTGCCTGCGGAAGTCTACCACCAGTTCCTTGGTTTTACTGGCGTTGATCTGGAGGTAGTTCAGCTGGCACCAGTCCACAAAGTCTTGGGTCAGACCTCTGTACTCCTTGTCGTCCCCATCAGTGATGAGGCCGACTATTGCAGAGTCATCAGAGAACTTCTGCAGGAAGCACTGGGTGGAATTGTGGGAGAAGTCTGCAGTGTAGATGGTGAAGAGGAACGGAGCCAGAACCGTTCCCTGTGGGGCCCCCGTACTGCAGACTGTTCTTATATTTATATATATATATTTATATATATATATTTATATATTCTTATATTTAAGAACTGAAAAATAATCTCAGACGTACTATGAAAAAATGTCTTAAACTTTTTGTGTTGACTGTCACGTCTATTTTATTTATTGCCTAAAGCACATTTAATAACCGAAGTTCACACAAACTGCTTTAAAGACAGGTGCATTTACATTCTAGGTCCCCAAAAAACCCAGTTACAAAAAGCTAAAAGATGTGCTTTTTTTGAGAAAGTAAAAGAAAAACATCACAGTAATTTGGTGGTCATTAAAATGTGTTCAGAATTTGCAAATTGATGATAATTTTAAATGTCATGACACACCGCTCTCCCCTACATAAGCTGTCCTTATAAGTTAAAAATACCGATATTGGTATCGGGAATGCTGGCCCTGTATTTATTTGGTATCGATCATAACAAAATTTGCAGTATGGCACAGCAGTAAAAACAGCCAAAGGACATCACATCGGTCATACTGACGTTTGGCTGTTGTCAGCGTTGCAGATTCGTGACATTTTGATCCCTTTCTATTTTTAACTTACACACTTTGCGTCTACAACCTACATTTCTATTAATAGCTCACTGCGCACTTTTTTACTAAGGCATCTGCGTCTATTCATAGATCTCGGTTTGAAAAAAAGATAAAGCGTGTTGTGCCACGTGTCTGGGACGTGTGACGTGTTGTCCCCCTCCCTCTATTTAAATACCTGTGAAAGAAAAAGCGGTTGCGCAGAGACTGTGGGGTGGAAAAAATTAGAGCGATGGAATGCGGTCCTACAAAGTTTGCGCTTTGTAATGACACACCTGCAGCGGACAATCCCTGGCAGTGACAAATCATGACATGCACGTACTTGTGCATACTCCGTTTATTTCCTTTTGGCTGCTAACTTTCTTTGACGAAATTGGAAAATGGCTCCTCAAAACTAGATTTACCAGAGAGGACTGTTCGGTTACTAAAACAAAAAAGCTATTCCACAAAAAAAAGAAGAAAAAAAAGTAGTCCAGCACTTTAATATAACCATTCTTATAGTCACGCATGTCCACGATGTTGTAAATCGTTCATGTGAAAACTTGGAAATTCTAATTATCACTTTACAGTCACTTGCTCAGGGGCGCGCCTTTTCCCCCTCGAGGGTTTTCACGAGGGATGAAGGGTCTGTCTCTATCCCTGCCAAGTCAAGCCCACTTGGTCACACCCTTCCCGGCCAACCCCCAACCCCTACACCCCACCTCCTGCTCTGCCCGCCATGTTCTGTAGGAGGAGGAGATACGTGTAGTCCTGGCTTTAGCTGGCTTAGCACTAGCAGCATATAGCTAGGCGGAGGCGCAACAAGCTCCTTGAACGCCCAAATAAGTACTCCTGTCTCGGTTTCCCCCTTCTCTTTTTGGAATTAGCTACGTTTTTTATTGGTTTGACTTCCACTTGGAGTGACACGAGTACCTAAAGTATCCCTCTCAAAAATTCTGGTAAGTTACCTTCGGTTTTCAACACAGTCGCGTTGTTTTGTTTTTCTGGGGTGTCCTGTAATCCAGTTTGCTATGGTGATGTCTCCACTGAGCTCCCGTCTTGGATGCTAGCTTGAAGGATCGCTAACTAGCTTTACATGCTAGTTGATTGTCCTAACATAGAAAGTACTTTATGAAGCTAACGCGAACGATTGTGCGTTACAGTATAGAAGTGGTCATAAAACCGGTAAATAGTAAATTGTGTTACATCTAGATGGTGAGTGATCAACAGTTGTGTTGTTAGTAGGGTGCTGGAGGGGATGGTGTGTGAACTGGCTGTTCTAACACAAGCTCTGCTAGCTTTGATTCAACTTTTCTGAAAGCCAGGATTTGAAATCGTCTTGTAAATTGACGCTAGGCGGTGGTTGGTATCTCGGGTGCAAATATCTGTAAGTGGAAAAAGTGATTGCTGCAGTGTATTTTTAAGCTACAGCAAACTTTTCCGGGTTATGTACTTTTCCAGTGAGCTGAAATGTGTAGTCACCGCTAACTCAATCAATGCTAAGCACTAGAACTTGCCGCAAGTTTGCACTCAACTAGCTGTAGTTAGCGGCAAACCCCTTAGTAGCAAGTGTGGTTGCTATTCTATGTTAGAGTAAGCTCGCACTATTTTATACACATACTTATTTCACCTCTATCACCTGGATTTTTTGACTGAACGGATTATAAATAACATTAAGGTAGTTTACTAGCACCAAACGAATGTTAGCTAAAGCTACTTTAGCTTATGTGCTAACTATCAATCACGTCAGTTCAAGGAGGCGCCGTGATTTAAAAAGAAAAAAAGAGCCACTTAAATTATTTTTATTTTCTCTACCGAAACACATATGCTGTTATAGAGACGAGGGCTAGACGAGAGCATACTACAGTGACTCAGCAGTCCAAAACTTAACGTACTTATTGATATTTTTAGGGAGACTCGTTACGACGTGGGCGCTGTCCGTTTACTCGCCTGGTTTCCGACAAGCAGCGACTAAAGTGTTTGGTTTTTAGATCATTAATACTGGCAAGGTTTTCTTTTCTATTTTCAACATAGTCAAAGATGTTTGAGTAAAACCTCTCTTTTCATAGTCGCACTGAACCCGTATTGATGTGGCCTGAGAAGAGGGGCAGCGCTTCCTTTATTGTCAGGGTGGTCAGTCAGTTACGGGGGTGACAGATGCATCATCACGGTCCTCCTCCCGTCCCTGTCTTGGCTGGCTTTGTTTCTCTCGGCTAGCAACATAGGACAAAAGGTGGGGTGATGCGTCGATCAGATGGTGGCCTCTCCTCCTGTCTCACTGTCTCAGAGTGCACGGTTGTAATAGCTCACTTAAACCCACTTTAGTACTGTTTGAACAAGTGTTAGTGCTTATTTGACGCGAGTTTGGCTTTTGGGAGCTTAATCCTTGTGTCTAGGAGAAGATGAAGATTAATTACTTATGAATGTTGCTCTTGGTTGTACCATATGTAAAGGGATGGTTAAGGAACTGGCTGGATGCCATTACACAGCCTATTATACACAATGTCATTCTGAACAGACAAACATAGTCTTGTCACATTCACACACAGGCGCCCGGTTGTGCAAGCCTACTATCTCGAGATCAGCTTTACTCATTCTGTGTGACAAGGTGGACCTGTTCTCAATGCGCTGATTCTGAGCCCTTAATGCTAATCACAGTTTACCTAGCTTTTGCCAAAACACACACAAGATAAGTTGGACTTGTTATGATCTAAGGTGACTCACTTAAGTCAAGTGTTCTACGTGTTTCTTTGGGATATATTCATTCAGATATTTTCTAGGACATGAAAAACCCATTCATCTTCGCCAGGCAATATGAACATGTTTGGCTGAAAAACATGAATCATTCTTTGATCTAATGATTGGGGTGATTTTGTAAAACAAGGGTTAATTTTTTACCCTCTTACAGTTAAATCCTATACATGTGGTTTGAGAAGATGCCTTAGTGGGTTCTCTCTTGATGCACAATGACATTCAGATTCTGTGAAATCTGGTGATGTGAAGCCCCTGGGTGATGTGAATGAAGCTGAAAAGTTAAGTTTGCATCAAGCGGGATTGCCCTGTAGGTTGTGGATTCTTCTTCAGGTGAAAGTGAGAATCAGAAATGAAGGACGGGTGTATTGATGCTGTTTGAGGGCTACAGGGCCTCTTTGCTTCTATGTCACCTTTATGTAGAGAAATGGGGGGTAGAACGCGTGGAGAAAAGTGAGTGAAAATGTAGGACTTAATGGTAAGTTAGGAAATTATATTTCTGTAACTTGATTCCAACTGTCAGCTATACACATCTATATCCTATTGCCGGTCAGGAGTTAACATTTATGGGTTTCCTCATGCAAGCAACATGAGGCAGAACTTCTCATTGCGTTTGATGTGAACTAACCGTAATGAAGGGGACATCATTATTGTTCCCTTATTTGGTTATTTCCTTGTCCGGGGTAGATTTCTCTCTAGCGATAATAGCAGTGCACAGAAGCTTGTTGAAAGCTATAGCTGAACTCTAACCTCAGGAACAGATTGGGCTTGGGTCTATAATGTTGTATCTCCTCCATGATTTTGTTCTGTTCTCCTCTGCTTCATCCTGCACCGGGAGTAATTTGTGTGCACACAGTGTAGGATGATTTTAAAAATTGCCCAATTGCTCTCTTTGCCGTACCCATGACTGACTTCCTGCCTGCCTCGTCCACCACCCATTGTTTAACTTCCATCGTCTCGCTACATTAGTGGACCAAAGAACTGCTCCTGAAATGTGCTGTGGTGCATCTAGTGGAATTGCCTTAAGTTGCTGTGACATGTGGCATGAGTGGCTGTGATATGGGTACCCCAGTGGGAATTGAAGGGTAGTGTTTGGCCATTACTCATCGTCTGCCTAAATGGGGGAGGAAGGAGCTTAAGAGACGCACCCACTCTGGGTTGCAATCTTTCCGTTGAGAGCGGGCACACTGGTGCACCGGGGAGAAGATGGACCCATTCATAAAGCAAGGCATGCTAGGATGTTTCTGCTACTAGTGTCACCTGGTTTTGGGAGACCTGCACCACAAACTGGAGTGTAAAAGAACTCCTGTCTTATGGAGTTTCCCTGACTGCCTGTTCTAAATGAATGAATTGATGTAACTCTTTGGTCCTTTGCGTGTGCTGTGTGCACTAACAAGTGACAAACTAATATATACAGGACTCGTTAGTTGTGGGTAAATCTCAAACTTTCAGTTTATTCACAGAAAAGTCAGAAAGGTGTGGTCTTTTTTTTTTTTTCTTCTTTGGTCTCAAAGAGAAAGAAAGTTGTAGTTCTGTTCAGCCTAATGTGTCTTACTTCATGCTGATGGTGTTGATACTGAAACGACATATTGCACATTCCTGCACTGCCGGCACAGCAACAACTTCTGAGCACTTCCTGCCAAGCCAAGATTAAAGCTTTTGTAATGATGGACCTCTGGTGCACAGACATTAATGTCTCAGTCACACGTTTCTTTCCCCGTCTGTATCTTTAGATATTCATAGTTTGGCGATACAGATTGTTAAATACATGACAAATAATTTCATTTTATTTAAGATGAACACTCATTGCGTGCAGGTGATTTGTTTACAGTTGGTCAAAGCCGGAAGGTTTTATAAGTAAGCGGCATTACAGTATTATTATTAAATACTGTTGATGGAATTCATAGAAAGTTGTAGGTATCTGTGACATGATTTGCAATTCATAAAGGGAATATCTCATAATGCGCTACTACATCACTGCTGCTAGTTCATGCTGTTGAGACCAATCGTTATTCCTGTCAGGCGATACACATATTTATTTATTTATTTTTGGGGGGAAATTTATCACAACTGTTCTGTGTATATTAGTCCATCAGTTCACTGGTATCTTATTTGGATTTGTAAAAAAGTGTTTTCCACAGTAAGGCCTCATTTGTTTTTTGTTTTTTCTGCTTTTGACCTTTGCATGTAACAGTAAATGGCACTTTGTCCCATTTGACTATGATGGTAGTGCGGTTAGTGTTTTTCTCAGCCTGTATTTAATGGGTTATTTCTGTTCCTCTTCCTCCTTCAAAATTAGTCCAACTCTATGGCCATAATAAATGCATATTTGGTCTGTTGTTTGGCTGCAGGGCACAAGCACTCTTTCGCCTTTGCCTTCTGTCGCATTCTAAGGAATGATCGCTGGGTATTTTTTACTTATTTACTTCATTTATTACTTTGTCTTCCAAAAGCGAAAATCGCCAAGGATTAGACAATTGTTGCATGAAAAACCAGGCGATATTAAAACACCACATATTTAAATATATTATAAATGGCTTTGTGTTGAAATAGAGAACAGGGTGGACTAACAGCTCATCTTTAATGTGTGTGAGTCAGATACAGACAGGCCAGAAAGAAAAGAAGGAAGAGACTGAATGGGTGGCGACAGATGTGTTCGAGTTCATCTGGTGCCGTTAAAAAGCACACCCTGGACTCAATTATTTCACGCTTAAACTGCTACCCCGCATTGTGTGCTGGCGGTTTGACGGGATGATGACATGCTTACTGATTTTTGACATACTTATAACCTGCACTGTCAGCATGAACACATATTTCTTTAGACACGCACACAAACACAAGTCTTGTGTGCAGTCTTCTTTTGGGATTGGCGTGAACTAAGCACAGAAGGACTGAGTGAAGGCAGGCTGGGGATATCTACTGGCTCTTGTGTGTCAGGGGTGGGGTGGGGGGTTTGTTCCGGGATGTGAATGGGGGTTGCAGGAGGGTGGGATGGACAAGACAGACTCTCCTCTCTTCCTCCTGTCTGCTACGGGTGAATAGGTGATTATAGCAGCAGATGTGTCATTAGGTCTGAGCAGTATTCATGCGGATGCAGGGTGAGGAGGAGGGTGACGAGGGAACGTTCAGAGAGAGAGAGAGTGTGTGTGTGTGTGTGTGTGTGTGTGTGTGTGTGTGTGTGTGTGTCATGCTCTACAGGAATCACGTTTCATTGGCGTTAAGTGAATTTATGGGATGTGCCAAGTTGTGTTCTTATCCTTGTTTCTTCACCCCCGTCCCCTCCAGCTGTCTTTCCATGACATTGCTAGACAGGAAGCTCCCTGAAACAAATGCATGCACAAGTTGTCTGTATTTAACTTCTACCTACATTGAAAAAAACGCGTTCTTGTGCTTAATAAAGTCCACACAGACTTGTACTTATGTGTATGAAAGAACTTTGTTGGGCTTGTCTGTGCACGCCTGGCATTGAGCTCTGATCAATGAAAAGGATAAGTCATCATAGGTTTGCCTGGAAGGCATCGAGGCAGGCAAAACAATGGGCACCGACATCCCAAACTGCAGTTTATTACTGATAACAGTAATAAACTGCAGTTATTACTGATAACAGTAATAACTGCATTTGCAGTCCAAGCACAACTCTGTTAATGGGGCCTTGCTGTTCTTTTCCAGCACCAGCAGCAGATTTAAACGTGTTATGTAAGCCTTAGGTGTTGCATACTTAAGCGAGTTTTCACGGTCAAGAGTTTTTCACATGGCACTTGGGTGTGTACGTTACGCCGCTGTGAGTCTCCGCCCACTATCCATACTTGTCTCTGTGTCAGGCAGGAAGTGATTAGTGGCTGCTTTGCTGATCTTTTAGAAACAAGTACTGAGGCGTCATCAGTCACTTCTGTGGTATTCATCTGACTGGAAATGGATTATCTCCCCTGCCACCCACCAGAGGGTGGAAACTCATTCTTACTGTTAATGCTGTGAAGATAAAGGCGTCTCATTCTCAGACTTGTTAGAGAATTGTGGTTGAATATATTGGGGAATTAAAAAAGCAAAGCTCTTATTTTATATATACAGTGCTTATTAGACCACCTGTTGTTTAAAAAAATGTTTTAAAAAATGTCACAAACGAAGTGTTACTGAAATTAAGTTTTTATACCCAGAATTTAAGCCGACACCCTGGACTTTTCTGAGAACTCAGAAATTACTGCTTTTTCTGCTCAGCTGTAATTTGGCATCCTAATCAAAAAATAATAATATGCTTCAATATTTTTTTTCTGCTTTTGAAAAACAGTAAAATCAAAAACAATAATTTTATATTTTAGCATTAAAAATAAAAATTTTATTAAAGAGCTTGTGCACACTGATGGATTAACCATTTCAGTGATTGCCAATACTGTTAATTTAAATCTTTGCAAAGATTGTGGTCAAGTTACTGCTGGTGAATTACATTGATAACTTCTATGATCTTAGAGCAATATTATACATACACGTTGCTCTCTGTGTTATATTTACACCATATCAGGTTTTTTTTAAAAATCCCTGAACAATATTTTAAGGACTTATTTGTACTCCATAACCTGGTGCTCAAGATTAAAATGTTAGATTATTGCAGACCTCTTTATATGGCATGTTGTTTCATTGTAATTGTCTTCACATTGTCCTCCAAGTTCACACAAAGAATATGCACCTGAAGCAGTCTTGGAAGTGCTGGGGAATGGTGTGACCACACAGATTTGTTTAGTTTAACAAAAATCTTCACCATCCGTCCTAGTAATTTGCCATCGTGTCAAAGTTACTGTAAACTTAAGTGAAATGATAAAAGTGGAAACAATTCTTGTTCACAGCACCGTGACTTTGTATGATATAGAGGGGGCATGCATGGAAATTGCTTATCTAAGTGTGAAAGTATGAAACATGTTTGTCTAGTTTCAAAAAGCGCTTACAGCTGCTCTTGTGATTACACATCGATGTGAGCTTACTGTTTAGCTGTGGAACTTCATGAAAGACATTCAGATTAGCGTGTGACTTCAGCTGTTCAGAAATCTGAAATATAGCAACGCGTAGGTTTTTCTTGGGCTATTGAGGTTTTGAGTTGTTATTGCTGGCATGTGACATTACTTTAGGGGTGTGAAACTTATTAAAGAAGATGCATATTAAGCTGATGTTATGTTTAAGATACTCTGAGTGATTGCAAGTATTGTAGAGTGTGCTTGTTTTTTTTTTTGTTTTTTTTTGGGTTTCTGGCCCTTGCCTATATTTGTTTTTCATATTGTTCTGTAAACTAACCTGTTATTTGTCGTCTTGGTCTAGGTGATGGCATGGTCATGTGTTCAGCCGGCACTGTGGGTGTGGAAATGGTTTTAACAGACGCTGTGTTGGAGGACTCGGGAACACTGCACTGGCCTGGAGGAGCCTCATAAACAACCGCGTACATCCACAAACCGCTTTGTTACAGGAAAACATTAACAAAACACCGCCGTGACAAAGGACACAGAAACGCGGGCAAACAACACAAGCTTCACCTGAAGGGCACGTTTGTAACTTCTGGGTGTGTGTAACCCAAATATTGTTGGTGTCCCAGCTGCTCTCCTTGTGTGAGAGTGTACGTTTGATTTCTTGTCTGTCCCATCTTAACCGCCACCATGCCAAGCACCATCCGCCGGCAGATGAAGAACATGGTTAACAACTACTCCGAAGCGGAGAAGAAAGTCAGAGAGGCCACGTCCAACGACCCCTGGGGGCCGTCGTCTTCACTCATGTCGGACATCGCCGACCTCACTTACAACGTGGTGGCCTTCAGCGAGATCATGAACATGATCTGGAAACGACTCAACGACCACGGCAAGAACTGGCGCCACGTCTACAAGGCGCTCACCTTGCTTGACTACCTGATCAAGACGGGCTCAGAGAGAGTAGCGCTGCAGTGCAAAGAAAACATCTTCGCCATCCAGACTCTGAAGGACTTCCAGTACATCGACAGAGATGGCAAGGACCAGGGCATCAACGTCAGGGAGAAGAGCAAGCAGCTAGTGGTCCTACTCAAAGACGAAGACCGCCTCAAAGGAGAGAGGTGAGACCTTTTTCTTTTTTTATTATTATTATTTTCTTGCAGCAGAGTGCATTGCCGTCCTTTCTGCACTTCTGCTCTTCTGCTTGCAGCACAGGCATCAAATCTTAGAGAGGTCAAACCAACCACGACCTTTAATACAGAGGAAGCAACAAAGTTCAAAAGGCTGTCTTAGTCTACGTGACTAGATCAAAACATCTGTATTACGCGAGAGATTCTTATGTGTAGTTTAAGAGATCCATGCCTTCTTACTAAAACAGTTAATCCTTGGAAATAACTCTGTAACACTTCTTATCTTTATCACTTGTAATGTGTGCAAAGAATGTTGCTGGCTACAGATTTAATACATTTCCTGTCTTAACAGTCTGGCATGACTTTGTTCTTTCAGTGATTTTTATTTTATTTATTTTTCCCCCCTTCCTCCACTTCAACTCGGTGGCGTATTTAGAAATATGTGATCACTCCAAGACTTGCAGTTTTGACACCTGCCTTTTTAACACACACACACACACACACACACACACACACACACACACACAGTCTCGAACTGTACACAGAACAGAGAAAATGTTTTGGTTGCAACTGTAGTGTTTCCAGTATTATCTTAATTGGTCTGTGGGGATTTGTTTGACAGCATGTTTAATCTAAAATAATCATTTTGGCACTTTAGGATTGAAACCACTTGAAACCCTGATTCTCGGGGTAATTCTGCTATTAGATGTTCTCGCTTTGTTTGGTTTCATGGCTCCATCGTCGTGTCACCCTAGTATCTCATTCTTATTCGTTCTGTTAGACCTAAAACTAGAGTTTCTTAGCTTAAGTCAAGATGATTGATCACAGATATTAATCATATATTATCCCTTTTGTCCTGCTAGGTCTCAGGCTTTGAAGACCAAAGAGCGTATGGCCCAGGTGTCCACAGGGAGCAGTCATATGGGATTTGGTCGAGGCTCATCTCAACCCAACCTCTCCACTTCCTACAGTGAAGAGTATGGCAGATCAGAGGGATCACCTGCTTCCTACCATGGTTGTGAGTACTGGATTATAATTACCAGTCGGCTTAACACATAGAAAGGTGTCACGCCATATGTTTAAGCAAAAAAAAAAAAAAAAAAATCATGCAGTGCACTCGATTATGGTTACTGTATCACAGTTGGTGTAACTTTGGCCTACATCCTGAAATCTGCCCCTCCCCCTGTCCTATCTCTGGCTAGCGCTCCTGCATTCCTTAATTCTCTCTTTCCCACACACACACACACACACACACACACAGAAGAGGAAGAAGAAGAAGACCCCCCAATCATCTTTTATCCACATGGCAAAGGAATCTGCTTCCCTTTATAGTGATGCACTCGTTTCTCTAGAGACGCATGACAGTGACAATGTAGCAGAGTGCACGGAAACCACTAAGGGTCAGTTTTATAATATTTCAGACCTCTTGTCAAAGCATGAAATAATATCCCTTTCATTCCATGATGTAGAGTAAATACAGTACAGGGTTGTTCATACTCAGTGACATCTTTAGGTGATTTTGCTGGAGTTTCTAAACGGAACTCTTTTCCTTTCACACTCTAACCTCCCACCCAGTTCTTTGTACACAGCAGGATGACTTTGTGTCTGTGTGTGTGCGTGTACGCCTATGGATGTGGGTTTGTTGCCATGCATTTGGTTTCAGGCTGCCCAGACTTGTCTAGCATCCTTATGGAGTGTACACCAAGCTCTCATTTATGGCCCACATTCCTGTGTGTACATTGTGTTTGAGTGCGAGGCTCAGAGGCGGAAGCTACAGCAGCTGAGTCATCAGTGCAGAAACTGATGGAGGATCTGGCCAATAGGCGTTAGGCTGTGGGAGTTGCTAGGGGAGATTTTTGGGATTCCAGACAAACTTTCTGAGTATTGTTATCCAGACAGGGTGTGAATAAATGGCCGTGTGAGACTGTAGGTGTAAAGCCGGCCCCCAGTTACCAAAATTAACCTCACCCTGGGCCTAAAAATCTCTACATTTTATCTTTTATCTTCTGTGGTTGATTCTTATACATTTGGATAATGGTGCCTTTTTATTTCAGCATTTTAACAAGTAAAATACATAAAAATAATCGGAAAATATCTAATCTAAAACATCTAGTAATTACTGTCCAGTAATTAAAACAAAAAAAAATATTTGGCAGGTTTTATAGAAATAGTTTTATAGTGTCACATACTCATGTGCCACATACAGAAGAGACAAGGTTTGAAACCTTGTCTCTTCTGCCACTTATCTAGGTCACAGAAGCAGTCTAATGGGTCAAATTATGGTTAAGTGAAGGTAGCGCGTAGGCAGCTGCATAGAGCATCTGTTGTCAGATGGGGTTGATATCAGAAATAAGTGGCACAACTGGTTTGTGGGCTACTCTGTGTTGTTGCTGGTCCATCAGCCAGCTACAGAGAAGAGTGTAGTTCTAGCATACGAGTTCAACAGTGTGTTTAAAAACATGCTGGATGCCAGTACACATTGCAACCAGTATGCATTTGACTAACACACAGCATCATCCACATGTGCAGTGTGCAATGTGGATGCATACAAAAACACCTCCAAATGTTAAGTACATTTAACAACAAAAAAAACCCCCTGATGTACAAAGACAAGAGACTGTGTCTGCAAGAATGGTGGCTGCTCATGGTTCTCACACATAGAAAAAACTCTCGTGTGCAATTAGCACCACATAAATCCACGCAAGATGACACAAGTGGTCATCAGCCCATTTCAGCACAAAAACCCAGCCTCCTTCTCTTCATAGCTGGAATTGCATGGTGCTCATGCAGCCTTAATGTAGTTGGATGCCTTAGCTTTTGTGGAATTGGAATATCATTAAAGACAGCATGAACCAAAGTGGAGATGCCAAGATAAGAAATTATTTAACTAGAGTCTTATCAGCTCTTTAAAGATTGAAAACTAAGGATGTTGAAATGTTTTCTGAAACCAGGCAGAGATTTGTCTGTAACATATGCCAGAAGACTCGATTATCCATATATGGTTCATTCCCACAGTGGTGGGTAAGGAACTGGTGTGTTTTAGTTGGCTTTCAGTTTTTGTTTATTTGCCTTTCTGTTTTGTGGCAGCTCAGTATGTCTTCAGGCTCAGTGGTCTTTTTAAATCTAACAAGAAAAAAGTATTTTTCTTCTGCTAGATCACTGCATAGCATGTGTGTGTTTATGACATAATGGTAAATTTACTAGGGAGTCAGCACGTGTTCTTCAAGAGCCAAAGCTTTTTTTTTTTTCCCCCCCTCTGATTTGTCAGACATAATTGTGTTTGTATGGTTCCACTGTGTCTGTTTTAGCTTTAGTACAGCTGTTCAAGGCAGGCATAGATGAGGTTGAAGCCATAGCTCACTGTTCCAGCTAAACAAACACCTTTTACCTCAGGTACTTTCTCAGGAAATGCATAGTCTGGAGTCGGAGCAGCAGAGACACGGGTTTGATGAGGAGCAAGGAAAGGAAGAACATCAGAAATATGGAGCTAGCGCTGCCACAAACGATTATTTTGATAGTCGACTAGTCACCGATTGTTTTTGCGATTAGTCGACTAATCAGATCATGCATCCATTGGACGTAAAACATACAGCTTATTCCACTAGCATGCATCTGCTTTTATATAACTATCAGCTTACAGCTTGAAGTGTTTAAGGTATGTGCTAACTAAAAATAAAGACAAGATCACAGTTTATTAAACTTTTAATGAAATTGAGATTGTCTCGGTGGAGTTTAATAAACTCAGCCGTCTGCTCCTTGCTATCTAAAATATAACAGGACACTGGAGTAAACTCTCGACCATCTCACACTTCTGTTTAATCAGTTGTCTGCTTGACGTTTATTCGGCTGTGTGAAAACTATAACTTTAATCTCAGCCAAACCGATTTACTCAGGAACAAATAAAACGCTGAAAAAGCCAAATAATAACATTTTTAAGTTATCTAAGTGACTTATATATCATGTTAAACCTGAGTAGCGAAAGACCGCGGGGGGTTTGAAAACGATGTGCCGGGAGTTGGAGCACTTTTGTAAATATGTGATGTCTTGATAAATCAACCAGATATTTGATGTTTACACAGCTACATTCTCGCCTGAAAATATCCGAAAACTTTATTTTGTGACCCAAAAAGAGTAATATTAAAACTAAGTAGCTGCCGCCATCGTTGGAAACTGGAATTGGCTGAGCCACGCTATGAATTCTGGGATAGGTTGGGTCACGAAGGACACACCCGACCCATCCTTCAAATCTGGGGAAATTAAGGACGCATTTGTCGGCTGCATTTGGAGAAGTCTTCGAGTTTGGACAGCCTTCGTCGCGTCGCTGTAATGTAATCGGCCTACAAATGCAGCCCCTGAATTTGGACACAGCTACGATACCGGAGACTGCTTCTTCTTCTTCTGTGTTTAACAGCAGCTGGCATCCTTGTAGATGTAGTGCTGCCATCTTCTGTTTCAGTCCGTTATTACACTCTTAAATCCTACTATTTATTCCTGCGTCTTTCAGAATCTCACAAAGCTTCAAACGACGCGTCGACTATTGAATTAGTTGTCGGCGATTTCGATAGTTGCCGTAATCGTGACTAGTCGACGAATCGTGGCAGCCCTATCTGAAGCCAATACCTAGAAAACCTGCACAGGTGTGGTTGTTGCTGTCGTTGTTTACAACACTTTTTGTACTTGCATGGGATTTTGAATATGCACATTTCTCTGAGTCTGCAGACTTTAACTGAAGACTTTTGACTGTTTTTTGGCTAAACAAAAACTTGTTTTCGGTTTTTGACTAACCTAAAACGGTAAAGGTACAGTAAGCAGTGGAAAGAAATGTAGTTGTGCAGTTTATTGTTATGTGACAGTATCTGCTCTTGTGGTCATTTATTGCATGGTTTTAGAGTTTCACTCAAATAAAACACATGCTTGACTTTTGGTACTCTCTTGAATGAAACGATTTGACTTTTGCGACCATTCATCGGATTATTTCTTGAAGCATCCAGAGTTGACAGTGGTGAAGCTTTTTAGACACTTTTGTTAATGATGATCTTCTATGTAATAGATAAATGAGGCTTTTGTTTCTGCAGAGCACGGGCTACATATGAGCTGTTTTTGTGTTACTGGCTATCAGGTTTCTTTAACCATTTCAAAGAAGACTGGGCCTCTTCATTTTAAGGGAAATGTCTTTTTTGTACCATTTCTACCATCTTCTTATGATGGAAACATTTGATCGGGCAAATTGTCTGTGTACGTTTACAGATAACTTGCTGATGTGATATGTATTTTCAAAAATGTCTTTTCAGGGTAGGAGGATGTTAGTCAAAGTGAAGTTTCAAAGTTAGTCGCATCAAAGAGTGAAACTAACATTTAGTCTTTCCGCACGTCATATTTGTGTTACTTGGGTTTTTTGGCCTTGGGATTCTACAGCTGCTCAGGGTTCGACGTATATTTAAAAAGAAATGAAGCATGATTATGATCATGAAAAAATAAGTGTGCATATTTGTAGCCAAATTGGCAGTAGAAAAAAAAAATGGCTGGCGTGTTTGTGTGAAGGAGAGAGGCGAACGAACGCGTGTTTTGTGCTGCCACATGGCCCGACTTAGGTCCGTTCAGCTTATTGGATTATCGTCTCCCACGGGCTTGCAGTGAAGACCTATGATCTCTCTCTCACACACACACACACACACACACACACACACACACACACACACACACACACACTGTGCTTTCTGTGCAGGCTAATAAAATGCTAAATGTGTCTTGCATTACTACTGGATATTGTGTGATTGCATCTGTTGTGACAGAAGTTGTCTTAAAGTACCTGTTAGGGAGTTTTTATTGTTTTATTCGATTATGCTTCAAATGTTATGTTACACATATTTCACCAGACACAGTTTTCTGTAGAAACAGGAAGCTGACCCTGTGACACTGACATTTACCGCAAGAGACTAGTACAGAAATACATATCCGCAGAAGTTGACTTGCATTATATTATTCTTAGAAATTGACTTGCAACACACATACTTTGTGACACACACACACACAGCTTACACACAGACAGCATCAGGACCTGCATAACAGGAAATGTGATTATATTTGCATATTGACGATGTAACCTATAAAAATAAACGAATGCTGCAGTACGGGGTGACTCTCTGAGTTTCACCCGTGCCGCACGTTATCAATCTCAAGTGTCTCAGTGTTGTTTACTCACCTGACTGTTTGTTAACTGTAAATCTCTGACAGTACCAGTTAGTGCATAATGAACTGTGACGTCTTGCCCTGTGGCAGTAACATTAACATACATTCTGAATTTGCTGCTTAGCTACGTCTCCTAATGCCGGTTCAGAACTGGAACAGGCCAGACCTCAGACCAGCGGAGAGGAAGAACTGCAACTGCAACTTGCCTTGGCCATGAGCAGAGAGGCTGCAGAGCAGGTATGCACACTTTGTCGCACATGCGTATGCTAACATGCCAGACATGGCTGTTTCAAGTCGAGGTGGGCAGATTGATTTGAATATCGAATATATGTCAGAATACTTTAATAATCCCAAAGGAAACTGGATAGCAGCATTGGTGTCAGTATCAGTTTCTATCATTAAAGTTTGTTTGTTTGTTTGTGTTTGTGTTTTTGTTTTTTTAATGAAAAGGAGGGGAAAAAATACCTTAAACTTCCACTATCAAAAATGTCTGAAACCTTATGTGTTAACGGTCATGTCAACTATAGGACATTGAGTTGACTTGTGTTGTTTAAAAGTGCTTCATGGCATTCTCACACCAATAGTTTTTCTCCGTATCAGCTTTTGCCCCATGGTTTGTGCATCACTGCCAACAACATGAGAATGTTCAATTCACCTTTTGGCCTGATGTGTCCGGCCAATAAGCGGAAGGAAGAAAAATAAAAAATAAAGGTGGTGTGTTCTGGACTTCTGGAGAATATGGAGAAACTACGTTAATTTAACGTAAAGTTTCTAGCCCATAAAGACATTTGCAGACCTCTAGTACCGTGCCACATCCTAAAGAACAAAGCATACGTGGCAGTGGCAAGTTGTTTAGCTCAGAATTGCGATTTACTTCTGGTAGTTGGTTCAGATTGGGGGCCAAAGGGGAAAATGAACCAGAGTTTGATTAAAGCTGACTAAACGCAGCAGGTGTGAAAACAACCTTAGAGAAAGGCACACTTATATTCCAGGTCTTCAAAAAGCCCATATTCAAAAACAGCTGAAAGGAGTGTTTTGTTGTGTTAACTAATTATTTATATAGGAAAAAAATCACAGTGATTTAGTGGTCATTAAAATGTCTTCAGAGTCATGAGCTTTGTATGTAAGCTACCCTTCTAAGTCCACAATTGGCATTATTGGCCCTGTATTTACTTTGCATTAGCTTGATGTCAATATTTTCAGTATTGCACAGCGCTAGTTTTCAGTAAACATACAATAAATGAGCCTATTTTGCAGTAAAAATAAGATTAGTAGTACAAAAACACATCTTTAATTGAACATCACTTTGAAAAATGTCATGTTGAGAAGAATGAGATAAGTTACACATGGGTTGGTCTTTCTGTGTGTGTGCAGGAGGAGCGCATACGCCGAGGAGATGACCTGAGACTACAAATGGCCTTAGAGGAGAGTAAGAAAGAAGGCCCAGGCTCTGCAAAAGTTGCCAAGAAGAAAAAAGAGGTAAAAAGCACATAAGCGTAGTGGTTGCGGTGACTCAGTTATTCCATTATCGCAAACACGCTCCTGAAATAGTCTTGTCTCTCCCCATCTCCTTTTTCTGCCTCACCCTGTCTGCTCCCTTCAGTACCCGTAATGAAGCCGCTAACTGGCAGCAGACTGCCGAGTTTATTTGTCATTATTCTGCCTGAATAAGTGCCCGGCTGCAGTTTGAGGCCACGGAGAGATAAAGAGTTGAAGACGTACGGTTGCACGACAATGACTCATGTTGTTCTCAATGCGTAATGACATAACTACCCTCTATGTTTGAACAGTATTCATGTGCAGGATAATGGCCAACGGATTGTCTTTCCTACTTTTTTCCATTTCATATATTCCGTGTATATCTTCAATCACCCCCTTTGTATATTTCCTCTTTTGTCTCCATGCTTAATTTTCCTTTTATCTGGTCTCCTGTCGTTTTGTTATTTTCTAACCCATGGGTCTCTCTTTGTAGCCACAGTCCACTTTGATGGATCTAATGGATGTCCCCGAGCCTGGTGCCAGTGCTGACCCCTGGGGCACGGGAGCTGGGGCCGGAGCTGCTGCTGCATCAGCTGACCCATGGCAGCCTTATGGTATATACATACACACACTCTTGCTTTCTTGAAAGTTGTTACATCATGTGAGATCTACATACTAGGGCTGGGCCATATTATACTGTTCAAGGTAATACCGGTACAAAGCTAGGCAACGATAAGAAAATGACATCACGGTAGAATATGGGTAAAACGCGCATGCGCAGTGCCGAAAAAGCACAGAGAATGCACGGTAACGGAGAATGTGAATGGGGAAAGTAGATTGAGTGAAAAGGATGAGCCAGAATTGTTTTGTAAAAATGGTGCAGCTTAACTGGTTTGGTGTTTGTCCGTCAGATACACAACAAAGCACTTTTTTTTGTAGAACATGCAAGTGGGGCCGCTGTATTTGTCGACTAAGGTGCTTGTAAATCTGGAAGTAATCTGGGTCCTAAACTCCGTCCTTTAAAGTCCCGAAGTCAAACAAACGTCACTGAGAGTTTAAAACTGTCTAAATTCTTTCACCTTTAATGAAATGATCATCATTGCTGCTTTACCAGGTGTAACTATGAAGTTTAACATCCAGGCATCCATGAAAACAGAATTCTGAGTTAGAAGTTAGCAGGAAGTTAGCGGAAGTTAGCTCGCTAGTTTCGCTAGTTACCTAAACATGATATAGCATGTTCTGACTGAGAGATTTCTGAAAAAATTCAAACGTACAGCTCTGCTATCACTTCCAACATAAATGAAGACAGAAAACTAAACAGCAGTGACGTTTGTAGGGTTACTGAAGTTGGGCTAGCTGGTTTATAATGATGTGCTACGTGATCGCTAGCGACACAGCTATGTTAGCACAACATAAACAGTGAAGCTCGAGGATGAACGCTAACACTTTTCCACTCGATAAAAGTTAACGTGAAGGTTCCTCATGGTTAGAGACAAATGCAATCGCATGGCAGGATGCTGTAAACAGACCAAACTTCAGTCAGGAGAACAATTGAGACAATCCATCCACAATACGAGGTTAGTCAATAATATACTGCAACAACAAGGGAATAGAGCAGCTGTGATAGAATACAGCATTAATGAATCAAAGGTACAGAAGTGGAAGAAGCAAGAAGAATGAGTTGAATAAAGTTTGATTTATCTGACTGCTTTGTTTCGCTTAATGTGCCTTATAATCCCGTGCACCTTATGGTCCGAGAAATACGTATTTGACTTTTTTATTTGGCACACTGTGGTTTCATGTTGCAAAGCACCTCTTTTTAACTTCAGTGGATATTATACATGGTTATGCTCAGGATATGTCAGCCCATTTCTACTGGAAATACCTTTTGGTTAAACTTTCAGCAAGGAATTTGCATTTACACTGTTAAATGTTTATATAGCTTTAATGCACATAAAAACAGCTGCTTGTTTAAGTAAAATGAATGGATCAGGTTTTTTTTGCGCTAGTAAAGTTGTGGAGTTGTATTTTGTCTCGCAGAAATTATATCGTTATCGCAAATTTTCCAAATATATATCGTGATATATATTTTTGACCATATCGCCCTGCTCTACTACATACTATCACTGAAAAGTTTGCATGTGTGTGAAAGAGATTTCTGCTCTCCACCTGCCGCTTGCAGGACTGTGACTCTTTGTTACACAGGAATGCTGCTCCACTGGCTCAGCAGCATTACTGCACTGAGGGTTGGGGAGGGTGAGAGTTAGCGGAAGACATTGTGAAGGAAGGGATCATGATGCTGGGAGAAAAGCAGGCTCGGGGAGTCAGATATGTAATAGTCCTCTGTCATGATGAGGTTGGCGTGTGAGAGGGAGTGTCTATGTGGATAGATTGAACTGAAATGAACTATGCAGTAATTACTCAGTTTATTTCAGTATTTGTTAGTCTCGGGTTTACAGAAAATTTGTTTAAATGTTTGATTAAGGAAGGGCATGATAGTTTCTGTTGCAGCATAATCACAGACGAAATCACATATGTGAGATTTTTAGATAATTATAACACAGATTCTTTGGAGTCCTAAATGAAATCACATGATCCCTCGCACTGTTTGCTCTCTGTACTCTGTGAAATGTACCGAATGATAAAATTTGAGGACTGTTGAAAGAGCGGCAGCCCAGAAATGAGGGGGCTTACTGCGTTTTTATCCCTTATCTGTCGTGTGTTTGGTTCTGGATTCTGTGATGTAATTCGGTAACAGAAATAATTTTTCAAGGATAAGGTGCTTGTTGGTTTTCCTTCCTCAACTCGAGGCTGGACTGATGTATTAAGTGAGGCCCAGGGGGGCTCAGCGCATTAAATTAACCCTGCTTTTCACCAATTCACTCCCCTCTCTTTACCTGTATATACCTTTAATCCCTCACCCACAGAACATTGAATGTCTCCCCTTCCCTCCAGGATCTGCCCCTAAGCCAGCAACCTCAGTGGACCCATGGGGCACTTCTACTGTCCCACCCATCAAGAGCAGCGATCCCTGGGCGCCCAACTCCATTCCTGCTTCTGACCCATGGGGTTCTGCAGCAGCCCGCCCCAAACCCTCCAACACAGGTAACCTTCTCTCTCTCTCTCTCCCCCCCCCCCCCCCCCCCCCCCAGCCCTAAACATAGCCAGCTTTGCTGCCAACTAAACTAAGTACCAAGGTGACCTGTCATGTTGCTTCTTACATTGTGATTAATAAATTAAAGTTGCAAGTACACAATGTTTTAAAAAGAATCATCCGATTTCAAAGAGCTTTTTAAAAATCTTGCGGTGACTTTTAGAATACATGGCTGAATTTAAGTTTCACATAGAGAGCTTACAATGTTTACAACTGTGCAGTGCGTTTACCTCCTGACACACAGCATGTGTCCGTGTGATTGGTTTGCTGTTTGTCCGTCAGATACACAAGTCGGTGCATCCACTGCTGTCGTTATGTTACCCACTGGCAATCATGTGAAACTCACGAATCCCTGTATGTGTTTCGATTGTTACCGTTGAACAGAATTAAAGCACTCTAAAATTGGATGATTCTTGTTTATACTTTTTTGTACTGTATAATTTTCCAAGGTTTTAATGAAAATTCAGTCGACTTGAAGACTCAAACTCACAACAGAGCAACACAGCACAAAGTATTCATTGTCATTCATACTCATATTGTATTCCATTTGTCTTTTTATGTATTTGCTCTGTGTTTATGTGAACTTTTGTCTACTTTGTGTATTGTCTTGTATTCTTGCATTTGTGTATGCATTTTCTCCTTTCAGGTAGCTTTGACCTGTTGAGCACATCCAATGGTACATCCAAAGAAGACTTCTCAGAGTTTGATAGCCTGCGCTCTTCCTCCTCTGTCCCCACTGGTACTCACCCTGTCTTTGTCTCTCTAATGACATGGAGTCTGTGTTGTTGTTGTTGTTGTTTTTTGTTTTTGTCAGTGTCTGTCTGTGCAGATGCGTTGCTTCTGCATGGCAGAGACACACACATGTCTTGTGTTTATATGTCAGTATCACCAGACTGGAGCAAAGGCAGCATTATAACCACTAAAATTAGGTTTTTAAGCTGATTTGGCAGTAATTGTATCAAATTGTGGCCGGGAAACAGCTCTTTGCTCCAGTCTGGTTCCATTTCACTGTGGTGTAATCTGGGGCAGCTTTTGAAGGTACATTGTTAAATAAATTATCAGACTCAGTTTAGGGAAACCCTCTCAGATATGACCTGATTCTTGTTAAATCTCGATTTGGGAATTTACATCTAAATTTAAACTAATCCTATTCACAGCTCCATTCAGGTCTGTGTCTGATAAGGTTCCAGTGAACAGTTTGGACGGTGTTATTCTCTAGTCTGAGTGTGGGAGGATGATGACTTTTGCTCTAGCTCAACACTAACGCAGCACTAATGCAGTCCAAGAGGTGGTGAGGAAAAGAATAAAGTGAAGCGACCTTCTACGGAGCGGATTTGAGCTCCAGCTGAAATCTACAAGATTTATGGGGCATTGTAGGCCTATCTCATCTTACCATGGCTGTTTCTAAGATCTGCTACACTTCATTTCTTATTTTGTGGCAGCAGTTTTCATCTTTGACATTTCCGTTTGTGTGTGTTTGTGTGTGTGCATGCGCGTGCTATTGCTAGTAAGCTGGGTTTATGAGTGCATCAGTGAATGTCTCCACTGCTATCTGACTGCTGCCACAACAAACAGCCAGGCTGTCTGCCTCTGATGTCTTCTCATAATAGCGTCTTCTGATCATTTTATGGCATCAACTCAGTTTCGTTTTACTCTGTCTGAATCTGGTTTGCTCATGTGCTGATAAACATGTCCGCTAGTAGGTCGGCGACTCTGAGAAATCCAAATGGACAGCAAGTTTAGAGAACAAAACAAAATAGAATACCACAGTAAATCAATTCTTTTTGTTCAAATACTACTCTTCGGTATCGTAGATGCCTTCAATTATTTGCCGTGCCCGACTGGAGTAGGCATTAAATCCATAATGCTTTGCCCAATTCTGAAAGCAGCTCGTTCAGCTGTAAAATACGACTACCTCTACTTTTGTTCTTCAGGTGATATGGGCATTGCATCTTCTGTCCCCTCCCAACTCAGCCTGGCCAGCAGTAGCAGCCTGGACATATTTGATCCCCTTCCCACCTCAGCATCTACTTCCATCATCACAAACCCAACTAGAAAGACTCCTGAGTCCTTCCTGGGTCCCAATGCTGCCCTGGTCAATTTAGACTCTCTGGTGACCAAACCGGCCCAGCCTGCGCCAGTTGTCAACCCATTCTTGGCTTCAACAGGTGGGAGAGCAAAGAGAATGTGAAATCTAATATTTTATATATTTATTATTATTATTTATTTATTTTCTAACAATCTTAGTGGGATGGGTGAAGAAAGTGTTAGCTTTGAAGTATTTTAGCGAGTACTTTATATAATGTCCAACTGACATAGCCCAACTAAACACAATGTACTGTTGTACTAATGTGTTTTCTTCCTTTGTTTGTTATCCCCTCACTTTATTTAGGTGGCTCTGCTCCAACCCCGGCCAACCCCTTCCAAGTGAGCCAGCCAGCTCCCCCCACCCTCAACCAGATGCGCGTCAGCCCGATGCCCTCTGGCTTTGGCAGCATGGCAGAGCCCATAGGCCTTTCCTCCATGCCTCCTCAGCCCGTCCCCATGGTCCCTCTGACAGGTATGGCCCCCATGGGCCACTCGATGCCTGGAGTGGGTGCTGTGGGAGGCATGGGGATGAGCGCAGGGATTCCATCCTCCATGTCCATGCCCCAGCCCCTGATGAGCATGCCCCCCCAGGCTGGGACTCAAAACACCGGAACCACCAACCCGTTCCTTTTGTGAGAGGATGACAGGGAGAGGGACATCATGGAGTAACCCTTCCTTTTACTCTTCAACTTTAGCCCCTCAAGAAGCTTCAAAACGAACAAGGAGACGTCTTATCTCAATTATCCATTTATAACCAACTCCAAGCCAGAGTCCCAGCAGGACCCTCTCCTACCTTACCACACTCCCTAACTCCTTTCTTCTCTCTTTCTTTCTCTCCTACAAGCTGCCTAGTCCTGTGTTCCATGCTGATCTAATGATAATGTTGATGACCACAAAGAGTTTGCATCAGTCCACAGACTTTTAAGAGTAGCGTCAGTGTTTACAGTTTTTCCACTGAGGCAGGACTTGGCCACAGTCTCTCCTCCCTGTCCTTTTCTCAATCATTTCTCCCTTACTTCTTCCCTTTAGGACCGCTCCTCTCCTCTTCTGTAGTGGAGTGACAGGAGAGTCTGACTGTTCTAATGCCAGGATCTTATCTCTTCACTAGAGCTAATCTTTTATAAGCCCTGCCAGCTGGTGTGTGTGTGTGTGTGTGTGTGAGAGAGTGCACATCTCAGTACTTTTACACTGTGTATTTTCCAGCGAGTCAACTTCCACTCACTGGAGTAAAGATGAGAGATGGTTAGATGTGTTTATACTCTGTGTGCGAGTGTGTGTGTGTTACAAAGCAGGAATTTTGCACAATTGTTTGCTTTTTTCTTCTTCTTTTGTTTGTTTCTTTTTTCTTTTTTTTCCTGTGACTGTTGGGCTCACCGCTACACCTTAGCTTAGGGAGGACGTCCAGCCGCTTAAAACAGCCGAGTCGACACACACACACAAACACAAAAACACAGTGCCTCGGCTCATGGTCACAACTCTCATCTGGTCACTTCCTCTAATCTCTGAACTTTCTTCAGACCCTCCAGATGACCTTTGACCTCAGTGGTTCACAGGAATAACAATGAAAGCTTCTCAGAGGAGATGTTTTGTTTGTTTGTTTTTAAATATCTGTGTTTTTGCTCACATGCAAGTGTACTGATACTAACTACTACATGTTGAGCCCCCCCAAAATGTTTGTAGTGAAAAAGACATGAACTGTGGTGGCATCAGTATTTTTTTTTTTTTTTTTTTTTTGCTATATAAATAGGATGCAGTGAGGCATCATGGGACAGTTTTTTTTTTTTTTTTTTTTTTTTTTTTTTAATTTAAGTTTGTTTCAAGGCTCAAAGGGATACGTGTGGAAGGAGGGTTGTGTTTGTGTGTGTATGTCTGTGTGTATATGTGCGCGTTTGCAGGAGAAATGCATTTAGTTTCCAAGTGTACTTTCATGAACAAGTTTTCCCATTTCTCAGTCTGATAAGTGGAAACTGATTTGGAATTAGTTTCTGAAGTGGAACTCAAACAAGGGGCAACTTAGGCATCAACGACCTTAAGTGTGTGTGTGTGTGTGTGTGTGTGTGTGTGTGTGTGCGCGTGCCCGCATGTTTGCAGCAGATATCAGTGATTGTTGCTTTAACAAAAAAATAAATATTTTAAAGCATATGACAGACACTTGGCATTGTGGGAAGAGTTTACCTCTGACTGGATTTGCTGGCGTTAATCTATCTACAGGATTACATTACCTAGTGGGAACGCACGCACTCACTCACACACACATTTTCAAAGGGGGTTGTTCCAGGATCAGTCTATTGATAGCACAGGGAATCCCACAGCAAACAACAGCAAGTCATGTTACGTAAACGTGCGGTTGTTTTCTTGTGTTGGTTACTTTATTTTGTTTTTGTTTGTGTTAGGTGTAAATCCATAGCCAAGCTTATCAGAGTTTTGGAGCTGTGTACCTAGCTAAGCCATGTGTCATCTTTATTTTATTTTTTTTCCTGTTACTCTAGTTTGTGTCACCCTATGGGTAGGCTATGTAATTCTCTTCTCTTAGAAGCACAACTGTTACCAAAGTCATAGCGACTGTGATTTCGGAGGATGCCGTACTCTGATTACTTTGAACAGTAGAGTCACCGCTTACTGACATTTCCCCCCTTCTCTTTCTGTTTATTGACGCTCTTGAGATCAGAGACTCCATTGTTAAAATGTTTTATATTTCAGAGCTGTTTTACATTTTGTTCAGAGTTTTGTGTAAGAAAGTGTTACTGTTGGCTGAACATCAGCACATTTACTGACAGCGAGCCGAGTGTCTTGTCTTTCGTCATTTTGGTTGTGAAAGGTGGGTTGATGACATTCAGCTATGGATGAATTGCACCTGGTGTACAGACCCTTTTTTGTGTAAGTCAGAATAGTTTCTTCAGATCTTTCTCAATAACTGCCAATGTGACTGTGGAAAGCTTGTTTTTCCTTCCTTGTTAATTTTTCTTTTGATATGGATTGGCGCCCCCTCGTGGTCTGCTCTGGTATGATAGCTACTCTGCAGGACCGTGGAGACATCCACTTAAAGCAGACCTTCATTTCTCTCAGGCAAAAACAAAAGGAGGGGCAGCTCCGACCGTACGTGTGCGTATGCTTTTCACGAGGGTGGCGGTGGTGATTGCTTTTTACGTTTGGGGGTCCTGAATGAATGAATGGATGCAACCCCTGCAGACCAGCAAGCATTTTTACATTTTTTTTAATCTCAACTAAATATATGCAAAAATAAAAGAAGGAAAAAGTGAACGAGATAAAAACAGACTTAACGCTTGATGTGTTTTGCAGGATAAAATTTGCTAACTAAGTCTTGTTCATGGAAACACTACTATGATATTCTAGCTCAAGATGTGTCACCTTCTCACCGGCCTTGTCTTTCACTGCGGGCCTGACCTTAAACTTCACTCTCAGCAATTGCAGGAAAGTTTATAGAAGCGTCGAAAAGAGAACAAAGGCTTCGAGCCGTCGCGCTCAAACAGTCTGAGAACGCTGCAGCCGGAAAACGTTTTTTCTTGAATCCCTGGCAGCGTTGTTCAGTCGTGACTATGGTGCAGTGAAAATGTGGCCTGTGTGTAGCGAGCTCCTCTGTGTTACATTATGTATTCACTATGCTTTTATCAAGAGGACTAACTGACCTTACAGGCTGTCTGTCTTTGTATGCATAAACAGCCTCCTTTATTCTTTTCTTTTCGTGTCTATTTACCTTTCTCATAGTACTGGGAGCAGGCTGCTTTTTCTTTCCTTTTTTTTAATTTTTTTTTTTTTTATTGGATACGTGCTCAACCTGTTGGCATTATAACTGTATAATATAATTTATCATTTGTACTATTGTAACATACTGTTCTTCTGTATACCTTATTATTCTGTGTAATGGGTTTTTGTAGGAAAAGTCATTGTGGTATTTTAACGACATCTAAACAAATGAACGCAGCAGGCTCCGCACCCCTGTCGGATGAGGACAACTGTAGCTGCAACTGGTTCAAAATAAACTGTGTATCACTTCAGCTCTGTCCGCTCTGTCTCTCCTTGCATGTTGTTTTTAGGGCTGGGGATGTTTTGCCCACAGACTACAGCGATCTGTGCTCAACATGTGTAGTTTATTTGTGTTAGAAAAGTTTTAAAAAAACATACAGTAACAGTGAAAAAAATCAAAAATGGTACAAAAGGTATAACTGAAAGCACATTAGTATAATTCCATCTCTACACAATATTTCCAGATGTGCACATTATTGCTGGTGTCTCATTTGAACACGGGATTGTCACGGTGAGGGGAAAAAATGTCGCCTTAATGAGATGTGTCATTTGGCCCAAATTTCCTTCAGTCTGTTAATGTTACCACATGTTTTATGGTTGTTCCTCTGTTGATCAGCCAGATGTGGCAGAGGGCTTGTTTGCCGGGCCTGATGGTCCCGTCTCATAGTCCATCTTCTTCATGTCTTTAGTCATGATGAGAAAGGAGACTGACACAAAGCCTTGTGAATGAACTCTAGTCACTGCAACATTAAATATAAGACACAGAGTTTTTGTTTTAGTCCAGAGCCTGGAGTAACTTGTGTGATTTGATCTGTTGTGAATCTAAAGGCTCAGTCACTAGAATAAGAACTGCGATAGGAGAAACAACTATTTCAACAGCAACAAGAAGTTAATAGCACTAGACTGGACTCCTTTCGGGTTCCCTGATGTGACTTTAGCACAGCATGCTAGTTTTGGGACTAAAGAAATACAGACAAGAGCCACACACCTTCTCTGCCCTCACCCTGGGCCACCACTTTAGGATCTGTGTATTCAGGCCGTCGTCCCGTCAACCACCTGAACAGAGGAGAGGAAAAAAAATTGTGAACCTTTCTATGTACGACAAACTGGCTTAAGAATATGCATTTAGCTTGAGATAAACTCAGTTTTCTCAGTCTACTCTGGAAGGCTTTTTAAGGCAAGTTAACCATAACTTGATACTTTGATACAAGTGGCTAAAACAAGAGGAAGAAAAGCCCTTAAAAAATGTGCTGCTGCTGTTTTATTTCAGTTACACTGTCAGGACAACAAATGACATAACTTTGGCATGCCACCAAAGTTATGCGACCTTAGGTTGTCAGGAGATAACGTGGGAATACCTTTGTTTGTGTTTTTCCGCATACTGATCACAGAAGCAGGAAAAACAATGTTAATTATTCTCACCATACAGGTAATAAGAGCCTATCTTTAGCTCAGGTGTTGCGCAGTTTGTACTGCTCTGAGATCATAAGCCACCCGAGCTGCTGGCAGAGAGATGAGAAGACCGCACACATCTCACCCTGTGAACTTCTGAAGTCTCCATGTGGGCTCAGGAACAAACATGGGAATGGTTTTCGTATGCCTGAAGAATAAAAATAAGGTTATTTTCTGTTTCACGCTCTTCCTGCTGAAAGAAGCAGGTGGTGTCTACATGCTGACATGGCTCAAAGGTGAGCACGAGTCATTTGAAAATGGTACTTGTGTAGGGCAACCCACCCCCCCAAAAAACCTAATAAGTAAATGAAAGCAGTACTGACTGTCCTGGTGTGAAGGGGATGTGTGTTGCTCCGTAGCCTCTGACCACATCGTTGCCAAAAACATCTGGACCATAAACACTCACCACAAGCTGAGGCCCTGGAAAATGAACCCATTAATTAATACATAAATTCTCTGTCTACAATAAGTTTTAGATATTACTTCTATTTCTATTTTCAGAGCAGATCATCTGCCTCAATCTCACCTATCTAACATTTTCCTCTGTGGTCTTCCTCTTTTCCTCCTGCCTAACAGCTCCATATTCAGCATCCTTTGTCCAACATTTCCACTTTCCCTCCCTCCATGCCAAACTGCTCAACCTGAGTGGTCCCTCTAATATGTTAATTTCCAGTCCCGTACATCCTGATCACTCCCAGACTCCAAACCATACATCATAACAGATCACACCACCATCCTTTAAACCTTCCCTTTCACTCATGCTGCTATCCTTCTTTCACAAATCGCCCCTGACACTTGTCTCCACCCAGCCTGCACTCTCTTTTTCACCTCTCTTGTGCACTTTGGATGGTTGACTCTCACATACTTGGTTGGCTGTCTGTCAGTACTACAATTCATCTCTTGTCACTCTATCATATACTTTCTCTTGATCTGCAAAGACAGTGCAACTAATTTGCCCTTCTCCTTCTAAAGGATCTAATATTTTTGTCAACAGAGGGCAACTGTTTGCAATTAACCACGTGTTTTTGAGTGTGTTTGTGTAATGCTCACATCCAGATGGATTTGTGCTCTTAAATGTTGTTGCCAGTGGGAAGTTCCATATCAACCAGTGCGAAGCTTGGCTGCTTTTACTAGCAATTTGCGTGATGCCTTCCTCCAACCCCTATAGGACGAAAACAAACAAACACACGAAATTTCAGTAGGGGCTGGACTTTAACCATTTGTTATTTAGTAAAGACTTCATGACCCCTTTTCAGGCTAATTGTTCCTTTACTATATATAAAACTGTAATTTTATATTGAATCTCGAGATGCAGAAAAGGACTTGACAGCTACTCACCGTGGTGGGAGCCCAGTCGTGGCCGTAGACAAAACAATATTTGCAGTACAAGTTGTCATACTCTGGAAACTGAAATACAACAAAGATAATATCAGCTTTACACCTGTACACAAGGGTAAACGAACTGAGAAATGAGACGAATCCATGGCACAAGTTACCTCAAAGGGTGCTAATGCTAGCTGAACAATCAGCTGCTAGGCTAGGCTAAAACACAGAAAGCCCACTCACGTTCGCTCCCTCAATATGTCCGTTCACCGTAAGAAGAAACACGGATGGGTTGCTTGCAGCCATTACGGCTTTAGTTAGTAAACCAGAAGCTGAATGCGTTTCTCTTTCATGAAAGATTCAATCCGCTGCAGAAGAATCCTGCTGCTGATCATTCCGTTGCTAGGGCGACGCTTTTCCTCCTCTCTACGGAAACCTGCTACATCCAAACTGAACGGTCGCGTAAACGCGATAAGGAAATGTTAACACTGTCCACAAGATGACGCCACTGTACCAAACACCGAGTAACAGGAGAGCATCCTGTAGCTTTATATAAACAGTGAACACTATCAGGCTGAGGAGACGGTAATGCGCGTGGTCACATAGTGTACTAAGTGGGGCCACGAGTCACAACATATGATCAAGAAGCAGAGGAAGTGTGGAATGGAGGAGCACAGCATTACCACATTAGTGTTCAGTGGCTTCGATTTATGGCTAGGATTTATTACCATGTCCATTCTTGGGAACAGAAGATGGCAGAACTTAATATGTTGGTTGTCAGCCATTGTTTAAAAACCAGTGAGGAAGAGGAGAAGCCTTCCAGCACATAGGGAAAGTAGAGGATAGTGGGAGCAGTTGTAATACACTTCTGCATAAACTCTCAGGGACAAAACTGATTTTGATGTAAAAACTTTCTGGATCTGCACTATTTTTTTTCTTCTACTGTTTAAAATTTACATGACAGTGAATTTGAACTTCCATCAATTTAAGCTTACAAACTTACTTGTTTTTAATTTACATCAGTTTTAAAGATAATCTTGAACAATCATGTAGATGCTACTAGATAGAATATAAGATTGTAACGCTGATGTCGGGGTTAATGTCAACATTTAGGACTGCAGGCGCCTTGCTTCTCTGTGTTGATGACTGACTTTACTGTTAAAGATGACATATTGCAATAATTCTACATTTAAAATGACTACCTAAAATAAAAAATACATCTTTTTGTTTAAAATAGTGCTTACATGTTGACAGAAGGTGTCAGTTTGAAGGTATAATAGCAAATCTTGCATTATTCTCTTAAAATCTCTTATGTCATATGGTAATATCTTAAAAAAAATCAGTCAGTATCTGTTGTCTATATTGATGTAAGTTACCTTAAAAACAGTTTTAAATTGTAACTTATACTCAGTTCATAGGATTATGTTATAGTTACCTCTAGAATAGTTAGGCTTTCTGGGAAAATGCCTTCAATCCACAGACTAACCTAAACATACCTCCAAGAGCTAAACCTTTCTATGTACGTTTTTAGATTTGAGATATAGTGTTATTTGCTTCATTTTTACAGTCTTGCCATCATAAGTGAAAATGTACAAATTGTACTATTAGTGCACATATGTAGTGCTTAATAAATGTATTAGACTATATGTCATAAAAAGAAGAAAACACAAATCGTTTAGAAATCTGTCAAAAACTTGTTTCTAAAATAAAAATTGCATTATTATTTATTAGGTAATTAACAGACTGGATTCATATTTTTCCACCGGACTTCTCTGAGGTGTCAGAATTGATGAATAAATCAAGCATAAGATTCAAGCACTGAACCGATTTTTCTGTTCAGAAATGCAAGTAAATAACTGTAATTTGGTGCTTTAATTAAAAAAGATTAACATGATTTATTTTTTTTTTTTCAGCTTTTTTATAGAACAGTTCATTTGAAAGTTCATGGATACAAGAATAATTATATTTTAACATTAAAAATGTCATTTTGATTAAAGAGCTTGCACAGACTGGTGGATTAACCATCGCAGAAACAGAAGAAATTATTTTGGCAATTCAGGACAGCATAAAACTTACACTGGGTGGTGTTCTAGTAATTTATGAAGTACTGTATATGTTCCTTTTCTTAAAAATGACTAGTGTGCTTGAAGTAGTCTTTGAATTATGAGGGAAAATGTAAAAAGTTACAATTACCCCCAGTCTCCCCTGATGCTTTCTCTCTAAGGATATTCGAAAGGGTGCATTTTCACAAATATTATGATATTTTCCTAAATCTAACCACATAGTTTAATTGCCTCAACAGCACCAGAAAAGTGAAAATTATATAGAAATATTAAACTACATGGCAGAAAGCTTTTCTGGGAGAAAACCCTGAGAGCAAACCACGTACGATCAAACTACACCGAGGACCTGGTTGTTGCATGGCTGGGAGCTTTAAATGAAACCCAACGAGTCCCATTTCCAAATGTCAGGTCTGCCCTTCCATTAATCAAAGTGCATGACAACGACAAGCATACACTGTATAAACAGCATGTATGTGATGAACACATTGGTAACCCTAAGTGCACGAACATCGTGTTCTTTGTCAAGCGAATGGCACTCTTGTTTCTGCAAACAAAGATGGAAATGTGCAATTGTGGTTTGCCTCGCATTCAAATGCATTATATGGCAAACACACATAAACAGAGTGCAGTGTTTCCACTATGTTCAACTGCGTAATGTTCAAATATGAAACAAATATAAGAGGGAAGTAGTATTTAGTTAAATTAAGTGGAAATGTGCTCAGCACTTTACCAAATTAACATTAAATTGTACAACATTATGGTAACAGCTGGGTTTGTAATGCAGTTCCACTGAGTTTATTCAGATGCTACTACTTTTAATTGGAAAACATCATCCACTATATTTTCTCTGTTTGCAACATGCTGCCACATTTTCAGTCAGGAGGATGTGCATTCATGTTCACGTTAAGAAGGTACAACGTTTTGCTTAAGACATAATACAAATCTGCTCCTTTAAAGATCTTAAAATGAGATACATACACCCTCAGATGAACTAAAAACAGGACAGAAACCAGCATGTTACCGCTTATTTAACAAATATTCCATATGAATCAAGTAGTTAAGTAGCAGCCAATCAAATGCACTTGATTAACTCATCATCAGCAAGTGTGATGTGATGACTTGTGCTTGTTTTGCACCACAGGACCTGGGCACTTTGCATTCATTTTGTCCACCATGAAAAAAATGTTTTCTCGGGTTAAATGTGAAGACCATCTGTCTGACGGCTAAAGCTTGGCCCAAATTGGGTCATGAAACAAGACAATGATCCCAAACACAGCACCAAATCTAGTGCAGAATCGCTGAAAAGGAAAGGAATCAAGGAGCTGCAATGGTCCAGTCAAAGTCCAGGCCTCAAACTGATTGAAATGCTATGTTGGGACTTTCAGAGAGCTGTGCATTAGTGAATACCCACAAACCTCAATGAACGAATGTAAGGAAGATTACCGATTACTACAAGCTACTAAATCAATCAACAAAAATCATCAAAGATGTTGTTTGGGCCAGACAACACACCTGACATCTGCCCTTAATATGGTCGGGTTAGCTGAGCTGTGGCGGTCAAATCTGGGCCATACAGTCATTGCTATCTGTGGTAACCTACAATGATTGATGGGAACTGCAACTTTTAGGGGTTAAGAGAAACCAAAAGAGCAAAAGGCACATTAACAGAATATTCATATTCACCTGAACAAAATCCAGAACTTGACAAGATCACTGGATTGTCTCAGTTGCAGAAAGAACAAAGACTCCAAACACGTTTGGCGAGTCACTTCAAGAATATACCTGATGGATAGAAGTTTGTAAAGGTTAAGTTAAGATACAATATTACTGTCTAGCTGAAGTCCCATCTCAATGTGGAGCTAATTGCTGTAAAAACATAACTGGTAATATAGGGCAGCTGGGCTAAATATGTATGAAACTGTTTCACGATGAACCACACTGTAACTGCGCATTTCTTTTTAACTAACAGCTGAAACTGCATCAAACAAAGCCTCCCAGGTGCAGCTGCACCTTATAATCTGGGCTTGCCCACCAACCCTTACCAAATTAGAACATGGCAAGTGTTTTAAGGGGACTAAGTCTGCAGTGTGAAAATATTTTGCGATCATGCAAAAAGAAAACTGCTGCAAAAGGGAGTAACGCTTCGAATCCACCAGAGACTACTTTGTAGCAAATCTAAGGTAAGTCTGATTTATAGTTTTTCTCCTGCTCTGTTGTTTCTCTGTAGCCTCGATGCACTCTTTGCACTCTTTCCACATTACAATATGTCCTGTGGTTTAGCCACTCAACCGGTTTTGTTCATCGAAAATCCAGCAGTTCTCAAACTGCTTTTGAAAATGTTCAAAAGGAAGAAACACTGTAGTCCATCCCAGATGGAAACACATACAGAAGATCAACCGATTGCGTGTTTGAGAATGGAAAACTAGGCATTCAGCAGCGAAACCCTGTAATATTAGTGGTCCTATGTCCTCATCCACGGTGACACAGACAGTGGTAAAAGACAGGCTGCTCATTCGCCCACTTCAAAATAATACTCAAGACCTCACTGCAGCCATTCCTTTTTACATTTCAAAGGACTGGATGCCATTTCAAATTGTCCAAAGGTCTGGCTTTGTGAAGGTGATGAAGGTTGCCATGCCTCCCTACAAAGTGCCATCACAAACATTATTTTTCAAGACTGAAATCCCAACCTGTACAAGCAGATTAAAGCTGCTGCTACATAAAATAAAACTTCAGTTCAAGGTACATGCTTTGCAGCAAGTGCGGAGCTGATCTACCACAAAATCAAACTTTTCAGTCTCTGTTACCTCAGAACAAGCTGGCATCAACCCTGGAAACACTGTTTCCACAATATTAGATGAGTTTTGTTTCTCTGGGTTTTTTCAGTATGCTAGAAAAATACCTGAGCTGCATAACAACAGAGAACGCCAAAATATGTCTGAGGCTTTCAAGGTGTCTTTAGATCTGTGACTTGTGGCGTTTTGGCCGTTACTTGAACCTTGCTTTTAGCTGAAAATACTTGATGCTTCCAGTTATTTAGTCAACGGCTTCTTCTAGCTGGAAAAGGAGCATAGAATGCAAAACAAAATACAGATAGAGTGACCCAGTAGGGATCCACACATAAGCAGCTGTACATATTTGATGCCTAAAGGTTTTCTTCTGCGCTTTCTTAAATTATAAATATGACAAATGGCAGTTGCTTAGGGTGGAAAAAATAATAAAAGTCCATGTTGTCTGGTGGCTTTTGCAATCAACACAACACATTTATAAGTTTCTTTTTTCAAAACTGCCCTTAAAGAACAAATTTATTTCTATTTGCTAAACAGAACAATACTTGATTCACATTTTTTTACATTTTAAATCCAGTTATGACATCAGTTCAGTTCAACCAAATCACAACAACAGGCAAATTTAGTTTTTATGGCCGATGGTTGGGTTTTTTTGTTTGTTTGTTTTTGTAACGGTATAAACAGTGACAGGTGATGGATTGGCCAGAGGCTGGCAGTGTGTAAAAATAACTGGTGGTGGCTATGGGGGAGCTTCCAGAGGCCAGCAGGTGGATGAGGGAAGGGGAGGCAGGAGGAGGAGAGACCCGAGGCGGCCGCCGGTCCGAGTGTCAGGTGAACTGAACTTCAGGTAAGAAGTTATGACCTGCAGTCTATCTGGGTCAGATATAAACCAAGTTTAGGTGGAGTTTATTTTCGTTGTGCTGACTTTTTACAGTCAGTTACAATAACTCGTACTGCGCACTAGCTAGCATGACGGAGTTTTTATACAGCTGGGTGGGTGCTATGATGTTACTGATAGTGAACTTTATTTTATTCATGAGGTTAGTTAGTAGAGTTTCCAACCGTCCTGTAAAAATGAAATCGTCCCCTATTCAGAGAAAACATTACGCGTTTCGTATTGAGCTGAAAAGGAACACAGTTTGTCCCGGACTTCAGCTAGAGTGAAAAAAAAGACACAAAGCTGGAGTTATTCTGTGTCTTTGCTGCACAGCTGCCTCGTCTTCTCTCATTCTTTCTCCTCTTTCTACTTCAATCATGAAACTGATCAATGGTCAACTGATTGGTTTTTCTCTCTTGTTTGTTTATCGCCCACTTTGCGCCAAAACAAGGAAACCGGCGGATGTCGCGCTAAACAACAGCAGCACATTTAAGCTTGATCAGCTGTTGTTAGAATTTATTTAATATTAATTTCTAGTATCAGCTGATGTTTGCTGGAGCCACAGCTGTAAAAGCTGCTGGTCATGATATGGTTTGGTTATCTGGTGAGAGGGAAACATGAAGATGAAACCAGGAGATGTCCTCACTGAATCATCAGAGCTGAACAGGTGATGGAGAAACAGGTTTACCTTTTAGGTGACATGAATGAGTTGAAGGGAAGTTATGAACTGTTTCTGAGAGACAAATAACACCAGGATCCTTTTTTACGTAGCTGACAGCTGGTAACTGTGCAGGGGCGGGTCTAGCAAAGTGTTGCCAGGGGGCCAGGTAGAGCATTAACAGGGAAAGGGGGGCACAAAGAAATACTTTCTTATTTTCATTTAAAATGTCTGGCTGTTATTAAATAATTATCAGAAGCTTACAACCAAAGTTTTCATCTGATGTAAAATGTATAGAAATCATGCATATACCAACAAGACTGTACATCACTGTCACAACAGCGTTTGTTTTCATTCAAAGACTTTATGGTTTTTCCTATAATACCTGGTGGGCCGGTCTCTGCGTGCGTGTTCATGGAGCTGCATTTTCACCTGCTGGACATCACTACCTGACAAGTTTAACTGTCTTCAGAACATTGCAGAGGCCTTGGTGACAGTGTGGAGCTCTACACACACGAAGAGTGTCCTCAGGTAGCCGTGTGAATGCTGGACACTCGGAGACAAGAGATCACATTAACATGTGTATCTCTGTATTAACAAATATGTCACGTTGGCCCAGTTTATTTTTCTTATCATTGTTGTTAGGAGACCATAAACAGCATTTGCATTTTCTGTTGTACAGTTCATTTGCTGTTATGGAGTTCTTGTTATGGATAAAAAGTCTTTTTTGTTTCAGAGTAGCTGATAACTATTCGCTGATAGCTGCAAACATCTGCAAACAAATATAATTCTATAAAGTTGTTCTATATAGTGTGTAACTGTTAATATAGAGCGTTATTAAATTTATTGCTAATGCAATCATATGGCACATCTTCTGAGGAAATTTTAGATGGCGCTCATCATCAGAAAGGTTGCTGACCCCTGTTCTACAATAATGTAGAAAAAACAGATAAAATCCCAACAATCATACGAGCAAGCGCCTTGGCAACAGTGGGAAGGAAAAACTCCTTTACAATGGGAAGAAACCTCCAGCAGACCCAGGACCAGGGAGGTGCAGCCATCTGCCTGACCGGTTGGCAGTGAATGAAGGAAGACCGGACAAAGACATGCAGTGAGATTAATAATAACTAATGATTAAATGTCAATCCTAAATCACTGACCATTTAGCCATTCATAGAACTAGCTACATTAAGAGTAGACTACTTAACTCGTTACTTAATAGAGAGCTTTTTAAAGAACTTAGAAAGTGGAGAATATCCATATCTGCCAGGTTTCATGAAACAAAAAGTGCAATTTAAAATTGCCCCGCTATTATCAGCATGATTTATTCCTTTAGTGCTGTTCAGAGTCAAAGATGGCCCCTCGTGTCTTTCTCGAGAGATGAAACATTATTATTACTCCAGAAGAATTAAGCTCTGTGTTATTACAGAGAAGGCTTTGACACTAATTTATTTTGAAGCCACTGCGTTAACATTTATTATTCATAACACATTTATAATTTAGCAGTATCTAAATGATGAAGAAGTCAAATTTTCCAGACTTTTCAAACCCTACACCTTGAATTCACCGCAATGACGGTGGGGTTGGGTTCAGTGGGATGTATCCTGAAACGCTATCAGAAAGGACTTTGGCCTCAGAATGGTGAATAGGGCAATAATTAGGCTACATAGTTATTAGCTGCTTTTGTTCACATAATTAGCCATATTTTAGTTTCAGCGTAGAAAATCAGCTGTTTCTATCCACATATTTTTCTCTCTTTCTGATAGGCGTCTGTGTATTCTGCTGTCAGATAGTCTGACTGAATGCTGAATGCTGTCTCCATTCTATTTGTTCCACTTCAACACCATCATCCCCCCTACAATGGAAACCTCCTTTCCTCTCACCTACTGCATCCCACATCTCCCGAACCATTCCTTCAATCGATGAAGCTCAACAATGAAGCAGCTGGCAAACATTTCTCCCTTTTACTTCCAAACCCCATGCATCACTTCTCATCTTTATCCCAGCATCTCCCTAAACCTCCTTCCCATCCTCCCACCACCTCACTGTCCCTCCTTCCTCTCCTCCTGCTACATTTTGTCTCTATTTGTTTCTCCACCTTCCATATTCCTTCTCTAATATTCATCATTTCCCCATTGCTTTTAACCTCCGCCTACCTCCATGTCCCCAGCAGCTTTCCTGTTTTCCTCTCTCCTCATCTGAACCAGTTACATTCTTATTCTTTCTCTCCTCAGTCATCCTTCTTCCTGCCAACTGCCTGATTTAGAGGCAGACAGCTTTATGACTGACAGCCCATTTAAAGCTGCAGCCAGTTCGAAGGGGTCAGCTGGCCTGTATGGGATTTCATTTTTCCCCCTTTTACCTAAAAACTGGATAAACTGTAAAAACTGGAGTGCTGTACACAATGCCAATGTTCATATTTTGAAATATAACCTCTATATACCATCACACACCATTCATCTTGTCACTTAATAGTTGCTTGGAAATGCCTATTGCTTACATTGGAAAAACACACATTTCATTGGATACAGTGGCAAATATTTTTATTTATTTTTTGTTGCTTTTTGGTCTAACAATGATCTCATGCCTGGAGGCAGTCTCTGGGAAAATGTCTGGATGAAGTGCCCTTCACAGATGAGTGTGAGCTATCCGGGACAAGGGGGTGCGGAAAATAGAAACAAATGGAGAGAGCAAAAGAATGAGAGGAAAAAGAGGGTTACGCCATATTTCAGACTTCCTCGTATAAACACGCACTGTCTCTAACAAGCTGTCACAAAACATTACTTATGACAAGCAAACAACAGGAGCGAGACATGCAGATAGAGTTCAGTATCTCAAGCTGTGACTAATAGTTTATGACCACTGGTGAAGCTCATAGGAGGAGACCTTCACACTTAACCTGCTGCTGAAGTGTATGCAGGGCTGAGCAGCTGTGTGTGTGGTGGGGGGGGGGCAGCCACAGAGAAAGTGACATAACCAGGAAGTAAAAGAGAGAGAGAGAGAGGTGAATAAGCAAAGTGGACAGGAAGGGGGGGGGGGGGGGGGGGGCAGAAATAATGTTGATGGAAATAGAGAATAATAAATAGAGAAGAGAGGGAGAAAAGAAATTGAAAAGGGGCTGGGGAAGTGTGAGAAACAGCCTGCTGAGAAAATATTGAAAGAATGAGAAATGATTAGCAAATTGGCAGGTTAAAAAAATCTGAATAATAATAAAAGCACTGCTCAGCTATGGTTCCCAAATCCGGGTGTTTTCACTGTATGCCTAATAACAGCTGTTCTGGACTGTGTGGGTGTGTACATACAGCTTGACATCTTTTTCAGCTTTGCTGCGCCTGCTGCGCTGAGACCGCTTACACCTTTATCACTTTTACAGGTCGTTTTCATGGTAAATGTTTCTATTCGTCATCGTAGGAGAAGCGCAGTGTTGCTAATAACATTAAGTGTGGCTCTCCGCCCTCGCGAGCCAGCGCGCGCGGCATCAGGACCCTGAAAACAAAGCGGTGAAATGGAATTCAGCCATCTTCAAATGTAATATTTATACCCATGCTTTTTACTGTGACATTTCAAAATATCTTTTGAGAAAAGGCTTACTGCATTCTTAATAGAAGTTGCCCTTCAGAGAGCTCATACAACCTCAAGAAGAGCCCTGCTCATTTTTAAAAAGACCCTATTAAGCTGATTTTGATCCTATCTTTTTTTGTAGGGATCTACTATAGAATGGTTCATTTTCATGTTCTAAAACCAAATAGTTTTCTTGTATTACACATTTCAGCAATCCTTTTCACGCTGCTTTTAGCTGCTAGCTAAAACTCCTATTGGTAAGTCTACTTATATTCTTCTAGCTTTCTCTCTAAGTGGTCATTTTACATGTTAATGCTTCAAAATCACAGCAAATCTATTATATTCAAGTTAAATGAATGATGATTTTTCTAGAATATGTTTATGTAATAATATTGTTTGTAATGTAAAATAGCTTCAAAGTGGTAGCTGGTTTGCGCTGTTTACTTTTAAACTGCTGCTTTTTTTTGGTCACTTTTTAATCCTTGTTCTGTGTGACAAAGGTTAACAGGGAAATATTTAGAAACGTGTGAGTAGCAACAGCTAAAATGAATTTTTTCTGCATAACTTTATCAGTATCTTTCATTTTGGAGGAATTTTGGCCCTTTATTCTTCACAATGACATTCATTTGCGCACAATTCTCTTCAGGTTCAGCCACAGCATTTCAAACAGGCTTATCTGTTGATTGGACCATTGCATCTTGATTATTTTTTTCTTTTTCAGTTATTTTATCCATGTTGTAGATTTGCTGTCATGCTTGAGATTGTTGTACTGTTGTATGGCCCAATTTGGGCCAAGCTTTAGCTGTCAGACAGATGGTCCCACATTTAACTCTACGTAGAATACTTTGGTACACAGAGAAGTTCAAGGTCGATAGAATTACTAGAAGGTGCTCATTTCCTGTGGCTGCAAAGCAACCCCATACCATCACACCTGCACCACCGCACTTGACAGTTGGTGTGAGGTGTGTGTGCCATTTTAATTTGTACTGTCATAAACTTTAACATTATCATGCTAACTGGGGCCTATAGAGTTGCTTTAGAGCTCTTGATCTTTTTGGGGTTTTTTTTATAGTTTGTCCGAGTTTTGCTTGGTTTTCTGGGATACCTAGTCCTTTTTTGGCTCAAAAGATCACGACATTGTGTTGATGGACAGATTAATTTGTAGTAAAACCAAGAATGTTCATAATAGCGTCTCCGCTGCCAGAGAAACATCCATAGTTTTCATCCCTAGAAGTTGAGTCACTGGCTAAAATAAGCTGTCTTCATGCCGTCCTAACAAGACAGATTGTGTTATATTATCCCTATTTTCACTAGATGTCCATTAATTCATAAAGTAGCTTTTTATGAAGACAGCTACCTGTGCAATACCTAATATATCCTACCTGTCCAAAAAAAGAGAAGAAAAAACACTCCAAACTGTCAGCTGTAGTCCTTCACATTCGGTTTAATGAGATGTTTCTGTATCTGTCTTCTCCTCAGTCGAGCTTCTCCAGCTCGTTCTCTGTTACTGGCTAAACTATCTGCAGTTTCTTGTCTGCGTCATCTTCTTGTCTGCCTAACCTGGACTGCTTTACAGGGTAGCTGAATTTTACAGTTTGGCGTGCTCGTGTGTTTGTGCATGTGTGGGGCAACCCAGATAGCAAAGACTATTTTTCCCAAATGTGGCCCACATCTTCTGTTTTTTGTTTTTTTTTACTTGGGTTGAGTGTAGCTGCCACTACCCACCCACAGGTCTACACTCTTAGAAAGGATGTGTTAAAATTGACACATCATGTGTTAAATTTTAACACATGTGCTGCATCAGCTCAGGGACAACACATGATGTGTCAGTTTTAACACAATTAATGTGTCTGCTCCTTTAACACATCTTCTGTGTTAAAAAAAGTCAACACAAGGATGCGTTATTTTGACACAAAGATGTGTTAAAATGTGTGCATTTCATTTTTTTTAAAAAGGAGAAAAAAGATGGTATATATTATACATTTATTGAATTCCATTTGTTACTTAGCATATTATAAATTATTACAAACTGAATAAACAACAGTTTTCAGAATCTTTTCAATTAAAATGTATTAAATTCAATTTTAGCCAAAGCTATATTACAATTTTTACTTGACAAAATCAAACAAAATTAATATCTGTTAGTTAATTAATAACTTTCTAGATCACTAAAATGTCAAATATATATGTTCTCATATAATCATGTCCAGACAATACATGAATTAACTTTTTTTTAAAGGTAACAGTTGTCATCTTCAACAAATTGTCAACATTCAACAAATGTGCAGTTGCATGCAAACAGAAAAATATATTTACATTTTGGCAACTATAGCATCCAGGTTATACAATTTTGTACCTTGGGTTTAAATACAGCTTATTAGCATCAAAGCTTGTCACTATATATAAAGGCTGAAAATCAAAAATTTCAGCCAATGTAATCAGTTCATATTCGTCTGACCTTTCCACTGCATAGGCATAAAAATGGTCATCAAAGAAGCTGACTTTCAGAATCCTCACAAACACGAAGACGGACTCATTAACTGACTGTGGCAAGATATGAATGACTTCACCAAACAAAGGCTCTTCTCTAAAGTCTCTTCTTAATGTCAATACAGAACCAGTTCTATAAGTCTGGCCGTACACACCAATACTGTGTGACACAAAAACAGTACTAGTCAGAGAAAGGTCTTGTTCAAGGGTTAACCTCAAGTTGTCTAACAAGACATCTGCTTTTTTCAGTGACCCCACACTAACTAGATAGGCATTGGGCACATCCATTTTCTTAGCTAGATTATCACTATGCTTATAGTGATACATGTGTTGAACCTGATGTTTAAAAGCCAATGTTTTTGACACATTTTTGAAGTTACAAACTGAATGTGCTAGTCTTTTAAATGGATTGTGCTTGGATTCAAATCGCATACACCAAAGTTTAGACAGAGGTCCAAACAAAACCATCATTCTTGGATAATGTATCATAAAATGATGTTTCGGAATAAGATTTGTGGCATACAGCTGTTTGAAAAGAGTATGGTGCTCTATTATCAGTTCTTTTAAGAATACTGCAAGTCCCCTTGTAACGACTGGTGCAAAGATGATACTGCATATCTCTCTCAGTAAAATAAATAAATGCCAATGTTGACTTTTTCGGTCTACACAATCTCCCAACAAAAAGGGCAAGACCAGTAAAAGGCACCACATTTGAGATGCTGTCTGTTTTAATGCACTCTCACTGTTTCTCAAGTTCATTATAACACTTGGCTTGTTTTTAATGTCTCCATATCCATATTGAAAACTGGAAATCCTCTCATTTAGCTGTTCCAAAGTCAACAACTTCTCCTCATAAATGAAATGGCGAAGCATTAACTTAACCTCTAAAGGGGCTACACCTTCAAGTACATCATGCATGATATCAACACTTATGTTTTGTGTTACATGAAAATACTTAAGGTTATTCAGACAGGAGTCCTCTTTTACACCAGTTTTGCTTGGTTCGTTTAAGCTGACATGTTCCTGATAACTGTCTTTGGTGCGCAACTCAACTTTGTCTTCATCATATATCAACTGTGCATCTGCTTTGTCAATCATGCAAAACTGACAGAATTTGTTTGCAGAGAAACTTTCAAGGTAGCCACAAAGTGAATGAATTGCCAAATTATCTGCTGTTAACACACAAACTGTACCATATAGTTGATGGCTATGACCTTTTAAATCCACAATTAGACCAGAATTTTCAAGAAATCTCAAGTCATCAAGAAGTGGTTTCAAAATCTTGTCAAATCCATATACCTCCCTGTCAATTGAGTTAAACAAAAGACACAGGTGAATATTTGCAAGTGAGGAATTCCACTCTGGTGGCAAATTCTTCAAGGTAAAATACACAGCTCCTAGCTTATGTATTTTTGTCTTGGAACCTAAAGGATTTGTTGTTTCAAAGTCATCAAAGTAAAGTTGCATTTGAAGAGCATCAGGGTACATTTTAAACAATGGGTGTGAGGAAAAGTGAGAGCCATCACAGTAATCACGCATTTTGGCATCAGTGTTCTTCTTATTCTGAACAAAGAAGTCCTGAATGTCCTCATGTTGGAATACAAACTTGAGCGTTTCAATGACTGATACATACTGGCATGTATCTGCTGCCAAAACCTGTTTCATCTGACCATCTTTTCTTACAGTATCTGACCTGTGACCCAGAAAGATTTCCTGTGGTTTAACAAGGGAAAACTTCTCAGTGAAGTATTTGTTCATTTTATATTTCGTGTCTACATCTTCAAATATGTTTTTAGCACTTTCAAACTCCTTCATTAATGCTTGAACAGCCTCACTGTCTTGTGGTACATCCAAGCTACTCAACAAAGCAGCAGTTGACTGTTGCAAACAGTCTACAGTTTTCTCAAGCAACTCCTTTGTACAGTTTACACTTCTTGTAACATCTGTTAAAGTAATATTTGATGATGCATACATCTGTGCCATAAAAGAAGCAGCACATTCACCAAGATCAGTATAGTTTTTTAACTTTGATACTGCACCTGCTACATCACTGGGTATCTCCAAAACATCAGGAACTAGATCATCAGTTTCAACTGAACTGTTTGATGTCTCTCCTTGGTAAGAAGGTTGAACTGAGTCAGCATCCATTGAAGATGAAGTAGAATGAGATCTATGCAGGTGCTTTGAAAATGAATTTAAGTTATAATACGTCCTTGGGCAGCCATCTTGGCTACATATAATTTTCAAGTTTTGTCCATCTGTTAAGCAGTGTATTTGACGAAGATGCCAAATGAGGTTTCTCACCTCTGTGAACAGAGACTCTCTACATTTTGGACAGGTGAACATTTTACTTGCATGCTTTAATCTGTGCAATCAGCTCCAGTACTTTGGTTTTCCTTTGGGTGGACAGCGGCAGGTCATAGACAAACTCAAAGAAGGTGAAGACGGAGCCAAGCGGTGCTGGATAGGACAAGTTACATACCCAGTACAGTTTGAAAAGCTTATCCACAGCACACGTCAGGCCATCATTCAGAGGAATGGTTACTTTATCATTCTTAGCAACAATGATGTACTGCCTGGTTGCACTCTTTAGATCACCGATGCATATCAGCTGGGGTTGGTGTGTTGTGGATGATGCTTCAGGATCACTGCAAAGCGATGCAATACTTGTTCCAGGCTTGGAGATGGGGAAGATAAAGATAGATTTTTAGAGAAGTATTCAGTGAGGTGTTGACCAATGCTTTCCTCAGGTAAATACCATGAGAACTGTACTGAATACATACCAGTGCAAAATCAACCAAGTGCGTTATAGCTGATTTAAGGCTGCAACGACTGGCACCAACTGGTGGGAGCAGGTGTGTTAACACCACAAGGGCAGTGTAACAAACCTCATCTAGCAAAGAAAAGCAAGATGTAAAATTATTCAAAATACAGAAATGTGTTATTTAATGAATTATGAGATGTACATCAAAAATGACTTTTTCTTTTGTGAATAGATGAAATCAGAAATGCAGAGGCTTAATGCACCTCATTTGGCTTATATGTGCAGCTAATAAAGTCGCCCAAGGCCACATAATTTAAATTCTCCTTACAACCATCTCCATAGACCTCATTCTCCACCATCAGTAAACATAGACATATTTCAATTCATTTACCAAAGGGTGGCATCTAACAATTTCTTTGAAAAAGAACAACAAAATTTAAAAATATAACCCCTTCTTGTATAGTTTTTCTATTCAGCCTTTAACATCCACTTACTTGTCATCTAAAGACAGTAAACAGAACTATTAATTTGATCATCCTTTTTTTCTTACTTTCTAATAGTAAACGTGAGGCGGGGGGGATGGAAAAATACCTTCAGTCTTCTCTTCAAAATCCTTCAACAGAGAGGACATTCTTGTTTCCAGGGCAGCTACTGATTTGAGTTTCGGAATGATACTGGCTTCCCATTTTCGTAAAAAGAGGTCCACCTTTCCTCCTGTAAGCTTGCCAAACTCCAAGTCCAGCTAATGGAGAGAAAAAAAGTATTTAAGTTTAAAATTAAGCATTAAATACATGAAATTAAAAGTACATTCTGCCCATTTGGTAGCTGTATGGCTAAAATCAAACCTTACAGTATCACATTTCTGTTACCCACTTCCACATCAAGCTTACCTACACAGTGAAACATAACAATTTACTTGGAGTGGTATTTGAATACAAGTCTATTATTCCTTAATTTTAGCTATGATTTGGGTCCCATCAGACCCTGAGAAAAAAAATAGGACTTTTTAGCTGATGTTCAACTTTCTAGCAGCCAATTTCTTATTTTGTCTGCGGTTTGTCCTGTAGAGCTTTTTTGCTGAAAATAGGTGAAAGCAGAGTTCGTACAAATTTAGGTGATCCTTTTGTCGTTTTTTCACTTCCACGAGCAGCACCTTCTGCATTGTCATTTGATGTCCCTACTATTAGATAGTCATTTGGTGGCACGACTAAGATTTTGGATCATTTGAAACGTGATGCTCATTGTAATAAAAGCCCAGTGAATAAAGATCCAACTCTGAAATTATAAAACTTTCAAAATATTCACTAGGAGCTCATAAACATACCTCCAAATGTATCCACTCCTGTTACATACTTTGTATGCAATACACAACTGAGTGGAGAAGGAGTACATAAACCATTACCAGGGAACCAAGCAACTTACCAGACTTGGCATGTCCAAAAACCGTGGGTACTTTCTGAATATTTCAGCAGCAGTGGGGGAGTCCTTGCTAATCCAGGCTCTGCGACTGGTGTATGTTTCCTCCATGCCTGACATGATAGTTGGAAGGTTCTCAGCTGAGGGCCGCAATCTTTTGATCAGGGTGACCCACTCATCTGTGCTGCTGGTATTCCCATCCTCTTGCCTGAGCTTCTTGTCTTCACCACAGTCATTGGTCACTTTTCGCTTCTTATAACGTCTCTGCCCCTGGTCGAGATTCCGTCTAAGGTTGCGCAGTTTAGTCTCTAGGAATCCACAATGAGAGACTGGATCATAATAATGCTCCTGAGGAAGAAAGGACAGAGGTATATGGATAACAGCTGAGCAATTTTAACTGAGAAAAAAACCCGCTCTAATAAATAATGAGATAAAGGTTAAAAGATACACAGTAAGTGGGAACAAGTGCAAGTATGTAGTGGAATTTACATTATTAAAATGCTAAATTTACTTACAAATCCTTCCCCCTGTCCTGCCACTCGGACACTCAGGGATGGAAAAGTGGTGATGATGCTTTTTGCTACAGTCAACTTCTCTGCACTAAGAGGGTAACTGGAAAATAAAGGTAACCTTTTTTTTACTCCTGTGCACTTCAACATTTTTAAAGAAAACATTCATTGCAAAATTTTAACAAAGTGCAGTAAGGTGCTATACTTACTAACCACACCTCTCCACCAAATCCCCAATGCAAGTCTTCACAAGAAGCTTCCTCGATGGCACTGACAGGGTACCTGTAGTTTCATACTCCTTAAGAATCTGTGGGGCTTTCCTCTTGAGTAGTGACTTCAGGGGTTGACTTTGTTCTTCTGTGGTAATGGTAGACTGTGTAAAGGCAACACCAGACACTTTACCTCTCTGCAATAATCTTCAAAGTCATGACAGCAAATTTCCACAGAGCATAGAAGCATGAGTTTACTCAAAAAGCTGCAGCAGAAGAAGGCGGTTTCTTAATTACCGTGATTATAACGCAATGACTAAAAGAAATTCTGAATAATAATTAAATTGATTTTATCTTCTAGTTGCTACTTGGTGAATAAATCTGATCCTGACTAATAGTTAATAACTGTTAAAACACATTTTATGACTTAGGAAACTGAAGAAATGCAAAGTGTACCTGATTTTGTCTAATCTCCCCAAGAGAGGTTTCCATCGGTGGCCCTCTGGCTGACAGGAAGATATGGAATCTATCAAAGTCCTTAACGTCTACCTCATTGTCAACATCAATATATTCCATGAAATCAGTGTTATGCTTTAGCAACCTATCAAGCACGCAGCCCATGTGCTGAGCTTGGCTTTGACCTATGATGTCTTTGGCACTGCTGACATGAAGAATTTTTTTACAAATCTCTTTCTCATCTATAAAAGTGGTTACAAGGACTTTGACAGATTCTAAGTTGTCATATTCGTGCTGAAAAAAAAAGAAACACATGGCTAAAGTGCATGGTCAAGTTGCTGTTGTTTTTTTGTTTTTTAAATAACACTGACTATTACTTCCTCATAAGGTCTGCATAAAAAAGAAACTATATCAGAGCATGTTTCCAGCAAAAAGCCTTAAAAAAGAAAGACTTTAGTTAATCATACTAAATGCAAAAACTGCTTTAACTGCTTAAAAAATAATTATCTCTGTCAATGTGAGGTATATTTCATGTTAACCAGTGATAAGTAATTATAACAAATATTTATCACAACACTACTAAATGTAGTCTATTAAGTGTGATAACAGAAGACAGAGGGGCGACATCAAACTAAAGTTACTCAGTCTTAAATTCCTATTCTGTGCTAGCAAACGAATGGTCGCGGTGATAACTACATTTGCTATATTCAGAGCTAACAACAATATTGTCATTTTACACAACACTGCAAATGTTAGGTGCTGACTCTGGCGTTGCTCATAGACACCAGAATGCCTGTCGGAGCCGCTAGCCAACTACCACACTGGTTCTAAGAGCAATTTCTGAATACTCTAATACATAAATAAAGTAAATAGATAAATACATGAATAAAGTAATACATAAAAATACTACCAAAACACATTAACTCTAATGGAGTATGGCACGAAAGCCAAGAACTAATAATAAAATTAAGAGTAGGATATGTTAGCAAGACTGTTACATTAAAGTTAGCTAGGTATAGTTAAGCAGTAATTAACTTAAACTCAAAACTCCTACATAACTCCAATATTTTATGTAAATTCACATTCTTCCAGAAACCCGGCATATTTTCAGTACATTAAGATAAACTGGTAAATGATACTTACTGTAAGGTCTGACAACATACTAGGCGACGTAACCTCCATCTTTGTCTCCTTTGTCTCAGTGGCGCGAAAGATAGCGCCCCCTTCCCGCCGCTGGTATGTCATGTTGCTGGGCAGATTTTGTTTCAATTTTCAGCATGTGTATTCTCAATTTCCTACTTTTGCTTCAATTGTATTCACATGTTGCGGTCAAAATTAAGCCTGTTCTTTGTGGATACTTATGCTTGTAGTATAGCCATGGCCATTAATTGGTATGCCATACATATTGAGAAATAAAAAATTAATCCTCTTTCAGAATTTTAGTACACCATACACACCTTGGTCCACATTAAATTATAAAATGTTTTATTTGTTGAACGTAATGAGGAAAGGATTAAGGAAAACAAACAATAACTAAACATTTTATTTATTCAGTTAATATAGTTATAATACATTGTTAATCTACAATTTATTTCACTAAACACAGGGCTAGCATCAAATTACTGAGCTGCTAATTTTAGGTCCTGTTGTTAGATTCTGAAAATAACACACAAAATGTGTTAAACTGTGCAACACATCAAGTGTGTTGAGCGTTTTACACATTTTTTCAATGTTTACACATTGTCTTACACATGTTATGTTAAAATTCACACAAAATGTGTTAATAGTGTAACAACACATTTTTTGTGTCACTTTTTAACACATCTTTTCTAAGAGTGTACCATATACGGGCTAAATGTCATTCAGACTACATCTGGCCTAGCCAGCACCTGCTGTAACCCATTTCAACCCCATCTCGTCAGTTTTTTAGCCACACCGGCTCACCATAATTGATAGCAAGCGTAACTTCGGACTACACCAGGCCCATACGACATTAGCTGATGCCTTCACTGGTGCCAAAAGTAGCCCAGATTAGGCCCTAATGAATCTTCTATCTGGGAAGTGAATGAGTGAGTGAGTGAGTGCCCGTGTGTGTCTGTATGTGTGTGTGGTCTGTCTTTGGCCCAGTTTGAATGTTGTATTCCCTGTGGGAGAGGTACCAAAACTCCACATCATATTTTTAAACTGCCCTCCCCTATCTCTGCCTCTCCCTAAATGTCTCTCTGCCTAAGACTCTGAGTCCTTTTTGCTCCCATGTGCCTATCTGTCCAGAATGAGGCTGGTCTCTTTGGGCTGAAGGGTTTTCAGCTGTTGTGCACATTGGTACATATTTTCTCGTTAAACCCCCCCCCCCCCCCCCCCCCCCAAAAAAAATAAAATAAATAAAAACAAAACAAAAAAAACCCAGACACTATTCACACCTTAAAAAACTAATTTAACAGTATGGAAAATAGTTCTTCTTGCTGACAGATGAGAAAACAAATACAATATGTTCATGAAGGTGAGGCTACTACCAGCAAACAGCTAAAGACAGACAATAACGTGGTTAAGTAGGCTTGTAACAAAAGAACAAAATCTGCATTTACATGTAAACCTCGCTAACTGACATGTGATATCTTAGAGGGTTGGTGATGGCAGAGGGATCTGTTTCACTTTAGTGAGCCAAATCCTTGAGATATGTATCAGAATCCAGTATGCGGGAATAAAAAGTTAGAAATCTAAGCATAGTCGTCACCTATTCAGCTGGATAAAAACTGTCTATTCAAGAAGGTTGCTTTCTTTCCATATCTACTGCTGAAAGGCTAAAATAACACTCTGGTACTGATACCCCAAGCAGCTTTCGCCTCATCTCCCCTTCTCTGAGAGGTTGTACTGCCCGTAGGCTACCATCCAGCTCTGTAACCTCTACTGTCCTTCACTGAGGAGCCGATCATAAGAGGCAGAGGAGAGGGAGTGAACAAGGTGGTACGAGAGAAAGTTATAGGGACCAAAAAAAGATAAAGAGATGAGGCTACTGGTTGTAAAAGGTTGCCGCTTTCAAGTATCATCAAGGACTTAGCAGGGGAGAAAATCAAGCAGCTGTTGAGGAGGGGATGGGGAAAGGATAGATAGATCTGAAGAACTCAGAGGGGAGGTAATTTAGATATTCATCACCAGAGTCTTTAAGGTCAGCCTGGTCTACTGAGTGCACCAGTGGCGGAGTAATAACTCATGACGTTGTTGGCTCAGGTTGGAAAAAGGGGCAAGTGGGAGTAGGGGGAAGGGTGAGGGAGAGGTTTTTATGCATTCCAGACTGCCAGATAGGAGCTGATTTATATAATGATTTATATAACACAGTTACATTTCTGTTGCTCTGATTCTTTTACCTTGAATTGCGACTCGTTCAATTTCTTGTTCATGTTCTTCCACTTCCATGTGTCTGTGAAGGTTCTCTGTCATCCAGGTCGTCGTAGTCTAAGGAGCTTGGAAAGAAAAGAGTCTGGACTTCTTTAAGTTGCTTGAAGACGTTTCACCTCTCATCCAAGAAGCTTCTTCAGTTCTAGGGTCACATGGTGAAGAGTCCCAGATTTAAACCCCGTGGGAGTAACACCCCCAAAGAGGGACAAAAGGACCCCCTGATGATCCGCTACCTAGACTGGGCGATATGACCCAAAATTCATATCTCGATATTCTTTAGCTGGATAGCGATATACGATATATATCTCGATATTTTTTTAAAGCCATAAAGTAAGAACAAAAAGACAGTTCTTAATCAAAGCTGTCTCCCAAATCTCACACAGGCACTTTTATTATCATACAACGCAGATGTAGAAGAAAAAATTACTCAGAAATAAATTATCAGCATTTATTAAATAATAATTCTCCATAAATAAACTAAAACAATGTTGTTTTTGTGCATAACAAAAAGCTCACAATTGTGCAGTCAAAATATAAACTAAAAGACGTTGAGCATAATAACAAAGACAGATTTCGCAGCTGCTCTGTTCCCAAGTTCTACTGCGTGACTGTCAGCCTGGAGTTTGAAATCCTCTTTGTAACCACGTCTCTGAACAGGTGCCATTTGTGGTCCTTATACACACACGGTACAGTAATATTACTTTGAAGCAGAGTACGTATCACTCCGCGAGGCTCCTCGGTAGCCGTAATGCTACAACAATCCATCAAGCAGCGCAGCTTCGTAGCTTACCAAAGTCATACCAAAACATTTTTTGAAAGGTTTCCTAGCACTGTGTACCACATAAAATCGGTTCAAGGTTCGTAAGCACAACCAGAATTCATACATAAGGTGGACTGTCGATTTTTGAGAAAATGAAAGCATTTTAGGCCGTCTGTCAATGCGTTAGCCCGGTTAGCTCGTTAACGCCGTCCAGCCCCACACACGGGGTGATCCGTGGTATCTCGTTAACGGAGATTTGCCCCGTTAATGCAGTTATGGCGTTAACGTTACGCTGACAGCACTAAAATAGTAATCTTCAAATGTTTTCTTTTTACTGACCAGCTCCTCTTTGATAGCTGCCGTGTGCATCTTGTTGCCTGCAAGTGAAGCGATGGGGGAGGGGGAGTTGTGTTCAGTGAAGGAGACATTGTCTCTACGCAATGTAGAGACATTGCGTAGAGACAAAAGTGGATGAAAGAGAGGCAAACTTGCAGCTCCACAAGTATAATTATAACGTAACATAGACTATATCGATATAAACAATATTGTCACATCTCATATCTCGTATAAAAATATATCGATATATTTAAAAACCCGATATATCGCCCAGTCCTATCCTCTACCTAATCTCATGAGCCAAGTGTTGGTCACAATCAGCCAGGGTTTCAGGTGAACTCATTGTAAAACCTAGCCCCACCCTATCATGTGATTTCCTGAGGTCAGATGGCCTAGGGTGTGAGTGGGCGTTAAGGCGTCTGGGAAGGCATCTCAAAACTGGATTATAGATGGCACACAGTTGGTGTCGTAAACCACCGCCTCTGTTCAAAGATGGCCGCTCACAGTGGACATAAATGGCTTCTTTCACTCCTCTTTCAAACCATCTGTCTTCTCTGTCCAAAATGTGAACATTGGCATCTTTGAAAGAGTGACCTTTGTCTTTTAGAAACAGATGGACTGCTGAGTCTCCGTGGAGGTGGCTCTTCTATGTTGTGCCATACGTTTGTGAAGTGGCTGTTTGGTCTCTCCAATGTAGAGGTCTGGGCATTCCTCGCTACACTGTACAGCATACACCGCATTGTTAAGTTTGTAACAATCTGCAGAGGTGAAACATCTTCAAGTAACTTAAAGAAGTCCAGACGCTTTTCTTTCCAAGCTCCTTCCACTTCCATCCTTGACAGCTGGTACAGTGTTCTAAGGTTTGAAAGCCTCACCTTTATTCTTCCCATTGTGACCAAATAACTCAATCTCTGTCTCATCTGACCATAAAACTCTTCTCCAGAAGGCATTTTGCCTATCCAAGTAGGCAACTGCAAATTTCAATACAGGTTGAAAGTGTGGATTTTGGACCTGGGGCTTCTTTCTTGGTCTGCATCCTCTCAGTCCATGACCAGCATTTTCTAGTTCATGGCAGACTTGAGTCTTTGTGGATTCTGGGTTGTCAAATGTGTCAATGAAATGACACAGCATCTTATACAATTTCCTCTCATTTGAGAGCAACAGTTTGTGTCTCCTTCCAGGCATTAGCAAAACATGCACTTACTTGTTGTTTGAAGTGATGATCTTGGAATCTGAAGTTGTTTAGAGATGGCTCAAAGAGACCTTCCCAGGAGGAGAATTCTGTAAATTTCAGTCCATTCTTCTAAATTTCAAATTGTTTTGAGTATTTTTCAGTTCCATAAGTGCTGTCCAACAAATTCTTTTTATATTAGCAAAGAGAAACTACCAGTTCTAGTAAATTATTATCACTAACAGGAGGTTCATAGGCTTTGGTCTTATCAGGTTAAACAGTCTAGAACCTTCAGCATTACTTATTAAGACATTCAAGTGAGTGTTTGCATATATTTGAGCCAATATATACTTTTGACACTGTATAGATTAGAAAAATATCCTAAATAAATTCAAACTTGTGCACTTAATTCTTGTTTTTTAAAGTAATTAAACATGTATGCTGCACAATCATTCAACCCTGGAAAACAAACAGTTCAAAGAAATCATTAAAGGACCAAAATTATCATGACATTCGTGCCCATGATGAGTGTATGAAAAATTCTCAGCACAACTGTATTTACAGGATAAGAAAAAATATCCTGTTATCATCTTGCTTGATAACATAATTATCTGCATAAAGTCATAAAATGAGAACATTAAAGTAACATTAAAGTACATGAAGTACATGAAGATAGGTCACTGTACGTTTCTATTCGTCAGAACAGCCTGTAACAGCTTTTGTGAAGGAGCACACACAGAAAGCCGTAGCATCCCATGTCGCTACTCTAATTTCACCTCATTATTTGTACTCACAGAGATTACAGGAAGGCTCAAGATGCCGTGATCTACTTGTTCGTTTTCCAACTGATAACCTCCTATATCTGTTCCAACACCTGGCATTTCTGGAGCACAGCTGAATTTGCTGATTTAACAATGTTGCACCTGGTGGATGACACAATGAAGAATCATCATTATGTTGCTTTGATGGTCTCCAGTAATGTCTGCAGTGAACTAGAAGTGTAACTCATCAGATTTGTCAAGTGCAACACTTATGTGGCCAGAAGCCCAATACACTTACTGTAAGTTTCAACCAGAGGCCATGCTTTTCAGCTTGGTATGAGCGTGCTTGTTAAGTAGCTTATGTCTCAGCTTCAAAAAGAGCATCTGAATTTCATCTGATTTATTTTTCATCTGGCCAGTATCATCTAAAATAGGCTCCAGTCAAGCTGCAGTAACCTAATTTCAAAAATGTGTTGTCAAATTGTCAACAACTGCCTCAAATAACCCATTGAACCTGGTAAATCATAGATAACATAGTATCCCATGTTATTATGCCCAGTGCTAGATTAAGAATAGACATGTTTTAGTGTGCCAAAAACATGTTTAGAGATACTCAAACACAGCATATCAGCACAGACACCTCATACCAACTGTGGTGGAAGGGTGATGATTTGAGCTTCTTTTACACCACAGGACCTGGGCACCTTGCAGTCAGAAAGTCTACCATGAACTCCTCTGTTTAGCCAAAGCTTGTCCCAAATTGTGTCATGTAAGAGGCCAATGAGCTTCATGACAGCAGGAAATCTACAACAGAAAGTCTTAAAAAGAAAAGAATCAAAGTGTTTTGTTAGTCAGAGTTCAGATTTCAGCCTGACTGAGATATGAGACCTGTGCACGCAAACTTCAATAAACTGAACTTATAAAGAAGAGTGGGCCAAAATTCCTCCACTACAATGTGAGAGAGCGATAAAGTTATTAATAAAATGAATGCTTCCAGTTATTGCTGCTAAAGCTGGCTCTACAAGTGGCTGGAACATGGAGTGTACACTGCTTCTGCATTTTCATTTAGTTTTTGTTGAATAAATAAATGCATGGTGTAATCATCGTGTCGTTGCTCACTCGACTAATGGTCAGACCTGTTAAGGACTAGCAGGTCTTAAAGCAGCTAGCAGGTAAAACTCTAGAATTTAAACAGGGTGTACTTTCTTTTTAGCATGATAATATGACCGCATGCTCCTGCGGGCCACAAAACTTTATGACACAGCAACTGTGCTAACGGGATGATCTTGATATGGCTAGGGAAATAACCAGGAAGCAGACATGCTAATATGATTTATATCACATTCTAGCTCAAAGGAGTCTCGCAGAGATCGATAGAGAAATTGGCTTTATAGTAGCTGTCAGCCAGTGCATTTCAATTTTACAATATTACGCCCAGGTTGTTTTGACATTCTGGGCTTCTTTTAAAGTCATCAACATCTTATGTAATGTGCATGCATCTTGTGAACATAGTTTCACTGTAAGGGCTCTAAACCTGTAGCCTACTTTGACTGAAACTTGATCTGTTATGAAGCTTTTCATTTAATCACGTATACGTGAACATTAATCTATACAATATAAGTGTTTGCTTAAAGATTTTGTATACTTTGTGAGTGTTTTGGGGAGCTTTTTGATCATGTATTTACAGTTAGTTCACCCAAGTATGTATTCTCCATCCATCAATTGCTCCATTTTTCTTCAACTGCTTTTCAATATTGCCAGTCAATCGAAGGGCTATCGCAGTCAGATACATTCACACTTGCAAGTTATCCTCGAGGTTATGTTTCTCTTTGAATTTGGTACAGGTGGGTGGACGATAAGTAACATGTAAGTTGAGTGGCACACAAACACACTAACTGATTCCATTTATCCATCATCAATTCATCACGCATCTGTCCTCCTCTCTGTTATCTTATCTCGTACTGACATGTCTGACATCTGACTTCCATTATCACAAATATCAGCCGGCCAGTGCTCTGCAAGGACATGCACACACACACACACACACACACACACACACACACACACACACACACATATTCTCAGCTGCCTTATAGAGCCAGAGAGACTCCAATACAGGCATGTTCAGACACACAAGCTGGTGGTAAAAACAAAAGAAATCCAAAAAAACTGGCACACGCATAGAGGTATGAAATTGAGCGTGGAAACACACACGTCCCAAATATACAAGCATAGTTCTTGTTTAATGTTTTTACAGCTGGTTTTTTATCATGCATCGCTGGTAGCATTTCCCTGAAAAGAAAGAAAATCATTACATGAAGTCTGCATTTTATTTATTTGCTTACAGAAAATAACAATATGGCCTCAATAAAATTTTGATCGATAGCAGAAATGACTCAAGTAAACAAAACCGCCTGTGCGACTGTGTCTGAGTGAGCGTCAGCAAATGAGTAAAATAAGAGAGGTCAGGTACAAGTGTCACTGATTTATAGCTGGCGTCTGAAGGCTCAAGAATTTATTATGGAAGACTACTAGTAATGTAAGCATAACTGTATATACAAAAAAAAAGAAAAGAAAAAGAGGGTGTGGGGCAGAGCATTATCATTAATATGGCTCCTCCATTAGCTTGAGTGCTTCTGTGACAACATAATGGCCGTCGCCCAGACAACAGGGTCATCACAGTTATGAACACGCCCGGCAACTGCTAGTGTCGACAAGGTGGGTCCGGAAGTTCTACGTGGGTGGAGCAGTCTCTTCAACTAAGATGTGTACAGATACTTAGCTTGGGCAGGGCAATTCCTTGGGATTCAAGAGGTTTTCAAGCTAATTAATAATAAAAGTGGGGATGATGGGAAATGAAAGAGAAAAAAAGCACGAACAAGCAAGAGAGCAAGAAGAACTGCAGGGGAAACAGCTAGTGGATGAAAATGAGAAAGTGCGATGGAGGAGCCTTCCTGTGAGAGTTGCTTCCGAGTCAGCGCGGCTACAATGGAGTTATACTGGTCCATTTTCCCAAAAAGCATCTTAGTGGTAAGATGAGCTGTTCCATTATGAACCGATGGACAGAGAAGCGCTTAAGATGGTTTCATAATTCACCGTCCATTAAAAGTGATTTGAATGTAATAGATTCTTGGAAGGATGAGAAAGGGAGGAGATGATGTAGACGAAGAAAAAAAACAACAGATAAAATAAAAGTCAGCATTATGATTTGTTATATAGAGGTTTTCCAAACTATGCCCATTCGTTGGGAGCAGGTTAACTGAGGCAATCTCGAAATCCTCCTCACTTGTAGATTTTTACAACTCCCCCTGTGGGATCCTGAGGCATTCCCAGGCAATCAGCTGCACAATCCTATCCGGCCTGTCCTGGGTGTACCCCAGGGTCTTCTGTCGGTTGGTGTTCCATCTTCTACACCAGGGGTCAGCAACCCTGGGCACGCGTGCCACTGGCACGGGAAGGGTTAACTGATGGCACAACCATAGCTGGACTGGCCATCGGGCCCACTGGGAAAATTTCGTTGTTTTGTTTGTTTGTTTTTGTAATGGTATAAACAATGACAGGTGATGGATTGGCCAGATGCTGGCAGATGTGTAAAAATAACTGTTTGGTGATGGCTATGGCGGAGCTCCCACAGAGGCAAGCAGGTGGATGAGGAAAAGGGGAGGCAGGAGGAGGAGAGACCTGAGGCGGCCGAGTGTCAGGTGAACTGAACTTCAGGTAAGAAGTTATGACCTGCAGTCTATCTGGGTCAGATATAAACCAGGTTTAGGTGGAGTTTATTTTCGTTGTGCTGACTTTTTACAGTCAGTTACAATAACTGACAGTAAAATAGCTAGCATGACGGAGTTTCTATACAGCTGGGTGGGTGCTATGATGTTACCTCTCCTGTTTCTACTTCAATCATGAAACTGATCAATGATCAGCTGATCGGCTTTTCTCTCTTGTTTGTTTATCACCCATTTTGCGCCAAAACAAGGAAACCGGCGGATGTCGCGCTAAACAACAGCAGCACCTTTAACTTGATCAGCTGTTGTTAGAATTTATTTAATATTAATTTCTAGTATCAGCTGATGTTTGCTGGAGCCACAGCTGTAAAAGCTGCTGGTCATGATGTCGGTTTGGTTATCTGGTGAGAGGGAAACATGAAGATGAAACCAGGAGATGTCCTCACTGAATCATCAGAGCTGAACAGGTGATGGAGAAACAGGTTTACCTTTTAGGTGACATGAATGAGTTGAAGGGAAGTTATGAACTGTTTCTGAGAGACAAATAACACCAGGATCCTTTTCTAAGCAGCTGACAGCTGGTAACTGTGCAGGGGCGGGTCTAGCAAAGTTTTGTCAAGGGGCCAGGTAGGGCATTAACAGGGAAAGGGGGGGCACAAAGAAATACCTTTCTTTCTTATTCTCATTTAAAATGTCTAGCTTTTAACAAATACTATCCAAATCGTACAACAAAAGTTTTTATCTGATGTAAAATGTATAGACATCATACATATACCAACAAGACTGTACATCACTGTCACAACAGCATTTGTTTTCATTCAAAGACTTTATGGTTTTTCCTATAATACCTGGTGGGCCGGTCTCTGCGTGCGTGTTCATGGAGCTGCATTTTCACCTGCTGGACATCACTACCTGACAAGTTTAACTGTCTTCAGAACATTGCAGAGGCCTTGGTGACAGTGTGGAGCTCTGCACACACGAAGAGTGTCCTCAGGTAGCCGTGTGAATGCTGGACACTCGGAGACAAGAGATCACATTAACATGTGCATCTCTGTATTAACAAATATGTCACGTTGGCCCAGTTTATTTTTCTTATCATTGTTATGAGGAGACCATAAATAGCATTTGCATTTTCTGTTGTACAGTTCATTTGCTGTTATGGAGTTCTTGTTATGGATAAAAAGTCTTTTTTGTTTCAGAGTAGCTGATAACTATTCGCTGATAGCTGCAAACATCTGCAAACAAATATAATTCTATAAAGTTGTTCTATATAGTGTGTAACTGTTAATATAGAGCGTTATTAAATTTATTGCTAATGCAATCATATGGCACATCTTCTGAGGAAATTTTAGATGGCGCTCATCATCAGAAAGGTTGCTGACCCCTGTTCTACACCAACAGCCAAGTATAGGTGGCAAACTTAAATCAACCCTCCTCCCTTTAAAAAAAATAGAAACAAAAGAAAAACAGAAACCAAACTCACATTTTCCATGTCATGTTTCTTTAATTAGGAGAAACCAGAGCCCCTGCCGATTATTATTATTGTCCCATTTGATGTCTTTAAATTTCCGTCCCGACTCATCCGTGTGCTCGAATGTCGATTGCTTTTGACAAGTTAAAGCTAAAATATCTCAAAAACTATGGACTGCCAGTGTGGTGCATCTCAGAAAGCATTTCTCTACCTAAATACAGCCTCACAGGAGTGATAACATGGCTTCAGACTCACATTATTAACACCAGAGGTCGAGAAATAGGTGATACAAAGAAGACTGGTGAAGATGAGAGAGATGATAGAAAAAGCTGTGGAGTGGCCGATCGCCTCAAACGACTGCAAGAGTACAAACTTTACTACAAAAGGACATATAGAGGTTTGAAATACGTTCTAAGCAAGATTACTATGTTCATAAACTCGTGAGCAAAGCAGCACATACAGTTCCATCACAGTGTGTGTGTTTTTACATTTGAAACGTAAAGAGTAGCAGGCAGCGTCCCAGAGGCCATAAAATCTATATTTCAAGAGCTGCAGAGCTGCTGTAGGCTTCTGCTGGGTGCTTTGAAGACCAAAGCGGGGTGGGTGAGGAAGGGGGAGCTGGGTGCGGTGGGTTGAGGAAGGGTGAGAAATGTGGTGGTGGGTGAAAGAGACAAGTCGGGAAGTAAAGTCTAGAGGCAGGGAAGGAAGGACTCTAACACACATGACACATGTAGTTAACAGCTGATGGGAAAAGAAGGAAAACTGAACTAATCATAAAGACCCATTGGAGCAATTTTTCCAAATACTATGAAAAATAAAACACTTTGAGCATCTCTGAAGGCACAAATTATGGACAGGGTTTATAAAAGATCATTCCCAATATGTCCATGACTCTGTCCATAACATTTTTTTTTATAAATTGGTCTAATAGGACAGAAAATACTTCCAGTGTCTTATCGTGTGTCTCATTCCAAGTAGTAAAAATAATCAAATAAGAGTTAGTCACTGAGTTATGAGAATAATAATATTTGGATTACTACACTTTGATGCAATGTTGTGATAGCTAATCCTAGCCTTTTATGGTTAGCACACGTCTTTGGCCCCACAGCAAGTAGCAACTTTGTTTCTCCAGTATGGGAAACATGTTAAACCTGTATGTTGCATGCAAGAGTTAAAAGGCCAGGAATGGTGGCCTTTATCACCAAGAAGCCTTACCATTTTATGACGCACAATAGGACCTCAACTGTTTTCTCGCTATCTTCCTTTTAAAGGCCTCAATGATTACAGTGGCAGAGGTTGTGTTAAAGCAGTAGTCAAAGAAGTTTCAGGAATGTGCTGGTGATGTAATGGTGTGGGGATATTTTCTTTGCCAAGAGTTGCAGAAACACCACAGGCTACCTGAATACATCCTTTATGACCCCAGTGTGCTTCCAGCAGGATAACACACCATGTCACAAAGCTCAGATCATCTCAGACTGGTTTCTTGAACATGACAGTGAGTTCATTGTACTCAAATGGCCTTCAGATATCAGTCCAATGGAGGTTTCTGTCACGGTCTGACTAGGGCAGACCGTATGTTGCAGGGAAGGACTCAAGCGCAGACCGAAATGAGATATGAATAACAAAACAAGCCGTTTATTAAGGAAAGAAACGAGGGTACAAAATAATAGGGAATCGATGAAAACTAAACAATGACCTAAACTGGGTGAACTAAAACGAAACATACAAAACTCTAAACATAACGAACTGACAGGGATACCTGGAGCGGAGACATAGGAACAACGGAGCAGTACATAATTACGTCACAGGAGGAGAGTAACTGAACATGATGAACACAGACACGCCAGACCTCTTCACAATAAAACAGGAAACACAGTGAGATATAGACATGACAACCTGAACTTGACAACATAAGCCACAGACATGAAATACATGAAAAGCAGGGGAGACTTAACATAGTGGAAACACGAGGGGAAAATAACTAGAAACACCTAGGCATGATAGACTTAACATAGTGGGAACACAAGGGGTAAAAATTAACTGGAAACAACTAGGCATGATAACGATGAACTTAGGAAACCTGAAGGCTACATAAACTAAACACAAAACGCTGGGTCAGCAGACCCAGGATCATGACAGTTTCTCATGTTGTTCGCCATATTGGATGAGATCCAACCATCGGTTGCTCGGAGAAACATGTTTTCCTCCACTTAAAGAAGGCGCTGAACCAAAACCCTCCTAGTGGTTGCTTTGTTTGCCAGCACATTACCATAGTTGCCTGTAGTTTTTCATGTGTCTGTACATACTTGCTACTACTAGCCGAGTGTTAGTAAAACTAGAAATGCAAAAGAAAGAAGCTTCTGTTAAGCTGTGAAAAGTTCAGAGAAGGTTTTCCGTCAAAGTTGTGCCTCAACAATGCAGCCAATATCTTTCAAAGGGCGTTGAAGGAAAGCCTACTCCATTTCAAATTGTCCAGTGTCCACTTCAAACCACGACCAAAGCAATCATAATTAAAAAAAATATGTATCAATGTATCGGGCCCACTGGGAAAATTTCGTTGTTTTGTTTGTTTGTTTTTGTAATGGTATAAACAATGACAGGTGATGGATTGGCCAGATGCTGGCAGATGTGTAAAAATAACTGTTTGGTGATGGCTATGGCGGAGCTCCCACAGAGGCAAGCAGGTGGATGAGGAAAAGGGGAGGCAGGAGGAGGAGAGACCTGAGGCGGCCGAGTGTCAGGTGAACTGAACTTCAGGTAAGAAGTTATGACCTGCAGTCTATCTGGGTCAGATATAAACCAGGTTTAGGTGGAGTTTATTTTCGTTGTGCTGACTTTTTACAGTCAGTTACAATAACTGACAGTAAAATAGCTAGCATGACGGAGTTTCTATACAGCTGGGTGGGTGCTATGATGTTACCTCTCCTGTTTCTACTTCAATCATGAAACTGATCAATGATCAGCTGATCGGCTTTTCTCTCTTGTTTGTTTATCACCCATTTTGCGCCAAAACAAGGAAACCGGCGGATGTCGCGCTAAACAACAGCAGCACCTTTAACTTGATCAGCTGTTGTTAGAATTTATTTAATATTAATTTCTAGTATCAGCTGATGTTTGCTGGAGCCACAGCTGTAAAAGCTGCTGGTCATGATGTCGGTTTGGTTATCTGGTGAGAGGGAAACATGAAGATGAAACCAGGAGATGTCCTCACTGAATCATCAGAGCTGAACAGGTGATGGAGAAACAGGTTTACCTTTTAGGTGACATGAATGAGTTGAAGGGAAGTTATGAACTGTTTCTGAGAGACAAATAACACCAGGATCCTTTTCTAAGCAGCTGACAGCTGGTAACTGTGCAGGGGCGGGTCTAGCAAAGTTTTGTCAAGGGGCCAGGTAGAGCATTAACAGGGAGAGGGGGGGCACAAAGAAATACCTTTCTTTCTTATTCTCATTTAAAATGTCTAGCTTTTAACAAATACTATCCAAATCGTACAACAAAAGTTTTTATCTGATGTAAAATGTATAGACATCATACATATACCAACAAGACTGTACATCACTGTCACAACAGCATTTGTTTTCATTCAAAGACTTTATGGTTTTTCCTATAATACCTGGTGGGCCGGTCTCTGCGTGCGTGTTCATGGAGCTGCATTTTCACCTGCTGGACATCACTACCTGACAAGTTTAACTGTCTTCAGAACATTGCAGAGGCCTTGGTGACAGTGTGGAGCTCTGCACACACGAAGAGTGTCCTCAGGTAGCCGTGTGAATGCTGGACACTCGGAGACAAGAGATCACATTAACATGTGCATCTCTGTATTAACAAATATGTCACGTTGGCCCAGTTTATTTTTCTTATCATTGTTATGAGGAGACCATAAATAGCATTTGCATTTTCTGTTGTACAGTTCATTTGCTGTTATGGAGTTCTTGTTATGGATAAAAAGTCTTTTTTGTTTCAGAGTAGCTGATAACTATTCGCTGATAGCTGCAAACATCTGCAAACAAATATAATTCTATAAAGTTGTTCTATATAGTGTGTAACTGTTAATATAGAGCGTTATTAAATTTATTGCTAATGCAATCATATGGCACATCTTCTGAGGAAATTTTAGATGGCGCTCATCATCAGAAAGGTTGCTGACCCCTGTTCTACACCAACAGCCAAGTATAGGTGGCAAACTTAAATCAACCCTCCTCCCTTTAAAAAAAATAGAAACAAAAGAAAAACAGAAACCAAACTCACATTTTCCATGTCATGTTTCTTTAATTAGGAGAAACCAGAGCCCCTGCCGATTATTATTATTGTCCCATTTGATGTCTTTAAATTTCCGTCCCGACTCATCCGTGTGCTCGAATGTCGATTGCTTTTGACAAGTTAAAGCTAAAATATCTCAAAAACTATGGACTGCCAGTGTGGTGCATCTCAGAAAGCATTTCTCTACCTAAATACAGCCTCACAGGAGTGATAACATGGCTTCAGACTCACATTATTAACACCAGAGGTCGAGAAATAGGTGATACAAAGAAGACTGGTGAAGATGAGAGAGATGATAGAAAAAGCTGTGGAGTGGCCGATCGCCTCAAACGACTGCAAGAGTACAAACTTTACTACAAAAGGACATATAGAGGTTTGAAATACGTTCTAAGCAAGATTACTATGTTCATAAACTCGTGAGCAAAGCAGCACATACAGTTCCATCACAGTGTGTGTGTTTTTACATTTGAAACGTAAAGAGTAGCAGGCAGCGTCCCAGAGGCCATAAAATCTATATTTCAAGAGCTGCAGAGCTGCTGTAGGCTTCTGCTGGGTGCTTTGAAGACCAAAGCGGGGTGGGTGAGGAAGGGGGAGCTGGGTGCGGTGGGTTGAGGAAGGGTGAGAAATGTGGTGGTGGGTGAAAGAGACAAGTCGGGAAGTAAAGTCTAGAGGCAGGGAAGGAAGGACTCTAACACACATGACACATGTAGTTAACAGCTGATGGGAAAAGAAGGAAAACTGAACTAATCATAAAGACCCATTGGAGCAATTTTTCCAAATACTATGAAAAATAAAACACTTTGAGCATCTCTGAAGGCACAAATTATGGACAGGGTTTATAAAAGATCATTCCCAATATGTCCATGACTCTGTCCATAACATTTTTTTTTATAAATTGGTCTAATAGGACAGAAAATACTTCCAGTGTCTTATCGTGTGTCTCATTCCAAGTAGTAAAAATAATCAAATAAGAGTTAGTCACTGAGTTATGAGAATAATAATATTTGGATTACTACACTTTGATGCAATGTTGTGATAGCTAATCCTAGCCTTTTATGGTTAGCACACGTCTTTGGCCCCACAGCAAGTAGCAACTTTGTTTCTCCAGTATGGGAAACATGTTAAACCTGTATGTTGCATGCAAGAGTTAAAAGGCCAGGAATGGTGGCCTTTATCACCAAGAAGCCTTACCATTTTATGACGCACAATAGGACCTCAACTGTTTTCTCGCTATCTTCCTTTTAAAGGCCTCAATGATTACAGTGGCAGAGGTTGTGTTAAAGCAGTAGTCAAAGAAGTTTCAGGAATGTGCTGGTGATGTAATGGTGTGGGGATATTTTCTTTGCCAAGAGTTGCAGAAACACCACAGGCTACCTGAATACATCCTTTATGACCCCAGTGTGCTTCCAGCAGGATAACACACCATGTCACAAAGCTCAGATCATCTCAGACTGGTTTCTTGAACATGACAGTGAGTTCATTGTACTCAAATGGCCTTCAGATATCAGTCCAATGGAGGTTTCTGTCACGGTCTGACTAGGGCAGACCGTATGTTGCAGGGAAGGACTCAAGCGCAGACCGAAATGAGATATGAATAACAAAACAAGCCGTTTATTAAGGAAAGAAACGAGGGTACAAAATAATAGGGAATCGATGAAAACTAAACAATGACCTAAACTGGGTGAACTAAAACGAAACATACAAAACTCTAAACATAACGAACTGACAGGGATACCTGGAGCGGAGACATAGGAACAACGGAGCAGTACATAATTACGTCACAGGAGGAGAGTAACTGAACATGATGAACACAGACACGCCAGACCTCTTCACAATAAAACAGGAAACACAGTGAGATATAGACATGACAACCTGAACTTGACAACATAAGCCACAGACATGAAATACATGAAAAGCAGGGGAGACTTAACATAGTGGAAACACGAGGGGAAAATAACTAGAAACACCTAGGCATGATAGACTTAACATAGTGGGAACACAAGGGGTAAAAATTAACTGGAAACAACTAGGCATGATAACGATGAACTTAGGAAACCTGAAGGCTACATAAACTAAACACAAAACGCTGGGTCAGCAGACCCAGGATCATGACAGTTTCTCATGTTGTTCGCCATATTGGATGAGATCCAACCATCGGTTGCTCGGAGAAACATGTTTTCCTCCACTTAAAGAAGGCGCTGAACCAAAACCCTCCTAGTGGTTGCTTTGTTTGCCAGCACATTACCATAGTTGCCTGTAGTTTTTCATGTGTCTGTACATACTTGCTACTACTAGCCGAGTGTTAGTAAAACTAGAAATGCAAAAGAAAGAAGCTTCTGTTAAGCTGTGAAAAGTTCAGAGAAGGTTTTCCGTCAAAGTTGTGCCTCAACAATGCAGCCAATATCTTTCAAAGGGCGTTGAAGGAAAGCCTACTCCATTTCAAATTGTCCAGTGTCCACTTCAAACCACGACCAAAGCAATCATAATTAAAAAAAATATGTATCAATCTTGGTCAATAGTGGAATAAGGACTGCTTGGGGACTGGTTGCCAACTGATTGGGGAATACACATTCTGTTTAGTTACCAGTGGTTGCCAATGGATCACTGACTTATCTGTGGTTTCATATGACTGGGACTTTAGTGTAATTTTCCCAGCGATTGCCACAAACTTCCAGCAACCACTCACAATCAGTAGGGGAATACACATTTTTTGACTGGTGGCTGGATACCAGTCTCTGGCCAGTTCTGAAGGCAAAACAAAGGTCACTGTACCTAACAAAGTGGCAAGTGAATGTATATTAAAGTTAGATCTAACAGTCTCTGTCACACCAATGGCTGAGTGAATGGCTTTAATTAGTATTTGTAATGTCAAAACCCTTATTAATTCATATTAATTATTAACATCACAATGACGAAGCAGGTGGCCTTTAGCATTCATAGCGCGTTAGCTCTGCTTATGCAGAATGCACTGAGGGCTGGTGGGGATATAGATGTGAGCTGATATGTGAGATATTTTCAGGTGATATTCTTACTGACAATGTACCTTCCTGAAACAAACATTGGCACAAAATAGGCAGCATGGAACATGGAGTGAATAATGTAAGTAATGGGAGGTATTTATATATTTATGTGATTTCCCAAATGACATTCTTTCTTAATCTACTCAGTTATTTAGCTTCTTTTTCAGACTTGAACTGCAATCCAGGAAAGGATTTTGATATTATGCTGAGAGAAGGGCATTTTCTGACCACTTACGGTAGTAGATCTCTTATAGCCAATCAGAATATAAGCCAATGATTGTATTAATATGCACATATATCAGAAAGAGAACGACTAAGAAACATGTATATTATTATCAATCCTACTGCACTTCATGTACATATACAAAAAAAGAAAAATCCTGGTGTACATATATAGCTTTTTGGCTTTTTTGTGCACTATTTTTATTCTTTTTTCCTATTTTTTCATTTTCTAATATATATGTGTAACTCACCTCCTGTAAAAAGTGAGTTTCCCCAGTGTGGGATTAAATAAAGTCTTTGTCTATGTCAAAGATGATGATGATGAACACGTTGAAGTTCAGCCGAAGGGTTGTTCGCGTCTGTGTCTCTCTGCAGAATTCCCACACTTTCTGCATGTGCGTGGGCGCGTGCACGTTTGCATGCATGAGCGCGTGTGCTCACAAGCATTAACTCGTCGCAGAGAGGATGCTTTACACTCTCAAACAGTGCAGTCTGGTCGCATAGCAACAACATCAGCCCCCTCCCCTCCTCTCCCTCCATCCCCTGTTCCTCCTCTTCTTCTTCTTCTGTTCTGTGCGAGCATTTGAACTATAGCGTAACCTGAAAACATCCTTAACGGTTTCGCACGCTCACCTCTGAGAGTGCTGCTCCCGTTCAAACGGCAACATGGCGCACATGTGTGCATTCGAGTCTCTGTCTCTTTGTGTCCCTTCTCTCTGTAGATTTCACAGAGCCGAACACATGAAAGCAGAAGATAGAGGAATAAGTCCTCCTTCCAGCTCTGCGGTATTACTGAGAGAGAGAGCGCGAGAGTCACACAGGAAACCAAAATCAAGACTGCAGTTCAGCTTTATACTGTGTGTAAATTTTGATGTGATGTTTTTACTCTTAATATCAGTGTGGGGCTTTAAAATCTGGCTTTAGAGTTTTCTCCTTCAGAGTGGCTTCCTTTTTTTAATATATATATATATTCTTCAATTTCTGTCTGTTTTTCCTCCTTCATCTTTCTTTTCTACATAGATCACCTCTGCTCTTGTTGCAAATTGGGATTTCTGCATGTCTTGACAATCAAATTACACCCCCCTCAGCCACCCCTGCTTTCTCCCCGCTTTCCCTTGTGGCCTAGTTAGAGAAATATGCATAACTTCTTCATTTACCCCTGCAGCCAAAGCAGTACACTAGATAATTCACTGTACTAACAGATGCTGCAAAACTGCCTTTTATTATCTACTTGACTGCTGTGATATCCTCCTGATGCTGTGCCACTGCCACAACTGTCACCGGATGAGATGCTGCTTTGATGTACTGATGCATGTAACGCATGAAGCCTAGAGCCATCGTCTCCATATTGAACAGTAATCATTACAACAGAGTATGCAATGGACGTAATTCAAAAAACCGAGCAAAGCTGGGCGACTGTAGCTCCAGATTAGCACTCGTATCTGGGGTGTAATTGTGTGTATAAAGATGTGACGCCGCATGCATTTGTTTGGATTGCAGTGCAGAAATGCCCTGTGCTGGCTGTGGCAGGGTGCGTACAGTTTTGTGCATTTAACAATAGGCGAAGATTGGATTTGAATAAACATGACTGTAATGTGGTATCTCACTGCGCAGCCAGCAGAGAGGTTGTTATGACCCAGTAATCCAAACATTAATAAAAAATTTTTAAAAAGTTAAATTCTGCCAGAGGAAGGCAAAACAAAGCAGGAGTGTCAGTTACATTACTTCGCATAAAGGCAGGATTTTTAGATGGAAAACACATCATAACATTTATAATAAAGACTGCCGTTGTTGTTGTTTTAATGGCTCAACATATTGCTTGAAGTGGTGAAAGCCTGTCTTGGATTTCTGATATTATGTCCTCCCACCACAGATAACACGCTGAGGCATGATGATAAATGCCTTTCGCGGTGTTTCTGCAACACGCCAAAGACTTTAATGAATTTAATGGTTGAAGATGTAAACAGAACAAAAGAAAAGGCAAATTTTATCTTGTGTTTAATTTTTAAAGTTTGTGATAAACTATAAACTTGTGATGGTTTTAGATTTTGTAGTAGTTTTGTTCTGGTCATCATCCAAGGTGTACTTGCCTGTGTCTCCTTTTTTTTCCACTTTTCTTTTTGTGTCTTTTACATAGACTCCATAAAGTGATTGATGTACTCTAGCCTTCAAGTCAAAAAGGTGAAAGCAGCATCTTTAACTGGCATTCCTTTATTGACCAGCAGGGGGCGACTACAAAATCCTCCTGTGTAAAGTCTATGATTACTGCTCTCATGATTCTTGAGTTTTTGTACTCGCCGTAGCCATACACCATTGCACACCTCTTAGATTTTGCAACTCATACTGGCCTGGTTGTAGACCTAAGTATGTGGTTGTACTGCCATGTCAATCTTAGTTACATTATTCAGAGTGAGATGCTGCAACAGCTTGAAAAGACTTCCTGGAAAAATAAAAACCTCCAAAATTTCTTTGCTATTGGTTTCAGCATCCTTGACTTTCATACCAGCACTAATCCAAAGATTTAGATTTTGTCTTAGTGATGACACCTATTATTCAAGAGAGCACTGTAACCAGAAGAAGAAGAAGAACCCGCGCTCTCAGCACCAGTATAAATTGTGACTGGGCTGTGGTCCTGAAGATAAAGTTTCACTAGCTGGGCCCACATCCTCATTTGAGGTTTGACAGGTTTTAGTAGATAAAGGTGTGGCGTGGACGTGAATCGAGCTGCGGTTTGGGGAAGGCCTCTAAGGGGACTGGCGGGGCCTCCCGGGTCTAGCAGATCCCCATGTACTAAACAGAAGTGAAGAAGTTAAAGAATTTAAAAGGGTAGGGAGGGTGGGGAACATAAACGAGACTGAACCGCTTGTAGAACTGGGGGAACATATATAGATAAGAACCAGAAGGAGCTTGTTTGGAGGCGTGGTCCTGCTCCTGAAATTCTGATACTTTGTCTCCAATGAAGATTGTGTCCTTTGTGGTTGGCATACCTTGTGACCTACAATTCACAACTGAGTGTGCGGTGTCCCTCAGTTTCTCAGTTTCCTCCACCCTTCATTCATAACATCTTCTTTTGAGAAGCTCAGATTGGCCCAGGGCTTCAGAAACAACCTTTGTGGTCCCACGGGTCCATGTCCATCTTTGACAAACAGTCTTTTACTGCTTTACCTTCTGTTTCAGTCCTCTGTCTTCCCCATGTCCTCATTAAAGTGGACTTACACTACATGTTTTAAAGCTAATTTACAGCATGGAGACCGACTCTAAAACACTGTCATACATTTAAGTCTGTGAAGGTCTCAGTCATCCAGGTCATGGTCTTAATCAATCTTAATAACTTGAAAAAGCAACTTCTTTAACTTTGTGAAGATGAACTGAAGAAGTCTCTTGGATGAGAGCTGAAACCTCTTCACATTAGTGATGTGCGATACCACTGATTTCCTTTCCGATCCGATACCAAGTAATATTCAGGGTGGTATCGACGATACTGATCTGATACCGATACTTTGTACAAAAACGTATTTTATTTATTGTATCTCAAATTATAGTTTCATAATGATTACAGGACATCAGATTACTTGTTCTTATCACTTAATAATGCAGAATTCATCATATAGAAATAAAGAACCTGAAGTTGTGCACTATTTGAACACCTTGCCTGCCTGCACCTGTCCCTGTCCCTCTCCTCCTCAGTTCGCCTCAACATACGCTCGTCATATTCTGTGATATGATTTAATCTGAGGTGTTTGACAAATTTTTGGTGTTGCCACAACACCTCACTTTCTTGCCACATGTATCGCAAACCACGTCTCGGCTGTTTGTGGATGTAAAATACGTCCGCACATAACTCCAATTACGCTCAGCCATTGTTGTGAGTGCGCACGCCAAGGGGTTGCGACATTTATACAGCCATATTTTGCACATGACTATGAAAGGTGGAAGAGGAAGTAGTTCCTTCCAATTGTAGACAATCCGAATGAAATAGTTTCTTTCCACTGTGTTCCTGTTAATGATAAACTACAAATTTACCCTAAATTACTAAAATATCGATATTTTAATGTGAGAATCGATTCTAGAACATGTATGATTGGTATCGGAGGAATCGATATTTCAGTATCGATCCGCACATCACTACTTCACATACTTAAAGAAGTCCAGTTGCTTTGTTCAGTCTAGCTCTTAAGACTGTCGTCGATTTAACACAGTCTGTGAGGCTGGGTTAAAAAAAAATAAGTGTTTAACATATCAGCTTCGTCATCGGACAGGCTCATCTTTGTACTTGCTTGTTTTATGTCTTTATGACTATGCCTTTGTTCCTCCTCCTGACAAAACCATAACAAATCCACGTTTTAATATTCACAGACGGTCACCTTTTGACCTCATTAATATAAACAGTCATCTGCAGTGATGAACACAAAGACACTACTTTCCAGTACCTTCAAGTTAAGCATGTTAGCTTATTGTTTTGGGCTTGCAGCCATTTATTCTTATGACTCTTGTTATGTTTCCAGCTGCAGCAGGTGGTTGTTTTCAGTGAGTTCAAAAAAACAACAAAGCACTCAACTGCACACTACCTGCCAGGCAGCAAGCAGAATGTACTGTATCTAAATTATAGCAGCAGATAACTGAACGTACTCGAGCAGTTAGTAGCTAAGGAAACATATTTTTCTCTGAGGTTGAAAGAAAGAGCAAAACAGAGCTCTTAAAAATCAATCAGGGTCATTTGAAAGTACTCTGACTGTAAGCTGAGGCTTCTAGTTCTTGGTAATTTTATGTACTGAGATTGATGAGTCCGCTCTGCATGGAGGCTAAATGTGGACGTGGACTTGTGCAGGAAGACATTGACAACGTCACTAAATTACTTGAGAATCAGCAGAGGCGTCACTGTGATGATGATGAGTATCAGAAATAAAGGTGACATCCTACAGTTCAGATTAATGATGCTGTACATAGTTTGTATCGGATATCCTAACTTGCTGATGTCCACTCAGGAAAAAAAACAAAACAAAAATGATTGTTTAGGGGAGACAGGGTTATATCTAGTGTGTGGTGTGAAGATGTTTCCACATCTAAAATATATGACATCACAAAGCGATTGTTCACTATGAATATTGAACCTGGAACACTTTATGCTTTACGAGGTAAAGCAAGTCCGTCTGAAGTCATTACACCCCGTTTGCTCAAAACGAATGCAAAATGACACGTATAAGCAGGATGCTACCACCACTGCCATAAACACACATACTTTTTTTGTCACGGCAATAAATCTGAGGGAAATTTAGATGCCTGTTTAAACCCGGATGATGAACGACAGAAAAAAACTGAAATGACTCCACAACAAAAACCACATCTTCTCTCTGATAGGGGTTTATGAAGGACGGATAGAGAATATGGAACGGATTGTGGGGAGGAAAGCAAGAGATGTGCGGACAGAATAAGGTACACCTGAGCATCTAAATCTTCTCGGTGTGGCTGACAGTCCTGGGCTGACTTTTTGTGTCCCCGCTCTACCTGTGAACAGCTCACACTGTCACAGCAGCCACCTTGCGAGCAACTTGAACTGAAGTAACAAGACAGTTTTGGGGCTCGAGGGTTTCTTCACTGCAGTGTCCAGAGACCATTTGTCAAACTCTGCCCTGCATGGTGACTCAAATCTCTTAGGGCAGCAGTCTTTTTGTTTTCTCTCTCTGCAGTTTTCTTTTAAAAAAATAAAGCCAATCTTTGGATAAAATTCCCATATTTTGTTTAGGATATTTTAAACTCGTCTGGATAAAGGTGATTGCACCAGCACCGTGTCGTGACATGTTTAAGACTTCCTGGTAGAAACCTTTGAGAGAGCAGTCTGAGAACCTGCAAAACATAACACTTAAGTGACCATTTTGGCAGCAGGTGGTTGCCCCTCACAGCTGATTGCATCCTTGACAGCTGTAGCCAGGAGCGCGCACGTGGGCCCACGGCGACAGCACGCACGTAGAGAATTGCATTCATGCTACACTGAACTGACATTCTATTAAAAAACTAGAATATTAATGAGCGAATAATGAATCGATAACAGCCATCACGTGTTCATTAAAGGAAATGTAGGAAAGGGGAGGAGAAAATGAGAGCTAGTGTTGATGACAGGCAATAAGACTACCGAGAGCACCACTCGTGTTTGGCCTAGTGTATTTAAAACAGAAAAAAAGAAAGTAATCTGTGTGTCTCACGCTGCTGCCAGAGGTGCAAATGTTCTCATTTCCTTTCATGAGAGGATTTCACTTGAACACAAGATGAAATTTTTAAAAAAGAGAAGAAAAGACATTAAATGGGTTGCTTAATGAGGCTGTTAGTGTCCAAAAACTTTTTAATTCTCTCAGTTATTGAGTGTGCTTAGTGTCAGTGTACGTGTGTGTGTGAGTGTATCTGCCTTGATCCATATTAATCTGCTACTGTCTAATCCAGACATGGTGATGGTGCCTCATGAATTAAACATAACCAAACTGGGGAATATTCAAGATATTTAGTGTTACAAGATAGTTAAACTAGTGCCAACGTCGACCGCCCGTCCATCTATCCATGTCATGGTGAAATGGAATTAAAGGACTCAGGTGCGAGACTCCTTGCAGAGTGACAGTGAATTTATTCACAGTGAAAAGGTGAGTCAATAGTTCGAGTCTGTAATCCAGAAAGAGCAGTGCAGTTATACGATGACTTCTCCCCGCAGTGACAGTGCTGTAATAATCCAAAAACCGCTCCTATGACTTCTCCCCGCAGTGACAGTGCTGTAATAATCCAAAACCGCTCCTTGTGCCGGCTCCTCCTCCGATCTCTGAATCCTGAGGGCAGATGAGAAAAGCACACGCACTGTAATACAACCGTCTCTCTTTCACAAGCGGAGTATACTAGCCACGATTACGCTACCCGGTTTAGTTCAACGTTCCAGCGTTGGTTGTGACTCGACTGCACCGTTAAATAGGGCTGCTTCAGATCAGTTGTAGCCGGCGAAGTAATTACGTCCAGGTGCGACGCTTCCAGCTCCGGACCCACCCCTCGGTCAGCTGCCGTGCCGTGCCACGGCTTCCAGAGGTACATGTCTCCGCAGCAAAACATATGCACAAGATGGAGAGGAGACACGACACAGTACACACAAACACCCCCAAAAAGTGGCAAGGTAATCGGTGAGGACCACCTAACCGTGACAGTACCCCCCCATCAATGGGAGCCTCCCGGCGACCGACCAAACTTGTCAGGGTGCCGGCGGCGGAATTCCCTCACCATGGCGTCATCGAGAACCGCAGACCGCGGCACCCAGGAACGCTCTTCCGGACCATACCCATCCCAATCCACCAAGAACTGAAAGCCCCTACCGCGGCGCCGGGCATCCATAATGCGGGAGATGGAATACGCCGGGGCGCCGTCGATAATCCGGGCGGGTGGCGGGGGCCCGGAGGGCGGGCACAAAGGGCTGGTCCGGACCGGTTTCACCTGGGAAACATGAAACACATTATGAATCCTCATGGCACGAGGAAGGGCCAAGCGAACAGTCACTGGGTTCAGAACAGCCTGGATCGAAAAGGGCCCAATGAAACGCGGGGCCAACTTCCTGGATTCAGTCCGCAAAGGAACATACCTGGAGGAGAGCCACACCTGCTGCCCAACACGATAGGCAGGGGCAGGGGTGCGGCGACGATCAGCCAGCCTCTTATTCTGTTCCGCCGTCCTCAACAGAGCCGCCCGAGTGGCGCGCCACGCTCGCCTGCAGCGTCTCATGTGATGCTGAACGGAGGGGACGGCCAGCTCGCCTTCAGTGATGGTGAGTAGAGGCGGCTGGTACCCCAGCGACGCCTCAAACGGAGACACACCAGTGGCCGCCGACGTGCTGGAATTGTGAGCGTACTCGACCCAAGCTAATTGGCCACTCCAGGTGGATTGATTCGAGGACACCACACAGCGCAACATAGACTCCAACTCCTGGTTCGCCCGCTCCGCCTGACCGTTCGTCTGAGGATGAAAACCTGAAGACAAACTCACTCCGGCCCCCAGTTCCGAACAAAACGCCCTCCACACCCGAGAAGTAAACTGGGGACCCCGATCAGAAACAATGTCCCATGGCAGTCCATGTAATCGAAAAACATGATCAGTGAGGAGCCGAGCAGTCTCCAAGGCCGTCGGGAGCTTAGGCAATGCCACAAAGTGCGCAGCCTTGGAAAAACGGTCTATAACAGTGAGTATGGTCGTGTTACCTGACGACGGCGGTAGACCGGTGACAAAATCCAAAGCGATGTGCGACCAGGGGCGCTTGGGGACGGGCAGAGGGTGCAAGAGACCGGCCTGGGGAGCACTGGGGGTCTTATTCCGAGCACAGGTAGGACAGGCCGCCACATAGTCCCGAACATCCCTGAGGAGAGAGGGCCACCAAAACAAACGTCGCAAAAAACTAATGGTGCGGTTCTTACCAGGGTGGCAGGAGAACTTTGCGGTGTGGGCCCAGTGTATAACTCTGCCCCGGACCGTTGTGGGGACGAACAACCGTCCATCCGGGCCCGTCCCTGGGTCTGGCTCCTGCTGCTGGGCCTCTCTGACCATCCTCTCAATCTCCCATGTGATGGCCCCCACGACGCATGAGGCGGGCAGAACGGGTCTCTGCCTCTCTTCGTCGTCCATGTGGGGCGAAAATTGGCGTGACAGAGCATCGGGCTTCGTGTTGCGTGATCCCGGTCTGTAGGTTATAGAGATATTGAAACGTGTAAAGAACAGGGCCCACCTGGCTTGACGAGCGTTGAGACGCTTAGCTGCCTGGATATACGCCAAGTTCTTATGGTCTGTCCAAATCACAACGGGGTGTTCTCCACCCTCCAACCAGTGCCGCCATTCCTCCAGGGCCAGTTTGATGGCGAGGAGCTCCCGATCGCCCACATCATAATTTTGTTCCGCTGGAGTCAGCCGTCGAGAGAAAAAGGCACATGGGTGCAGCTTGCCCTCCACCCGCTGGGAGAGAACGGCCCCCACCCCTGAGTCCGATGCGTCCACCTCCACCACGAATGGTCGGGTGAGGTCAGCCTGGATCAAAATGGGAGCAGAGGAAAACAGATGTTTCAAATGAGCAAACGCCCGCTGCGCTGAACTAGACCAGAGAAAAGGCTGCTTGGGAGAGGTGAGCCGCGTGAGAGGAGTGACCACCGCACTAAAGTTTCTGATGAACTTCCTATAAAAGTTGGCGAACCCGAGAAACCTTTGTAGTTCCCGACGTGTCTTGGGCTCGGGCCACTCCACCACTGCCCTCACTTTGGCAGGGTCGGCTCGCAACTGCCCCTTCTCCACAATAAACCCCAAAAACAACACAGACTGAACATGAAACTGGCACTTCTCACCCTTGACGAAAAGCCGATTCTCCAGCAGACGCTGCAGCACCAGTCTCACCTGTTTCACGTGTTCGGCTCGGGTCCTAGAGAAAACGAGGATGTCGTCTAAATAGACAAACACAAAGTGGTTAATAAAGTCACGCAGCACATCATTAACCATAGCTTGGAAAACAGCGGGGGCGTTGGTGAGTCCGAAAGGCATAACCAAATATTCAAAGTGCCCCAGATGGGTGTTAAACGCCGTCTTCCATTCATCCCCCTCGCGAACACGAACCAGATGGTATGCATTACGGAGGTCGAGTTTGGAAAAGATGGTCGCCCCCTGGAGTAGTTCGAACGCTGAGGCCAGAAGAGGGAGGGGATATCTGTTCTTGACTGTAATCGTATTCAGGCCCCGAAAATCTATACAGGGGCGGAGAGACTTGTCCTTTTTCTGTACAAAGAAGAATCCAGCCCCCAGCGGGGACGTGGACGGGCGAATTAGACCGGCAGCAAGGGAGTCTGTGATGTAACGCTCCATCGTCTCACGTTCGGGTTTTGAGATGCTGTAAAGCCGGCTGGTGGGTAATGGGGCGCCGGGGTGCAGATCTATCCCGCAATCGTAAGGGCGATGAGGCGGGAGTGACACTGCCAGGTCTTTGCTGAATACCTGAGCCAAATCGTGGTACTCCGGAGGGACGGCTGAAAGATCAGGTGCCTTCACTTGAGCCGCTGGAGTTAGGGGCAATAAACTGGGCACCGCTGCACGTAAACAATGTTCATGGCACCACTCGCTCCATCCTGTCACGCGTCCCTGCGCCCAGTCGATCTGCGGGTTGTGTTGTGTGAGCCATGGGAACCCCAAGACCAATGGTGTGCCGGGGGCTCTAAACAGAAACAGGGAAACTTTCTCGACATGGTTACCAGAAAGAACTAAGGTCAGATCAGCTGTGCGATGAGTTATTTCTGCTAACGGGCTGCCGTTAAGAGCCGACACTTGAAGAGGCTCCTGGAGGGGAACCGCAGGAAAACCCAACCTCCTAGCGAGCGATTCGTCCAGAAAACTCTGTTCGGCCCCAGAATCCACTAATGCACTACACAGATGGGTGTGAGATTGAAAAACCAACTTAGCAGGACAACTCAGATGGGAGGCAGTGTTCATGGTCGCACCCGTCAGTATTCCCACAGCTACTGACGGGCTTGGTCGTTTCCCCGAGAGGGGCATGCGTCAGCAAAATGTCCCTTCTTCCCACAAGCAAAGCACTCACCCGTCAGGCGTCTCCTCCTCCAATCTGTGGAGCTCAAACGTGCACTGCCTAGCTGCATAGGCTCCTCCGCCTCCGTAGGTCGCGGGTCCGTCCCTCTCCATTCCAGAGCCGGCAATTCCGCCCGCCACCCAGCGCCTCCTGGTGTCCGCCTGCCGAACTCCCGCAGGTGGTCATCCAACCTAATACATAAATCAATCAACGCACTCAAAGTTTTAGGCAAGTCTTTTGTAGCCAACTCACGCTTCAGTCCATCATTCAGACTGTTCAAGAAGGCGCCCCGGAGCGCCGTTTCCTCCCAACCAGTCTCCTCAGCGAGGATCCAGAAGTCCACCGAGAAGTCAGCGACACTCCTCCGGCCCTGCTTCAAGGTAAACAGCCTATGCGCAGCGCTGTCAGGGTTAGTTCCTTTATCAAAAACACTACGAAATTTGCTCAAAAACTCAGTGTAAGAAATCTGAGGCTGGGAGTTCAGGACCGCTTGCGCCCACTGCAAGGCTCGGCCTGTCAACAGCTCCACCATCAAGGCTATTTTAGAACCATCAGTGGCGTAGGCCTGAGCCTGCTGCCTAAAGATGAGGGCACACTGCGTCAAAAATCCCCTACTCTTGTCTAATTCTCCAGAAAATTTTTCTGGGACAGGCAATGAATGTTCCCGTGGTTGCGGAGGAGGGGAGGGGGGCAGTGGGCAAGCAGCAGCGACGCTGATCGGGGGTGGCGCTGGTAAAGGGCCCCCCGCAGCTCCAGGCGGAGATAGCAACATACCTTTTAACTCCGTCACAACCTGGATTAGCGCTGATTGCTCCCTGGAGACATGGTGTAACATTTTCTCGTGGCGTTCTAATTGCCCCGCCTGGAGCGACAGCTCGCGCCGCCAGGATGACGAGTCCGCTGAGTCCGCTTGGCTGGAACGTTCTGTCATGGTGAAATGGAATTAAAGGACTCAGGTGCGAGACTCCTTGCAGAGTGACAGTGAATTTATTCACAGTGAAAAGGTGAGTCAATAGTTCGAGTCTGTAATCCAGAAAGAGCAGTGCAGTTATACGATGACTTCTCCCCGCAGTGACAGTGCTGTAATAATCCAAAAACCGCTCCTATGACTTCTCCCCGCAGTGACAGTGCTGTAATAATCCAAAACCGCTCCTTGTGCCGGCTCCTCCTCCGATCTCTGAATCCTGAGGGCAGATGAGAAAAGCACACGCACTGTAATACAACCGTCTCTCTTTCACAAGCGGAGTATACTAGCCACGATTACGCTACCCGGTTTAGTTCAACGTTCCAGCGTTGGTTGTGACTCGACTGCACCGTTAAATAGGGCTGCTTCAGATCAGTTGTAGCCGGCGAAGTAATTACGTCCAGGTGCGACGCTTCCAGCTCCGGACCCACCCCTCGGTCAGCTGCCGTGCCGTGCCACGGCTTCCAGAGGTACATGTCTCCGCAGCAAAACATATGCACAAGATGGAGAGGAGACACGACACAGTACACACAAACACCCCCAAAAAGTGGCAAGGTAATCGGTGAGGACCACCTAACCGTGACAATCCATCCATTCATCCTCCGCTTATCCGGATTGTGGGGGCAGCAGCCTAAGCAGAGCAATCCAGGCATCCCTCTCCCCAGCTGCCTCCTCCTCCTCACACTGTGGGGTTCCCAGACCAGCTACAAGATATAATAATATAGACTCCCTGGCTCTACCCCAGAGCTTCCTTTGGGTAGGAAATGCCCTGAACACCTCACCCAGGAAGTGTCTATGAGGCTACCTAGTAAGATGCATGAACATCCTCAACTAGCTGCTCTCGATGTGGAGGAGTAACGTCTCCATTCTGAGCCTCTCTTGAATGACTGCACTCCTCTGTAAGGGCGAGGCCAGCCATTGCTGACATTTATATCTGTAATCTCGTTCTTGTGGTGACTACTCATAGCAGGCGTTCAGAGGTGAGGGTACGGACAGAGGTCAACTGGAAAATGAACACATGAATATTTACAGTATATGCACAAAAGCTATTGTTTTGCTAAGATTTAACTTACTTTTTTTCTGTGATTTCTGACACTTTTCTATATCATTTGTTTCTAATTGTGTGGAAATCTTTTGTAACTTCAAGCAATATGCGAGGATATCATGTTTCACTGACTAGCAAAAGAAAGTCTTTATAATGTCATACGAACACAATATGATTGGTTAAAAAGTTTGCGATGAGCCAGGTTTAAACTTCCTGGTTCATCTTACATCTTCACTCCAGTTGGACATCATTTCCCTGTGAGGAGAAAGGAGAAACAACTCCTCCCTACGTATACACACACCAAAATCTGTGCCCCGTCCACTGTGTCCAGTAATTTCCCACTACAGGCTTGTATGAGTGTGGCATTTTCTTCCAACACCATTAGGGATGGGTATCGAAAACAGGTTCTTGTTGAGAACCGGTTCCCACTGTTTCAATTCCTTGGAATTGTTTGCCATTTTTGCAAACGATTCCCTTATCGATTCCAGTCGCCCCGAATGACGTCACCACGTTGCGGAGCGTCATTTACCCGGCAGGAAACACGACGGCTCAAACGCTCAAAAGTTTGGTTATACTTTACGAGAACGGATGATAACTTGCAATACTTGCAAAGTAGATATTTCATTTAAGGGAGGAAACACTACGAATATGCAAAAGCATTTGCTCACAAAACACACGATGACCTTAAATGAATGTCGTGTTTTTAATTCCGCTCCGGACTTGTGAATCTCAACCCAGCAGCAGCGGTAACGTTTGCACGTCCTCTCCCGTTAATGCGGCAGGTAAATCATCAACTAACAGTGCATATTATGTTAGTGCGATCGGCCTTATTACAAAACCTGCCATTACTGTGCATTTAGGTGACCATGATGAGAGAGACAGACAGAGTCTGGCTGGCTCAGATGCTGGCAGTTCTCGCTGCAGTCTACCGGTAGCGTCTCCTTTCAGGCCAGGATAGACGAATGTCACCGAGCAGTGACTCAGTTTGTGGTAAAAGGCTTGCACCCATTTGCCACAGCAGATGCCCCCGATTTTAGGTAAGTGAATGTGTTTAATTGTAGGCAGGGACATTACTGGATATTCTTGTGTAATTGCTACAGAATAATTTATGTTATACTTTGTTATTGCTACAGAAGAATATTTATTTTATTATTTTACATTTACAATTTTTTTCCTGGGGACCCTGTGACACCCCATTGAAGAGCCGTAGGCTGGATCTCTTAAGATCTCACTGTTGGGTTTGTAAGGCCATGTTACTCCTAAATTTCTACCTTGTTCAAAGAGAAGATATAAAACAAAGTTCTAAGCTAATCTACCTTAGTGTTCTCCTTTTTAAAAAAAAGAATCGATAAGAGAATCGATAAAGAATCGAATCGTTAAACAGAATCGAAAATGGAATCGGAATCGTTAAAATCTTATCAATACCCATCCCTAAACACCATACTCCATATTATCCTATAAAACATAAATGTGTAATAAAAGATAAAACATAAATGAGGTTAATTCCTGACAGTAACAAGCAGAGGTATAAAACTAAAGATTCAAACTTAAGGAGCAAAACCAAACAGAGAACAGAAAATAAACAGCAATTAAAAATCCACAAACGCAACTCCCTGTCCAAAACGGGAGCACAAGAGTGCACAAATCATATTTTAACTAATAACTGTCATAAATGTGCAGATACTGGTCTGGTTAATTGCATGGTAAATGGACTCATATAGTGATTTTCTAACTCTACTAGAATTCTCAGAGCACTTTAGAGAAGTCTCATTCACACATTCACACGCACATTCATATAGATACTTTTCTTCCACATCTGACTCGTTTATATCAAACCATCAACCTTCTGATTAGTAGATGACCTGCTTTACCTCCTGAGCCGCAGCCACCACGTACGCATGTACATTGTGCTTATAATGTCAAATATGTTGTATTTTTATCACGTATTAGAAGTATAGAAAATTTGACACATCTCATTTTGTTACTGCCCAAGCCCTTCTGATGTTTCCCAAAGTACAGCAATAAGGACACAGGGAAACATCCATGTGCTTTAGCAAGTCGTGATAAGAACCAGAAAAGAGATTTATTTATTTCTCTGCAGTAGAAGTAAATCCAACACAAGGACCCTGATAGCTGTATTCAGAGCTCAACGAGATAGTGAGGGATTACAAAGGTTGACCACGATAGAAGGGATGCTACAGCATGACTATCCCCCACAGACCACACTCTGAAGTGTCACTTGTAGGATAATGCACGTTAACCACTTCAGCTCGGCTACGGCACAGATAACCACACAGAACATCTCTCAAGGACACTGAAATGGGCTCCTTGTTACTGTCCAAACTCCCCCAGATGCCTTTTCTCTCTGCTGAGAAATATGACCGTATGACATGGTCAGAGACAAGGAGTCAATCCAGAGAACACTCATTTAGAGGATACCAAGAATACCAATGAATATGTTTTTTTGAGGAAACTTTCTAATATGCTTGATAAATGTTGTGACTGGTATATAGCATTCACTGCTGTGATGAATAGGTGTGATTTGACTCCTCATAACAAGAGCCAGTAAGATATAGAGAGCAATGTCACGTTTGTGCTTTCAGCATCTGTCAAAAGTATTCACTACCCCCTCGTTATAAAAATAGTACATTAAATGTGTCATTTATTTATTTTTTAAACCAATTTTTTTTAGTTACATGTAAAAGTGAAAGCAGAGGAGAGAATTTGGTCATTGCATTGAGTCTCCTTTTCTGGAGAGCCTTCACAAGTGAACAGGAGTGCGCTCACCACACGAGCCCACACACCTGCACTTTTGAGTGCCATGTGAGTTGTGTTTGCCCACATCCTTTTGTTCCACTTTGAGTGGCTTCTCTAAGGGCGTTTTCACACCTATAGTTTGTTTGCTCTGGTCCGACTCAGCTGATGAGTTTTGAATCTTGTAGCTTTTTCCTGTGGCTTAAAATGTTTCCACACAGAGAAAAGTCCAAGCGAAAAAACACGTTGCTGCAAACCACATGACAATATTCAATCTGCTTATTGGCCAGATGTGTCGGGACAGGAATAACAAAAATAAATACAGGAAGAAGGTGTTCTGTGCTCTGGAATACTGGAGAACATGGAGAATTTATGTTCATTTCACAACTAGCTCATACAGATCTTTGCACATCTACTGTGCCTTTGTGCATCCAAGAATAAAGCATACATGGCTTCAGGAAGGGGTATTGCTTAAACTTGCATCGTGCACCTGGTAGTTGGGTCGGGTCACATTCACACCATAATTAAACGGTCTCGGTTCACTTGTTTTGGTCCACACCTCAGTGTGATTACTGACTTCACATCTCCACAGGTGAACTACACCAAGAGGGAAAACGAGCAATTCTAAAAGGAAAGGAAATGAACCCCCACACAGAAGCAGGGATCTGATGTCTGGGAGAAAAAGGCCTGTTTAAACAGGGGCAGGGCGAACCTCGTTACTCATTACACCATCCCAGCACGCAAAGGAGGTGAGAGAAGCAGAGGAGGAAAGAGGAAGCAAGCATTCTATGCACAAAATTCTGCTTACATTTGTATGTGTCATAAATCAAGTGCCAACATTTTCTTGCATGCGTTTGACTTTTTATATGCACACTTTGATTTTAACTAGCGCCTGTTTCTGAGGTGGAGACGCATTCAGTCGTGCTTTCATGTACCCAAAGTGACTTGGCTGAATATGAGAGGATATCATGTTTCAGTCTATATTGACTTTACTGTCTAGCTATTATAAATGATTCCAGTCCATTTTCTGTATATTTGCAGCAACATGTTGAGCAACGAGACTGGCGGTGTGCGATATGACTCGTATGCGTCAGAGTCTGTCAGGCAGCCTGTTTGTGTGTGTGTGCGTTTATTGTGTCTACATGTCTGTGAACATACGTGTGCATGTGTGTGTGACTAAGAGAGCGAGAGAGAGAGAGAGAGAGAGAGAGAGTGCTAGCATTTGCAGCTGTTCGCTAAAGAATTCAGTGTCCAACAGTGGACGTAGAGGTGGATTCTGGGAGTGAGTCTTCATTACTGTGAAAAGCCAGGCAGCTTCTCTACAACGCCACATGGTGTTGAATTTTAGACCTCTTATATCCTGCCAGCTCTGGTTTAGTTCAGGAATTAAGGTTACAGTTTAAGACTAGAGCTGGGATTAAGATTTTAGCCCCTTAGCTGCAAAGCATCCGTGCAAGTGTGTTTGTCTTAGCGTCAGGTAACTGCACCTGTTCCATCACAACACGCGCGACTGAGCTGCAAAAATAGTGAACCACACAGACAGGTTTTGTATTGGCCTCAAACACACCCAAACCATGACTCCCCATTATACGTTCACTCTCCATCTTTGTTTTTTTTTTCCCTCTCATGTTGCTCGCTGCTCTCAAACGATCATTGCATCAATATGTGCTTCATACAGCAAGCAGCTGGTTATTTGCTTTGGAGATATTAACCTCAGCCTGGCTCCAACGTATCATTTGTCATGTCATTGCTGTAAAGGTTGACAGGATTTTACAATAGGCAGCAAAGAACAACATATTAGACCATTTCCTCATTTATGAGAATCTTGATAAGCTTCTGGTAGTATTACACGCTAATGTAGACTAGAGTAGAGTATTAGCTCTATAAAACATAACTACTGTCACTTAAAAACCAAGGATCATATTCTGTTCATTGTTTCCATTTCATGTTTTTTCTCCTTTCCATGTATTTACTCCATTACTTCAATGTTCTGCCAATCCTCCACAACATGATCATCTATTATTATTAATCACTCCATCACCCCCTCCTTCCTCTGCATCTCTTTATAATCTTAATTCCCGAATTCTTGCTTTCTCCCTCTTCCATCTCACTTCAATTAAGCTAAACTCACTGTAGTGGTAAATACCAGCAAATACTGCAAAGGCTTTTTGCTCTCATCAGTACTGATGAGAGCAAAAAGCACCAAGCCTGTTGAGAGTTAATGCAGATAAGCAATAATTATTTCCTGGAATATACTGTATACCACACAACCTCACTTTTCTTGCGTCAGGCTTTATCTGTCAGTTGAGTGCATACGTTCTGTATTGGTCACTTATGCCAGCTTTTTCCACAAAACAAAGCTCTTATGTTACGAAATTTAAAAAAACAACCTTCCCACAACACTTTGCTGTTCCCGGCCCATCCCATAAGGTCACTCTGTCTTCTTAGCTGATATAAGACTACCCCACCCCTTTCTGTATTTATAGTTTTTTAGATACATGTTTCAGATCATAAGATAAACATTTAATATTAGATAAAGAATACCTGAGTACATACGACATTTAGCTTTAAAATATGATTTAACTTATTAAGTGAGGAAACTATCCTTTATGAAAAAGGAAATAATTTCTTTTTAAAGTTCTTGCTGCCAACCAGCTGGCACAACCAGTTATTAGGTTTAGGGGGCAATTACTTTTTCACACAGGGCCACGTAGGTTTGGGTATTTTTTGTCCCTTTAATAAATGAAATCATCATTTAAAAACCACAAATTTGTTTGATAATCTGAAACATGCAGGTGTGACAAATATGCAAAAAACTAAGTTTAACACATCACCAGTTTTTTTTTTTTTTGTTGGTTTTTTTTGCACTTTTATGACTGTGGCTGAGTATATTACGTGAACGTGGTTGTAATCATGCCTACCAGCTCATAGTGTGTTTTAATATGGTTTGTTTATCCTTAAATGTATTGTGAATGGCCTGGTACTAATGTAGTGTTTTTCTACTCAAAATACTTTCTTACTACAAGCCTCAACTCCTCTGAGCCACAGAAGGTAGAGTAGGTTAGAAGGTAGTGTAGCCTGTGAAGTTGGCCCAATGTGTGGGCTTATTTGTAATCCCAAAAGGTTGATTCTGTTCATCTGGACGTAGCGTTTTCAGTGGAAGAAACGTTTTATCACTCATCTAAGTGACTGCTTCAGGTTACGTCCACACGTACCCGGGTATTTTTGAAAACGCAGATTTTTCTCTGCGTTTGCATCTTTCGTCCACACGTAAACTGCGTTTTCGGTCACCGAAAACGGAGATTTTTAAAAACTCCAGCCAGGGTGGATATTTTTGAAAACTCAGTTTTTGCAGAAAACGCAGCGTCAAAGCTGTGCGCCTTTTTTGACGTCACACTGTGCGCCACGTTATTGTTTCAGTGAAATGAATTTCTACAATACTGTTACTGTTAATTGTCCTCTCTGCAGTGTTTAAATGCTTACATATACACACACAGTTACTGTCCCTCCACACATAGGACTCGGTTCTGCTTCTGATTGGCCAACATTTCTACACGGTTAGGAATATATCGCCACCTGTTGCTTTGGCATGTTCCTAGCAGCGTTTTCCTTCATTTCTGCCTTTATGTGTGGACGGGATTATTTTTTAAAATGAAAACGGAAAATCTCCCTTTTCAAAAATACCCGTGTACGTGTGGACGTAGCCTCAGTCTCAGCTGACTGCAGGTTTCCCCAATCTTATAAACAGTACATTTGCACAATGACTGAAACCAGCCCACCGAATGAACAATGGGCTTGGAGGTCAGTTCCTTGATCATTAATATGCAAATTGTCATGACCATTGATTGACAACCACTGATCAATGGTCATGAGGACCATTCACGGAGAGTTGGGGAATAGCTGCAATCACAGCTTTGTAAGATGGCGAATTCTTCATCTAGTGTTGTGTCTCACTCAATGACTCCTATAAAGACACATTCTGATTTAAGCACTGATTTCAGTTGCTGTGATTGTCTAGAGCAAGTGATATTGTCTAAGTGAAAGACAGTTCATTGCCTAGATTGACTGAATGATCTAAGATGTGCTACGAATCAAAAGAGAGACATTGTTTCTTTTTTTTCTCAAAGTATGACATACAAAGAAAAAAATGACAAAGATTGACAGCGTGAGAAGGATGTACACAGTTTGCAAATCCTCAGAGTGAAGGGATTTCTGCCAGAGAATTGAATTTAAGAACTCTCAAACCACCAGAAAAAAAAGGAGAATCGAGATTTTGGGGGCAGGCTACAGCGATGGATGCTTTTCCTGCTGCCCCCCTTAATAATCGAAAACCTTTATTGCAACTTGTGAGGCTGGGCACTGCAGAGGCACCACATTAAATGCACACGTACCTCTGTTATTCTTCATGTGACACATTATCTCATACATTAGGACAGACCCTCGCGCAAATAAAACGAAAAATTAATATTTGATGTTTGAAAAAAGATGCCGCGAGGAAAAAAAAATACTTCAAGGCTGATACTTTACAACCATCTGTTTAAATTAATAGCCTTAGTATTTAGTATTATTTTAGTATTTATTTATTTATTGTCATTGTCAAGAACAATGAAATTGCGTTTGGGGCTTCCATACAACCCCAAAAAAAGAAGAAAATAATAAATACCCCTTAAAACCCAAGTGTACATATTTAACCCAGTGTGACTCCAATGCAATAAGACAATCCTTAGCAATAATGTTCGTAGAAATTCAGACAAAGACCTGAGAAACATGACAAAATACAACAATGCAACCCATTCAATATTATTGTACTGTGAGATATGATATCAGATATGATAGTTATCTATTTAAGAAAGAGGGGGGGGGGGGGGGGCAGGAGGGGGAAGAGAATAAAGATATGATGCACCAATGCAGACCAGTTCATTGCTATTAAGAAGTTGGATATGGTTATTGTCCGTGAGAGGGGGGCAGAGAGTTCAGGAGCCTCACAGCCTGTGGATACAGGCTGTTGGCCAGTCTGGATGTTCTGGCCTGTATAGACCTGTACCTTCTCCCTGAGGGCAGCAGATGGAAAAGGTGGCGCGCAGGGTGATGTTGGTCCCGCAGGATACTGTGCACCCTCCTCAGACAGCGAGTGGGGAAGATATTACTGATCTCTGGCAGACTTGTTCCAATAATTCTGCCAGCTTCTTTCACCACCCGCTGGAGTGCTTGCTGATCGGCCTTGGTGCAGCTGGGGAACCACACTAGAAATCCATACGTCAGAACGCTGCTGATGGCACAGTTGTAGAAGTTCAACATCAGAGATCTGGGAATGTGTGCGCTCCGCAGTCTCCTCAGGTAGTAGAGGCGCTGTTGGGCCTTCCGTGCAACTGAGGTGATATGGTTGCCCCAGGACAGGTCCTCGGTCACAGTTACCCCCAAGAATTTAAAACTGCTCACCCTCTCCACCGCCTCACTGCCAATGAAGAGCGGCAGATGGTTGTTATGACCCCTCTTCCGGAAATCTACAATGATCTCCTTGGTCTTTTTGGTGTTTAAGACCAAGTTATTGTCGTGGCACCATGACTCTAGTTGTTGCACCTCTGTCCTATAGTTTGTCTCATCATTGTTGGATATAAGTCCGAGCACTGTGGTGTCATCTGCAAACTTAACAATGAGATTGGACGCGCAGGAGGAAATACAGTCATGGGTGAAGAGAGTGTATAGCAGAGGGCTCAGAACACACCCCTGAGGGGCACCGGTGTTGACCACAAGGGTGGAAGAGGTGTTCTTACCCACTCTGACACTCTGTCTACGGTTAGTGAGGAAGTCCACAATCCAGTTGCACAGAGAGGAGTTAAGTCCCAGTTGGTGGAGTTTGGGACGGAGTTTGTATGGCCGGATGGTATTAAAAGCCGAGCTGTAGTCTACAAAGAGGAGCCGTGCATAGGTGTTCCTGTGTTCCAAGTGCTTCAGTAATGTGTGCAGCACTGTGGCGATCGCATCCTCGGTTGACCGGTTCTCCCTGTATGCAAACTGGTGCGAGTCCAGGGATGGTGGAAAAGCAGCTCTGATGTGTTTAATGACCAGTCTCTCCAGGCATTTGGCGGGAATGGGGGTGAGTGCCACAGGTCTGAAATCGTTCAGACATGTGACATTTGACTGTTTTGGGATGGGAACGATGGTTGCTGCTTTGAAACAGGATGGTACCAGTGAACAGGACAGCGAGGTGTTATATATAGAGGTGAATAGTGCTGCCAGGTTCACAGTGTAATGACATTCAATGTGTAATTGTTACCAGCTAACAGAGCTGGAACATGCCGGAGAGCAGAATTAAATAATTTGACATGCAAATTCAAACTGGCTTGGCCACACAGTTTTGGCCGTAGTGTTCTCTGCACCAGCTGGTCATTTCTGAGCCTTGGCTGGTTGCTCAGTAGTGGCTATACTGTCATGGTGTGAAGCTGCACAATTTGATGCCTTTAGTCACAGAGCGGTCTAGCGAGCGCCGTAAATGTCACACCGGTATAGTGATTCCCAGCAGATTAAAAGTGATGAAAGGCTGAGATTTTTAAAAGAAATAAAAATAGTATTTTCAATACTCACTGTACAGAGTGAGAAAGTATACCCATTTTGAAATTTAAGTGCATATTTTAATGGGAAGTTGATTATTTTCACTGTGTATTAGAAGTCATCTGATATAGGTTGTGGCTATCACACAAATCATGGGTTAATAACATACTCATGCATTTATTGCATTTTCCATATAATCGCAGTCACTTAAATGTTTATTTTAGGCAGATTTTTTGCAAAAGGTTTTCTGCTTGTCGCCGCAATGCTCTGCAAAGACGGTCTCTGGGATTACGGTTTATCACTGGAGACAAAAGTATTTATGTTGCTACCATAAATCTAGGCCACCAGGAGTGCAGGCCAGTGTTTCTCTAATGCATTTTAACAGTTTGAAATTTTACTGCTGACTAATGACACTTATGTAAGGAAGGGCAGGCTTATATAATCACTGTCACAGACAGCAGGAAGAACAAAGAGCAGATTTCCTGGTCTCCTGTGTCTGATCCTAATCTGGCTCCTGACATTTAAATAAAGGAGATTAATGTCATAAAGTGAAATTGTATAGGGCTAATGACAGATCGGCCATCACCTTTAAATACCAAAACCATGCACAATTGTTTTACCCTTTTTAACAATAGGATCATTGGCTGAATCCTGACCTTCTTCCCTGATGAGCCTCAGATGATTCTGTGTTGTTGTCGGAGCTCAGGACTATAAGACATAACAGCAGCTGAATTAAATATAACCCTACATCATTAAAATTTCAGTTTTTGGCTAAAGCATTGTTTCAATCCTATCAGCAAAAGACGAGAGAGCAATACTGCAAAAAGTTTGTTGTATTTTTTATTCAATCAATTGTAATTCTGTATTATCAAGTTGTCCTAAAAATTCCCTGAAAAGCCAGCTGATCCAAAATGCTACAGCGAGAGTACCGACAGGGACGAGAAAGAGAGATTTCTCCCACACTGGCTTTTCGTCTTTGGCTCCCTGTTAAATCAAATCGAATTTAAAATCTTACTCCTTGTATACAGGAGTACATATGTATACTTAAAGACCTCAGAGAACCGTATCACACCAACAAAGCACTTCAATCTCAGACTATTGGCTTACTTGTGCAGTATTTATGTATTTAAAGCCTGCAGTTCTGTGGAACAAGCTCCCAGTTTGGATTCAGGAGACAGACACCGTCTCTACTTTTAAGATTAGGCTTAAAACTTTCATTTTGGCTAAAGCATATAGTTAGAGCTGGATCAGGAGACCCTGAATCCTCCTTTAGTTATGCTGGAGCTGGGGGTTTCCCATGAAGCATTCTTCACTCACTGGCTCCCTTCCACAGTGTCTTTTGTCCTGTCTCCCTTCCCTCACTCAGCTGGTTGCAGCAGATGGCTGTCCCTCCCTCAGCCAGATTCCTTCTGGAGGTTTCTTCCTGTTAAAAGTGAGTTTTTCCTTCCCACTGTTGCCAAGCGCTTGCTCATAGCGGGTTATCTAATGGTTAGCGTTTTGGCTGTATTATTGTAGCGTTTTTACCTTACAATATAAAGCAGCTTGAAGCAACTGTTGTGTGATTTGGCACTTCATAATTATTTTTCATCTTTTTTTGAGTAGTAAAGGAAAATACTGTGAAAGGAATAAATTTAAAGCCCACTTTGTATCATTTCATGTGCAGAATCCCAATGAGGTTCAGTGGATTTCTAATAAAGAACAACCCCTCCTCCAAACTCGAGCCTGATCACTTCATCAATATTCTATAACCAGCCCTGACCTCTCTGTGCGCCCCCCCCCCCCCCAAAAGTTGCACATTCACAGCAGGAAACATTATGCTGAAGGAGGAATAAAAAAACCCCAAAAAAACAATTGCCCTTTTGGTAAAGATGGTGCTGCTGCTGTTGTTCTCCACTCTGACAGCCCAGGTTTGGAGTAGCAGTCACTGTGTGTGTTTGCAGCATTGTGCCCTCAGCGTTTGATAGGTGAGAATGTGACTGCGAGGGAAAGAGAGTCTTTATTGCAGACATCCATGATTTTAAATCTGTAGACTCATGAGCTGCATTTACAGCTGAACTGAGAAACTGCTATGAAAACGTGCGTTTAATGAATAATTCTTATACTTAATTAATTAAACAAACGTCACTGTCAGAGTTTACCCGACTCTGTAAATTTAAAAAATAACTTGAAGGCAGCACGGTGGCACGGTGGTTAGCACTGTTGCCTCACAGCAAGAAGGTCCTGAGTTCAATTCCACCATCAGGCCGGGGTCTTTCTGTGTGGAGTTTGCATGTTCTCCCCGTGTTTGCGTGGGTTCCCTCCGGGTACTCCGGCTTCCTCCCACCGTCCAAAGACATGCAGCTTGTGGGGATAGGTTAATTGGATAATCCAAATTGCCATTAGGTGTGAATGTGAGTGCGAATGGTTGTCTGTCCCTATGTGTTAGCCCTGCGACAGACTGGCGACCTGTCCAGGGTGTACCCTGCCTTTCGCCCTATGATAGCTGGGATAGGCTCCAGCGCCCCCCGCGACCCTGAAAAGGATAAGCGGAAGTGGATGGATGGATGGAACTTGAAAACAAGCCAGAGGTTGGTGTATATTATGAAATATCAGGTTGGCCATTGAATAGTCTGACATTTTGGAAAGTTTGCTAAAAGTCAAATGAAGGTGAGCACTTGTGAAAGTAATTCTACCAACCACTTAACAAGTAAGCAAAATAGCTAGTTTCCCGAAATGATTCAAAATTCCTTTAAAATACTTGTAATAAATAATTTTATCCTTTCAATAGCAGTTTATTTTTAAACAGTGAATATTTGGATTAAGAAACAGTACTCTTGTTGTCCATCAGGTTAATGCTGACTGTCTCTACAAAAAACAACTTTTTAGCATTCAAATGTTTTTAAATCCTCGTTTATTGGCACTTGCTTAATCTCAACCCATGCCTTAACCCGAGCCTAACCTCAAACCGAGTCTCCACACTGAAATATAATGATGGTTTTATGGAGGTCCTGGTTTTTGTTTGTTCCCAGAGGGAAGACAGATTCCCATAATGTGTCAAAGGAACAGATTTATGTTCCAACAACATGACTAATAGAAACACACACACACACACACACACACACACACACACACACACACACACACACACACACACAATTTTCCTGTTCCACAGTGCTGGGGATTGGTTTACACACACACACACACACACACACACACACGATAAACCTCTTTCCTTAATTACCTCAAGCCTGTAAAACTCCTTTACACGTACATTTGTAGTCACACATACTGCACACATACACACACAGACACACATATAATTTTACAGTTGTGCACTTAAGGGTATGTAATCTTTACTTACAGCTCAGTAGTTATTGACAGCTGACGTATCACACCTATTCAGCTCTCCTGTAACAAGAGGCCAAAGGGTTCAACGATGGGTCATCTGGAAAACCCAGTGTCGTCAACCACCTGTTTCTTGTGTGTGTGTGTGCGTGCGTGTGTGTGTGTGTGTGTGAGTTTCTGGGCATTTTGTGTGCTTGCTTACACAAAAGAGGGAGCAGGAGGAGAGCGCGAACAAGTGAGTGATTGATTTTATTTGACACTGTGTAAGAAACATAAATAAAATGACTGCAGGCGTGGAGGCATGTCAGCAGGAGCAGGGATAGCTGTCAGGACTATTAACAGCTCCCAACTCTGTTGACTTCAACGTCACTTTTTAAATCCCTTAAATCCTAACTCACAATCCACAAGTTTTAAGCTTCAATTTACAGCCACGTCTTCCAGTCGTGTCATTGTGGTAATTCGATGAAAAGCCGGTGATGGATGGGCCTGCTAAGTAGCATACCTGCACCGCCACAAATCAAATGTCTGCTGCACTGACTAGCAATAGAGCCTTTTTTAAAATTTGCATACTAGAAGTGTGAAAACTATCATCATTCCAGTCCAGGTTCAAATTTTCTGGAATTAACTTCTTCACAGTGGCATAATAAAAAATTGGGTATAGTCCCTACAAGAAATAATCCATTTCATATATTTCCACTGTCATCCATGCTCCAGTTATAGTGGCTATGCCCCACCACTGGATAAGACTGAGGTCAGAGGAGAAGGGGCAAACTGATAGGAAAGCAGCAGTAATTCAAAAACCCCTTGTTATACCGAGGTATGCAGAAGAGTATCTCTGAATGTACAACAACTGAATGTACAGCAGCAGAAACATAGAGCTGCTCTTCTCAGTTAAGAGCAGGAAATTGAGGATACAAGGTTAAAAGGATAAAATTTGGACAATTGAAGATTGGAAAAACTTCAGAGATTGATGTAAATAACATGAAAGCATGGATCCATCATGTCTGATATCAGTGGATCAGGCTGCTGATGGCGGTATAATTGTTTGAGGGCTGCTTTAATGGCAAACTTTTGAGGCAGCTTGTACCAATTCCTACCTCAGAATTGTTGCTAACTATGTCCATTCTTTTATAACCACAGTGCACCGATCTCCTGATGGCTCTTGGTAAATGGACTAGTTCTTATATAGCGCTTTTCTACTCTGAGTGCTTAGAGTGCTTTATATAACACAAACACTTCATCATTGAGCAACTTGGAAGTAGTATCTTGCCCAAGGATACTTGGGACAGGAGCAGCCAGGGATCAAGCCAATTAGTACATGACCTGCTCTACCTCTGGAGCTACAGCTTCCCCAACAGGATAATGCACCATGTCACAAAGTTCATATCATCTCAAACTGGTTTGTTGACCATGACTGTACTCAAACGGCCTCCACAGTCACCACATCTCAATCCAATAGGGTACTATTGGAATGTCATGGAAGACTCACTTCTTGGATGTGCAGCAACTGTATGATGCTGACATGTAAGTATGGACCAAAATCACTTAAGAATATTTCTAGCTGCTTGTTGAATCTGTGCCATGAAGATTTGAATAAAAGGCTGGGGACTGTATGTTATTGCATTAGAGATGTAGTGTTGGAATGAAGCACTTCATTGATAGCTATATTATGTTATTGTAGCTGCTTCCAACCTGGAGAAGTGCACATTAATAATGTATAAAATAGTTGCTGCAGGGGTCTCCATTACCAGGAAGGGTAATGCATTAATACAAAAGCTGAATCAGTGTGATTTTGACAGAGGAGCAATAAACAAACAGTACGCTGGTGCTGACAATGCAATCAATATGCGGATTAGCAAGGAAGCCAAATAGCATGTGGAGTAGAAAAAGATGGATTTTTCATGAGGACGAAACAAAAACAACTCATCACCTAGTAAATATCCATGAGTGCCAGATGAAAAGAAAGAAAAGAACTTTGATTTCAAACTCACATAACGCAACATAAACGGGTGCAATGTCAAGTTATTCAACAGTATAAAAGATGAAACTGACAAAAATCCAAAGAAGTGGAACAACGAGAGAGAGGAAACATTAGGAGATGAGCTGACAAACTGACAGACTGAAGAAGGAGACACAAAAGACACACCAGGGAGAGTGAGAATAAGACACAGGTTAGCTCAGTCAAGACAGCAAAAGGAACAACGAAGGGAGGCAAAAACACAAGAAGACCCACGTGGGAATAATATTTAAAAGAAACACTAAAATATTAGTTAAAAACAGAGAAGGCATTAAAAAATTTATATACACTTGTTTGTAACTCATAGTTGTCATATTTTATCTCATCTGCATGATGTTTAGTAGGGTTTTCACTATGTTTCGTGATTGTTACTCATCCAAGATGGCTGACAAGTTGATGTCACGTGGTAAGCAGTCACGTGTCCGTAAAACCTCTATAGAAAGGTGCGCAACAGATGTGGATAGCCTTGAGATAAAGGTGTAATTCTGATGCCATGCAAATCCCTGGAAAGATTTTAACAACCCTGCAAAGGGAAAAAAATTAGAGTATTTTTCACTGCTGCAAATCCTTTACAACCCAAAGCCAAGCTACTGTTTAAGATTAAATTCCCTTTATCCCAGGAGGATTAATGACATAAACTCTTTCTCCTCTCTTCTAGATATTTTACTTACAAGACTACTAAAAGAGGTTTATTTTTTAAAAGTCTTTTAAAAAATTTTCTTTTCATTCCTTCCAAAAAAAAAGAAACCTTGAACTTTACAACCTGAATAATACTTGCCAAACTCCTGGAGGAAGTTTATTCTAAATTTATAACCTACACAAGTGACCATTTACTATAGCAAAGGGTTTGTTCAAAAGGCTATATTTGAAAAAAATATATTTCTTTCCATTTTTAAACCAACGCTACATAAATCTGTTTAAATCTGCTATGTTTAAATCATTTGGTAGAGGTCCCATTACGTGCCCTTGAAGTTGTCCCTCTTCAAGTTATTCTGGATCTACTCAAACCGGGAAGTGTTGAGTCGGAGACTGTAATGGTGTAACCCCCAAAAAACTCTGGCACAGTCAACACCTGACAGGTTCAGGTGTATCAGGACTTTCCAGTTGAACAAGATGTTGACAATGCCCCTCTGTGGGACCAATGAAGAATGCAGGACAGCATTAATGTTGAAAAGAAGGGAAAATGGGTTGGAAATGGGTTCTGACTTGGAAATTGAGACCTAACTCTTATGATGATCCCATATATGAAATTCGGCGTATCAGACACAGAAGTTGACTTCGACTTCCACAGTGAACTAAGAAAAGAGATTGTGACCTTGAAAGGGGTAAACTGACAAACCTTTTGGTCACCTTTAACATGCCACTAACCTTGAATTTGGCCATGAACTAAACATCTTAACAGTACAAGTAAAACAGCTATTGGTTTAATTTGAACTATTGGCAGGATTTCTTTCCCTCAGTGATGGCCAAATTCCCATTGATGCTTTTTTCTCCATCAATCTTGATAATTGTAACTCATTATTCATTAGACTGCACTCTAAATGCATCAAAGAACTGTAACTATGGTGTATAATTACCCTATTCTTGCTTCACTATACTACTTACCAATGGTCTTCAGAATTGATATCAGGTTGTTTTTCCTTTCTTTTAAAAAAAAAAAACAACTTCAGTTTAAATCACAGAGAGGCCTTGTTCCAACTTAAATTAGGGACCTCCTCAACCATTACAGCTCACTCTCAAATCTGTAGAGCAGCTGTTGTTCTTGGTCCCAAGTTCAAGGCTTGAGATGGAAGGCAGCAGAGCATTTACCTTAAGGGTTTAACAATGTGGCACACCTTTCAGCTGACAAGAAGAAAGTCTTATCGTTATCCTGAAAAGCTCCTATTTACAACAATATAGTAGGTCTTGAGAGACATGAGTACCTAGCTTGGCTAAGAATTTGACCTTGACCATTGTTTGCCCAAGGTCAAAGTTGACCTTCAAGAAACCATATCAAGTAATATATCAAATAAAAGGGCACAGAGGGAGCTGTAAAACACACTTTTTATATTTTCAATATGATCCCCTAATATATCACAATGATGCCATAATAATAATAATAATAATAATGGATACTTTATTGATCCCCATGGGGAAATTACTTGTTTTTCTCTGCATTTGACCCATTCACTCAGTGAAGCAGTGGGCAGCCCACTAAGCAGGCGCCCGGGGAGCAGTGTGTAGGGACGGTACCTTGCTCAGGGGTACCTCAGGGTAGCCGTTAAGTGGATTCGAACCGCCGACCTTCCGATCATGGGGCGACCACTTTACCTACTGAGCTATCCCTGCTAACAGGCTGACCTTAGCATTTTGTGATCAAAATATGATAAAACATCAAAGTTTTAGGTGGTCCTTGCCATTTGGGCCAAGTTGAGCTCTTCAAGTACTGTTGTTGTTGGAAAGGCTGTCAGCTGTGTGGGGGGGCCCCCTTGTGGCGAGAGAGCACAGTTGCACTATTGAGCACATGTTCCAGTGATCAGAGTTGGAGCTAGCACATAGCAAGAGCCGCCTGGAAGACTGACTCTGCAGGGGGTGTCTACACACGATGTGAGTTGTGTGCGTCGCTAAAGAACTGTGAGTAGACGTGGAGCCATGCCTGAAAAGGACAGTTTTAGTCTTTTATGCCAATTAGACATTTAGTGGATGTAGAAGTGCAATGTGTATCGACCTGTTCGCTATGTGGCTAGTTCATGCTACTAATGCTACCTGTTATGCTACATACCTGCTAGCTGTAAGCTAAACGATTTGGTGTTTGTGATATATTGTTGTTGGGTGTATTGGCAATCAATGTCATGTACTGTAAGGGTTTGGGAGTAGTGTATGAAACTCGTGCATGTAGATGTTCATATAGGAATTCCCATTTGTAGTTCTGGTTAGATTCGAAGAACGCTAATGCATCATAATTCATGACTTAGATGTTTATTACATTCAGTATTCTGTATATGTTCTGTTCACAGACCACACACACCCACACCCCTCACCACTCTGTAAGCCTGCGGTTGCATTACTGTGTTGCTGTACTGAGCTGTTAAGCTGAGGAATCACAGTAAAGACGGTATAACCTTTATCTGTGCGTTCTGTGTGTTCTGACCGACACCCCAAGGTGAACACCACTGCTATTCAGCCAACGCCTATACAGTCCTGGGTTCAACCCAAATTAACATTGGTCCTTCGAGCCGGAGGGTGCTTTCCTTGGATCCTAAAGATGCAGCCTAGTTTCTTCTCCAGTGAAGATGTCTCAGAATCAACTCGCCCAAGGCGCCAAGTACAACCTCCTCCCTACCTTGCAGACTATGAGGTGAGCTTGGTGGGCCACCAACGAGACATGACACCCTACCGTCACTCGTACACAGCACAGTATGCACCCAGGCTAGAAGAGCAAAAGCAGTACGTGCCATCGGCAGTGTCTGTACAGACCTCCCGCTCGTCTAGCCCAACAAGTCAGCCTGGATGGGAACACACCGTGGATGAATGGACCGCTTCCTCGAATGATCTGCAGGATATGCGGCAGCATGTGCCCAGTAGGGATGGCCTGAACCATCAGCCTCCTTCTCCTTTCCATCGACCATGGGAAATGTCTGCAGTTTCGGGTTCGCAGTAGGGTATGAATGGCAGACCTCAGCTTTACGCCCAAACACGTGAACCAGACAGAGGTGGTTACCTGTCGGAGCAACGGGACCAGAGATCACCCCCAACACATGTCCCCCCTCTGTCTTCCTCCCAACGTATGCAGCCCATCAGTGTCCCCACGATTAGTTCCCATACACATAGAATAGATGCACGAACGAGTCCATGGCCGCAGTATGACAATAGGCAGGACATCCATGCTCAACAAGAATACCAAAGGCCATACTTTCGCCCACCATCAGCTCAGAGTATTCCACCCAAGGATACTACAATGATTGATACATTGGATAGGATGATGGGTGAACTACAGCTGTTAAAGGAGCAGACACTGACAGCTAGTCGGCCAACCCCGCCATTCCCCAACAGTGCACCTTCCTTTCGGTTTGAACATCCACCTATCATTCCGCAACATTTGAAGCCTCCTTGGCAGGAGCAGTTTTCTGCTAGTGCTTATCCCAGTTTCCAGAGTCAAGCCCCCACCAACATCTGGAGCCAGCAGCCCGTCGCCGAGGTATCAAGACCTATCATAACATCATCGCAATATAAACCTCATCCATCCCCAGCCTACCAGCCACCACATGTAATGGCACAAGAGAAAACATACAGGGGTCCAACTCCAAGTATTCCTGATCTCATTAAGAAGGACCCAAGCGAGTTTGCCCGGTTAAAGATCGCACTTGACAATCTACTGCCACCGGATGGGACAGAGCTTTTCAAGTTTCAGATACTGATGGATCATTTGAAACTAGATGAAGCACGTCTCATAGCTGATGCATATCTCAATTCTCCATCCCCCTATACTGACACCATGGCAGCCCTATCGGAGAAGTTTGGTCAGCCCCACCAGCTAGCCCTCAGGAAGATTGCCGGTGTTATGGATGCACCGGACATTCGTCGCGGGGATGTGGAGGCTTTTGAAAGATTCGCACTGCAGATTCGGGCTCTCGTTGGTATGCTGAAGACCCTTGGTCCGGATGGCGAAGTGGAACTGAAATGTGGCTCTCATGTGGCACGGCTCCTCAGTAAGCTGCCAGCTGAAATGAGGTCTGAGTTCCGGAGACACATGTGTCGCCATCCAGGGGTAGTATACAACCTAACAGACTTTTCAGACTGGTTACAGCTGGAAACATGGTGCCAAGATAGCAGTACCCAGCTTGGGGCTACAGGGCAGAAGGAGAGGGTCATCCAGAAACCAGAGCGCCTGAGAGAGGCGAAGTCAGTAAAGCGCATGGCCACTATCCTGCATGGCTCAGAGAACCTGCCGACGAAGCAGCCTGTCGAGTCGGTGAGCAGCAAACCAGCTGTCCATAGCAAGAAGAAAGGCCCGCTGAAAGCTTACTGCCCCTACTGTGATACGGAGGACCATTACCTGAGTCAGTGCCCCATATTCCAGTCGTTTGATAAGGCTCAAATCATAGACTGGATTAAGACAAACCAGCGTTGTTGGCGATGTGGCAGATCACATCAAGCAGCACAGTGCAATCTGAAGAAAGCTTGCAGCCTATGTCAAGGCAAACACCTTCAGATCCTGCATGAGGTCAACGCCAAGAGTGTGAAGGAAGGTACTTGCCTGGTGAGCTCTGCAACTGAAATACTCCACCTAGATAAACCTTCAGATTCTACCCGTGTTCTGCTTAAAGTGATTAGAGTTCTCCTGAGAAATGGTGACAAAACTCTGGACACTTATGCCATCCTGGATGATGGCTCTGACCGCACCATGCTGCTCTCCTCTGCAGCTCAGCAACTGGGCCTAACAGGCACACCTGAAGACCTCGCCCTGAGAACTATCCGTCAGGATATCCAAACGTTACATGGGGCCTGCGTTTCATTCACACTGTCCCCTATCATGCAGCCCCAGAAATCCTTCCACATAGCTAATGCCTTCACTGCCCAGCGGCTTGGCTTAGCTGAGCATTCATATCCAGTTACCATGCTCAAGAGAAGGTACCGACATCTGACGGACTTGCCCCTACAAACCTTCAGCAGAGTTTCACCCCTGTTGCTAATTGGGGCTGATCACCCACATCTCATAAACCCTATAGAGCCTGTGCGCTTTGGATCACCAGGAGGGCCAGCTGCGATGCGAACCCGACTAGGATGGACTCTGCAAGGGCCTGCAAAGTCGCTTGAGTTACAGTTAGAGTCTCAACAGTGTCTCTATACCTCCTGCAGCCCCCTATCTGTTGAACTCCAGAGGAATGTGGAGAAGCTGTGGCAAGTGGATGTTCTACCATATAAGAGTGAAAAGGAGGTGACAAGGTCGAAGGAGGATCATGAAGCCCTTCAGATATTGGAGGCCAGAACAAGGCGCGTGGAGGTTAAGGGAGTGCTCCGGTATGCCACACCCTTATTGAGGAGGAAGGATGCACCACTTTTTCAGGCCACCCAAGAGGCGACACTGCCCAGCCTGAGGAGTATGGAGAGACGTCTGAGCAAAGACCCAGTTAGGGCTGCTGCATATATGGACGAGATTGAAAGGTTGGTGACCTCTGGGTTTGTAGCCAAACTGCAACCGGAGGTTGCCTCTCAGAGCCAAGAGAGTTGGTACATACCTCATCACATGGTCCAGCACAATGGCAAGAATAGAGTGGTCTTTAATTGCTCTTTTCGACACAAGGGACTTAACCTGAACGAGTCCCTATTGCCTGGCCCTGTCCTGAGCCCTTCTCTGGTTGGAGTGCTCCTGCGCTTCAGAGAACACAGCATTGCCATCAGTGGTGACATAAAAGGGATGTTTCACCAGGTGTGCCTACTCCCGGAAGACAAACCGCTCCTGAGGTTTCTTTGGCGCAATATGAATCGGGATGAGCCCCCTCACAGCTATGAATGGCAAGTCCTTCCCTTTGGGACAACATGTAGTCCCTGCTGTGCCTCCTTTGCGCTACAGCGGCATGTCCTCCTGCATAGTGAACCAGGAGAGGAGGTGAGGTTCTCCATCGAACGGTGCTTCTATGTGGACAACTGTCTACAGAGTGTTTCATCGATTGAAGAAGCCCAGCAGTTGGTCAAGAAACTACGGCAGCTTCTGGCTTCCGGGGGTTTTGAAATTCGGCAGTGGGCTAGTAATAGGCCAGAAGTGATTAGTCATCTGCCATCCGAGGTACGGTCAGACAAACTGGAACTCTGGCTGTCACAGGACCGACAAGAAGCGCATGAATCAACCCTGGGACTGAACTGGAACTGTGAGACGGACACCCTCAGCCTCAAGCACCGACCCATTGACTATGGAGAGCCCACTATGAGGAACATATATCGAACCCTGGCTAGTCAGTACGACCCACTTGGGTTCATCATTCCCTTCACCACCAGGGCCAAGATTATTGTACAGCAACTCTGGGACAAGCATCGAGATTGGGATGACCCCCAGTTACCTCATGATTTGCTGCACCAGTGGAAGACATGGAAGGGGGAGTTGGTGCATTTATCAGAGTTAACATTGCCACGATGTTACACACTGCCGCACATGGATCTATCTGACATTGCAAGAGAGGTACATATCTTTTGCGATGCATCAGAGCGAGCCTATGGCTCTGTGGCTTACCTGAGATCAGAAGATCATTATGGTAATGCGCAGCTGTCATTCCTCATGGCCAGATCACGGGTTGCTCCAAGGAAGCAGATATCTATTCCCAGACTCAAACTCTGCGCTGCACTCACTGGAGCCCAGCTCGCAAAGCTACTTCAGACAGAACTAACGTTCAAGGTGACCACATGTACGCTGTGGTCTGATTCAACCACTGTCCTCAACTGGTTGCATTCCACATCCTGCCATTTCAAGGTGTTTGTTGGCACCAGGATTACAGAAATTCAAGAGCTTACTAACCCCAAAGACTGGCGATATGTGGATTCTACAAGAAACCCAGCTGATGACATCACAAGGGGCAAAAGTCTCACTGAACTGGCCAGCCCAAATAGGTGGACTCAAGGACCAGATTTCCTCCTCCTACCTCCTGACCAGTGGCCCTCCTGCCCATCGTTGGGTGCATCAGACCCAGAGGATGGCATCGAGCTAAAACGTTCTGCCATATGTCATATGGCTAACACGACCCCGGGTAATCAAACCCCAGAGGCCCAGCAGTTCAACACATGGGCAGAATTAGTAGAAGCCACAGCTAAGGAGATTCAAAATGCAGCAATGCAGGGTGACCCAGCTGGGAGTAACTCATCTACTGCAGGGGCCTACACCGAGGCAGAGCAACAGATCTTGAGACAGATTCAGATGGACTGTTTCCCAGAGGACTACCACCTACTACAAGCAGGCAAACCTATACCGGCTAACAGTCGGCTGCTATGCCTAGCACCGCAGTATGATGCCAATCATAGACTGATCCGGGTTGGTGGCAGGCTGCGGTGAGCAGAGAGCCTTGATCTGTCTGTTGTACACCCTGTGGTCCTGGATCCCACCCATGTGTATACCAGACTACTTATTCAAGATGTGGATGCAGGTCTCGGTCATCCTGGCCCAGAGAGAGTATTCGCTGAGCTTCGGCGGACTGTATGGATCCTGCGAGGTAGAGAGGCCGTTAAGCGGCACCAACATAGTTGCATGGATTGCCGTAGGTGGAGGGCAAACCCAGCTTCTCAGCAAATGGCTGACCTGCCGCCTGCCCGCCTTAGGCTGTTCAAACCTGCCTTCTATTCGACTGGCATGGACTGCTTTGGTCCTTTCTGGATCAAGATAGGCAGACGCAGGGAGAAGCGATGGGGCATTTTGTTTAAGTGCCTCACTACTCGGGCCGTCCATATAGACCTCCTGACATCCATCGACACTGACTCCTTTCTGATGGCCTTCCGAAGGTTCATTGCGAGAAGAGGGAAACCGGCAGAAGTTTACTCAGATCAGGGGACAAACTTCAAAGGAGGGGAAAAGGAGCTCCAGCAGGCGTTCTCCATCATGAGTCCGGACCTCCAGCAGAAACTGGCTAAGCAACAGGTTCGTTTCCGCTTCAACCCACCTGCAGCACCCCACTTTGGAGGCACTTGGGAAAGAGAAATCCGCTCTATCAAAAACGCCTTATACACCTCTGTCGGCTCTCAAACAGTGAGTGAGGAAGTACTCAGGACCGTTCTTACAGAAATCGAGGGTATCCTGAATGCCAAACCCCTAGGTTATGTTTCTGCTGATGTGGCTGACATCGATCCAGTGACCCCTAACTACTTGCTCATGGGGCGGCCTGACAGCTCCCTACCTCAGGTAGTGTATCCCGAAGAAGAAGCGCTAGGGAGGCGAAGATGGAGACATTCGCAAATCCTGGTGGACAGATTCTGGTCATCTTTCATCAGACACTATTTGCCTAATCTCCAAACTCGCATGAAGTGGCAGAGACCCACGGAGGACATAACAGAGGGAGCGGTTGTTCTGCTGGTGGATCCACAGCTACCCAGAGCATCATGGCAGATTGGGAGAGTGACGAAGATTCTTACTGGTTCTGATGGCCACACCAGAACAGCAGAGGTGAAGATACGTGACAAAACATACACCCGGCCTATAGTACGTCTGATTGTGCTTCCGGCGATCAAGGATGAGGATGACCAGGTGGGGGAGCCCTCGTCTGTATAAACAGCCTTTCCATGGGGCCAATTTGCACCGCAAATTGGGGGGCGGCTATGTTGGAAAGGCTGTCAGCTGTGTGGGGGGGCCCCCTTGTGGCGAGAGAGCACAGTTGCACTATTGAGCACATGTTCCAGTGATCAGAGTTGGAGCTAGCACATAGCAAGAGCCGCCTGGCAGACTGACTCTGCAGGGGGTGTCTACACACGGTGTGAGTTGTGTGCGTCGCTAAAGAACTGTGAGTAGACGTGGAGCCATGCCTGAAAAGGACAGTTTTAGTCTTTTATGCCAATTAGACATTTAGTGGATGTAGAAGTGCAATGTGTATCGACCTGTTCGCTATGTGGCTAGTTCATGCTACTAATGCTACCTGTTATGCTACATACCTGCTAGCTGTAAGCTAAACGATTTGGTGTTTGTGATATATTGTTGTTGGGTGTATTGGCAATCAATGTCATGTACTGTAAGGGTTTGGGAGTAGTGTATGAAACTCGTGCATGTAGATGTTCATATAGGAATTCCCATTTGTAGTTCTGGTTAGATTCGAAGAACGCTAATGCATCATAATTCATGACTTAGATGTTTATTACATTCAGTATTCTGTATATGTTCTGTTCACAGACCACACACACCCACACCCCTCACCACTCTGTAAGCCTGCGGTTGCATTACTGTGTTGCTGTACTGAGCTGTTAAGCTGAGGAATCACAGTAAAGACGGTATAACCTTTATCTGTGCGTTCTGTGTGTTCTGACCGACACCCCAAGGTGAACACCACTGCTATTCAGCCAACGCCTATACAGTCCTGGGTTCAACCCAAATTAACAGTTGTATTTCACTTTTTCAAGTGTTTCCTGATTACAATGTGTCTTTTTTATGTCAGTAAAACAATGATAACTAGATATAGGTGGGGAATTGAAGTACTATAATCCAAAATTGATTCTAATTGAAATTATAATTGCAATTCAACTGTGTCTACAGTGTTACATCAAAGTTCAAACATCTATCAAGCTAAACCACTTTTATGAATTCTGCTCAGTGGAGCAGATAGTGTTGCACAAGTGGCCCATTTGAATAGCAGAGATTTCTCTCCCATTGTGTCACTTTTCTCTTCTATTACGACAGGATGAGCACTCGCTTGGTAAATGCATTTTGAGAGTATTAGAACCCACATAAACACACAAGGAATAAAAAGAGAAATATGGGCCTTATGTGTGCATTTACCCAAATTTGTGTGTGAGTGTTTGTCTTGTTGTGTGAATGGATTGAGTTTGCAAGTGCAGGTATGGTTGTGAGTGTGTCTTTCAAGGGGTATTGGTGTCAAAGCGTGCTAAAGGTTACATCTAAAGGAAGAGAATACTCTTTGTCCAGAACACCTTGAGGCTTCACTATTTTTCTCACTTGCATTCATTACACATCGTTGGAGCTGTCTGTAGTATCAGTTTTTCTTTATTTTAATGGGCCTTCAGTAGTTTCTGATCTATTAAGTCGAATATAAAGCTATAAAGGCTTACCATCCACCACAGAAAAAGAGATTTACAGTAACCTCTAGGGCTGGGCAATATGACCCAAAATTCATATCTCGATATTTTTTAGCTGGATGGCGATATAAGATATATATCTCGATATTTTTTTTTTAAAGCCATAAGTTAAGAACAAAAAGAGAGTTCTTAGTCACACTGTGTCCCAGATGTCACACGGGCACTTTTATTTACATACAGCGTAGATGTACATGAAGAAATTACTTAAAAATTAATTATCAGCATTTCTTAAATAATCATGGTCCATAAATAAAAGAAAACAATGTTGTTTTTGTGCATAACAAAAAGCTCACAATTGTGCAGTCAAAATGTAAACTAATAGACGCTGAGAATAATAACAAAGAGACAGATTTCACAGCTGCACCACGTCTCTGAACAGGTGCCATTTGTGGTCCTTATACACACACAGTACGGTAATATTACGTTGAAGCACAGTACGTATCACTCCGCGAGGCTCCTCCCCGGTAGCCGTAATCCTCCGACAATCCATCAAGCGGTGCAGCTCCGTAGCTTAGCAAAGTCATATTAAAACATTTTTTGACAGATTGCTGAGCGCTGTGTACCACATAAAATCGGTTCGCGGTCAGTAAGCACAACCAGAATTCATACATAAGGCGCACTGTCGAGTTTTGAGAAAATGAAAGGATTTTAGGCCGTGCAGCTCCTCCGGGCTGCATGTCGTTAGTGCGGTTAGCTCGTTAGCGTGGTTAGCTCGCTAACACGTTGACGCCGTCCAGCCCCACGCACGGGACGATCCGCGGTAACTCGCTAACGGAGATTTTCCGCTTTCATCTTGTCATTGCCTGCAGGTGAAGCTATGGGGGAGGGGGAGTTGTGTTCAGTGAAGGAGAGGCGAGGCCGAGTAACGTTGCGTAGAGACAAAAGTGGACGAAAGAGAGGCAAACCTGCGGCTCCACAAGTATAATTATAACGTAACATAAGCTATATCGATATAAACGATATTGTCACATCTTATATCTCGTATGAAAATATATCGATATTTTTAAAAAACTCGATCGCCCAGCCCTAGTAACCTCCCAGCTGCAGTGCTTCAGCCCTGGATTAAAGGTTCCAGTGGACCCTGCAGTATAGACTGTTCAAAGAAAGCACGCAATCACCAGTGATTATTACTGGTTGGTCAGCCTGTCTGACCAGTGGTGAGGCAGACTAGCAATTGAAGGCCTGAGGGACATGCAAAAGTACTTGTTGCTTTAGTTATTCTCTGTAGGGTTTTTAGGGCGATCGTGGCTCAAGAGTTGGGAGTTCGCCTTGTAATCGGTTGGTTGCCGGTTCGAGGCCTGGCTTGGACAGTCTTGGTCGTTGTGTCCTTGAGCAAGACACTTCACCCGTTGCCTACTGGTGGTGGTCAGAGGGCCTGGTGGCGCCAGTGTTCGGCAGCCTCGCCTCTGTCAGTGCGCCCCAGGGTGGCTGTGGCTACAATGTAGCTTGCCATCACCGGTGTGTGGATGACTGGTTGTGTAAAGCGCTTTGCGGTCCTTGGGACTGGAAAAGCGCTATACAAATACAGTCCATTTTTTAAAAGTAGTATATTAAGGTAGTCGCGCATCTACATTTCATCTGGGCAGCAGACACTGTAAAGCAGGGGTGTCGAACTCCAGGCCTCGAGGGCCGGTGTCCTGCAGGTTTCAGATCTCATCCTGGGTCAACACACTTGAATCACATGAGTTCATTACCAGGCCTCTGGAGAACTTCAAGACATGTTGAGGAGGTCATTTAGCCATTTAAATCAGCTGTGTTGGATCAAGGACACACATAAAACCTGCAGGACACCGGCCCTCGAGGCCTGGAGTTCGACACCTGTGCTGTAAAGGACACCGTGGACAGTCACGTCTAGTGACAATGATACTTATTTTGCAGGTAAATGAATGTATTGAAATATTTCCTGATCTTTCTACCTGTGTAACATTTTTTTAATTAAAAAATGCTACTTGTACCAGCTCCTCTAAAGCTTAGTAAAAAGAAACTGCTGGTTGCCTGGCAACGTTTACAACAATGCCCCAGGAAGTAGAAATAGAGCCCAAAATTATAAAATAGAGCAATATCACTCAAAAGTCTTGAGCCATACTCATTTCTTTATATCTTGATAGGAAAATGGGAAGCTGCAGTGATATACTGAAACTCGGTCCACAAAAATTGATTTTATGTTTCGGGAAACAGAGTTTGTAATTCTGACGATCATAAAGTCAATATTTGGTATCATTATTCTTCAACACAGTCTCTCTTAGGCAGCTTTCTTGTAATTTCTTTAAGTAGTCTTCAGGAACAGTTCCCCCGGCTTCTTGAAGGACATTCAAACCCCTCCTTTGGATGTCGGCTGCCTTTTGTTCAATTCTCTGTCAAGATGATTGCACGCTACTTCAATAAAGTTGAGGTCCGGGCTCTGGGGAGGCCAATCCATGACTAACAGTATTCCACAGAGGTGGGACCAAGTCATTGTTTTGCAAGTCTCAAGTAAGTCTCAAGTCTTTATCCTCAAGTCTCAAGTCAAGTCTCAAGTAATGTCAGGCAAGTCAGAGTCGAGTCTCAAGTCACTGGTGTAAAAGTCCAAGTAAAGTCACAAGTCTGAAATTTTGAATTTCAAGTCCTTTCGAGTCTTTAAAAAAAAAAAAGAAAAAATAATGTTGCAGTTTTATGCTAAATGTAAATATTAGACCATGTAATTTTAAAATCTGTGTTTTTCTCAACACATACAAAATAGTGAACTTAGAAAATATACACAAATTGTGAAATTGCACCTCTTTAAAATGCAGCTCAATTAAACCTAGCTCCAAGAATAATTTTCACCGACAGTTCTGAGATAAGCTGCATGTTATTCTTGGATGCGGTTGTAGGACTGTCTTTAAAATCGCATGACAAAAATATCATACATAAATAAATGATTTTTTTTTTTAAATATCATTTAAAAAAAAAACTGCATCACCAACGTAGCCTGGAAAACATTTGCTAGTTAGATGAAGTCAGCTATCTCATCGTAGCATATTTATATGCATATTTATAATCATACGGTTCTTGGAGTGAGTGCATACACTCATGAAGTTTAGTAACTTCCGGTCACTGCAACAAGCCCAGGTACAGTTTACCGACGGATGGGTGCAGGACCTTGAAATGCACCGTGTAGAACGAAAGACCATCGTACGTATCATAAGTTTACCAGTCTCACAAATCGTCGTCATAAATACACATTCGTTAACCGTTTATTAATAGGACCTTTGAGCTCAACGGTAATTAATTAGCAGTGGAAATAATTTCTGGTAGCATCACAGAAATGTAGCAGTGACAATAATACTGTATGCTGTAATTGTACTGGGCAATTAGTGATACAAAACAACTGTTTTATCCTGTGAATAAAAGTATATGTTTTTGTCAATGTACCATAATAACAGAAGCGAAACGCAATATTGTGTCAGGACAATTCACTATTTATGCACAATAAACACAATAAATAAAGGAGCATAGCGCGACAATTTCTGTTCAGCGCCAGATTTGCTTGTAACCTATATCACCAATTATGTTAAGAAAAATGACGCATTAACTACAACAGCAGACTGACCTTTGTGTAAATGCTTGGAGCAGACTAACCTGTGAGCTGGAGTGTTCTAGGACGTTATATTTGGTCTTTGAATGGCTGCAATCCAGTCGCCTCTTTGTTACTTCGGAAACATGGCTCGAACAATTTCTCTTCAACGACGTAATCCGATAACAACCGATCTCTTTAACCGTCGGCTTCCCGTGGCTGTCATGCGACCGGCTATTGCAGTTAATAATACAACAGCTTCTTGACATTTTTGTGTTTCTTTTTATCGCTGTATAACTGATTTTAATTGAAAGCCTGCGTGCGCTAGTACCGCTTGCCACGAGTTCCCAGAATCCTTTGCGGTTCTACCCGTGAATGACGTCACATTTTCAATCTCTATATAATATGCATGTTAAATTTTATATTTGGGGTAAAATATCAAGTCTTTTCAAGTAAACCGGTTCAAGTCCAATTCAAGTCCCAAGTCATTGGTGTAAAAGTCCAAGTCAAGTCACAAGTCTTAGAACATTTTTTCAAGTCAAGTCTAAAGTCATAAAATTAATGACTCGAGTCTGACTCGAGTCCAAGTCATGTGACTCGAGTCCACACCTCTGGTATTCCATTGTGTGTTTTTCTATCCAGATAATATAGTACTGCAATGGTAGTCTGTTTTGAATCATTGTCATGCTGAAAGCATTTGGTAGTCAGATGCTTTGCAGATGGTATTGGATTAAAATCTGCATTCATAATTCCATCTGTTTTGCAAAGATTCCCAACACCACTTGCTGAAATGCAGCCCCAACTGTGTTTTACAGATGGACTTTACTGTTGTACCTCTCTCCTGACTTCCTCCACACACATTGGCAACAATTTAAAGAAAAATTCTTTCATTTGGATTCATGAGACTTTTTGCCACTGATTTTTAAGGGTTAAGGAAGAGCAAAGGTAGAGGTGGGGTGCAAAGCGGCTTGGAAATGGGAGCACAATCAACTATTTAAATAGGATCCCTTTATGAGATTTGCTACTTGTATGTCTAGAATGATGTCAACTTAGCGATTTAGCTAATCTTCCAGGATTGTGACCTCGTTCTTTGTACTTATTCGACTGATGACAAAAAAGGACAAAACAGTCAACCTGCTGCTTTGGTTGCTTTGATTTAACAACTATAAACCTTCAGGTATCTTCAGGTCCAGTTTGAAATGCAGGAATGCACACACTCCATTTATCTATATGTATAATTTTCTTTAACTCTTTATAGTCTTGAAAAATGTGGCTATATATTTGAATTTTTACCCTCACCTCTGACACCTTTATGGGAGCTTAAGAGTACTGAAAGCTGCAAAGTGAAATTATAAAACATTAATTCTAATAGTAAAGGGTGTCAAGAGAATTAGCAACACATAACTTTTTTTTTTTTGGCATAGATAATATAACAAAGGCAGGCAGCGTTATAAATACAGAGCACTACTTGTTCCGTGATGGGAATCTAAATGTTCCCGTGAACAAAAAATAAATGATGTAATTAGTCGCAGACTGGATTGGAGACGTGTGTTTCTAGCACTGCTACACTTCTCTCTGCTGGAGAAATACAATTGTGCCCCGTGTCTGAATCACATTTCACTTTATTTAACGGAGCACATTTATGTGTCTCAGGAAATTATGCTAACAGTTTGGTGCCAGGAAGAAAGAACATGAGCGATAAATTAAAACCGCAATGAATGTATGAAACCACAGTTTCTGCTGCTGCGTTAAACCCAACACACACACACACACACACACAAGCCCATTTCGCTATCTTAGTGAGGACCTTCATTGACATAATGCTTTCCCTAGCCCCTTACCCTAACCCTAACCATTAAAGATGAATGCCTAACACTGACCCTTACCCTAAACCTAACCATAACCTAATTGTAACCCTGACACTAAAAGCCTCAAAAATGCCTTCAAATTTGTGAGGACCAGTGTGTGTGTCCTCACAAGTGACTGTTGGTTCTCACAAGTATAGTAGAATGCAGATTACAGTCCTCACAAAGACAGCTAGACAGGAAAACACACACACACACACACACTTCATACTAACACTCTCTCTTTCTCACTGACTTGCGAACACAAACACACACCTGTCAGAGAGCAATGTTTACCCACAGCGTGATCTGCCTGAAGGAGTATTTTCCTGGTAATTGGACCTGACCATTAGGTGTCCTGCAGTGCTGCTTCTGCCTCTGTAGATGCCCAAGTTTCTGTTCCCTCGGTTTGGATGCTGTCTCACACATCATGTGATTAAATCTCATTTGATGTTGTACCGTTATTAAGTTAAATTAATTTATGTAAGTGTCTTGTTTTCATTATCTTACTCAGGCTTGTCTGTATTACCCTTTTCAAACCACCCACCACCACTCAGTCCCTTCCTCCTCCTCCCTGCTGACTGCAGGTTATCCCACAGTCTCTCTAAACCAGGGGTAGGCAACCTTTCTGATGATGAGTGCCATCTAAAATTTCCTCAGAGGTCAGTGTGCCATATGATTGCATTAGCAATAAATTTAATAACGCTCTATATTAACAGTTACACACTATATAGAACAAATTTATAGAATTATATTTGTTCGCAGATGTTTGCAGCTATCAGCGAATAGTTATCAGCTATTTTGAAACAAAAAAAAAAGACTTTTTATCCATAACAAGAACTCCATAACAGCAAATGAACTGCACAACAGAAAATACAAATACTATTTATGGTCTCCTAACAACAATGATAAGTAAAATAAACTGGGCCAATATGGCATGTTTGTTAATACAGAGATACACATGTTAATATGATCTCTGGTCTCCCACTCAGAGACACAGGTCTCCGAGTGTCCAGCATTCAGACAGCTACCTGAGGACACTCTTCGTGTGGGAGAAAATCTGCTCACACAGATATGTAGAGCCAAATACTGTCAATAAGGCCTCTGCAATGTTCTGAAGACAGTTAAACTTCTCAGGTAGTGATGTCCAGCATGTAAAAATGCAGCTCCATGAACACGCACATCTATGGATTCCAGCTGCTTTGATGTCGCATTAACTGGCATTAACTCATCCAGTTAATGCGAGACAAATCTAGCTGCTCATTAAAGCTTTCTGGTTTGATTAGAAAAGAAAACATTGGACCATATGCCTGAAAGTCCCAAAAATGCATTGTGAATTCTGTCTCAAGTCTATGGATGTATCCGTGTATTTCCGTGGTGCTGATGCTGCGCTGAGCGGAAAGCTCCTGAAGCTTTTGAAGTGTCGGAATGTGGAAAGCTAACAACTTCCCTCTCACCAGTAGGCTAAGTTATTTTTAGCCAATTACAAGTTGAATCTGGTAGTTGGGGTTGTTAGCTAAGATACCATCATTAAGAAGAGGCACAACTAATGTGTCTATGCGAGCTAATTTGCGGCGATTTATTTTTTTAATGCACCTTCTCAGATTAATTCACTGTGTGTTGTGCCCAGGGCTGGACTGGGACAAAAAAATCGGCCCGGGCATTTTGACCGGCCCACCAGGTATTAAAGCCATAAAGCCTGTTGGTATATCTATGATTTCTATACATTTTACATCAGATAAAAACTTTGGTTGTAAGCTTCAGATAATTATTTAATAACAGCCAGACATTTTAAATTAGAATAAGAAAGTATTTCCTTGTGCCCCCCTTTCCCTGTTAATGCCCTACCTGGCCCCCTGGCAAAACTTTGCTAGACCCGCCCCTGCACAGTTACCAGCTGTCAGCTACTTAGAAAAGGATCCTGGTGTTATTTGTCTCTCAGAAACAGTTCATAACTTCCCTTCAACTCATTCATGTCACCTAAAAGGTAAACCTGTTTCTCCATCACCTGTTCAGCTCTGATGATTCAGTAAGGACATCTCCTGGTTTCATCTTCATGTTTCCCTCTCACCAGATAACCAAACCAACATAATGACCAGCAGCTTTTACAGCTGTGACTCCAGCAAACATCAGCTGATACTAGAAATTAATATTAAATAAATTCTAACAACAGCTGATCAAGCTTAAATGTGCAGCCTTTGTTTAGCGCGACATCCGCTGGTTTCCTCTTTCTGGCATGTTGTGGAAGTTTTCCATTAAATAAAGCCTGCAGACGAGCGGTGAGCTGTAGCTAACATTCTTTAATTAAAACACACAAAGAACAGACAACCAAGCTTGTGGAGAGCCTACATGACCGTGGGGCAGACGGTCAGCAGAGTCTCCTGAGCCTAACATGGCTCTCAGTTAAATACCTTCTTCAGGAACAAAAGGCAGTACACAGCTGTTTCATACCTTAAGGTTCACACTCCCTTGCTACCTCCCAGAGTAAGAGAAGAGACAAAAGATTCTTCCTGTGGAGTTGTCTGCTTTCCTCAACTTCCTTACTAGACCCCCACCATTTGTCTTATTGTATGAGTGTGAGACATGTTAAAATCCAGTGGCACCAAGGTATCATACAATAAAATAATTTGATTAATACATAAGTAAAAGAAATTCCTATACAGGCGCAAAGTGGGCGATAAACAAACGAGAGAGAAAATCAATCAGCTGATCATTGATCAGTTTCATGATTGAAGTAGCAACAGGAGAGGGAGGGGAGCGAACGAGAGAAGAAGAGGCAGCTGTGCAGCGTAACGACAGAATAAATCCAGCTTTGTGTCTTCTTCCGTTCTACCTGAAGTACGGGACAAACTGTGTTCCTTTTCAGCTCAATACCAAACCCGTAATATTTTCTCTGAATGCGGGACGATTCCGTTTTTTACGGGACGGTTGAAAACTCTAATAACTAACCTCATGAATAAAATAAAGTTCACTATCAGTAACATCATAGCACCCACCCAGCTGTATAGAAACTCCGTCATGCTAGCTAGTACGCAGTACGAGTTATTGTAACTGACTGTAAAAAGTCAGCACAACGAAAATAAACTCCACCTAAACTTGGTTTATATCTGACCCAGATAGACTGCAGCTCATAACTTCTTACCTGAAGTTCAGTTCACCTGACACTCGGACCGGCGGCCGCCTCGGGTCTCTGCTCCTCTTGCCTCCCCTTTATTATTATCTTTACACACCGGCCAGCATCTGGCCAATCCACCACCTTCCATTGTTTATACCGTTACAAAAAAAAAATCATCGACCCACCGAGCAAATGCCCGTTATGCCCGATGGCCAGTCCAGGTATGGTAGAGCCATCAGTTAACCACGCGTGCCACGGGTTGCCGACCCCTCCTCTAAACAGTCTTCTTGACACTCAGCTTCTTCATCTATACCCTTCCTGCCTTTCTTCCTCCTTGTCATAGCTATCCCTCTGCCCTTGATAATCAGTTTGAGGTCGAGCACTGACATTTTAAATTTTTGCTCCTCTGGCCTGTTTCAACTTTGTGCTTCTTTGCACCAAACTGTGTTTCTCCAGGATTAGACACATCATTTTTCTCTTGTAAGAATAACTGGTTATGTACCAGAAACTAGGAAAGATCTTACCATTAAATAACTGTTTATTAGTTTGTTAGCATGCAAATATATTGATGTTTTCAAATCTCAAACAGTAGACTAAAATTGTGGACTGAATAAAAAAATGCTTTTTTGTGCCTTGAGTTGAGCTGAGCTGGCTTCCCCCGTTTTGGGGTCTTGACTCCAGATAACATGAGGAGTCAATCTGACTGAGAAAACACTTTGGGAACTCCTAAATCACAAGGCAGGCCCGGCCTAAAGCATTGCCTGCTTTGTCTTCCTTTCCAACCTTTCCATAATTAATAGAAATAAAACTCATGTTTAATACATCCATATACAGAGCAGTATGACAAACATACCAAAAATGTGTCTTTCCATCCAACATCCCATGGCGCTAAAACAAATAAAATAAAAGTGGAAACAAAGAAAGTAGAAACAACTGCAGTTCCTCTAGGTGCCACAAGAGGCCGTGCCATCATACTTGCCCATGTTAAAATGCCCAACTTTATAACTTTAAAACGCACATTTACAGCCTGCTACAACAAAATGGTTTTGGCCTCTATAGATTGTTACCTCTAGCATAACAACTCTAAATAGGGTGTATAATTTCTTTATAGCTCATCGAATAACTGAGTTAGGGACACATCACATAATAGAGGCTACACCTCCAAGGTGTCTTTTACTGTTTGTCCTGATTAAACTCGCCCTCTTCATGTTGTCTTCATGTGCCATTAGAGGCTTTTGAAACATCTGTAATGGATTATCTGACCAACATTATGGCTTGATGTTTTTCCCGAAATTAACGTTTGTTGGTCCATTACTTAGTGTAATTAGACAATCTGTGCATCTGTATGTTGCACCCACAGAGTCTATGAGTGCAGTTTGCTAACCAAGCTTGCTACCATTAGCTAATAAATTAGTGCTAAACCATGTCATCCATACGGACTACAGTGGAACCCCGACTTACGAATACCCCATTTAACGAAAAATTGAAGTTACGAAGGCACTTAACGGCAATATTTCTGTCCGTGTTACCGCAAAATGCTCGCGTAACGTAATCCGCTGGCTCTGATCGGCTGAGCCTAGAATGCCTAGAATGCCCACAATGCCTTCCGAATCATGTGACAACACCCTTGGCTTTCGTACTTGTGCTTCGCTGTTCCACTTGAAAGACGTATTGTTGTTGCCGTTAGCAATTAGCCTATAGCCTATTGTTCACTCAAAAGGCGCAATGGGTGCTTCGACTTACGAACATTTTAGACTTACGGGAATGAATTAATTTCGTAAGTCGGGGTTCCACTGTACATACTTACATAGCTTTCTTACTATAAGCCTCTTTTGTCTATTCACACAAGCACTTTTTTCTATGCCTAAGCACTTTGCATTCACATGAATACATTGTGGCAAACTCAAGGTTCTTGCCCAGGGATACTTTAACATGCAAGAGAAACCATAATGTGTTAAGTAATTTTTGGCAAGAAAAACCAATTTGGCTACAGCAAAGACTGGAACAGTGAAAATGTGGAGTCCCTAACCAGTAGGTGATGTAACTGTGGATTTATAGTCCAGTCATATTTTGCACATATTTTCTTGTCTTTTTTTTGTGAATGAATGAACATTTTGTACCCTGATTTTTATCATAGTCTTGATGATCTGATTACCAGACAAGCCCAAGGCATTATACACATCATTTTTATATCTAGTCATAATTTAGGGTGTGTAAACAGCGTGGTGGGTGCTGTGTTTTGTGTTGTGGTCAGAATTTTGTAAATATAGAATCTGATCTCCTAAAGTCTGATCTCCAAAGTTTAAATGCTCTTGTAAAATAGCTTGCAGACGACTATATGTGAAGGCTGAGATAGATCAGAGTTTAATGTTTACTTTGAGAAAAGTTGTTTTTTTTCACCAATTCAGTGTTGTTGCCAGGGTCCAATCTTTCAACCTGTTATTTTCATCCCAAGAAAATTACCTCAGCTTCTGCTAGTGACACTACAAAACATTTAATTCCCAGACCTCTGGAAATGTGAGCTGGTTCTCAAAAGACAGCCGGGCAGGACTGGCTCTGCACCAGCACAATCCCCAGCACTGTGTCAGTGAAAAAGAGGTGTTTGCTGCTCATGTTAGGAATTACCAGGAGAGATTTGGTTATTTATTTTTTACTCTCCCATCAAATAAATTTCAATTATCAAGAAAATAATTCACAATAATTCCTAGAGTGATTTTTACTGCCATCTGGATTGACGTCTGCTGTTTCACAGAGTTAGTGAGTGACACACCAATTGGATTACAAGGGCTACATAACCAGCAGCAGGATAGAGCAGCATTACTCTCCAGATTACATTAGATGATTAATGATCATCAGTGGAACAATGGGTTGTTTCTGCAAACAAAATGCAACCCAGAAAGCAAAGTGACACTACATTATGCACACAAGTAGATATATACAATCAGTTGCTAATTTCTTAGGCACTCAGCTAAATGTAACACAGTCTATTAGAACAGCAGTATTATCGACTGCATGTGTAAAAGATAAACCAACACCTCTGAGTGTAACATGTGCACTGCAAATCAACAGCACCACAAACATCCAAACATACATCACAGAGTTGAATCAGCATGTCTGTAAAGGAGCAGTCAAATGTAAACATTTTAACCCTGATGTAAGTAGGATTACTTGCATTTATTTCCCATTATATTGATTACATTGGCAGCCCAAGTTTCAAGCACCCTAATCCTTTATGTGTTGGATTAATTTGGAGTTGCAATGGGCTCTGAAAGCAAACAGTGGTCACAAACTAATCAGCAGAGAACAGCTGACATCAGTACTTCATTAATCTCTCCTCACTGCATCAACCCTGCCCTTCCATCTCCATGCCTCCATGCAGCATGTCACCTTTGCCCCCCTCCTTACAGCCTGTCTAGGAATCCCCTTTGATCTGTAGTATGACAGCAGCTGCGCTGTGCGGCTTCCCAGAAAGCCTATAAATCAACTGACAACAGCTCTTTCTTGCTTGCTGTACACACACAAACAAACAAATCTCAAAGGCACGCACAAAGTTTCTGAGTGAGCAGCTGGTTGGTCAGTTTACAAGTCAAGCCTATAAAGTGACGAGAGCATAAATGACAGTGGAAATGCACACAAAGCCATGGGCAGGTGGGAACTGGTTGAAGAAGAGTGATGCCAGGGGTGATATATCATCCTTCTACGCTTGTCTATGTCTGCTTTATATTTACCAAATATTTTGCAGTGTAGGTCTGTGGCTGGTGTTCGGGCAATAGAAAGGTTGGTGGTTTAAAAAGCTTTTGAACAAGAGGCTAAACTTTTCATGTATCATACAAAAGCAGTCCCACAAAAGTCTACTCACACCAGGTAAAGTTTGCCATGCCTGAGCACTTTTGACCCACCAAAGTCTGGTTCATTTGATTAATGCTACTGCTGAGAAGACCCGGTTCAGTTGGACAGACGCCCAAGGATAGAGCTGCGTGTCCTCAGTAACTGCCTCCATAAAAAATTATTTGTTAAGTGATTAAATCTTAGTGAGAAAACAGCATGTCACTGCTTCTAAAAACTGCTCCATTTAAGCCCCAAAATGTGTAAAACCATTGTGCTCTCAACTTTTTAAAGGTGTATGTGTGTGAAAATGAGTTGAAACTTGAAATGCTGAAACACAACTGTATTGTAGTCAGATCATAAGCACAGTGCAGGCCAGCGGAGAAGTGACGATGGGGAACACTCATGTCAAGGCAACCATGCCTACTGTGAGTAAAGGGGAGCTAAAGTGGGATTTTAGAAGTGGAGGAAACGTAAAGTTGGGTGTATCGGGTAAATGATTTACAAATAAGTGATGAAATAATCGGTATTGTGAGCTCCAGTCGATTTTCTTTAAATGACTGTGATCACCTGAGCTGTGCCGTTGCTGCTGGTGCTATTCTGAGAATCCAGCCTAGTCTTATGGGAAGTTGTGAAATAGTCAAGAAAAATCAGTCTCTTTGGTCGTGTTCATAGACACAAATGTGTAAGCACTGTATTTAAATAGGAAACATATTTTTCTTCACTGCTTTGAAAGAAGGGAAGAATTACCATGAAAAACCAACAAAACAAAGTTTTTAAAAAAGGTGACAGCCATTGTATTTTAACTCAAACCATGAACTTTTTCTGAATCTAATCTAGCAGTTTTTAATGCCTAAGCCTAACCAAGCAGCATATTTATCATTTATTTAAAAATAATACAATTAATGTGTGAAAATATGTAACATGTATGACTCGAAGTTGGGTCCATGGCTGTTGCAATAAGTCAGTTTGTGAAATTTCTTCCAAATGTCTGGGAATCTCAACGAAGTTTCACACGAACATCGTCACATAAACCGACAATATTAACATCCATATGTTTTTATTATAAATATGTTACCAGTTCTTTTAATTTTGATCATCCCCATGCAAATGCGACTTTACCTTCTCTTTTTCTGTTTGTTTCACATGTCACGTTTAATGTAAATTACCTGTACGTGACTTCGACTCGCTATTAAATACTTAACGAAGAAGAAAATCACCTATCATGAAACTACATGAGAGAATTTGACAGGCCAGCCAGCAGTAACCAAAGAAGGGCAGAAAACCTTAGTGAGTGTTCACTTGACACAAGGGTTCATGTTTACTGTGTTAGATCATCAGCTTCAGAGAGTTTTTACTAGTTTTTCATAGTGAACACAAACATAGTTAACACAGCGTGCAGGGCCCTGAGCTACATTTTCTGCAGACAGCATCACTGCAACAATGAAATGTAGATGACTCACAATAATATTCCTTAAGAAAGACAGCATAACAGAGCTCAAGGCAAAATCATACCAACAGCTTACAGAGTCAACGCCATCTGTTCTTAGAAGCAGCACTCCGATTGGTGGATGCAACGTGATTATAGTCTGGGCAGGCGATCCAGCACATCCAGCATCACATATTGTGTAGGACAGGACTATGTGTGTGTGTATGTAGGTCATTATCAGTTTGTTCTCACACAAAGGCTATATTCAGATTTGATCACACTGCTGGACAATAATGCCTATGTTATAAACAGAGAGTAATGCGTTACTGTAATCTGATTACTTTTTCAAATAACGAGTAAAGTAAGAGATTACTATTGCAAAAAAGGTAATTATATTACTGTTCTATAAGCACGCTGTGTTACTGCGTTACTAAAACTGTGATTTTTTTTGCGAGAATGTCTCATGACAGTGACGTAAGCAAGTGCTACGTTTGTGGCAACAGCTGTGTGCAGATCAACAATGGATCATATATCGAGTGCGGAGAGAGTATGAGCGTGCAGCGTTTAAAGCGTGGAAGTACTGACCTTACTTTGAGTTTGATTCCGTAAAAAGTGACAAAAACATTAGTGTCCGTTGTGCGTGGGAAGAAAAACTTCTCTTTACAGCGGAAGAAAAACCCTTAAACTTCCAAGCAAGCACAGAGTGTGCTATGATGTAATGGGAAATTCACAGAGAAACTCGCGGAGTCTTCCACTGACCGCTACGGCACACCTGCACCAGAGCACACCTCCGCCTACCCCACTCCTGCTTTACAGGTGAAAATAGAGCAACAGGACCGCTGAGTCTTTGATTTTATTTATTTTCTGCTGTGTTTTACTTGCATCTATTTGAAAGACTGAGTGTAAACACAAAAACTATTCTATTTTATGTGCTGGAATGTGCAGAAAATAGGTTTAAATGTTAAACAAATTTCTTCCAGTCAGAGAATGTTGCTATAATTACATTTTTGCTTGATGCATAAAGTTAAAAGATTAAAACTAATAAAATAAGTTTTAAAAAGAGACTTTTCCACTGGATTACATTTTGTATTATGGATTATGCAGAAAAAGTAGAATTGGGCTGAAAGATCTATCGCTTTATCACCTATTCAGGTTGTAAATCATGTTTTTAAAAAGTAACTAAGTAAATAATTACTTTTGAAAATAAGTAATCAGTAAAGTAACGGGATTACTTTTGGGGGAAGTAATCAATAATTAGTTACTGATTACTTTTTTCAAGTAACTTGACCAACACTGGTTATAAACACATGTTTTACTCTACAGCAAATAGCCACACACAGTGTATCACAAATGCACATGGCTCAACAAACCAAATACAGAAAACCTTTGAAAAAGAAAAAAAATGACATAGAAATTCTCATAAACACAACTACAAAACAAGAAAATAAGGGGAAACAGACATAGAGTGTGACTCCTTAGTGTGTCACTGGGAGAGCGAAAAATGGGGAGGATTAGCCACCAGAAGCTGGCAGGACAAGGACCTCTTGGCCTCACAGACACTTTCGCTCTGTCACACACAAACACACGCACGCACACAGGAACTAGGAAACGGATTAGTGAGCGGGGCTGTTTGGAGGCAGATCGGATGAAATTGTGATTCACCATGTCAGGTCACAGACTTTTAAAAGTCTGCTTTTCTGTGTGTGTGTCTGTGCATGCATGCGTGCGTGTGCGTGCGTACGTGTGTGCCGCTGTCTCATTAGTAAGAGCAGTAAGGCAACTCTGTGGAGGCGATGCAGCCACAGACCTTGTTAGAGATCCATTCCTCTAACCTCACAATCCTCAAAGGACATAAACGAATGCACACACACGTGGACATGTGCACACGCATACACACACATACACACAGTGCACATAAATGCTGAATATCGTAAGCATAATATTTGATAATTATATCTAATAAGCCACATTTATTGGGTTTGAAAAGTGTGTGTGTGTGTGTGTGTGTGTGTGTGTGTGTGTGTGTGTGTGTGTGTGTGTGTGTGTGTGTGTGTGTGTGCATTTTGTAAAAAGAAAATAGGATGACGTAACTAAGCTGAAAGTCTAGTGTACACAGAGTATATAAACCAACAGTGAATGGCATCTAGCTGTAATTTGTGTTATAGCTATGTGTCTTTCTCATTTATCCAGATTAAAAAGAAGAAAATAAAAAACTAATTTCAAAAGCACTGCATGAAAGACAGAATTATTCCAAAAGGTAGCATGTAACAAACTTTGAAATGATCAAAGGCAAATGAATCCCTTTAGGCTGTTTATTGGCTCCCATCGTAGCACAAATATGCTCACCCCCTTAGGCTCAGAACTTTAAACAGAGCACGTGAAGTGCACAAATTTGTACACAGTCAAGGGTTAAACCCAATTATCCTGGATCCAACCACTTTTCTTGTCTCTAACTCCTTTGCACAAGGACCAGTCACAAGTATATCACTGAATTTGATCACTTGTTACAGCAGTGTCTCTGCAGTATTGTATTCACAATGGCCACAAGAGGGTATTTGAAGGTCCTGTTCTTCCTTATCTTAGGATGATCGTCATAAATTATAAGAGTGCATCAAAAAGCCACAAAGGACCATTACTCAAAATGCATTTAATACTACAGTCATTACTGATTACATCATTGTGTTCAGTGAGCAAACTCAATACTATTCTTCTTGGACAAATTTATTTTTAATGCCACCTTATCTGTGTCACCAGGCCCCCAAATTTAATGAAGATAGAAGTCCTATAATAAAAAGTGATTTTAAATCACTGGATAGAAAATTACACAGTGGAAGACTATCAATCATGGGTTGGCCTTCACCAGAGTCTTGACCTCAACATTATTGAAGCAGATTTGACAGAGAACAGAACAAAAGGCAGCCAACATCCAAAGAATAGCTTTGAATGTCCTTCAAGAAGCCTGGAGAACTTTTCCTGGAGACTACTTAAAGAAATGACATGCAAGCTGTCTAAGAGAGATCAGACTGTGAAGAATAAAGGTGATCATACCAAATATTGACTTTCAGGCTTTTTAGAATCACACAAGCTCTGTTTTTATTGCGTTTTTCCATAAATTGCTGCAGCTATTGTCCCAGGAAAATAAGTGTGTTGGGCTTACAGTTCTTCTGCAGAGGACTGTATATAATGGTATCTTCAAGTTGCTTGAAAAGAGAAATATTTAAAAGGTATACTTTGATTCTAAAAGTTTCATGGTTTGGTCCTAAATGTCAGCAGTCTGAAGGTACCTTTGAAGTAAACACAAGTTTGATGCATGTTCACCAAATTGTATAAATGACAATGTGCATCATTTTCCTCTGCAGGTTAGGATGTTGGGCTGTATTGGCTGTGAGTCATTACATATGATGCAGAGTATGGCAACAATCACCTGAGCAGTCAGAAACGTGAAATTGAACTCAAAGATTGTTGAATTTTCCTTCTAAATCAGGTTCCTGTTAGAATTAATATAAACCAGCTAATTCTTCTTAGTGTGAATCTTAGACGTGAGCTCGGAGACAGATGAACACACTTGTGTAGTGGATGGTATCAGTGACTTATCCAGATGGTAGGGAAGCAGAGGGTATTAGTGGATAATGTGAAGGAGGGGGAGGCTGGTGGAGCCCTCAGAAGTGGCAAGAGGGTAAAATCTCTCTGATTGGAATGCACAGCTGCACTAAGACACATACACACACACACACACACACACACACACACACACACACACACACACACACACACACACACACACTCGCAAACAAACAAATGCAAAAAAGCATATCATTACACAGCTGAGTATGGTGATGGGGCTGCACAGAAGTTTCTGGAAGTGTAGTGAGACTTTGCAGATCTGTGTGACTCAGCACGGGAAGTCTGCTACTTCCTGTCTGTCTCCTCATCCCCCTCTTTCTCTCTTTTTTTTCAAATCTCTGTGTCATGCCCAGCTCATTTTTCCCTACACCGTCTCACTTGTAATAGTGTGTCTCTTTTCAGCTCGCACACCTTCTAAAAAAACCACTCCGTTATTTACCGTCTTTGTCTCACGTTATGTCTACCTCTCTGCGGGAGCTCCTAATGTGACAGGCAGTGCAGACTCATCTGACAACTGTTTCAGATGCAGTCAATGGAGAGGAAAGTCTAGCAGAAAAACGCAGTGATGGATTTTAAAAGACAGACAGAAAGTACAGGAGTAAAAGAGTAAAACCTCAAATCAAGTTCACCTCACTTGTTGCCTTTTTCTCTATCCTTTTGAAGCCACTTATTTTTAAATAATCTGGACCTAAAACAGCATCCCATAATGCTTCATGAATTGTGTTAAATGAGGGCTGGAAGGAGTTAGTAGTGCATTGGCTTCCTGTTAAGTTTCGCATTCAATCCAAAATCCTGCTGCTCACCTTCTGAATTATTAACAATATAGCTCCGAGCTACCTGATTGAGCTACTTAGATTATACACCCCTGCTAGAGTATTAAGATCATCTTCCCAGTCACTTTTGGCACAGCCGAGATCCTGGCTGAAGACTAGAGGTGACCGAGCATTTGCCTTGGCTCCACCCAATCTATGGAGTAACCTCCCCATTGCTATCCGTGAGTCTGATTCCATTCAATCCTTCAAATCGCAGTTAAAAACCCACCTATTTAGCCTCACTTTTTCTACCAGTTAATGATTGTTTGTTAGTTAGTTTAATGCTTATTTCTATCTTCAGTCTATTCTTAACTACTTTAACATGCTACCATGTTGGTACTTTGCCATAGCCTTCATCCTCCTTGTTACTTCATCTTACTCTTTTGTATGTTAAGCACTTTGATGCACCCCTGGTTTTTAAATGTGCTATATAAATAAAGTTTGTTGTTGTTGTTGTTGTTGTTGTTGTTGTAGTAGTCATTACTACAGAAACTGGGCATCAGGGGTGGATCTACAGGGAGCAAGGGGGGGATTCTTGCCCTCCCAGCTGCCCCCTCAACCTAAAATACCTTTTGCCCATGCAAGATTGTTATTGATTTGCCAGTGAGTACTGCAGGGTGTGAGTGAAGTTTTTCTACTTTCAAGCTTGTAAAAAAAATCACCTGTGTTAAAACTTTTTTTTTTCACATTTATACCTGAAAATTGTCTTTGGTTTCTTAGAAGAGATGATGATTCAATAAATAGATTTAAAGTGTTTTTTGTGGATGTTTTGTTGACTCCATTTACATTTAGGGGATTTTCACATACTTATAGGTCTGCCTAGACCTCTTGCTCCTCCTTTGCCCCCTCCATGTAAAGTTTTCTAGATCTGACACTACTGGGCATTAAAACTGTTATTATAGTTAGGTCAATTAATTTGTCAGTAATAAAGACACACTTTTGGTAGTTTTGAGTCACCACCACAGTAAATTTGAAAAAAGTAAAGTGTTGCATGAACTTTTTATATTTTTATACACAGCCCAGCATTTTCAGAGGCTCAAAATTAATTGGACAGTTGACTGACAAGCAGTTTCATGGCCAGCTGAGGCCTGTTCCCTCATTATTTCCTGACAAATGAAGCAGACAAAATATCTGAAGTTGAGATTTGTATTTTCTAGCTTTTAACTGTCCTTTTTAGGCACAAAGAGATTTTCATCCCAGTATTATACAACAGTCCTTAGATTTGAAATGATCTTAGCTCGTCCAATTAGTTTTTAGCTTCTGAAAATGGAGGAGTGCGTATCAAAATGACTTTTATCTGTTTTTTGTAAAAACCTTGAATAAGAACTGTAAGTCTGAACTTCAGTCATATGCTGATTGTTTGGTTTAAAATCACTGTGGTTGACAAATGTGTTACTGTCCAAAAACTTGTGGGCATAAGTGAAAAATAATTCTCTCATAGGTCCCATATTTCCCTCGGCATCACTAAAGAGAGGCATACAGAATCCTGAAATGCATTTCAATACAAAAGTGATTGTAAACAACACTTTAGTTCAATAGCCTGTACTCCGTGGTATCTTAGATTAAAAGCTGTTACCTGGGGAAATACCATATTAAAGACAAAAGCTAGCATCACTTAAAAAAAGTGACAAAACAAATAAAAATAGAATTCAACAGATAATTTTAAAAGGATCCGTGTTAGCTCCATATGTGGGCTCCCAAAAAAGAAACATCACACATCATTTTGAAAAGATAATTCCTGTCACATTTCGTTCTTCTGTGGATTCATTTCTGTTCCCAGTGCAGCCGAAACTCTGGACCTTTTGATTTACGTTTTTTTTCTCCCCTCACAAGCTGTTTCCTGCACATTGAGTGTCTGAATTCAACTTTTATTTAGATATTCATTACAGTTCACCTTTAGAGTCAATGTCTGACACTAACTCCAAGTTTATTATTTTCTTTAATTAATTATTTAGATGTTATTTTACTGTTTAAATATTATTTTAAGGGATTTTAAGGGAAAAATATAAAAAAAAATACGTGATTTTTAGTTTTTTTCATTATGTAAGCGTTTTATAAACTGTGACACAGCTTTCAACCGTTTTTACCAGTGTGATGTAACAGTGGTGTGTTCTTTCCCAAATATGCAATCCAATTAATCCTAAAGTCAAACGGGGAGTTTTATTTTGGAACTGGAGCTGTGACTGACAGAATTTCAATAAGTGAACGTTCAGGAAAATTAATTGTTCCCCGTCTTCTACTGACTTTGTTCATGTCCCAGTTTAGTTTAGCTTTGTTTTCCCTAATGTGAACAGCCAAACGCTGTAGGAGTATTTTAAAATCTGGATCTGGACCATAGCTAAATAAAGAGAATTCCAAAGAGCACGAGCATTTTGTGAGAAATTAACTGTTGGATGCCCTGGAAGCTTCATCTGTCATTCAGCTGTCCCTTCTTATGTCCCTTACAAGATGTTTAAAATAAAAGGACTCATTAATAATGACTAAAACAAACTAACTTACCTGAGTCAGACACTGGACACAAGTCAAATGGACTTGGGTTTGTGTGTCAGTATATCTGACTTAATCTAACTGGACTTTCTGTGAGTGTCAGTGATCTAGAGCCAGTCCAGTGACATGATGTAATTAAAGTTTAGTTGTGTTTGTTCTGGTACAATGAAACTGCGAAAGCCTCATTAAATCAGTTAGGGTTCAGGTTTAGTGATGGAAAGTCTGGGAAAAGTCCTTCCTAACGTTGTTATAATGGTGTTACACCAACGTATTGCCGGTCTTCCTCAGCGCCTTTTTCCTTCTGTTTTTCCAATCATAATGTCCTTTTCTTAACTTCTTTATTTGTCTTCCAAAACTGTTCTTTTAGCCCTTTTGGCTGTGCATATTATTGGTAAAATGCGTCTCCAGTATTACACTTCAAAAGCACTGATTCAGCGACTGTCCTGTTTCTTTATTGTCCAACTTTCACAACTATAGGTTATCTTGGAGAAACTCTAACAGTGTATAAGCCTTCATTTCATTGGCAGAGAAATGTCCCTAGATTTGAAGACTTTATCCAATGATTTCCTTGTTGCCTTACGCGGTTCATCACCATCTATGTGGACCATGATGGCACTGTTGTTTCCAGTTAGTCAGTCTTTAAAAAATAGATTCTCATAAAATAGATGCAAGAGGGTATTTCAAAGTCATTAGCCATCCAGTCATTGTGAAAGCAGCTCAGGGGGACTGGGGGACAAGGAAAGTTGTCTTTGCCTCTTAAGTCATCACATCACAGTAATCAGGACAGCTGGACAACAGCTCAACAGCCCAGTGGCCCAGCGACAAGGAACCATGGTTCTGGAGGTGTATATACAGGTACAATGACAAAGACACACAGTGCAGGTTTGATAGTTCAACAAAACCACTATATTTACATTGTGTCGTTATAACTGGGACACAATGTAAACTAAGACCTTTAGTATGGATATGACAATATTTAGAATTTAATAGGGTAATAATTAAAGTTCTACAAATATCATCCTGGTGATCACAATTAGGTCCTATTCCAAATTTATCATTGTTTTTCAGAAACTGGATATGCAAATATTATTAAGACAGTAGTTGTAGTGATTCATTGAAATGTGAGCAAACAAATGGAAATGGAGCATAAAAGGCAAAAACAGAGTCTGTATTAATCTAACAAGTTTCAAAGTCAGTATTTGGCATGGCCATCTTTAATCTTCAGCACAGTCTGAACTCTCTTAGGCAGCTTTCTTGTCATTTCATTAAGTAGTCTTCAGGAATGGTTCTCCAGGCTTCTTGAAGGACATCCAAAGCTCTTCTTTGGATTTTGGCTGACTTTTCTTTTCTCTGTCAAGATGATCCCACACTGCTCCAGTTATGTTGAGGTTCTGGGCTGTGTTCATAATTCAATCGGTTTGGGCAAGATTCCCAATTGGATTTGGATTCATCATCTATCCAACCTGTTGCCACTGATTTTCAGTCCAGTTCTTGTGTATTTGGCAAACATCAGCCTTTTCTCTCTTAAGAATGACTTGTTGACAGACACTCTTCCACTGAGATCATTTCTGATGAGGCTTCAGTGAACAGTAGATAGATCAACTGGAGGGCCAGATGCATCTCTCAGGTCCTGTGTTGGGTGTTTGATGGACTTTTTCCTACAGGCAGATACTTTTCTGTCCTCAACTTGTCTGGTTTCCTTAAGAACACACTGCAAACAATGCTGAGATATGCCAGATTTTTTGACTAATAGCACGTTGTTGATGCAAAAATACTATTTTATGCCTGTCAGACTGTGTCATTTTTTGACTAAGGAAATTATGTGTTTTTTAACAGGCTGCTACTAACAAAGTGGAGAAAGATACAATTTAAAATTGGTTCTTTGCTAAGTTGTCTGTTATGTATAGACACAAGACTCACTCATTCTCTGAGTTATGGATTTTTTTATGATTTAAATATTCATAGAAAAACCTTGAGAGACCTCAAGAAAGCCCGGAGAACAATCGCTCAAGACCACTTTTAATAACTTCCAACAACGTCTGGCTGCTTGGAAACAAAAACTAAAGCCATATGGGTGGCTCTTTTGTCTTTTGCACGGCACCGTATCTGTCTTAGCTAGGGTTTATAACTAAGACACATGTTCTGTAGACACTGCACATTTGACACATGGCCTCTTGTCTGTCACGGTCAGCTCTGTGTTGCACATAAACCAGATAGCCAAGAGTTTGTGTGGGTTGAGTTGCATCAACAAAATAAACTTTAAAAAATGCAGATGTGGTTGCAGTTAGACAACAAATGTCTTTCATTCGCCATGTGAACAGGTTTGGGCAAATCGTGTCTTTTTTAGAATAAGGGCAAAAAAATCCAAACATGTTTTGTTATACAGTCAATGAGAGAAAGGGCTTTTCTAACAAGAGGCCAAAGGATGGAATAGTCAGTATTTAAAGGGTTGCTGCTTTGTATGATTGTTCATGTATGTGTTAATATAATATTACCCAGAAGGCTGCCAGATGCTGTTATACAACAGCAGATTATAATCCTGATGTTTCTGTCATTACTGCAGCTATGACACATCATTGTCTCTCACTCTCTCAGTGTCAGCGTTTGTGCACTGCTCTCTCTCACTCTTCCTATGTGCGCGCATGTGTGTGTGTGTGTGTGTGTGTGTGTGTGTGTGTGTGTGTCCCACTCCATCTTTCTTTCTCTTTGATTACCTCTATTCCTCTCTGTTCAGTCTCTCCCCTGTTTCACTCTGAGCCTCTCTGTCTCTCTCTGGATCAGTTTGAAGTCTACCAGTAGGGGTGTATATGTGGGCAGCAACCTGCAGGTCTTTGTATCGAAAATGAGCTTTACATTTCAAGAGGTTAGCAGGTAGTCAGCTCTTGTCTATGTGTATGTGTGTGTGTGTGTGTGTGTGTGAGAGAGAGAGAGAGAGAGAGAGAGAGAGAGAGAGAGAGAGTGTGTATGCATGTGTGTGTGTGCGTGTGTGTGCATAGATAAAATCAGACAGGGTGCAGACAAATGTAATCACACTCCAGCCGTAGAGCACGAATCAGATCCACTTCTTGAAGGCATTCCCACATCAGTTTCATCAGGTCTTTTTCTATTCAAATGCCTGAACACAGATAGGATTGGTTTTAGGTGTTATGACACAGAATCCAAATTTAATGAAGAGGAAGATAAACCAAGGAGGCAGGATTGCATAAGAAGGATGAATTTAAATGTTTTAAAAAAATATGTAACCTCAATAACTAATACATTAGTGAGTCATGCTTGCATCTTTCTTTTATGTATTGACATTTACATACAAGCCATTCGTTGTCTGTCTGTGTCTCAAGACAAGTGGAAACTCACTAAATAATCACCGCCTCAGACACCGCACTAATCAAAGTCTAAAGACTCTGTAATGTTTGTGAATGAACCCCAAGATTCATTTCTCAACCAGCCACTGGTTATCTCTATGATATACACTCCCTGGCCACTTTTTTAGGCACACTGCATTAGTAGCAGGGCGGACTCCCTTTTACCTTCATCTGGGACTCTCCACCATTTGACCCTAGAACTGAAGAAGCTTCTCGGATGAGAGGTGAAACGTCTTCAAGCAACTTAAAGAAGTCCAGATGCTTTTCTTTCCAAGCTCCTTAGACGCGTGTACCAGACCATGTGGCCTCTTTCAAGGTTGGAGGCACTAGAAACTCCATCCGCAAACTTCAGGTTTCAGGTGTTGCTCTTTACCCATGAAGCAAAACTATTAGCAAATGAGCTGCATCCTTCAAGTCATAAACACTGAATATTGATAACATGAGACTGAAACATTTCGGAGTGAAACATACTGATTGTCTGTAAGTATTTTAACACTGAGTTCAACCTTAGAAGACTTTAATGTCACTGAATGAGCTTCATGAGCAAGTGAACAGTCCTAACTGTTGAAACACACGCATGTACACAGACACACACACATAGACACAGGTATCGTTCTCATGTCAACATCTGTGAAGGACAAATTTCCCTCTAAATCTGGCTGTGATCCTGCTGCAGACTCTGTGGGTGGGTGTATGCGTGTGAGTTATGTAACTGCTTCCTCTTTCTTTTCTTGGTGTATTTATGAATGCACAGATATTTTTTCCTCTCCCGTACCCTAATTAGAATGATTACTTTGGCACGCAGACAGACATGGGGTATTAAAAAAGCTCATCCTTTTCTCTTTCAACCATCCCTGCTTTACATTTTTTCATGCCTCTGTTTACTCCACTCAGTTTGATTTCAATAATACATCAAGAATATGTATATTTTAGTTGCTTTGTGCAATATTCACTCACGCACAGTATAGAAGTGCCTCATAGCTGCTCAGGAACAGAGGAACAGACCTCACATATACCAGCAGGTCTAACGAATAGACACCAGCAGAGCAAAGATGAGGAAACTTGGCTTTCTTTGAAAATCCTGCCATTTTCCCTTTCACTGCTCACTCTGACCCTTTTCACAGTTGCGTAATGTAATGCACTCTTGCTTTCAGTGGAAAAGTAGTCAAACATGAATTTTCTAAATGACCCAGTTTGATATATTGCTTCTAAACGCCTTATTTACTTAACGTCACCAATTGTAAAGCACGATTTGACGTCAAACATTTTCACTTTTTCAAACTGGAAAGCTTTTTGAGACAGAAAAAAAACATTGTTTTGTGTTTGCAGTGGCTTCAATCTCACCGCAGCGCTTCAAAAGTCCAACTTAGCAGGAACAAGAAATGACACGAGATGAGGAAACCGGTAGGAAAAGGCCGGATGATGAAAGTGTGGGAGTCGGAGTGGAGGATGGTGGATGATGAGATGGGATTGGATGGGGGGTGGGGTGGGGTGGGGGAGTTGCAGATGTCAACCTGACAAAGGAGTATTGATTATCTTTGGGAAGCACACGCGCTCCTATTGATTTGGAGCGTTGGCAAATGAATTGCAGTTTGTGAAGAGATGTTTTAATCCCCAAAGATGTAGGATAGTCTATTATTTGTCTCCCTTGCGGAATTTGTAACCACGTGTTGTGTACTTGCAGGTATTTCGACTCAGAGTTGATTTTGTTGTGTAATAAAAACAGAAACAAGCTGATATTATCAGCTACGGTTCTCCTTTGAGGAAGAACAAACTCCTGGAGGGGGGTCGGTAGAGAAAAAGCAGTTAGTTGACGAGAGAGGGAAACACAGGTTATCCAGGCCTCGTACACACAGCTGAGCAGGGCGTCAGAGTGGAGCCCGCATTAGCAAAACTCTCATAGGAGCCAAGCATAGAGTAATGAAGACAGAATTCCAAGTTTGCATGTACGAAAGCCTGGGGAGGGAGACGGACGGGTGGGAAGGAAAGACAGGTGTTGGGAGGGGGATGAGCTTGAAGAGCTTGAGCTGTCTGCATACTAGTCACTTTTTCTCACAGCTGAGAATGAGAATGGACACACACACTCACGCTCACGTCTCCTGTTGCACATGCAGATGATGGTAAAGAGTGATTCAGCTGAGCTTGTGGCTAATTAAAACCTGGGTAATTAGCATTTTCACAATATTGATGAGGAGAGCCAAAAGGGACATTTAAGAAAACCCATTGTCCCTTTAGTTTCACATCTTCAAAAACTCCTTAATTGGCTTTCAGGGTAATGGCTCAAACACCACAAGCCACAGAGGAGAACATCAACCTTTTGACAATTTATAACTTTGATCAGCTTAGCGATGAAAAGGTTTGGCAGCTGGCTCCCGTACTGTACACGAGCCCAGCATTTATACATTATTTTCCAGTATAACTGATGCTCCTAGGTGATCTTTGCACTACATAAAGCAGCTCTATTATTATTATTATTATTTTTATTTTTTTTTACTATTTAATTTGTAAAAATGTGTATACACACACACACACACACACACACACACACACACACACACACACACACACACACACACACGTAGGAAAATATTTAGTATACACATCCAGAAATGCATACACTATTATATATTGTACATATATTTATTAGTTTCAGGTTGGCCATTCTTGTATTTTGCTCGTTTGTGTTGTTGTGTTTGCACATCTCTGTTGCTTGTGGGGCTCGCACACAAGAATTTCACTCGCATGTGCTGTGCCAGTGTGCCTGCACATGTGATGTGACAATAAAAGTGATTTGATTTGATTTGATTCTCTAACGCAGAACTGTTCAATATATATATATATATTTAAACCTGTATTACTTGCAGTGTGATCATAAAAGGTCTTGCCAAAAGGTTTTCAAAACCACAAAGATCATTGTCAGCTGAAGACGTCTGCAGAAACGGCCAGTACTTGTCCTTTCCTGGCTCCAGTTTTTAGGCTTTTGGCACCCTAACTAGGAATTCAAGAAACTGAGTTCAGAGATTTTTAAAGCAGGGGGAGGAAGATTTGTGGTGTGGGGTGGCTTTAAGTGTCACATCTGGTCTGATTCACCCAGCACTGCATTTTTGGATTTTGAAACGTGACGAGCCAGTCGCTATGTTTACTGCAGCACACAGACGATAAAAGCTGTGTGCATCTTTGCTCTGCATCAGTGTCTGTTTTAGAGTAAAGACGGTCAAATTTGATATAATTTACTGCATTGTCGTGCTCGACTTCAAGCTTTTTGCCCCAAAAAGCAGCAAAAGCTGAATATTGATACTGTTTAAAAACTCAGTGAAACCCACTGGTGTACTTATAAAGTGAACAACCAACTGCAGAATAATCAGGCTAAGTAAATACAAAGATACACACAAAGATTAAAAAGATTATGTCAGATTGTTGACCTGCCAGTGTACTTAGCCATTATGTAATACACAGACACACAAAACAAAACAATCCCCCAAACTACTTTCTCTCTGCGCACAGATGCTAATTATTTTACATAATGTTGCCACTAGAATGCTTGCGCTTCTATATTTTACGATGAAAGACTTTCTCGATTCCCAAGTTGACCCAAGCTGAAGTGTTAAGCATCTGCTTTTTTTTAGAGTTTAAAGTTTAAAAAGCTCTTGGTCTTTCCCTGCCACCTTTTTCACATGTTACCAGTCCATTAAACAACCATTATCACTTATTATCATGTGTCACCAGTGGGCTTGAAGCTCAAAATCCCCTCATTTCTGGAGGTATTGAAAGACACTGTCTGCTTTAACAAAAGAGAACCACAACAAAGAGAGCTTGAGAGCATAAATCAGACTTCACCCTGCAGACTTGATGTTAAACCCTTTCTTTGTTTTCCCACCAGCTCTTTACCTTTTGTGTCAGTTCCTGTGTTTGATTTATTTATCATTATTATATTTTTTTTTTATAAATGTAGCTCTTCCACACGCGATTTGACAAAGAGGGCATCATGTGACTTGCCTGTGTAAGCTGGGTTTAGTTCTGCTTGTTGGTAATCGGCGTGTACAACAATGCGCCTTTTGGATTTCTATATCTACAACAGGAGTGAGCGCATCATAGGGGATATTTAATTGGGTTATAGCAGTCACAGTGGAGGCTAATGTCCACTTCCTTTGTGTCTCTGCAAACAAGATCGTCAAAGAGGTGAATCTGTTTGACGATCTTATTGTGAGTGTTAAGGTGTTAATGTGTGATATTATTTATCTGCATTAGTTCTATACCACAAATGCATTGATGAATTTTCATTGGTGTTTCTGAAGGACCTTCTGCTGCTGATTTCAATTGGTCAAATTCTCCTTCAGTCAGAAAGATTTGATTTGAAAGATTTGATTTAAGAAGGAAGTTTTAAATCTCTCCCGATCGTGGTGTCGGTTATTCTCAAAGATATGTTTTATGGACAGAAAAGCTTTGTTCAGGGCCCATGGCTGCCCAGGAGTCAAATGAACAGTAAAGCACTTTCCTAGTATCCATCCTACATCCTGTTTCTTTCACTTTGCTCCTCCATCTCTAGTTCTCTGACTCCGTCAGCCTTGGATGCTCTTAATTAAATATAGTCAATGTAATTGTGATTGATCATTCAAGCAATATGGGAGTTTAAAGGAGTTTAAATTGATTGTCAAATCAAATTGTGGAGGCGCCGGTTGCCTGAATGAATACAGGATGAACTGTGATAAACATGCTGAACAAAAATATTAAATATAATTATAATTATGGACATGTTTATTGTGGCATTAACCATTTTGTTTGCAAGTGTTGTGTCAATTTTGTCACTGTTGGATGATATGCCTGATGTAAGATTCAAGCTTAATGCCCTGCATAACAGTGCTTTGAACTTTGGTGATATGAAAACTCTGTAGGTTATGTTGCTCTCACTGATGGATAGATGGCAAATTCCAAGATGGCTGTTGTAAAATAGAATTTCCACTCCTCACTAATTTTGGCCTAGGCTGCTGTGAACTTCCTCTGATCCACTGATGTGTTTTTACACCCCTCTGCATTTAATCATTACTTATAATTTATCACTGGCTCTCTTCCACTGTGTGTGTGTGTGTGTGTGTTTTTTTTTTTGTCCTGTCTTCCTCCCCTCACCCCCAGCCGGTCCCAACAGATGGCCGCCCCTCCCTGAGCCTGGTTCTGCTGGAGGTTTCTTCCTGTTAAACGGGAGTTTTTCCTTCCCACCAAAGCGCTTGCTCACAGAGTGACAGTGGGGTTTTCTGTTTTCTCTGTGTTATTATAGGGTCTTTACCTTACAATATAAAGCGCCTTGAGGCAACTGTTGTTGTGACTTGGTGCTATATAAATAAAATTGAATTGAACTGAATTAAACTAAATATAACTTCAAATATGTAACATATCAGTTTTTCTTTAAGTACATTTTATACTCTGCAGTGTTTCCATTTTATTTTCGATGACCCTGGAGGGTCCGACTATGAGAAAATCTAAAATGTTCTTTCACTTTTTGTCTTATCTTCCTTTGTCTTTGTCCATGTTTCACGATAAAGTCAAAAACCAAAACTTGCTTCCTTTTACTCCCAGCACGTTCCAGCATTTTTTTTTACATTTATTTTTTACTCTAAAGAACAATATAGAAGATATAGGCACCCCCGTCCCCCACCACCACCAGTATTTCCTTTTTGCCGGTATAGTCCTCTGTGTTGGGATTATTGCCAAAAATAATACGGACCGACACACTGTGCATTAATTTCTCTCTCTTTATGCCGTCTGCTTTGTGATCCATTAAACACCGCGGTGCGTGCACGCCCAGCTTGGCTCTCTGCTCGTTTCTCGCGCCCGGGTGTGAGTCTCCTACTGTGCGCCGTATTCCTAAAGCCGGGGATCACGTCACGTGTCACGGCTCCCGGGTCCTGGGCCAAGTTTTTTTTTTTTTTAAATTCCGTGTCAGACCATCCACGGAGCTTCAGCTCAGAAAGCCACACGCCCCGACCCTCCTGCGCGCATCTCCGCTCCACGCTGCGTAACGAGCACCTCAGAGAGGAGCGGATGGATGGATGCATGGATGTGGATAGATGTTCCCGTTTAACTGAACGCGCCAAATCAAGACGACTTTAAGTGACTTATTTGATTACTTCCAGCGATTTCCAACGACCCTCGGATTACATCTGATCTTTGGCAAGCCAAGGAAGGATATTTTTTTTGTTTTGTTTTGATTTTTTTTAAGCGAGAGAGAAGAGAGGAAAGAAGGAAAGGGAAGCTGAGAAAGGCTGGGTGCGCTAGAAAGACGGAAAGTCACGGATCATGCTTATGGGAACTTCCGATTCCGTCTCAATAAGGTAGTTTAAAACAATAAAGTTCTTCTGTTTGCATGTGATTATTTTTATACACACTGAGTGCAGGAGATAGTCCACTTTTTAGGGGCGAAAAACGGGGAAAAGCACAGATGATGCGCGCTCTGGTGGCTTCTACTTCCATTAATACCGTTTAAAACGCGTATGGAAGTACTTTTACAGCAACTGTTCATATCAAAGTGTTTTTAATATTGTTCGGTGTTTACAAAAGAACCCCAGGAGGAGAGCTTCCAACTGCCTGAAGGGTCAGATGCGCTCTTCTCACGTAACACCAAACGGCGGACAACAAAGCCCGTTAAAAAAGAAAGAAAAAAGAAAAGCTTCCTCAAAAGGGCAAAGTCTGTTAGCTGGATTACGATCACTAATGTTTTTGTTCTCGACGTTATTCCACTTATTACAATAATAATCAGTATTGCTGTGGTGGTTTGGTTTTTTTCCTCTTTTTTGGCGCATTCCCTGCCCACCATTGCGTGGTGTGGGCTAAAAACCTTCAGCAGACCAGAGACAGAACAGTCCATCTGTTCAATCACATAGCAACAGGAAGAGAGAGAATGAGAGAGAGAGAGAGAGAGGGAGACAGAGTGGGAAAAACATCCCTCTACTATTATGATACTCTTATAGTACTCGCACTTAATTGTTACCTAATTTCACTAAACACATTTTCGCATTTCTACTAATTGCTGCAACAGCAGGCAGTTGTCAGTCTGTAGTGCTCCATGGTGCCTTTACTGTGTTATTACTATGGCTACTATGAAATTCAGGCTTGATGTTCTGACAGAGACTCCCAGTTTTGTCTGATGAAAGCATTTATTGTTTGTTTTTTTGTTCGTTTTAAGGGGAAAAGAACACAACTGAGAAGAAAGGCTATTTAAAAAAAAAATAAAAGCCCATGAAAAGCCTAAAGCCCTGGCAGATTTGTAAAAGGACTGTATTGGAAATCTGTGTTTTAGATTGATTGGAAGCGCCTGCTGCTCAGGGATTGGAGGAGGAAATGGCCTAAGTGTTTATTTGGCTCCTTGTGCGATTTGTCTCCAGTTGCTCTTTGCCAAGTTGATCTTTCACTCGCTTCTTTTTCTGTCACCGTTAATCCTCTACCTTCATGTCTGCCTCCTTTGACTCACCGTGGGCTCCCTCCCCACTTTCCGACTCCCTCTAACCTTCTTCTCTCCTCTGACCTCCCTTCAGAGTGGCTCTGCCTGATGCTCTATCATGACTGATGGCGAAGGGAGAGCGCGCTTTCAGTACGCAGAGTGCCAGGAGCTGGAGGAGGTGCGGGAGGAGGTAAGGCTTGCTGTACCGACATCCTACAGGAATGACGGCCAAGGTCATGAAGATGACCCAGGAAGAAGACGCCCGGATGATGAGGAGGAAGAGGAGGAGGTGGAGAGGACGAGAAGGAGCAGCAGGAGGAGGAGGAGGAGGAGCAGCAGCAGTAGCATTCAAGGAGATGGAGAAAATGAGTGGAGTCCTGAAGTTCAGGGGGATGAAGAACAGGAACCGGAGCTGGAAGTGGAAGATGGACCAACACTGGGAGTTCGCATCACGGCTCCCATCCGTGATCCAGACTGCGTCTCCGAGGAGGAGGAACAGCAGCCGTATCCGGCCCTGGCCCCCGTGGCCTTCTTCTGCTTAAAGCAAACAACGAGGCCTCGCAACTGGTGTCTCCGCATGGTCTGCAATCCATATCCTTTAACATGCTGGAAATCTGACCCTGGTAATCGGTAAGACAAAATATGTCCTCTGCAATGTGTGTGTGTGTGTGGTGGCACGCCTGCATACACGTTTGAGTTGTCAGTAGAAACTTGCTGCTTCTATATAAATACACAAGCACCAGTGAGAGACTCACACTGGTGACACGTGCAGACATGAAGGGCGTGTCTTGGTATTGGGCAAGAAGTAGATGTTACCTGTTGTGAGTCTTTGTCCTTTGCTGATGTGAGATTTGGCTGTTTTACATGCTAAATCTTTTGTGCAACAATTTGCATTTCCCTCTGTGTCTATAAGGTTGGTATTATAACCTCCAAATCTGGTGGGTTGGTTATTTTTAGGTAAATTAGCTTTTCTGTTATAGGACCTGTTAACACGCCTAATTGAGACAGCCCCAAGTACACCCAGCACTCGGTCTGTTTGCCTCTATAGACTGAAAGTGCTGTAACACTTACCTGGGCTGCTTTAGGCTCAGATTCAAGCACAAATTAGTTCCTGGCTATATATATATATTCTTTTGAAGCTCATCAGTCAGTTCGAGCTGTATTCCCTCTACTAACAGTTCTGGCAGCCATTTTATTCTAATAATCAGATATTTTAATTTAATTTCAAAGTGCCAAGTAGTCCAAGTGAAATTACTTCCTAGGAGAAGTGCTCATGTCTGCTTTACTTTCTATTATTACCCCCTCAGCCGAACATCCTGCCGGGATCATTTTCATCTGTGGGATGTTTTAACACACAGGAGCATAAGAACATAATGTGCATCCAGATATAGGCGCTATGAAAAGAAGCTGAAGATGAACCGCTGTAATATGTTTTTTTTTTCATTCGTGATGTGGTTAAGTGGGTGGTGTAAAAACAAAATTAGGACCTGACTCACATTTATTTTCCTAAGTGCTTCCTGAGTACCTGGAATTTAATATAGAAGGTACCAAGAGTATAAAAATACAAGCACGATTATAAAAGTAAACTACATTTATTCTGTCTCTGAGATTCTATCTCTTTGTCTTCAAGTGATTAAAAAACCCAACTCTGAATAGGTGCATTCTGACAAGCTTCTGCTGTGTTCTTGTAGACCTATGATAGTGGAAGCTTGAAGGTGTAGTGAATCTAAGAAGGATGATCTGACGTGGTGTTTGAAGTCGGAGAAGAAAAACATGGTGTAGAAAGGTAGATAAACAGCTAGATAAAGGGGCAACCTTATGCCCACAAATTTCCTCTCTGAGACTTCTGTGTGTTTTGAAGCGGAAGAAATCGAAAAACAAACTTTAAAACGGCGACATATGCACACACACACACACACAGTTTTGTTTCAAAGATTCATTAATTTGCCTTCATCATTAAAGATCATTAAAGATTATCAGCTCTAGAGATTGGAGTGGATGATTCATGCGGTATTCAGACTGACACTGTGACGTGAGTCAAACCCACGTTGATGATCTGTCTGAATAGGTCAGTGTGCGTCAGCCAACGATCCCTCACGACCCTCCTCTCGAGAAGAGCTGAGCATTGTTGTGGTGGACCGCTGTTTCTATTAGAAATGTACCAAAAGGAAGTTGCAAGTTGCAAGTCGTGTCTTCTGTCATGTGGACTTGTGCCTAATGATGGTTTGCTAAAAGATTTGACGCACATGTTTTGTGTTCGGTTGCTTTGGTGATTTTGTCTTTCCGCTGCTACAAACAACTCTACAAAAGAAAGGTCAAAACCATTGCAGGACCTTTAGCCCTCAATGTGAGCAAAGCCTCAGAAGAGCAACTTTTTTCAATTGATTTAAAAAAAATCAACTCAAACCTTTATTGACATTTCTAATCTTACATATGCACAAATACAAATTTATTGGTCTGACAATACTACAAGGGTTGTCACCGTAGTAGAATTTCAAACTGATACTGGTACTGGGAAAATACTCAATAATCGATGCAATTTTTGGTACCACAGAGACAGAAAAAAGGACAAAATTTAAAAAAAAAAAAAAACCAACGAAAGATAAGAGCAATAATGGTTCGTGTAAATAGACTCAGCTACACCTCTGTTTATTTCCTTTGCTTTTGGTGACTTGGCACCATATATTTCATGGTGATCAAATAGTGTTGGTAAGGTTGGCTGTATTGTTTCTGCCTACAGGCAGAAACAATACAGCCAACCTTACCAGTAGACTCTTCTCAGGTTCAACAAGGGGCTTTAAGAGACACTTTTTAGGGGTAAATAATTTGTTATCCTGTTAAATTAATCCTTCCTAATAACATCACTGACAGGTAGGACCGATGATGGCAACAGTAACGTTATCATTTTTTACTACCTATACCTGGTACCTTAACAATAACCTAACTGTCGGCTAATGTGCGGAACTGCTAACAGTTAAGCAGCTAACACCATCATAAACGTTAATATCTGTGTTCAGCAACTCAGTGCTGCTGAAACAGGAGCTTTACTGACCTCGCGGAATTCTTCATAAAGACTTCGGTGTCAGTCTTTAACACGCTTTGTTTTATTATGCCACTGCTAATGTGTTCAGCTGCTAGTGACGGGAGGGGCTGGGTGTCTGCCTGTCTGCTGTGTGTGAAGTTTGTCAGTGAAAAGAGGGAAATATGGTATCAATACTGCTGCAAATGAGTATCTAATCTGATTGCAATCAGGCATGTATTTATTTATTTATTATGACAGCCCTACTTGGTACATACAGTAACTCCAGTACTGAAAAAGGTGACGTTTTTTTAGAATTTTGGTATTGAAAAGCACTCTGTCTGTTTTGATGTCATCACTGTCTGTTACCGATGTAAGCCTTTCTGCAGCATTTCTACCATATATTTTTTAAAACTGAACCCTTGCTTACAACCTAGATGATATTATCAGAAACTCTTTCTCCTTCATGATCTGACCTTTAAGTGAAAAATTGGTTGCCCATGACTCCACACTCTGGTCCCTTGTTGATCTCGTGTCAGCTGGAGTGATAAGAAGACTGTTTAATTGTCCTTGAGAAGAAAACCTAGTATTCCCTCATGGGGTAAAGTGCCAGTGAGCCATCACCTAATTGATCACATGTCTCTAAGCACCAAAAAGCATCTCTACCAGCTTCCTCATTTCATTTTTGTGGATAGTACAGAACTCACAGGGAATTTCTCATGGGGATTAAAATCCCATTTTTTTTATGAGTTGTGCTCGCTGCAGGCGCTCAAGAATCGAGGCGTGAAAAAGTAAGGCAAGTTATGTTCTCTTACAGAACATGCTAATGGCTAATAGAGATATTAAAATGGGACTGTCCCGCAGCGGGAGAAAGCTGCATCTAAAATTTGTTGTTAAATAATTTAAAGGGCTATAACGTGCCAAGCATGTGTTGGCTTCTTCTTTTTAAAAAATGGACCAAAAAGCAAAAAGTGATAGGAAGTCCGGTCGGGTCTTTTTCATCGAATGTTTTGGATTTGGACATAGAAGTCGTAGATGTTATTTGTAATTGTTCACTAAGACGAATACAGCGCCAACTGGAGCAAGCAGATGAGGAACAAAGAAGGTCCGAAAGGATTAAAGCATGTCCAGTTAAGCAAGCCGACACATAGGACTTATGGTTTGGTAACCTGCTGTCCGACAGATGCTAGTGTTGCGTTACATTACCTCTGTTTTGTTCACCGCACTGTAGCAGGGCTAATACTGCAGTAGCTGCTGAAGCAGACCACTACTATGAAGCAGATGCTCCTATGGTTAGCACATGTGCGCTTCACTGCTTGTGCGCTGATCACATGTCTGATTTCTATCTGAGTGCAGACTTATTTATTCATTTTTTAAGATATGTTGTTTGAAGTTGACAGGCTGGGCTATTTGTACCAAGACAGCAAGGCTAATGAATGAGGCGCGTACTGTCACATGCTCGGCCTTGCATTATGACTGCTCGTTTAAAACTGGATACGGGTTATGTCATAAGAGCTGATCTCACCGGACATCTCTCTGTGTTGTATTCCTGCGTGTCTGTGAGTGTGTGGGCGTGCGCGCAGAACCCACTGTTAGCAGCGCAGAGTTGGTGGTCCACAGTAGGTTATGTAAATATTTTTCGGAGCATAAATTCTCTGCCACTCAGCAACAAAATGAATGAACACATTGGGAGAAACGAGAGACTGTAGAGGAGGGGAAAAAAGAAATAAAGAAACAACTACATCCATAAATTTCAAACCACGCACCTCTGAATAAAAGTGTTTTATATCACATCCCGATTCCAACATGTGTAGTCCAACAGTAAAATATTGAATCTGTACTGAGACGGTCATTGATCACCTGTGACAGTAAAAACAGGTCAACAGTTGCTCACAGTTACCAGAATAGCATTTCAGCACAACAGCATTTGTCATTCAACTCAAGTCTGTTCCTCACTGGTGATCAACTAGTCTGCTCATGTCCAGGAAAATGCACACTTAATAGAGCAATTGATTAGGTCTTGATTAGCCTAGCATGCAAATAGACTTTAAAGACAAAATTGGCATTTTTTATTAATTTCTTTTTAAACTGATGAAAGTCACCCTAAAATATATTGGTTTAGGTGATCTCTGAGTACAGCGTGCATCCACTAGATCTCTGTAAATCCCCCTAACAATCTTCTGCTATTCCCAAACTTTTGCACCCAGACATCACGCAGATGTTGAGCGGTAGCTGGTTAAAGAGCACTGGATGCCCTACCTGCTCAAGTTGGACATTTGCGTTCTCATGTGCAGCTTCATTGTGTGACATTGAGAAAGTACATGGCTACATTGCACATGTGAGAAATCCTAAGGAGTGACAGTAGTACTGTGGCCCTGAGAGGTCAAAAACACTGCAACTAAAGGCAACATCAGCAAATAGAAAAACGCTGTGCACAAAACACAACAGAAGTTGAGTAAAATAAAATGGAAGTGTTTTGGGGAGACAATAACGTGACAGAGCAGCTGTGGGAGTGACAGAAACCACAACATGTGACATTGCATTGAGACCCGCTTAAAAGAAGCTATCTGTGTTGTGAGGAAGAAAAAGATGCAGATAATGTGTGCTTTAATTGCACAATTCATGTAATACTGCAGGTACATGTTTGCTATTAGCCATTTGTTGTTAGCCTGTCACTGGCGCAGATTTTCCTTCATGTTAATGTCTCTCCTAAGACACTTCTGTTGTGTTGCATTCAACCTCCGCTATGTTTTGTGTGATTTTGCAGCTTTTTTTTCTATTTGCTGGTGTTTTATTTAGTTGCAGTGCATTTGACCTTTTAGAGCCACTGTACAATAGCCCTAAAATATGGACAAAAAGAATGTAGCTAGCTAATGCTGTTTATGCTAATAAACAGCATTAGCTAGCATCAGCGTTCTTTCTTTTGTTTAAAACAACTGCTTTTTAGATGTTCCTGTTGAGTAGAGACCTAAAATAAATCTGACAGTTACATCTGAAACAATCTGAAAACAAATGCAGGATCACAAGAATGAACATTATGGAGTCGCTGATTAGACGGTGTGAAAGAATAACAACCTGAGTCAAGCTGATTAAATCTGGTTCAGGAGCCCAGGCAAGGTTAATCCATTACAGATGAGTTGATTCATCGTGCTATCTGTCTCCATTAGTCATCTATACTCTAAAACATATTAAAGGGGGCCTTTTCACTTCCATTGTGATAGATGTTTCTGCACAGAGATACAAGCACACAGATCACCTGACTTTTTTGAAGTATCAGATGGATTTGATGACTTTAGATGGGGATTTTTTTTTCAATGTATTTAGTGGTAAAAATATCTGTGGATTAGCGGTTCAAAATAAATCAAGTGGAAGAGGTTTCTCTCTTTGTTTGAAGTTTTGATGGATTGGACTTGCTGTATAAAACTAGAGACAGGCTTAAAGCTGCATGAGATCAAATCGGCTGCATGAAGAAAGTCAGTCAAATGTAGCTTAGATGAATCGAGGAGGCCTGTTAATGTGCAGCTTGTATCAGCGATAAAAAGGACTATCTTCAGGGCAAGAAAGTTGGCTTGGTTACTACCCTTTACTCCTGCAGTTCCATTCCTTTTTTTCTTTTTCACCCCTCCTGTTGTGTATGTATGCCTATTTATGTCTTTAAATGACTTCATCTCTGCAGTGTGTGGGATAAAGAGACTTAGCCTTCAAATTAGCAGGTAGTCCTTCTCCGACTGCCCTTCTGACTGGCATCCTGAGGTTTAGGTGTGTATGTGAGACACGCTTCTCTGCATTCCTCCCTCTCTGCCGGTCTCAGAGCTCGACTCACTGTATTTGTATTGAGCAGTTCATCAGTGTGTGTGTGATTGTGTGTTCGGTGACTCATTATATTTGGCCTGTTCTCATCATAACAGCAGATTGGGGGTCGTGAGGTGCCCATTTCTGCAGAGACAGAGGGATCCTGTCTCTTTGACGTATCAAGTCCTGGCACACCTTGCGCAGTGCTCAAACTGTGCGTGGTTGAGCATCACTTGTGTACTGTGTAGTGGACAAGGCCCACGCTTTCAAACGTGTTTGGTGTCTGCCAGACGTTATAACAAAACTTTGTTACAAATGTGGTGTAACAAAAGCTTTTAATTTGTCACTCTTCTGCTATTATGTACGTATTTAATCATTAGTTATTATTAATCTCAGGCTGTGTTTACAGCATGTCTATTGTCCTGTCTCCATCTCCTCACCCCCAACCAGTCACAGCAGATAGCTACCCCTCGCTGAGCGTGCTTCTACTGGAGGTTTCTTCCTTTTAAAAGGGAGTTTTTTCTTCCCACTTTAGCCAAAGCGTTTGCTCAAAGGGTGTTATCATGTTGTTGGAGTTTTCACAGTTTTCTTTGTAGTATTGTAAAGTCTTTACTTTACAATATAGAGCACCTCGAGGCAACTGTTGCTGTGATTTGGTACAATATAAAAACATTTATTGAACTGACTGTAATGTGTACAGCTCTGCTATACCGCACGCACCTACATCACCTACATATTTCTGCTCTAAATGTAAAATTTTTAGGAACTTCTTTTTAAATGTAACATAGTGTCGCACATATTTAAAAAACAAAACAAAACAACAACAACAAAAAAAGCCGATGTGTTGTCAAAAAAAGAGAAAACAAAGTAGAGATTAAGCTTCATATACATCTTGTTCTGGGTGGAGTTTCTCCTCGTGGTGCTCCATGTCGTGGTGCTTGTTTAGCTGTGGCTGGATGCTAATATAAAGTAATTACATATAATATATGTTATAATAGCATATATAATAGCATAATATAATATGTTAACAATAGCAATATCATGAAATTTAGCAGTATTTCGTTTGATATTGATATAAAAAACAAAAAACAAAACAAAGAAACATGTAAGTCCTTTATTAAAAAGTCACTTTAAATTTGAAATCACTGACATGGTGGTGGCAGACTGTTTATTTAAAATGTTTTTTGTTGCCATGACACAGAATGAAATATTAGGGTGGTTGCTAAATAGTTTGCTAACGTTACTTCGAGGTATAGTGTTATTTACATTATATTAGCTTAAGCATTTACATAGCATTTAGCATTACCCAGTGCAAACATTTTAGCCTGTAGGATCTGGTTGATTTCACAACAGCAATGCCTGGTGACTCAAATATTATACTACGCCACACTTACTGCGTTTCTTACATATACATGATATTAACTAGCGACAGACCTAACTCTGAATAAAAGCTAAGTAGACGTAAACATTAATTAAGCTAGCAGTCACTGTTTGGTTTGGGAAGTCTGCAGCTGTGAGAATGCAGGGGTGCTTCTCACAAGCAGTCTGTTCTTCCTGCTGCCAAAAATAATAGATCAGCCCTGGAAGGCTGAAATTAATACCAGAGATTGAAGACCAGTGAAAATTGTTTGGATGAGAGCATATTGACTAAACAATCAACCACTTGACCCTGAGACCTCAACAACAGAAAGAAAAAAGGTTTGGAAAGGGGAAGTGAAAAATATGATTAAGGGTTGTACAGTAGCGTACACGTATTAGTATTTAAAGGATATGTATTTGGTCATATCCATAGATAGGAGAACTTTTGAAAATCAATATTTAATTAAAATAAATTTAGGCAAAATATAAATTGAACATTTTAGGAAATTTTTAAAAAGCAGCTTTGGTACTAGAACTCAAGCTTCATATCACTACTCAGTAGAGTAAAATGATGTTTAGGCCCACTTGGAGGATAATTTTTGTTTACCAAAGCATTATGTAGCCAAACATGTTAAGTAAACAAATGTGCATTTCCAAGTTAAAGTGTTTGAAGCCCTTCCAGATATTTATTGCAGAGCAAAAACTGCTGCCTTCGCCAAGTTGTGGAGCAGGGTGTTTACTTATGGTTGGGTTTCCTTATATCCTTTGGGTGTTTTGAGACTTATGAACTATGCAAGAGCTTACTAACTATAATTATTAAAATTGTTTTATGACTTTTTTTTACTTGCAAATCCTAAAAATGAGCAATTTTTTGTGAATATACGAGGCTAATTTTGTCATTAACAGTTCGGGGCCACACTGTGTGTTTCAAAGCTATTTTTAGCTGCGGGAACCTGCCCCAACTGCTAATTTATCTCACTTAGGATTTGTAAAGTCTTGTTATTATTCCAAATACCGGTGCTGTGTTAACATCAACACAATTTACAACCAGTAACAAATCATCGCCACCAGCAGCGAGTCCACAGTAATTTGCATTGGAATCAATAAAGGGCCTTTCACTGGTGTGCTTGTTACCAATGAGAATAAGCCTCTTTACAGTGACCGCATGTTTGCTGCCATCTTTGCTCGTAATGCTTCGCAAGACTTGTTCAAATGGCCACTGTTTGCACAAGCAGTGCTTTGGCTCAGATCTCATGTATGTAATTGGAGCGGGTGTGGCTCAGGTGGTAGAGCGGGTTGCTCACATATGGTAGGGTTGCCCGGCCCTCCCCATACACTGGTTTGGTCCACTGCTCCTCCGCGTGTGTTTGTCTCATCTCAAACAGAAAGTACTTGTTTCTTATTTTTGGATCGTTAATTTTTGAAGCATCGTGCGTAAATGTGTGTAAATCTTTATGCGTCAGTTTGAGCACGCCTGTGAGAGGGCAAACGCGTGTGCTGTTTGCTGTGTGTGTGTTGTGGGATAACTTCCACTGCAGTAGGATCTTTTGTTAATCCCCAGGCTCACTGTTTACAGGCTGCTTCACAAAATGATCTGGAACTAATAGCACTGATTTTCATGTGTGCACTGGCTGAGTGTGTGTGCCCCCGTGCACGAGAGCTTACTTGAGTGCGCTGTAAGAATGTGCCATTTGGCATTCGCAGAACACCATGTGTTTAGGCAGTGACCCACACCTGCCCCAGGCACAAATGGTCTGTGGAATCAGAGGATCTGTGCTCTGCTGCACTGCACCGCTGTTGTTGTTGTACCGTTACATTACGTCACACTCATTTACCGAGCACTTTTCCAAAATGACTTTGAGTGAAAATAGTACCAAAAAAGACCCTTCTGCTAGCAAACCACATGGTTTCCTGGAGAGTCTGGGTCAATCTAAATGAGTTTGTTAGCTGTTGGTGTTCACTGTTAGAAGGTTCATGTAAAGCAGACTACTAATGGAATACTCCAGAATACGCTGAGATGACCCCTGATCAGTTGGAGGATGAACATTTGACTTTCTTTTTCTTATGATACCTATCTCCCAGTCTTCAGGCACTCCTCATTTCTTTAAATTTGTTCTCACTGCTTTCGCTGAATCTATGGAAAAAGCCAGTGATGACAGAATTCGACATGCATAAGATAGTATTTTTGCAACGAGGTGATTCCCAAAGAGATATTTGCCAAAAAAGTTGTCATATCTTGGCATGGTGTGAGGTGTCTCCTCAAAAAATGTAAGGAAACTGGATATGTAGAGGACAACAAAAACACCTGTTATGCTTTTAAAAAAAGTCCTTAAGAAATAAAGAAAAAAAAGCAAAGACCTGAGAGACGCATCTAGCCCTTCACTTGATCCATCTACTCTTCACTGAAGCTTCATCAGAAATGGTCTCAGTGGAAGGGCCACTGTCAAGAAGCCATTTACAAGGAAGGGAAATAGGGAGAAAAGGCTGACGTATGCCAAATTACATAAGAACTGGACAGAAAATCAGTGTCAACAGGTCTGATGGAGCGATATATCCAGATAGTTCTTATGAAACGCGATGGAGGCTCATGTCATATCGGGTTTTGAGGCTGCATTTCAGCCACTGGTGATAAGGATTGCTTTAAGTTTGGTGGCGATATGAGCACAGAAAAGTACAGTCAGATTTTGATCCACCATGCGATACCATCTGGAAAGCGTCTGATTGGCAACAGCATCATTTATCAGCATGGCAATGATCCCAAACACACTGCCAGTGCAGTAAAAGCGTAGCTGGGTAGAAAGACAAACAGAGAAAAATAAATGTTGTCAAATATTGACTTTAAAGCTCATTAGAACAAACTCTGCGTTTCCCTTACGTACTGTATTTCCGTTTCTGTTTGCACATGTTCCAATACGGTATTCTGACTCTTCACCTATTTCAGAATTACAATACTTTATAAATCAAAGGGCAATTGTTTGTTACAGACACTCACAGATAGTATAGCTCTGAGAGATAGAAAATATAAACACTATTTAAAAAAATGATGCATTATTAAGTAAAAATAAGACAAAAATGTTACAGAGAGAAAACACAACAGTGTGCAGCAGAGACAAGTGAAAACAGGTGAACAGGTGACATAAAATTCTGAGGCATCCAGTGATGCATTGTGGTTGAATGAGTCTTTTGCTGAAGGTGCTCCTGTTGCTGTCCAGCACGAGATAGAGAGGGTGTGAGGGATTTTTCAGTATTGACTGCAACTTGGACTCATTTCTGAAACCTCTGTCGGAGAGTTAAGCTCCACCCCCACAGTGTTACTGGTCTTGCAGATCAGTTTATTGAGTGTGTTGTTATCTGTACACCACAGTCCTCAGTATAAAACATTGAAGGGAGATATAAACTGATTACATAGAAGTGAACACATTCTTTTACTATAGTGACATATTGAGGAGACGGTACAGTGGCCTACAGTGTTCTTTCTGCTCGGTATGGTGTTTCACTCCTGTCAGTCAAATCCCCTGTAGTGGCAATGCCACACTGATTGGGCCTCTGGTACCCTGGGTGGGTTTTTTCAGCAGCTGTTGCCATGGCTGCGCATCATGTTGATGAATGTACGCAGATCAGCTCTGTATCCAGAACATTTCCCGCTACCCTCACCAGGGATATCCATACTGAAAGTGTGAAGCGGTTTCTTTTAATCGAAGCGTTATGGAAAGAAGTTAAAACAAGGCTGGAAACACGAGACAGGGACAAATAGGGCAAACTCTTTAGGAGATGAGAAAGAGGGACTGGGATGATTGGGAGATGCCAAGCGAGCAGAACGTTAAGAAATCGGAGAGGAAAAAGAAGCAAGTGATATAAAACAGACGAGGGAGGTCAAAGACAGAGGACAGGAAGTTAACAAGTGAGGCGAGAACGAGGGCGAGGAGAGAAGGATAAACAGTGCAAAGAGGAGAATCAGAACAGCGGGAGGGATGACGAAAAGCGGCGTCGAGCAATATGAACAGGAGGGTAGAAAGTAGAGAAAACTGGTCTTTTGAAGCATGGCTTGTGCACGTACAGAGCGCTCGGCCAATCACAAGTGCGAGCGATGAACATGTGCCCCTGTGTCCTGTTTTTTTCTCCCCTGCTTGTTGATGGTTGCTGCAGTGAAGATGCAGCGGCGCTCTCAACCTCAACATACAACTCCATTCTCACCCTCCTCCCCTCCCCCCGTCTCCCTTCTAAAAAACAAAAAAAAAAAAGCTGCAGGTGAAAAATAAAGCATGCTCCTTCTTTGTTCCTCTTCCCTTCTCCTCTCATTGTTTTGTTTCGTCTTGCTGCTAAAATGCGCGCGAGTCCTGGCTGCAAATGCATCAAAGCACTTTTTTTTTTGTCACTCTGTTGGAGGCAGAGATCAGTTATGGGCGTTATTTTCAGTGTGCTGCAGTGTGAAATATGCATTTTAATGCACACATAAGCTGTTTTAATACAGAGGGATTTAAAAAAAATATTAATTTTGTGTGTGTGTGTGTGTGTGTGTGTGTGTGTGCTTTAAACATAATTGTTGGGATGTTTCATTTTCTGTCATGATTTCTCTCACACTGTCAGCATTTGACATGAGCTCACTCCTAGTAGTGTATTGATTTTAAGGTTGAGTGTGTGTGTGCGTGTGTGCGTGTGTGCGTGTGTGTTTTGTGTGCGTGTGTGTGTGTGTTAGAATAGAGGGGAATAGAGTTCAGTGAAAGAGGATTGATCCAGACTATAAAACAGGAGGTGAAAAGACAGAGAGTCGGGAAGTGTAATTGAAAATCTGAGAGATTCAGAGGGGCCACTGGCTCTAACACACACACACACACACACACACACACACACACACACACACACACACACACACAACCTTAAGGGGTCATGGAGAACTGGTTAGGGGATGTTAGTACAGGGTTCTTGGATTGCATTAGGGCTGAGATTATCATAGTCAACTTTCTTCATTTCGTCCTCAACTTGGTGCTTAGTATTCAGTTATGTTTTTAGGTCATATTGCTTTGTTGCGCTTGCTATTTAGTAGCTGCACTGCTGCTCCTAATGAGCTTTTTTTATTTTTTTTTATTTTAGTGGGATGCGTGTGTTCATGCTGCTTTGAGCCATCTCCCCACAGTCAGTCTCCACATGAATAGCACAGCAGAGCTCGTCTTGCTGCTGAACACATTACTGCCTGAAAGATGGTTAGAATGACAGAAACACACACACAGGGAAAGAAAAGAGGGACGCAGCACATGACTTGACACTAATCACCTACTTTGCAGCTTTTAAATTTCAGACAGCACTGTTCAGCAAAAATCTTGCACCAACCCAGACACACGCTTTTGTTTGTGTGCGTGCGTGTTGCAGGATATTGATGATTAGGTAAAGGGCGAGCTTGCGAAAAAAATGCAGGAGTGTGCATCCGGCGGCGCACACGTGCACATGTGTGCCTATGCGTATGAAAGAGTAATGTGGAGATGGATGAATAAATAAAAGATCTGGGAAACCCATCAGCAGCTAGCACTGGGTTGTCATGGCAATGCGGACAGCACAGCACATAGTGCGCGCATGTGTGTGTGCGTTTGTGTGACTGAGTGTTAGAGAGATCATATCACTGCAATGTTTTAGCAAGTATGTGTAACTTTGTTTCAGTCCAGACCTCCTTGAAATCTAACAAAGAGAAGCTTACTTTTCCTTTTTTGTCCTTTCAATCTGCTGCACTCGATTCCGAGTCTGAAATCACTTTAAAGCAAAATACAAAAATATAAAGCAACAGTTTTGTATTCAAGCACAGTGACTTGAGTGGGGTGGTTTTGCTTGACACGCAAACTTTAATATTTGCCTCGTCTTGTTATGCAACCGCTGATGATGTAGCCTGTCCTTCCTGTATTATGCTGTTTGACATTCCTTATAAAGAGTAATGACTGTTTTTATGCCAAATTTACAGCTACATGCTCCTCACCCATCATTGTGAGTGCTTTGTGATAGAGTCATGCTTTTACAGCGGTGGTGTGTTAAATAGCCCAATACTCAGTGCATCTCTTTAGAGACCTGAAAACTGCAGCCTCTTCCTTCTGCTCCTCTTCCCCTCTCCGCTCTGCAGTATGTGTTGCCGCTTTTGTCTACAAAATAGGCCTGTGTGCATGTCTGTGTGTGTGTAGGTGTGTGCGTATAAATGGAGACAGTGTACGCATAGACGTGTAGATAAGTGTAGCGTGTGGCGCAACCTAGTTTTACGACATGGCGGTGATTGAAGGTTGATGGGGAAGAAAAGTGCCGGGTGAATTCAAAGTGCATGTGCGGAGTTTAATGAAAGCAACTTCAAACGGCACAGATGTGTGTGTGTGTAAGAGAGTGAGAGTGGGAGGAAGAGGAAGAAGTCTAGGACAGTGGGATTCTCTCAGCAAAGAGGCTCTCACTAGAAACTCTACCTGGTTACTAGGCAACAGCATAGCACTGCTGCACATTGGAGCGCTGGGAAGGGGAGGTGTCTATCTACAACATGTGTGTTTGCGTGTGTGAGTGCTGAGTCAATAGCTGTATTATTTATGAGTATTTTATAGGAAGCGCACGCGTGGCGTGAGATGGACGGAGGGGGTGAATCAAGGGTAAATTAAGGTTGTGTGCGCACGAGGCTCACATGTGCCATAATTGCAATAGTTTGCCGTCATCCTCTGTGGTTAACGGTAAACTAGTACAGGGTAAAAAGTGTCTGACTGTGTTGTTGTGAGGCGGCGGGGAACTGGCTGCCTCCCTTTGAAGTATTGGAGATAAGGTGGAGTGATTCAACACACAGATGGCTGCGTAAAATGAAAGGAAGGGAAAGGAAGGGGGGGGGCTTGCTAAGCTGACCCAACATTCATTCTCAGCCACGAATTGCTGCTCATATCTGATTTTCTTTTTGGGTGACTTAGCATCCATTCGAGGGTGTAACCTGCACCAAACTGAACTGGCAGTGAACTCGCAAAGAGAGGTCCAGAGCGGGAGAAGCCGTCACATCTGTTTCATCTGGGTTGGGGGGGAGAGGAGTTTAGCAGTTGTTCATGCTGCACAGTCGAAATAAGGCATCTGACCAAAAACGAGCCATATCAGCAATCTTTTGGTTTGTTTTGGCTGAACTTTTTCAATCTCTGTTGAAAGAATTTGCCTCAGTGAGGTAATTGCAGCTCACTGGAGCTCTGCATTGGACTGAATGGTAACTACTTAAACTAAATGCTTTGCAATCTAGTTAATGTGAATCTCTGCTGTCAGTCTTACTGTGAAGCGCTGGACGGAAAGAGGTGTATGACTGAAATGAAACCCGGTGAACTCCCCTCACTGTAAATGAACAATTGCTCTCCGGAGCAAAGTTGGCATTGTTTGGGTTGAAATCAAAGAGGGTGCACACAAGTAGATGCAGGGTCAACGTGGATGGATTCTTCTTCTTCTGACAGTTCTAGTGATCATTAATTGTGTTGTAAAGAAGAGGCAGTCCTATCAAAAACATGTCTTATTTGCTGTTGTGTGTGTCTGTGTGCATAAGGGGGGCATTTAATGTCCATTAGACCGTAATGAAGGAACAGTGCTCTCTGTGGCTACATGTAGGCTCGCTAATAGCCCTCTATTATCACAGTTCAAACACAAACACCGAAACACACGCGCAGAGGGACGCGTGAGGACGCGCGCACCCGTGCTGTCTTTGTTCGAGTTGAAAGGGTGCTGTGAAGCAGCTGAAGCAGCTGAAGTGCAGGACGCCTGGTATGTGTTAAACAGCCTGTTTTTAGCTGAAGTGTCTCTATCGTGGTGCTGTTACATACTTGTCTGGAGAGGACTCAGCCACACGTCTCAGAACAAAACACGGAACACTGTTACACTGAATATAAATCCAGCAATTAGCTGGAGCCTCATAATGCTGCTTCAGTGCAAACATGAAAACATGAGGACACTTTGATACAAAAGGATTGGAATCTTTCTGAGCTTTTGTGCTTGGTGATTTTCTTTGTGATACGAAGATATAATATCCGTTGTATACCACTGTGTGGTTTATGTAACACTTAAAGATATGCCCTGAACTATGTAAAAGCTAAAGGTTGTAAGAGAAATTTAGTGAGAGATTAGATTCGGTATTCCCGTAAAATATTTGAACACCTGTCATTTTTTTGTAATTTGCTTTCTTGTATTTTTTTTTAAAGTGTTCTTTAGTTATAATACTCTAGGATTTCTGAAGATCTTTCAAAGTGTTTTCTTTGGACATTGGCTGTAATTCCCAGTGTTAATACTAGAGATGGACCGATCCGATATTACGTATCGGTATCGGTCCGATACTGACCTAAATGACTGGATCGGATATCGGAGAAAAATAAAAAATGTAATCCGATCCATTAAATATCACGAAAGCACCTCACAAAACTTGCAACACGCCGTAACTCACCTCAGAACGTTAGCATGTCGGAGCAGTATGCATCACGTGATAGAGCGGCTGTGGCATGCGGGACCTGTGGTCTGGATAGCATTTGGAGCTTCGCTAGCAACCCGGCATTTCATCTCCGACAAAGTTATCCCCGAGAGAAGTAAAGCAAGTGTGTAAGTCCATCTCTGAATGTTTGTAAAGCATTCCTGCGTTAAGCTTAACGAGCGACTGCCTCTCGCTCTCCGGCTGCTACTTCAATCGTGAAACTGCTTAAATGATCAGCTGATCGGCTTTTCTGTCGCGAGTCCGTCTTTGCTTTTGGCCCACTTTGCACCAGAAAGAGGAAACCAGCGGCTGAACAACAGCAGCACGTTTAAGCTTGATAAGCTGTTGTTAGAATTTATTTAATATTACTTTCTACACCAGGATCTTTTTCTACGTAGCTGACGCTGGTAACTGTGCAGGGGCGGATCTAGCAAAGTTTAGCCAGGGGGGCCGATAGGGCATTAACAGGGAAAAGGGGGCACAAAGACATACTTTTCTTTCTTATTCTCATTTAAAATGTCTAGCTTTTAATAAATAATTATCTGACACACAAAGTTTTAATTTGATGTAAAATGAATAGAAGTCAATTACTGTATATAGTGACTATTAAGTCTAATATATATACCCTAGTAAGCTATAGTACTTTTTCCTTTGGGAAGGTACCATCTGTGCAGTCTGCAATTTTGTTGAAGAAAGATGTTGAATCTATTTAATATTTCTTGAAAAATAATTGATTTCTGTGCATTTTTTTTCACACTGCATCAAATTAAGGTTGATTACGTCGATTAAGCATCATGAGGTGGCGCGTGAGGGGTGGTTCCCTATTTTTAATTTTTGTTGTTGCTGGGAGTTGGAACCCTATTAGTTAGGTTGCTTAATATTTACGCTAAGTACTCTTTAAAATACCAGAATAGGGAGGATGGTGTAGGTCTAAGTTTATTAGATTGATCAGTATTGCTGAACTATGAAATATTTTTTTTGTATACAGGTATAACAGAATAGCTTTAGTGTAGTTGTTGTTTTAAACTTGAGTATGAACTTGCAGACTTGCAAAATGCAGCAAGATATTTTAAAAAACAGTTTTGTTGATTAAAAAACACTATATCGGATTCATATCGGTATCGGCAGATATCCAAATTTATGATATCGGTATCGGTATCGGACATAAAAAAGTGGTATCGTGCCATCTCTAGTTAATACCTGGATTGAAAAACACACAATCAGTCATGGATTGGCCTCCCCAGAGCCCAGACAGTGTGGGATGTGAGGCAATGTGGGATCATCTCGACAGAGAATGAAACAAAAAGTGAGCCGACAGGCAAAGAAGAGCTTTGAATGTCCTTCAAGCCCGGAGAACTATTTCTGAAGACTACTTAAATAAATGACAAGAAAGCTGCCTAAGAGAGTTCCGGCTGTGTTGAAGAATAAAGGCGCTCATACCAAATATCGACTTTCTAGCTTGTTAGAATTGTACAAACTGTACACTGCACCTATTTCCCATTTCCCCACTAAAATATATAGAAATTACTTTTGCACAGTACTGTATTTCCACACACTGATATATCTGAACATAGTCTCACTGCAGATGACTGTAAATGCATTTGTTACACTTCATGACAGATACTGTTGTGCAGAAGAAAAATGTAATAAAGGAAGGAAGTCTAGAAATAAAACTTATCCAGGAATCTGCACAACACATCGCTCAAGTGAAACTTTGGAACACCTGGTTAGATTTCATTTACAAATGGTTCTAAAATACCATTTTTTCTTTTTTGGCCTCCATATCTTTAGATTATAAATACTCCAGCTAATGCAGCAGTGGGATCACCTTTGCATTCACTGCTGTCTCTCTGTCCTCTGATGTACGACGCAGACCAGAGGTCTCCGACACAAATCTTGGTTGCGTCTTTGACTGCAGAAACATGACTGGAAACCTAATGGAAATCAGGCTGTTTACACAAAGTATGACTCTTTTGTGTGACACACCTGTGATCCACACATAAAACTTTCTGCAGCAGCAATCAGCCACTTCCCTACTGCGGAGCAACAAAGTTAAGCTCGGTGTACCATTTTATCGACACGTGCACATGACTAAAACCAGGCAGACGATAACACGCTGACATTAAATTCATGCAGTGGAAAGAGAGCGGCAGAGCACATCAAAAAGTGACTCACTCATATACGATTTATTCATTCTTCCCTTTTGCTCACTCACTTAACCACTTAGAGTTAGTGGCCATTAGCATGGAGTTTGCAAGCGTGTTTTTATTACATATTGTCTCCTGAGCTGCTCTTCCTCTGGACGACATATGCGAGCTAATAGAATATGAGCGAGTTGCTTTCTGCATCCATGCTGTTTTCCCAAGTTAAAACTTTCTCACGCTGTGAGGCAGAGTGTAGAGACGCAAGACCTCCGGTGGTAAATGTCTGCAGCTTGCAGACAGCTAATTGTGGAAAAGCATCATCTGGTTCTCACCCACTGTTTAGAGCCACCTCGGACAGACTTTCAGAAACAACGACGTTCAGTTAGTTTAACCTGCAATTAACCCAGCAAGGAGAACAATTCAGTGTTTTACTGTGGAAACTCAACAAATACAAATGCAGTAAAGTAAGGCACCAGTTGGTCCTTTATGGTATGATAGTGTGCGTATGCTGATTGTCAACGTTTAGCGTACCTCTGTGGGTTTTTGTGAATAACACAGCGGTCACAAGCTTCAGCCAACATTTGTTATTTTTGTTTGGTTTTTTTTCATCGTCTTTCTATCTGTTAGGATGCCCAGTGGTGTTTATGTGTGTATGCCATAGTGCACTGCAGGCAAAGGATGCGCTAACATGAGGCTCTGTGACGGGCCTCCCACGCACCGAGCTCTGATCTGGTTTCATCCGGTCGGCGGCTCTGTGACGGCATCACTGTGGAGTTTGAGCAGGCCCTCCTTTTGGCTAGCTGTGCACCAGGAGCAGAGATTTAACAAGATGCTGCGCTAATGAACATATCAGAGAGCGATGGACTGAGGACTGTTTGTGTGGGTATGTGTGACAGAGAGGGAGGAAGAATGCGTGCCCGACATAGCGCTTGTCTCTCAGGTCAACTAAGGGTAGCAATGCTCAAGTCCATACTGGTCTGTTACTCGGAACTACACATCAGTCAAGACCAGTACAAGACGGTTACTTCCCCTTTGCAATAAATGAATCAGTAAATGTACTTTAGAACAGCATATTTCAACATCACATGTGAGCGGGAGGAGTGAGGCCAGGGGTCCAGGGCTGGAGGAGGAGCTGGCCCTTTGGTCGAGGTCTGGGCTGGTGGGCTGCTCTGCTGCTGGTGGTCTGTTCGTCTCCACCCCAGTGTGCAGGGGGCCATCTACTGGGTCTGAGTGAAGGGGGAACATCTCCAGGCGGTGAAAGGACCTGGGAGTTTGAATGGGGAGTGTGAGTGTGTGTACAGCATCCATTTCTATGTCTCTATAATTGGTTGTGTGTGTTGAGTGTTTGTGTACGTGTGCATGAGGGAGGGAATGTATACTTGTGTCTGTGTGGGCCTGTTTGTCTATGTGTCAGGTCAGGTCTTAGACTCCCTCTCTCTTAGAGCATCTCAGACTCCCCCAGGTGAGGGGCCTATTTCCCCCACCACCATCCCTCCCAGTGGCTGGTGTCCCTACCCACTGGTGGTTCTCTATGTCCAGGGCTGTGTGCCTGGGTGCTTACTTGCCCATTCCTGGGCCCCCTGGCTCTGTTGGGCCCCTGCTGGGAAGTTGGGTACCCTTGGGTCTCTAGGCCCAGAGCTCACTTGGGCTTGTCACTGCAGCCACCGGGTGCTTCTGCACTGTGGCTGCCAGGTGACACCCCCCAGGGCTCTTCTCTGCTCTTCTCTAGGTGGGGTTCAAGGTTTTCCCTGCAGTGGTCCTCCTGGGGCTCTCACACCCTGGGGAGCCTCTAGATGTCTGGGGCCTGGATCTCCTTCATGCCGTCTTCAGGTCCTAAGAGGTGGGGCTGTGGCTCCCCACACCCACTATTAGACACTTACATGGAGAAACCTTATAATCACAAGCGCGCTCACACAGGTTTTCACAGACACACTATTTTGGGCTGCTGCTACCTCTGAAATATCTTGTATTATAAGTACTGTGTGCTGTTCAGTAAGATCGTCATTGTTATTCATGCATATGTTGGTTGTTGCCGTGGTTTCTCTGCTGTACTTTTTTTCCTCAACAGGTGTTGACGCAGATTCTGAGTGTTTTTTCTCTCTCTCTTACTCTCTCTCTCTTTCTGTTAACTTTCTCCCCAACTTCACGTTCTTTCTTATTTTTTTCTTTCCATCCCCCATTTTTATCCGTTATGATTGTAATAATCCAAAATAAAAAATCCCATTAAAGTTCTAATAAAAAAAGCTTTTTGACTTCCTGAAACTTATGATGTTATTTTATATCATGTCAATACATAATAAATACAGCAGTGTGTAAACTGTAAAAAGGTGGGTTGTAAAGCAGCTTGCAGATTCACATCAGCTGTAGGTAGACAAAAACAGTTTAAATAGACCACGATGTATTGTATTTAACAAAGGGTATGCAGCTGATGTGCCTGCATTGCAGTGAAACGTGTCTTAGTGGCCTATCAGACTCCAATAAATGTAAAACTCCATCTTAAACCTAAAAGGAAGAAAAATGTCTTTAGTTTGTAGAAAGACTTCAAAGAAACACACATACAGACACATCTCTATCAAAAGAGTTTGTCCAAACCGCAGCAGTGACACTAAAGGCAGTGAAATCAGAACATTAGAGGAACAAACCATGTCACAAATATAAAAAGATACTATTTGTCATAGTATGTCAGCGGCACAAAGCGAGTTTTGTCTTTCTGCTGTCATCTACAGATCACCACCCTGTCAGATTTTACAGTTTCTGTTAATAGACCAGTCCTTACGCAAAGAATGAGGCTAAAGGTAACTGTCGGCCACCCAGACTCATAGTTGTGCTGTCGGTGAAGCTCTTGAAATAGCAAGGAAACTATGTATCTGTTCACCTATATCATGAACTGCAGTCTACAAAGACCTTAAACTCTTGCTGTAATTACCATAAATGCCCCTTTGAAACATAGATCTCTTTCAAGATTCAAAATCCTGTATATTACACCGCTTGAAGTTATACAATATCATATCATGGATTTCCTGCTAGCTGTTTATCTGTTGTTAGTTTTATGCTAAATGCTTCTAATACCTTGGAAGCCCCAGCCTCCTGTGTGTGTGTGTGTGTGTGTGTGTGTGTGTGTGTGTGTGTGTGTGTCTATATCTGTGTAAATTTTTCCTAACTGAGTTGAACATGATGTTTGTGCGACGTTGCATATTATTTCCTAATTTGGTAACTCACATGGTGAGCTTTGCTGCAAGTCTGTGTGTGTGTGCGCGCGTGTGTGTGTGTGTGTGTGAAAGGGAGAATGTGTGTATATCTTCACAAGCGTCTAGTGTTTTTTCTGAATGATTACTATCAGGTGTAGTGGATTATGTGAATGCGTATTTGTCAGTGCTTTTGAGGGTATTGTCGTTAAGAGTCGCAGTCGTGCTTCCTAAGTTATGGCAGAGAGCGGGAGAGAGAGGTGACCGGTGAGAAAGCATAAAGCCATCTGGGCGAGAGAGAAATTCAGCCCAGTGAGATATCAGCAGGGAGGAGATAAAACACAATATGATGTTATTTTTAAAACAGAGCCAAGTTGGGATTTTTGGGGGTGAGTATAAGATGACCCCCACCTTAAGGATACTTCTGCTTTCGCTCAAGTACTTGAAACTAACCCACCGAGACGACTAAAACAGTTTTAACCTTGGGAGAAGGGATGTGGCATTAAAAGCTCAGCGTGGATAGCTTCTAATTTTACACATATTCTTGCCCACTTATATTTGTGTCTGTAGTGGTTTGAATAGTGAGGAGGAAACTATAATTCAGGGTTTAAACTAGGAGAAAGGAAAGATGCACTGAGCAGATGTGTACCCATACAGATGCTACTCAGGCCAAAATCATGGGGGGATTGTGGTCAGCGTATTTGGTAACAAGATATTTTTAGAGCACAATCACTTTTTGCAACACAACACTATTTACTGATACATTGCTCACACAGGGAAGAAATACATAGTGGTATTAAACATATCCAATTCTTCAGGTAAAGATAAATTTGCTCAAGATAAGTGTTGTTAGAGATGTTAGTTTCCATCAGACAAAAGCTCAAGGTATCCGCACCATGTTGAATAATGAATGCTTCAACTCAAAAGAATGAGTCTAAGAATGAAACAGCCTCAGCTCAAATATTCCAACATAAAGTTTAACTCTTGGTGTTGTTCTAGAGTTACGATTGAGGAATGCTGTCAGCTTGTTTGACAACTCAACATCTTGGATGCTTTGATTTAAAATGTAAAACAATATTGTCTCCCAGTTAATGAATCCTGGTAATTATAGTGATCCTCTGACTTTTCTTCTACTACTACTTTCTTCTGCTTCTTCTTCTGCTCTCTAAATCCTCCTCTATGCATTAGTCAGTCCGGATGAATATATATAAACTGCCCACAATACCAGGGTTGTCAACATCTAGGTAGCTTTGGAAATGATGACTCCTTACAAATGAATAGTGACATTACGTGTACGTTAGGTATATGTGTATGTTATTCATATTGTGTGTACATTGTTCTTAGCGCAGTGGCACTTTATGATCACAGGTATCTTTAAATTCACTAAACAATGATGCTAAGGGGGTCTCTAACTGATTACTTTTTCTCATACAATGAATATTTAGGCTACGTAGAAGGTGAATATAGTTATGGTGTTTATGAACAGCCATTCTTCGAGTAAGAAATATATGACCAGATTTACTAAATGGGGTAAAATAGCATGAAATGTGATCATAGGTGTGGCTAGTTTTACAGGTCATTTACAAAGTTACGCTGTTTTCTAAACCCAGGTACAGTCAGTTCATTTCAATATTAAGCGCAAAAATTTAATGCATGCTAAATTTTAAGCGGTAAATTGTGTGTTGATAAATCAGCTTCAGTGCTTGATTTAAATATTCTCCTTCCTTGAGAAAGGAACTTGTAAACATACATACGTGACAGGGTTGGTTGCAAAAATTTGAGTTACCACCAGTTATATAGGTATCTTGTAACTGCGCCCTATTTGGAAATACAGACGATACTTTTTTACACCAAAATAGTTTGCGCTGGTGTTAACATGTTAGTAAATCTGGCCTATAGTCAGATTTTGAATCACTGTGATTGAAGATCACCTAAACGCATGTTGAAATCATACATTTAAAAAAATTCAACAACAGAACTCAGTTATGGTTAATAGTGAAAATAAAAGCATTTCCACACAAACACAATGAGAAGAACCAACCTCAGTGATACTAATAAAAAAAAGCCTTCAATTTGCTATGGAGCATAAGGATTAGACTCAGAAGTGATGGAAAAAAGGTGATGAGTCCATATTTACCCTGTGTACAAGCCTGAGGGAGCACTGTTATGATGTGGTGTAGCTTCGTTTGCACAACGTAATGTGCCAAAATGTGCTGGATAAGAGTTTACAGAGTGATCTCACTCTTCCATCATCAATACAAGATCACGGGGAAAAATGAATGGAACTCTGGTGGAAGTAAATACGCTTATGGAAGTAATGCCACAGTGAATGCATGCTTTTTTTCTATCCACAAATTGTCTTGTACTTAATGTGAACATGCTGAATATTATTGCCTCTGAACGTCAACACGTTGTCAGCGTAATCATGTTAACAAGCTGACGATGGGAATTAGCTCAAATACAGCCTGACAGAGTTGGCTGTAGATGCTTAGTTTTGTTTATTGCCTTGTTGATTGGGTTTTTCCCGGCTCAGAATTATTATTAGTTTTTGTTTTTGTAACGCAATCTGTACTTACGCCAAACCTTTAATGCGTGGAAATCAGGACTGTTGACCTTGGGCAGTTCACTAGGTGTCGGTGTCATCAATTTCACCCCGATGTTTAACCCAGAATCACAGTTTCTCTAAAAATAGGTTACAAGAAATCAAATGTATCCCAAATACCTGTATCCTGTCAGAGGCTAGTTTCGTAAAGGAGATTGGTAGTAGCTGCTCCACCACAGGAACAATAAGGCTTCCAGCACACAATGGACACCACACTTACTTAACATAAACACATTTATTAGACACAATTTTAAATAATAAACCCCTTTTTTTTTGTAGTGTCTTTCCACTCAGTGTCATAAGAAAAATAAAATAAATAAATAAATAAAAACAAATATGTATCCTTTAAGGTCCTTTGGCCAAAAGAAAATCACCTGAGCTCAGGGAAAAATAAAGCGCATCGTTGGGGCCCTTTGAATTGTTCCTACCGCTCTGTTGGAACGGTGTAGCATCCAATAATAGCATCCAGCAAGCAGCAACGACCATCTATTTGCCAGGACGGTTCGGCAGAGTCATCAGATGAGGACTTCCACAAGGCAGTTCATCCAGTAGGATCCAGGGCACCAAAAGGGCAAACAAACCAGCCTACACACAAGTGTGCAGAAGAATTAACTGAAATGTTCATAAGTCTCAGTACCACTGACTCAGTGTCCATGTCACTAACGGCTTATTTAACAGACTTACCATTATAATAATACAGGTTTGTCAAAATAAAAATATAACAGAACATAAATGCTGTTAACAATGCTTATTAATGCTGTTCTCTTAGGCATAACATAATAACACTGTAACTGACCTCGTGTCGGCCGCCATTTCAGGACATTAGCTAGGCTCACTTAACGGCTAGCTTGCTAACAGTCAGCCAATAACACACGTTATACAATATTTAGCCTCTTTCTTAACAACATGACAGCGGTAGATTTGATACCTCGCTGCAGTATAATAAGGCACAAAACATTTCATACGAACATGAGCTGCACGCTAACTCACCAGAGGAGTTCGTGTAATGGCGAATGCTGTCGGACTCAGCTCCGCTTCACGTTTGTAACTGCTACAAGACTTTTTCCTAACAACATATTAAATCATTAGCTTCACATATAAAGGTTTTTAAAACTATTTACAGCGACTCAAATGTCTACTGTACCCGAATTTCCAGCTCGTAGAGGGCACGAGAGCAGCATGCGCCTCATCGGACGAACGGAAGGAAAAACTCTGTAGCTGGACTAGAGAGTGGCTATGCACACGGCACAGTGGTGCGTTCAGTGACCACAAATAATCAGAAATCCCATACTCAAACAATGATCTGGGTTACACTCTCCCCCTCTAAAGTGCATGAGTCTCTGCATGCACACTTGACTTAACAGGTGTGTGAAGGAAAGTGCTCTGAGAGAATACAATTGCGAAACTCTGACAAAAAGGAACTGAGAGCCAAAATTAAAGGCTCACCTAACTCATCATAAGTTAGTTTACGAGGTTGGCGTCTCTCTCTCCCAGAACGCCGCAACTCTACTGTCTCTGGCTCTAAACTCCGCTCAGCAGTGTCGCTGCTTCCTTGATTCATTTCAACAGATTCTGTTTGTTCAGGAATGTCAATAACAACCCAACCTGGACCTTCATCAGATGGAATGGGAGATGTGGTCACCTCATTGCTTTCTGAGTGTAACAAAGGCTCAGGTTCAGAAACATGACTGGGTGTTTCTCGTGCGTGTGACTCGTCTTGTGGCTCTGCACGGGGCAAACTAGAATGCACATCCCCAGTGGACAGCTGAGGTGTGATAACCTGCCTTTCAGTCTGGATAAAAGGACCTCTGGTTATTATTTCTGGAACCACAAAAGCTGGATACACTTCGTCCTCATCACTGTATACCTCATCTTCCTGACCATCAGGGTTATCAGAAGATTGTACTTCTCTTTCGGCTTTGTTCCTTGGTTTCTTCCCTTTAGAGGGCCCATGAGATCTGCTCCCTGCCATTTCTTCCACAGGTAAGAACCCACACGGTAGAAGGAGATCCCTGTGTAAGGTGCGTTTTGGTCCGTCTCCCAACTCGGGTTCCACAACATAGACAGGGCCATCATTGATTCGTTTAACCACAACATGTACTTTCTGTTCCCACCTGTCTGAGATTTTGTGTTTACCTCTGATACTCATGTTCCTAACCAAAACCCTGTCACCTGCACAGAGCTCGGCCACTCTAATCCTCTTGTCAAACCTAACTTTATTCCTTTCTCCGATCTTCTGGGAGTTTTTTGCAGCTAGAGTGTAGCTCTCCTCCAGACGTTGACGAAGGTTGTTCACATACTCTGAATGAGACTTATGGTTGGCATTTTCAGGTTGGATACCTAAGACTAAATCAATGGGTAGTCGGGGTTGTCTGCCAAACATCAGTTCATAAGGAGAGAAACCAGTTGTGTCGTTCCTCGTGCAGTTATACGCATGAACTAAGGGTTTAACAAAGTCCCTCCAGTGAGATTTGTCTTCCTCTTCCAACGTACCCAACATATCAAGAAGCGTCCGGTTAAACCTTTCCACCGGGTTTCCGCGAGGATGATAAGGTGTAGTGCGGATTTTGTCTGCTCCTATCAAAGCACATAGCTCTTTGATTGTGTGAGATTCAAAGTCTCTACCCTGATCACTGAGTAGACGACTGGGAAACCCATAATGAACTATGAAGTTCTCCCACAGAGCTTTTGCAATGGTCCTGGACTTCTGATCTTTAGTTGGCACTGCCACAGCAAACTTTGTAAAATGGTCAGTGATAACTAATATGTTCCGGGTGTCTCTGTTGTCTGGCTCAACTGACAAATAGTCCATACAGACGAGTTCAAGCGGGTAAGTTGCTATAATATTTTCAAGAGGCGCTGCCTTCTGAGGCACTGCTTTCCTCCTGACACAGCGTGGACACTGTCTGCACTTCTCTTCTACAGACTTTGTCATCATTGGCCAATAGAATCTGGAACGGGCAAGATGCAGTGCTCGTTCAAAACCAAGATGACCAACTTCATCATGCACTCCACGCAACGCTTTCCCTCTGAACTGTTCAGGTAGGACTAACTGCCATACAGTGTTGTCTCTATTTGTCCATTTCCTGTACAATACTCCATCTCTCATTTCGAGTCTTCTCCACTCCTTGAGAAGGAGCCTAACATCAGGAACTTCAAGGTTTGTTTCTCTGAAGCTGGGCTTTTGAGCTCTTTCAACGAAGGTAATGACACGTGAGACAACCGGGTCATCCCTCTGAGCTTTATACCAGTCAGAGCTTGTCATAGATGGTAATGTGTCTTCTCCAAATACATCCGCAACTGTTGAGGGATCAACAGCAAGAGACTCTACAGCCAAGGGTTGTTCTAGATTTGAACAGTGCTCGATCTTTGACACCACAAGATGGCGTTGACATAAGGCAGATACCACCTCGTGACTCATCTCGTTGCTCACCTCTAGAAGACGGTTTTTCATGTCATCAACTCTCTCCCTTTCTTTGATGAAATCCTCATCTTCAAAAGGAGGAGCTTGTGGTCGTCGGGACAGCCCATCTGCATCGCGATTGGCATGACCGGCCCTGTACTTAACGGTGAACTGATAAGTAGACAGCGCAGCTAACCAGCGATGACCAGCAGCATCTAACTTTGCAGATGTCAGTACATACGTGAGAGGATTGTTATCCGTCACAATGGTGAAGTTAGCGCCATAAAGGTAGCTGTTAAACTTCTCACAAACTGCCCACTTCAAAGCTAGAAATTCAAGCTTGTGAGTGGGATAGTTTCTCTCACTTTTGGAAAGTCCTCTGCTTGCATAAGCCACAGCTCTCAGCTTCCCGTCCTGCTCTTGGTAGAGCGCTGCACCCAAGCCTTCACGACTGGCATAAGTGTGCAGGACATATGGTAGCTGTGGGTTGGCAAAAGCAAGGACAGGTGCCGATGTCAGTCTCTCAATCAAAGTCTTAAACGCATTTTCACATTCAGGTGTCCACTCCTCTCCAAAAGGTAAGTTAATGTTTGATGGTTGTCTGAAATGTTCTCCAAGATACACTTTACCCCTCTTTTTGGGTGAGTAGTAACCAGCCGTGAGACTATTTAAAGGCTTTGCGATCTTTGAGTATCCATCAATGAATCTCCGGTAATAACCGGCAAAGCCTAGGAAACATTTTAACTCTCTCTTGTTTGTAGGACGAGGCCATGTTTTCAAAGCTGAGATCTTATCAGGATCTGTGTGAACTCCTTGGGCATCAACCACATGGCCAAGGTACTTCACCGAGGGCCTAAAGAAATGACATTTTTCTGGGGACAGCTTCAACCCAAAGTCCCTCAACCGGTTCAGCACCCTCATGAGTCTCACCTCATGTTCCTCCAGGGTGTCTGAAAACACAATCAGATCATCCAAAAACACAAGTACCTCACTCAAGTTCAAACCCCCAACACACTTCTCCATCAGTCGTTGAAACGTACTTGGGGCATTTGTAACGCCCTGAGGCAGGCGATTAAACTCATAAAACCCAAGAGGACAGACAAAAGCAGTTTTAGCTTTATCTTCCTCGGCCATCTCAACCTGATAATAGCCTGATTTGAGGTCCATGACCGAGAACCACTTGGCACCACTAAGGGCCGTGAAGGTCTCCTCAATGTTTGGGAGGGCATAAGTATCCCTAATGGTCCGTGCGTTCAACTTGCGGTAATCAACGCACAACCTGATTGAACCATCCTTTTTACGCACAACTACTATTGGAGATGCGTAGGGGCTCTCTGACTCCCTAATAACCCCTGCATTAAGCAGTTCTTTGAGGTGTTGCTTGACAGCTTCTCTGTCACTTGGGTGGATGGGCCTCGACCGTTCCTTAAACGGCGTGTCATCGTTCAGCCGAATGTGGTGTTTTACCACAGTGGTGTGACCATAAGACAGATCATCAACCGCAAACACTTCTGAAATAGACTTGAGCTTGGTGGTGATGCGCTCTTTCCATTCTTCAGAGATGGGTGACTCATCAAGATTAAACTTAAGCTTCTCTCCATCAAACTTGTCATGAGAAGAAGCATTTGAAACAGGCACCAGGGGTGAAATGTGCTGGGCTACACATACCTGGGCAACTGTACTTCCTGGTTGCAATACAATACTATGCCCACTCAAGTTCTGCAAGACGACTGGAACCTTACTCTTAGCTTTGTAAGGGATGTCTATCAAAGCAGTTTCAAGAAATAAACCACCAGGTAACTTGTCGTGTTCATTTGGTTCAAGGACGAAACTTACGTTAGGAGTGTTCTTTCTCAGCCTAACATCTCCCATTAAACAGCACTTGTGGTTGGCAGGGATGGTGACTGGTACTTTCCCGTGCAACCTCACTGGGTGTATGTGGCAATCATCCATTTGTTTAGCCAAGTGCTGGAGAACCAGTGCTACATCTCTGGAACACAGTCTGTGAAGGAAATCTGGACCGTCACGTTCAGATAACTTATCATGGAGTCTTAACAGTGCATTGGTACCAATCAAAACTGGTATTCTGCTGTTAAAATGGCACTCAGGCACAACAAGAGCCAAAACAACCAACTCTTCCTCTTTGCCTGTAATGTTGTGAGGAAAAGTGATGTGGGTCTCAACATAACCAAGGTAGGGAACGTGCTGTCCACCTGCACCCTCAATCTCAAGCAATGCTTGAATGGGCTGAATGGGGAGATGTGCCAGCTTATCCTTGTGAAATGATTCGGAGATTGTAGTGACTTGTGAACCACTATCCATGATAGAGTTGCATTGCACACCCTCAACCAAAACAGAAGCTGAACAACGAGGACCTATCAGACCGGGTGGCAAGCGGGATTGGGAACTGAAATCTTGAACCGTTGTCTGGGTCTTTATTTTGCTCTGAACACCAATTCTTTGGTCACTTGAGGCGGGACTAATGCTGGTCTCAGCTCCTGGACGTCCCACAGCAGGAGCCGCTACAAGTTTAAAGCAAAAGGCTCAGTAACCTGTTGGGCTTGGAACCTTCCTTGCTTTTCCTTTAACTCAGCATTCTTCTGGCGGACTAGTGCCTGGTTGGGTTCATTTGGGCATCGAGCGGCAATGTGGTTATCTTCACCACATCTAAAGCAGAACCATGCTTTTGGCATAGAGAGAACCTTAACTGGTCTCCTGGCACTGCTATTTCTTGCCGTAAGGAAGTCTTTGCCACTATTATTCTCTTTAGGACATTTTTGGTTCTGAGTGAGCTCTCTGAGTTGTTTAGACAACTCATCTATTTTGCTTTCAAGTTTAACAGTTTCTTCTTGCCTCTGTTTTAACGCTGCACTAAGCTCACTGTCAAAAGGAGAATTCTTGGACCTTTGACTCGGTTTCTCTACCTGCTTTGAAAGCTCATCCATTCTCCTCTCAAGCTTAGATGCTTCGCTCTGCTTTGCAGTCTGTGTTGGAACGGGCTCATCATCATAGGAGGGTACATCAAAAATGGAGTGGGCATGTACAGCTGCTTTTGTAGCACCCAGATGTTTTTTCATCCTGTCTAGCTTTGCAGATCTACGACCTTCCTCGGTCCTCAACATAAGGAGTAGATCTGGGAATGTTGGTGGACTGTTCTTTTTGTTTTCTAGTTGGAGAGCTATAATGAGACTCTGGTCCCAGCAGCCTCTAATAAACTGTCTGAGTAGGTGTTCGCTCAAAGTTTCGACAGAGACTCCCCCTCTAGAAATAGCTCGAGTAAGGAGGCTATGGAGTCTGTTCAAATATGCTGAGGGCTTTTCTCCGCTATTCTGGTTGGAGCTGAGAAAGGTTGCAAATAACTCTTCTCCGTCCTCTACAACACTGAAAGCGGAATCGAGCTGCCTAACATAAGCCCTGGGTGGTGAACTCACACCAAGCAACTTAACAACATCGGCTGCTGGACTTAGCAAACTTTCAAGTATTTTCCTAACCTTTTGCACATCACTAAGAGAGCAATCACTGACAAGAAGGTCCACTTGTGTGTGCCATGTTTCATAGTCTACCTCACCATTGGGCCTAGGAGCACGGCCAGAAAAGGTGCGCAGTCTGGTTTGTGTAGACCACGGGGCTGTTGAGTCATTTCTGATAACGTGCTCAACGACAACTTTTTGAATCTGAGGTGGGTTAAGGAGACTGCGGTCGATATTAACAGGGTTCACCACAGCACTATCAGGTGCATTGTGGGTCTGTGTGTAGTGATTAGGTTCATCATGATCACTAGCTACAATGTCATGGAGGGATGTGTCACCATCCTGAGCTGTGTGTGGCTGTGTGTCAGGAATCTCAGAGTTATGTCGAACTTCTTTGACCTCACTCTGAATAACACTCAAGAAACCTGCTTTACCACTATCTCCAACAGCCTTCAGTTCTTCTAAATATCTACGAGCTAACTCCTTGCCTACCTCTTCCTGAGCAACATCTCGAATGGTTTTGACAGACCAACCGATAGCAGGATCCTTGGGGCTCGGCAAGTCGCCTAAGATCTGGGGGTTGATCTTGGAAATGGCTTGATCGGACAAATATTGTATCAGGACTCTACCCTCTGGCTGGTTTGATTCATCTGGAATTCGAACTATCCGAGAAACTTTACCATTTACTGAAAAAACACTAGCAATGTCATCATCTGTGTAAATCCCTTCAACGCCAGTCACAAAAAGTGAGCACTGGCCATCTACATCAAAACGTCTGCAAAGATCCATGTCCAACACAATAGGGTCAAGGAAAAGAGGTAGGTGTTGTGAGCTGGAAAGTCAAGGTGCTACTTTTCACCAATCTCCTGGCTGGCTCGCCACTTGTAACGCAATCTGTACTTACGCCAAACCTTTAATGCGTGGAAATCAGGACTGTTGACCTTGGGCAGTTCACTAGGTGTCGGTGTCATCAATTTCACCCCGATGTTTAACCCAGAATCACAGTTTCTCTAAAAATAGGTTACAAGAAATCAAATGTATCCCAAATACCTGTATCCTGTCAGAGGCTAGTTTCGTAAAGGAGATTGGTAGTAGCTGCTCCACCACAGGAACAATAAGGCTTCCAGCACACAATGGACACCACACTTACTTAACATAAACACATTTATTAGACACAATTTTAAATAATAAACCCCTTTTTTTTTGTAGTGTCTTTCCACTCAGTGTCATAAGAAAAATAAAATAAATAAATAAATAAAAACAAATATGTATCCTTTAAGGTCCTTTGGCCAAAAGAAAATCACCTGAGCTCAGGGAAAAATAAAGCGCATCGTTGGGGCCCTTTGAATTGTTCCTACCGCTCTGTTGGAACGGTGTAGCATCCAATAATAGCATCCAGCAAGCAGCAACGACCATCTATTTGCCAGGACGGTTCGGCAGAGTCATCAGATGAGGACTTCCACAAGGCAGTTCATCCAGTAGGATCCAGGGCACCAAAAGGGCAAACAAACCAGCCTACACACAAGTGTGCAGAAGAATTAACTGAAATGTTCATAAGTCTCAGTACCACTGACTCAGTGTCCATGTCACTAACGGCTTATTTAACAGACTTACCATTATAATAATACAGGTTTGTCAAAATAAAAATATAACAGAACATAAATGCTGTTAACAATGCTTATTAATGCTGTTCTCTTAGGCATAACATAATAACACTGTAACTGACCTCGTGTCGGCCGCCATTTCAGGACATTAGCTAGGCTCACTTAACGGCTAGCTTGCTAACAGTCAGCCAATAACACACGTTATACAATATTTAGCCTCTTTCTTAACAACATGACAGCGGTAGATTTGATACCTCGCTGCAGTATAATAAGGCACAAAACATTTCATACGAACATGAGCTGCACGCTAACTCACCAGAGGAGTTCGTGTAATGGCGAATGCTGTCGGACTCAGCTCCGCTTCACGTTTGTAACTGCTACAAGACTTTTTCCTAACAACATATTAAATCATTAGCTTCACATATAAAGGTTTTTAAAACTATTTACAGCGACTCAAATGTCTACTGTACCCGAATTTCCAGCTCGTAGAGGGCACGAGAGCAGCATGCGCCTCATCGGACGAACGGAAGGAAAAACTCTGTAGCTGGACTAGAGAGTGGCTATGCACACGGCACAGTGGTGCGTTCAGTGACCACAAATAATCAGAAATCCCATACTCAAACAATGATCTGGGTTACATTTTGTTTTGTTTTTTTTGGGGGGGGGGGAGATTTTTATCCCTGAATAACTGAGACCCTTATTAACAAATTGATAATAATGTTATTACAGTATTACAGTATATAGTAAACCTTTGGGTGAGGTGGCGGGTCTAAACTAGAAAAAAAAACTAGACTTCAATTTAGTTGAGGCTGACAAACTTTTGCAGTGAACTTCATTGCTTTAAATCTCCAATTTGTAAAAAAGTGGCAAAAATTTCAGTAACACATATGAAAGGCCTGGAAATGAGTGAAAATCCCCAAAACAAAAGACAGTTCTTGTGGAAGAAGAAGAAGCTACTTTCAACCACTCTCTTATATACAAGGTATCACCACAGCAGCTCCCCATGTTTCATTTAGCAGATTTTTTTTACCCTTTCTGACGTAAACCCAAAAGGATTTGTGTCTCCTTGTGAGATCAAACCGGGGATCTTTCATTTATTAGGTGTTAGGTGTGCAACCCACTATCTGGAAGGAGACAGCCGTGTGTCTTTTCCAAGGGAAAGTCTGTTACTTAGTTTCTGCAGAAAAATGTTCCAAATATAGAAAGTAATGGGAATGAGGGTTACATAACAAAAACTCTTATCAAACTGCTATAAAAAGTTCACAAAAAATAATTTACATCTCCCAGTGGTCGATTTATTTTGATGGGTGGTTAAATGAGATGGTCACATTCTAATTGGGCCATAATAAAGGTTGTTGGGGTAAACATGGCTAATAGGAGTAGCCTAGAGGAACAAAGATTCACGGTTGAGAGGAGCTTCAATCAGAAAATGAATAAATGAGTGGTGAAAACAAAAGGTGGAATAAAATGGGAAAACGTAACATTGTTGATGAGTGGAAAAATGGCCTTTTCCTCAACTAGTCTGGACGACACACTCTGAGCTAAAAGACAGATATGTGACAAAAAAGCAATTGTCTGGCAATTGCTTTGGAAAAGATGGCGCTTTTGACCATTAGGCCATTGCTAAAGGAGAGCCTAAGTCTATCTCTGGGACACCAGTGGCTTTGAGGCACATGAGCAGTTATAAACATTTAATTATATAAAACATAACAGCTCTTATTAGCTATTATGAAATCCATAATACTACATATCCATTCAGGGTCATGTGAGGGTGCTAATTCCAGCTGACATCAGGAGAGGTGATGTACACTGGAGAGGTTGCCAGTCAATCATAGGGCTTAATACTTTATATACATTATTAGTAGTTCTAATAGTAAAATATGTATAAAGTTTAATTAACCAATAATTTGCCTTTATTTTAGAATGTTTATTACAGTGTTACCAATAGAATAATACAAGGTGGTGAATAAAAAAAGAGAAGTAAAAGAAAAATATTCATAAAACTCAGTGACAGAAGAGGAGGTGAGAGCATAGTGAGATTGAGTGAGAGAAGAGAGGAGGGTTGACAAGGAAACAATGACACAAGGGGAAAGGAAATGAGATGAGATACAAGAGGATGGGTGCAAGAGGAAGGAGGAAGTGTGGAAAAAAGACTTGAGTTTCCCGCAGCAGAGACAGACTGCAGCAGAGCAAAAGAAAGCCAAGAGATGTTTCACTTCGTGGCTTCATCCACACACAGCTACGAGAAGTGCAGGAGTTTTAAAAATAGTTGTTTCTCTTTCTGACTCTGTGTCTCAGCTGTTATGCAACAATACACACTGCAGCTCATAGTTTTTAATTATTTAATTTTGATTTTGCATAAGGTGTGGGAACACCAGGGGGACTGTGTGCATGTGTATTTGCTGTCAGCGAATAAGAACAGCTCTGTGTTCTTTTGCATGTGTGCGAGTGAGCGAGCCCCCCAAAGGCAAAGGCTCCAGATGGCTGTAAAACAATGAACAGTCTTTCTGACCCTCTTGTTACTCTCTCCAATTCAATTAACAGCTGATCAAACCAAGTGGGCGAAAATTGTTCACTTCTAGAGGTTCAATCACCTCAACAACCATGTACACACACACACACACAAACATGGAATGATGTTCTCACAGACAGTCCGAGGCACGCATAAATATGAAAATAATATGAAAGTACCAACAACATGAAACATACTCACTTAAGCAGATGGGACATCGGAGGATAAATCCGGAGAAAGCAAACAACAAACAACGATAGAAAAAGGCCAGGCAGGAATGGAGAGGGACAAGTAGCAGAGGTAGTGCTCCCATTTCAAATCAATTCAGCTTTATTTATATAGTGCCCAGTCACAACAACAGTAGTCTTTACTTTACTTTACTTTAAAATATATGGTAAAGGCCTTAAAATAATACAGAGAAAACCCTCAAAATCAGTGGGAAAAGAAAAACTCCCCTTTAACAGGAAGAAACCAATGGCAGAACCAGGCTCAGGGAGGGGCAGCCATGACAGATAGGGGTGAGGGGAGGAAAGCAGGACAAAAGACGCAAAGTAACCCAACACAAAACAGTGCAAAGAGGTGAGTGAAGAAGAAACAGTCAGTGGATTATGGGAAACCTCCCAGCAGCTTAGACCTACTAAGGGAGGGTTCAGGGTCACCTAATCCAGCCCTAACTGTAAGCTATATCAAAAGCCACATTTTTAATTGTATAAAATTACTGTATGTGAAAATTACACTTTGTAGCACAAATAGGAAACAAGTGAAAGTGACACACCTCCACAGACCATTCCTCTCTTGTCCTTCCTGACTTTCTTTGCTACTGTCACTACCGTTTGCATTAGGATACATTCAGCATATTGTGGCTGCCCAGCTCATCCACCTCCTCCGGGACGCCCATCCCATGGTGCCGTCACAACATGATTTGCTGTATCCCCCTCCATATTCTCAAGGGTGTGGAGGACATACCAGGAGAAGGGAGCAGGTTCACACTGAGCACATGTGACAGACGTGAAGGAGTCTGGAGAAGCCGTGGCAAATGTTATGCTACCTGTAACGTCATCTGTGAAGAGACTAGGGCGCCAGTGTTCTCTGGCGAAAGACGATCAAGCTGCACAGCAATGGTCAGCGACAAAAAGCAAAGCATCTCAGGCCCTCATCCCATGATCATGGAGTCTGTTTCTGACAGTTTGATTAGAAACATGCACGTGGGTAGCCTGCAGAAGTCATTTTATAGGGCTCTGACAGCGCTCTTCCTCCTCCTCCGTGCTCTTGATACTGTGCAGGGAGATGCTGCAAACCTTAGTGTGATGTCACATGTGGATGTGCAGTCATGCAGTCATGAGGGACGAGTAGAGAGCAATGGTCTGTGGCCAACACCTGGAAAAACCATTCCCTTTTGGGAGTTTCCTCATTATTGCCTCTCTAGTGCACCTGTTGTCACTTTCGCTGCAGCAAAGCAGGTGAAATGGATTCATAATGGTTTAGCCCTTAAACTGGAAAGACTGATATCCCTAAAGTTTGACTGAGTGCGTGTTACGCTGTGATGATCGAGTGTTACTTTATTTTTCCCTATTTGAGCACTGTAGAATTTAATCAGGAGGTGTTGCACTGGATTGCATTAGATTTCGCAGGTGTACCTGATGAAGTGGCTGGTATTTCCTCATGTGAGCATTAGGCCTGTGCATTCTGTATGCGAGTGTGTGTGTGTGTGTGTGTGTATTCAAGTGAGAGAAGATGCTGATGAGGTTAATGGAATGATAGCCCTCTTACAAGCCCTCTCATTAGGTGTAATGGGGGCCTCTGTAAATTACTTCTGCCACGCACACATGCATGGACAGTGACACACACACATAGAAAGAGACAGGAAATGGGTATGGCAGAAAGTTGGATGTGGTGACATTTGATTTAAAGGAGGCGAGCATGATGTAAAGTACAGGCAGAAATGGGGAGAAATACTTTGGGAGAGAAAGACTCAAAATTCAGAGAGTATTGGGGAAAGGCTAGAATAAGCCAATATTTGTAGACTCATTTAAGAGTCTCCCGGCTGGCCTTTAAATCTGTCAGTTCCAGCTGAAATACTGTCAGTATAGGTTGTAAAATTGGCTCCCTGCGCAGCAATCTCTGCACACCTACTGGTATAGTATCTTGGCTTATGACTGGCCTTTGAATAAAACAATAAGTTCTGTCCAGTCAGCGTGACTCACCTCAGACATAATGGCCATGATACACTGCATGATTGCACTTTTATTGTAATATTCAGAAATTTACACTGTTTTTCTTTTTGCAGCCAGTTTTAATGAACTTAGTTTAATTTTGTGTTAAGTTCAATGGAGACTTTTATTTCTATATTTTCTGTTTTTTTTTCTATCACAGTTGAGGACTTTCTGAATTGCATCTCAACATAAGAATGTAACATTTAGAACATTATGAATGACATGACATGAGCGGTATAAGAGGTTCAATATAAACCCATGGGCTCTTTTATCAGGTACAGTTATTCAACTGCTGGTTAACGTAAGTCCTTAATGAGCTAGTGCATTCAGGCATGTAGACATGATCAACACAACCTGCCAAATGGGACAGAACAATGATTTAACTGGCTTGAGTGTTTAGGTGAGGGATTCAACACATGGAGCCTTAAAGCAGATGGGCCACAGCAGCAGAAGACCTCATCCAGTGTCACTCCTGTCAACTAAGAACAGGAAACAGAAGCTACAATTCTCACAGGCTCGACAAAATTGGGCAACAGAAGATTGGAAAAACAATGTCGGATCTGATAAGTATTGATTTCTTCCGTGACATTCAGATGGTAGCCTCAGAATTTGGCAGGAACAACATGAGAGCATGGATCTATCGGCTGTGTATCAACCATTCATGCTGTTGGTGGTGGTGTTAAGATGTGGGGGGATCTTTTACTCTGCACTCTTTAGGCTCCTTAGTGGCAGCTGAACTGAAACACCACAGGTTACATGAGTATTGTTGGTGGTCAAGTGCATCCCTTTATAGGACAGTGTCTACAGATGGGAATTGAGAACCGGTTCTTGTAGAAAACCAGTTCCCAGTAGTCCGATTCCTTGGAATTGTTATTTTGCTTATCGATCCCGCTTATCGATTCCTGCACTTGCACTACAATCAGCTTATTTCACATGTCAGAAGAGGAAATTTATGATGCACTCTAGAGCGTGGATATGAACATTTGTTTTTATTGCACAAAAGGACGAGATAAATGACAAAGTGCAAAACTGCAACCAGGACAGGAACAACCACGTTATGCTGCTAACACAACTTCGTTTTTATGTTAGCATCTGCCAAAACAGCATGGTAACACTAAGCTAGCAAAAAACCCCAGAGCAAAGCTGAATGAGTGCCAAACCCAGCAGCCCGAACCTTAACAGCCAGGCCCTCAACAGGTAACAAGCAGATGAGCAGTCTCCCTTTCTACCTGTTCATGTTATGAAAGCAGAATCACTGGAGATCGTTTTTTTGTGCTGGCTTTCATCTTTGCTTTATGCGATCAGCTTTGTATTTTACTAAGAGAAAGGTCTTAGAGATGTGTGTCCTCATTAGGGATCATTGTTGCTGTGTGGGGTTCTGGCCTCAGGTTTAAATTGTTAAATGGTGACTATGAGACAGTGTGTTTCAGCTGTTTTACAGAGTAACATGAAAGTAATGTAAGGAATAGTATAAAAAATAACTTTTTCCCCAGAAGTGATGTAATAAGTGATATTAATAATGGAAAGGAAAATATTTTTAACAGAAGCAGTCTGTTGAGTAGCCTACTAATGTAGCAGTTAGATTAGCATCACTGTTTAATGTTAGCTTTAGCAAACATTTCAGCTTGTGGAACAAAGCTGTCCCAAACAAAATGGTAACATGCATTTCACAATAATGTAAGACGGATAATATATCGGATGGTGTTAATATAAATTGAAACTTGAATTCTTCAAGTAGATCTGGATGCCGGTCTTTTAGCTGCTCTGCTAAATTGGAAGTATTTCCTCTTCCCAGTCCAAAAAACAGACTAACATCATTTGCATATTGCCTTTTGGGACTCAATTATCATTCCTTGGTCACCTCCTCCATGACTGCAAAGTATTTCCATAGCCAACTCCGCTTTTCTTACCAATGAGTCGGAGCAGAGCTGTTGCAGCAGTTCCGTCGCAACTGTAGTTCTGTCAGGCTTGCCGAGCTTTCTCCTTCGTCTTCTTCAGCATACAATAATACGCTAGAATGTAGCCATCTGAGGATTCTTCAGGTCCCGTTTCAGTGCATAAACTGCCTATGTCACATTACAGTGGGATCACAGACTAAGAAAGGTAGGAAAAAGCTAAACGATAGAGATGTGGGGATAAGATAGCAGAGAAGGTTTAAGGAAATAAAAGGAAGACGAGTTCAGAAGAGGACCGAAATGAAGCAGTCTAGCAAAGCAAGAAGCAGTACAGTCATAAATACAGAAGAGGGAGCAAAGTCAGGTTAATTACATTAGGAATGAGATGAGGTTGGGAGAGACATTGGAGAATAAGCGTGAGAGGGAGAAGTAATGTGTTTTGAAGGCTGAACGAGTGCCGTCATGAGAGAGCATCAATCTTTCCCTCTGCAAGACATGCAATCATTAATTTAGCGTGGAAGCAGCAGGTCATATCTGGTTTGTTTAGTGCACGCAACTCAAAGAGGAGAACATGCTGCCTCTTACACTACACCTGCCTCCCATGTCTTTAACCTCTTAAATTGTATTCATGTATATAATACTACCAGCATTGACAAAGATGCCAAGTGTGTTTCATTCTAACTTTTAAAGCAGTCAGCACAACAATCATCTTTGGCACCGTAAAACACGTCGTGTCCTTTATTCACTCTGCACAGAGAGAGTAAGAGAGGACAGAAAGTGAAAAAGCAATTCACTTTATAAGTGCCTTTGACAGGGAAGATAAATGTGACATTAAAACTCTTTGTATCGCTTCAGCTCTAAACAACCAGCTCTGTGCATATATGTGTGTTTCTACCTATGAGCGCGTGAGCCAGAGGGACTATGAGACTATGGGAAAATGACTGCCTTAATCATGTTCAGCATAATGTTTTCAGTTTTTATGCAACTCTGCAATGAATGCCACTTCTGCTGGGGGGAAGATCTGAGCATGATCGGGTCTTATCTGTGTTCTGGTTTAGCGTAAAGATGTACACACAGTGATGTGATGGGAGCTGATTTATCTCCAAGCCCGAGACAGGTTTGACCTTTAACTTCACTAGGGGGGAAGAAAACGAGGGAGCAAAAAGCATGGCGAGAGAAAAAGGGGAGAAGAAAGGAGGTCGGAGGGGTGGCAGAGGAGCTGGGGGGGAGGAGTGAAACTGCTTATTGTCAGTTCTTTGTGATTGCCTTTTATATTAAACACCCGTGTTGACGCTTATCTTCACAAATACACAATCACTTTTATAAAATGTCACATTATTGCTTTTAGTTTCTGAAGCTGGCTGTCTGAATGCCAATTTTTGTGAATCAAGACACAGTATGTGTCTACTTAGCACACAGCCTGGAGCTGGTGGAGCATGATTTAGTCTGGAAATCACAGCTTGATCATACTTTGACATGCACACAGTTTAAATTGGAGACTGCACATAAATCTGACAATAAGATATTCACGAGGGCACACATTCTTTTGTGCACTGCTTCATATGTAACTGTATACAAAAGATAGATGTAGCCCCCTTGGATTATCTTAAAGCCTCCATTCTGACATCATGGCTGTTGCCATCTTGCTTTTTTTGTGAAATCAAAGGTTATGTGTCTTTTGCTGCCAACCAAAATTACCAACTGGAAAACACCTTGAAACAGCAAATTGCTACAAAAACCAAGAAAAATGTCACAATGGAGAATTTGGAATTACAAAAAAAAAAAAAAAAACCAATACGAACATATTTTGACATCCCAGTTTGCATCAATTAAAAATCTCAGCTAGATGAAGATTGGTTGCAAAATGTCAGGTTCGTCCAAGCTTATAATGGCTTTAACCAATGCCGTACTGCATACTTAAACCATGTGTGTGTCGTGTCGTTTGACCTGTGTTGGCCTCAATTTTTTCCACACAGATAATTCAATAAGGAATCAATAAGAGAACTGACAAAGAATGGGATCAGTAAGCAGAAATAACAACACTGGTATCAGTAAGATCCTGGTAGCATCCACCCCTGCTCGTCAGAGACAACTGAAAAAAGCAGCAGAGGGTGGAAGTATAGACATTTAGAAGGCGGTACTTGTTTCAGAAGTCATAGTTATATGATAGAGTAGAAGGTTTTGTCCATTTCAGGAGCCCCTTTTGCATGTGCTGACCCCAGTTGGAGTCACGTGTGGTGTACTTTTGCCACCAAAATAATGAAAGGGCAGAGAAAAGCTGCACCCCAGGAAATGTTACTCCTGCATAAAAAGTGGAGCTGGAAAATGTTCTGTTCACTGAGCTGTCTGATTTAACAGAGGTTAAATAAAAGAGAGTAATTATGTGCATGATGAGTGTTTCCTTTTTTTTAAAAAGCTGTGTGTGTATGTGTGTGCGTGCAAGTGAGCGACTATGCATGAGGTACAAAGTGAGTATTTGTATGTATAAAGGCTTTAGGCTAATCCTATTGTATTCAGCTGGATCAAAGTTGCTTTTTAAGCTCCATTTGTTGACAATGTGATCCTGCTAATGGACTAATGTCTCCACCAAACACTGGTTTTACATGCTTGGCCACTTTAGATGTGTATTTTTGTGTATGTAGTCACCGTAGGACTGAAAGAAATCACACAGACAAACACACAAAAGGAATTATCTAGTCTTTGGTTAGAGTTCTGACATGCTTCATTGTACACCATGCCAATGATCTCCTCTTAACACACACACTTATGCACGTACACACACATGTACAGCAGGTGGCTGTCAAGTAGGGCCGTGGTGTTCTGTTCAGTCTCCTCAAGCATGTGACAGCTTCTAGACAGCAGGAGAGACATAACGATGGATAAGAGAGGGGAGAAAGTGGAGAGGGGAGCTGCCGGGGAACAGAATAAAAGAAACGAGATGCACAAAAAGGCCGAAGGGAAAAATAAAGAGCTAGAGGACGCTGAGATACATTTTGTGTTGTATTGCCTCTGTACTCCACTGTAAGTTTTCACATCCGCTTTTTGTGTAGGCTTTTCAGTCCTGCTGCAGTGCCTGTGACAAAACAGCAATACATGCAAGTGCAGAAAAGAAACCAGTGTGCTAAAGCAGAAAGTGAAGATGGCCTGTTAGAACTCCATCACCAGGGAAATACAGATGTAGGTAGGCGAAGAGCAGAATATACACAGCAAAATCGCCAGTGTTAAATTGACACTGTGAGTGTTAAATTTAACACTAGAAAAGTGTCTATATGTGTCCACTCTTTTGAGTGTTAAATTAACACTTTTCAAAGTGTTATATTTTTAACAACGAGCTAGTGTTATTTTAACACTGCACAGAGTTAAAAATTAACACTGAGTAACACTGACCAGTGTCAAAAATATTCTACACTGGTGTTAAGTGTTAAAAATTAACACCGAATAGTGTTGGTGGTACTTTACACTAGCCCTGGTGTTAAAAAATTCAACTCTGAATAGTGTTAATTTTCTAACACTAACACTAGTGTCAGTCAAATCATTAATACCACCAGATTACAATAAACTCCCATTAATCTCTGATATCTCTACTGCTACAATTAACCCCCAACATCCACCCATTACAAAGAAATACAAGACATTAACGTTCCAAAATACTTTGTATTCAGATACACCACAAGTAAACAAGTCATACAAAATTACAGTATGGGACAATGTACATTTTGTCATCAGTGCCATTTGAAAATTGCCTATCATAAGGTCTATAGTACACCAGATCATCTACAGAGATCAGTGCAAAGACATCTAATCCATCCTCAATAACAAATGCATTTAAGTGATCATTGAAATATACTGTTGAGACCTTACAAGTTAGAAGATAAGTATTGAAATCGCTAACAATTATACTGACAATCTTACTGAACAAAGGCATCTCATTTTCAACACCAGAACAAACATACATCCCAACTTGATATTCTGTACCATAACTTTTGACCCAGGAAGTTGTAGGAACAATAGAAGAAACATCAAACATTTTATTCAGTGCTTCACTGCCTTTTAAGCTGCTGGCCAAGACTTCATTAATGGGGCCGAACTGTAACCTTTTAAAATAAAAATTTTCAAAATGAAAGGCTAATTGATTCTGATGTTTTTTTACTAGTGTTTTTGTGATATTTTTAAAGTTCTTTACAGATCTTTTGAAGAACTTGTGCTTTGCTTCAAATCTCATGCACCACATATGTATGAGTGGCCCAATTTTTCTAATGCAGCGTGGGTAATGGATCATTAGGTGGTGCTTTGGAATCAAATTCCGTTCTGGAAAGAGAGATTTGAAAGCCTTGTGATGATCGGCAATCAGATGTTTCAAATAGCAAGTCATGCCATGAGTTATAATGGGTGAAAAAACAATGTTCACAATTTGAACTAACAAAAGTAGCAAGTTCCAATGTCCATCATTTCTGCAAACGATATCTCCAAAAATCAATGGGCTATTCCGCAAAAGACACCATGACTGCACAGCATTAAGCCCAAGATCTTTGCTGTTGTCATCCAGTTTTAGCCCACCTGGCCTGTTCCTTCTCTGTGCATATCCGTAGTTAAAGCTTATAATTCTCTGTGACAATGAATTCAAGGATATCAAAGAGGTCTTAATCAAGTACTGAAACACAAGCTTTAACTCATACTGCACCACTCCCTCTAGTAGATCATGCATTATGTCTACAGCATAGTTGTCTGAAATATGGAACAGCCGAAGTGAATTGAGTAAACAATTTCTTTTTACACCAAATGTTGAGGCCAAAGCAGGATTTTGTTGAATGGCACCACAGTGTTTGTAATGAAGTTCTTTGGAACGCAGTGTTAAGCCTACATGATCTTCACTAAAAACTGACTGCAACTCTGTCTTATCAGTTAAACAAAATCTACAACAATAGTTTGCACTAAATGATTCAACAAAACCAAAAATGCTATGTAAAGCCAAGTTGTCACCTGTAATCTGAAAAAGCGAACCTCTCACAGGTGTGGCTGAAAAGGGCACTTGCATTCCTTCAGTTTCTAAAATCTTTAGATCATCAACAAGTGGCTTTAGGATAGGATCAAACCCATATTTTTTTAAGTCTTCTGAATGAAAAAGGGCTACAAGATGAATGTTCATCAACACAGAATTTAACTCTGGTGGCAAATTTCTCAAAACAAAATAAATACAACCAAGTTTGTGCACCCCCTTTTTTGAGCCTAAAGGATTAGCAGTTTCAAAATCGTCATAGTAGAGCTGGATCTGGAGAGCATGTTCTTGTTGTGAGAATAAACTGTGATTTTTGAAGTAGGAGCCGTCATTTAAATCTCTGTACAATCCCTCCATGTTTAGTTTTTTTTTCTGGAAACTGCTACAAAGTTCACTGTTTCGAAACATAGATGAAAGGGATCCCATGATAGGAACGTACATGAATTTATCATTGACAGGAACTTGCCTGTATGTCCCTGTTGTTCTATCTTTGCGTACATCAAAACGCACACCAAGAACATGCTCTATGGGTTCAACTATTTTCCATTTTTGCTCAAAATATCTTATCCTTTTAGATTCTGTGTTAAGACATGAAAATGGATTTTCAAGCTGATCAAAGCAATCCTCAACTTTTTCTAAGGTTTCTCTTGATGTATCAGTTGACAAACAGTCGACAACAGATTGTTTTGCATGTGCATGGATGTCATTAACCAGTTCCTCCAATGAACCAACTAAACACTGTACAGTACTTTCAGGAACTCCTGATGATTGTACTTGAGCAATAACAGAGCTGCACATGTTCAGTATTTGCCTTTTTTCAACTGGAACCGGTGTAGTTATTGTCATGGGATGAGCCACATTTACAGGCTGTGAAACAGAGGTTCCATCGTTAGGTACAGGCTCAAAATTGTTGATGACCTCAGAGTGAACGCAGTCTCCATGTGCTCGGAATAAGTGCCGCTTGTAACCAGAGTACGTGTGAAAGATAAATGAACATCCAGGCTCTCCACAGGTCAAACGTAAAAACTTTCCTGGGTACAAACCATGCTGGAACTTCAAATGTCTAAATAACTCTGAGCAACTTGTGTGGTGTATCTTGCAAATGTAACAGATGAACATTTCCAGTCAAAGTGCTGAATAGTGGATATCTTTAAACCGTACAGTGAAGACTTCCTCTTGTTTCATTGACCCGAGGACTGTCCTTCACGCTGCCAACATCAATGCCATACACTTGATGGTCTGGATGAATGTGTAGAAGTTGTCCAATGCCTTATCAAAGGACACGGCAAATTAAAAAATGTGCCTTGAAAAGTTTTGCCTTGTCAAAACCTGCATCTCCCATCTGTGTCACACAGGGAATGACCTTTTGATCTAGGACAATGTAGAAACTTTGGGTAGAAACTTTGGATGATGTTCTTTCTTTCTCCAACCCACAGGACGAATGGCTGAGTGGGGCCAGCCTTAAGAAAAGCCTCTGTGCTACCTCCCACCTGAGGGAGAGAAAGAAACCAAGTGATTCACATTAAACAAAATTGATAATCTGATGTTGAGGCATTGCTGTTTGAAATTATGACAATATTAAAATGTTTCACTCCGCGCGCACAATTATTTTTGTTTCAATGTGTACATTTAGTTTTAATAGAAACAATGACATGTCAGTCCTGCAACACCAAGCTTGTCTGGGATAGATACATCTGCTGCAGGTTGGATCACCTTGCCATCTTAAAATATCAGCCGTTGATAATTTGCATCTGTTCTCATCAAAAGAGAAATATACAATTCTAAAAAGCATACCTTGATGAATTTCATTAGGTGGTGAGCAGCATCTGATGTGCTAATCTTTGAAGACGTCCTTCCCTTAGATGTTGGAGTGAAGTGAAGCAGCAAAAGATGGCAGCCGCCTCGCAGTCCCAAACTACAGAATAGAAATTAAGATCATCACAATTACTGTCATTTAAAGGACCACAGCAGTCATTTTTCCACGTTATGTAATACCATGATGACATTTTAGACACCTGATAATTTTTCTAATAAGGCAGTTTTCCAGCGCCTTGGTATAAAAATTCATTTCTAGAGACTTAAAATCTTCTGGCCACCAAGTGAAGTAGATATCGAGTCATAACAATAGTAAGATTATGTAACTTTTTTTGTGTTCAAACTACATTAAATGTCATTTCAGGTTTAACATGTTTGTAAGCTTGTTTTCATACCATACAGAAATGAGTGATATATTGTGTTGTGGGAATTAAGCAAATGCTGTAAAGGCATGCAAAATCTACCATTTCTAACTTACACTTACCAGCCTCGTTAGAGTAACGCTGTGCAGAAATGAGCAGCTCATCCAATTCTGTACTCTGGGACAGATTTTTGCAATCTTTGATGATCCTTGGCTTGAAGAATGTTGGCCACTTTGCAAGGAACTTACCAGACACTTCCTCCCCAAAAAACAGCATTGTGAAGTCTTGGTCAATCTTAAACACAAAGTGTAACAACAGAAACAACACATTAACAAGAAAACAAACAAAGGAACCACAAAGCAGTCATTAAATTATTTTATGCCTTACCAAGCCAGGTGTATCCAGAAATCTTGGGAAAAGGTCCAGGACAGTAGAAGCTATGGCAGGTTCTTGAACCACTTTTTGCCTATGTTGAAATGTCACCTTCATGTTGTCTTTGACATGTTTCATGTCAGTTGAGTGCCTCTTCCTTGCATTTATCACCTGACAACGGCCTCACATTTGAACACAAGTTGCGAAGAGTCTTGGGGCTGTCTTGAAAAGCTGACTTTGATTAGTTCATCTCTTCTCGGGAACCAGCATATCACCACCTGCCAAGAGTAAAATAAGGTCCAGCATATAACACCATTTCTTTGCAAAATATCTAGCATGTCTAGTCCCTTTAGACTGAGTTAAAATTAATTTTGTTAAGAAAAACATCCTTGATCCATTTTTTAAGTAGTACAAGCTGTGTAACATGACTGCAATACAGTATTCTCTCAACTATCACAGGGGTTAGTAGGAACCATATTTCTATTTTATTATTTTTTATATATTTTAAGCGATAAAAACCCTCCCCACAAATATTCCTGACAATGTAGCGTTTGGTTTGTTCGTTTTTAAATTTCAAATATTGTATAACAAGACAAAACTGCAAATATGAACGCATCCCCCCCTCTCCCTCTTAACTAACCGATGCCTTTAATTGAACTACCAAATTAACACAATGGTCCTCTCTTTCTGGTCAGACACTTTGCAGCACTTCTGCTGTAATTTTATTCATATTTAACAAAATAAAAATGCAGAAATAAGTGTACACATTAGTTTTTGACTCTCACTGAACTAACAAAGCCAATCCCTCCACATGTTTGTACTCTCTTGTTACCTTGGCCAGGTCCGCGGCTCTGAACCATGGTAATGACACCTCTGGCCAATACGCTGGGTTGTCGGGCTTGTAGCTTTACTGTCAGCGAACACAGTGTACAGTCGAATCTTAACAGCTTTCTTACAAGCAGGCACTCATTTTGGCGGCAGTGGTTATTATTATATTTACATGCTCTCTTCTTCCATTTCTCATCGGTAACAGCTCTTACTTTCTCCCTCTCTCGCGCTCAAACACACAACGGGAGGGGCAGTTCCACACGTTCTCCCCGCAGCACGGACTACACTACCCATGAGGGCCGGTAACACTCTGCCCTCATTGCCTTTATATTAAATCATTTTTGGCTAATGACAAAAAAAAGTCACTTTAAGGGCCAAATTGCATTATACTTCTTCACCTCACCTGACGTGGGCCGCAAGTGGCCTTTGGGCCACGAGTGGCCTCTGGGCCGCGAGTTTGAGACCACTGACCCTAAGGCTTTGGCAGTTTAATTCGAAAATAAATAAAAGGCATTTAATAAAAACTGTGAAATATATTAACATGTAATATTCATTACAGTCTGCCAATAGCCAGATTATGCTAAATGAATATTAGGAAAGAAACTGGTACTTTGCAGAGTTCTAGCTAGCAGTAGCCCAGCTTAACAAAAACAGTTAAAATTCAAATATGACACTTAAAGATGATGTATTTTGATATAAATACTATTTCTTTTACTAGTTATCATGTTACTTGTTCTAACATCAATCTAAAACTTAATATTTAACCGAATAAAACTTACCGCATCAGCAAGAAAAAATGGCGACCGAAGATTCTGGATTGCGAAGCTCCACAGGAAATGAAGGTGTGGTCTAATTTAACACCCACAGTGTTAAAATGCAGTAACGACTAAAATCTACACTTACACTTTTCAGGAATCAACTCCCGATGTGTTATTTTAACTCGATTAAGTGTTGAACTAACTCGGAACTCTGTTGAAATCTACTAACACTGAAAAATCAACACTGGCATTTTTGCTGTGTATCCAAACATTTTCAAGAGATCGGTTTGTGGCAGGGATCAAGCTACATGGCTGATATGTGTTTATATGTAATATAGTTTGCAACGTTTCTTTAAAAGCTTGACTATGACTGTTTTCATGTTGGCTTTAAATAAATTATCATCCTCTGCTGATAACTTAAGCATGCGTGTCCCTTTCACACCTAGGTTGGCATGTGTGTATCTGTACTTTCGGACTGCAGGTGGTGACAGTGAGAGTTGTTGTCAGGTTATTCAGCTTGTTCTCAGACTTGACTCAGGTTGGGTGCAGCAGCACATGAAGCTCTTCTACACCACCTATCCTCTGGTCAGAGTAGCCTTTTGACATGAAACAGGATTTAATACTGCGCCCAAATGAAGGCGTAAAAAGTTGGGTTGAAGTCTGTCCAACCTCACAAAGAGATGTTGAGGAAATTCATGGCTTTGTTAGGTGAGCACTGTTAAAAGGGCTTTTCCAAGGATTTGAGAAGAAAGCTCAAGGTCTTCTTCATTATCAACAGTTCCAATATTTTGGGGCTTCAATTGGGAAAATAAAAAGGTGCATATGCCTGTAAACTTAGGAAAAGGTGCTAATTAGTAAAGAATAAAAAAAAAATCACATCTGAGGAAATGTTGCCTCAGGTTAGTGTAACTTTAGGCTGCATCCACACCGCATTGTTTTCTCTCGGTTTTGGCCTCCCGTCCACACTGAGACGTCGTTTTCGCTGATGGAAAATGCAGCGTTTCCAAAACGCTCTCGAAAACGTCTACATTTCAAAACGGTGCTTTCGCGTCGCAGTGTGGACGGAGACTTTCTAAAATGATGACACGTTAGTCATATGATGAAGTCATGTGACCAATTAAACTAAGCTAGCGGAGGGCATTATACAGCAGTTTTTTGTTTGCTCTCAATTTTGACAGCCCTATTAAAGATTAATATCAGTCTGTACGTGCTCCAGATAGCTTTTCTTCAAATTCTTTAATTCTCACTCATGTTTGCATCTTTGTACCTTTGTGGTACTAGCAGCAACAACTCCACTTCATTGTTAGTCCATTTAAAAAACTCGGTGCTTTTCCTCGACATTTTGCCACAATGTTTCAAAGAGCCGGAAAGTAAATACGGGACAGACAGAAATGAGGTGGGTCGAATCTTCTTCCATTTCACACATGCGCAGGACTGGAACGTAAGCGTTTTCGGCCGTTTCAATGTGGAAGCAGAACTCTGTGAAAACGACTGAAAATGCTAGTGTTGACACGGAGCGTTTTCAGACGAAAACGCCGTTTTCAAATTTATCCGGGCTAGTGTGGACGTAGCCGGAGTCAAAGGGAGCATTTGTGGTTGCAAGTGCCTGCGTTAACACCAGTGCAACAGGAACGTAGATAAGAAGAAGAACGGTGTTAATGTGTTAACTGTTTTTGGATGAACCGCATCGTTTTTACAGGAATCGAGCTCCTCCACACCACAGTCAAGAGTTTACCTTGTAACGTTTGTTAGCTAATGTATTTAGAGCCATGCTGCCAGGAGGACAAGCAAACTGGGGTTTTCATGTGGACTCACGAGTTGCTCACGTTGCCTGGCTGTCTTCCTGACTTTTAAAAGCATGAAAGAATGAGCCCGGGGACTTACAATCATTGCTATTCATGAACACGATTGATCAAAAACAAGTATGATCAAAAATACATGAACAGAAGAAGATAGTCTAACGATTTGCCCAGACTTTTTGTTGTGATTGCAAACTTGAGGAATTGCTCGCTGTTTGCAGAAGACAAATTTTGTGCTCTCATATTGATTTTGTTTTGTTTTGTTGTAATCTTTGGGTTGTTCAGCTTAAATAATTTCACTTGCCTGCTTTGAGACTTAATTTACTAGTTAGAGTGGCATGAAGTATGGCTTTAATTTGAATGCATTTAAACATTATTGTTTTACTTTTACAGTTTGGAGGGGAATACAAATCTGATAAAGCTTATAAATTATTAATAACCGGTTTAAGAAGTCTCTTGGGGTCACTGGGCATATGGATTCTCAGTGACTGATTACTCTTCTCTCATTAAACTTTAATACTTTCCATTTGTGCTGCTCAAACAATTTAATTGGGAAATTAGGGAGCGATTATGCTGTGTATCTTGCACTGTCTCGGACTGTGACAGGAAATTGCATCAAGCAGCAGACATATGGGAAGTCTTGGAAGCTCCTGACCCACAGCTAGAGTTTATTACTGAGCCCCAGACTTGAACATATGATCTAAATTAAGTAACAGGTCAGATTCATTTTTAAATATATTATTGCTATCAATAAATCCCGACATCAATGTTATTACTATTGTCTTCCTCTCTGAGTGCTATATGATCACTCCGGTGCTTTGTTTGTGTATTTTCCAATCGAGAATGCCTGTCCTCAACTTGGAATTAAATATGCAAAACATATTTGGTGTACTCTATTTTTTTTTATCAAATAATAAGAAAATATATCTTTGGAAAGAAGGTGTTCCTGACTTCTGAAAAAACTGGAACATGCAGACCAAGCTCTGTGCTACACTGTGAAAAGACTCCTGCAATTGTCCACCCACACCAGTTAGAGCATTATGGTATGGCTCATTCACACGGATAGAGAGGCTTCTGTACATATTTTATCTGTTTCTATGGAAACCGTAACTTGAGACACAGTTAGCTATGAAATCGATGACATTTACCTGGCTTTTAGTCAAGATTATACGGCATGTTTCGTATGTGTATGATCCCCTCAGATCATGCCAAGATATGATGCAGTTGATTTGAAGAACAGACACACACAAAAACGCACACATATACACAAACTTACCATGCTGCCAGTGTACTTTAGTTAGTGCTAGACAGATTTGGTGCAACAGTGCAGTCTAGTGTCTCAGAGCCAGAGCATTCAACAGTGTTTCAGCAGCCCACTTCTCATTTCGGCCATTATTGTGCTTCTATTGGTACTGAAGCAGAAATTGCCTTATAAAATTGAAATTCATTGCAGCTTGTCCTGGTTTGTATAGCAGAACATTGCAAACACAGAGAAAAGAAAACTTGCTTTTCTCAGTTTTTCTGCCGTGTCACTTCTCACTTGGAGCGGAATCGAGAGAAAAAAGGCATTTCTTCGAACGTCTGATTTTGGGCAGAAAACGATTTTCCGTAAAAATACATTTGCATGCCCCTTGTTTTGCAAATAGGCTGGTAACTCAACAACACGTTGGAGGGGAATGATCAGTGGTTGCGTAACAAGGAGTGAATAAGAAGTACTTTTAATCAATGTGAAACTGCTAAAGGTAACACTTATGTGTTGAGCTGAAGGTTGCAGGGTGTTGTGGAGATTAAGGTCCTTGTGGAGTTTAAAGTGAAGCTTGCTAATAACTGAGGGTTAATGGATTAGTGTTAAACTTTACTTTAAGTGCAGTGAAGCTGTAGAAGCTTTGGGGGAACTGTGATTTGGTTTAGGTATGCAATGGTAGCAACTGCATATGGTGTTGCAGGGTGAACGAGGTACCCATTTAGTTTTTTGCGGCTCTTAGAAAGATTAAATTCAAGACTACTAATTAGTTTTTGAGGATAGGTTCAAAAGCTGAGCATATTTGCCGAAAAAGGCACCAAACATCCGAAGAGGACTTTTGAATGTCCTTCAAGAAGCATGGAGAACTATTTCTGAACACTACTTAAAGAAATGCCAAGAAAGCTACCCAAGACAGTTCAGACTGTGTTGACGAACAACTGTGGTCATACCAAATATTACATTTAAAGATATATAATTGTACAAACTCTGATGTTGCCTTATTGTTGCTTCCCCTGCAGCTGTTGTCTATTTTTCTAGCAAAATATAAAGAAATAAGGGTTGGCTCAAATTTTTTGCACAGTACTGTACATCATGTAAATGATTATATTAGAAACTGTTGGTTTTAAGTTAGCAGGGTAAAACTATGTTTAGGTTAGCGTTAGTATACAGTTTAAGGTTCAGTCTAACAGTGGTTGTAGTTAGGGTGGTAATGTCCTCTGAAGAGATGGAAACCCGCCTGTGTGTATGTGTGTATAGGAGCAGGAGTGAGAGTGAGGAAGCGTGTGGGCATAAGTAATGAATGTATTGTCACTTTCTATTTGCTATACTAAGGCCTCACTGCACTCGTCTCCCACGAGAGGAAACACTACCTACCTCGTTTAGCTTTAAGGTTGGAGTGGAAGACCGAGGGAAGGAGGGAGTGAAGGGTGACATGCTGAAAAAAACAAAACAAAATAAAAAATATAAGCTGAAAAGCAAAAAGATTAAATAGAAATCGAGATAGACACAGACACAAAAAAGGAAGGACAGTAGAAAAAGAGAATAAAAGATAAACAGAAACTTTGAGATATCAGATTCAGTTAGACTGCACAGGTGTACCTAATGGAGTGGACATCCGGTCTAGGTTTGCTCTGTGAAGTATAGGGCCTCTCTCAAACACACATATACAATCGGTGGCTGACTAAATACTTTTTTGTCCCACTGTAGGAAAATCTACATGCTCATCGTTGGATTAAACAGAGCTTTCTTACATGGGCTTAAAAAAATGAAACTACATTTGCCAGAAATCCGTAATGATCCTGACACGACTTCCTTCTGCAGGTGTTCCGGACATTGGGAACAAGATCAGGATTCATATGTTTACATACAAACACTCAGTGATTTCATTTCTTGAGATGCTGGATATAAACAACTCGGTTTATCCAATTACCAAAGCAGGGATACGCATTCATCCCAATTTAGAGAAATCCAAAAACAGGGCATATTTTATCCTCTGAATTATTTTTGTTTTTTTTACTTTCTCTTTATTGCAGTCCATGTAAGCTCTGTTTCCATGGTAATTTTCAGTAGGCTTATAGTCTGTTTGTTAATGTACAAGATATTGGAGAGTGTGATGTGCATATAAGGATACATATGATGAATGTGAACGTGACCTCAACAGTGAACGTGATGCCTCACTGACAAACACATGGATTCTCTTTTAGTGCCGCCTGCATTGTATTGACACTAGTTAATATTAACCCCTGTACTTCCTGTGAGTACAGCCCCTCCACCCCCTTCTTATTGCCAAATTGAAGCAGTTGCTGTGGCAATTTTGCGGTAACTGCCCCAGGTGCATCCCATGTCGTCAGCTGTTGCCATGGCTGCAGTATATATGGTTTTACTACTGTTTACTGATCACTCTTGGCCAGTGAGGCATGAACTGTACTCAAATGTCAAATAATGTGTTTTCCCTGTGGAAAGTGTTGCGTCATTACAACAGAGTAAAATGTTGAGATGATGAAGTTTGGCGTGAGATTGAGTTTTATAGTAGCACTGACGCAGTACCGACGTAGCACTGACGTAATGCACTGACTGATAACTGCCATGTTGCCTTCCCAGAAGAGTGCATACGTCGGCGTCGACTCTAACCTTAAATCCTTTCAACCTTTTGTGCGTTGTAGTACAGAACTACAACAGCAACTTTCATTCAGTGCGATCAAACATCGAGAGCTTAGGTTGTGCCGAACCAATTAAAGCAATAAAGGCTGTTTAAGTTAAAGAGCACAGTTAAGGAATCAGCTCATTTTGGGTGACGGGGGTAATGTTTTGCATTTGCTCAGGTTTCTAAGGGAATCTATACTGTATGTGTTTTTATCTGGTAATCATCCGCTTATGTAATAGACTGGACGAGAGGCAGGATGAGATAGTCTTTTCCTCCTGTGTTACATTTACTGTTGTTTTCATGCTGTGAGAGCAGTTTAGATGTGCACATAAACCTTCCTTTTCCTTTGGATCAAATCCATCACCAAAGCCAGTCTGCTATGTCTCCTGCTGTCTTGGCTAATAATAACAAAAAAAACCCCACTGAAATATCCTGCCCACTCTCTCGTGGCTGTGCTGTAAAAACCATGAGGACCTCTGGCCCAGTGTGTAGACACCCTTCCACGGCTCTGCATATCCATCTCTGTTAGGCGTGGCAAAATGCTGAAGGTTATTTGGAGAAGCTGCGTGGTGAATAAGTGAAGCACATCAGAAGTTAGCAACTGTTGTCAGCTGCTGTACACTTAGACTGCTACTGTGTGCCGTCATAAATGTTTTATGATGCAGATATCTATTTGTCTATTTCTGTATCAAAAATAAAGCCCTTAAGAATCTGATTGTTGGGTCTTAGACATTGAAACTCAAACAGTACCTACATCATAAGAGCATTTCAGCAATAGAGGCAAGCACATACTCATTATACACATACATTATTTTTATTTAAAGGTTAGTGTATTGTCTGTATACGTTCCATTTTTAATCAGTAGGCCCTAAAATTCGAGCTTTTTAATTAATTATTGATGAAAACCTGTGGTAGGATATAGCCACTGTGAAGCCTTAGCTCTTATCTAGCTATTTCTGGAAGCAAATTTGAGCAAACAATGGAGTACAATTCAAACTTTTAAGCTAACGCTTGCTAGTCTGTTTAGAGAAACACATGTTCACTTTTTCCTGAGTTTATCGGCTTACTCACTTGTTTGGGGTCATATTGTATAAAAGATAAAGTCTATTTCTTAAATCTTGGTCATAGTATGTTTCAGAAAGGAGGAGTTTGCGGGATATGGTCATTGGCTCCCATGTGGAGGAATTCCTCTCTGCATTTAACCCATTCACTCAGTGAAGCAGTGGGCAGCCGCCAATCCAGCGCCTGGACGCAGTGTGTTGGGACGGTACCTCAGGCTGGCCGTTTGGTGGATCTGAACCCCTGATCATGGGGGAACACTCCACCTACTGAGCTATCTCCTCCCAACCACCATCCAGATGGAGACAGTGAAGACACTGATATTGGGGCTTTGGAACTGGGCTTCAGTGGGTAACAGTGTACACAGAAAAATGGGTGACATATTTAATAATCTATGAAACAACCTCAAAAACGCAATCAGGAAGTGCAGATTTTGTCCTTTTTCAGCTAAAGAGGTTGACACTTTTGCTGAAAAAGGACCAACAACCTAAACGTTGGTGATTTTTGTATAATTTTCACTAATTTTATGGTTTTATCAAGAGAAAAAGACAGTATTGGATTAAAGCGGTGTTATATAAGTAAGTAAATGAAGGCACAGCAGTCAGAGAGAGCTTCATCTTACACTTCGGTGAAGCAGTGCTCTCTGAGGACAGACCATTGTAGATCAAAAACCATTGAGTAGTGGAGCCCGGGAGGGAGAAACTGGAGCGTACTCTTTAACTGCATTAATTGCAGGTAATAAATAACAATTACACGACCAGCCGTGTGCTCCAGTTTCCTCCTGGGCTCCGCTACTCAAGGTCTGAGATTAACATAGTTCTGTAATCCAACACCCTTTGGATTGTGGAGCAAACCTTGATGTCTGCGGAAAATATATATATATATATATATATATAATATAAAATTGTGTGTTTAAGTCTGTGTGCTGAAGGATGAGCTGCAAGGAAATGTGGTTCCTATGGTAACACATCCTAAAAATATGGAAACAAATTCAATTACTCTTTCACTCGATTTCTGCCCTATGCTGCCTCTGATCTCCATTTTGTGTCTCTCCGTGTCCCTCGGTCCTCCCGCTCTCTGTCTGGCGCCTGGTGATCGAGGTGATTTGGAGCAGACTCATAGGAAGGAAGTTGTTGCGTCTAAGTGCCACGGATTTAGGTTTTTAATGAAAGAGAGCGGCGAAACAACACATTCGCCAATCTGTCGGATTTTGGCGGCCTGCGCGTGTGTGTAGGTGTGTGTGTTTGTTTGTTTATATTCGTGCACGGTTGGCTTTTCTGGGGATGAGTGCAGCGAGGAGGAGTTATTTTACAGATATGAGGCAATAAGCAGAAAATTTTTGCAGAGTGGTCAAACCGTGGTCAGCATGAATGTGTGTGAGACGTCACTGTGTCAGCACAGGAAACGTTAAAAGCTCTCCATCGCGTTTCTTTGTTCCTGTCTTGCTGTTTCTTCCTGATACGTTTTCATCTCTTTGCAGTGCCTCTTGTTTTTTCCTGTCAGTCTTTCTGTTAATCCACTTTTTAATCCCTTGTCTCTCTCTGTCTTTCTTGTCCTCTTGGGTCCTTCAGTTCTACTGCAGGGGCGAGGCTCTCTGCTCCCAAATGAAAAACGAAGAGCCAGATAGAAAACTTTTATGGAGGGAAGACGAATGTCATCTTTTAACAGCTCGGGGCTTTTCTTCTACTGGAATAATCCTTTCAGTGCGCGTGTGATAAAAGAAACTTCTCATTATGCCCAAGGAGTTGTGCCTTCTTTATTTTATAGGGGAGCTGATGCTGGATTGGGGAACACGCACACACACACACACACACACACACACACACACACACACACACACGCACGCACATACACACACAAAGACTACAGACACATACTTTGGACACACCATAACACACGCAGTCTGTCACACAGCCATGTCAGACTGATTGCTGGGTATTTTCAATTATGACTCAGCTTTGGAGTGCAGAAAATGTGAGTTATTCCCACATAAGCATAATGTTTGAGACATAGCTTGTGCTTTTAATGCAGACCAGAGGCCTTGCTTGTTGTTGGACTCAGCGTCTTCACTATAATGACTGCTGACCGCTTGCCAGAACTCTGTATTGCACTGTCAGACTGAAAGTGTGTAGGTAGTTTCTAGTACTTTGTAGTTAATTTGTTTCACTAAATCAGTGCTAATTGATTTTTTTTCTCTTTCACAGCATCAGCATATTGAATAGATATATTTGTAGGTATATTTTTATGCACGTTATGCAGTCGAGTCCAGTTTTTACATTTCTTGGTGTTGCTCTACCAAAACGTCCTGGTGTATAGCGCTTACCTGTCAAACCACAGCAAAAATCAGAGTAAAATTACTAAATTTCTGTGTTTTTTTAACAGATGAAGAAGATGTTAATACTCTGAACCTTAATCCCTTAATTTCCCTGTTTTTAGCAAGAGCTTAGAAAAAGAAGATGCTAGCACTCTAAACCTTAATCCCTTAATTAATTAATGCTTGTGCGCCAAAAGTGAACGAGGATTAATGAAAAAGATGGTGATACAAAGATTACATGAAAGTAATAAATGTGCAAAAATTCTCAAAATCTTTGCACCTGCTTACCATTCATGCAGCATTTTTTATTAAAACACACTACATATGGTAACCTCAGTGTGCTGTAGTTTTTGCAGTGAATTTTTAAAGCATCTGATTCTGACTTTTCCCTGACCGATTACGAATTATAAGGATTGAAACATCTGCCTAACAAGCACAAGATCCTGGTTTTGATTCCAAGAGAAGCCGAAAATCTTTGCCTCCAGGAAGTGTATCAGCTGTAAAAGCTTCCAAATCAAACATGCGGAGCTACCTACATGATGACCGCTTTTGAACAATCGAGCAACTGAAAGTAGATATAAGTAACAATAAACTTTGCATGTGGACAAATAAAAAAGGAGTTTATTGTTTATTCTTAACAGAGAGAAGTGAACATAATTCAATTACAGCAACACCGAACTATGTATGACTGTTTTAGACTCTTAAACTATTGTCACTTATAGCTATCAAGGCTGTTAACAAGAAAAGGAGGAAATGGAAATTCTGGGTCCAACCAAATCTCACGAGAAGGCAGCAGCAGCTAGAATTTCATGGCTTAATCCAGGTGTTGAAGCTGTGTCACAACTTTTTGAGAACTTCTTCTTGTTTGCCCCCCACAGTTTCTTCATTTAACTCCACAACTGAACTGAAACAACTGAAAACCTGACACGGTTGGACTTCAACATATAATACATGGGTCTGCGGTCAAACAAGTGAGCCGATTCAGTGAGAAATATATTTCCTCAAGAAAATAAAGAAGATATTTTAATGCTCAGCTTGAGTTTGGGCTCTTTGTGCCATTTCTTTTCAAGTCATCTTACATAAAAGCACTGGCTAGATAGCAAATATGTACCCAATACTAATTTGGTTTTGCTGTATAATGTTCAACTGTGATCATCTTCAGCACTAATGCAGCAGAGGAACCTGAAGGCAGGCTTATATAATAGTTATCCGACAATGTGCCCGGTCATTTGGGGATGTGGCCAGCTTGTGGATCAGGTGAGCTCACAGAGGAATCTGCCAAGTTTCTTCGCTCGCACATGGCCACACACAAGCTCATATACAGGTTGTGTGCACATACACTATATGCAAATACACAGGCGTTATACTGGATGTGTGTGTGCGGTGTGGCAGATACCTGGTATATTTTCTTCATTGCTACTGGCTCTACATGATGACTGATTTTGCAAGAGATTTATAATAAGATATAACATGATTTTCTTGTTTTTTCTTAAGACGTGCCTGCATGCACACACGCACAAGCATTCATCCATGAATATTTATCATGTTTAGCTATGAGAGTGGGTGTGTGTACCAAGTGTTCATGGCTTGGTTTGTGTCCAGATGCCCATATGCTAGCTGGCAGGGCAGGGCATATGGCCATCTGGTGGAAGGTAGAAATACAACCGATAGACTTTGACCTTTTGAGTTGTTTCTGTAATGGTAGATTCTATGGCCAATGGTCATATGATGTCTCGTTCACGTCATTGCAGAAGATGCGTTTTTGTCTGTTTCTGCTGAGAAACTTAAGAGTACATTCATACAAAACCCTGTTTCCAAAACAGTCGTTTAAACTTCTTGAAGAATAGAACTACTCTTTATGTCCTGCCATTTGGTGTATTTTCCACTGATTTCTCCCTGTAAAGGAGGCATTTCCTTTGTATGTTTTTACATTATACCGAAGGAAAAGAACAACTTTGTACTACACTTGTGCTAACCCTGAAATTTTAATAATAATAATGGATTGGATTTATATAGCGCTTTTCAAGGCACCCAAAGCGCTTTACAATGCCACTATTCATTCACTCTCACATTCACACACTGGTGGAGGCAAGCTACGGTTGTAGCCACAGCTGCCCTGGGGCAGACTGACAGAAGCGAGGCTGCCATATCGCGCCATCGGCCCCTCTGTCCAACACCAGTAGGCAAGTAGGGTAAAGTGTCTTGCCCAAGGACACAACGACCAGGACAGAGAGCCCGGGGATCGAACCGGCGACCTTCCGGTTACAGATACGCTTCCCAACCCCCTGAGCCACGGGGCGACCGTGGCTCAGGGGGTTGGGAACACATGTAATAGGGAACACAACATAATTTACATAGTCATCACAACCACTGCTAGATTTACCCTTGTTGGTTCTCATAATTTGTATCTGTTGATTGCTGATCGCTCTCCTGCTATATTACCTCAGCTGTTGGTAGATTACTTCAAGAAGCAAAACCAGAACTTTCCAGGTTCTTTCAACTCTGTAGGATCCCCCTCAAGCAGTTCCTTTTCACTGCTCACAGATATAAACGCTCACTCCTTGCTTTGAAACACTTTTCTCATAACCATCATTAACAACCCGAAGACTGATAATTAATTGATTTCTTTTAGACCCCAAAAAGACATAGTTAGGTTCAAATTATGTCTTTATTAGGAGGGTCGATGATCTTGAAGTTTAACACAATGGTTAATAGATGCATACATTTAGAAAGGGCTTTGCTTCATTCGTGTATGTGTTGGCAGAGAGATTAAGGAGTAAATGTAAAGGATTACGGTTGCATTATATTACATGGACTGGTGATGCAGTTGGCATGCAGAGGTGGAGAAAAAAGAGGGGGAAAAAAGGAGAAGGGAAATGAGCGGGAGGTGGGTTTTTTTGTTTTTTTAACCCGTTCCCTTGACAATTTGGAGCGTGAGAGTAGTTTTAGGAGGAGGAGGAGGACAAGGACGGCGGGCGCTCAGGCAGGATTGAGGGTAGGGATGAGGAAACGCTGTGAAAGAAGGAGAAAAATACAGAGGAAACGATTAAAGACCAAAAAATGTAAACATGGTGGCCAAAATGCCGACAAAGGACACAAACCACTCCACCTTCCTGTCCTTAACTCTCCTCTTGCTCTTTTTCTCTGCGGACACTTCTCCGGAATCCTCGGACTGCAGTTGGTTACTAAGCAACCAGAATCCTGTTGAAACTGTGTCATAGAGACAGAAAGGAGAAAGGCATGAGAAAAAACAAAAAAACGTGGCCATCCTAATCGCTGTAATCAGTCAGGATGTTTATGTTTGGCAGTCTTTTACGTTTTGCATGTCCTAACCATTAAATATTATCCTATTATACAATAGTCATGACATTTATACGTATAACTATTCAAGTTTCTCAGAATAGATAGATAGATAGATAGATAGATAGATAGATAGATAGATAGATAGATAGATAGATGTGTGTGTATATATATATATATATATATATATATATGTAGAAGAGCCAGGAAGTTCAGGTGATATGTTTATGGCTTATTTGTATAGGGACAAATATGCCACATACTTAAGCTAATTTGCAATGCCCGTCCCGAGGAGCACTGCTCATCCTGTCAAAACAGTTGCATAATGTCTTCTGCGGCTCCACAGGAGCTTTATCAAGCCTCTGAAAATAACCCTGACGTCATCAAAGTTAGAATAACAGATTGCCTCAATTCGAGGTCGTGACTTTAAAGTTAAGACAGAATTCTTGTTCCAGTTTATGGTTGTGGAAATTCAACAGGGACCGTCTTAATAAAGGGAGCTTTGACTTTAATTTTGAAAAATGTAGATTTAATCAAGATTAAACCCAGTGATAGAAACTAAAAGTCATGAGTCTACTGGTTTAGTTTTGATTAGGTATGTTGTTGTTACCTTATGGTAATACAGTGAAGCATTTCTAGTAATTCAGTAAATTGCTGATTTTTGTCTACAATTTATATATTTATAGTAACTTTAGAGAACATTGCCCTTTTTATTCTTGAAGCAAGGACACCAGATCAGGCATGTGATGGAGGTGGAGCTGAGCAACTGCACTATGTTTGGCACACTCAGGTGCACGGGACTGCATGTCTGTGCTCCAAATATTAGCCATGTTGTGGGCGGGAGTGATTTACAGAGTTATGTTATTGGCATGTGGCTTTCATGTGGGGGAAAATTAAATGTGAAGGCGTATTTTAATTGTGTGTGTGAGTTTGTAGCTGTACAGGTTTAAGGCTAAGCCCCTCTAGATGCATCTGCTCTATTTAGGGTCACATGATGGTCCAGATGACATAGAAAAGAGAGTTTCACCTTGGGATGCCTTTGGTTCAGGTATGTCAGGATTGTTTCAGTCCAGTAAGTCATGTGCACGCTGCGGCACAGCAGAGGACAAACGCTTGTGTTATCTGTTTCTGTTACATTGCAGCGAAACTGAGAACATCTATATCTGTCTTTTGTCAAAGCACAGACAGCTTTGATGGCTTTAACTGCTTCGGCAAGGACCACAAAGATGTGAAGTTTACGAGAAAACATTTCGCTACTGAAAAAAGTGTCACATCGTCCTGGAAGATTAAAGGGGCTGTGGAAAATTCGTGGGAGATGAAAGAGCACGCAGGCAAGAGACAGAGGGAATCCTGGTGTAAGTGCGTCACTGCTGCCTCATCCTCCTCTCAGGGGTGTTAGAAGGAGGAGGGACAGAGAAACGCAGGGATCGAGAGATGAAAGCGAGAACGAGGAGACGAGGAATAGAGGAGCGAGTTCAGGGACAGGCTGATTTATGAGTTTCTGTTTCTGAGTCGTGCCGTCTTTGGGGACTCAACTAAGAGGAGCCAATGTGTGGAGTTCGCACGCCCTCACACACACACACGGAAAAGCACGCTCACGCTGTAGACACACGAGACACATGCGGCTCTGCAACTAGTCATTCTGTTGGCAAAATCCTTAAAGTAGTGATCACAGCAGGGGGGAGTCTTTTTATGTTTGAGGTAATGGTTATGTGTGTGCGTGCGTGCTCTAGGTGGCAGATGGTGAAATAAATGAACAATCATTCCTATCAAACAGGGCCTGGAATCTGGATTGGAAACACTCCACTGCCACATTGACAGAGTGAGACGGATAACTAGGATGCAAAGAGGAGGGAAAGGAGTTAAGGGACAGACGAAAATGGAGTGGGCGGAAAAGAGGGAAAAATGGCTGGTTTTGGTTTGAGCGGGGATCCACGGCCGAGTTTGGAGATGAGCGATAGAGGGTAAAATAAAAAGGAAAAGGAAGAAAGGACAGCAGAGGGGAAACAGAGCTCATTAACAGTGAACGGAGGGATAAGGAAGGAGGACAAACAGCTTGGGATGGTCAGTCAGGCGTTGCCAGCAGTTGGGAGAAGCTCTGAATCCTACAGAGCTCTTCAAAGCTGCTAGTTGGTTGAAATAGTAATAAGTTCCCCTGAGATTTCCTCACCACTGAATCAGTAAAAAGTAGTAATTGGTGTCTAAAAGTGGCACCATGCAAAATCATTAAATTATTTGGTGATAAGGATGCTTTATGTATATAATAATATTACAAAATGCCTTCTGCCATAAACTATGCTGAAGAGATCGATTAAACAAATATATGAGAACATCTTATAATGTACCTACAATATGTAAGCTTGTGAAATTGTTGGAAAATCTTCATTCTAGTCTTTAATGGCAAATTTGTGATCAAGCAAACACATGTAATAAACACTCACCAGCCCCTCGGTGTGTCCTGCTCGAAGCAGCCATCAGAAGATGGAACTGTGGTTATAAAGGGATCGACGTGATCAGCAGCGTAGCCAGGTAGGCTGTGGGGTTTAAATGATGCTCAGTTATTACTGAGGGGCCCAAAATGTGCCAAGAAAATATCCCCCACACCATTACACCACCAGCCTGAACTGTTACAAGGCAGGATGGATTCATGCTTTTCTCTTATTTCTGCCAAATTCTGACCAAATATCACGGCAGAAATCAAAACCAGACCAGGCAACAATTTTCCAATTTTGGTGGGCTTGTGTAAATTTTAGCCTTATATTCCTCTTCTTAGCTGATAGTAATTATACCCTGTGTGGTGTTCTGCTGAGAGGCACTCTTCTGCTTACCTTAGTGGTTATTTGAGTAAAGTTGCCCTCGTATCAGCTCAAAAGCAGCTTGGCCTTCTCCTCTGATCTCTAGAATCAACAAGACATTGTCACCCAGAGAACTGCCGCTCACTGGATATTTTCCATTCTCCAACTACTCTAGAGATGGTTTTGCAGAAAAATCCCAGTCAATCAGTGTGGCAGTCGGGTGTGGTCGGGCTCACCTGTAGCATTGAGAGCTAGGGCGGATTAGGGAGTGGTCCTAGCTGGTAAGAGTGGTACAAATTAGAGCAGGGCGGTATGACCAAAAATATTTATCACGATATACATTTGAAAATTTGCGATAACGATATAACTGACGATATAATTGACACTAGACAAAATACTTTACCACTTCACAATTTTATTACCGCAAAAAAAAAAAAACATTAATGTATTTTCACTTGAACAAGCAGCTGTTTTTTATGTGCGTTGCAGTTATATAAAAATGTAACAGTGCAAATGCAAATTCCTTGCTGACAGTTTAACGAAAAGGCATTTCCAGTGGAAACATATCCTGAGCATAACCATGTATAATATCCACAAAACTTAAAAGGGGTTATACACACACAATACGGTAATTTTATGTTGAAGCACAGTAAGTATCACTCCGCAAGGCGCCTGCCTAATATAGCCGTAATGCTCCGACAATCCATCAAGCAGTGCTGCTTCATAGCTTAGCAAAGTCGTACTGAAACATTTGACAGATTTTCGAGCGCCGTGTACATAAAATCGTTTCGAGATCAGTAAACACAACCAGAATTCATACATAATACAGAATTATAAGGGGCACTGTCAATTTTCAGAAAAATCAAAGGATTGATTTTAAGTGTGCCGTATTTTCCACAAAACACTATAATAACGACGGCCCACTAGCACGCTCTACCAAAAATAGTGCTTTGTTGTGTATCTGACGGACGGAAGCTAAACCAGTTCTACACCACTGAAGTTGCAGCATTTTTACAAACCAGTTCTGGTTCATCCGTTTCATTCAACGATCCGCTTTCGCCCTTCTCATTCTCCGTCATGCTTTTTCTGCCATGTGTGTATGAAAACAAAGGCACTGCGCATGCGCGTTTTACCCATATTCTATCGCGATATTTCATTTTATTATCGTTGCCCAACATTATACCAGTATTACTGTGAACGGTATGATATGGCCCAGCCCTAGTACAAATGTGTCAGCTAATTCACGTCTCTCCCAATAAAGTTGGTGTGGACTGGAGGGAAAGGACAGAAACCTGGAAGTGCAACAGGACAGAGCTGCGTTCCAGCAGCCGCAGAGCATCAGCTCACACATAAACCGTGTTTGCTATTTGACAATAAAGTATTGTGACTGTGCGTCTGATATGTGATTTGCGTTACTGCACCTTGAGGCAATTGTTGTTGTGATTTGGTGCTATATAAATAAAATTCAACCGAACTGAACTGAGGAGAAAGCACAGTGACATGTTTCTGCTCACCATCAGAGTCACTAAAATCACCTCTGTTTCCAAGTCCGTTTCTCGATTTGATCTTCAGTAGTTTGTCTCGACCATGTTTACATGACTAAATGCACTGAGTTGCAGCACACGATGAGCCCAAGTGCTCATGCTAACTAATGTACACTGACCCTTTTTAAGTAAAATAAACACAAACATTATGTGGTGCCACACTTATACCAAATCATTGTTTAATATAACAATTTGACAGATATAATATTTTAAAGTTTTATAAATATTTATTTTTTGCTCTACATTTACCATTGAAGATCTGTCTATTGAATAAATATCCATTTTATCTGCCAACTGGTTGATAACAACCAGCATGGCTGATATCAATGATAACAATGCTGGTCTCATACAAACGTGCGTCCCGTACATAAATATTTTACCCTTCAACTTTCATCCAGTTTTTTTAAGGTATTTAAAGCACAGAGGAAATGTTGTCTTTAACATAATTGGGAACACAAATATATACTAACAAGCACTTTTTTTATACTGAGTAAACACACACAGAGTCGCACACACTGTCCTGCTGATCGACCTGAGCCAATAGCGTGATTAGCCTATTACATCTGATGGAATTGAGTTTGCTTTTCTGTAATGAAAGAGGGATGGACCAGAGCATGAAGAGCGAGGATGAGGGTGTGCAGGAGAATAGATATCGAAAGAAGCTGGAAGGAAATCCGAGGAAACGGAGGAGGACACTCGGATCAAGAGAGAGGTGAAAGGTTAAGAGGACAGATAGAAGCTGGATAACGTAGTGAGATAATGGTGGCAGCTGGAGAAAGGGGTGAAGGTTAAAGTTGAGGAAAAGGGGAGAGAGGAATAGAGATACAGCAAGATTTTGGGCCAGGGGGTAGAGGAAGAGAAAAAAAGGGGGAGGGTTAACCTTGTTTTCAGCAGGGGAGTGGGGGTTAATACTCCTGCACTCCTGCGATATTACATTTTCTGTAACATCAGCATGAATTTATGTCATGTCAGAAAATTAAATAAACTATGTACATTAGAGAAATTAAATGCATAAGGCCTAAAAGAGAAAGAGGGCGAGGACAGGGTTTATAGAAGTCAGACCCAGTAGCACTGACTAATGAGAAGAGGGCAAAGATTACGTTTACGTTGAGAGAAAATAAACAAAGATTTCGTCAGCTTTTATCCTTTTTATGTTTTTGACCCCCTTAAAAAAGATGAAGAAAAAGAACAACTTTTAAAAAGTAGCCCAACAATCAGATGTCTCACTCTAAGTATCCACTTGGTGACATTGGGAAGGAAAAACTCCCTTTTAACAGGAAGAAACCTGGCAGAACCAGGATGGCCATCTTCTGAGACTGGTTGGGAGTGATGGGAGGAATCCAGGTCAGAAAACACACTGTGTTTAGAAGGTGTAGAGATGGATGTTTTTTTGTAAGTGATAAAAAGGGCTCAGATATGAAACTTTTTGTCACTAGTAGTAAATTTTGCATAAAGACAGAGAGATCTTTCACGTGAGATGGAAGTTCGTAGCAGTTTCACAGTGTTGTGACAGCCAGTTTTCTGCACTCTGGTTTGCACAAGCATAGCTGAAGTGTAACCTACTGAGGAGAAGTGCTTTTTAAGCCTGATTTTGGGGCCAAGTCACATTTTCTAAGTGGTTTGACTAGAGATTTTATAAATCACTGTTGAAATTAAAGCCATGGTTTCATATAACTGCCCTAAAGCATTACCAAAATGGGGGCTAAGTGGTGAGACTGGCTTTCTAAAAGGACTTTGATAAAGATTTGAATGCAATTTCTAGTAGGGCTGCTCGATTATGGCAAAAATGATAATCACGATTATTTTCACTGAAATTGAGATCACGATTATTTGACGATATTTATTTAACCCTTTAAGACCTACCATAGAACCAAGTCCACCAGAGCTTATATTTTTTTTTTTTTTACATGCTGTAGTGCCATTTGTGGGAGCATTTCAAGTTGCTATACATCAATACAACTGTTATAGCCCATATTTTAATAATATGTATGCATTAAGTCCATAGTAATTACATAAATTGCAAAAAAGTGCAATAAACTACAAAAAAAATTGAAAATCGTTTTTGTTTTGTTTACATATATTTCTACTTGGAGAAATTTAAGAGGTTTATCCCTCAAAACTTTAAATACAATAAAGTTGCAAAAAAATAGTTTCCCACCACAGGAAATTTATTTTGAGTGTCTTCATAGTTTTATTTTGGAGATACAGCAATTTTTATATACTGCAGGAAAAACAAAAAACAATCCTATGATGCAAATTTGCAAAGAAAACAGCATGTGCATCATTTTACTGTGGGAAGTGTTACGAACAGCTGATAGTAACGGCAAAGCGTGTTTCTGGAATATTATGTTTTTGTTCCTGCAAGCGCTTTTTATGCAATTTTTGCAAAGCTATATGTGGAACGAAACCGTGACCGAGGACAAGCTGATGGCATCAGATGTAAGTACAACTCCTCCGGTTTCATATGCAAAACAAATTATTGCGCTAGCTTACACGGTTCAGGTTCTACAGGGATTTAAAAATAGTTACACAAAACGGAGCGTGCTGCTCTGACCGGCTTTAAAGGGTTAACAATGACTTTAAAAAAATAATATAAAATAGTGTGCAACACCACTGAAGTTTTTTTTTTTTTTTTAAACTCTCTTTTCAACCAACGGCAGTCACTCTCCTCTCCAAATAACTTCTGCTTAGCTTTCCGAGCTTCCCTCGGGTCCTCTTAATCAGCGGTCTCCAACCTTTTTTGCGCCACGGACTGGTTTATGCCCGACAATATTTTCACAGACGGCCTTTAAGGTGTCGCGGATAAATGAGGGAGGGGCTAATAATCGGCTCAGTCATTTTTAATGATCGTTGAAAGCCCAGATCGTAATCGTGATTAAAATTCGATTAATTGAGCAGCCCTAATTTCTAGAATACAAGGCAAATCCCCCTGGAATTTTTCCTCTTTTCACTGCTTTTGCTTAAATTTTTTCAACAGAGTTGCACTCCATTAGCCTTCAAAGCACTTTAAGACTCACTTCAGTGTTGCAGACCTGGCTGTGTTTTTCTCCGCCTCGCTCTGTGCGTATGGATGCATAGATTTGCCTTTGTAAGCCATCTGTCTTCATGACGGAGCTAAGTGCTGTGACTGGTCACTGATCTGACCCTTTCACATTTACACTAATTACATTTCATTAAGGTCCCAATTTAGTGGAATGAGGCAAACAAAGCAAAGCAGAGAGTTGAAGTTTATCCATTTGACTGAGAAATTTCACTTGACACGAGAAAGCAACAGCCATCGAGCTTAAGAGGGGAAACCGTGAGGCTCTTTAAACTGTGCCCACCAACTGTGACCAATGTCATCTGCACAGAAACATTTTAAAATATTTTAGATTCCCTTTGCCTTCCTGGCTTACTGCTGCACAAATGAGAGAAAAAAAAAACCCTGCAGAGTGATGTCATTCCATGCCGTAGCATTTTATTTGACTGCTCATTGTTCAAATCAAACTCATGTTCTTGTGTGAATGTGTGGTCGGACAAAGAAAACATTGCCTCACTGTGTAGGAAAGGGAAGTTTAGGAGCTGTAACCAGAGGGGACAGCCTAAATTTGTAGCTTATCGTAGAACAAAGAGCACTAAGCCGTGGAGCAGTGAGGGATAAGTTCTGCTTGTGAGCCGAGAGCTATGGCCCTCTTTAACTCATATGGACAAACAGAGAGCCGAGGGAGGATGGAGGCGAGAAAGAGGGTAGGGGAGATGAAATAAAGGAAGCCATAACTGGGAAAAAGAAGACAAAAGCATCCCAAATATGGTCTTAATCTTTATGCAGATGAATTGCTCCTGAGATGGGAGACAACTGGGCATCTCTATGTCTGTACTGCTTCAGTGATTCTTTACTGAACTGCAACCTCCTTCCTCCCCTCTGTGCTCTCTATGGCTTCCTCTTGTATTCACTGGCTTCAGCCTGACAGCTCAACTGGAGTGTCCTTGATATGTGTGTGTGTTTGTGTGTGTGATCTCTCTTGTGTATTCAAGCTTCTGTGTATCCATGTATGCCTACATGGAGCGTAAGGGTATTGTTGTTTTCTTGTAACAGCAGCAGCTTGTGTCCAAGTGTGTGTGTGTGTGTGTGTGTGTGTGTGTGTGTGTGTGTGTGTGTGTGTCAAAGCACTGTTGAACATGTAATGCTGTACTGTGTATGCTCTTATGTCCACCGCAAAAAATAGAGAAACAAGCACAGAAAATAATGCAACCTGCAAATCATGAACCAAGCGTGAGTGTAAATGCGTATACAAATACTATGCACTGTTATGTGTGTGAACTTTGTGAATGTGTGTAAGTGTTTTCACAGTCGCTGTAGGTGTGAGACTTTGCTGTGACAGAATGTGGTGCAAATGTAACAGGCTCCTACAAACGTGTAGTACTGCATTGTGATAGCTGTGTCTTGTTTACCTTGGATGGGTTTAATTGTTGCATATTTGTAGAGCAGATGCTTAAAGATGAACAGTGAACCGTACAGGTCGTGAATGTTTTGCCATATATATTTCCTAGGTGTGAGGATAAAATCAGTATATATAGCGTTATTTTGTGTGGCTACATTGCATTAATACAGGGATACGAAATATTGATATCCATCTTTTTCCGCTTTATCCGGGGCCGGGTCACAGGGGCAGCAGCCTAAGCAGAGAAGCCCAGACCTCCCTCTCCCCAGCTACCTCCTCCAGCTTATCCGGGGGAACGCCAAGGCGTTCCCAGGCCAGCCGAGAGATATAATCTCTCCAGCGTGTCCTGGGTCTGCCCCGGGGCCTCCTCCTGGTGGGACATGCCTGGAACACCTCACCCAGGAGGCGTCCAAGAGGCATCCTTGTCAGATGCCCGAACCACCTCAGCTGGCTCCTTTCGATGTGGAGGAGCAGCGGCTCTACTCTGAGCCTCTCCCGGATGGCTGAGCTTCTCACCCTATCTCTAAGGGAGAGGCCAGCCACCCTTCCGAGGCAGCTCATTTCTGCCGCTTGTATCCGCGATCTCGTTCTTTCCGTCACTACCCACAGCTCGTGGCCATAGGTGAGGGTAGGGACGTAGATCGACCGGTAAATTGAGAGCTTCGCTTTTACACTCAGCTCCCTCTTCACCATGACGGACCGGTGCAGCGTCCGCATCACTACAGCCAATCCGTCTGTCGCTCTCGGGCTCCCTTCTCCCATCACTCGCGAACAAGACCCCGAGATACTTGAACTCTTCCACTTGGGGCAGGAACTCATCCCCGACCCGGAGTGGGCACTCCACCCTTTTCCGGCCTCAGATTTGGAGGTGCTGATCCTCATTCCCGCTGCTTCACACTCGGCTGCGAACCGTTCCAGTGCGAGCTGGAGGCCCCCACCCGATGAAGCCAACAGAACCACATCATCTGCAAAGAGCAGAGATGAGATTCTGAGGCCACTGAAGTGAAAGCCCTCCGCCACTTGGCTGCACCTAGAAATTATGTCCATAAAAATTGTGAACAGAATCAGTGACAAAGGGCAGCCCTGGCGGAGCCCATCACCCACCGGGAACGAGTCCGACTTATTGCCGGCAATGCGAACCAAGCTCTTGCAACGGTTGTACAGGGCTCGAATGGTCCGTAGCAATGGGCCAGACACCCCATACTCCTGCAGCACCTCCCACAGGACACCCTGAGGGACACGGTCGAATGCCTTCTCCAAGTCCACAAAACACATGTAGACTGGTTGGGCAAACTCCCATGCACCCTCAAGTATCCTTGAGAGGATAAAGAGCTGGTCCAGTGTTCCGCGACCAGGACGAAAACCGCGTTGTTCCTCCTGTATCTGAGGTTCGACTTGCGGACAAACTCTCCTTTCCAGCACCCTGGCATAGACTTTCCCGGGGAGGCTGAGGAGTGTGATCCCCCTGTAGTTGGAACACACCCTCCGGTCCCCATTCTTAAAGATGGGGACCAACACCCCGGTCTGCCAGTCCAGGGGTACTGCCCCTGATCTCCACGCAACATTGTAGAGGCGTGTCAACCAGGACAGCCTTACAACATCCAGAGCCTTCAGGAACTCAGGGCGGACCTCATCCACACCAGGGGCCCTGCCACCAAGGAGTTGTTTAACTGTCTCAGTGACCTCGCCCCTGGAAATTGGCGGGTCATCCCCAGACTTTGCTTCCTCCTCAGAAGACGTGTCAGTGGGATTAAGGAGGTCCTCAAAGTATTCCTTCCACCGTCCGACAATTTTCTCAGTTGAAGTCAGCAGCGCTCCGCCAGCACTATACACAGTGCAGGTAGAGCACCGCTTTCCCCTCCTGAGACGCCTGACGGTTTGCCAGAATCTCTTCGGGGCAGTCCGAAAGTCTTTTTCCATGGCCTCTCCGAACTCCTCCCAGACCCGAGTTTTTGCTTCAGCCACTGCCCGAGCCGCATTCTGCTTGGCCTGTCGGTACCTGTCAGCTGCCTCCGAAGTCCCACAGGCTAACCAAGCCCGATAGGACTCCTTCTTCAGCCTGGTGGCTCCCTTCACCTCTGGTGTCCACCATTTGGTTCAGGGATTACCACCACAACAGGCACCAACCACCTTCCGGCCACAGCTCAATGCAGCAGCTTCGGCAATGGAGATGCTGAACATGGTCCATTCGGACTCAATGTCCCCAGTCTTCCTCGGAATGCTGTTGAAGATCTCGCAAACCGGGGCTTCTGCTAGGCGTTCCCAGCACACCCTCACTACGCGTTTAGGTGCACCAGGTCTGTCCAGCGTCCTCCCCCGCCACCTGATCCAACTCACCACCAGGTGGTGATCAGTTGACAGCTCAGCCCCTCTCTTTACCCGAGATTCCAGAACATATGGTCGCAGGTCTGGTGATACGATTACAAAATCGATCATCGACCTGCAGCCTTGTGTATTCAAGCCGCAAGAAATATTGATATTTTCTAAAAATACTTGGGGAATACTACAAACAAGAGGGCTCATCTCATGCACCAAAAGTTAAATGAAATAAACTTACAGTAAATTGGTTTAACAACAAAAAAAAATCAAAAACAAAAACAAATGTATCTCCTAATTTTTTCCCCCTTACATTTACAAAAATAAATGAGTGCCTGCCTGATGATTGTGGGGTTATTTTTACATTCTGTCACCAGCTGCAACTTGTGGTGACTAAATAGTTGTTCAGACCTTGAGGGTGTTCCACAACTATTCATGACCACTTTTGATTGGAAGGCGATTGGACAGACCGCCTGGCAGAGGCAACCTTTCTGCAAACAGTTGCAGTCTGATTTGGACCAACTGCAGTCACTCTCAGAGAGATTGTCAAAGGTTTCCAATTGCTGTCTAATCTATAAATGCAGACAGATTGCCAACATGTTGCCATCAGTCTGAATGAGTCTTTGGTTGTATTCTGGTTATATTCCTATAGAACTTGATGTTTGCTAAGTCCAAATGCACTGTAATAGTTAATGTCAATTTCTACTAAATGTGAATTTCTATCTATGTAGACAACAACAAATATTTTCAATGGTTTATGATAGTTATATTCTGCATTATCAGAAACAGATTGCATATAATTGCCAGCTTCACCCCATTCAATTGCAGACTGATAGCAGACTGGTTGCAAACTTACTCTGTCTTGTGCAACATTTATGGCATAAGAAACAGTGTTGGTATCATTTTGTAACAAAAATTAAGTGCGATACATTTATCTTATTGGATAAAAAAGATAACAGATAATAATTTGCAGTTACTGAATCAGTCAGTATATCGGAAACTGTTACAAATCGCAATAATATCATATTGTATGTGAAGTATTGTGTTAGTATCATATCGTGGGGTGTCTGGTGTTTCCCATCTCTAATACTTACGTTCTTATTTGTCTAAAACTCCTTTACAAAATGTACACAGCTTTAGTTTGACATTCATTTTGGTTTTTAAGAATATAGTATATGAATTCTGTCTTGCCATTTAGGAAGAGCTTTAATGGCTCAAGTAGACGTACAATCCATTATATGGTGCCCACCAAGTAATGTGGTTATGCTTGAGGGTGGATAATAGAGAGTAGAGACATAAAGGCGGCAGCTGAGGTGGAGAACTGGTGAGAATCAACGATCGGGAAAAAGGAAGAAAGCAATAAAAGTTTTTTCAAGAGGAGGCTGGATTTAGAAAAAAACTCATATAGAGTTAACCTTATTTCCAGCAGTGGGTCGAGGTTAATACTCCTGCACTGTTGTAGGATAAATTTTCAATGACATGAGAAAAACTGAGAAAAATAAAAAGCAAACACAGTTTAAGGCCCCATTGTGTGTTTTATTATTGATTTCACCTGTAAAGCCTTATTAATTAGCACCAATCGTATTCATTGCTTTTCTAATGGTGGACAAGAGACTCTATTTTAAAAACCTGTTGAGATTTCTTTAGGTGTTTTGCTGTCACACCTGGGATTTTTTTTAACATCATTGTTATTAGAGATGCTTTGGTTGCTTTTCTTGATTTTTGGATCTCTACGATGTTTCTTCTAAGGTCCTGCACCTTTATTTGAGAGAAATAAGTTTTGAGATTAATCTTGTGTTTAACCATGGTTTAACGGACAACTTCATTCAACTGTTCGTTAATGCAAATATCTAATCAGCCAAACACATGGGAACAACTCAGTGCATTTACGCTCGTAAAGAATGATGTCCAAATTAAGCAGAAGGGGGAAGAGAAGTGATTTAAGTGACTTTGATCGTGGCATGGTTGCTGGTGGCAGATGGGGTGCTGAGTATTTCAGAAATTGCTGATCGACTGGGATTTTCCCACGGAACCATCTCTAGGGTTTACAGTGAATGTTCAGAAAGAGAGAAAAAGAAAACCAGTAAGCAGTAGTTCTCTGGGTGAAAATGCCTTGTTGGTGTCAGAGGTCAGATTGCCTTGAGCTGATAGGAAGGCAACAGTAACTCAAATAACCAAGATTGGAAAAATGTGGCCTGGTCTGATGAGTCTCAATCAACATTCAGGTGGCAGTGTCCCAGTTTGGCAAAAAAAAAAACAACCCATAAAAGCATTGATCCATCCAGCCTTGTGTCAAACGTCAGGCAGTTGATGGTAGCGTTGGCAAAATGGCATATTTTGGCCTTATTTAAACACCACAGCTTCCCTCAGTGTTGTTGCTGGTCATGTCTATTCCTTTGACCACAGTGTAGCGATCATCTGTTGGCTGCTTCAATAATACACCACGTCACCAAGCTCAAATCATCTCGAACTGGTTTCTCGACCATGACAATGGGTTCATTGTACTCAAAGGCCTCCACAGTCACCAGATCTCAATCCAATACAGCACCTTTGGGATGTGGCAATCATGGAAAGCTGCAGCAATTGTGTAAACTATCATGTCAATATGGGACAGACTCTGTGCAAGTTTCCAGCAGCTTGTTGAATCTGTGCCATGAAGAAAGAAAAAGGAGGTCCAACCCAGTATGAGGAAGATGTGTGGAATAAAGTATTATAATATCGACCTTCACCCAAAGTGGGTGAGTGTGGGTCATTTTCCCCTGTTATAGGTAATAGAAACAGGTGCCATACTACAATAAACTAGTTCTCAGTCGCAGACTTATGATTAAACCCAGTCCTCCATGTACAGTGTGACACGACATAGCCCTAATGTGATTTGCCCAAAGTGCCACAGCGTGAATTGACCTTAACAAGTGAGACCAAGAGCGCTGTGTGCTTGGCCTGGATTGTAACTACTGAACACAGAATTTAACCTTGCCCGTTGCACCATACAGCTTTTACATTTAAGAATGTGTGTGCTTCTCTATGTGTGCGTATCATGTTTTTGTGCGTGTGTGTGTCTTAGAAGAGAAAGTCAAACAAAATTTTAAAACCACCGGTAAGTTTGCTGTTTTCTGTTTACTGCAGTTCACTGTCTATCCCTACTCTGCTTTGCGGCAAGAGCCTGGCTTAGCTTTAAAGGCTTACACATTAGTCCTTGTGTGTGTCTGTGCCTGCATATGTGTGCGCGTGTGTGTTTGTGGTGGATGGGTTGGGGGGATAAGACAGAAGGGGACTCTGGAGGTGTTGACTGTGGAAATTAAAGAGGAATTAGAGAAAGCAGAGCACAAGGAGGAACAGAGGAGAACATGGGAGAGAGAGCGCGAGAAAGAAGAAGAAGGAGAGAGAGCTTTTCTGAATATTCAAATCTTTCCTTTTAATTCAGCTGCAGATTACTGAATCTTTCATCTGTCAAGGAAGGATCGACCTTACACTGCTTGACTTAGTGTGTGTGTGTTTAAACTGTGCATTGCAACAGACTGACCCAAGGCATTTTCCAGTGTGATTGAAGATGTTTTTTTGGTTTGTAGCGATACCTGCAACAGCATGCTATTAACATTTTTTTTTATTACTACTCCCCCAAGGGAGCCACTTGTTTAACACTGTTTTACACTGATGTAATTGCTAAATAAGATTCCAGTACATTTGTAGATCGGGTGCACAACACAAAGCTATAACGCCACCGCCTGTGAGTATTCCCCTCTTTTTTAGATACTTTGGACTCCTTCTCATTTAAAAAAAAATCTTCAGAGAATAAGCTGCTGCAGGGTTTGCATTCTTTCAGACTCCCACAGTTGTAATGTTTCCGTTAGCTAGAATATCTAGCAGTTGCATACCATGGGAACAAGAGCTCAATGCGCTGGCAGAAACCATGTTTTCTAGAAATAAAGCAGTGCAGTTTCTCTGTGTTTTTCTATGTGTAATGCCTCTTATAAATGTAATCAAATCATTGGAAACCAAAATGCTGGTGCAGCTATTAAATGCATTAAAATATTTCTTAATCTTTAATCCTTGCACTACCTGCACTCCTGCATGGATGCTATAGTAGGGAAAACAGTGTTTGGAGACTGAGGACAACCCAAGTGACTCCACATATGGCCAATAATATAGTTGGTGTTTAAAACGACTTTGAAGACAAGGACCAGGTCTGCAGCCACATCATAATGGCAATATAAAATGCCATTAAGACAGTCAGACTGCTTTCACTTTGCAATTTAATGGGGTCAAGTTCGCAATGACATCCAATTTGTTTGTGATAATATGGCAATTGACTGTGATAAATTGGCAAAAGTAGCAAATTTGTTGCCATCTAGATTAGAAATTGACAATAATTATATATCCAGTCAGAATAAGCTGGATAAGTCTTTAACCACATAACCTAGTGCTAACCCTCAAGCACACCTTTGAGCACCTTTGAGGTCTAACTTTTACCCACTTTATCCCTGTGATTTTATAAAACTCCACCTGGTTTCACAAGGACAACAGCAAATGTTTTCATTTAATCCAATTTATTTTGTTGTCTTGTGGTTTCTGGTGACAGATCATGAGTAACTTGCTCAGGTTGTTTAGGTTAGAGGTTCTAGAGACAGCTGTAATCTATTATGTGCCAGTTCTGCTAAGCTACATTTGTGCCTGCGCAATCCTACACTCATATGTTCAGTGAGCGTATCCTTATAGTTGTCCTATTTTCAGAACACTAACTTAATAAATTAGGGGTGCAACGATATTCGTATCGATATTGAACCGTTCGATACAGTGCTTTCGGTTCGGTACGCATATGTATCGAACAATACAATTTTTTTCAAATTTTTTTTTTTTCAATTTTTTTTTTTTCAATTTTTTTTTTTTGTGTCCCGTTTGGATCTATAGCCATCAGAATTGTTGTCTTGAGGCCAAGAAAGATGCCAAGAGGATTTATTTTAAGTGGATCATCATATTGGTCCATTTGATTGACCTTTATTATAATTATGAATTTATTTTATTTTCAGTTGCAAACGGGACAGACATGACTGTGGGATAGGACAGGGGGAAAGAATGAAAGAAAGAGGGGGAGAGAAAGAAAGAAAACCAAAGGGGAGAAAAAAAAAGAACAATACAAAATTTGTAATTTATTTTATCAACTTTCCTTCTGACGATGCTGTCTGTGTTGAGCGCTCAGTGAATCTGCATTTGACTACTCCGCCTAGGCTCGAGAGTGCAGCCTAGGCGGAGTAGTCGAACGCCGCTTATGTGAGTGCGGCAGGATATATATTTCACTACGATGACCTGGATGATTGAGAACCTTCACAGACAGATATATATTTTAGTTCTGCTGAGCCAAATAAGACAGGTCAGGGTGAAGAAGTGACAGCCAAAGAAAAGCTTACCACAAAACGGAGAAGTTATGACAAATCAGACTATAAGGCAAAAAGAAAGTGCAGCTTTATGGTTTCATGGACAAAAGAATTTCTGTGGCTGCAATATGACGAGCTAAAAAACAACACGCACAAGGGTTAGGGTTAAATTTAAAAACTGTACTTTTGTGTTAAAATATATATTTATAATTTTAATAAATGACAAATTAAAAAGGCATGAACATTTTTTTTTGTATCGAAAAAATATCGAACCGTGACACCAAAGTATCGAACCGAACCGAACCGTGAATTTTGTGTATCGTTGCACCCCTATAATAAATGCCTGCTGCAAAAACACTGGCTCCACTCTCCCTGAAAAGGCACAGCATTGGTTTTAAGTAAATACAAACAACATTTTACCATTTATGCTTTAATTGATCTGCACAATTAAGCAGACTCATGTCTTTTAGCTTTCCTCATACTGAGTACTCACCGTCACTAGGGAGAATAAATATGCTGGGCATTTTGGCAGAGCTCACTGCGCATTTGTAAGGTTTAAGCGTAGGTGAGTATTGGTATCTGAGGCTCAGGAAATCCTGGTGGGAACAGCATAATCTTGATGATGTGTTGGAAGAAGCAAAGCATAGTCTATTGAATACACGTAACAGTGCCACAGATGGCTAATTGTAATGTTTTTGCTGGTAGGATATTTTAGCTCCTTGTCCAAAAATGTCACATGTAATTGGCATAAATAATTGAAATTGCCTCTTTGATAATGTACTGCATCTACAGCTTAGTTGTCTAAAGGAAATTCCTCTTAAACTGATAGGATGCAGGAATTGTAATGTAAATCAAAATACACTGCAGTTATTCACCATCTTGCAGGGAATATTTCTAAATCAATGGAAGAAAAACACAAAATAATGAATATGGAGGATGCATTTGAGAAAAATGGATTTTATCTTGGTGAGAAATTAAAAATACAACATGAAAACCACACTTCTGTTGACTTTTTTTTTTGCTTGTCTGTGCATGTGACCATGTACACACCTGTTGAAATGTGTAAGATTCATATATGAAAGTGTTTAGGTAAATAGGAAAATGTATGGATAAAGAAACAAGACTCATTTTTTTAAATTACAAGTATACTGATACAGAAGTTAGCTATTTGCTAATATATATGTTTTGAAGTTACAGTATAATGGCCAATAAATGAGAATTTATAAAAGAAAGAAGAGAAAGGAGAAACACCCTTCAGGCATTCTGTGAGGGTTGATGTTGCATAGTTTGACAAACAGGGGGATTCGGCAACTTCCTGGGTTTGGAGCACTACAAACTACAACGGCTAATCTGAGCAGACTTGGGTACAGTTCAGTGACGCAATCATGTCTTGCTATCAAGCCGTGAATTACATATTATCTAAGTAGGGACTTAAAACAGGGTTGCTGCCTCTCTCCCCTTCTGTTCATTCTGTACACAAATGAGTGTCGCAGCAATTTCACAAACAGACACATCCTGAAGTTTGCTGATGACACAGTAATCGACGAGTCAGGCCATGGACAGGTTGTAGATGATTTTGTGAATTGGTGTGATGAGTCCTTCCTCTCACTTAATGTGTCAAAAACTAAAGACATGATTATTGATTTTAGGAAGTCCTCTTATAGCTCATCACCCACTATCATTAAAACTGCCGATATTGGGATCGTTGAGAGTTATAAATATCTAGGTGTGGTACTTGACCATAAACTGTGTTTTGAATCTCATGCTGATGCCACTACTAAAAAAGTTCAACAAAGACTGTTCTTTTTAAGGAAAATGAGATCTTTTAATGTCTCATCTGAGATGTTGTCCTTGTTTTATAGAAGTTTTATCGAATCTGTGATGTCTTTTTGTATCGCTGCCTGGTTTGGTAACCTGACGGTGAAGAATAAGAATCGGTTGGGACTTCTGGTAAAAACTGCTAGCAAAATTTCAGGGCGCTGGCAAGATGGACTTTTGGCCATTTACAATAGAAATGTGCTTAGAAAGGCTCATTCTATTATTAATTGTGTGAACCATCCACTTCATCCACTCTTTTATCCCTACTGCGTCTTGTCTCCTAAATGGCAAATAATTGTCCTTGAATTTTCTATCATTATTATTGTTATTATTGTTTTATAGTATTGTTCTGCTTGTTCTTATCCTCCTGCTGCTAAACTAAATTCCCCTTGTGGGACAATAAAGAAATTGAATTGAATTGAATTGAAACAAAAACTATCCGCAGATTTATTAAATCTTTAAATCACAAAATGTTAGTAGGGGTAACAGTCTTAAGAGTTCTGTATTGGTGGGCTGTCATTTTTGAAGATATTTGGAAAAGGAAAAGATCTTTAACTTACAATATAAAGTGCATTACGCTGTATAAATGACATTTAATTCAATCAAATTGAAATGGTGGCACATTTGTGAAGTGGTGTGTGTACCTTTGTTAGCTTCTCTAAAATGGGTGAAGGTAACCCTAGGATCTATGTTTGCAATTCAATTCTTTTGACCAAAACATGCACATGCTCACAAAATTAGCATATGAGAATGTGAAAAAAACCTAAACGAATTGTGTTCCAGCACAAATTAAATCCAGGATATGTTCCTATCGTGGTAATAGGCTGCAGTTGCATCTCAAACAACCTCAGGACAGAAAAAACTATTTGAGGTCAAACTTGTTTGCTGATACAAACTTCTGTCTTCTGGCCTCCGATCACAGCATTAAGTCCCAAGTGTATCTGTGTTTGTGCATTTGTGTGTGGAAAACACGCATAATGTCATTAGCATATAATATTTGTATCCCTACGTTTGCGTGCGCTTCATAAGACTGTCCGTGAGTAATGTGGAAGACAATAGTCACCATTTGTTTTCCGCTTTAACTCCTTCTCTAATTAGAACAGTACTTCACCTTGGGAATACTTCTGCACTGCAGTTCAGTGCGCACACCAGATCACTGAGTGTACAATGTGCCTGAGAAAATGTGTGGGATGTGTGTTTGGGGTAAAAGCCAACCAAAGTAGAAAAACAGCAGCATCAGGGCCTCTGATTTAGGTTTCCTTCTAATCACGTTCACGTCATTTTTCCTCCTTAATGTATTTTGCATCCCGGTCTTTCTCCCTCTCTCCCTTTTTCTTGCTTAATATCTCCTCCATTGGGTATAATTTTTTTTCCCCATTTAGATGATGAGACATCTTCTAAAATGAACAACCCCACTGTGATGTAGTGTTCGTATATACATTTAAGACTTTGCTTTTGTTTTTGTAAACCGTTTGATTTATGAAGAAAATCATACTTCCACATGTTGTCAGTGCTCATTGGATGTGCTCACTGCTGTTTGTTCTTACAGTGGTTATTACTTTGTTGTGAATTGATATATATTCCACATGCTTTTTGTGTGATCGGATAAAAATGAAAAACCGAATGAGAGAAATTATTCGATTTTGACAGACGCCTTCAGATTTAACTTTTTTTTTCCTTCCAGAAATGCAGATCCAGTTTTAATTGCCATCTGTGTTGATGCACTCAAAGCACATCAAAGACAGAAACTCCATTTTATGTCTGTTCTTGAATAGCAGTTCAATATGGCATTATGCGTTAATAATTTATGCTACACCACATAGACAAAAATTCAAGGACAAAAAAATCCACAGTCATCAGACCACTTAAAATTTGTTGCTTTGTCCTAAATAGATAATCTCACTCGCCACCAAAACAGGATAAAAGAATAGGACCAGCAAAAGGAAAGATTACTCATTAGTGTAAAATCAGGTCAGAGTTGATGTCTGAGACAAAGCAGGACAAAGGTTTTCAAATAGCAAACCTTTAGACTCACAAATAGAGAAATAGATGCTACTATATCACACTCACAAAGGTATATCTGTGTTTTGTGTACCGATGTTACGATACCAGAAATTTAATCATTAGTACCAGTACATGTAGAATTGCATGATGATGATTGCTGAGTAGCCTAATAACCTTACATTACTTACATTATGTTAGCTACATCGGCGGTCCCTACCCTTTTTGCACCACGGACCGGTTCATGTCTGACAATATTTTCACTGAAAGGCCGTTAAGGTGTCGCGGATAAATACAACAAAATAAAACCAGCACCAGTACCAAAATAAGGACGATTTATTCATAACACACAGGAAGACACCCAGGGAAACCAAGTTACTGATAAAAACAATAACAAAAATAATGATAAAAACCATGAAAACCATCAATTTCAAACCCAAGCCTCGGTACCAAACGAGACACGGACCAGTACCAGTCCATGGCCCGGGTGTTGGGGACCGATGAGCTACCTTACATTTATATAACGTTCGCAATTGCAAACTCTTTAGCCTATGGAACATAGCTAATTTTGCAACAGCTGCTGCACAGTTTTTTTCCTTTTCTTAAGTTTGTCTTATTTCTTGAGCATGTAATGATAGACAAGAGCACTATAGATGTATGCTTCCCCCCGACTTAAGGAAAAACTGCCGACTTGGCTCCTACGATTTAGGTCATAAACTAATCAAGAAAGTGTTAAGTTGTGTCATAGATTAAAAGAGCTGCATGGTCATTTTCCCATAGGCTTCTATTCCATTGGCCTTTTCATAAAAAAAGATGTTGCCCTGTGATGGCCATTATCAATAATACGGGTTTTAGGCACTTTACAGTAAGTTGCTTTGACTATATACAGTCTGTGTTTTTGCATGCTTTTGAATTCACACAACATATGTTTTGACCTTAACTTGCTCTTGCACGTGGTTTGAGCACGTGTCCATGTTGGTGATCCTGCTCAACTGTGTGACTCTGGGGATGTATCGGCCCTGTGAGGACGTTACCTGCCAGTCAGAGTGGTGTCGCATCTTACAGGTAAGTGCTGCACTCCCACACTGTCAGCTGGGCCTGCTACACAGTATGCAGTAATGTCAGCAGCTGATTGGTTGTTGATTAACTTACTGACATGTTCAAGAGCTTTTTCAACAGAAGCACCATTCACTACAAAGACAAGAACCATATTTTTTACTTTTATTTTAACTAAGCTACTTCAATTAGTGTTTTAAATTATTACACATATGCAACCACAATGCATAAAAACACTCATGAAAAAAGTTAATTATTCATTTTCCTCTTTTCACACCCATTTATTTCTATAAGCTTTCACTGTAGTGCGATGCTGATTCCTGACACACTGAGATCTTCTCATTATATTCGAAGAGAGACATTCTTTTTGCTGTAAAATGTCTAATTAATTGAGACACAACCATAAACATGGTACGCCCGAGTTATTCCCTGCTGGGATAAAACTAACTAACTGATAAAAGCAGTCTTTGTCAGAAAACCTCCTCTAGCATTTCCACTTTTCTTGGTTCAGAACGCGACTGTTTTGATAAGAAGACTTAAAAAGGATCGTTCACTTTGCAAGGATTCCACTTCCTCTTCTTTTTATTGTTGTCAAAGCTTATTTTTGTCTGTGTTCTTGTCACTTTATCCTTTGCGACCAGGTGTTGGATGACTGCATCTTCGCTTTCTTTGCGGTGGAAATGGTTATCAAGATGGTGGCCCTGGGAATTTTTGGCTCCAAGTGTTACTTTGATGACAAGTGGAATCAGCTTGACTTTGTCATTGTCATGGCAGGGTTGGTATCCCACTGTGCCTTTTGCTCATCTCCACTAATTGCTCAATTATCTCTATCACCAGCAGCTTAAATATTAACAGTCTGCTTAGAATAAAAGAAAAAAGAAAAAGCACTTTATTTCTTCCTCCTATACTATATAAATAGGGCTCTTTACACCTCACACATTCAAGTTGTAGGTCATTCGGTGGTTCACCACGCCCAATTTGAAATCCATGGCGACTGATCCCATGACTTTGACACACACTTCCCTTGTGCTTATTTTACATTGAATAACTATTTAAATAAACTTTAGTTTTGCTCCACCTACATATGCATAAGATTTATGTTGCATTAATGAAGGGTAGGAAGAAATAGGGATGCAGAAATAAATACTGAAGCAATATAATGTTCAACATATGCAATAAAATATATATCTATGTAAGTTTCTGTCAGCTTGTCTGTCAGTTGGAGCAATGTTTCTCTATTATTCGTTAGCCAGTCTGTTATGAGGCACATTCTCCACATAATTGCAGAGAAAAATGTAAACATGACCATCATTATAGCCTTTTGTCTGCTCGTTGTCACACTCATTATGTTTGCATGCTGTATCACAGACTATACAGAAGAAAAAGTGCTTCTGACTTTATGCAATTAAATGGCAAATGCACAGTAATTATGTGGGTCGCTTCAATTACAACCTTTATTAGATTATTAGTGTTTCATTTCATTTTCTTGTTGTTGCTGTTTTGTGTAGACATAAATGTGTGTGTGGTCACCATTTCGTTTTTATAACGTCTATGAAGTAAAACCTTCTCCACCTCTCTCTCTCTCTCTCTCTCTCTGCGACCATGTCTTCAGGATGTTGGAGTATTCCCTGGATGGCCACAATGCCAGTCTGTCAGCTATCCGTACCGTCCGAGTACTCAGGCCACTGCGGGCTATCAACAGAGTACCAAGTATGCCAGTTTCTTAGTTGTGGTTTGGCTCATATTTTCCCATATATGCAGGGTTTTTACAGCATTTCCCCAATGATTAATGTAAAGCTGTATATTTCTATCTGCCTGGTGTTACTCACTTTGAACTAAGGAAGACAGAGCAGTGTTTTGCTGTGTTTATTCTCAGCACTGCGTGGTAAATTGACCGATGATCAAGACTTTGGTTTTCATCTCACTTTGTGCCAGCCAGCGGGATCTTGCACATAGTTTGTCAATTTCCTAAAAGCTCTGTGACAGAAATAACCATGAATCTACAGCTAAAGGGGATCACTACACAATGGTGTCATAACAACTTACAAGGTTATTAACCAGCATACATTAGGCAAGCAGCCAAGGTCTTTTTCCGGACTCAGCTGCCAGTATTGGTAGCCTTTAAATATATATGTATTTATGTAAGGTTGTTTTTTTCTCATTTTCATGTATATTATAGATTTATTGCACATAAAGTGAAATATCCATATCTCTTGGCTTAATTTAGCACACCCAACCATATGGTGGTGGTTGGTCCACTGTATTTACTCAGTTCCAAATTCAACCCAGCTGTTTACCAGGAGATTTTAAACCGCTTTGTGCTGTCACAAGCTTTATGGAGATGCAGATTTCCTTTTCCAGCAGGACCTAGCACCTGCCCACAGCGCCAAAACTACTACTACCTTTGCTGACAGGTTATTACTGTTTTTGACTGGCCAGCCAACTCACCTGACCTGCACCTCACAGAGAATCTGTGGGTTTTGTCAAGAGGAAGATAAGAAGCACAGATCCAAAACTACAGGCGAGCCAAAGGCTGCTATCAAATCAGCCTGGGCTTCATTAACGCCTCAGCAGTGCTACAGGCTGATTGCGTCCATCCCATGCCATGCTGATGCAGTCATTTGTGGTAACAGATCCCCACCTACGTCACTTTATAGACATTTCTGCATGTTGAAGAATTGAAGATACTTGAGTTGTGTGTGTTTAAGTTTTCTTTGGGGAATTTAAATGATGATGACCTCACATTCATGAGTGACACTGGGGGCTGCACTGTTGCTAACTCATACACTGTCACATAGCATGGAAGACACAGTGGGTCAACACATTAACATTATCACCAAGCTAACAGTAGTTCTGGGAAAAACTTAAAGCTGTGCACAAGGTGAAATAAAACTTATTATTACTGCAACAAGTGTTCAGTTGCTCCCTAAAGGTGGGTTGGTAGATGGAGGCAGATAGAGAGAGGACAGAGGGAGAGAATGTCAGTGAAGACCCAGCTAGCTTAGAGATAGAAATTCAAGGTCAGTGATCTTGAGTTTTCTTGCCCCAAGACACAAACATACCTGAAAGGCGATGTTCATATGCTCACAGGTACACACAACACTGGGCCTCTTCTGTTTTTCTTTTTTTCTTTCACCATAAATATAGTGTCTGTAAGAACGAGCCACGTAGATAAGGCTAACACAGCTTTTCCTCCTCTGTTCTTCTTTCTCTAATCAGTCTGTCTTTCTGTTTTTCTTTCTGCCTAAGAGGATGGGAAGTATTCATTGAACTACAAATGTTAACTGTGTCTTTTGTGCTGTAGCTTAGAAACAGTGAGCACCGCACTCTGATTATTTCATGTTCTCAAGGTTGATACGTGCAGGGGGCTTTTGCAAAATCTCTGCCAACTGCCTTGTGCACTCCCAGTCACATACTTTTACCGTCAAGTGAATGCGTTAGCGCAAGCCTGTTATGGTGCTGGAAACAATTACATTTACCCTGTGTGAAATGATCGCAAATTCTTCAGCCATCTGTCTAGTTTTGACTGCATGACTGGGTTTAGAAAAGCACTAGCCTTCCTCAGTTTCTTACTAGGTCAGTTTCTTGTTATGAGCAAAAAAAAAAAAAAAGGTAAGTGAATGCCCATGAATGAAAAGCACAAGCTGACAGCAATGATAACGAAATCTCCAAGGGCATCTTTAGAAACATGGCTGATTTCTCTGGTGGTTCAAGCCAGTCTCTTGTCATCACAACTTGACAGCGAAAACTGTTGTGGGTGACAGTAGTTCTGGCTTTTAAAAATACAATTTTTGTATTTTTTATATTTTGATTCCAAGGATTCCAAGAAAGCAGACTTCCTTGGTCTTGAGTTATAGTTTCCCCCATAATTTCTGAAGGGAAGTTTAAGTTTTTCTTTTGAAATTGGCTCCTTTATCACTCATTTTCAGTCCAGTTCTTTTACCCAAACCTTTTTTACTGGGATGCGTTTTTTTTTTTTTTTGTTAAGCCACTAAACACTGACCTATGAAAAATTCAAGTAAAAGTAGTATAAAAAAGACCCTTAACTGAAGGCATGAAACAGTAATGCATTGTAGCATAACTCAGCAAACCTAGCACATAACCAATTTTAAATTGTAGCCGTTTTGTTACTAGAACAAATAATTTGTTGCCATTTTATTTTTATTGCATTTATAAAAAATCCCAAAAGGTAAAACAGATTTGCAGGCATAAACTTATATTTTTGCACCAACAACATGATTCCCAAAGAGCTATTAGCTGAGCTGGAATAACTTAACATGGTGTGCAGTGAGTTCTTAATAAGTTTGACAAGTAGAGGACAAAAGAAGAAGTGGCAGGCTCAAAGAACTTATTTACAGCAAATGATCAGTATCTGAAATTTATGCCCTGAAAGCTGGACACGGATGCATCTGGCCTTTATCTGATCCATCTACTGTTCACTGAGGCCTCATCGGAAATGGTCTAAGTCTCAGGGAAGGGAAACAGGGAGAGAAGGTTGAGTTATGCAAAAGTACACAAGAACTGGACTGAAAATCAGTGGCAGCAGGTCTTATAGAGTAGCTACTTTCAGCTGCTCCCTAATTCACAAGGGGTTGCCACAGGAGGTGGCTCCACACATGTGATTTAGCACATTGTGTTGCCTAATGCCCTTCCTGACACATTCCCAAAGGGGTTTGTTTCTTCTCCCAGGAGGGATAAATGCACATTTGACAACAGTAAACACGAGGCAGCCAACATCCAAAGAGCTTTGGATGTCATTCAAGAAGCCCGGAGAACTATTCCTGAAAACTACATATAGACATTACAAGAAAGTTTGCCTCAGACTGTTGGTAAAAATAAAGGTGGCCATATCAAATATACCAAATACCATTTTAAACCTGTCACTCAGAGAAATTAATTCAGTGACATTAAAATGAAAGGTAGAAGATTACTAAAGTGAGGCAACAGAGATTCAACAAGATGGATAACCTTAGCTGATGAATGACTACAATTAGCAATGTAATGACAGCTTTTATCTAAATGTGACTCATTCATATATGATTTTTTTTATGTATATTTAATAATAAGAAGAGTAAAAGAAAGGATAGTCACATTTTACACATTTCAATAATAACTGCATTGACAATAAAATGTTTCTTTAGCTTCTGGCACAGATTTAATAGGAATACTATTATCTTAATTCTTAGGCCCATTCTAATAACTGTAAAACTGGCAAACAAGACATTTGTTTGTTTTCCACTGATGATGATAATGGCTACAGGTAGAGTTTTCTCACGCTGTTGCACAGCACAGACAGTTTGGTCTCAGGATGAAGATTTAAATTTAATTATCACTACAAAGGTAAAAACTGGCAACTCTGTGCCACAGAAAGAATAATAATATCATAGCACTGCACATGTGATCAATGTGACAAAGCTGTGATATATGGAGGAGGAGACAGGGGACATTGTGAGGACCTCGGGGACTGGATCCCTGATGCTGCTGACGCTAAGCACATCTGACATGGGAGATGGATGCTGAATGCACGTGGTTAGATAATAGTAGCCACAAGGAAGCTGCGAGTTCAAATCCCAGAGGATGAAACGATGTCAATCTGTCACTTTCAGTATTGTCATCTGTTGTAATTATAACGTGTGCGAGGATGAAGTTGTTGGCTCCAAAAACATAAGATTAATAGAGCTCGTCAAGGTAAAAGTAAAAGGCTAGCTCGGATGGGTTTTATATTATGTCTGTCATGAATGTCGGGTGCTATTAGTCACACATCTTTGTTGTTTGTATCCCACTGTGTAGGTATGAGGATCTTGGTGACACTGCTGTTAGACACTCTGCCGATGCTGGGAAATGTTCTGCTCCTCTGCTTCTTTGTCTTCTTCATCTTCGGCATTGTGGGAGTCCAGTTGTGGGAGGGACTGCTGCGCAATCGCTGCTTCCTGGGAGAGGACATCGAAACGTGAGGAATTCCGCCTTGTGATGTAGGATAGGAATCTCTTGATCTTTTATGTCAAAGCTGCATTTGATTTTTTTGAACGATACATTTTGGTGAAACTGGGATCCAATTTAAAATTATTTTCCTTGAAAACTGACAAAAAAGGGATGAGTGAACGAGAGCCTGACTGATCATACCAATACCAGTGTTTAGGGATGTAAAACTCAATATATCGAGCGATTTTTTTTTTTTTCAGGAACATGGAATATAAACAGATTTCCTGTATATTTGTCATTTGTAGTAATTTATTTGCTCGTTCATGGCCGTTAGGTTGTATTTGTGGCGCTGTGTTGTAGAGTGCCCTCTGGTGGACAACTATGTAATCCAACAGTCCAGATATGGTTGAAGGGTGTTTCTCCTCTCTATTCTGTACTTTTTTAATTGTCTTTTATCAGTCGTTATAAAAGTTGCTACCGATACATCAGCAAATACCTAATATCGATCACTAATATCAGCCCACTGATAAATCGGTCAGGCTCTAGAGTGAAAGGTACAATCTCGGTCTGTAAAGCTACAAATTGCTTGACAAATATGATATTTTAGCTTCCTCCCTTTTTAGTCCTGTCATAAATTCTGTTGTCATCTGGGGTGATAGTTAGCAGTAGTGAAAATGTAGAACTTCTAGCTTGTTAGAGTATGCACAATGCAGAGAAGTGGAGCAATGCTGTATCAATAAGAACAGGTCAATGTGCTGGTTTCTGTACTCTGAGACAAAGAAATAAAAATACCCCATCTTTGTAGATAATGTGGCTAAAAATATAGACATTCTAGAAACATGCTGTGTCCCTCAATAGAAAGAATTTAAATTAGCACCTATGATCATTGAAAATCATCTCCAAAAAGACCTAGAACTTATCAGCGCAAGAGAAAATTAATTCAGGAGACACTTTTAACTTTGTGGAGTGAAGTGATAAAGCTACTTTTGACTGCTCCCTTATTCACACGGGATCGCGACAGCTGGTAGCGCTACATATTTGATTAAGCAGATTTTTACACTGGATAGACTTCCTGATGTAACATCCAATGGATCACTACCTCCTCCCGGGAGTGAACCAGGAATCTTTTGCTTGGTAGGCAAATGTTTAAACCACTGCACCATAAAATTCCTGAATATGTGTAAAAGTTTTCTTGCTCAGTCCAGATTGTAGGAAATGGCAGACCATAGGTACTGACCTGAAACCAAGAAAAGATACAGCTTCTGTCGATGTGAGACAGAAAACGAGTCAGCACTGACAGACCCACAGCCGAGAGAGAACACAGTGTTCGCTCTGTTACCAAAGACGGGAGAGGAAAACGCTGCATTTCCCTTCTATGCAGCTTGCATTGTGGGAATACTCGATGAACCTATTTTTTCACATTTAGCTTTTCTCGTCTTGTGATATAACAAGATCGGATACAAAAACAGCAGACAAGCTTACTCCCTCAAAATCAAGTACACACACACAAACAGCCAAAATCGAGCTCAGTCGTCATTTTAGCCGTCGGGAGTGATTTTATGCAAGAGAAAAATAATAAAAGTTGCTTCAGTAGCCACATCCTCACAACGCCAAAAGAGGCATGAACTAATTGTGCTTTTGATGTAATGGCACAAATTGTCCCAGAGTTAATGTTTCTTTGAGTAGATAAGAAAGACGGATAGAAAACCACAGCTTAATACTTAATATAAAAGATGCTGTGATTCCTTTCAGAGAACAAATCTATCTGACTTCCAGGGTAAAATGAATCACTGCCCTCTGAAATAACACATGCACATGCACATACTCTTGCACTAAGCGTCTCCACAATTTCAATTGATTTTTTTCCTTTATTTCCTATTTTAGTGAGTGTTGCAGGCATTTCTTATCATATGCAGTGCCGTGGAGAAGTGTTTGCCCGCTTTCTGATGTCTTATTTTTCTTTCAATATTCTTTTGTGACCTCCTGGATGAGTTGCTGATGTGCTCTTGGAATCACTGTTCCATGTTTTCAAAATTTATGGCTAGTGGAGTCCCAAAGCCTTTAAAATGGCTTTTTAACCCTTTCCAGACTGACGGATGTCAGTAACTTTCTCGGCTGTTTCTTTAGATGGTGGTATGGTGTGTTTTGAGGTCTTTTAGTCTTCTTCATTTTGTCAGACAGGTTCTGTTTCAGTGATTTCATAATTTATCAAATCTGGGAGTATCCATGAAGTTATTTTAAGGGAGGCCAATGACTTTTTCCTAAAGGGAAAGGTGGGTTATGATAGCTTTTTTCCCCTTAACAAATGCTCCTCATTTAAAAACTGCATTTTTTTATTTACTCAGGTTATGTTTGCCTAATTTAAAAATTATTTAGGTGATCTGAAGCATACAGATGTGACAAATATGCAAAAAAGTAAGAAATGGGTAAGGGGCAAACACTTTCTCATGACACTGAAGCTTTTGGCTTTTTTAAAGCCTTTGAAAAATAAGGAACATGATTTTTGCCTCGGCAGCATTAGGCAAACACACCACAACGGGAAAAAAAGATGACAGGAATTATGGGAATGGTGTGAAAATAAAGCAGTGCACGGTTGCTAAAGCCTTCCGTGTTAGTCGGGCATAAATATCCCTTCACGCAGTAACTGTTGTGGAGAGCTCTCCAATTTAAAGGGAGGAGTATAAATAAAATAGGTAATCTGTGGGATGCACTCAGCACTCTCTACCACGAATAGGAAACACCTGTCACCATGGATACCAATAAAAAAAATCTTGTCATAAAATAAGGGCCATGTTGTTTTTGTAAGTGAAGGATTCAAAGTGTAATGACAACTTGTGCGAATAAAAACATGAATATGGTATAATAACAGTTTTTCTATTTACTGTATCTTTCAAATGCTGAACACTAGAGCAGAAAGGCTGTTAAAGGGGTTGATCTTTTCTCCCCACATAGGTGGAGTGGATAGACAAATATTTTAGAGGCCATAGAGGGCGAGCCACCCAACCATCAATCTTTTTTTATCACTTATTCGGCTCTGACTGGAGCAGCTAGAGCTTTTTTAAAGATTATTTACAGGAAATACAAACTTCCTATATTATCTCTATAGATCCCCCAAAACAAGAGAAGCAAACCAGAAATAACTGAGAAGCCTCATCGAAATCATCAGTCATTCGTGTTGAGGTTTTATAACATGACGTATTGGCTGCAGTCATGATTTGATTTTTAAGCCACTAAGCAATTATAAGACAGAGAGTTCATCAATCCTATTACCATATTGTTGAGATGATTTGCTGATTAGAGTGGAAATCTCTGACTGAGATGTTTTGGAAGAAGAGAACACTGACTGTAATTTGTGGGGTATTTATGTTTGCCCACATGCGTGTGCTCGCAGTGATATTTGTGTTATTCTTTTTCTTTTTTTAATCCAGAATGTACAACATGTCTTTAAATCCTTATTACATGTCTGAGGAAGGTGAAGACAGCCCGTTTATCTGCTCGGCTCCACGCGAAAACGGGATGCGGCGTTGCAAAGATGTGCCACCCTACTCTCAAGACGGGCTCGAATGCACATTGCCGGCTTCTGACCTGAGTTTTAGGAGTGTTGCCAGCGGTAACTTTTGTGTTAACTGGTATCAGTACTACAACGACTGCCGCCCAGGGGAGCTCAACCCTCACAGGGGAGCTGTCAACTTTGACAATATCGGCTATGCTTGGATAGCCATATTCCAGGTAAGCGGGGACAAATGCGCAGATTTGTTTGCAGAAGGTAAAACCCAGAAACCAGTATTTGCTGTTTGCCATAGTTTTGGAAGTTTTGGTTTTCAGTTTTGTTGTTTGTTAAATCACCAAAGACAATATTTGGACTGGGCATTTTATCCATATAGAGTAACCTCAAACTAGAAAATATCACATACTACCGAACACAGTAACTGTTTACTCTCACCTGACTGTCTCAGGGTTTCATTTCATCCCCTAACACTGACATAATATAAATGAAAATCTTCAGCTTAATGACATTTCTGTTAGGATGCCTGGGTCGTTGCCCCTGAGTTTTGAGTTTATTATATTATTAATCATTTCTAGTTTTTTGGTTTCTTTGTTAGAGTTCTGTCTTATGGTTTATGTCTCTGTGTTCTCTAGTTGCTCTGTCTCCCCTGTCAGCTGTATCCCCTTGTCAATTCCGTGTCTCTGTGTTATGTTTCCTGTTTTACTTTGAAAGTCCGTGTCTTACGTTAATGTGTCTGGGTTTGCTTCCTTTGTCTCGTTAGGCCTGAGTTGCCCCAGCTGTGTTTCACTCCTGTTTCCCTTTCCCTGATTGGTCCCTCTGTGTATTTAAGCCCTGTGTTTCTCTGTGTCCGTGTCATGATCTACTCTTATCCACCCTCATCTGTCTGTCTGTCTGAGCTTATTTTGTATTCTCAGTTTTGTTACCCTTTTGAGTTCAGCATTAAAGCTGTTTTTTGAGTTCACGTCTGTCTCCAGAGTCTGCACTTTGGGTCCTTTTCCTGCCTGCACGCAGGCGTTTCATAACAATTTCACACTAATACTGGCTTAAAATGAATCGTATAAATAAATGAAGGCTGATGTTACTCTATCTTCTTAACCCACAAATCAGAGATGTCCAATTTGCATCATAAAAAAAAGAGCGTAGGTGTGGCTTTTTCAGCCATTGGTTAGTGAAGCCATTAAAGAGTATTCAGGTTTGAGGCACTTCCCCATTGTCTTTCCTTTTCAGACCCCGACCATAGGCAGTGCATGCGATATAATAGTGTTTGTCCAGGATCAACACTGAAAATGACGACTCATGTTGTTGGAATGTCTTAGTTTATGGAATATGGCAGAAAAAGAAAACATTGCCTTTGCTTATTAAATATCTCTTCTTGAACAAATTTAAGCAGTTCAAATTTTTACTCATTTATATAATATAATAAATAATTGTTAAGTTCTGTTACCTGTTAGCTTAGGTTACCAAGCTAACTTAGGCTACTAAGCTAACATATAAGCGGTTTGACAGCCAGTGGGTTTTTTTGCAACCAAGATGACGATGGATTTCTGAAACCAAAAGGTGACATCACTGTCTTCACTGCTATTTACTACTTTAAGAGTAAATCAGGCTTATTCTGTGTCTCCTTGATCTGGAATAGAGTTTAAATAGAGTGAAGTGGCATTGAGAAACCAGGTAATTGTATTTTTGCAAGCTCACAATATCATGTCTATGTTCCTGTTTGTTGCATTTCTAATATTTACAACATTGAAACATGAGCTATATTGAAAAGTCAGTCCAGTAAGAAACTGAAGTAGAAAGATAGCCTTCTAACAAAAATATCCAGCTTTCCAACATAGTCATGTTTCTTATCTTTTGTCTTAAAATAGTAGAAATTTGAAATTAACCCTGGTAGAAAGTCCTCTTAAGCTATCAGTGGGTGTGTATCATGACCTTAAAGCCTCTTCATTTCCACATGCCAGTTTCTGAAAGTGTATTCCTCTTTTCCCATCTTGCTAGTTCCGACTCCCCAGAAGACCATGACAGGCTTTTCCTTATCACACCCTTTGTGCTGTACTGTACTGTTGTGATATGAATTTCAGCCCTTCTAGTAGATATGTGCTGGTTTCGCTGATACTGTAGATCTGTCTGTGTGTCTAATGCTCTTTGAATTGCACAACTTGACTTTCTCAACACGAGTCTTACCTTCGCATTACTTTGAAAAGCTCAAATGCTGAAGACACACAGAGACATATGGACTAATAACAGACTACTAATCCCTCTTTGGTACTCACAGGTTTGCTCTGTTCCCACATATGTGTGGTCTCAGCTCACAATGGGCGGGTTAAGAAATTTTTGCGGATTTTTCTTCACTTTTAGGTTGGTTTAATAAGCAGCACTTTGAGTCTTAAGTGAGATTAGTTTTTTATCTAGCCAAATGTTGTGTACATGTCTCATAAACTCACAGAGTGTGGCTACAAATCCACGTTTTTCCCCACACTAACATGCAGATTTGAATATTTTACACCTGCTGGTGGTATAGATGTATATCCAGGTGCTGAGTAGTGAGTACTTATTACTGGTTCACAGTGGACGTCGAAGGCCTCCTTTGTTTTTCTCTTAAATCATCTGTCTTTTCTGGAAATAACTGGAACTGGAAATCTGATTGCTGTATACTGGAGTACGTATGTGTCTCTGGGTATTGGTGTACATGTGTGGGTGTCTATGCCATTTTTGAAGAAAAAGTAATGGGCAGAGCTATATAGGAATGTTTGCTTTTTATTGAAACTAAAAGGCTCCCACTCTCTGTCTTTTTGTCCTCTATCACCAGGTCATCACACTGGAAGGCTGGGTAGACATCATGTACTATGTCATGGATGCTCACTCCTTCTATAATTTTATATATTTTATACTGCTCATTATTGTAAGTACCTCATTATTTTTTTTGTTTAACTTCTCTTTATATTCTCTTGTTTTGCTAGAGCCTTGAAGCAACGACAAAACGTGATTGGGTCCAAAATATCTTGTTTTAAAGGACCATTATTTTTCATTTTTGCAAAGGACTAATTCAGATAAATGTGAATGCCTGCAGCTTTCTAAGCCTGATCGACTTTTTGTTAAGGAGACAGCTGTCTATAGACAATTTTCCCTGGTTTGGGATTTTTAATTGACCTAGTCAACTAAAAACAGACACTGGATTTAGTTTTCAGACTGACTGCACTTAAGTACTTTCAATACAAAATGAGGAATTAATAACCAGGTGGAGAAAGTGCTCATCTAATTTGCAATTCATCTTTTAGTACCACACGCTAATGACATATTTAGCATACATTTCATTATTGAGTTGACATTTCAAAGTTATAGTAAGGACAAAGCCAACTCATTGGAGGATCATTTAAATTTAATTATTTCTAAGTAACTAAAAAACTTTTCAGTTTTATGTTTACAGTGTTTGACCAAGCAGGTAGCATCTCAAATAATGAATAAGCTCTAATAATGCTCCTTATATTTTTACACCGTAAGGAGGCATAAAGTCAACAGTAGGGCTGGGCGATATATCGAGTTTTTTAAAAAAATCGATATATTTTCATACGAGATATAAGATGTGACAATATCCTTTATATCGATATAGTCTATGTTACGTTATAATTATACTTGTGGAGCCGCAGGTTTGCCTCTCTTTCGTCCACTTTTGTCTCTATGCAACGTTACTCTGCCTCGCCTCTCCTTCACTGAACACAACTCCGCCTCCCCCATAGCTTCACCTGCAGGCAATAACAAGATGAAAGCGGAAAATCTCCGTTAGCGAGTTACCGTGCGTGGGGCTGGACGGTGTCAACGTGTTAGCGAGCTAACCGCGCTAACGAGCTAACCGCGCTAACGACATGCAGCCCGGAGGTGCTGCACGGCCTAAAATCCTTTCATTTTCTCAGAAATCTACAGTGCACCTTATGTATGAATTCTGGTTGTGCTTACTGACCGCGAACCGATTTTATGTGGTACACAGCGCTCAGCAATCTGTCAAAAAATGTTTTAATATGACTTTGCTAAGCTACGGAGCTGCACCGCTTGATGGATTGTCAGAGGACTACGGCTACCGAGGAGGAGCCTCGCGGAGTGATACGTGTTCAGAGACCTGTTCAGAGACGTGGTGCAGCTGTGAAATCTGTCTCTTTGTTATTATGCTCAGCATCTATTAGTTTACATTTTGACTGCACAATTGTGAGCTTTTTGTTATGCACAAAAACAACATTGTTTTCTTTTATTTATGGACCATGATTATTTAATAAATGCTGATAATTTATTTTTGAGTAATTTCTTCATGTACATCTACGCTGTATGTAAGTAAAAGTGCCCGTGTGACAGCTGGGACACAGTGTGACTAAGAACTCTCTTTTTGTTCTTAACTTATGGCTTAAAAAAATAATAATATCGAGATATATATCTTATATCGCCATCCAGGTAAAAAATATCGAGATATGAATTTTGGGTCATATCGCCCAGCCCTAGTCAACAGTGAGTCAAATATTTATAAAGTAAACACTGTCTTGATTCTTTATACAGAATTAAAGGTGAAATACTTTTATGACCCTAAATCAACACTTTTATGGAGCAGGCTTTGACTCAGTTAAACACACTGTATCATTTTAGGTGTTGTTGTTGTGGTTTGCACTTTCTTTACCTTTCCCTTTTCAAACAGGTGGGCTCTTTCTTCATGATCAACTTGTGCCTCGTGGTCATTGCCACCCAATTCTCCGAGACAAAGCAAAGGGAGAATGCACTGATGCGGGAGCAGCGTGCTCGTTACATGTCAAACGACTCCACACTTGCCAGTTACAGCGAGCCGGGCTCGTGCTATGAAGAGATGCTACGCTACATTAGCCATCTTTACCGCAAGTTTACACGCAGGCTCCAGAGGATATACTCTGGCTGGCACAGGTACGTTACAGGTTGTTTTTTTTGTTTTTTGTTTTTAATTCTGTAGAATATGTCTAGAAATGTCTAATGACGTAGCAATAAATGTGTTGTGTGGTGATGTTAGCAAAAAAACAGCAACTTGGACTTTGTTACTTAGGGTGGAGATGATAGCTCAAAAATGTATTGGTAAATGTAATGGACAATTTGTTCTAAAGCCCTCAACATCAACCTTAAAAATGCCAAGTAACTTTGGTAAGATGAAAAGAATCTCTAATCCAACACAATGCAAAAAAAAGAGAAACCATCACATGGTGCTTTTTTAGGTTAAGTTGCACTATTAGCACCCCAGACTGGTCTGAGACCTCATGGCAACCTATGGAAAAATGAGGTTCCTGCGGTCGCCCGTAGTTCGCACGGAAGACTGACTTGTCTGTAAGCACTCAATACCTACTATCTGAGCTGTGGTAAAAGTGCACTGCAACCCAGCTTTCACTTTCATGAAAAGTCTCCATTTCTGAATTGTGTAACACTTTTATCCATTTCACTACTACTACTGCACAATGCTGGATATCTCCTTGCAACCAAAACAGTAACAAGGAATCTTTTGGTGGATCACCATATAACTCTTGAGACCAGTTCCACATAACAACTCCCAGTGACCTCCAGCAACCATTTGCCAAATGTTTAGGGAGTACCTATTTTATCCACCCTATGTTGGCCAGTTGGTCACTCAGTGGCATCTAGGCCCATGTGACTGAGGCTTTTGCACTTGATTTCTCACCTACTGCCACTAACCACTTGCCAAATGGTCATGAAATTCATTGTTCCCTAACGACTTGCCAGGCTATGTGACAGGCTCACCTAATATGGCTCTATTAGTACACACTTTTAATTTTCGTTATCTAGTTAATTGCTTTCAGAAGTTGAGATCAGTAAATTAGCAAAAAACACGATAAGATCTTCACTCAACAACTCTCCCCTGGCAATAAATAAATAAATAATTAAAACAACCAGTGTTATTTTTCCACTACCCAATATATTAATTCTCTACATCCCTTTTATGTTTTGTTGTTAATTTGCAATCATTTTGCGGGATTTGCCAACCGTGCACCTCACAGAATTACATTGTGCCTGCCAGAAATATATTAGAAATGCATTCTGATGCAAACACAAATAAACAAAAATCTATCTTGAATAAATATTACTATTTATTACTAGCCACCCTTAATTATTATTCATGTCTCTTTTTTTCTGAACAGTAAACGTCGTAAAAAGGTGAATCCTAATGGCAGCAGTGGAGGCAGTAATGGTGGAGGTAATGGGCATGGCCACGGTTCCAGCAGGGGCTGCGGAGGGTCAGGCCCAGGTAACGCATTGTGGTTGAGGCCAATCCATAACCTTTTACAACACCATCAGCATCAGCACTGTCGTCTCAGCAATGGCGGGCAGCACACCGTCAGCGTGGCAACCACAGAGCACGTGGACAGAGAAGGACACATCAAAGTCGGGGAGGAACTGGAGATGAAGTCGCTTACCGTTCGGAGGGGAAGTGCAAATGGAAACAACGATAACTCGACCACTGTCACCCAGCGCGTGGGCTCATTACTCGGGCGACTGAACGGGGGGATGAACTATCCCACCATTCTGCCGTCTTTTGTGTGCAGCTATAGCAGCAAGACGCCACCCCCTCACTCAAAGCAGTGCGGTTCTTGTCTGGAGCATCCGCCGAACCACCCGGCTTCTGAGCACGCCGAGACACTGACCAAGCTTTACCAGCTCATGGGACAGCACAGTAAGAAAACAATCACTGCACACAGACACATGGGTGGATCTCAAAATTGTAGAATCCAGAAAAATATGGATGTTGAATCTGCGTCTATGGGAATACCACACTTTACTGCTCACCATTGTTTTTCTGGTCAGAAAGATCAGAGGTGAGTCAGCTAAAGGAAGCTGCCACTTTCAGAGTGTTTAAACCACAACCAAATATCTTACAAAGATAAAAGGTGAAAAAATAAAGCTTTTCTTTCGCTATTTGTCTTCCACCGTCCTTTAAGTCTCCTTCACATTCTCTTTGCGACGCTTTAGAATTCCCTCGGGCTCCATTATAGTTTTGTCATCACACTCACTTTCATTCAGTGCTCTTTCTTTTACCCTGCGTCCTCATCCCAAGCTTGACCTGAAATAGCCCGTGGCTGCTTCTGCGGTGTGTGTGTGCATGAGTCTCAAGAAGCACTTAGAGCCCTGACAGGAAATCCATGTCTCAAGTGTTAAAGTCATCAGCGCAGAGAAGTGGATAAAGGGGCAGGACTGACTGAATCAACACAGTGTGTGGGGGGAACAGTTAAAGGAGGAAAAGTATGGAGTGTTAAGGAATGTAAACAGGAATGCAGGTGTGTTATGGTATTCTGAAAACAAGTGGCTGAGGAAGGAAGAAAATATGGAGTTTATTAATGTATTCATAAAGTATGAAAGATTTAAGGCCCGCATTGAGAAGCTGAAAGAAGGCCGCCAAGAGAAAAATAAATTAGAGCAATAAAAAGAAAGAGAAGAGAGCTGGGGGAGGACACATAAAGGAGGGCTGGATTCGGGGATACCGAGAAAATAACAGAGAGCAGAAAGACAGGAGCTGCGCAGAAATGGTATGAAAGACATTTCTGTTGTGTCATTAAAGGGTGAGACTAACAGTAAGCACGAGAAACTGATGTTAAGCAGCCTGAATCCTTTTGGAGAGTGAGTGCAATGCTTAAAAAAATATCACCCTAAATTGTACTCTGTAGTAAAGATCACATATTTACTCATTTGAAGGGGGATGTGTTCTGTTTGCTTTCAGCACTGTTAGGTAACTCACTATCTGCTAAACCTTATAAGGTATGGCTTTAGAGTGTGAATCATGTTTTTGGTTCCTCTTCACTTTTGGAGGACCATGTTCTTGGGAATATTTTCAGCTCTGTAGCCCTCTGATTTCACTGTAATTGTAGCCTTATTGAATAACCTTATACGATGGGATCAGTTTAAACAAAATTTTCCCCGGACAAGGGTTTTGTACCCTGATGGAATTTGCAAAGGTAATTTGTGAGTATGTCAAGAACTGGAGAAGTGTTTAAGATTATAAATGACAATAAAATACAATGAGAGCACACACAAACCTTTTTTAATAGCTCGGGGTATAGACAGTGTTGTAAACAACTTTATGTGCTGTTAAAGCTGCTTTTGAAGAGCTGACGTTTTCAGAAGTCAAGCTTTGCCTGTGTTAGTTTTCAGCTGTGCTTTGCTCTGCAGTTCCTCTGTACTGATTTTAAAAGGCTCCAGTCAGAGAACAGAAGGTGAGACGAGGCAGCCGAGATCTCAAACTGTGGGCGAGCTTGCAGTACTCACTGCGGAAACTTAATGTGTGCTGGCCGCGTGCTGAAAAGGACGGCCCTTCAGCACAAAATGCAAAATTTCACTTATGTTAATGTCTTCGAGCTGGGTCGTTATACCACAAGGTTTGTCTCTTTGTCTCTTTATGTTGTCCTTATAAAAAAGTCGACCACATAAACATGTAGAAGCACTCATTTTTACTCCCCTCCAACTGTTCCACTTTTACAACAGTAAGCTTAACAAGCACCAGCAAGTGCTTTGCAGTAAAGGACTCGCCAATGATTCCCGGTGCTTTATACTACATAGAGTTGGTCCTACTTTGCTAATGGGGACTTCAGATCTTTTATCTTTTCTATTATTTATAGTTTTGATAAAGAATACACTTGGATCAAACGTAAATCAAAGCTAATGTCGAAATATATGATGTGCTTTAGTAGTAAAGATGCAAATTAGAGCCTAACTTTCATTGATTTCTTAAGTTGTCTAATAATATCACCATACCTACTTACAGATGATCCCTGCTTCAAATATGTAATTTTAAGAAAGTTTATTTTTATATTTACATTTAAAAACTTGATTTATTTACATTGATTTACTTGATTTACAGCAGGATATAGAATATATAATGTTAGAGTCGGACCGAAATAGGACTGATGCTGATACTTGGTGGTATTAAAAAGCTGATATATTGGCCAATATTTTCTTTTCTTTCAGACACACAAATATAAAAAGATTTCATTAAAAAATGTGTGTTGTTCTTATTTACGCACTTACACTCGATAAGACTAAACTTGGATTAGCTGTTTGTTTGCGGTGTTCAAAACATGTTGTAAACTGGGGAGCTGAGCGCCCTCTGGTGGACAGACTGTACAATGGCAGCATTCATATCGTGCTTGAAGGGTGTTTCTCTTGTGGCCTTTTTTTTAAACTTTAAAAATGTTCAATTAATTGCTGTTATAAATATCAATACCAATATACTGGGAAGTCGATATTAATTTAATATAATTTGTAAAAAAAAATTACCAAACCAAAACATGTTTGCTCATTAAAGATAAACACATAGGACAGTTATAGAAACTCCTTCAGCAATGTCTGACCATCATCACCCGTTCTTCCTTTCAGGTCGCCAGCGGCTGCTCTACCAGCTGGCGGGTATGGTACCCAGCCCTCTTCTCTTGGAGCTACTTAGCTGCCCTTTGTGTGCCAGCAGCCTGGAGACCTTGGAGCTGGAACTGGGAGACCTAGAGGGAGGCAAGGGAGAGGCAGATGGACTACACGACTTCCCTCAGGTCAGAATGGATGGTTGTGGACTAATGATGATTTTAAACCTTGATGATTAATTCACAAGTGTTGATTAGACATATAATGATGATGAGCATGGTATATAAATAAATAAATACAATCTTTTAGTCTTCAAACCTAACACAGTGTTGTATTTGTGGATTATTTTGCATAGCGCCTAAAACTACAGTAATTAAAAAGCACAAGACGTCCTTGTTGGTGTTTTGACTTATTGTATCCAAAATCTTGTATCCAGGGGGCCGATGTGAGAGGAGTGAGGGGTCGGAGCAGACGCCGTGGGGTTGTTGAATACGAAAATGGAGTGGTTCGTGCCTGGAGGGACCTCAGGGAAAAACTAAAGAGGATTGTGGAAAGTAAATACTTCAACCGCGGGATCATGATCGCTATTCTTGTGAATACTCTCAGCATGGGAATAGAGTACCACGAGCAGGTAAGACACAGGGGATAGGGTGTCGGGCGGATTTTGCTTTTCTGGGAATATGACACAAATCAGTGGTTTAAAGCTAAGAGGACTACTGGTGACAGGAGTTTAGTGAAAACGGGTAGCAAGTGTGTTTAAACAAATGCCTTTTTATGGCTCGTTCAGTCTGGGAGTCTGAATGAGAGGAAACGAGAGTTAGAGATGGAGGCAGAGTGAAGAGGGCTGAGGGGCTGAAGGAAATAAAGGGAAGGAGGGGGGTGGAAGGAGTAGCACCCACTTGTTTCCTCTTTCTCACACATAAATTACACGTCCAGGCACTGTCACACACTCCAGACTCACAGTTTCGACTTTATCCTATGTGGCCAACATCTGGAAAGTTTTACATTAAATAATACCATTGCTCTTTCCCTTCTCCGGTGTCACACGGACACATTTATGTAATGATATTTCACATTTACACATAGGAGCTGTTTCACTTCCCAGCAGGTCTGGAAATGGCTACAAATTCAAAGAAGAGATTCTGGTGCATGAACAAAGACCATTCCCTTCTTTCCTCTCTCTCTGTGTCTCCATGTCTCCCTCTCCAGGGGGATGTGTGTGCGTGTGTGCGCACATGTGAGTGTGTTTCTATCTTAGTGGCATAAACATAAGGAGCGACTAGAAGAACCATGGCCTTTTTAGGGCAATGACACACACATACACACACTCAAGCACACACATACACATGAAGCGAAGTGTTAAATACGAGTTCCTCCTCCCTTCAGTAGTCATCATCCCACATATGTTACACCTCGCCAACTTTTTGAGACTATGAGTGTAGCTGCGTGCGCGCGGAGAGGTGTATAAATGTGGGAGGCATAGTGCAGACTTTGTATGTGTGTAGAGACACAAAGAGAGAGGAAAAGAGAACAAGGGAGGCGATCAATGCTTGTTTTGGCTGCATTTAGATTTCATTTTAGAAATAGGCCGAACGTAAAATCGATGTGTAAACTGACGTGCGCATAGTTTTCACACATGGAGCGTGGCACCCATCAGATGAGGTGCTGAGCTGATCTTTAACCTCACAAATTTCATTACAAATTAAATTACAAATTAGCGGGCCTTGATTGCAACATAAAAACTGTGTCTCTTGTTACTTAATCAAAGGTGGTTTGACAACAACAAATGCAATTTGTGCAATTTTAAACGTACCTACTTAATTCTCATAAGAAATAACAGGTTTCTGGTTACTTTGGTTCACATGTGAAAGATTTTTTTATGTGCATAACGTTCATGTATGTTACAGTTGTATTAATCCTGTCCCTGATTAACATTCACGGGTTCACCGTGTAAAATTAAATACATAATAGATGTTAAGGTACACTGCGTAACTGAGTCCACATGATTAGGCTTAGATTTTTACAGGGCTGGTATTACGATAATCAATGTTTTTTTCTGTACACTGCTTTGTACGGTGTGAGGTATGCAAGTCTCTGTTTTGCTTTTTGTCCTCTTGTTCCTAAGGGCAAGGTCATATGCAGAGCTGTGTTCAAAATTCTACACTCGAAATGCCTCCTTGTGGGTACTGAGAGTATTTCATTTTGATTGATCACCGCGTTGGTCAAATGTAAGGGTGGAAGTAGAAAACGGCATCTAAAGCAATAGTCCAGAGTGCTCGATGGGGACCATAAAACAAACTGATATACGCTTAAGAGCTTGTTATAATTGTTAAACCTCTCAGTTTCAAATGATCGCAGCAATACAGAGTCGATTGTTTCATGAGGCTGACGACTCAAAGGCACCTTCACTGTCATTATTAATATGCAGAAAAGTGCTTTTTTCAGCTTTTCCAGTCCAGTTTTGTTTTTCATTTGCCCAACAACTTAAAAATGCTTTTCTTTGAAGGTGAAAGGAGTAGCATATGTAGCTTTTGCTGTGGCGTGAACTCAAACCCAGGCCCTGTTGTGTAGCCTTGGGCGTGCAGGGATCCCACTCAACCAGGTTAGCTGTAGCGGCACCCACAGCTCTATACCCTGGAGTTGTTTTCATTTATTTTATTCTACCATGTCAGACATAGTGTGCTGTCCTTTTTCAACATGCTGTTAAGTGGTACACAGACTGAATAAGAATCATCTGCAAAATTCTTTTTCACTTCTCCAGTGTAAAGACGGAGGGCCACTGAGGTACTGAAAATGCCATTAAGTCCAGTGTTAAACAATAATACATGTGTCTAGTACTATATTTGCCCAAGACAAACGCTTCCTGACAGCTCTTTTGAAGTTTTATTGAATTTATTTTAGGCTTTTCGTGGGATGTTTTGTCTTTGAAAAAAAACAACAACTTGTATTCTTTCTCTCACAACACAAGACACCAGCAGTTATATTTGAGTCCCTTGACATTACTACTGTGCCTCCCTCCCTCCCCCCCATGCTGGTGTTGTTTTTAAACTCCCTGAAAGTCCGCGTTAACTCACAAGCTCATCAGCAAAAATGCTGTATAATTTGTTAATTTGTTACACAACCCTGTTCTTACTCCACATTACTAAACGCAATTCATATTGATAATGGGCTTACAATTATAACAGCTTTAGCAGCAAGCATTTAAACTACTGTCAATCTAGCACTGTATAACACAAGTACTATCAGTGGGTACGCATGATATTGACAGAGATGTACCATACATACATTTTTCGGCAGTTGTTAAGGTCAGCAAAGAAGTACACTATGTTGCCAAAAGTATTCACTCACCCATCCACATCAACAAATTCAGGTGTACCAATCACTTGCTACATACCGCTAAACTTCATGTGGCGTTCAGATGAGCTCAAGAACAGTGTGTCAAGAGCTTTATGGGATGGGTTTACATGGCTGAGCAGCTGCATCCAAGTCTTACATCACCAAACACAATGCAAAGCGTTGGAAGCACGCCGCCAGTGGACTCTAGAGAAGTGGAGATGTGCTCCTTAATTGATGAATCACACTTCTCCATCTGGCAATCTGACAGACGAGTCGGGGTTTGACAGTTGCCAGGGTAACGGTACATGTCTGACTGCATTGTGCCAAGTGTAAAGTTGTGTGGGGTTGTTTGCCAGTAGTTGGGCTCAGCCCCTTAGATCCAGTGAAAGAAACTCTAAATTCTTCAGCATACCAAGAACTTTTTGGACAATTTCATGCTCCCAACTTCTTGTGAACAGCAGTGCAGAAACCAAGGTCCATGAGGACATGGATGAGTGAGTTTGGTGTGGAGGAAGTTGACTGGCCTGCACAGAGTCCTGATCTCAACCTGATAGAACGCTTTTAGGATGAATTAGAGGAGACTGCAAGCCAGGCCTTATCAATGTCTGATCTCACAAGTCCACTTTTGGAAGAATTGTCAAAAATTCTTGTAAACACACAGCCTTTCTAGAAGAGCTGAAGCTCATAAGCTGCAACATGTGAGCTGACATCATATTAAACTCTGTGGATTAAGAATGGGATATCACTAAATTTCCTATGCATGTGAAGGCAGATGAGCGAATACTTTTGGCAATATAGTGTATGTATATTAGCGTTGTCAGTGATACTCATAAATATGGTCTATCTGTTATGGGCCTGGGGGTTTGGGTCTACTGCTTGTTGACTCCCACATATGCAGAGAGTCACAAGTGGTGTTAATAAGTCTTCCTTCTGTGGCATGAGAACTAAAATCTATCACAAGCTAAAGAGTTTCACAAACTGTGAGGGAGAGTAGAGAGAATTTATGGTTTCAGTCATGTGGGGATCATAAATATTCATTACGTGTGAATTTTGGGACTGCACAATGCTTGTTAGCAAAGACTCTTGATACTTAGCAAGTAAAACGAAATGTAATAAAAAGGCTGGTGGTTGAAGGGCTATTTTTTAAGAGCATTTAATGTTCGTGCAGGAGAATGATGTGAGACTGAGGTGCAATGTTGAAAGTCCACATTCACATACGCGCTATTACAATGGATTTGTAATAATGTAACTATGGTTTTCCAGCAGACTCGCAGACAAACAACAGACTTGCAATGCTTTAGTTAGTTTGTCCTGATGAGACGCAGTGTATGAACTCAGGATGTGGCACCAGAAAATTTACTGGAGCGCAAAAATGCAGAATTTTTAATACAAGATTTGACGTTTTACAAGAGGGCCTCGGTTAAATCTTTGCTGGATCACTGAGTGTAATGTGGTAAGTGAAGTAGATTAGCAGTTATAGATTGGTGTTGGCCCTATATTGATTGATAGGGCCTGGCTGCAGCTCTGATGTTGACTGATAATGTCTCAGCTCATGGCACAAAGGCTTGGAGGTAATACAGTGGACTTACTAACTATCTTGCTTCTTCATTCTTTTGTTTTCCTTCCTGCTTTATCTCCCATGCCCTCCTCCCCCCTCTTCTTTTCTTTTGCATTCTCTTTCTTTTGCTCCATCCAGCCCGAGGAACTGACTGATGTGTTAGAGATCAGCAACATCGTTTTCACCAGCATGTTTGTCCTGGAGATGGGTTTCATGCTGCTGGCTTTCGGCTTGTTTGGATACATCAGGAACCCATACAACATCTTTGACAGCATCATTGTTATCATCAGGTAGTATTTATCCGTGCTGTTTTGTCTCCACGTAGAGAAGAAAGTGCAGAGAGACCAAAGCAATCAGTAGCAGACAAGTAACAGTTGGAGGTAGAGCGTGTGTCTAATTTCTCACCAACTTGAGGTTTCAGTTGTCAGGTTCAGTGCTGTAGCATCTCTTCTGTTGGTAAGATTGTCACAGTCATAAGGGAACACACGTCACTTGCTGCCTCAGCAGACTCCTTACTCTGTCAGTTGAGGTTTGCAGTGTGGCTCTCATTTAGCTTTGGGCCTTTCAAACTGTGATGTTCGGTTACTTTTGCTTTTGAAATAGAATTAGCTTTCTAATCACTACAGATAATCCTGTTACTACTGGTGAGCCACTTTAAAACACACATGTAATTACCTCTGCCAAGGATGTCGTGTTTTTGGTAGTGTGTGCATGCGTGTCATCATTGTGCCTGCAAACATGTTAGCTCAACAACTTTTAGATGAATTTCAATAAAACTTTGTAGGGTTGTAGAGTGGAATCATATTAACAGTCGATTCAAATTTGGCTTAAAACTTCAAAGTAAACATAATGATTTAGTGGTTGAAAATTGATATAATTCTTATAGATAAGGTATTTAGTTTAACATATAGAAAATAACATATTAGAATAAAATGAAATAAAATATGTCACATTTCACCTTTGACCTCTCCTTCAAGGTCAATAGATTGATTTGAATGTCAAAGTGATAATAACTAATAATAATAATAATAATAAATAAGTCTTATAGCTCTATTTATAGTTAATGATGTAACTATATATTATTAACTATATATGGAGATTCTAAATGTCTCATTATTTTATTATGAGTTTGTTATGTACATTACAGTAACAGGTTATAACTGTTTAAATACATGAGCAATGTTCCTGAATAAGTGTAAATGTATATATATTTTTGAAAAAATATATCATTTTTAAAGTAACTTTAAAAAGAACAAATAAAATACAATAAATATATAAAAAGATAATATATTTGGTTAAAAGTAAACACTCATGCTATGCGATACTGCAAATTTTGGTATTGATCCAATACAAAGTAAATACAGGGTCAGTAGTGCCAATACCTATACTGTTACCGATATTTTGAACTTAAAAAGGCAGCTTTTGTAGGTGAGAGCAGTGTGTCATGATTTATGAGATGAATCATCAATTTGGGGAATAGACATAAACTATCAATCCTATGTTGTTAATATCGACCTGATATCAGTACCACCATTGGTATTGATACTATGGATATTTGGATCGATCTGGCCACCTTTAGTACTGCCTGGAAAGTGAGCAGCCTTGGTGGAGGTTTGTCCTCTTGTTTTGCTTTGTTTATGTGTTTTTTCACAAACAAATTTACTGAAGTTGTCCAGTATTTTAATACTTTGTTGTGGGTTGTTCTCAGTGTGTGGGAGATAATTGGCCAAGCAGACGGTGGGCTGTCAGTCCTGCGAACGTTTCGTCTGCTACGAGTTCTGAAGCTGGTTCGCTTCCTACCCGCTCTGAGGAGACAACTCGTAGTGCTGATGAAGACAATGGACAATGTGGCCACCTTCTGCATGCTTCTCATGCTTTTCATCTTCACTTTTAGGTAGGGGCTAAACAGATTTAAAATTTTTCCCACCTGTCTCTCTTCAGGCTACTTTCTAGTGATGGAATATTGATGAGTATTAATGCAAACATCCAAATGAATATGTCTGCATTTCCTTTTTCTCTGCAGTATACTGGGCATGCATCTTTTTGGGTGTAAATTTAGTTTTCGCACAGAGAATGGAGACACCATCCCTGACCGAAAGAACTTTGACAGTCTGCTCTGGGCCATTGTCACTGTGTTCCAGGTTAGTTTCTGACTTACACTGTGCAACACTATAAGTTTGAATTATCTATAAGTTGGCTTTTGCTTTCCTATTTTTATGTCACATTGTCCAAACTGTGCATGACGATAACAAAATACGAGCTTACCTGTATCTACAGCTATAATATACATATACTGTAGGCATCCATTATAATAACCTGTCCGCGCCGCCTCTGCTTCAGGGAAAAACAGAAAGAGACAGATATATAGGAATAACCACATGGCCTATATAAATTGCTTAGGGAGGGTTCTGATGAAATTACAGATAAGGTGGTGAACTGAAGCCTCCATCTTACAAAGAACTGAAATAAATAAAAATTACTGCACATGTCCTCACATGTTATTGGTGGCATGGAGTCTGACACACTATTCTAAATGTCTAAATCAAATGTCAAAGTCAGTCTAGAGTGTGTTCGCGCGCACGCGTGTGTGTGTATATATTGCATATTTCTGCCAAGCGTCTTCTCTTGGTCCAATGCTGTAGAACACATAATGCAGAGCACTGTCTCACTTTAGTGCTGAAGAAGCATTTTGCCCTGAACTGACTGTCATACGGTTGCAGTAGTTTTCTGGAGTAGCTACAGTACACACAAATGTATGCATAGCACATACAGTGGGGGGAATAATTCTTTGATCCCTTTGTAAGTTTACTCAGAAAGAAACGAACAAGCTCCAAAAATCCAGAAAATAAATTATGTAAAAAATTATAAATAAATTTTCCCCTCATTTAGTTAAATATATGTATTTGATCCCAAACCCAACCCACAGATTACAGTCAGTCAATTACAGATACTACTGACCTCAGCTCATCATGACTATAAAGCACACCTGTCCACAGAATCAGTTTCTGTTAGGTGTGGCTTTGTGCAGGCAGGAATAGGACCCAAGGTGCAGACTCCGGAGACGGACGTGAACTCAAAAAGGCTTTAATTAGGTACTCAAAAATATAACATAACTGAAAAAACTCAAAACAAACTTAAACTGGAGAAATGACAGAACACACAGCTAAGAAAACGGTAGATCGCGACACAGACACTAAGAAACACACGGCTTAAATACACAGAGGGAGCAATCAGGGAATGGGTAACAGGAGGGAAACACAGCTGGGGCAAATCAGGCCTAACGAGACAAGGGGAAGCAAAACCAGACACATTAACATCAGACATGGACTTTCAAAGTAAAACAGGAAACATAACACAGACTCACGGGCAGGCACTATAACAAAGGGAACAGAGACGTGGGAACAGGGCAGACACAAACATTGACTGAACACGGGGATATAGGAACTTAGGATACACATAGACGCGGACTAGACAAGGGGATGCAGGTGATAAGGGAGACAGAGCAACTAAAGAAGACAGAGACATAAGCCATAAGACAGAACTCAAAGAAACCAAAAACTAGAAAGTATAAATAATATCATAAACTCAAAAACCCTGGGTCGACGACCCAGGCATCCTAACAGTACCCCCCCCCTTAAGGGCTGGCTTCCAGACAGCCCAAACCAAAACATCAAAATCAAAAAAACAAAAACAACCCAACCAGGGTGGGCGGCGGGGGAAACAGGATGGAGGGCTCGAAACAAACCAAACAAGGAGCCAGAAACAATAAAACGAAAAAAAAAAGTGCAAACACTGGAGCCCGGAAAGCAACAGAACAAAACACAGAAACAAAGTCCAAAACAACAGCACCAAGGCCCAGGCAAAGTCCAAAAGCAAACAAACAAAAGAGCTCACGAAAGGCGCAGAGGCCCAGGCAATAGTCTCAAAAAAGTTCAGGGGGCCGGCCCGGAGGCTGACGGCACAACAGTCCAAACCCGGGTAGGTCAGGGGGGCGGCCCGGAGGCTGATGGTCCAAGAGTCCAGAAAACAGGTCAGGAGGCCGGCCGGGCGGGAGGCACCGACGGCGACCGAGCAGGTCAGGAGGCCGGCCGGGCGGGAGGCACTGGTGGCGGAGTACTTCAGGGGGCCGTCCACGACGGCGGCGTAGTTCAGAGGGCTGTCCATGACGGCAACGACGTCCAGTCATCGGCCGGACAGAACGTGTAGGACGAGCAGGCCGGACAGGACGTGCAGGCCGGGCAGGACGTGCAGGAACAGACAGATTGGAGACCTCAGGAGCAGACAAAGCTGAACACTCGGAGACTGGACCAGGCGGAGCTGCAGAGGCCGAGGCCGGACCAGGCGGAGCTGCAGAGGCTGAGGCCGGACCAGGCGGAGCTGCAGAGGCTGAGGCTGAATCCGGACCAGGCGTAACACAGGCTGAGGCTGAATCCGGACCAGGCGTAGCACAGGCTGAGGCTGAATCCGGACCAGGCGTAGCACAGGCTGAGGCTGAAGCCGGACCAGGCGAAGCTGCAGAGGCTGAGGCCGGACCAGGCGAAGCTGCAGACTCGGAGGCCGGACCAGGCGGTGGAGCCGGTGGTGGCTGAACGGCCCCCTCGGACCCTCCAGCGGAGACAGGTGGCTGAACGGGCCCCTCGGACCCCCCAGCGAAGACAGGTGGCTGAACGGGCCCCTCGGACCCCCCAGCAAAGACAGGTGGCTGAAAGGGCCCCTCGGACCCTCCAGCAGGAAGAGGAGGCTGAAGCGGTTCCTCGGACCCTCCAGCGGAGACAGGAGACTGAGCAAACAACTGAGGCGGTAACTGAGCAGGTGACTGAGCCGATAGGTGAGCTAATGTCTGAGCTATGGAGAGAAGTTTAAGTTGTATTGACTGTTGTAACGATGGCAGTAATGGCGGGTGAGGTGGTGGATTAGCAGATGGTTGGACTAGGTTGTCTGAGCCTACGGATCCTACAGAAAACTGCTGGACGGGCTCACCTGAGCCTCCAGCGAGGACAGAACAGGTGCAAGTACCTGCCGGACACCAGCCACTCCCACCCGAGGAGAAGGTACGGGTGCAGGAGCTAACTGGTTCCCGGTCATCCTCACCCTGGGAGCCGGGACAAGCACAGTCAACGGCTGGGCAGCTGCAGTCCCCACCCGAGGAGCTGGTACGGGTGCAGCGACAGGCAGAGGCTCAGCCAGCCTAGACACCTGAGCAGGGACCAGCTGGACCTCAGCCTCCCTCACCTGAAGCACTGAAACAGGTGCAGGGGAATGCTGGGCCTGAGCTGCCCTGGGAGCAGGAACACAATGGTGCAAAGGAGCAGGCTCAGCAAACACAGACTCTTCTAAAACGTTTTTTAACTTCCTACCACCACCACGTCTAACAGTCTTAATAGTCTCAGTCTTAGCAGTGTTCATATGATTGTTAGTTTCCAGCTCCGAGGAACGACAGCAATCACAACTCACCACCGGGAGTTGCTCCGCAGAAAAAGAGTGGTGACGGTGTGAGCGTCGCCTCCTCCGGGAAGTGGGAGGTGGCGAACTGGGCTGCGAATCCTCCAAAGGACCGGGCTGCGATGAGGAAGCAGAGAGTTTGTGAAGCTCAGAACGTGGCAGACCCAAAAACAGAGCGAAGGACTGCAGCGGAGTGAGTCTACCGTCCGGCGTCACATAATCTTTCTTCCTCCGCCGCTTAACTCTCTTGTCGGACTGGTATTCCAGGGGTGAAGGCGGAGGTGTAGCGACTGGAGAGAAGGAGCACGTGTTCAACCTGATCGCCCGAGGCATAGACGCTGGCTCGGCCGTAGCCATTTGGAGGCTGCGGGGCCCTCCCAAAGCCAAACGTGACCCATAGAAGGGTGACTGGAGCTCCTGGGCATGCTCAGCTTCCTCCCTCACGATCTCCTTGAGGAAGGCAGAAACTGCGGGTCGCTGATACCACACAGAGTCTGCTGGGTCCATGTTCTGGTCACGATCTTCTGTTAGGTGTGGCTGTGTGCAGGCAGGAATAGGACCCAAGGTGCAGACTCCGGAGACAGACGTGAACTCAAAAAAGGCTTTAATTTAATACTCAAAATATAACAAAACTGAAAAAAAACTCAAAACAAACTTAAACTAGAGAAATGACAGAACACACAGCTAAGAAAACGGTAGATCTTCCATCACAACCTCATCACCACCAGAGGCACAGCCACACAGTTGTTAGAGGACATCAGGAATAAGACTGCAGACCAGCACAAGGCTGGAATGAGCTACAAGACCATTAGCAAAAAGGTGATGAGAAGGTGACAACCGTTGGTGCCATTATTCAGAAGTGGCGGAATTATAAAATGACCATCAATCGTCCTCATGATCATGAGAAAGGTGGTAGACATCCCAAATGATCTGAAGGCAGTTGGGACCACGGTCACCAAGAGCACCTTTGGTAACACACTACAGTAGTGGATTGAAGTCTTGCAGTGCCCACAAGGATCCCCTCCTCAAGAAGACACATGTACAGGCCCGTCTTAAGGCGGCTAGTAAAACAAATGATTCAGAGAAAGCTTGGGAGAAAGTGCTGTGCTCAAATGACACCAAGGGTCTTTGGCATCAACTTGACCCGCCATGTTTGGAGGAAGAGAAATACTGAGTATGACCCAGAAAACACCATCCCTACAGTTAAGCACAGAGGTGGGAACATTGTGCTTTGTGGCTGTTTTTCTGCTAAGGGTGCAGGATGACTTTACTCCATTAAGCCAATGGACGGGTCTGTGTACTGTCCTAAAGCATACAGCACCACCAAGGCAAGAAACAAGTGGCTAAAGAAGAAGTGCATTAGGGTCATGAAGTGGTCCAGCCAGTTTCCAGACCTCAGTCCTATAAAAAAAAATCTGTGGAGGGAGCTGAAGCTTTGAACTGCCAATCAATTTATAACTTTTATGTTTTATGTGTACATATTTATGTATACACACACACATACATACAAGCACAGTGAAGTAGGAGGGCAGAGATGGAGCTTGCAGACATGCAAACACATGTAGACTCACAAACTTCCCATGTTAACCTATAGACAAACAGTATATGAAAATGAAGTATTTCGCCAGTAAAAGCAGCCGAGCATTTCATGTCTTCATGTTAATTTCTGCCAATATCTAAGGCTTGAACTTCTTATCCCCACTTTTAGTTTCATATCTCTAAACCTCACATCTTCCCTGTCCTGAATTTCTCCTTCTCCTTTCTTGTTAATGTGTGTGTAAATCTCTGTGTGTGCCATTCATTTCATAGATTCTTACCCAGGAGGACTGGAATGTGGTGTTGTATAACGGCATGGCTTCTACCTCTCCATGGGCGGCTCTCTACTTCGTTGCTCTTATGACATTTGGCAACTATGTGCTCTTCAATTTACTAGTGGCCATCTTGGTTGAAGGCTTCCAGGCTGAGGTGAGAAGAACTCGGACTCGTTGGTTTCTACATACAATAAAGGGTTCAGTATTTTTGGATTGTACTGGTTTATGAGCGGTCACCATTTTCCAGTATGCTACTTGTAGGCTTGTTTTACATTTTCAAAGCTGGTAATAAGGCACTCATATTGGTGCACATAATGTTCATAAAAGACAAAAGTCCTTTTCATTCCCTGCAAATTTCCTGTAGTTTAGCATAGTAAAGCCTTTGAAGAACATAAAAAGGAAGGGGAATTTCCCAGTCACTATCAGTCCTTTATCATTCAACCATGTGTACCCAGTGTATCTTTGGAGCGATTTAATTTGCTCATGGTCTGGGTGTTGATTGAAAAAAAATTTCCCCGTGATGTTAAAGTCAAAACAAAATGGGAAGCCAATACAGAAATATCATTGTTGTCATGTATGCATGTGTTACAGGGTGACGCTAATCGGTCAGAGTCAGATGATGACAAGAAATCAGACAACTTTGATGAGGACGAGAAGATAGAACAGTTCAGAGACACAGGTAGTGGTGTTTTCATGATATTCCTTTTCTGCTTTTACAGCTGATTGATCAGTAAAAACTGTAGTGAAAGCGGCAGGAGAAATAAAGCAATATGAAGCATTATAATATGCTGTATAACTCTCCTCCACAGAGCTAAAGCTCTCACTGATGATGACAGGTAATGGTCACATTGACCCTCGTGGCTCTATGGCTCCTCCCATAATCATGCGCACAGCAGCCACACCCATGCCTACACCTAAGAGCTCTCTTGGACCTGAGTCCATCCTCGGGGATGAGCTCATGTACATAGACGGAGCACCTCAATATAGTGAGGTAGGACTGGGTTTTCCTGAGGCAGGGGTCGGTCACCCAGAGTCCCGACGGGGAAGCTCAACATCAGTGGAGCCATACGATCCGCCTTCTCTGGTAAGTTATATGAAAGTCTTCATGTAAATACCATGTACAGTACAATATCTTCAGTTAATCATGAGTTAATTATTCCTGGTGGACTCACTGAAGATTCAGTAGATGTTATGAGGCTTGTTCTTTTATTTGAAAATCCATTTTCCTTATTGCTGATTCAAAATAAAAAAACTCACATCAACAATTTTTTTAAAAAGGGTAGAAGATATGAGACCAGCTTCATATGTGCATACCCAGTGGTTTCAAATGGAGTACCAAATATGGCCTAAAGAGCTAGTGAGCCCAGTGAGGTAACACTAGAACTAATCACAAGCTTCAAATGTTTCATTTCACAGAAACCAATCAGATCCACTTATGTCATATTTGTGACATTTAGCAACACCAGTTCTGTGAATTCTAATCTGAGTGAGAGAATAGCTATGATTTAGTCAGGCTTTAGGGATGCTTGACTTAGCTGAATTGATTTAACATTAATATATCATTTTCACTGGCGTATACACATATGCAGAAGGGAGCGGTGGTTTGGGAAGGTAGTCTCTGAAGGGGGCATGCTCACTTAACCACATTTACAGCTGCAAGTCACGTAATTAGGAGGTCAGTGTGACACAAGGAGAGCGAGTATTCCAAAACTGGAAAATAATTTGGACACAGAGAGCCAATCATAGTCTTGTGTTACATGAGCGGGAACAAAAAATTGTTTGTAACTAAAGCATTTGGTCAAGTCTCAATTTTATGTCTATGAAATGTAGTTCACAGCTTGCTAATTTAACAACATTGAAAGAGATTGTGGGAAAAGCAGTATTCAATATGATAATTACTGTCTCAACGGTTGAGAACCATAATGAAAATTAAGCTAATAAAAGCCCTTGTTTGAGAGACTCATCAGAAATTTTACTGTGGAAGAGTGGGAAAAAGTATGAGAACATATGAAACGTTGTCAAATTTGAAATGATGCTACTCTCAGCAGATGATGAAAAGTTTTAACTGTTAGCCTCTTAAAAGCTGCTGTAACCGACATTCATTTTCACAACCACACATTACGCTCGCCCCTATTTTCTGTCTCTTCAGAGCCTCTCTAGTCCCGGGCGGCGTTCTCCTCTTCCTCCCCGTGGCGCTGGAAGCTCATGGGGAAGTCGACGCTCCAGCTGGAACAGCCTGGGAAGGGCACCGAGCCTCAAAAGGCGAGACACCAGCGGAGAGCGGGAGAGCTTGTTGTCTGGGGAAGGTGGAGAGGATGAGGATGCCAGGGATGGCAAAGTGGAGGCAGGGGGAAACAACAGACTAAAGCCGGGGTCCTTGGAACTGCTGCAGGCGTCTACTCTCTGCCCTTCTGTGGTAGCAGACTATGGTGACTGCAATGGGAGGACCGTGACCTACAACCCGAACGTGAACTCCGACCCCAAAGAAGACTCCTCCCCAGAGGACGATTTGGACGATGATGTAAGTGGCATTTGGTTGTTTCGTTTACTCTGCGGCTCGTTTTTACAATTAAATACAGATGCTCGTGGATGGATTTTGAAATGTTATGTAAATTCCTAATCTGTGCTCTCTGTCACTCTGTTTACACATTTTATTTCATTTTCTTCTCTCTTCTTGCAGTTCTCCCCTTCTGCCCTTTGCGTTCGCTTACTTTTGTATATAAATTAGAGTGTGCATTTTGTGTTCACACTGCAAAGCCTGGAGGGACACTAATTGTCATGCCTTAATTGATTAGTTTAGGCACTAATTGTTTTCTCAGTGGGTACAAAACAACTTGAGTACATGCAATCAGCACACTTATATATTTGTGCGTGGAAAACCTGGAGAGGCCCCCTTCCACTTCCCCCTCCTTGGTGGTTTTGGATGACCTCTTACGCGACAGTGTTCATGGGTTTATTGGCTCCAAATTGAGTTCATAATGCCATGAAATCCGCAGAAACAAAAGCCCTCTCCCCCGGCGAAGTGGATAAGTGAGGCTTAATACAGACAGTGTATTGATACATGGGTGTGTGTTTCAATGCACACTTGGAAGGGTATACACTGCGTGTGTGCACACGTTGTGCCAACTGAGGTGTGCACATACACGTTCTTCTCTGTGAGTGTCTATCTCAGATTATGGGCTTCGACTCCAAGGAGAGCTGAGCGGTTGGTTCTTGTCACAGGCGCACACACGCAGGATACGCCCAGATGCACACGTGCTCACATAATGGGCAGCCTGCCAAATAAGCAGTTTCTGAGAGGCCTAACTTTGGGTTGTTTTTAATTAGAATCCTGAAGTGCAGAAGCTGCGCACCTAAGCTTTCTTCTGTTTGTTTTATTACAAACTTTAATGAGTTTCAAAACGCTTTCTATTGAGCTTGTGGCCTAGCTAAGTTGGAGGTCCGCCTGTTATAGTCCCAATTATCTCCCTTTACTTATGCAATGAAACACGTGTTTACTATGCCCCCATAGATTTAAGTGCAGAACGGCTAACATCAGCAACACCGTGGAAACTCGGCTTAAAGCCGTGCATTGCTTCTCTCTAATAGGATCTGCAGTGTAATTGTTGACGGGTTGTGCACATTAGAGTCGTCATAATACAATTTTACTTTTAACTGATAAACATAATATATAGTTTTGGCAATGACATTTAGCAGCATTCAGTTATATAAAAAGCTCTTGGGCTTACGCAGTTTCTCCACCTTCAAGGATTTTTTTGCATGATTTAATGTTCTAGCTGATCTTCAGTCGGGGTTTAAGGAGTGCACGCAGAACAAAAAGTAATAACATTTTTATTGCTCGGATTCTACAGATTGCATGCATAGTTTGTGGAGCAGCTGTCTATTTTTGGAGAGGAGCGCATCGTCCTTTTAGTAGCCTTGCTTCTAATCTACAACAATCTCAGCATTAATTAAATATTTATCAGTTGCGTTAGCTTCGATGTGTATATTAATATGTGTAAAAATGTGAAAAAGTATATCTGCCAGAATACTGAACCTTTAGATTTGCAAGACAAACCATTTGGAGTTTTTCACTGGGTGAGATTTGACGCACTTAGCTTTGACTGTAGCAGACATGACGGTAACAACAGTAATAAACATTTCACCAAATGCAAAGGTGACACCTATAGTTGGTTCGGAGATATTGACAGAGAAAGTAGTTTTGTTGTTGGTGTTAATGATGTTGATGTGCAACCATCGTTTTCTGCAGGCTTCTTTTTGCTACTGGACCAGGAAGGAGTTCCATAACATGAAGCCCCGATGGTGCAAAGAGCATGAAGACTGGACGCTGTACCTGTTTTCTCCAGAGAATCCGTAAGAGACACACACACACACACACACACACACACACACACACACACACACACACACACACACACACACACACACACAGTAGTCTTTTCATCCTTGCATTCATATCTTGGAGATTTACCCTAATCCTGTAGGATCACAGTTACTACACTTACACTAATCCTAACCCGAACCTAACCCCAAACTATTTATACTAAGACACAATGATTTACATTTTCAGCATTAGCTTGTGTCACCAAAGTGTGATTGCACTGGCAGATTTATGTCCCACCAGCATGAGTTTCACACACACACGGATCCATACGAAGAATTCAGTCCGTTCTGTTGTCACCCTCTGCCATCCATTTTTCTGCTTACTCACTGGCCTATTCCTCTCTGGTTCTTCTTTTTTTAATTTAACTATTTCTGTCTCTTGTATTTTTTACTGAATTCTCACTATTATTTATTTGATTATCAGTTTTAATAAATGATGGATATTTTATTGTTTTATCAGAGTTGCGTGTATGTTTGTCTGTGTTTTTTTTATTTTTTTAATTTACTGTTTTTGGGGGTTTTTTTAGGTTCCGTATGTGGTGCCAGAAAGTGATCTCTCACAGACTGTTTGACCACATAGTTCTAGTTTTCATCTTTCTCAACTGCATCACCATTGCTCTGGAAAGACCTGATATAAAAAATGACAGCACGGTAAGACACACACGCACAGCCAATACACACCAGGACTGTTTTATTTAGTTTCTATCTCTTATAACTGATCCTTAATTAAGTAAGAGAAACAGGCAAAATTTCCTCTGTTATATGTGATGCTTTGATGCTTTTTATCCCTTCCATTGTTACCTGTAGTAACAAAGGTTTCTTGCTTGGGCTTCACATACACTCAGCTTGTGCTTTAGTCTGGGTACTGGGGTCTTTCACTACATTCACATAGTAAAAAAGAAAGTACACGCTTTTTAAATTCTAAGGTTTTAGATATCTGCAAATAATGTGGTCCTTAACAGTTCTTAAAATTAGGCAAATACAACCTCAGATATGAGGTTGTCCATTAACAGTTAACACATTACATTAACAATGTCTTAGACTCTGCAAGCCTCAGTTAACATTTCAAATGTTAAAGTTAATGAAGGTAGAGTTAGAAAAAAGCCAAAGAAGCGTGTCTTGTTTGGAAGGGTTGCCTGGAGAAAGGCTCTTTTCTCTAAAAAGAACATGGCAGCATGGTTTAGGTTTGCAAAGCTCCATCTGAACAAACCACAAGAATCCTGGAACAATGTCTCTTGGACAGATAAGACCAAAGTGGAGCTGTATGGCCATTATGCACAGTGCCACGTTTGGTGAAAACCAAACAGAACATATCAGCAAAAACACTCCATAGCGACTGTCAAGCACGGTGTTGGGGTGGTGACTTGTGCTTCTTTTGCTGCCACGAGACCTGGCCACCTTGAAGCCATTGAGTCAAAGATGAACTCTGTATACCAAAGTATTCTAGAATCATCTATCCTGCAGCTAAAGCATAGTCCAAATTGCTTAATGGAAAAAAATCTACAACAGAAAGGCTGAAAAAGAAAAGAATCAAGGTGCTACAATAATGTATTTGTTTTCAACTTTGTCAGCTTTGCCTTCATTTTCTATTTTCCAAAGTAAATTAGTAAAAGCAAAGAATTACAAAACATTTATTCACAATATATCATATTATGTGCTTTTTGGTGCTTGATTGATGATTATTTGCAGAAAGCTTAGAAAAAAATTGTCACTAACCGCTGTGTGAGGCAAGGAAGGATAAGACCCGAATGCAGGGCTCTCAGGCAGAACATGAACTCAAAAACAGCTTTATTGCCAGATTCACAAAAAAACATTAGCTAAACTGGGAAGGAGCTAGAAACTAAAATAAACAGCACACAGCATCGAGGGATGGCAACAGACAGAAGGAGATACAGACAATATTTCAAGAGGGTGTCAGGGCAGGAAACACCTGGGGAACACAGCTGAACATAGTCTGACTGAAGAGGCAGGGGAGCCACATTACATTACACATACAGGACAGATGACCATGAGAATAAAACAGGAAAAAGACGGACCAGACACAGGAAGACAGGGAACACAAACACTGAGGCGAGACTGACAAAAAACAGGGAGCGAGGGACAGAGACTTGAGCTTTATAACCAGACGTGACCACACACAGGGGACGCAGGGGAGGACCCACCAAGAGACTAATACCGACTGGACACAGAAGGGAACAAAATCAAACAAGAACTATGAACTACAAACATAACAAAACCGAACATTAGCATATCAATAGTTGGGTTGAAGACCCAGGGCCATGATAAAAATCATTTTATTAAAGTGTACAAGAGCTGAAAGAATAAAACTCCAGAGTTTAAAACCTTTAAAAAGACACATTTTAGACTGATGCTAGATACTCTGTACTCTGTAGTGTGATGTGGCGTGTGCTACATGGTATGTGGGCTGAAATATAATATCACTCTCTTCTTTAGGAGCGACATTTCCTGAGTGTGTCCAACTATATTTTCACTGTGATCTTCCTAGCAGAGATGGCCATTAAGGTAAGAATCATTTCCTTTTCTTTCTTCTGTAGATGAACCTTTTTCTATTTTCTACTGGATCTAGATTATTGTGATTACTGCCTTGTGTACAGCTTAATTTGTATTTTAATAATTCCCAGGTTGTAGCTCTTGGTTTCTGCTTTGGGAAGCAGAGCTACCTCCAGTCCAGTTGGAACATTCTGGATGGTGTATTGGTGTTTGTGTCTCTGATCGACATTTTGGTTTATCTGGCCTATCATGGTGAAAACAAGATCCTGGGAATTCTGAGAGTACTTCGCCTGCTACGAACACTTCGCCCACTGAGGTACATGTTGGATTTTCTTTTGTATGTGGATACTGTCTTCTCACCTTTTGGAGGGTTATAGTGTAGTGGTTTGCATATTTGCCTAAAGTACAAAAGATCCATATGTTGATCCCAGGAAGACACACAAGGAATCTAGAGTAAATATCTGCTGAATCATGTGCAAATTTGCAGTGCTACTTTATATCGTCAAAAGTATTTGCTCGTCTGCCTTCACACATATACACTTCACTGACATCATATTATTAATCCATAGGCTTTAATATGATGTCAGCCCACTCTTTGTTCTGGGAAGACTTTCCACAGGGTTTAGGAATGTTTGTGGGAATTTTTGACCATTCTTACAGAAGTGTATTTTTGTGCACTGGTTTGCAGTTATATTGGAACAGGAAGGGGCCAATCCCAAATTGTTCCCACAAAGCTGGGAGCATGGAATTGGCCAAAATGTCTTGGTAAGCTGAAACATTAAGAGTTCCTTTCACTGGAACTAAGAGGCAGAGTCAAACTCCTGAAATACAACCGCACACTTGGCACAGTGCAGTCAGACAAGTACCGTTCCCTGAGCAAACGCCAAACCCATACATTCGTCACTCTAGAGAACCCATCTCTAGTGCTCTAGAGTCCTATGGTCCTATGCTTTACAAACACTGCATCCGATGCTTTACATTGCACTCGGTGATGTATGGCTTGGTTACAGCTGCTCGCCATGGAAATCCATGGATAAAGCTCTCTTCACACTGTTGAGCTAATCTGAAACCACATGAAGTTGGGAAAGTTGGGAATCTCAGTGCACGATGCGACTCAGTATTTGCTAACCCTGCTCTGTGAGCCTACTACTACCGCTCTGCAGCTGAGTTGATGTCGTTCCCTGTAAATCCCACTAACACCTGACTGTGGAATATTTCGTAGTGAGGAAATTTCGCGACGGGATTTGTTCCACAGAGGTGACATCCTATCACGGTATCACGCCGGGACTCATTGAGCTCCTGAGAGCGACCCATTCTTTAACAAATGTTTGTAGAAGCAGTCTGCGTGCTTGTGTGCTTGATTAAATACACCTGTGGCCATAGAAGTGATTGAAACACCTGAATTCGATGATTTGGATGGGTGAATGAATACTTTTGTCAGTGTGGTGATGGAAGGGATCCCTTAGGAATAAGGGGAAATTTGAAAGTAGCTTTTATATATTGATGCACATGTGCTGGATACTTTTTTGTTGCTCTACCTTGTTTGGGTTCTAGTTTTTTAATGTGCTGCATTTATTGGTACTTGTGTTAAACATGTTTTGGTTTGCGTGTTCCAGGGTGATCAGTCGAGCCCCAGGATTAAAGCTTGTTGTGGAGACTCTCATCACCTCTCTTAGACCTATTGGGAACATTGTTTTGATATGCTGCGCCTTCTTCATTATCTTTGGAATCTTGGGGGTCCAGGTAATCACTGTTCCACAACACAGAGATGCCTTACACCTTTTGTTGCTTAAATGTCACTCAGTATCCAATCAACAATTAGCTTTTTGTTTGAGCATTTTTGAAAGAATGACAGTTAGGTGAAGTGTGAAAAGAAACAAGATGACCTGGTATTACCCAAGGACTGAGGGAAACGTATGATAATAATATGTTCTACAAAACTTCCCTTTATTTCTTTATTTCTGGCTTTATAAGCTACAAACTCTGGTACATAACATGTAAATGGCTACCAAAATAGCCCCGCAGATAACTCTCTCTATGTTTTTCTGTTTCACTCTAGCTGTTCAAAGGGAAGTTCTACCACTGTGAAGGTCTGGACACAAGAAACATCACCAACAAATCAGACTGTCTGCAGGCTAACTACCGCTGGATACGAAAAAAGTACAACTTTGACAACCTGATTCAGGTAACAAACAATAGATTGAGGGTGAGATTTGGCAAAAAAGATGGGGCATGAGTGTGGAATCAGCACTGCACAATCTCACTGTGAGCTGTTTTAACTAACTTTACAGTACTGTACAAAAGTCTTGAGCTATCCCTCATTTTTTAATATTTTGTTTCCAAGGAGCAAGGATGAGTTTTTAATGAGGTTTTGAGAAACAGTTCTCCAGGCTTTCTGCAGAGCTTTCAGAGTTTTTCTTTGGACACTGCCTTATTTTCAGTCCAATCCTTTTAATTTTTGGTATCCAGTTGTTCCATAATTTTTTAATTGTTTTTGATAAATCACCCCTGGGGCGCCTCTGTCAGTGCGCCCCAGGGTGGCTGTGGCTACAATGTAGCTTGCCATCACCAGTGTGTGAATGTGTGCGTGAATGGGTGGATGACTGGATATGTAAAGCGCTTTGGGGTCCTTAGGGACTAGTAAAGCGCTATATAAATACAGGCCATTTACAGGCCATTACCTTGCTGCATCTTCAGCAAATAATTACTTAAAAATGTCCCAACTTCTATGACATATTTCATGGTATTAATATATTATGTTATTATTATATGCAGAACAGCACAAAATCACCTAAGGCTTTTAAGCTTCTAGTAATGATGGAGAAATAGAGTTACAAGTCAGCATAACAAACTGATCACATGTGTAATGACTTCCTGTATTGTTTGTGTTTAATATCCAGGCTCTGATGTCTTTGTTTGTGCTGTCGTGTAAGGATGGCTGGGTTACCATCATGTATGATGGGCTGGATGCAGTAGGAGTGGACCAACAGGTAATGGTGTGAGAAATTGCTAAGCTGTAAAATTGCCTTGTGTCAGGTACACAAAAAATATCTTTGTAGTGTTAATCTACATCCACCCTCGAAGTGATTACTTATTCGTGGATCGTTTGAAGGTGACAGTAAGTCGTAGGCGGACGTTCCATGATCCAGTTCGCCCAGGAAATCCTCATTGGTAGTCCCTTCAGTTGCTCACTTCGAAGTTTAGAAGTTTATCTGAGATCCCAACCACTTCATGTTGCCAAATGTCACGTTCTCTAGTCTGTGGTTGTGACATCACTGCATATCGCGTCAAATGTGCACACAGCTTTAAGTGACAAAGAGAAAACAGTTTAAAAGGTGGAGCTTTCCCTGAACATTTTCTAGGGATTTGACCTGCTTCTGAATGTTGTAAGTGATAAGATACTGACAGTTGGGGTGCTGGTATCTCTTCTACTTGCACAAGATGATCAGAAGAGCTAAAAGTCCTGTTCTTTTTTGTTTTCAGTAAGAAATATGCATAAAAAACTGAAAAAGCAAATATTCTCTGCTGTCTTCTGCTTTCCTCAGCCTAAAAGGAACAACAATCCTTGGATGCTCCTCTACTTTATCTCCTTCCTGCTCATCGTCAGCTTCTTCGTCCTTAATATGTTTGTTGGGGTTGTGGTGGAGAATTTCCACAAGTGCCGACAGGACCAGGAAGAGGAGGAGGCGCGCTTACGGGAAGAGAAGAGGCTCAAAATGAAAGAGAAAAAGCGCAGGAGTAAGGAGAATGAAGGGGCTGGTCGGTAGTCTATTTTTCTGAGCACTGCCTGCTTTCAGAGCCTGAAAAAAAGAGAACGGGAATGAGAAAAAGAAACAAACAGGGATACATGTATATATGACAGACTGAAACATTAAAAGAGGGAGAATTTAAAAGACTGGCTAGCTCACGCAAACAGTGATCGATCACTGACAGGGGGCGTGGACTACATCAGTCTGATGCATGCAAATGCATGACTGCAGCCCTACTCTTACCCTTTTTCTAACACTGCATGAAAAACTTGAGCAGTTGTTTTAACCTAAAACTTTGTATGCTCACCCTTTAATTAATGGAACTGCCACCAGTTTAGTGTAAAAGTATTAACAGTACTTAATCTATTTTAAATACGTCTCAGATACCAAATTTAAATACAACAAAACCTGTAATAAGCTAACTTTTGTTTTTGGTTTCATTACTTTTAAAAAGCACCTTTACTTGCTGCATGTGAAAGTAATTAACGGCTGCATTTCTCCAGATGTCTTTCGAAATTTTGCTAGCAAAATTTGAATTGGTGAAATGCCAGTAAACCCCTCCCTCCTTGCGAATGCATGTGCAACACTGACCATGAAATGGTTCTTGTCATGGATAGAAGAAGAAGGATATTTCCTGTAAACACGCTTTGACTGGCAGACTCAGAAACATAGCAGACACTTTGGCTGCTATACCTGTAAACACCTTGGGTAGCTGCGCTGTTAGCATATGTTAAGTTACGTAGATAAAAGTTGTTTGTTGCACCTTATAGCTAATGCAAGGACATGCTGGTAGAAACATCAGAAACACACCACCCACTGCAATCATGATTCAAAGTACTGTACAGTCACAATACAGAAGAGTATTTCATTTAGGGACTTGATTGTGAATGAGAGAAATTTGTAGAAGTATTTTGTCTTATATTCATTTACGTAATCGCAGAGTTACATTTTAAGGCAGTATATGGTGTGAGCAGAACACAGCTATTTCATGTTCTAATGGCACCATGTCTCACTGGTCTAAAACTGCTCTTGATAAATGTAATATAAGCTACTTGAATGTCTCAGAGGAATGAGCCTGTTCATAGGGATTTGGGCATATGATCAATCAAAACTCACTGATCAATCAAAAAACGAATGTAGTTTTAGACTACTGAGATTTTTTTTCCTGCAAGTATTTTAGAGAAAAGTGGCTCCAGTGTTTGTTCAACAGCACCCCCTAATTCTCAAACTAAAATCTTAAGGAATTTGACAGCAATATTAACTGATTAATTTGAAATTATTGAGCTCAATTTAAAGCGTTTAGATTATCGCTAAAGCAGTACAAGCTGAACGATCTCATTTGTTAAAGGATGGTGTTGTTGAACATACCCTGCACAGCCCCTCTAAATCCTAGTTTTAAAAAGAATGGCATGAAAGCATGCAGTCGATGCATAGGGCAGGGCATGGTATACGTGAGAGTATGTCAAAGACATTCACATACACGTTCGATAATTACAGTGGACATGTGAGTATGCAGTCTAGTTTGATAACAAGCACATATAAATAGCCAGGGTCTCATTTGTAAAACACTTGTTGTATGTTGGCACCGTAACAAAAATGTATAAATGCACACAAAAGCAAAAAATGCCATCCACCAAGATATCAATTTGGACTGGCTTCTTCTGTTCATACACAATGTAGTCCTAACCTATGTAAGCATCTGTGATCCTTGACTGGGTAGTGCTATCTCAAACAGCAGCAAGTTTCACACTTACAGAAATGAGAAAGTTTAATTAGCGTCAACATTCTGACTATTAACCTAATATTAAATATGTAAACATGGCATTAACATGCATAACCATAAAACATTTGAAACAGCTAGTTAGCATTGGTAATGGTATTTTCAGTGCCACTGGACTTCCTTAATCTGGCTAAAAATTGGCTTATGTTTCCTCCTCCTCTAATGTCACTCTAACTTTTGATTCTTAAGAGTGCAACATGCACGGCACTTGCTTATCATTACGTATGCACAATTGAGGTCAGAGGTTTACATCCACTTATCGTAGGCATGAATTTCATGGTAATTTTGGGCTTTCAATGATTTCTTTGAACTGTTCTTTTTCCAGGGTCGAATCATTGTACAGCACACATCTTTGACCACTTAAACAAACAAGAATTAGGTGCACAAATATATTCATACATCCCCACTAATATTTGGTGTCTCTAAGCAATTTGTGCTTCGACCAGATGCTTTTGGTCACCGTCAACAACCTTCTGGCATAATGCTGGCAGGATATTTAACAACTTGTCTTGGCAGAGTTGGTAGAGTTTATTTTTATTGATTGGTGTCATGGCGCGGACTCAACTTTTAACACATGTACAATAGGGTTAAGGGCGGGGCTTTGGGAAAACCATCCCAATAGCCTAATGTTAGCTTGTGTTATCCATTTCAATACTAGCTTTGATGGATGTTTGAGATCATTGTCCTTTTGGAACACCCAATTATATCCAAGTTTCAACAATCTAGCTGTTGATTTGAGGTGAATTTGAAGAATTTAGAGATAGTCTGTAATTTCTTCCATCTTCAAAGCATGATGATACCTCCGCCATGCTTGACAGCTGGTACAGTGTTCTTAGGTTTGAAAGCCTCATCTTTACTCCTCCTAACACACTTCCTGTCATTTTGGCCAAATAGCTCAATTTATGTCTCCTGACCATAAAACTTTTCACTTGGTCTAAACCCTGTCAGTCCATTGTGATGTAAAATGAATTTCACTGTGGACACTGATGCTGGTGTTCCAGCAGTTTCCAGTTCACTGCAGGCTTCAGTCTTAGTGGTTCCCTGGGTTATTCCTCAACATCTTAACCGATTTCCTCTCATCTGAGGGTCAGAATTTGGATCTTCTTCCGGATCTTGGCAAATTGGTGACATATTCAAGTAACTTGTACTTAAGTGCAGTTGTTTAAAGGGATAGTTCTCTGCAGAAATCTATGGTTATTTAGGAAAAAGAAAGCCACAACTTGTGTACATCTAGAATTCTATTTCTTAGATCTTCTCTGAGTTCTGTGGACTTTCAAATTGTTTCGAGTATTGGTCAATCCAATCAGTTCTGTCAAACAAAGAGAACTAACAGTTGTAGTCAATCACGATCACTAACAAGAAGCTGAAAGGCCTTGGTGTTTGTAGAGCCTTCAGCACCTTTATTAAAAGATTTAAGTGAGTGAATGTGTATATTTGAGCTTTTATGTAAACTTTTGTGGATTATAGAAAATCAAAAATAAATTCAGTGATGTGTGTCTAATTTTAGTTTTTTTTTTAAAGATGTATGCGGTACAGTTATTCCACCCTGGAAAAGGACAGTTCAGGTTTCACGAAAATCCATAAATCCCCATGATGTTCGTGTGGATGTAAATTTTTAAGTAGAACTGTACGTGTGCAAATTTACGTACAAAAGTATTTTGAGTAATAATACTAAATATGTGATCCCTTTAAAAAATGAATACATGCCATAAATATCTTAGACTTCGTGTTACTCTCATGTCCTCACTTATTTAAACAAGCCACACAAGCAGTAGCATGCACATGCTGTTTAAGGAACAGGGACAAGGGGAGCACCACCGCTGTGAGTAAGTTTACAATTAGAGGATCAGTGGGTCGCCTGGTCTGCTCAAGGGCCTCTCTGGTGTGACATGCATACCAAAATAGCAGAATCTTATTAAGGCACAAGCATATTTTGGTGAATAAAGTATGAAATGGAACAGCAGTGGTGGTTGCCTTCTCTTTGCCCCTTTGCCTTCCGGTGCACACTGCTACACATACAACACTTTATATTCAGACAACAGTTACTCACCAAAGTGAGTCTCTCTGCGTGTTTCTTACTCTGTCTTTCATATATTTGTTTGTTCCTGAATTTTTGTGATCCAGAGGCCAAGCTCGGGCGCTACTATGACGACTACTCTCCCCTGCGTCTGTCCATCCACTCGCTGTGTACCAGCCACCACCTGGACCTCTTCATCACTTTTATCATCTGCGTCAATGTCTTCACCATGAGCATAGAGCACTATAAACAACCAGTGGTAATGCGTGCCCTTACAAACCTGCTCAAATGGAAAATGTTGTGAAAGATGTCTCAAATTAATCTGTACGCTTCTCCTTACATTCAATCTGTGCACTCAGTATTTAGGAGAGGTTCTGAAGTACTGTAACTACGTGTTTACCTGCATCTTCGTCGTTGAGGCCCTCCTCAAACTTGTGGCATTTGGCATACACAGGTTCATCAGAGACAGGTAAAGCAATGAGAATCTCTATAGCATTGTTTCCCACTAAAGTCAATGTAACTATCTCGCATAAAATGGTTACAAAAATTATTCCCTACTTAATGTGTGAATTCCTGCCTTCCTTATTTTCCCACAATTGTATTGAGAGCACTGGGTGGTCAGGGTACAATCACCCGCTGGTACTAGTTGAATATGCTGCATGAGCGATGAAAGAGAAGCACTGTATCTTGTGTCTTATTTTTTATTGATTAATTTTTTTGCCCTTTTCTTTTCTACCCGACTAAAAAATATTCTCAGGTGGAATCAGCTGGATTTAGCTATAGTGGCATTGTCCATCATGGGCATCGTCCTGGAGGAGCTGAAAATGAAAGGCACATTACCAATAAATCCAACCATCATCAGGATCATGAGAGTGCTCAGGATAGCACGAGGTACACATACGCTTACCAATCTATCCTTGCTTATGTTGTACACACTTACATCATTTCACTCTGTTAAGTTATCCTAAATATTCTAATAGATCTGGCATCAAAAAGAGGATCTCAGATGTAGATAAAACAGTTTCCTACTAACCCTTTTTCACAATTATCACAGTAAAACGGCTGTTTCAATGTCTCTCTGCAGTGCTGAAGCTTCTAAAGATGGCCACAGGGATGAGAGCTCTGTTGGATACTGTCATGCAAGCACTGCCGCAGGTAAACATGGACTCTGTAATGTCTCAACCACAAAAGAGTGGTTTTGCTTTTTTTTTCTTATTTATGAAAACAGGGTCAGGATATGAATTTTGTTCAGAATAGACAGCCCTGAAAGATTTATGCTTTTTAATAAATATTTAATTCCAGGCGTATCCTTCCACATTACAAAATTCATATCCTAACCCTCAAGTGTGTTTGTTTCTTCAGATTTTCGCCGGCTTATTGCACATCACATTTGGTTTTCTTAGTAAATGTGCCTTATAATAAATGGCACGCACACTGCACACAAGAGGAATTTTATCACAGAGTCAGTGAGTTCATTAGTCAAATGGATACCCGTGCACATTTTTGCCACCGATCTTGTGATTTCTTTTTTTTTTTTGAGTCAGACTGTTCCTCCCTTGTGCTCCTTTTTGTGCTTTTGCTATTTTGTCAATGCACCCACCATTTTTTTTAGGCGTGTCAGCAGATGTCGCGGATGTATCTCTCTGTTATTGCGTGGCTCAAATCTTAGAGGCAAAGAGCAGCTGCGCCAAAGATTATGATGTGTGTGCAGTGACAGACGTTGTTCTGCTATTTTCTAAATGTCAAGTATTCGGATATAACCATCCCAGGCACAGAGTGCACGAGGAAAGATTTTTAGAAAATGGAAAAGGAGATGAGACATGCTGGTAAATGATGGCACGATGCACATGTAGTCATAGGAGGTGCACACTGTCCAAGTTATTTTTGAATTTTTTGATTTTTAAGCGCGCAAGGGATTTCTCCATGCAATGGGTAGAAAAGGGAAAAAGAAGTATTTTATGCTAATGCATAAATAAGCATATGTGGTATCAAATATATGCAATAAGACAAGAGCACTCAGAGAGCACATCTCCTCTCAAAAAGAAAGGGCTGTACTAAAACGGTGATGTTTTATGAATTCTTTTTATTACAACATGCTGACATCAGGATGTTTTTATAACAATATGCTGATGTCTGACCTTTAACACATTTATAGTGTTTTTTATTGTCTTTACCAATATAACTGGGACAGAGCTGGCTGATTTGGCTTCTATAAGCTGAAAGAAGTTGTGACTTTAAGATATTTTCATGCACTGTGTAATTTTGGGAAACTTTCTGGTGTCATTGTGATGTCATGGGCATTGTGTTAATGTACAGCTCTCCCCATGCCCATTCACATGATATATTACTTGATATGGTTTCTTTAAATGTTTTTTCAAGGTCAACTTTTACCTTTGGCACAAACAATAAAGGTCAAGGTCAGATCCCTGGAAAACTGAGGTGCTCGTGCCAAGCAAGGCTTGTTTTTATTGTTTTACCCATTTGATGTGATCTTGATGTGATTTTCACCTAAATGAAACCAACTTGTACCATCACACAAAATATGAAAATGAGATCTTGGAAACTGTGGATGCTACACTGCTAACAAACAGACAGACAAACAAATGGAGTCAGTTATATACTCCCTCTCGATTATATACTCCGGAGACAGTGCCTTCTTGTCCCTGGATCTTTAATGTTTTAAATGGTACTGTTGTTTTTTTGCAGAAGATATCTAACATATTTTGGGGTTTGTTTTTTTCTTTTTCCTTCCAGGTGGGAAATCTTGGTCTTCTCTTCATGCTGCTCTTCTTCATCTATGCTGCTCTGGGAGTGGAGCTCTTTGGCAAACTGGGTCAGTCACCAGCAAGAAAAAAACAAAACAAAGACACACACACACACTGCTCCACACACTTTGCCAGAAAAGGTTTTTGAATCCAAGCATCACTATTACAGTCACGATTTGCGGCAAATTTCCCCCCCTTTTTTTGTATCCTCCCTTCCTGTTTTGACCAAGGAAAGATCACATTTGCATGATCCCATTTATTTACATTATTGCTTCTTCAATGGATTCACTCTGTCCAACTCATTTTGCCTGAGTTTGTGTGGGAAAAGTGTTAGAAAAAAGAAAAAAAGGACTTCTGGGAAGATGAAATGAAAAACAACTTTCTGATAAAGAGGTTGCTTTCGGTGAAATGTTATGATCCTCTGCTACACGCTGGGAATAGAAGATGATGTCTGTTTTGCCTATTTATGCAACATGACCCATCTTCAGCTTTTGCAGAGATTTTTATGAATGTTTGGAAGTGCCAAGCTAAATGCTGATCCATGCCTGTAAGTAGAGCTGGGCGATATATCGAGTTTTTAAAACATATCGATATATTTTTATACGAGATATAAGATGTGACAATATCGTTTATATCGATATAGTCTATGTTACGTTATAATTATACTTGTGGAGCCGCAAGTTTGCCTCTCTTTCGTCCACTTTCGTCTTTACGCAACGTTACTCTGCCTCGCCTCTCCTTCACTGAACACAACTCCCCCTCCTCCCCCATCGCTTCACCTGCAGGAAGCGACAAGATGGACACGGCAAATCTCCGTTAACGAGTTACTGCGCATCGCCCCGTGCGTGGGGCTGGACGGCGTCAACGTGTTAGCTAGCTAACCACGCTAACGAGCTAACCACGCTAACGCCATGCAGCCCAGAGGTGCTGCACGGACTAAAATCCTTTCATTTTCTCAAAAGTTGACAGCGCGCCTTATGTATGAATTCTGGTTGTGCTTGATGGCCGCGAACCGATTTTATGTGGAACACGGCGCTCAGCAATCTGTCAAAAAATGTTTTAGTACGACTTTGGTAAGCTACGGAGCTGCACCGCTTGATGGATTGTCGGAGCATTACGGCTGAGCCTCGCGGAGTGATACGTACTGTGCTTCAACGTAATATTACCCTACTATGTATAAGGACCATAAATGGCACCTGTTATGAGACGTGGTTGCGAAGCGGATTTCAAACTCCAGGCTGTCAGTCACACAGTAGAAGTTGGGAACAGAGCAGCTGTGAAATCTGTCTTTGTTATTGTGCTCAGCGTCTTTTAGTTTACATTTTGACTGCACAATTGTGAGCTTTTTGTTATGCACAAAAACAACATTGTTTTCTTTTATTTATGGAGCATTATTATTTAATAAATGCTCATAATTTATTTTTGAGTAAATTTTATGTACATCTGCTCTATGTTAATAAAAGTGCCTGTGTGACATCTGGGACACAGCTTTGACTAAGAACTCTCTTTTTGTTCTTACTTTATGGCTTTAAAAAAATATATCGAGATATATCTTATATCGCCATCCAGCTAAAAAATATCGAGATATGAATTTTGGGTCATATCGCCCAGCCCTACCTGTAAGGGTGAAATATGTTTTAACTTTGGAAGTTTTGAAGGAAACATCGTGGCACAGAGCGGTGGAGAACAGGAACGTTCCCTGCATTCACGCCAGTAAGAAAAAGCTAAACCTCATCTTCGAACTTACTTGCGTCTCACACAACCCTTGTTACATAGGCCGTCGACAAGTCTTTAGTTTTATTATAACATGGTGTTTTATACATTTTCACCATGGAAGAGGAATTTAAACTGACCAACAATTATGCGACTAACTGACAGATCTTAGATAAGCGTACGTTGGCAGACTCTGTCCAAGGTATCTGCCCAAGGCTGTGTAGATAGGATGAGGGCACAGGGGGCTGAATGAGTGTTTAAATGTTAATACAGTTCTGGCTTCATGTCATTTCAGGGTCAGGTGTTTTCAGCATAGCTTGTAATTAACATATTCCAGTGTGGATCTGAATCTAGATTTAATCATTTATCTGGTAGTCTACACCCAGATGAATCCCGATTTCCAGTGGGCAGGAGTTAAAGGAAGATTACCTGAGAAAGGTAAAACAAAGGGGGTAGAACAGTAAATGGTCTATACAGGAGCGAGCTCCGACTGGGAGGAAAGAATATTTAGTAAGGTGTGAAAGCAAGGAAACATTGACTTGAGTGACTTAGTAGATCTCATTAGTTTTCCTCATTAGGTCTAATTAGGTCTAAGTCACCACTGTTAGATGAAACTCTCTCTCTACATATATATATATATCTTTTAAATGAGTTTTCTTACAATCTGATCTTGTGAAATAAGTTTTTTTACGTCTAAAAATATGTTTTTGCTAATGATGTAGACATATTAAAGGCGTACACGTGAAATACCTGCAGTCCAAAAAAATGAAAAAGTCAGATGTTTAACGTTTGACTGAATATATTTGAACTGAAGCTGCTTTTTCTGAATTCTCAGCAGCCTCTGACTCAGTCGTCTCCCATTTGTTAGAGCCACAGCGAGCGTTTCAGTCTTGCATCAGTATAGCTTGATTTCATTACAAGTTACGCAAACCTTCCCTATCCATTTCCTCTGTGCTACACTCTCACATTGTTTAATCCTCTTATTTGTCTCCTGGTGACTGATGCTTAGAATAATAAACATGGTACATAATACTCCAAGGGATGTGTTATTCTTCTCAAGCATGCTGTTAATGTGACCTCAGGTTTGAGGCAAGGGAGGATATCTTCTGGTGGCTATTCTCTTTCTGTAAACAGGGCCTCGAGAGCTTTCTGTTAAATTGACCCAAAGACTGTCCCCTGGAAGACTTTTCTCATTCGCTGTCCTGTGCCACGTCCATAGGGAGACGCCACTTGGAACTAGTTTACTCTGCATTTATATGATTGAAGAAGTTGTATTTTGTATGGAAGTGCGGCACGTTGTATTTCTCGTCTTCTTTTCATCACCATGTTTATAGCGCAGCTTAATTAACGTCTTCTGTTTGCTTTGATTAGAGTGCAGCGACGACAACCCATGTGAAGGTCTGGGTCGTCACGCAACCTTTAGAAATTTTGGGATGGCCTTCCTCACACTGTTTCGAGTGTCCACTGGAGACAACTGGAATGGGATTATGAAAGTATGAACAGACACACACACAAACGCACTTGTATGCACAACATGAGCTCTAATAAATGATGACTAGATTATCTCATAACCGCAGAGAGCGACGACCTCGAAAAGCAATTATGAAATGATAAAGTAGCTTAGAGGAGACCAATGTCAAAACTTTCACATTTTGAGTTTTACTTTATTAAAAAATGAAATTCTGAACGACACAAAAATGTGATCGTTTACAAATGATGTGACAATGTCATGTGTTTTTCTTTTTTTTAAATGAATTATAATTTTTAGGTATAGTGTAGAATCTCTTTAACAAGATCATGTTAGGGAAAAGGTGTCAAACACAAGGCCTGATGCTTAAAAAAATGACATGTTTGTTGAAGTCACACACCTTTTTTCTAATATTAAGATATTATGTGAAGGATTAAATGTGTAAGTAAACTTCTCCACTCAGGCTCGTAAGTGGCCCACAACATAAGCAATGCCTCTTGAATTCCAGCAGAGGGCGATGCCACACAGTTTCTCTTTTTAACCACTGCTTTAAAAAAGGCACTTTAAAGTAGATTTCTGTCTTTGTACAGACAGTCTGTTTTATGTTGTGTGTAAGAAATGTACGCGTCTGTCAGTTTGGCGATTTTTTTTTGAGCTAATTCAATATAAAAACAGGACGTGATTTCATGCATATACCTTTTAGGAGTGATGGAGAGTGGGGGTTGTTTAACAATGTGCAATGTTTTTATTTCTTTTTTTACTGATTATGAACTACTTACATCATGTCTATGTGTGTGCTTAAATTTGTGTTTCTTTGTTTCCTGAAGTTACAAATGAGTAAATGTGTAAAACTGTGATGCTTACAAAAGTCTTTGCAGCTGTGGATGCCCAGCTTTTTCAAGTGGTGACTGTGATTCGGTGTCGAGGTAAAACTCTCTGCTTCTTCATTTTCTCTTCTTTTTCTTTTCAGGACACATTGAGAGAGTGTCGCCGGTCTGACGAACACTGTTTACCATATCTGCCCTGGGTTTCTCCAATTTACTTTGTCACCTTTGTGCTCATGGCCCAGTTTGTTCTGGTCAATGTGGTGGTGGCTGTTCTGATGAAACATCTAGAGGAAAGCAACAAGGTGCAGTAACTTGAGTACTATCTCTTTGGTTTTTGGCTTTTTAAATGCACAGATATTAAGTAGATATATATTTGCAGGATGCTAAAGAGGATGCGGAGATTGATGCAGAGATCGCCTTGGAAATGGATAGGGAGAGGGATCGCAGACTAAGCACAAATTCCAACAACAGCTCAGTCGGAGGGACCTATGTGGGGCCATGCTCAAATTCACCTGAAGAGGTAGGAAGACAAAACTGTGCTTATTAGCAATTGCAGCAGTGAATTTAAGAAAGCCCAAGCTATGATGTGTAGACAACTGGGTCTCCAAAGTTGCAGCTCTTGTGGGGTGTTCTCAAAAGTGGTCCAAGGAAGGAACAGTGAACAGATCACACGGGTAGGCCTTCACTCCCCACGTGCAATCTGATCCAACAGACGAGCTACTGTTGCATCAAATAAAACTACTGCTGACCTTTCTGCCGCCTCCCAAGGTGTGTCACTTACCTGGGGAACACCTGGCACCAGATGTACTATGGGAAGAAGGCAAACTAGCGGAGGCAGTGTGATGTTTTGGGAAACCTCGGGTCCTTCCATTCATGTGGGTGTTACTTTGCACTATTGCAGACCATTTACAGCGTTTCACAGAAACAGTACTTCCTGATGGCTGTGGCCTCTTTTGGCAGGATAATTGGGCCTGTCAAAAAGCAACAATGGTTCAGGAATGGTTTGAAGTGCACAAAAATAAGTTTGAGGTGTGGACTTGGCTTTCAAATTCCCCAGATCCCACTCCAATCAAGCATCTGTGGAATGCGATGGACAAACAAGTCTGATTGCTGGAGGCCCCACCTCACAACTTAGAGGACTTCAATGATCTGCTGCTAACATCTTGATTACAAACACCTCAGCACACTTTCAGGAGTCTAGTGGAGTCTATGCCTCGATGGGTCAGGGCTGTTTTGGCAGCAACAGGGGAAACTACACAATAATAGAGAGGTGGTACTAATGTTATGCCTGATCGGTGGAAATGCAATATTACGAATAAAACAAGGTATAAACATATACTTTGTTATTACATCTTACTGCTGGGTTACAGTCTTTTAACAAATACGGAAACATTTAAATACATGTTTTGGGTTGTGCATAGAGCTGGCATGTAATTCAGCCCATGTTTCTCAGAGCCTGATGAAAAGATGACAAACGATGCTCTCCTTTAACCTTTACCTTTAAGATAACTTTAAGAGACAGTTCTTTGAATTTGTGCGTGTGTGTGTGTTATTTTCAGTGGTTGTCCGTACACTATCTTGCACCAGAAAGATGCCACAGACATGGCATTCATATTTTTACCTGTCTCAACCTGCAACACAGACGTCAGTCATCAGAATCACGCAGCGCTCTATTCTTTCTTTGTAAAAACTGCAGCTGTTGGTTTTAGCACTGAGTGGTCTCTGTCTCCCCCTGCAGGAGGAAGAGGTGCAGTACAACAACCAGAACCTGCTGTCATCCAAGATCTCTGTATCCAGGATGCATTCTCTGCCAAATGACAGTTATATGTTTAGACCGGTGCGACCCGCCAGCGCCCCCTACCCTTTAGACGAGGTAGACCTGAGTCCCCAACACCAGCATTCAGGTAAACTAGATGTTAAATACTAAAATATTGATTGTGAGAGTAGCATCGCTTTATTATTGTGAAGTTTTGGCATTTTATTTCATCTGTGTGGTAAACAGACAGAGACACAGTTACTAAATTTGTTAACTAAACTTCACAAGGTCCAATTCAAACTAGTTAAAATAAAAGACTGAGTAATGTTTATCTCACATAGAGTCAACCTTATACCTATCCTACATAATGTTATCTTTTTTTCCTGTAGTTTCACCTTCTGTGTGTTTAAAAAAGAAGTCAGAACATAAAGAAACAATGCTCAGAACACATCTCTAAGCACTAACAAGAACTGTTTCATTTGCAGTCAGAATCTAATGGCATGTTGTGTCCAGGCTGTGGACAGGCCCAGCTCTGTCCTAAGGTACTTACTGTAGTGGATGAGTCGATACACGTGAATACCTGCAACTTTCACACAGGCTCATCTGCTCAGCTGTGAAATGGCCGAATACTAAACTATAGTGGTCGTTGTCTTCACAGTCAAGTTGCAAAGTCAGAAAAGTGCATATGTTTAAAAATGTGCAGTCATCACTTCTCTTTTGTCTTTTGGTTATTGTCTAGTTAAAAACAAAAAAATGCTGGGATGCTGTGTCAGTGATTTGATTTGATTTTCATAAACCTCATATGCAATCAAAAGCACACAGATGATGAAAACAGAGACATTTAGTTGTCTTTTTGGGTTCTCTCTGTGTACTCCGGCTTCCTGATTTCGTCTTCTTCTGTTTTTTTGTTGTTGCATATTTTCACACTTAAATGTTTCAGACAGACAGAGATAGACAAAGATAACCTGAGGAAAACAAAATGCCGTTTTTAAATGAATATTTTGTGTATTAAATGAAAGAACTCTATCTAAACCTACCCGGCCCTGTGAGCCAAAGTAACTGCCCCTCTGTTAAATCATGAATTGACAGATTAACTGCATTTTTTTTGGAAAGCTGGATTCAATTTTAGTAGCCACACTTAGGCCCGAATACTGTCAGACCTGCTGAACCAAAAAATCACTTGAATAGATCCTGTTGGACAAACTCAAGGAGGTGAAAATATCTCAAAAAGCAACACATCATTTCAAGATCTAAAGAACCAGCTGAGAAACAGTCATTGGCATCTGTCAGTCTGGAAAGAGCTACAAAGACATTTCTAAGGCTAGCTTAGATCCATAATCCACAAATGGTGGAAACTTGGAAGAACTGTCACTTCCAAGGGTGGCAAAACCAGTTATTAAGTTTCAGGTGTAATTACTTTTTCACACAGAGCCAAATCGATCCCTTAATAAATAAAAAATAAATCATTTAAAAACTGCCTTTTGTTATTACTCTAGTTATCTTTGTGTAATATGAAAATCTGTTTGATCTAATAAGTGTTACAAATATGCAAGAAGTCAAGAATGGAGTAAGTACTTATTCACCTTTTGCACAGCATCCCAGCTTTTGTCAAAGATGTGGTGTTTTAAGAATAATATTTTGTGACTTTACAGCTTGAACTGAAAATATCTACTTGAAATGAACTCGTTTACGCTCTGACTAACATTTTATTGTTTTATTTCTATTATATCTGCACACCCCACTGAACCTGTGTGTGCAGATCACCTGAGAGCCTGGCTACACAGTTTCACCACACAGATTGAACATCTGATGGATGTGCTCTCTTGTGCACTTGACACCTGACACATTAGAGCGCTATATTCTGTCAGGACCCTAATTTCCCTTGGCATGGCGCAGTAGAGACAAGTGAAACTGTTACTGTAACCAGGATCTAATGTGGAATTTTACATGCAGCAAGCTGGCCTTCTGCGACTGTTTCCCTGAAAAGTCAGCTCGGTGCTGCTGCTCAGCATACAGTGTAACAACCTACTGTATGCGCTAATGATTTTTTTCTTCATCCAGGAAACACTTTATTTTGATAGCACATTTTAAAAAGCAAATTTTCAGCCCAGAAAACTTCTCCAGGCTTCATATCTGAAGCTGTTATTTATGACCACATCTTCCACTTAAACTTTTATTTGAATGGCTGTTTGTAAGATCCAAATGTTCTATCATAATAAAGTGTTAGCGATGTCATACTTTGGCCATGACTCTTGAAATATAATGCTTTAAAAAGAACAGAAAATAACATGTGTTTCTTTATGCCCAGCTGTGCACGTGTTTTCTCCAGAAGTGCATGTGTTTCTGTCATTTTTGTGTGTCTGCCGTGTTCTATCACGTTTGACTTGATGACATATATGCTTTGCACATGTCTCCCTGCAGTCTCAGTGATGTCGGTCCACTCCCAGCCCTGTGAGAGCCACTCTCTGCTCCAGGTTCCGGACATTTCCCCCGTTCACCCTCGGTCACCTCCATCCCTGTCTCTTCCTCGCATCGCCCCGCCAACACCCAGCCCCTCACCACGGGCCCTGCATAGGCAGGTGAGAGACCCCGTTTCACGCTTATACACACACACACACATACACACATTTCAGCAGCTTCTTATACCCATGCGTTCTGCTTTTCTGTTGCAGGTGGCGGTTAAAGTTGATTCTGTGGAGTCTCAGGGTTTTGAGCAACAGGAGAGGACCAGCTCAGTCCATCTGCCCCCCCTGTCCCCTTCACAGCTACCTCCTCATCCATCCTCCTTGTCATCACCCCTGCCTGCTTCTCCCTCCTCCCCCTCCGCCTTCCCTCGCTATCGTCCTTCTCCTCTTCCTCCTCTGCTGTCTTCCCCTTCTTCTCTTCCTCCGCCACCGTCCTCCCCTTCGCTGCTTCTCCCTCCACCTCCCTCACCCCGCGCCCCCTTGAGGCCTGCCAGCCTCCGGAGACCAAGGCCGCCCTCCGCCATCTCCCTCTGTGACCCGGCCGACGAGGAGGTGTATCACATCACCAGCTCTGCTGGCCACAGGTGGTGGGACGGGGAGGGAGGTGGGACGGAGAGCAGGGTTAAAGTGGGCCGCAGCCACTCCCTCTCCCCGTACACCTTGCCGTCTGCCCTCGACTCCTACTCCTCCACCTTTTCTCCTCCTCCTCCTCCGCTGCCACCATCCTCGTCGAGGAGCGCACTGAGCCTGCTTGGAGCCGGACTGAAGGACCGGGACTTCAGGAAAGGCTTCAGCATCGACAACCAGGGCTTCCTGGACAAGCCGCCATCACTGAATGCCGGATACGCCGACGACCAGCGGCGTCACTCCATCGAGGTTTGCCTCCCAAGGGCTGGAACAACCAGCTCTAACGAACACTTCACAGAGGAGGCCTACTGGCTGGAGAAAGGCGGTCCTGTGAGGGTGCAGTCTGTCAGGAGCAACCACAGAAAGAAGAAGATGAGTCCTCCATGTATATCCATTCACCCACCCTCAGAGAGGGAGCACGCTGAAACCGCCTCGCCCCCCAAATTATCTGATTGCAGCACGATGCTGAGACGCAGGACACCCTCCTACGACTTGACGCCACACATGCAGTCAAATACAAACGCCCAAGACGCGTCATCAGATGCAAACACGCAATCTCCAATGCACAGATCGCTAACGCCTGTCCATGTTCCTCTGCGAGCAAACTCGCCCACTTGGGCACTGGCTCACTCGCGACCGTCTACCCCAACACGCACTCAGACACACACCCCTCCCCACGCCTACACGCCTACACACCCACACATCCCCATCAGCCCGAACGTCTTTATCCAGCCTCACACCCCTCTTGTCCCAATGCCTTTCTCACAGACACGCCCTGTCTCCCCTGCTGCGGGGCACATCCCCCTCCCTCAGTTCACCTTCGACCAACCGCAGTCCAGATACATGAGCGGCCTATCAGCTGGCATATCAGACACCGACACGGCCACCTGCTCTTCCCCTTTCGACGGCAGACTGGGAAGCGGCGCAGGATTCAGTGCAAAGAATCGGAGGACCGCCCAATAAACACCAGTTGTTTGATTCTGGAGGTGAATCTGGTTTTAAATCTCTGAGGCTGGAGCAGCGGCGCCTCGGCTAACCTCAGCAGAGATGGGAATAAGAGGTGTTTCTTTTCAGTTGTTTTTTTGTTAAGATGAATAATGAACAGACATTGATTACTCTTTCCAGAGAGAAGCTGGTACAGACTTGAATAAGAGACAATGGATCCATTTGTTTTAAACCCAGCTGGAAGGACAGCAGATCCACAGCTGGAGGCTGTATCAGGCAAACAGTGCTCACTGTACGCGGTGTGTCGGGGACTAATGCAGATAACACACCAGGACTAAAGCCACCTAACTCCGTAGCCAAAGTTTTTTTTCACACACTGTCCTCACCTGCGCGAGCCAATCAGGAAGCAGCGTCTGGCTGACAACCTCTGACCTTTTAACGGGAAGAGGTTTGTGAAATGCGAGCGTAAGGGGGGGAATTGTGGGATATGCAACTTCAGGTTTTCTACAGAAGTTCTGCTTGCCCCTCCTCTGCTCCTCGGATCACATTGATCAGAGCAGAACTCTGTATGTGTGCGTGTGTGCGTGTGCGAGCGTCTGAGTTCTCTTACGTGCGATTACTGTCAAATCTGTTGTTGTGGAAGTCGGCCATGTAGTTCTTACGCCTGTAAACGACAGAGAGGAGGAGCAGGGCAGAGCTGTAGTGCGTGTGTTTCTCTGTGTATCTGTGCAGTGTAAATAAAGGAAAATACTGTATTTGGTGAGGTAAAAATAGCTCTATCCATATGCACATATTTTTATAGAGATCTAAAAATGTTTTTTGCACACAAAATTTGAATTTCAACTTTGCTCGTTTCGTTTGTTCTCCTCCGTTGTCCTCTTGTGAATGTATGTCTCTTTTCAAAGAGCGAGGGAAGCCGTGAAGGAGAGCGCCCCTCTCCTCTCAGCCTGCCAGCTGAGGTCCGAGGAGAGCGGGTTTTATTTTTCTATTTTGAAAAAGAGATCGAAGAGAACAAGGGGGGGGAGGGTGTGTGTTTGTGTGTGTGTGATGTGTTTCTGTAGTTTTGTCTCAGATTTCTATGTAACCGGTGTCTAAATAGGTATCAGTCTTAAGAGTATGGGCTCAGTGATGCGAAGCATTTATAGAAAGAGCAATGTGAGTATATATTTGACTAAGATGTGCTAATTAGTTCACGCGCCCTAGCTCCACATTCAAATTTGGCCGTTATTATGGGCCACATCCCTGCGGGGAGTTTAAAATCCAGAAATTTCAGGGCAGGGAAAAAAATAGATTTTTTATTTGCTTTGATTCATTGAAATGAAATGAATCATGGCTTCACTGAGCCTCTCCTCTAGTGCTGTTTTCAAGCTGGATCAGCTTCGACACCTGTGTTTCTGTACATCTAAAGACAACCAAACTAACTAACTTACTAAATATGTGTAGCCAGAGTGCAATAATAATATATACTTGTGGAAAATATAGTTATCATCCACATTACATAAAAACAGCCACACTCTTGTATTCATACTGTAGAACTGCTAATACATGCTATAAACCCATTTTTTTATATGACGATTGAGAATAGCTCTCTCACTCTGTCTGGTGTTCGTGCTTCTATAAGTACTCGTACCCTGAGTGTGGCTGTGCTGGTGTGGGTGTGGCTGGAAGCGACGTTAGGTACTGTAGATTTCTCCAAAAGCTCAGGCCCACCCACTGATGGGGTTACTGTAAACAGAAGAGGGATCCGCACCTCTGCCGAGGACTCGACAAGCCATTTATCATTCTGCTTTTTGTTTCTGTCCTCACTGACCGGCACCTCGCAACTTCAGACACATCGGTTTACTGACGCACCGGTTTGCCACATGTCACGTGGGCCATGCGTCCAGGAGCTTCATCGAGGAGCTGAACGTTTTCTTCCTTCTGTCCTGGCAGAGCACAATACGTAATTGATTCTGTTATGTGCACGGTGTGGTTTGGCACACATATACACACACTCACACTTGAAGCATCCCTGTAAGCTTCATTGGTACAGATACCCTTTTCCAAGGCAGCTGGCTTGGAGGGTGTCTTTATTTTATTTTTATTTCTTGAGGGGGGGAGGGTCAGCGCACAACATGCACAAATCCTCAGTAATCTGAGTGAAAACCAAAGTGCTCCCATATCGTATCTGTAAACACGTAAGGCTCCGTTCTTCGTGTTTGTGCAGATGAAAAGGAAAGAAAATCAACCAAACAAGTATTTATGATAGATTTGTGAAACAGCTGATCAGACAATTGCTGCAAATTTGCCCCCAGTCTGTCTCAAAGGGTACTAAATAATTAAAAAAGAGGTGATTTTTTTTTTCTTTTTTACATTCATCAGATGCATAAATTACTTTGAAAGTCTGCAAAAACTTTTGTAAACACAGAGCCAGGAATGAAATCAATTAATAAATCTCCTTCTACATTCTCTTTGGCTTTCCCCTTTACCGAGCAGCACGTGTGTAGACAGACAGGTTTGGTGTTAAACACCTTTAGACACCGTTAAACACAGGGTCTCCTTAAAGCTACAGTTGGCAACTGTGTAATCAGGTGGAAGGGACACACACACACACACACACCAACAATCCCCGAGTAAATGTTCCCATCTTGCAAAGGCAGAATGTAAAGCTCCTATAGGTCTTTTGGTGCCAGTCCTCGTTGAGCTCTGACACACAGGAGCACAAAGCTCACTAAATGACGTCGCAGACGGCCACAGTTAGTTATTCACCTGCTTCAAATCCTTTTTTAAAAAAAAATCATTTTTGAGTGCTTGAACACGCTGCTTCGTCTCGTTTCCTGTCCTCTTCCTGCACAACACCGTCAGCAACGGGAGGTTTTAGGTTCTCCGTAGAAAACCCTCTTCTCTAAACGGTATCGCCGTATTAATCGACACGGTTCGGTAGAGTGACTGTATAATTGTTCTTACGATTTTGCAGATCTTTGGATCTGAGTATTTAAATCCTGTTTTTGAGGAAACAGTTTTGACTATTGCATGTTTTGGTTTAAAAAGAAGACGCAGAAGAAGAAGAAGAAAATAACTTTTGGGAAAGAATCATCTGGATGTTTTCGAGATTTTGATATTTGCATTTTCAGATGTTTCCATTTGTAGATCGACTACCTAATTGCACTGGGCTCTTAATAATTGGTATATGATAAAATACTGATTAGACGACCCTATTCTTTATTGTCCAATGCAGTACTGGGTGGTTATTTACAGTGTGAGAACAGAGCTCCTCTTTATACAGTTTTATATAGAGAAATGGAAACCTGGTTGGTTCTGTTTTCTTAAGAACCAACATTATTTAATGTTGACATGAACTTTTTTTTTCCACTTCTCCTCCAGGTAATCTAAACATAGTAGAACACTGGTGATGGTGAAAATATTTATCTGATGTATATTTTATGTAGGAGTAGCCTCAGCCCTGATGCTCTGTAAAGGACTGATCAGCGTAGTGGTTCATTTTCTTGACTAATATCGAGCTGGTCCGGTGAAGGCGATCGCGCTCCTCACACGGCTGAACCTAGAGAGCAGCAGAAGGTTCAAACTGTGATAGAACTTGACTTTGATGAATCAGAAGCCTTGTTTTCTCTTTCCTTCCTTCCCTTACAACCCTTCACCGACTGACCCAAGCACCCCCACCCCAAACCCCCCCTCAAGCCTTACAAGAAGGGGAGGAGGTGCATGTGTACTGTCTGTCAGAGGAGAGTCAATGTGTCTGCAATAATAAGCCCCGCCCCCTTGCCATTACTCCTCAAACGGGGAAAACGGGAGGGGACGGGATGGTGTTTAAAGGCTCGACACGCAGTTGGACTCTGTTGTATCGTTGATAATTAATGTGCGATGACCAACCATTGTCCTGAAGGATGTTTTCCTGTCAATTAAAAAACTGCATTTTTAAAAAGTTCCTGACAGTTTTGTTTGTTTTGGGTTTTTTCTTCTGTTCATTGTGCTTATTTGCCCTTTAATAAATAATTCCTACTGTGTGTGGGCATGAGAGCCGGACCAATAAATAATCCAGACACAAGTTTTAGCTCATGTTACATTTATCAGTGTGTGTATGTGTGTGTGTGTGTGTGTGTGTGTGGTTAGAGTGGGGATTTGAAAAGATTAAAGCTTTAACCTAAAATAATGCAAATAAGAACATGCCAGCTACTTTTTTTAAGGTGGCATTTCTCTTAGGCTTCTTTCCCAATCACAGCTGGGATGCACTCTGAAGTTGATAAGGATTAAGAAGTCTTTCATAAAAGAGGCTATCAGCCTCTACAATACAATACATCTATTACGCTGAGAGGCATCTACCAGATATTATTATAATATGGGATAAAGAAAGTATTTCTCATCTAATCTCTGGATGGATGGACAATATACAGTATTGTGAAATCTTGAGCTTCCCCTCATATCAGAAGGAGCCAGACTTGCAAGGCAGACAGATATTTTATCTTTCTTTTTTTTTTATAAGTGGTCTTGACTACTATAATTCTCTGCCTTTCTGGAGATCTTGCAAAGTTTTTCTTTGGACATTGGCTGCTTTTCCACTCATTTTAAGTCCAGTCCTTGTACCTTAAAATGAGTGGAAAAGCAAAAAATTTTCTAGCAAAATATTTTAAAAAATATGGATGGCTCAAGACTTTTGCACACTACTGTAAAGGGTAACTGTTGTGTTAGATATAGAATGAAAGAATCTTGAAGGGAAATATTAAGTATTAAGGTCACATTTGTGAAGACTGTGACTTAGTGATGTTCAGCAAGACAAAATCCACCAGTGGCAAAACACAACACCTGTTGTTCCTTGGATCTGCTGAGCCACTCGCTCCACACAGCAAAACCTTCTTTTCTGTGATTTCTGACAACTTACATTCTTTTTTTGTGTAAGGAGCAGCTTCAGAACATAATTATAAAGGTGAAAAACCAAAGCGGTGCACTTATTTGGTCAAAAGTTTTAACCCAGTGACTACTGGTGTAAAAACAAGCTATTCCATCTTATTATTGCTTTAACAAATCCTATACAAATGTGCAAATTTACAAATTATGCTGCCAGGCTAACACCAATGAAACAGTGTTTCAAGACAATGCATGCTTTTTTCCTGTTGTTGCTCTTTTTAAGTTTCTTTTAATACTCAATAATTCTTTTATGGACACACTCCTTTACTCTATTATTTTTCCCTCTGCAGGAAGAAACTTGACCTCTACTTGAGCACTGGCAGCCAGCAGAGGCAAATCTTTTAATAAACACATATTGATCCTGTTGTTACACACCACAGTGTGGTTGCTGTGTAGAAAGTACAATCTATTACTGTTTCACAGACTGTGATTAAAACCTTACTTAACTTGAGTGACATATTCTAAGTTCTCCATGATGCTCTGTAACAAAGTATCACAACCACTAGATGGCACTGTTTGATTGTAAAATGAGGAATCGGAGGCTCTTCATACAAGGATGAACCAAAACATTAAAACTGCCTCCCTAATAATTTGTTGGCAGTGCAGCTCTCACCCTTCGGAGCACGGCCACAAGACCTGTGGGGGTGTCTCGGGACCCTGGCATCGGATTATTTGAATCCTGTGAGTTACAAGATGGGGCCTTCAGGGATCGGTCTTCTTCTGACTTAACAAGTCCATAAGTACCAGTGAATCCTAGTTTATGATGCATGGCACTAGCAGAGGGTTTGCAGCTGTCCTTATTAGGCGACAAACAGAAGAACAAATGATAGTGTGCAGACAATCTATCAGGACTACAATGAGACATGGTCGGAATAGTAAAGTGTGCTTCTCCGTCTGTGGAGTTGGACATCTGCACCCGAAACACTGCAATCTGATCAAAAGGGAAACAGCAATCCATTCTTCCAAGACATGCTGATCTTTGTGCATAATGCTGCAGACTAATGAGCCCAATCTCACCTCCAAGCTTTGCAAGATCTCATTTAAATATGACCAAGGAGTGCTGACCTTAATGCACTTTCTCCCACATTCATCTGACATCAAGCTTTCTGGAAGTTTTTGCAAGCGCTTGAAGAGAGCCGACGGAAATGGCAAGGAGCCGATAAAATACTTGCAGATTAAATGTTCAACTTAAATTGTTGAACTGATGTTGATTATTTTGGACACTATTTGCCCCCCTTTGCTTTTGATAAAAATATTAAAGGAGTGTTTCTTGGTTAAGAGAGCATTACCGAGACCAAAAACTGCAGGAAAATGTATCCAATCTGTCAACATTGTGATGTCTTTGAGTTCAAATGCTCTGATTCTGAAGAGATTTGGCAGCCTGATATAGTTAACCATTCCTCTCACATAGTTTTGCTGCAACATTTTCCCTTTGTAAACCTTCGAGACACCACTAGATGGTGCTGCTGAACATAAGCTGTCAGTGGGAAAATGTGAGGATAACCTCTAAAGCTGCAAGAGTGTGTGCACATATTACAGTGTGTGTATGTGTCTTTACGTGTGTGTTTGTGTGTAATGTGTTTTTGTAAGAAGTAAAGGTCAGGATGACAGATTCACAGAAAAAAAGAAAATCAAAAGCCTCCCGCCCCGCCTTCCAAGCCGCAAACAGCAGCACCTGCTAACAGCTTGTCTTTTAGAGTGCCAGTTATATTTATTTTGATTATTTATGTAAACCTTTATGTAGCTCTGAAAGACTCAATTTTAATTTATTGCCTGTTTCTAATAAAATCAGCTCTGGGCTTTTTTTTTTGTTCGTTTCAGCCAGCTCTGCCTTTTGATGTGTTAACAGACAGATTCTGGGTTTGGATGCAGCTCTGCATCTCCACGATTGAAATTAGCCAGTTTAAGCTGCATTCAAAGACTCCCTTTGCCTGCGACCATTTAAAGACGCATCTCTCCTTCTGGCTTATGGTCTCTTTGAAGCATGTTTTAAAAGGCAGCCTTGCAGATACTCTCGCATCTGTCTCCATATGTCCCTGCACTTACCTGCTCTTCAAACAAGTCAGTCACCTGGCACTAGTCTGCTGTCAGCCAGGCAGGTTTCTATCTTCACAGCGCCATGAAACATCCGCTATCTGCTTTTAATTGGATATCTACATTTGGTTGTTCAGCAAAAGAGGCTTGGTTGTACCACTCTTCAAAAAGTCCCCTCCTTCAGCATCTGCTTATTTTCGGTGTGAAGCAGATTTGTCAGGTGGTGAGATGACAACTTCTGTCTGTTGAAACACGAGTAATATATGCACAAAAGAAATGTGGCATCCAGTTGCAGTAAGAAACTTGCTGATATTGCTGGTGGGTTGAATGAGGGTAATATATATGTACACACACACACACACACACACAGAGAGATATCGCTGTGATTACAGTGAGGTACATGTGCAAAGTACAATGAGGTCTCTACATGCTAGCTTTAGCTGCTGACACTTAGCTTCATGACAAATAAACACAGCTACCAATAAATACACTATATGCCAGGGTCAATTTTTTTTACTGTTTTGTACCTGCTTACATGCAGATATACACGTTTTTACACAGTCTCTAGACTTTTGCTAGGTGGACTGGTCTGTTTACCCCTACTAGACCTGCTCGTTTTAGGGGACCCTTTTACACCCTTCTGTGGTGTAACGAAGCAATAACAACTCCTTCAGTATAGGGCTGAACGATTATGGAAAATAATCTAATTGCGATTTTTTGCCCCAATATTGCGATTGCAATGCGATATGCGATTATTTTTTAAGGTATTTGTCTTCTGTATTATTAAACAAAGACAAGCAATACATCATATAGTATGGCCAATACTATATTACATTAATTTTAAACTGTTCTTTCCTGGAAGACAGACCTCTGTTATGATGACATGAGGTGATGCATGAATTGATGACTGACATTTTTATTTAACTTCTTCAATCACAACAGTATATTTGAACATACACAATAGTTTATTTTTAGCTTACAAACATCTGAGCATAAAGTGCTGACAAGGAACCCTGGTGTAAACATTAAAATGAAAGTCAGTACAATGTGCAGATTGCAGAAATATACATAAAAAAAATCAGTGGCTTTACCACACTCAGTTTTTCGACATCTGTGAACTACTAGACAGTCATTCAATTAAAAAATAATATTAAATAAATAAAACTAATAAATAAAAAATACACACATCTTACTGATCTCTGCAGTCAGTAACATTACACATAAAGTGCAAACATAATAGCAATTGTATAAACACACACACAAACACGCCTTTAAAGTTTAAAGGCGTGAAATTGGACGGTCTAGCCTTCTGATTAGCTAATCAGAAGGCTAGTTCTGATTAGCGTCACCGCTGTCTCGGTGGAGTTTAATAAACTCGGCCGTCTGCTTCTTGCTATCTAAAATATAACCAGACACTGGTGTAAATTCTCGACTGTCTCATACTTCTGTTTAATAAGTTTTCTGTTTGACGTTTAGTCAGCTGTGTGAAAACCAAGGAGGAACCCACCCGGGGGATTAATAAAGTTTTATTTTATCTAATCTAATAACTTTAATCTCAGCCAAACCGATTTACTCACGAACAAACAAAACACTGAAAAAAGCCCAACAATAACATTTTTAGGTTGTCTAAGTGACTTATATATTACGTTTAACCCGAGCAGCGAAACTCCGCGGTGATCTGAAAATGATGTGCCGGGAGTTGTGCCGTTCTCGGCCGCATCAGTAACCCTCGAGCTCCCGGCTAGCTGTCGAGCTGGTGGGTAGCAGACGCCTCTGAAAACGTCGAAGCACTTTTGCAAATATGGGATATCTTGATAAACCGAGCAGATATTTGATGTTTACACAACTACTTTCTCGCCTGAAAATATGTTAAAAGTTTATTTTGTGACCCAGAAAGATTAGTATGAGTAATTTTAAAACTTAGTAGCGGCCGCCATTGCTGGAAACTGGAGTTTGGCTGGGCCGCGCTATGAATTCTGGGATATGGTAGTAATTTGGACAGCCTTCGGCGCGTCGCTGTGACGTAATCGGTCTACAAATGCGGCCTCAGGAGGATGCAGCCCATGAATTGTATAATATAATCGCAGTATAATCGCAGCCTTTGCGGTTAGAAAATTGCACTTGATCATGTCGCGATATTATCGCAAATGCGATATATCGTTCAGCCCTACTTCAGTAATACAATATATTGCCAAAAGTATTCACTCACCCATCCAAATCATTGAATTCAGGTGTTCCAATTACTTCTGTGGCCCCAGATGTACAGTGGGGCAAAAAAGTATTTAGTCAGCCACCGATTGTGCAAGTTCCCCCACTTAAAATGATGACAGAGGTCAGTAATTTGCACCAGAGGTACACTTCAACTGTGAGAGACAGAATGTGAAAAAAAAAATCCATGAATTCACATGGTAGGATTTGTAAAGAATTTATTTGTAAATCAGGGTGGAAAATCAACACGTTCTCACTCCCAACTCGTCAAACGTGTGACGCATGGTCAGGCTCCCTCTGCTGCACTTATGGACGCACAGGGTACCCCTCTCGCGTCGGGAATTGACGTGAAGGGTCCGCGGAAGTGCCTTTTGTCGGTATATTTAGACATTTTCCAAATCACATTGTAGTGACGTATACAGAACACAATAAATTATATAATGTAAACAACTACTTGAAAAACAGGTAGAACAATACTTTTGTATGGTTTATTGCATTTACGGAGGGAGTGATGTATGCTGGGTAATGGCACAGCTAGCTACTGGGTGACTTTATTCACCCGCTTCGGCTGTTATCAGTCCATACAATGGGCGTTATTAGCACAAACCAGTCCCATAGATATGGGCCATCTCCTGCTAGATTGTTCAGAAGGTTGTTCTCATCCATCCAGATGGAGGATCACTAACAGGAGCGTGGAAGACTCCAGAATCCACTCTGGCTGGAATCCGGTGGATATGCAGTGTTTACAGGTAAGACCATTTAAACGGACAGCATTTATAGAATGACTATTAAAAGTCAGCGAGTGTCAGTAATGTTAATGTGGTTATGTTAGTAATACACCGAGTGCTAATATAACAGCTGTAAGATGCATTTGTAGATGTTATTACGTGTTTTACCGTCTTTATGGTGCTAGCTTAAAGTTACGGTGTAAACGTTAGCCTATATTGGAGTAAAGCTGTTCCTGTTTAAACGATGTTAGCACAGAAATATTAGCTTCTGTCATGACTGATGAAGTTACTAGTTAATAAAGTTTTCAGTAAAGTGATTAATCGCAGCCACAGACTGACAGCAAATATCTCGATTAGCTTCAGTGCATCTATAATAAATATGTGCAAGTTTCAGTGCTTCGTTTAAACTGTATGATACTTATACTGACCCAGGGTCAGTGTAAAATACAATCCTAGCTGTGTGAACAAAGCCTGGCTCCTTTAATCCTGCATGACAAACCTCAGGATGCAGGTTATTATTACTCTTTCCTGCTGGCACACCTGTCACACCTGAGAGTCAGCTAGAAACTTACAGTGACGTGGACATCATGCAAAGACTGCCAGACTCTGTAATACTGCAAATGATCAGTGACTCAGGTTAACACTAAACTTTAAACGGCACCTCTGTGTCTCTGTGTGCTGAACATTTAGGATTGAGTCAGGCTGCATCAGCTGAAGCTGTTATTTGTATATATCAGTATTTTTTATTCAGGTGTGGGGAAAATACCCAAGACTGCAGTGAAGCGATGCAACAGATGAATCCCTGGCCAAAGGTATCGTACTTAAATCAGACTACTGATCCAGCCACATCAGCCTTTTGTGAGGTCTGTTTAAAGTAGACTAAAAGTGAACTGCAGGTTCCTGAGAGGTGGACTGTGAGCACAGAAACACATGTTCATACATACAGCTGCAGCAAACTTACATTAATTTTAAATAGATTTGTTACTCTGATGTCTGTCTCTGTGTTAGTCCTCTGACAGACTGGTGACCTGTCCAGGTGTGCTCTACCTATGACTACTGGGACAGGCTCTAGCCTCTGTAATAGAAATGTTCTGTTATTCTCATTTAAAGTATTTAAGTGCTTATGCATGTGCTTAGTTGTGACACTGTTACTGTTCAGTGAAAGTTTCTAAAACTAGATGAACTTACTTCAGCGTCAGCAGTTTGAGAAAACAACTCCCTTTACAGGTGCTGATAAGGCCAAGGGCACAAAACAGCTTAACCATTGATCCGTTAGGTTTCATAGCGAGACACGTGAAGTGTGGTAGGATCAGTTTAACTTCCTCCCTCTTCCTTGGAATGCATAAAGGAGCAGGAGCACGACCTCTGTGGCAGCGCTGACATGGCTGAACTGTGATGTTTGATGTGTGTTGGTGCAGTAATAAATAGCTTGATCACAGCTCTTTCTGTGTTGCAGACTTTATTTAAAAAATTCCACGACACAGCCCCCCTCCCACTGTGAACATGAATTGAATATTCAGAAGACATTTGTTTAAATAGTTCTACAAATCTGAGCTGTGGGTGTGTCCTTGGATTGTGTGGTAATAATATTAGAGCCTGCAATCTTTCTTACTGAATCTCTACTATGAGTCATGTTACCTGAGATTAATTCTATGTTTACCTGTCAGCCTGGACGAATGTGCTGTGTGAAGGAAATTAATTAAATCAGGTCTGAACTGCGTACATTTAAGGAACCTGTTCATATTTAATTGAAATATGAACCAGTGATTTTTTTGATTGCTGATTCCAAGAGAGTCTTTGTGGAAATCCTGTTTGGCTTTTTGTTATTTTAATTCTCTTCTCTGTTTTCCAGAACAGTTCTCCACAGTCACTGTCCACATGGGTCAGTGGGACCAAGAAGCACTCTGCTAATGTGTGGACTCTGACCAGCAACATCCAGCAAGACCCAGACAGCGTTTTCTATCTCCCAGCTGGAGTTTTTGTTTGTCTGTGACTGAAGAGTCAGATTTTGTTGAGCTTCACACTTGCAGAGGTAAGTCAGTTTGCAGAGATCCCTCCCACCCTGGCTTTTATGTGCTAGATTTCTTATCTGAAACAGTAATATTTCAGTGACTGCTGCTTATACCACAGGTTAATACACTCTACTGATCCCTGATGGGAGAATCATCAATTTTGGCAACAAAGAAGCCTGGTGGATGTTTGTTTACAGTCTGATGATGGGACATCATGCTCTGCATCTTCAAAGTTTGCCTCCTCATTATTATTCATACCCAGTAATGTGAAGTATGCTCATATCTACTATAACTGAACCAACCTGGTGCTCTTCATTTATGGAGGCTGTTGAGTCTGAATGTTGGATGTTGTGTATCTCGTGTTCTCTGGGCTTTGTTGTCCTCAGTCTTTTCGCAGGATCAGAAAACAAAACCAGGAGGCGCGTAAATGTTTCTTCTCCATGATGTTTCTTCAAATGTTTCTTCTGGATGATGATAAGACTGACACGGGATGCCACCTTTGGTCTTGTGATGAAGCAAAGCTCAGGAAGAAGTGGGATTAAATGGTACCCACATGTGTGCTGCTGAGAAGGATGTACAGGGGCACCTGCAGCCAAATCCAAGCCTCAGGTTAGTTGTAGTTGCAGAATGCTACAGGACTGAGACATCTAAGGCATCAAATGTTTGATTAAACGGATGAAAAAGAGAAGTTTCTTCCCTATAATTATCACTTCTTAAAATCTGTAGCAACTTCAAGTCTGTCAGCGTGCTGAGCATGCTCAGAATGTGACAATATATTTTTGTTCAATATTGAATTTCTTTCAGTTGCAATTGTTAAATGAAAAAAATAAAAATATATATTCTTATAATTTAGCAAACTAATTTATCAAAAAAATATATATACATATATCTGTATTAGTTTTAATAAATTAATTTGACAGCTGTATTGAAAATACCATATTGTATTCATACAGAATCAGTTTGGTATCATTGTTTGTCTGCTCACTGATTGTTGAAACTAAGAGCTGCTTTGATCTGTTAAGATCTAAAGTATCCAAAGTTGAGCTCTGATGTTTCTTCACCCCTGTGTGTGTGATATGTGATTTCCTACATGCTGGCAGAGCAGAGCAGCAGTTTGTGCTCACAGATGGTGACGGTGTGGAGAGACGGTGGTGTTTCCTCAGAAGAACCAGCAGAGTCACAAAGGACACCAGTCCATCTCACCACCTTGACTTGCTGACTGATGTTCGTCTGCACTGCACAGAGGAAATCAGCTGACCGAGGTTTGTCCAGTGACGTGTTATGAAATGTATATTTGTTTTATGCTTACAGATGTGTTTTTCTTGACAGAGGCTCTGCAGAGGTTAGACAAAGCAGAGAAAACATGTGCTTTACATTTTACTGTGATTTATTGAGATATTTGTTGCCTGATGTTCAGCAGGAATGCAGAAATAGAATCAAAGGGAGATGTTTTTGATGTTTTTGTAATGATGTAAGTAAATCTTCAATATTATTTATTTGCTTGGTTATATTAGGAGTGTTTCTGAGTGAGGGGGGAGGAGTCATCATCCAGGTAAAGTGACGTAGATCCGTGGACACACTTGTCTCCCCTTTAAAGGAGACGATCCAAGTCATCCTTAAATGTTAGTGCTTTTAAATACACAAACATTTTTAAAGGACAAAAATGAACATCCAACTTTGACTGTAACACAAAATAAATCTTTGCATGTGTGTTTTCAAACTCTCAGATGGGCAGCATATCAGTCTTGGACTGTCTAACCTGCAGCACTGAATGACCACCACACATGAGCATGTTCCTGCAACATTCAGCATCTGATCCTTCATCTGTGTGCTTCTGCTTTTGGTAAGTAGAGTTACCCAACTCCAGTAACTCTAAACACATGCCATCCATTTCTGACGGCCTGGTTACTTCCTGTCAGTTACTTTAGAAACCATGTGGTCACCTGACCTAACACTGTTTCTTCTTCTTCCCCTTAATGTTCAAGTGTCACATGTCAAACAGCTGGAGAGGAAACTACACCAGTGTACTGGGATGTTTCAGCAACACGTGCCAGATGCTGTTCCTTCATGGTGACATCACCAGAGACAGCCCCACCCACCTCAGGACCTCGCCATTGATCATGATGATTATAATGATGACAGCGAGCGGAACTAAGACTGTAAAAATCCACGACCAGAATGTTTCTTTCTAATTATGAATGAATACTGAGAGCCTCTTTCTCTGTTTTGTCTGTTTTGGGGTTGTTTTTTTTACCTCATTTGTTACTAACAAAGTTCACAAACTCACACAGTTTACATTCTGTATGTTTCCATCTTTACCAGCCACACTCTAACTGCATTTAAGAAAATAATCCTTAGAAATCGTTGCTTTTCTCTTTTGTAATTGATGATAATTCAGTGAATATACTGCGCTGCTTCCTTTTATTGCGTCACACATTGCTTTAAGTTTTTCAGTTCCAGTTATTTTTTACTGCTGTTTGAATTCTCTGAATGTTTGACCCTGTAGACTGTTTGATGGACTGCTTGTCTTCCTGTTTGTTACCGCCGCCTGTTTTTTAATAAAGATTTGGATTTCTGACTTCAACACAGCCTCTGCGTGTCCTCCCTTTGTGTCCTCTTCCTCTGTGAATGTGTTGCATGTGTCACAGATTCATTTTATTAACAGCTTTCCCACAGTGAGTTGCATCAGCATTCATTCACAGCACATTTCAGAAGGATTCAGATTAATACAGTGATCTTACAGTCAGAATGATCCTGACAGAGTGCCACTGTGAATGATCTTTCATCAGGTAAATTTTAAAGTTCAGTATTTCAAAGCAGGAGTTATGAAGAATCATACTGGCATTAGGACTAATAATATGTACTTACAAAGTCAAAGTTTTTTAATTATGCTAGAATACTGGAAGACAATCAACTTTGTGTTTTCCGCATATTAATTATTCTGAAATAGAGACGGTGACCCTAACTGTACAGAAGCACTAAACAACTGACAATCTAACAGACATCATTGGCCCGAGCTGTCATGCACAGTGAGTCTGATCCTTTGCTGTGAGAGTCTGACAAGCATGTTTCTGGTCAGTTTGGAACAAATAATATCACAATGTTGATCTTTTTTTCAATATTCCTTCTCTTTTACGACATAAACTGTGATCAAAGCTACTTATGTTCACAGCATGTAATAATACTGACAGTCCAGGGCATTGTGGTCTGTTGAGCTAGGGTTAGGGTTAGGGTTAGCAATTCAGACATATGTAATCAATATTAAACGTCTCTGACGTGGGCCACTGTCCGCAGTGTTGGGAAATCCATACCAGGCTGGAACGAGTCAAGGTAGGTGAGCATCCACGAGAAGACACAGCAGATGCATCCTACTAATACTGACAGGACCAGGAGACTCCAGAAGCCGAGCATCTTCTCTTCAGTGCCATCCTCTCCTGTCACCCTCTCTGCCCGCAGCTCTTTGAGTATGGGGTAGATAAGGGCGCAGAGAAACCCTTATTACTAATTTGTATTATAATTCAATTTTCATGAAATATTCATATTCAGTATCGGTCCTTTTATATTATAACCACGTATCCACCCAGGCTCATGGTGGGGCAGGGCTCTGTCCTGGGATGCTTGAGTACAAGGTAATGTACACCCTGGCCAGGTATCCAGTCTGTCAGAATTGTTTTCAATATTTGGTTCAAAAACACGAGTGACAACAAAAATCCAACTAGGATTCTTGCATATGATGAATGAAGTCTGTCTTTGACTGTATTGTCCAGCTGATCCATCAAACCCCCAGCAGGTAAACCTTATTCATGACATAACACGGCAACAATGTAAAAAATGAAACAGCAACAGTCTAAATGTAAAGTGCATTCTAAACTGCTCTTCAATAAATCATATGCAAAGAGTCATTCAGGTCTGTAAAACGTGAACTACAGAACCCAGAGTCTTCATAATTAAATCTCTGGTTGCTTCATTTTTCTATCCTATATCAGATACTTTAAGGTTAGGTTAGGTAAACTTGCATTCTCATGGTGAGGCAAAGTGCTTTATGTGTGTGTGTGCGTGTCATGAACGGCTATAAAAGGCCTATAATTAAAGAACAAAGCGGGGTTTGAGTTCGAGTTGCGGCAGACTGTCACTACTTGTAAATGGAACGCAGCCTCCCTACGGCGGACAGCTAATAACAGGAATCGGACGCGGTCCACCCAAGTCCACAGCAACCACCATAGCAACCGCCTAGCATGACCTTAAAAACATATTCTGTCTTCATAACTATCAAAAACGTGAAATGATTTGCAAAGTGTTTAAGTGTTACAGCTGCAGAGAGCTATGGCGGTATCTTTGGAAGCTGTTAACATAGCTAATAATATACGATGTAACCATGGAGACAGTCAGTCACGTGAGCTAGCGGTGCACGTTTACTACAGTGAATAAGGTGATTGCGTCCACACGCTGCAGAGGGTAAAGACATTACTTCAATATTGTTTTATATTGATATATATTTGCCTTCTGTTGACCATCACCTCAGGTTCACCATCACAGTTTCAGCAGACAGATGCACACTGTCTAAATATGAACACACTCAAAAACTCATGTCTCAGAAATAAGCACAGCTGTTCATGTTTGTCATTAGAGTTTTATTTGTAAGAAAATTATGAGCTTCATATTGTGTATCAAATAAAAGAACATTTCACAACTCTGAGTCAACAGAAACAGGTAACAGAAATGTCTCTAATGTAGACGTGTACAGTGTAGTGTAAGCATTAAAAGATCATAAAGGAAACACTAACATTTATGTGAAACTAATTGTAATAAAAAAATGAACAGGTGCTTTATAGATGTAAAAGAAAGAATCTGAAAACAACACTTTTTTGGTCTAAGTGATCAAAGTAGAAAACAGAACTGATGTTCAAGAACAAACCGTAGCTGCACTAATATTACACATCTCCATTGTTGTGGTGAACAGACATGTTGCTTTTAAAACCACATGCAGTGTGTGACCGTGACTGTTCACTGAGACCATGAACGCCACTTTGCTGAAGCCTTCGCCTTCTTCTTCTTCTTCTTCTAAATTGGAAGCAGAAGGAGCATGAGCTGCTTTGATCTACTGAAATGAAAAAGCAGAACATCTGAGCTGAAACCAGTCAGCTGAAATCATTAAGACAGGAACAAATTCAATGCAGTGTCTCAGGTGGCTTAGCCTGTTACAACTGTTGATACAAGCTAAATACGGTTAACACACAGTGTCAGGGAGCTCCAGTGTGGGAACTAGTGGCTTTAGGGCTTTAGGCTTGTAGTCATTTAACTTTCATCCATTCATTCATTTAATTCAGGAGGAAGAAATGTCAGGTTGATGCAGGCTGGTTACATGCATTTGGTCCCATGCTGTCTTTAACTAAATGACTTGGTTCACTTTATGGCTGGGCTGTATGTGGGGTTATATCATGTTATTTGGGCAGGAGTACCTGTCCCCTGTTAGACTTAGAAAGCTTCTCCATAAGTAGAGTTTCTAACTCTTCTAGCACATCTGTGGCTGACAGCTTTTTGGTGGCTCTTTTTACCCCACACTGGTTGTGAGTGTGTAAATAGCCCCACTAGTTCTTTTGGGTTGCAGTTAACTTGGGAGGAAGGGGTGGGTCTGCCATGACTAGATGAATAACAATTATCTGGGATACATAAATTTCATAATGCATGCATGTATCTCTATAAACCTGCCTGAGGGCTGCCATTTTTACATTCAGTTATTTCTCTGCTGGATCTAAATAATGAATGTGTTACAGTTAAACTGACACTGATCAGTGTAAATGGCTCATTGGGACACAGAAACCTTTAAATTAAACCTGATATTGAGTGTCAAACAATATCAAAGCTGTAAAAGCTGTTTACAGTCAGAATTTATAAAACTATGATTGTAAATAAATTCAAACAAGTGAGCTTTTCTCTTTGTGCTGAACATCAACACTGTGACTTCTTAGACTGTAAGCTTTACTTTAGCACAACCAGTTGTAGAAGCCGTCACTCCAAATGTCTTTGATAACAAGAAAAAAATACCTTTTCAGTCCACGGCCTGAAGTTCTTCTCCGACATCTTCTGCCATCGGCTTTGTCTGCTGGTTTGAAGACAATAAACCACAACAAGATGATTTAGTCACTTTGTCTGCATCATGCAGCTCGAATGTGTCGTGTAACGATGTTGAATAGCCGTCGTTATCCCTCTGCTGCGTCAGTAGGATTGTACTGTACAGCATCTCATTGATATGTGAGGAATGCTAATGTAACACGATAACAGACTTACATCATTAAAATATAAAGGGCAGGAGATATTTAGATATTTTTATATTTATATTACATTTTATAGCTGACGGATATTACTAAATAGATAGAATTTACTAAATAGCTGGATGAACATGAAAAATATGTCTATAATAACAAATGACCATGAGAGCCAGTAGAATTAATTCAACTGGACACTCGAAAGACGTCCTTAAATGCTCTTTAAGTGGCAGAACAGATGAACAAACAGTTAATTGCTTACTTGAGATGAAATCTGCTCAGCTACTTTGAAAACAGCTTCTAACTGGTTCCTCCTTTAACAGGATGACTGCTCAGGGGTAAGGCCATCATGCAGTCCAGCAACCTTTATGGTTCTGCTTTGATTCACCAGGAACTATTAGGGAAACCTTCCAGCGCCTCCTGTGAAAGACACAGGCATAAACATACAAACATTTATTAACATGTTCCACAGTCTTCCAGTTTGATTTTCTCATCCTGTGGACAACAACGTACATGGATGCAGGTTTATTGTTAACTTTTGTAAGGTTTATTTAGTGAACATATCCAGCTGCAGCTCCACTGTGATCCTGAGCTGGATAAGCACTTAAGAAAATGTGTCAATAAATGGACATACATCAACTTACTATATTTATCCAAACAGACGGGACCAATAATGCTTCACTGAGTCAGAGACTTTAATGTCTCTTCTATGTAAGAATGTCTCGTGCTGATATACCAGCAAACTTGACAACAAAGGTTTTTCAGACTACATGTAGCTGTCCTCTATGTCAGCTCACACATTTACATTTATGTCACACTTATTTCTGCTTTCCCATTTTATAATTATTACTTACATTTTGATTAGATACCTTGAGTTTGTAAATGATCAGATTACATAATTGGAATACAATGTATCCAATTCAGGGTTGCGGGAGGATGAAGCCTATCCCAGCTGATACAGGACAAAGACAGGCTGCCAGTTTATCGCAGGGCTAACACAATATGTGTAACAGAAAATCCACTTAAATGTTTGATATTTCTTATAATAATCATAATTATGACTATTATTTAAAGGTTTCTTTAAATAATACATTTTGATTTTTTATAACCTCTAAAATATAAACCTGAGCTGTTTCAGATTCTGACCTCTGACCTCACTGCAGCTCCCTCTTGGAAGTACGTCTGCTTCTTGTCTACCCCCAGTGTTGACCGCCTGCCCTTGATATCACGTACTGTACCTGAGGAACAAAAAAGGACAAACACTTGCCTTCATTTAAGAAGTACATTCATACAGAGGTAATCTATGGAAACACACTAGTTCACCCTTTGGGAGAAATCAGTTCCTGTGAAACATTTCTGTAAATGAACATCATGTGGAGAATGAATGAAATGAGTTCTTCAGGTGACTCAGCAGTCCCACACTGACAAATGAAATCTAGTTAAACTATTAAGCATATTTGCTCTTCTGAAATCTGTGTTAAACAACAACAAACATAAATTAGTAACAAAAATACAGCTGAGTAGAGGCTTTACAAACCACCAGCAGCCATAATGCTAAATTTTAATCTTCAAATGTTTCTGAGCCGTCTTCAACCTGCTTTTAACACATTAAAGTCCCACAGTCAATGCAGCCTGACTCAATCCTAAATGTTCAGCACACAGAGACACAGAGGTGCCGTTTAAAGTTTAGTGTTAACCTGAGTCACTGATCATTTGCAGTATTACAGAGTCTGGCAGTCTTTGCATGATGTCCACGTCACTGTAAGTTTCTAGCTGACTCTCAGGTGTGACAGGTGTGCCAGCAGGAAAGAGTAATAATAACCTGCATCCTGAGGTTTGTCATGCAGGATTAAAGGAGCCAGGCTTTGTTCACACAGCTAGGATTGTATTTTACACTGACCCTGGGTCAGTATAAGTATCATACAGTTTAAACGAAGCACTGAAACTTGCACATATTTATTATAGATGCACTGAAGCTAATCGAGATATTTGCTGTCAGTCTGTGGCTGCGATTAATCACTTTACTGAAAACTTTATTAACTAGTAACTTCATCAGTCATGACAGAAGCTAATATTTCTGTGCTAACATCGTTTAAACAGGAACAGCTTTACTCCAATATAGGCTAACGTTTACACCGTAACTTTAAGCTAGCACCATAAAGACGGTAAAACACGTAATAACATCTACAAATGCATCTTACAGCTGTTATATTAGCACTCGGTGTATTACTAACATAACCACATTAACATTACTGACACTCGCTGACTTTTAATAGTCATTCTATAAATGCTGTCCGTTTAAATGGTCTTACCTGTAAACACTGCATATCCACCGGATTCCAGCCAGAGTGGATTCTGGAGTCTTCCACGCTCCTGTTAGTGATCCTCCATCTGGATGGATGAGAACAACCTTCTGAACAATCTAGCAGGAGATGGCCCATATCTATGGGACTGGTTTGTGCTAATAACGCCCATTGTATGGACTGATAACAGCCGAAGCGGGTGAATAAAGTCACCCAGTAGCTAGCTGTGCCATTACCCAGCATACATCACTCCCTCCGTAAATGCAATAAACCATACAAAAGTATTGTTCTACCTGTTTTTCAAGTAGTTGTTTACATTATATAATTTATTGTGTTCTGTATACGTCACTACAATGTGATTTGGAAAATGTCTAAATATACCGACAAAAGGCACTTCCGCGGACCCTTCACGTCAATTCCCGACGCGAGAGGGGTACCCTGTGCGTCCATAAGTGCAGCAGAGGGAGCCTGACCATGCGTCACACGTTTGACGAGTTGGGAGTGAGAACGTGTTCGGAAAATAAGTATTTGGTCACCTCAAACAAGGAAAATCTCTGCTCTCACAGACCTGTAACGTCTTCTGTAAGAAGCTTTTCTGTCCCCCACTCGTTACCTGTATGAATGGCACCTGTTTGAACTCATCATCTGTATAAAAGACACCTGTCCACAGCCGCAAACAGTCAGACTCCAAACTCCGCCATGGCCAAGACCAAAGAGCTTTCGAAGGACACCAGGAAAAGTATTGTAGACCTGCACCAGACTGGGAAGAGTGAATCTACAATAGGCAAGCAGCTTGGTGTGAAAAAAATCAACTGTGGGAGCAATCATCAGAAAATGGGAGACATACAAGACCACTGATAGTCTCCCTCGATCTGGGGCTCCACGCAAGATCTCATCCCGTGGGGTCAAAATGATCATGAGAACGGTGAGCAAAGGTCCCAGAACCACACGGGGGGACCTGGTGAATGACCTGCAGAGAGCTGGGACCAAAGTAACAAAGGTCACCATCAGTAACACACTACAACGGCAGGGAATCAAATCCCGCAGTGCCAGACGTGTTCCGCTGCTGAAGCCAGTGCATGTCCAGGCCCGTCTGAAGTTTGCCAGAGAGCACATGGATGATACAGCAGAGGATTGGGAGAATGTCATGTGGTCAGATGAAACCAAAGTAGAACTTTTTGGTATAAACTCAACTCGTCGTGTTTGGAGGAAGAAGAATACTGAGTTGCATCCCAACAACACCATACCTACTGTGAAGCATGGGGGTGGAAACATCATGCTATGGGGCTGTTTTTCTGCCAAGGGGACAGGACGACTGATCCGTGTTAAGGACAGAATGAATGGGGCCATGTATCGTGAGATTTTGAGCCAGAACCTCCTTCCATCAGTGAGAACTTTGAAGATGAAACGAGGCTGGGTCTTCCAACATGACAATGATCCAAAACACACCGCTCGGGGAACAAAGGAGTGGCTCCGTAAGAAGCATTTGAAAGTCCTGGAGTGGCCTAGCCAGTCTCCAGACCTCAACCCCATAGAAAATCTGTGGCGGGAGTTGAAAGTCCGTGTTGCTCGGCGACAGCCCCAAAACATCACTGCTCTCGAGAAGATCTGCATGGAGGAATGGGCCAAAATACCAGCTACTGTGTGTGCAAACCTGGTAAAGACCGATAGTAAACGTTTGACCTCTGTTATTGCCAACAAAGGTTATGTTACAAAGTATTGAGTTGTATTTTTGTTATTGACCAAATACTTATTTTCCACCCTGATTTACGAATAAATTCTTTACAAATCCTACCATGTGGATTCATGGATTTTTCTTTTTCACATTCTGTCTCTCACAGTTGAAGTGTACCTCTGGTGCAAATTACTGACCTCTGTCATCATTTTAGGTGGGGGAACTTGCACAATCGGTGGCTGACTAAATACTTTTTTGCCCCACTGTATAAAGTCAAGCACCTATGTGTGCAGACTGCTTCTACAAACATTTATTAAAGATGGGTTGCTCTCAGGAGATCGATGAGCTTCAGCTCAGCGTGGTACTGTCACAGGTCCAGTCATTAAATTTCTTCACTGCTAAATATTCCATGGTCAGCTATTAGTGGTATTACAACAAAGTGGAAGCGATTGGCGATGACAGTAACTCAGCCACAAAGTGGTAGGTCACATAAAAAGGTCAGCATACACTGAAGCACAGAACGCACAGAGGCCAGAGGCTTTCTGAGTCAAGTGTGACATACTGACAAACTTCATGTGGCCTTCAGATTAGCTGAAGACCAGTGTGTAGAGAGCTTCATGGAATGGGTTTCTATGGCCGAGCAGATGCATCCAAGCACAATTCAAAGCATCGGATGCAGTTTTGTAAAGCACGCCACCACTGGACTCTAGAGACGTGTTCTCTGGAGCTACAAATCATGCTTCATTGTCTGCCAATCTGATGGACAAGTCTGGATTTGGTTATTGCCAGGGGAATGGCACTTGTGTAACTGCATTGTGCCAAGTATAAAGTTTGGTGGAGTGGGGATTATGGTGTGGGGCTGTCTGTCAAGGCTGGGCTCCTTAGTTCCAGTGAAACTTTATGTAAACACCAGTGCACAAAGCAAGTTCCATAAGAACATGGATGAGTGGGTTTGCTGTGGAAGAACTTGACTGGCCTGCCCAGACTCTTGATCTCAGCCTGATATAACACACAGTCTGCGATGAGTTAGCGCGTTGACTGCGAACCACTCCTTCTCATCCAACATCAGCGTCTGATCTCACAAATATGCTTCTGGAAAAACGCTCAGAAATTTCCATAATCACAAGGGAGGGCCGACATCATATTAACCCTATGGGTTGAGAACGGGATGTGACTCAAGTTCGTATGCGTGTGAAGGCTGATGAGCGAATGCTTTTTGGCAATACAATGAATGTCACATTGGAGACAGAGACGCACATGATTCACTGAGCATTTCTTCTTCACTCATCTCTTTTCACTCTGTTTATACACCTGTTACTGAGTAGAAGCAGTTTTAATGTTTTATTCTGTCTTTTATTGGTTTGGTTTTATAAACATGGTTTATCCATGTTTGTATGTATTTTAATTTAATTGATTTTATTTAAAGTTTTTATTTTACTTCCTACCCACGTCATAATCAAAGCACACTGCATAAAAAGAGGTAAGTCAACAGAAGTCACAGAGCCCAGGCAGTCAGCAGAGGAGTCGCAGAGCATGCACAGAAGTGGCACAAGCATGAAGACCGCAGAGCTTCAGCAGAGCAGCAGGCTGGAGAAGCCAGACAGATGCCAAGGAGATTGGCCCTGGAAGTGTCTGCAGAACTGGTGTTGGATATGGTGGAGGAGTTGTATGGAGTAAGGCCTTTCTCAGTGAGATGCAACCAATGAAAATGAGGGATTTCTGTGATAGTTGGTGCTAGAACATCTATTTCAAGACTGTTGCACGTGTCATACATTTTATATACGTGTGGGACTTTTAGCTTGGTTTTGGTTTTAGTTTTTTTATTGTAAATAAATGTTATCTGCTACTCTTGACTTTTGTACTCCTTGGCCATGACCGCTATTTATTTTATTTATTTATTTGTTTTTAGCTGCTCTCCACCTGATCAAAAAGGACCTCCCTCTTCCTTCTCCTTTTCCCCCATTGCCCACCACTATTGTATTTAATCATTAGCAATTAAATCAGTTAGACTCCAGCTCTATTGTGTGTCCTTTGTCCCGTGTCTCTTCGTTCTGATTGCCGGGGCTTAGTATTTAGTATTAGTATTTATTTATTTATTGTCATTGTCAAGAACAATGAAATTGCGTTTGGGGCTTCCATACAACCCCAAAAAAAAGAAGAAAATAATAAATACCCCTTAAAACCCAAGTGTACATATTTAACCCAGTGTGACTCCAATGCAATAAGACAATCCTTAGCAATAATGTTCGTAGAAATTCAGACAAAGACCTGAGAAACATGACAAAATACAACAATGCAACCCATTCAATATTATTGTACTGTGAGATATGATATCAGATATGATAGTTATCTATTTAAGAAAGAGGGGGGGGGGGGGGGGGGCAGGAGGGGGAAGAGAATAAAGATATGATGCACCAATGCAGACCAGTTCATTGCTATTAAGAAGTTGGATATGGTTATTGTCCGTGAGAGGGGGGCAGAGAGTTCAGGAGCCTCACAGCCTGTGGATACAGGCTGTTGGCCAGTCTGGATGTTCTGGCCTGTATAGACCTGTACCTTCTCCCTGAGGGCAGCAGATGGAAAAGGTGGCGCGCAGGGTGATGTTGGTCCCGCAGGATACTGTGCACCCTCCTCAGACAGCGAGTGGGGAAGATATTACTGATCTCTGGCAGACTTGTTCCAATAATTCTGCCAGCTTCTTTCACCACCCGCTGGAGTGCTTGCTGATCGGCCTTGGTGCAGCTGGGGAACCACACTAGAAATCCATACGTCAGAACGCTGCTGATGGCACAGTTGTAGAAGTTCAACATCAGAGATCTGGGAATGTGTGCGCTCCGCAGTCTCCTCAGGTAGTAGAGGCGCTGTTGGGCCTTCCGTGCAACTGAGGTGATATGGTTGCCCCAGGACAGGTCCTCGGTCACAGTTACCCCCAAGAATTTAAAACTGCTCACCCTCTCCACCGCCTCACTGCCAATGAAGAGAGGCAGATGGTTGTTATGACCCCTCTTCCGGAAATCTACAATGATCTCCTTGGTCTTTTTGGTGTTTAAGACCAAGTTATTGTCGTGGCACCATGACTCTAGTTGTTGCACCTCTGTCCTATAGTTTGTCTCATCATTGTTGGATATAAGTCCGAGCACTGTGGTGTCATCTGCAAACTTAACAATGAGATTGGACGCGCAGGAGGAAATACAGTCATGGGTGAAGAGAGTGTATAGCAGAGGGCTCAGAACACACCCCTGAGGGGCACCGGTGTTGACCACAAGGGTGGAAGAGGTGTTCTTACCCACTCTGACACTCTGTCTACGGTTAGTGAGGAAGTCCACAATCCAGTTGCACAGAGAGGAGTTAAGTCCCAGTTGGTGGAGTTTGGGACGGAGTTTGTATGGCCGGATGGTATTAAAAGCCGAGCTGTAGTCTACAAAGAGGAGCCGTGCATAGGTGTTCCTGTGTTCCAAGTGCTTCAGTAATGTGTGCAGCACTGTGGCGATCGCATCCTCGGTTGACCGGTTCTCCCTGTATGCAAACTGGTGCGAGTCCAGGGATGGTGGAAAAGCAGCTCTGATGTGTTTAATGACCAGTCTCTCCAGGCATTTGGCGGGAATGGGGGTGAGTGCCACAGGTCTGAAATCGTTCAGACATGTGACATTTGACTGTTTTGGGATGGGAACGATGGTTGCTGCTTTGAAACAGGATGGTACCAGTGAACAGGACAACGAGGTGTTATATATAGAGGTGAAGACGTCCGCCAGGTCCGCAGCACAGTCTTTTAGCACCCGGCCCAGCACTCCATCCGGCCCGGCCGCCTTCCTGGTGTTAATGCTCCGGAACACACGCCTCAGCTCATGAGTGCTCAGGACCGGAGCAGGGTCGGTTGAGGGGAGAGGGGACAGGACAGGGTCGGTGTTCTCCCTGTCAAAACGGGCATAAAAGAGATTTAGATCCTCAGCCAGAGTAGAACTGTCGGCTGAGGGTGATGGTGTTCTTCTTTTGTAGTCCGTGATAGCCCTGATGCCCTCCCAGACCTGCCTTGGGTTTGTGTTGTTCTCAAACCTGGCCTCGATACGCCTCCTGTGCTGCTGCTTGGCAGTCTTGATGCCTCTTCTCAGGTTGGCCCTGGCAGCACTGTATGCCTCCTGGTCCCCGGATTTGAAAGCGTTGTTCCTTGTTCGAATAAGTTGTTGAACTCCGTGTGTCATCCAGGGTGGATTATTAGGGAACACACGGAATCGTTTCCAAGTTGTTACATTGTCCACACAGAAACAGATGTAGTCCAAGACAGTGGAGGTGTAACTGTCCAATGCGACACGATTGTCAGTGTCCTGCACCTTGAATACATCCCAGTCTGTGCAGTGGAAACAGTCCTGAAGCATCGGAATAGCGTCCTGCGGCCATGTTCTCACGGTTTTGGTTGTAATCCCAGTGCTCTTGATCTTTTGTGTGTATATTGGGTGTAGCAGAAGGGAGAGATGGTCTGACAGACCCAGGTGGGGATAAGCCTGGGCTCTGTACGCATTCGCCATGTTGGTGTACACCTGGTCCAACGTTCTATCTCCTCTGGTAGCACACTTCACATTACGGTGGAAATTGTGAAGTACAGATTTCAGGTCCGCGTGGTTAAAATCCCCAGCCGCAATAAAGACACTGTCCGGGTGTGCTACCAGGCTGTTATTGATGCTGCTGCTCAATTGTGCTAACGCTAGCTTAGCATTAGCATCTGGTGGAATGTAAACAGCGCAGATGTAAACGGCAGAAAATTCCCGAGGGAGATAGAATGGACGGCACTTTAACACCAACAGTTCTACCTCTGTACTGCACAGTTTTTCCGTTACCGTGACGTTCGTGCACCAAAGGTTGTTAATATAGATGCACAGCCCCCCGCCAGTCTTCTTACCCGAGTCCGCAGACCTGTCGGCTCGATAGGCGGTGCGGCCTGCTAGATCGATAGCCGCATCGGGAATGGCGCTGTCCAGCCAGGTTTCAGTGAAAATCATGCACGAACAGTTATTAAAAGTCCGTCGAGTGGCGATCTGCAGTCGTATTTCATCCAGTTTGTAACGGATTGAACGGGCGTTGGAGAGGAATATGATCGGGAGTGGTGGTTTAAACGGACTAGTCTTTAGCCGTGCCCACAGGCCTCCCCGCTTGCCTCTCTTCTGCCTCCGCTCGCAACGTCTCCTCCTGCGGCTTGCTGTTGCGGGTAGCCCCGGGGGTTGCTTAACGATCTCCGGGGGGATGAGATACTCGGATGTTAGTTGAAGATCTCCACGGCTTAGTTGTAGTAGATCATCTCTGTTGTATTGAAGTAACCCCAGACTGTGTGAAATAATACACAGTACCACCAAAAGTGCAAAAGTGTAGGAGCTCCGGGCCGCTGCGTCTGTGCGCGCCGCCATCTTAAATCTTTCTATTATTGGAGGGTATTTCTTTACCCTAAAATGTAAAGTGCCTTGAGATGACTATTGTTGTGAATTGGCGCTATATAGATAAAACTGAATTGAGCACAACAATAGTCTCAATTGAACATTTCTATAAGACCCTTGTGCTTTTAATTAGAAGGCATGATAATCATCGAATAAATAACCTTAATCAGCAAATCACTGTGCGGGTCTGAGGAAGATCATTTCTAGTCCAACAAGTCTTTGCTGATACTTCAAATCAGACATTTTAGACCTCTCTATTGTTACGAACTGAAAATATAAGTTCATTTGACCATTTATCAAAATATATTTAATTTATAGTTGAATGATGAATATTATTGAAGGTCTAGCCTCTCAGCTTTGATGTGAAGAGAAACAGCAGGGAAATTTCAAGCCTCAGTGTTTGAAGGAAACTGGATATATAAACATGAATAAGATATCAATTTGTCAAGAATACTTTGCAGGCAGTGGCCATCCTGAGTCCTGACTTAACATCCAATCCCAAAAGACTGTGCTTCCCACCTGGCTACTCTTTTCCAGGGCTTTTCCTGAAGATGTGTTTCAGTCTTCAGCCCCATTGGGTTTGAGATCTGGTGAGTTGCTCACCCAGGTAAAAATAATAAACCTGCTTTCCAATTTGGGTCATTGTCCTTCTGTGCTGTGCCATCCAGAGAACTTTTCAGAATCTGAGCAAACAGTAAAATTTTTTCAGAGTTCATGTGGCTGTTTCTGTCTTTTGTCCCATTCTCCGAAACACTGGTGACTCAGCCCATGCATCAAGCATCACACCAATGCACTGGGTTTTACAGGCTCTGTCCTGGGCTTTTCATCATTTATCACATTATTTTAAAATACATGACTGTGTACAAAAATAGTTCTAATTCTTCAAGGGCTAATGTAATATATTTTGTTCAGTGCCTTAAATGAAAAAGTGAAAGTCTTCCCTCTAATCCCATATAAAACAACTGTGACTTGAATACACTTTGGTACAAAACTTAAAATGAAAGTTGCATCCAAGAATATATGGAGCTGTCTATATTTAATCTCAGCTCGCTGCCAAGATTCAGATATAGTGAATTCCCTCAGACCCACATGATCAATTTCAGAGTAACATTAAACATTAAAAGACAGAGAAGCAAGAAGCCACTTACCAGAAGAACACTTGGCTTAATGCTCCTCTGGGAAATCAGGGTTATGGTCACTGCAATTGTTTCATCATGATCGTGATTGAATGATTATGTCTTTTTTTTCATCTGCGTGGGTCCAGTATTTTATAAATGTTAAAACACCTCGTTGATTACACTCACAGTTTGCCTAGAGGTGAGTAATATTTTCCTCATTCTCTGTGGTCTGGTTCTTGTTCATCATTACACGGCCAGCATTTATGTATTTCATTCATTATTATCAGTATACTGAATATATAAGACTTGACCTCATTGTACTAGGAAAATGGGAAGAAGTGCATATTGAAACATGTGCAAACATAGATGGAAATAAGGTATAATATACAGTAAGGCCGTATATGAGGCAAAACAGAGTTTGTACAGTTCTAATAAGCTCAAACATTGTTTCATATGACAACATTTTTTTTCTTCAGCACAGCCTGAACTGTATTAGGTGAGCTTTCATTAAATAGTCTTCAGGAAAAAAACAAAACAAAACATGAACCTACTTTTCTGTGTGCATAATTTTAAATTGGACAGCACCACTGACTGAAATGCAGACCCAAACCGTGACAGAGCCCCACCGTGTTTTACAGATGGCTGCAGACGCTCGCTGTTGTACCGCTCTTCTGATGTCTGCCTTGCATAATTAAAAAGACTTAAACTAAAATTTTCAACTTTGGGTTTGTCTCCTTATCAGACCCGTTGCTACAGATTTACAGTGCTGTTGTTGAAAAATCTGGCATAATTCAAACTCTGCTCCTTATTTCCCTTCCCTTAAAAAAGCTTCTAGGTCAATGTGAGGCTGTGTCAGGCAGGAGGTGGACTCAAATGCAGGACTCAGACACAAAAGGTGAACTCAAGGCAGCAGCTTTATTGCTGGGAAAAATAACTAAAACATAAGCACAAAAACAAACTAAAATCCTCAACGTGAAAAACAGGAAAAGAACATTGTGAAAGTAGAAACATGGAACGCAAAGAGACTTATACACATAAGGAAGCACAACGCAACACAGAGCAAGGAAAACACAGGGCTTAAATACACACTGGAGCAATCAGGGAATGGGAGACAGGAGGGAAACACAGCTGGGAGAAATCAGAGCTAACAAGACAAGGGGAAGCAAAACCAGATACACTGCACACAGGAGTGGGATTACCAACATAAAACAGGAAGCACACAACAGGCACAGAGACAGACTAGACACTGAACATAGAGACCTGACTGACTGGGGAGACAGAGGGAACAAGGAGACGAGACATGACACAACAAAGAACATGAGAAAGGCAAAAATAAGAGAAACCAAAATCCTAGCACTAAATATATAAACTAAACCATTACAAAACACTGGGTCACACATCCAGTACCATGACATTCTTGACAGCCACAGATGCTTTTTTATGACTCCCACTTCTTCTTTTGTCCCCCATGTGTCCAGTATCCTCAAATTTATTAAGCACATGTAACCACTGACTCATTTTAAATAGTTTAGGACAGCCAAACTACGGACCAGTTGCTAGGTTCGGCAGGGCTACAATAGAAAGCGAGGCGAATGCAGAATGAAATGGCTGGAGACAGGAATTTGAGCAGCAACAGTTATTATTTTGCACAAAAATCAAATAAACAAGACACAAATTCCACATTGACAGTAGTAGTGATAATAACCATAACAATAAGAAGAAGAAGCCGGCAAAACAAAAATAACCCCAAAAATAGTCGTTTGAGCTCAATATTCAATTGTCTTTTTGTCTTTGGTCATTTGTCAAGTCAAAAATTCTTAGTCTAGTTCTTGTTCTCTTTCGTTTGTGGTTTGTGTGTTACCACTTGGGAGTCTCCGTCGAGGAAGAAGAGTAAGTTCCTCTGCAAAGTTCAGTCTGGGCTCAGGCTCACCATCTCCATCCGGAGAGAATCCATTGGAATCCAAAATCTTAGTTCCTTCCACACGGACAAGGAAAAAAAACCTAGCCTGCACAACAATATTAACATTATTGTACACAGCCAGCTCCGTTTCTTCTCTTGTATCACAGCTATAGCTTTAGTTCTTTATCTCTTTTCACATTTCTTTCACATTACCACAGTAATACATTACATGCATGCTTTGAATATATCTCTCGTTATACATGAAATTATTTTAACCATGTAAAACAACAAATGAATTTCTTGTTCTCTTTTTAACCATGAAATTATGATTAATAGGTATAACCAGCAAGATAATACATTTTTCCAATCATCCTTCGAGTATGCTAAACAAATCCTACCACAACAGCATTTCAACCGTTTTTAAACAGCAAATTACCACTCGCGAATCGGTATGAACAGAAGAAACAACTTTTAGCAACAGACTAACACATTATTAACTTTTCAAACCCATGGGCTAAACTCACCAAAATGTTAGAAAATTCCGCACGAGCTATCCGTGACCTGTCTCATCTATTTCCACGTGCGAAAAGATCTAGCTCATGTGAAATGATGGTCTGGTGTTTCGGAAGACGGGGCTAAAACCACCTTCAACCAATGAAAAAGGCATTTATCCCTTGTGATCCAGCAACAGAAAAATAAAGTTTGCTAGAGGATCACACTTCCTTTTTTCAAAATAAATGTTTCTTTTCAAAATAAAATAATGAAAATACATTTATACAATCAAAACGAAAACAAGAAAAAAATAACAAAAGGTAGTTTTCTCTACTGGGTTACACTCTCCCCAGCTAAATGTCATGCACGTCTCGTTGCATGTGTAGCCAGTACTGTCCCTCTGTACTGTTTAGGGACTCAGAAAAGGCTATGCTCAAACCCTGGAAAAGTGATTTCACAACAGTAACTAGAGGGTTTCCTAAATCAGGATAATCAAGTCTTTTAGGTGGATGTCTGATTCTTGTTGACTGTCTTACTGGTTGAGTTGTAATGGGATCACAACTGTCCATCTCATCAGGTGAGTTAACAGGCTGGTTTCCTGGTTCTTTAACCAAATCCTCAGGTGATTCATCCAATACGGTTCCCGTTCCATTGTCCACAGGATCGTCAATTCCAATCTCATCTCCATCTGGTAAGTTTTCAACAAGCACATGATTGGTAAGTTCGTCTTTGCTTGCATCTTTATCCATATTCAGCTCCTTGTTGCTAGCAATTTCAGAAAGGTCACAATCAGGTAAGTTTGTAATGTCTGGTTCATGAGAAGGTTTTGGATATTCATGTACAGTAGTAAATCTGGTTATTTCTTCACATGGGGAATCATCAACCCATTGAATGAAAAGTTCATTGTCAAGTTCCATTGATTCTTCATCCTCATTGCTTTCTGTGACAACAGTTTGACGCGTTTTAGGACGGTGAACCTGCTGTGGCTCAGATGTGTCTGCGGTGGCAACCGGGAGGAAACTGCAGGGAAGCAACAGGTCTCTGTGTAAAGTTCGGGAGGGACCTTGCTTGGACTCGGGTTTAACAGTATAAACGGGTAGGTCGCCTGCACGTTTGACTACCACATGGATGTCTGCCTCCCATTTATCAGCAAGTTTATGCTTGCCACGCAGCCGCACGTTTCTAACTAAAACCCGGTCCCCAGGTTCAAGTTCTGAAACAGTTATTTTGCAATCAAATCTGGCCTTATTCTTGTCTGCCACTTTTTGTGCGGTTTGAGAAGCTAACCTATAGCTTTCCTCTAGCCGTTTCTTGAGACTTTCAGCATATTGCTGAGAGGAAGTCCATATGCAAGATCAACAGCTAATCTGGGTTTTCTGCCAAACATCAACTCGTAGGGTGTAAACCCTGTTGCATCACTACGGGTGCAATTGTACGCATGTACTAATGGCATAACATAGTCTTTCCAGTGAGACTTTTGTTTGGATTCCAGTGTTCCTAACATACTAAGTATTGTTCTATTAAATCGTTCAGTAGGGTTACCACGTGGGTGGTACGGGGTAGTTCTTATTTTCTTTATCCCAGAGATCTCACACAGATCTTTTATCAGTTTTGCCTCGAAATCAGGACCCTGATCGCTGTGCAGGCGCTCAGGTATGCCGTAGTGGACAATGAACTGGTCCCACAGGCACCTGGCGACCGTTCGTGACTTTTGATTAGAGGTGGGCAACGCGAGGGCAAACTTAGTGAAATGATCGGTTATCACAAGGATATCCCGTGTGTTGCTACTGTCTGGTTCTAGACTGAGAAAATCCATACAGACGAGTTCTAAAGGTCTGGTTGTTGTTATGTTGACCAGTCTAGCTGCTTTTTCAGGGGGACTCTTTCTCCGTATACAACGATCACGTGTTTTCACTTTCTGCTCAACCTGTGTCGCCATGCGTGGCCAATAGAATCGGGTTCTGACCAGATCAAGGGTTCTGTCGATACCTAAGTGGCCCATGTCATCATGCAAACTTTGGAGCACTGAAGCTCTGAGCTCCTCAGGAAGAACAAGCTGGTGGGTCACCTGGTCTCCATCTTGTCTTTTTCTGTATAACACCTCATTGTGCATTTCCAACCGATTGAGTTCCCTAAGCAAAAGAGGGAGATCTGGGAGTTCTTTTCTAACAGTCGGTGGAGGTGTCTGACCATGTTCGATTTGTTTGATAACTTGGCTGATTGTCGAGTCTGCTCTCTGCTTATCCTTAATTTCTGATTGGGACAAGGCAGGGATGGTTGGTAAGCCATGATGTTCTTCTGAAACATAGATGTCTGGAATCGCGTCAGCTGAGAGGGTAAGCGATTCTACAAGTGTAACACCACTATCCTGACAATCATCACTGACTTTTACAAGGTGATTTTGACAGATTGCTTGGACAACATCACTATCTACAAGCTTTATGGTGTCAGTGGTGTCAGTGTCAGCTAGGTGACGCTCTACAAATTGGCTTACACGCTCCTGCTCTTTCCTGGACTGGACATCATTTACGAGTTCTCCATGAGGACGTCTAGACAACCCATCTGCGTCTAGGTTGTGCTTGCCCGCTCTATACTGTAACTTAAAGTTGTAGTTAGATAAAGCGGCAAGCCACCTATAGCCAGTGGCATCTAACTTAGCAGAGGTCAATATGTATGTGAGTGGGTTACTATCTGTAACCACAGTGAACTGACCACCATACAAATAATCGTGAAACTTTTCAGTCACTGCCCATTTGAGTGCTAAAAATTCCAACTTGTGGGCTGGATATCGTGCTTCACTTCTTGATAACCCACGACTGGCAAAAGCTATGGCTCTGAGCTGACCCTCCTGCTCCTGGTAGAGTGCTGCACCTAAGCCAGTAGTACTGGCATCGGTATGGAGCACATAAGGCAGCTTCGAGTCTGCAAAGCCTAAGACGGGGGCTGATGTTAGCTTTTCAATGATGGAGTCAAAAGCTTTTTGACACTCTGCGGTCCATCGGTCCTCAAATGGCAGTTTGGGATCAAAGTAGGTCTGGTTGGGTTCTTTGGACTTTGATTTCTTACGTAGTGGTGGGTAACCACGAGTGAGGTCATTGAGTGGGCGTACTATGGACGAGTACCCTTTTACAAAACGTCTGTAGTACCCCGAGAACCCCAGGAAAGATCTTAGTTCTTTGAGATTCTTGGGCCGTGGCCAGGTCTTTAGGGCCTGAATCTTTTCGGGATCCGTCTCAACTCCGCTTTCAGAGATTACATGCCCAAGATACCGAACTGTGGTTTGGAAAAATTTACATTTTTCCAGCGATAACTTCAGGCCATACTCTTTAAGGCGATGGAGTACCCGCATAAGTCGGCGTTCGTGTTCTTCCAAACTATCTGAGAAGATGATGAGATCATCTAAAAAGACAAGCACTTCATGTAAGTTCATATCACCAACACAGCGCTCCATCAGCCGCTGGAAGGTGCTTGGGGCGTTGGTTATGCCCTGCGGCATGCGGTTAAACTCCCAGAACCCAAGCGGTGTCACAAACGCGGCCTTTTCTTTGTCTGCCTACTCAACTTCTATCTGGTAATACCCAGATTTCAGATCGAGGACCGTGAACCACCTGGATCCTGAAAGGGCAGAGAATGTCTCTTCCAGATTTGGAAGTGCGTAAGAGTCTTTTATTGTTTGCAAGTTCAGCTTGCGAAAGTCTATACATAGACGCACATCATTGTTCTGCTTTCTCACCACAACAATGGGAGACGAGAAAGGTGATTGAGACTCTCTTATCACACCTGCAGCAAGCAGCTCCTGCAGGTGTTTCCGGACAGCCTCAAGATCTTGAGGGTGTATAGGGCGTGCACGGTGCTTGAAGGGAGTCGGATCATTAAGCTTGATGGAATGTTTCACCTTGTTCGTACACCCAAAGTCAAGATCATGAAAAGCGAATACTTCCGGAATGTCATTGAGTTGCTTGGTTATCCTCTCTTTCCATTCATGTGGAATCGGAGAGTCACCAAAATTGAAATTCAGCGGTGTCTTACTTGTGGCTGACTCATTAACACTGGTGACATTATGCTGGGACATGATACAATGGAAAGCTCCCAGCTCTGCAATGACACAAGTAGACGGGATAGTAACATCTTGTTCTGTTTCATTTGTAATCATAACAGGCACTTTGTGTGGAGCTCGGGAAGGAAGTGTTATCAAGCAAGTTTTAACACAAAGGCCACCAGGCAAGGAAGACTGAGAGGGGTGTTCAACTATGGCACACGTGTCTGCTGCAGTACAATGAACGTTAGCAGATCCCTCTAAAACTACTGTTTGGCCTGCTGGAACTACAACTGTAGCCTTGCCTGACAGGGTAACTAACCCAATGCTCCCATCTTTGTTCTGTGTATGTCTTAGTTCTAGAGTTTTCAACAGGGCTCTAAACCCGCAAGGACTAGGTAAGTAGTCAGAAGTCTTAAGGTCCAAAAATTTTTCATAAAGGACATCAAGCGTGTTTGTTCCCACCAACACTGGGGTCTGACTGTTTGGATGAGTGTCTGGAACAACAAGAGCTAAGGTTGGTATGTCCATCTCTGCATCTAAGAAGTCGTTTGGAAAAGTAATGCATGTCTCTATATAACCCAAATAGGGGATGGGCTGACCTGCAGCACCCTCCACTTCCAAAAGATCATAGAGTGGGTTAAGGTTTTGATCTGGAAAGTTCTGTTTGTAGAACGACTCAGCGACTGTGGTCACTTGTGACCCTGAGTCCAGGAGACAATTTACATTAACGCCAGAAATGCTAACTACTGCTGTGCATTTAGAGCCAACCAACCCTTTTGGCAGACTATACTTCTGTGGCTTAGTGACAGATTGCTTACAGTTAGCATGTTGCATGTACTTAGTGGGACATGATCGCCTGGCTGCAGTCTCCATTTGCCCCGCAATAGAGACTGTTTTCAGTTTAACTGTTCCTTAGTGGCTGGAGGGTTCTCAACCTCCCATTTCTTCTGTTTCTCTTTAAACAGTTTGCGCTTTTCAGCAACTAGGGCTGGGTTTGGTTCATTTTCGCAGTTTGGCTTGATGTGGCCATCTTCTCCACATTGGAAACAGTACCACGGTTTGGGTGGGGTACTTTGAGTTTTAACTGTTCGTTCTGAGGGCTCCTTGCTCACTTTGTCTGGCTTTCGGTTTTCTTTAGACTTGGTATGGGAGGCATATCTGGAATTCTGCGCTTTTGATTTCGCGGTCAGCTGCACCAGTTGGGCCTGGAACTCTGCAACTTGCTTTGAGAGTTCTTTAATTGAGCTTAAGGTGGTTGTGTCTTCATTTTCGTCTAAGCAGCCTTTGACTGTTTGGAGGTGGTATGTCGCTTTTTGTTTCGTGATGTTCAAATGTTGCTTCATTCGCATTGTTTTGGTAGCATTTTGGTCTTCTTCTGTGCGTAATAAGAGAAGCAACTCAGGAAAAGATGGGGGGTTTATCCGTTTTTGTTTTAGTTGAAGTGCGTTTAAAAGGGAATCATCCCAGCAACCACGACAGAACTGCGTGACAAGGAGTCTGTCAACATCATTGCTTAAAGCACCACCCCGTTTTACAGTGTGAGTTAAAGCTACCTGAAGGCGTTGTACGTATGACGACGGTTTCTCACCTGGATTTTGGAAGGTGTCAAGAAATTTGGCGTAAAGCTCTCCACCATCTTGAACTGTCCCATAGGCAGAATCCAACATTTGAAGGTAGTCTGCAGGTGAGCTGTCTGGGTTCAAGTGCTTAACTACGTCAGCTGCCGGGGGTAAGAGAGACTCAAGAATCTTTCGCGATTGTTGCAGTTGCGACATGGAAGTGTCACTCAAGATTAGTTCAGCACTGGAACGCCAAGTATCATAATCTGGCTCATAGGTTGGCCGGGGGTCCTTGCCAGAAAAAGCTCTGAGTTTTTGTGAAAAATGTTGCACTGAATGATCATCTCTTCTCACAATGTGCTCAACTACTACACGCTGCACCTCAGGAGGGTTTAAATCAGGTGCAGGTATGGTGGGTACACTATGAGCTGGGTTTCTTGCAGTGTGATTTGACTGGTTCGATTGCTGTGCACCATCAACACTGGGTTCAACAGCTGAAGGCTGAAACTCAGCCAAGGGAGATTCAGGTAAGTCAATTTGCTCTGATTGATCATGTTCAGGCTCTTTGATTGATTCAGCTATCTGTGACATCATGTCTTTCAGAACATCTGCAAACCCTCGGCCGCTCATTTTGGCTAGGTTTTTTAACTCAGTGAGATATGACTTGGTTGTATCATTCCCCACACATCGCGTGTATACGCTTGCAAGAGACTGTATTCTATACTTAACCCCGCTATCGGATATGTGGTTGTAAGGTAACGGCTCAAGAGCATCAACAGCAGTACCTGAATTGTACTCAACAACAACACGAGATAAACTCAGATTTACCATCATCTACCTTTAAGACTCTTGAGATTGACCCATACTGTTTTAGGAATTCAGTCACCTCATCAATTTGCTCATCTCCAGCTATTTCGCTCACGATCACCGAATTTGGGACTTTAACAGATTCACGTTCAACAAGACGGTCCATTTGGGGTGCGTTATATACTTGTAATCACATGAGAAAAAGCCTCCTGGCTGGCTCGCCAAGACTTACTGTAACCACTGACTCATTTTAAATAGTTTAGGACAGCCAAACTACGGACCAGTTGCTAGGTTCGGCAGGGCTACAATAGAAAGCGAGGCGAATGCAGAATGAAATGGCTGGAGACAGGAATTTGAGCAGCAACAGTTATTATTTTGCACAAAAATCAAATAAACAAGACACAAATTCCACATTGACAGTAGTAGTGATAATAACCATAACAATAAGAAGAAGAAGCCGGCAAAACAAAAATAACCCCAAAAATAGTCGTTTGAGCTCAATATTCAATTGTCTTTTTGTCTTTGGTCATTTGTCAAGTCAAAAATTCTTAGTCTAGTTCTTGTTCTCTTTCGTTTGTGGTTTGTGTGTTACCACTTGGTAGTCTCCGTCGAGGAAGAAGAGTAAGTTCCTCTGCAAAGTTCAGTCTGGGCTCAGGCTCGCCATCTCCATCCGGAGAGAATCCATTGGAATCCAAAATCTTAGTTCCTTCCACACGGACAAGGGAAAAAAACCTAGCCTGCACAACAATATTAACATTATTGTACACAGCCAGCTCCGTTTCTTCTCTTGTATCACAGCTATAGCTTTAGTTCTTTATCTCTTTTCACATTTCTTTCACATTACCACAGTAATACATTACATGCATGCTTTGAATATATCTCTCGTTATACATGAAATTATTTTAACCATGTAAAACAACAAATGAATTTCTTGTTCTCTTTTTAACCATGAAATTATGATTAATAGGTATTACCAGCAAGATAATACATTTTTCCAATCATCCTTCGAGTATGCTAAACAAATCCTACCACAACAGCATTTCAACCGTTTTTAAACAGCAAATTACCACTCGCGAATCGGTATGAACAGAAGAAACAACTTTTAGCAACAGACTAACACATTATTAACTTTTCAAACCCATGGGCTAAACTCACCAAAATGTTAGAAAATTCCGCACGAGCTATCCGTGACCTGTCTCATCTATTTCCACGTGCGAAAAGATCTAGCTCATGTGAAATGATGGTCTGGTGTTTCGGAAGACGGGGCTAAAACCACCTTCAACCAATGAAAAAGGCATTTATCCCTTGTGATCCAGCAACAGAAAAATAAAGTTTGCTAGAGGATCACACTTCCTTTTTTCAAAATAAATGTTTCTTTTCAAAATAAAATAATGAAAATACATTTATACAATCAAAACGAAAACAAGAAAAAAAATAACAAAAGGTAGTTTTCTCTACTGGGTTACACACACACTGCACATCATGCTAAGATTTGTCACATTTTCAGCTAACAGCTCTTTGGGAATTCCCCTGTCAATGAAAAAAAATCCTATTTTTGTCTGTCAAACTGTTTTAATTTATAGATTCAACTAAAGAAATTAAAAGAAATAAGGTGTTCTTGTGAGAGGCTGCTAGTAACAAAGTGCCTAGAGATGCAATTTAAAATAGCTTCTTTGCTAAGATGTCTGTTATATGTAGATGCAACACTAGTTCATCCCTTGAGTTAGGTGCTTTTTTATGCTTCAATGATTCATAGGTCACTGTTAAGCCCTAAAAGTGCTTACATGTACTTCTACAACTTTGCCTCATTTAGTTTATGCAGCTCTATGAATATGCAAATCCCTGCCTCGCCTGACTCTCCCCCTGTATCTGTGAGTCCCACTCACTTGGTTGTCTTGCTTCACAGAGGGAGACAACAACTCCAAAGTTTGTGTTTTCTTAAGGAGAGGAAGACCTCTCTTTACTCCCAGGACTGCTTCGAAACACAAAAAAGCCGTTGTCGCTTGTTCATCATTACATATAACAAAAAGTCCTTAGTGCCTAGAGCATAGCAGTGAAAAACTTGAAAACTAAAACTGTCATTACAAATAAAGCAATTGGGCATCAACACTTGTGAAGCGTCTGTCTACTGAAGCAAACATGGTGAAACAGAGAGCAGAGCACAGCAGCGGATTAACTTTCTTTTTACCTCTCATACTGAGCTGAAATGAAACTGGCCCCACTCTTCCAGATGATCAGATTAGTATCTCAGGTTTATTTGAAATCTTGATGATTAGTTGATGGTTGATTAGTATGATTAGTCTGGTAAGACTTTAAGAGTGCGGATTTCTAAATTTGATTATACATAGAGCCCCTCCTGTATAAAGTGATAAGACAGCTTTGGCCTGATGATATCATTTTGTCTGTAAGACATCTAGAGGTTGGTGAGAGTAAAAGACCCTTTATCTGAAAGGAACATCAAATGTTATAACAGTTATATAGGATACGTACGCCATCTGAAAAGATAAGCTTAATGCATGGCTCTCCATGTTGTAAGCATTGTGCTTATCTCTTTTTTTAAATTATATAAATGTATCTGTTTTTAAATTTTCATCTGCATATCCTGCATAAATATTATTTTTGCATGAGGAAAACCTGGCCTCTCCTGCATTTCCATAAAGGCTGTTAATATTAGAATCTTTTCTTAATAAGGCTGAGAGCTACACATAAACTAAACCTACAGTAGTTCATATTATGCGTGATGCTTTAATGGTCCAATGGCAAGAAATTCCATTGCAATGAGGTAAAAACACAACAAAACTTTGGCCTTGGTGCCAAAGAGAGGCTCTATGAGCTCCACATGTTCAGAGATCACCGAATAGTGGGGCGAAAGAAAAGAGGCAAGATGTGTGGTATTTCACAATGCAACCAGTGGAAAGGTAACAATTAAGGATGAAGTCATGCTGCTCAGGAAAGTGGAATAATTTCTGATCTCATCACCTTATCCCATTGGTAGCTAATGAGGCTTAAAGATACTTTGTCAGGAAATGCTGAGGAAATGGTGTAGGCTGATGCCGCTGAATACCTGATGCCTCGTATTACCGAATGCCACACAAAATAAGAATAACAGAAGTTTCACTCCAGTAAGTGCGTGACAATGAGATTTCAAATGAACTCCAAGTGGCTGCAAATTATAGTTTTCAAACTCAATTTTTAGAAGTTCATTTCTAAAGTCTGGATATCATTCCAGGAGGACATTAGGTTAATTTAACGTTTCACAATGTGAAAGTCGTGTCGACCATCTGCATTGTTTTGATTTCTTTTATTTTAATGTCGTGCTATCATTTATTTATAAGACGAGTTTTTGTTTCTTTATGAGTGGAATAGGTTTTTCCAAAGAGAATCAAATGAATGGAAAGGGAGAATAATGAACATCTGTTGTTAGATTAAAAAAAAGAAGAGAAAAAACTCTTTGCTTCAATCAAAAGGTAAAGTTTTCTGTTTCTGTCTTTCTTACATTGTAATAATTGTTTCGCAAAAGGTTTTCCCCCCCTTTATTCTATCATTTCCCTGTCTTCTTATGAATTCTGGTCATTTGTGTTGCTCACTATTATTCTGTGTTGTGCATGCTCCTTTTTTCCTCTGTGTTTTCTGTGCCTGCTCCCGTTTCCTCCCACAGTTTAATTGGTCATTCTAAATTGGTCCTGTGACTGACTGGCAACCTGTCCGGCACGTACCCCGCCTCTTGCATAGTGACAGCTAGGATGGGCACCCGCCCCCTTGTGACCCTGCTGGATAAGTGATTAAGAAACTGGATGGATGGACGAATGGATGGATTTGTCCAAGGCAGGAACAATATTTCTTGCAACACTGACAGGTTGTATATGTGATACATTTAAAAGTGCCACTTTCTGAGTTTAACAGGATTTAAGAGCAGATTGACATAATCGGGGATTTTCTAAACAAATTGCATGAAGTATAAAGACTTCATAAACACTGTGGTAAAGATATCATATCGTCATAATGTACCCCAGTAGCCCCAAGTCTTTTTGGTCTCTTCCCAAATACTAAACTAGTATACAGTGCTTTTCCTCTGTTGCTCTCTCTCTCTCTCTCTCTCTCTCTCTCTCTCTCTCTCTCTCTCTCTCTCTCTCTCTCTCTCTCTCTCACACACACACACACACACATGGATTTGTCTTCAGCACCTGTGTTACTTTGAAACTGTATTGCATATTTAACTTCTGGGATGTATGGATTTATGCTTTAGGAGGAAATATATGCCATAGCTATGTTGTAACATAACTATGGCATACATAGTTACTTTACAATGACGATGAAAAAGAGCGCTTTGTCTCGGTAGGAGCAGCCAAATGAGGGAGTAAATCCCTCGGACAGCCCCTGATGCCCACTGTCACAGACCATTCAAAGAAGCAAAGGATATCCTGGTAGCTCATAAAGTGGTGAAATTAATGTTTCCATCATTGTGTTGGTTCTTCAGCATTACACTCAGGTGTTATTGGTCATTACAGCTGTTACTGATAACGGATAAACTATATTCAGACATTTAAATAATATATTCAGTGGATGAGTGATCTTTTTTTCGATTTTTGGAAATGAAACAACACATACCTCAAACATAAATTATGAAAAAATGTCTAGATGTAACACACTAACCTTTTTGTGTGGACTGTCAAGTCTTAATACAGCCCATTAAAACAGCAGAATTTGACCCAAAGTGCTTTAGTACGGAGCCCCGCAGGGGACATGGGAGAAAAAAAAATTAAGATGGACTTTTGCGAGATCTTGCAAAACTTTTGCGAGATCCCGAAAGTAAGGACACGCAAAAGTTTTGCATCTCCGTACTTTAGAGACGCGAAACTTTTGCGAGATCTCGCAAAACAAACTCGGGATCTCGCAAAAGTCGAATTCCAACAATGGTGGCAGCTACTTAGTTGTAATATTACTCTTTCTGGGTCACAAAATACACTTTTAAGATATTTTGAGTCGTGAATGTAGTTGTGTAAATGTCAGATATCTGCTCGGTTTACAAGACATCACATATTTGCAAAAGTGCTCCGACATTTTCGGAGATCTGACACCCACCATCTCGAAGCTAACGGGAGGTCAAGACCTACTACAGCCGGGAGGAACACCGCTTTCCCGGCACATCGTGCCTCGACCTCCCGGTCGGCTTCGAGCTGGCGGCCTCCGAAGAATGCGGCTAAAACTTTTGCGAGATCTTGCAAAAGTTTTGCGAGATCCCGAGTTAGTTTTGCGAGATCTCGCAAAAGTCTGTCTTAATTTTTTTTCCCTTCCATGTCCTCTGCGGGGCTCCGTATTTTAGAGACACATTTATATTCCAGAGCTTCAAAAAAACTCGAAATGCAAGGCAGTTGGAAAGTTTGTTTTGTTGTCTTAACTCAGTGATTCCCAAACTTTTTTTGCTGGGCCCCCCTTTGTTTTACAAGAAAAATGTTCACGCCCCCCCCCACCTAAACACTTTTTAAAACTCCTTTTTTGCGTTTACGTGTGGACGAGTTATACAGAGTTCGTCACGCAACGTCAAAGGTATGTGCCTTTTTTCACGTCACGCTGTGCGCCACGTTATTGTTTACATGCGATGAATTGCAGAATGGCAGATAGAGACGAAATACGGTTAATCTGACTATCTGCAGATAGCTTACATACACACGCAGCTACTGTCCCTCCATTTAGAAAGGCAGAGGCGTCACGGTGTGATTATTTTACGTGTAGTTGTTTTTTTTTTCCTGTGTAATAATATTCAACATTGCTATCAATACATTTTTCAAAAAATGTCTCTCTGTGCAAAATGGTTTTAAAAACATAAACAACTGTAGGATCCTGTTTGTCCGTGATTTGAACAAATTACAGCAGGATCAGCCTGATGTTATTTGTATCCCACTGTAACTTTACTGTATAAAGAGCTAGCATCTCCAAAATGTCAGGAGTAGTTAGTCATTACAAGAAGTGTTTGTGAACTAAAAATCAAGAATGTGGGATACTGTTTGTCCGTGATTTGGAGAGCCCAACGCAAGTGAAAGCCAAAGCTTCTTCATATTTTCTAGTCTTTGGCTTGGAAGGAAGTTGGTTTGGAAACATATTTGGCGATGCTTCATCTCCTGCTTTGCCAAATATGTGTGGGAACCCCATCCAAAACCTGTCAATTATGCTAGCAGTGTCCAAGCTTTCTTTTTTTTTTTTCATACCTTGTCCCCCCTGCAATGACTCTGCGCCCCCCCCCCCCCTAGGGGGCGGGCCCCACACTTTGGGAACCTCTGTCATAACTGATTATTCTGGAAAGCAAAACTCATGGTGATTTAGTGGTCATCAAACTGTGTTCAGATTTGGCAAATTGATGGTGTTTACAGTTTTTTTCAATCGCTAACAAGCGCCTACCCATACTTCAGATACTTTTTCTAAACTCTTAACACAGACTCACACCTACAAAACACAATTGGCCAAATGGATAATTTTCTTCTCAAAAATACATTTTGTTAAATATATATTAACTCTTCATTTCAAAATAGAACACATCTTTCTCTGCACACACTAACTGTACAAAAACACTATAAATCTGACTCAAAATGAAATTAGTCTGTCAAAGAATAACACTTGTTTTCACCTCACAAGGTACATGCAGTCAATCAAAGTACACCTTGTTTCAAAATACTGGCTATTATTGACATTACAAAAACTGCATAGACTTTTATGTTTCAGTTTTACAGGTATTTGCATGCGAAACATGCAATCCACCATTTTGACACCAGAAATGTCTTGGTTGGTAACTGTATGTCCACATGTACAGTAATGTTCACATTCAAAAGCATTCCAGTAAAAAGCAAACAAGTTTTTGTTTCTCTACTGTTTACTACAGGAGGTACAGTAGAAACACAGTATGATAGGACAGAGAAAGTTTTACAGTATTGCTTACAGTGAACAAAATATCCATGAAACACACAAGAGCATTCTGAACAAAAAAACAACAGCAAAAAGCCAAGATAAAAAGGGGGGAGGGGGGCTAAAAAAAGGCAAAAAATTTGCATCTAATCTCTGCGATCTTCAGGGTTAGGCCACATGTTTTCATCAACATCACATCTGATGTTATCCAAGTCGATGCACCTGGGATAAAACCGCCCGGTATGTCGGATCCACCCTTGGCAATCGTCAATTGTGATGTCCCTGGAGCCAGCATCCATGGCTTCAAGGAGGGACATCTGGTCATGTGGCTGATGGTCATAAACCTTCCACCTCCATGCAGAAAAAAACTCCTCTATGGGGTTGAGGAAAGGTGAATAGGGTGGACGGAAGAGACTTACCAGTCTTGGGTGGACTTCAAACCATGTTGTTATTGCTTGCGAGTGATGGAAAGCCACATTGTCCCAGGTAATTACAAAGGTCCTCATGTTTTCACCCTCCTGACCCTGCTCTGGAACCAGGCGCTGGTGGAGATCATTGAGAAAGGCAAGCAAGCGCTCTGTATTATAGGGTCCAACCTGACATCTGTGAAGGAGTAATCCTGCATTTGCAATTGCTGCACACATGGTAATGTTTGCCCCTCTCTGTCCTGGCACATCAACTGTGGCCCTTTTTCCAATTACATTTCGTCCACGTCGACGCCTTTTGGCCAGATTGAATCCTGCCTCATCGATGTATATGAATTCATGAGGGGCCTGGTTGGCCTCCAATTCCATAACTCTCTGAAACAAAGTTTATGTAAGTCATGTTATTACTGTATACCATACTGTACTGTAACCTAGTATTGTGTAGGTTACCTACTTGCAAAGTGCAAAGCTTATAGAACTGGACATTGGATTGAATATACACTATACCTGGACATATTGTCGTCGTAGCTCCTTGACCCTCTCACTGTTCCTCTCAAAGGGAACAGTGTAGAGCTGCTTCATCCGCACTCTGTGTTTGGACAATGTCCGCGTAATGGTTGTGAGGCTGATTCTATCGATATTGTCAAATATCTCATGGTCCGCCACAATTCTAGTTTGAATTTCACGCAGTTTTATTGCATTATTTGCAGTAACCATTTCTACAATGGCAAGCTCCTGATCATTACTGAGGAGCTTTCCTCTTCCCCCAGAGGGTGGAAGACGTTGCATTCTTTAGAAAGACAAAAAATTCAACATATGCATTACTGTATGACCATATTGACATGTCAAGTGAGAATAGAAACAATCCATGTAAAATGCAATACTTACCTGTTGGTTTGTTGAAAGATGCGTATAATGGAGGCAACCGTTGACCGCCTCAAATTGGGCTGCACTCTTTCACCAGCCTCTCTTAGTGAAAGACCATGGTTGATTACATGGTCAATGATAGTGGCATGAATTTCATCACTGACTACTGTTCTTGCAGCCCTTGGAATGCCACCACCACGCATTCTTACACCTCTACCTTGCCCTCTCCTTGGGCCTGCTCTTCTCCCTGGGCCCCTTGCTCTTACTCTTCCTCGACCAGACATTACAGTATTTGTCTTTTTTTTGTTTCCAAAAACATCACTCCTCAAGGTCTTGCCTTATAAACCCCACTGAGTCTAAGCCAGAATGGAAGAAGCTGTGGTTGGCCCAATTTACCCAACATAAATCAGCTGTGTGTCAATTATTCAATTGTTTGTTTATTATCAGCTGAGATATATTTTTGATATTGATATTGTTTTTGTACTGATATCATTGCAGAGGCAGAGGTTTTTATACTGTATCTAAGGTTTGGAATATTGTTTTTGCTATTGTGGGATGTTGTTTGTTAACATTCGTAGATACTACAAAAACAGTCCATAATTTTGTTGGGAGGTATAGCTTGTCTGTTAAGAAAATGTAAGCATTGTGGAAATGTGTTCACTGACTGCATATTGGGTGAACACGACATGAAATGTGTGAATGGTATGGCCACAACAGACCGATGCTGTGCTAATTGTGTTTAGAGTTTTGCAAATGTGACAACTGTTTGGACAAACGCTTGTTAGCGACTGAAAAAAACTGTAATCTCTTAACTTGTGACCCATCCAAGTGCCTTTATTAGTTGAAAGCACTGGTGTTGGACTGGTTCTGATTATGACCTGGGTATCTGCAATACTGGCTCTGTATTTATCAGATCGATACCAAAAGTTGCAGTATTGCAGTGCTAGTGGAAGGAACAGGTGAAGTCGATCGAGTAAACAAAAACACGACAGGTGAGGAAAGTACAGCAACGACAATCATTTCATTTAGGACAAACACATGTGCACCTTGGGTGTTCACATTTGTGTGTCTGTGCATTCGTGTAATATATGTGTGCTATAATTGAATAGATGTGTGTGTGTGTGTGTGTCTGTGTGAGAGAGAGAGACAGCGAGAGAGAGAGAAAACGGGAGATACAGAGAAATGAGAAATTGATTTTTATTATCGGGCCGCTGCATCTAGAAAACCAGTGGAAACACTGAATTATATTCTCAATAAAAAGATCAAGAACCATAAGGGAAACTAACTGATCTCCATACAGTATGTTATGTTGCAGTGGCGTGTGTATTTGTGTGTATGGGGAGAGCGAGATCCTGTAATGTCTGTTTTCCAGTATGTCTGTCTCATATTTGTGGTTGCGTTACCGTCCGTGTGTGTGCGCGCATGCACGTGTGTGTTGTACACCCCTTGAGGCCATTCTGTCTCCCAGACAGCTGTTTGGTGACCTGGTAACACCACTCCTCTCCCTCCCTCAGCATGTCACACAGACACCCTTCCACACACACACACACAGACACCCTCCCACCCACACGGCAGCGCAGCATGTCTGCCACCACTGGTATCCCCGAGCCATCGCACACATAGACACTCAAACGCAGTCACAGTCAGACACCTTCAGTCCCACACACAGTACACTTCCAGATCATCCAACATTCTTCATTTGCCTCTAAAAGTAGACGCTAAACCTTCTCAGTTGATGATTTTTGATCATTAGCACTAAAAAGTAAAGGATAGTTTAAAAATCAAACATTATGTTAATGGCATCTAGCATCCAGGTGTGAATGTGGTGGTCAATGCCAGACTGCTGCTTTCTGCATGTCACAGAAATTATTAAACAGCTTCTAAAATTCCCAGTCCGACATCAGAAAGGTGTGAGGATAAAGAAGCTTTTTAAACAGCCACTAAGCGCTCACAACAGAATATGTGTATATGCAACACTTTCTGCCACCAAAGGTACAGGGACCTTTACAAAAAAAACAATCTTTTGAGCTATCCTAAGATAGAGCGTCATTTTGATAAATAATGGATGCATGGAGATTTGTCAGTCTTGTGTTTTGTGAATATTCTCCAAAAGCTTGTTACAATATTGCGCGTGCAGTCCAGAGGGCTCTGCTGCGGAAATAATGAAAGCTAAATTAGCATTTTTGGCAATTAGCTAACCTTACTTCTGGACTCCAATCAGGATGTTCCTGCCTCTGATTCCTGACTGTTATATTCAAGTACAAGAAGGTGCAGCCAGACTTTCTGGATGTGATCCAAAGTGAAGGCATCGGGGTGCCATCTGACATTGTGCTTCTGGCTTCAGTGGACCATGGTTACTGACTGGCACTGGAGCAGCTTGCAGTAGAGTGTTACACAGTCAAACTGGTAAAGCAGCGTCACGTAAGGCATAAAACATCAGCATGTCCAGTTCCACCTATGAAGGGCTTAACTGAGTTTTTAGGGCTTCTTTTGTTATAGCCGTGCACTTCAGGTTTTTTTGTAATGTTCCTGCTCTTTTATTTGTAGATCAAAATCTAACTTGTGATTTTATAACTTTATTTTGAAGCTAATCTTTTTCTGAAGATCCGATTGAAAACTTTTTTTCCCCCAACTTCTGCTAACCAGAGGAAGCAGCAGTTTTTTGTTTCTTGGTCCACAACCCTACAGTCCATTCCTGTGAATGGTTCTACTGACTTCTTTAAGACCAAAATTCCTGACTTGGCTAAGTCATTCATTAATGTCTCAGCAGTTGTTCTTTGCAGAGTCTTTGAAATTTTTTGCTTCTTACCTCTGCCAGGCATGTTCGGTGTTGCATGGCTCTCTTTGAATTTCTTGATAATCCTTCTCACTCTAGTTTTCGGCACTGTGATAGCTTTGTATATCCATCTACTGCTCTGTGAGCATCAACAGGTCTAAACTGGTTCTTTTGTTTTTGGCATGATGCTTTCTCGAGCGACAGCTCAAACCCTTGCTGAAGATTTTATATTGTGTGTAAATTGAAACATAACCCACAGTTTTAACTTGATTTTACAAGCACTGAGCATTACAAAGGCAAAGCCCATCATTTCACAGCAGTGGTTTGTGCTATGGCTCAATATAAAGGTCAATTTTTCAGGGGGGTAATAATATTGACCCCGGTCAAAATAATTCCTTCAAATAATTACTTTCTAAAGATAACTAGTATTTTTTTTTTTAGAAATGCAATGTTGAACATCCCTTACTGTGTTAAAAAAAGAAAATATTGAAAGTGAATTAAATTTAAAATTTAATTAAACTAAACAGAAACCCTGGTTATCCATGTGTTCTTATATATTCTACTGTCCATTGGACTGACAAAGTCTACATTGTGTATCGCCCTCAGCAAATAACTGTAAATTACGAACAGGTCACTTGTCAGATGTAGGCTATTGGATCTCCATTTATGTGTCAAATCAATTCTGAAAGAGGATAAAGTTGATTATCTGATGAGGCAGTCACGAGTGTATAAACTAGTACACTTCAAAGATCTGGTATCGTCGATAATAAATAGGAGGTCATGCTACAAAAATTGGTTTTATTTTTATTCCTGCGGCGAGGGAATGTACAGATGGGTGGAAAAACTGTAACGTGCTGCCAACAGCTTAAATGTACCTTAGCACTGATTCTCCAAGTCTCTGGGACTCAACTGGAGGGAAGAAAACTGCTTTACAGTTTTTTCTGAATGCTTAAACCCTAACTGTGATTCCTGTAGCACAATCTCTAAAACTATTCAGACTTATAGCAAAACCACTCACTGAGTTTGCAAAACTAAAAGCACAAAAACTGCTTTGCACTCAGTTTGCAATTTTGTAACACACACTTTGCAAAACTGTAGGCATAATTCACTGCACAACACTCAATTACCAAATTTCCAACACACTCCTAGCAAAAGTATACACATGTATGGCTATCATTAACACTAATTTGCCAACTGTCTGGCACACTTTCACATGTGAAAACTTTTTTAGATAATTCGTTCACTTTGCAATCTGCCTAAGCACTATAATACAGGTAAGCTGTGTGTGCGGAGTACAATGGAGGGAGCAGAAAGAGTGAGAAGAAGAGGAGGCCGAGGAAGAGGACGTGGAGGTGAAGAAGTAGGATGAAGAGGACGACAAGGACAAGGAGGAGCAAGAGGAAAATGAGGAGGGGGGAGAGGAAAATGAGGAGGGGGGAGAGGAAGGGTAGGAAGAGTAAGAAATAGAATTGCTGATGACATCAGAGCTACAATAGTGGACCATGTAATCAACCGTGGAATGACCCTGAGGGTAGCTGGCCAACGGGTCCAGCCTAACTCGAGCCGCTACACTGTAGCAAGTACCATAGGGACATCTTGAAATGAGAATCGGTTAGTACAGTCACTTCGCACAAAGATTTGTAGCACTGCCATATGCCAATGAGAAACACACCAATACCATTGATGTAAAAATACTGAAATTGTTACTTTACAGAATTGCTAGATGACCAGATGCTGGGGGCAGAGGAAGCATGTTCACTGCAGACCAAGTAACCCATATAGTCATTATGGCGATTGCAAATAATCCTATACTTGGAAATGAACACTTGTGTTTGTTTTGATGTGTTTGAATAAACACCAGTACTTGAAGTTTGGATCCCTCTATGCTTATGGATCTATGACAGAAGTATGAGCTCAAACTGACATAGCCTACCTTGTGCACAGAGAAAGCAAAAGCCAGATGTGTTTTGTATTCATACCATCAGTGTGCAGTTGGCGCATTGTGTGCTTAGTAGATGATGGCTTGTGTGTACTGTTTGATACGGAAACACCATTTTTACAAAGGTGTGAAGAGTTAATCTAGCTGTGTTTGCTTTTGCAAGAGAACTACAATGTTTTGATGATTGGGTGACAGGTTTTCTTATTTGTGTGAAGAGTTTTGCAAAATTAGCCAATAGTTACAAAAAATGTGCTTAAGCAATCAGAAAAAACTGTAATAATGTATGCTCAACAGGGGTTTTATCCTGAACCAACCTGTGTTTTTATCTGAGCTTTGAGCATGTTTTCCACTCACTGTGAAGTTGTTTGCTTTAGACTTTGCGTGCCTCCCACTTGCTTCTCTTTTTACCAATGTGAGATACATCATTGCTTCAGTATTTTGAGCTTAGAAGATTTTTATTTTATTTTATTTTTTACCAAAGTATAATCACAAGGTCCATTTGAAAGACTGAGGAAATCCAAATTATGCTCGAGGACTTGTGTTTGTTGCTGATATCATTGACTTTGTATATTTTAATAAGCGGTCATCACTGGTTGTTCCTGCATATTTTTATCTGTTGCCCCTAAGTACTCCCAATTGCTTTCATTTATTGGTATCTTACTGGTACTATAAACCTAGTTGTAATATAAGTATAGCTATAATTAAGTGCTGATAATCTCACTACACTCTTCAAAGACTTTATTAAGCACACCTTGCAAGTACCACATTGGACCACCCTTTGCCTTCAGAACTGCATTAATTCTTCGTGGCACATATTCAACAAGGTGCTGGAAACATTTCTCAGGGAATTTGGTCGATATTTGGCATGACAGCATCACACAGTTGCTGCAGATTTGTCGGCTGCTCATCCATGGGGAAAATCTTCTGTTCCGCCACATCCAAAAAGGTGCTCTACTGGATTGAAATCTGGTGACTGTAAACCAGTTTGAAAAGGTTTGAGCTCTGTGACATGGTGTTTTATTCTGCTGCAAGGAAGTATCAGAAGATAGGTGCACCGTTTCCACCGAAGGACTGACATGGTCAACAACAATACGCAGCTAGACTGTGGTATTTTAACAATGCTCAGTTTGGTTTAAAGTTTGAAATGAGAGAACTGATGAAGACTTACACCAAAGGTTTGTGACCCTTGTTTCCAAGTCAGAAACAGTCCTAGTTAAGCTACTACACAACATCAGTGACTTTGTTAAACGCAGATCAGTCCAAATATTGATAGTATCACTACGAACGCTGGTATTAGTATTGGATCGCGTGATAGGGTCGATATCTTGTTTCTATCCTTGTTTCTAAGTTCAATATGTAGATCTTAGAGGATAACCCGTTTGTGTTGACTGTCACATTTATTTTATTTATTAATTTATTTATAGTGCATTTAAACAACAGAAGCTGACCCACATTTATTTTATTTATTAATTTATTTATAGTGCATTTAAACAACAGAAGCTGACCCACAGTGCTTTCAAGACAGGCACATTTACATTGCATGTCTCCAAAACACCCAGTTTCAAAATATATGAAAAGCTGAAAGTTGTATTTTATTGTATTAACTAAGTATTACGGAAACTAAAAATCACAGTGATTTAGTGGTCATTAAAATGTGTTCAGAATTTTCAAACGGTGATGATTTAGCTCATAAATCATAACACACTGCTCTTCCCTAGTAAGTTGCCTTTACAGGTTAAAAGTATCAATAGTGGTATATATAACACTGGGACTCTATTTAGTTGGTATTGGATGGATGCTAAAATTTGTAGTATGGCACAGCACTACAAGAAACCAGCAGGTGGGCTCTAATCTAAGCAATGAGCCAATGAGAACATCAGCAAGAACCAAGGCATCATACCTAGGTAGGTTAATTAGTGCAAAAATAATTCATGTTCAGTAAAAGATCACCAGCGAAGATTTCAGGCCAAGCCTTTTGTTTTTGTCTGCATTAAAAAGCAAGAAAAGCGAAAAAATCCACTCCATGTAGTTTATTGTACAATAATAACATTATATTAACATTATATTTTTCTTTTGCACTGTAGGACCTATGGTGTGCTCTACTGTAGTTTTCCGGAAGGATTGATTGTGTTGGGGGAAAAAATGAATGGAGGGGGCCGCTGCTGTCAAAAAGAAGATTAGTCTTGACAAAAATAAGAATTGAAATGGTGTAACGTTTCGGGAGTGGAGGGTAAAATGTGCTCTCTCGCTCATTTGTGATATAGCCCAACTGTGTGGTTTTTTTTTTTTTTTTTTTTTTGACTGAGCCGCTGCCTGATGGAGCTTTAGCGCAGAGAGCAGGGGAGAGAGAGGGAGAGCGACAGACCGACGGACCGCCAGTCCGTCCATCTATCCAGCTGCCCCTGCCTCTGCAGAAGCGCGCAGGCACACACGCTGACTAAACGCCAGCACGCTCTCTCCCCCCCCCCCCTCTCTCTCCCTCTCTCTCTCACACACACACATGCTCGCGCGCGCGTACGCGTGAACGACAAGAATCGTTGGGAGAGGGTCCCATGCACGGCTCGCAGGCTGCCGGAGCCTCTGCTGTACTGGTCAATGTGCGTGTGCGTCTATGTGCGCGTCCGGCGTCTGCATCTTCCCCCTATGCGCTCCTCTCCTCCCGGGACAGGAATAACGGGATACGGGGAGCTCCAATCGCACCGAGGCAGGTTGAACCCCCCCCCACCCCCCACCCCCCCACAATGCGCGGGGCCAGTGGAGATTGCAGTGGAGAATCAGCAGCACAGGCGCACACACAATGAAGATTGGATTACAATGTTTTTTATTCGGAGCGGCGCGCTTGTGAAGTGCTAAAACGGGGGATTTCATTCATTCTTTTATTTTTCTTTCTTTTTCTTTTCTTTTCTTTTTTGTTGGACACGCTGGAATAATTCATTGCGAGAGAGTCGTTGATTTTTTGTTCACCCCCCCTCGCTCTCCTGTTGTGCAGTGTTTGTGAGACCATCAGTGGCTACATGGTTTCTCGGAGGATAGAGGGGACTGTTGCAATGCCATCTCGCACCACTGTTTTGGAGCTCTGTGGAAGGGAGATGCTGTAAGTACTTTGCCGTATCTCTTATTGCTCTCCGAAAATGGGTTTTGATGATCATAACCCCCCACCCACCCCATCTCCCTTGATCGGCGCGTGCCACTGGCGCCTTTTTGTTTTACCCACAAGCGTCCCTCATCCAAAAAGTGCGGCACCACACCGCAGGGACACGGCGCTCTAAATAATAATTAGAATAATAATAAAACAAGATCAACGTGGATGAAGACGATTAAAGGGAGTCGGTACGCAAACAAAAAAGCAAACTCTGCAGTCCAGCCTCTCGCGTCAAGCGCTATAATTTCCTATTAATTTACACTGGCGCAGTGAGCGGAGCGCAGGCGGCTTCACGCAACACACACACACACACACACACACACACACACACACACACACACACACACACACACACACACACACACACACACACACACACCAGTTTATTCCCTTAACTTAAATTCATTGGCACACCTAGAGCTATAATCTGTCAGCTCGGCTATGAGGAAAAAAAGAGAGAAAAAAAAACAGCTTCTTCGGCTGATCTTTGGGGGCTCGTGCACTCCTCTTCTCCAGTTTCTCAAAGTATAACCACCGACACAAGAAACCGAGCGTGTTTTGGCCGATAAAAACAAAGATGGATGATTGAGCGATGAGTATTATTTTATTCAGAGGTTGGACAACACGTTTTTTTTTTCTTTTAGTCATCCCAATTGTTGGCACAACTTCTAGCTCCTCTCATCCCGCATCAGGATGAACAGTCATCATACATCAAGGAGGCCTGTAGTTAATTTCTTTTTAAAGTTGTAATTTAAAGAAGGGAGATGCACATCGTGCCTGTTCCAACCTTAAACTGTGACACGAAGTGAGAACGAGCTCAAAAAAGAGAGAAAAGAAAGCTCTTTCACTGTGCGAGGAGCGTCTCAGCCAAGAGTGGGGGATTCAGGCCCACTTTCGCTTTCACCAGTAGGGGTCGCACTTGTATTGTATTGGCTTCACTGAACCAAACGGGGAGATCCAAATGAATTTACATCTACCCCTTCCCAGCACCAACGCACACACATTCTCTCTCTTCCTCCTGCTCCCTCAGTCACGTTGTTAAAGCGCAGTTCTATCACGGAAAAGCTCTCTCTCTCTTTCCCTCTCTCTCCCTGCATCCAGAGGCTGCTGCCCATGGAAGGACAAGCCAGTTTTTTTTTCATGACATCAAAAGGATCAAATGTATTAAAACCCACTACTTCCATCCAGGTAGAGTCAGGCCTTACAGTGCACGGTTGAAGGGTTTTCCCCTCTCGTGCAGGAGTGAAAAACGTGAACGCTTGCTTGCATGTGTGCGCCCAAACAGCTTCAAAGTATTGTTGCATGCCAAACAGGAGCAACAGCAGACACAGGGGAGAAGGGAGTCAAGAGAAAATGGGGAGTCTGAGAAGATAAAAGAGCGGGAGAGCGAGATCTTCTCTATGTGTTTGAGGGAGAGAGACAGGGAGATAGCGGTGATTGATTTTTAATGGCCCTTTATTTACATATAGATGAAGACAGAATTAGCAGAAGACAGCAAGAGAGTGATTCAGTTAGAGGATACCCTCTGACAACTTTAAAGTCGAGCACAGAGCAGATTTCTCCTGCACAGCAGTGTCCGTGTGCTTCGGATTCATCAGTGCTTTTCACGGGTGAATAACACCTGAAATCACCTCTGACTCTGGCCTTCGGGGATGGTTTAGGAGAAAAGATTGCTTACTTATTGGGCGAAACCAGAAACACCACGAGATCTGGATCTCTTTGTGATGCCACAAGGCAAGATCAAGTAGCACGTGAACCTACTCATGGATCTAAATAGCATTCTTCTGCAGATGTTTTACCCATTGTGCCGATCACAGCACGTTGAAATTGCAAGTGAGAAAGAGAGACGCTGCACTAACATGGGATTACTACAGGCTCCAGAGCAGGAAGCAGAAAGTGACTGATGCAATTAGCACTAAAAGAGCCAAAAGTAAATGAGTGAGGTGTCAAACTATAATGTGAATTCTGGTATAATGAGGGGGACAGGGGGGCGGCTAGGTGTATATTGGGGCATCAGGTGCATGGATGGAGAACAAAGAAGCAGAGAGAGCGCACAATTGTGTTCACATCCATTATAAGAGAGAACACAAGCAATCTCATGTCTTCCTTTGTCTCTCTCTCTCTACCTCTCTTGTGCCCATACACTCAGTGGGTTTGCAGGGAGCTAAAGAGGTATGCGCAGTGGGCACACAACACGGTGAAGCCTGAGTGGTAACAGACGATTACTTCCACTGGGCTTCTCACGGGCGCTCATGCACATGTCAGGGCACACAGAGCAGATGGCTGGGGCCTGAGAGAGACTGGATGAGAGAATGACTGGAAAAAAATGGACAGAGGAATGAGGTGACAAAGGAGAGGAATATGAGGGGAATATGGGGAATTGTGTAGCAAAGTTTGAGGAACTGTGTCTAACAAAAGGCACATTATGTCAGCAAGCTTGTCAGCTAATTTGCCGCGCCTCAGCTCAAACAAAAAATTGGCCCTGATTACATTGTTATGGTTATTTGGCAGGTATTAGAGCAGCCCCCAGAATCATTAAAGATATTATACAACTGTTAGTCTCCATCGAGAGAGAACTGATTTGGCAGTGTAAACTGAAATCTTGTCAGCTAATTTGCAAACACTATACTTCCACAGGTTTTGGTGAACTGGGTTTAGCAGCATTTTAATGAGCATTTTTAAAAAACAATGTAGACCTTATATGTAACCACCGTGACTTTTTCAGCTTCTGCAATTTAAAGGAGCCGCTTGTTTTGTTGGAGCCTGAAGTGACTATATGTAGATAAGAGGGTGGGGTGCTAAGCTATCAGATAATGCTAATGCTAATGTAGCACAGATATTTCCACGAAAAACAGTCAAAAGGGAATCAACAGCAGAGACACAGCGGAGAGGTCCTGTTCAGTGACTCTGATTATTCAAAGTCAGGCTTCAGGTGCCTCTGTTGAGACACCTGTTGATCAAAGCGGTCATGCCCCTTACTCCTGCAAATAATAACAATAAATGACCCCCCCTCCCCCACGGAGTTGTTATGACTAATTTAGGGTTGTGAGGCTGGGGCCTTTCCCAGATGTCATAAGGTACATCCAGTCTGTCATGCAGAAAGGACCCAGGCTGGATTTTTTAAATCCAAAGCACTTTACTATAAGGCAGGAGTGCTAACCACTACATCACTGCCTTGGTACACTGACAATGGGGACCAAAATGGTTAATTGTACCAGGCTGTAAACATGCTTTTTAATGCTATAAAGTTTGGCATTTTAACATCTGTGCATCTGTGGAGAACAATTCACTTCTGAAGCGGTCACTAGAGTTAATACAGTTTGGGGATTCCTTTGTTGGCTTCAGTTTCCAAATTGGAAGGTTGGCCCTTGGTCTCTTAAGGTAGCACATTTTTGACTCCTCTCCTTACACACTCATGCTAATTATTAGTTCTTATAAACATGAGAATTTAAAACTCTTTGTGTGTTTAGCAGAGGCTTCTTTTTGATACGGGTGTTAGATGACAGAAGGTGAAATCCATTGGCCGGTGAAAGAAAAATAGCTTTACTACAGTCTTATTTTTGGAAAAAATAGTATCCAATCTTCCTTCGCATGCTTAGTTCGTATGCAAAGGAAAGTAGACCTATAAGTTCAGCAGCACATTGGTATTCATACAGTTTCCTTCTCCTGGTGTCTGTTTTTTTCAAATGGAAGAATCTCATTTTAGAATGAAACTCTTGAAATAGAAAAGGACAGAGGGATAGAGAACCTGGGGAATGAATGAAATTAGTTGCAAAATAATAGGAGAAAAATTGTGCAGGGGGAGAGAAAGGGAAAACGAAGCAGAATTATTTTAGTATTTAGCTATTGTTGAATTATTCTTTGTGTAATTGGGCACAGTGTTACAAGTATGGGGTGGGGGCAGGAAGAGAAACAATACAGAAGGGGGGGGGGACATCCAAATGCAACCATGTTATTTACTGAGTTTAAAAAGCCAATAAATAAGCTGTAGCATTGTAAAATGGTTAGATTCTGGTGCAAAGAAACAGCTTTCCCCTCATTAAAAACTGCTTTGACAGCAAATATGTGTTAAGTGTCTTATACTGCAACAAATGAAAGTTCCTCTTTGTTTGATTCCAGCAGGGTAGGCCATCTTAGCACCCAGACTTTCACTGTGAAACCTCTATGGAGCAATACCTGCAAAATTGTAAATTGTGTTGCATTATCTTGCTGAAATAAGCAAAGCCTACCCCCAAAAAGGCTAGTCTGGACTGTAAAATATGCATCCGTCCATTTGCTTCTGCTTATCCAATTCAGTGTCTTTGGGGGGCTGGAGCCTGTTCCAGCGACTGTACCATAGGGTCGACTATGAGTATAAAATATGTTGCACCAAAACATGAATAAATTGTTTAGTTTCAGATCTTGACAGAGGAAAGTGGAGAATATGTGCTGGGAAACAAAAAGGAAAAGGAAAACCAATACTGATACAATATTTTTTTCCTTGAGACACCCAAACTGATTTCTCTAACATTTAAGTGCATTTATTTGTGAGGCCATAAAAAGGTAATATGACAGCAAAGTCGTGGATTGTTTGTTTATGCTCTTTCTCACTCTGCTTGTTGCGGTTGTGGTGTTCCAACAACATGCGCCAAGAGAGAGAATCTCGTAGTTCCCTCTGGTGGACAAACTCAAACATTTTTGCCTTAGAAATGCAGATACCATATTTCAACAAACTGCTAATATCGGCTCATATATCCACCCTCATATATCGGTCAGACTCTAAAGAAAAATGACAAATGGAGAATAATGGTTTTGAGAATACACACAGTGCCTCAAGTTAGCTCAGTTTGGTAGCAAATGGTCGAGATGGCATAAAGATGCAGTATGAAAGATGAAAGTGAGGACAGATGGATAAGTGAAGGTATGAAGTGATGAACGAAGTCACAGATGAGCTAGTGAGGGATGGAATGAAAAGCATGCAGTATTTGGGACACTCTTGTAACGCATACATACCCACACATCCATGCCCTGGGTTGTGGCATAGCAAGAATCACACTTATCACCCTCAGTATCAACCACTCTGACCGTGTAAATAAATCATAGAGTGTGTAAACTATGTTAATCTAATTTTTATACCACGTAGAAGATAGCAGAAAGAACAAATGTGGCCACGGCGGCACATGCAATTATATTAACCGTTACATAAAGATAATGCAGCTTGAATTATTGATGCATGTGAAACCTAGTTGCGTGCGGATCGGAAATGTGGGGTTTGTGACCGTGAAGTACGAGGGAATTGCGGCCGTGGCTTAGCGAGAGAGATTTTTTATTGCCGAAGTGTCTGCGTGGAGAGCGTTCTGTGATTGAATATGTAGAACAAGAAATGAAATGATACCTATAAAAGCGCCTCACTTTCTTATTGACGGATCACCAAGAGTGAAGAATTGAAATGAATGCGCGCACGCACAGGGAGGATCTGTTTTGTGCCTCATGCTCGTGAGGAAATAGCAGTCTGTGTGTGTGTATGTGTGCATGTGTGAACACTAGCCAGTAGTATGGATGCGCCTGCCAAACATCATTTACGGTTGTGGTGCCAAGAAACGGTAGCCTTTGTGTGACGACAAACTGCCCAATACGATTTGGCTGGGGGTGCTCTCTCTCTCTCTCCCTTTCTTTCTGTATTTCTCGCCCTCTTTTATTATACCACTTTTTTTCTGCCTGCCTTGCTTTACTTCCTCTATTTTTTTTATCCTCTACTGCTTTTCTCATCGCCCCAAAATATCCCTGTACTGCTGCAGAGTTGTGACAAGGAAACGAAAAAACCAAAAAGACCACAACACTCTTTTGTTTGTCAGATTTCCACGGCACCAATTGGAACTGAAACATAATCTTGTCATCCTCGACTCGCCTGTTTCTATAAATACCATATTACACCGAATTGGTGCCATTTTGACCCTTTTTTATGAAACTGGTTTGTGCTGAGTCCCGTCGCTGTGGCTACTCAGAGCAAAGGCTGCGTGTGCGCACTTTCCCTAAATCATTTTCCACGACAGATGCTGCATCTCATGAAATTGTCTAACAGCTTGCTATCTGTTTTGTTTTATGTGTGTGTGCATCATCTAAAGAGAACACGAGAAACAAATACTAACAAACAAATACTAATATTCATGCCTGCACAGTGCACATTTATAGAACAGTGTTGTTTTAGTTAAGAGCATGTCCACCAAAGCTCCGTGGAGACTTTCCAGACTGTGTGGGCTTCATAAGGCCTCTAAATGGTGAAACTTAAGACTGGAATGCTGTTCTTTAACAGATTCTGCTCAAGTTCTCTTCTGAAAAACTGTATATGTAATCTGCTCCACAGGTAATGTTACACAAACAAAATTCAGTTCAGTTCAATTCAATACTGAATTGAAAGAAATACTTTTAATAATCACAAAAACACTTGCCTCATGGTGTTTTATATTATAAAGACCCTACAATAGTACAGAGAAAACAGAAAAAATCCAATAATCAGATGAGTTCTATGAGCAAGCACTTATTGACAGTGGGAAGGAAAAACTCCCCTTTAACAGGAAGAAACCCTGGCAGAACCAGGCGAGCGGAGGAAGGAGAAAAGAGAGCAAAAATGAATAATAATAACAAACAACTAAATGATAGAATAGAAGCTTTTGCTAATTGGATCAAACTGTGACTATCGAGCAGCACGGTGGCATGGTGGTACGGTGGTTAGCACTGTTGCTGCACAGGAAGAAGGTCCTGAGTTCAATTCCACCATCAGGTCTTCTGTGTGGAGTTTGCATGTTCTCCCCGTGTTTGCATGGGTTCCCTCCCACCGTGCAAAGACATCTAGCTTGTGGGGATAGGTTAATTGATTAATCCCAATTGCCCAAAGGAGTGAATGTGGGTGCGAATGGTGGTCTGTCTCTGTGTCTTAACCCTGCGACAGACTGGCGACCTGTCCAGGGTGTATCCTGCCTCTCGCCCTATGACAGCTGGGATAGGCTCCAGCACCCCCCTGCGACCCTGAAAAGGATAAGCGGAAGCGAATGGATGGATGTGACTATTGAGTGGAATGTGTGCTTGGAAGTGGCAAACATTAAAAAGGACTTTGCGATTATGTTGTCTCTCGGCTAGTGAAGCAGGATGGAGATGATCGCTCCAAGTAATGTATGATGCATTTAAAGCCTGAATTCAAACAAAAGCCAGTCCCATAGAATTCAATTACTTCACAAGCTGCCAGGGCAAGCCTGCATGTAATCCTGAGGCTTTTTGACAAAGGAATATGACGACTTCTTGACAGAGACACTAGGACTCCATTAGGCATCAGCGCGCTCTCTGCAGTGAATGGACTGAGATTTTGGATGATTCATTCTCCGGTTTCTTCTCTCAGTGTTTCTGCTTAGTTGGGCAAGAGATGGGTGGGTGGGGGGGGCAAGCATTCCTCTGCTTGTTTTAAAAACACAGGATGACACAGTTGAGCCCGCATGCATTATTCAGCTCACATTAGAGCCTGTCCTTTGGAGTCTCAATTTCATTACAAAATCACAAGGTATGACAAATTCTAGCCTACAGAAAGTAATCTGAAACTATCATTATACTTTGAAATAGACAGTGGAGAACAATCTTTCTCTGTGTTTCAAGCAATATGTGTTGAGCGGTCATAAACAACAACAAAAAAGTCAGAAAATAAAAAGCATTTCATTGCACTTCTTAGGCTGAAAGGCACGATGATTAGGCCACAATGTTTATGACAAAAACAACAGAAAGGGCCACTGAAGGCACTTGAGAAAGAAACTGCACGCCACACGGCTGGTGAATAGAGAGCTGTGCTCGCTCCTGCAGCCTTCAGAGGGATTCAAGCATGCGATGTAAGTATGTGCACTAGTTGATGGGGAGGATCGGATGTTTGAGGTTCCCAAACTCTTTACAGTCTGAACAAAAAGCAGATTGCTTCTTCCTTGGCCTGTGGCCCAGGCCTTTCAGCTTCTTTCATTAAAATCTTTTAATATTTTCTGAAACAACTTGTTAAGTAAGAAAAGTGACAAAGAGACATGAGTCACTCTGTTCTGCTGTCTGTCCATGGAAGCTTTTGCCACCCTGTTGATTGCTTTCTATGCTATTTTGTCTTTAATGTTAATGGTAAGAGTGTGACCTCACGAAGCTGTGCTGCCTCTGACAACAGCACGCTGAACAACAGCTCCTGTGAATCAGTTATGCACCAGCGGTCTCCGCACCCATGCAAAAACGTAAGGGCCTGTCAGTGAATCCATAAATCGTCAACAATACACATGGACGCATTATGTGACCATATGTTTCATGCCTTTCTGAGCTCGCTCACGCTCTACTGTTCAGCACACCTGCTCATAAGTCTTAGAATGCCTGATGATGTTTTATGTTTGCTGAGCACTGGCTTTTCAAGTAGGCCGTGAGTGCTCTCTCCACGGGGGAGGGGTTGCGTAGAAGCGATGATGTCGCTTCGCTTTTCTGTTCGATTTGTGCAGAGTAGCTGTGATCACCGTCTAACCTGTTAGTCACGTTGGCACACACAAACATTTGTTTTCAGCGAGGTGCCCTCGATCGCTGTACTTCTGCCCCTCCGTCAGAGGCATGCGCTGTGTAGCGTCCCATGCTATTTGCAAGACTCGCCCTTTTGTATTGGTCTGCTTTTTTTTTCTTAGCTTTATTTAGTTTGCTTCATATTTACCTATGGGGTACAAACTAATCTCTTTGTGAGTGTATCTGTGTTAGCAACATTAGGTTTTTTGATGGGTTTCCATACAACTTGAGTATTTTGGAAAAGCGCGTCGGTTCAGTGAGGCATTTAATGAAAACCTGGGTGTGACCTTTGCACCCAATAGTTTCATACACTGTTTAACTTTTATAGATTTTTTTCAGTGTCTTCTAGAAAGAAGTAGAAAGAAAATGCCCAAAAAGTTTTTGGGATTTACCTACCTGGATGATTGAGCATGCATCAAAACGTTTGTGTATGTTTATTAAAATAAGATATTTTAATATTTACCATAAAATTAATCAAACTTGTAATGCAAAAAAGTTGACTTGATATAAGGTTTCAATGCTTATTGATCTATAGGATTTCAAAAGAGCGCTTAGCAGTTGGATTAATGGAATGATAAAAAACAATGTGGGCAGGGATGGAGCGTCATGTCCTCTTAGGAGCCGAGGCCTATTGCAGGATAACTAAGAGATGGTTCAGGGTAACCTGATCCAGGCCAAACTGAGGAACGTTTTAAGTCTAATCTTAAGAGTAGAGAGAGTGTGTGCGTCTTGAATCCAAACTGGGAGCTGGTTTTACAGGAGATTTAAATTTAGAAAAGTCAATTTTGGATTAAACAGGGAGTCAGTGAAGAGAAGCTAATATGGGAGACATGTGCTCACTTTTTCTAGTTCCAGTTATTGCTTTCGCTGTAGAATTTTGGATCCAGTGAAGGCTTCTTATGGTAATTTAAGAACAACCTGATTATAATGGATTATGGCAGTCCACGTAAAAAAATCACAAACTAGTTTTTCAGCATCACGTAGTGTTGGGCATGGTGGCGTCTAGGGTGGACCTAGCGTCTCACCAAATAATAGCTGGGTTTGATAAGCAGAAGAAAATGGATGGATGATTTGAGGTAAAAACAAATTGCAGAAACATTGTTGGCTTCTTTGTAATGATGTCAGTAAATCTGGAACCCACTGTGAGAAAAAGCTAAGTAAGCAGAAGGTACTTTCAGCTGCTGTCTCATTTTCCAGCACTTGATTTGGCACAAACTTTACATCGAATGCCTATCTTGATACGACCCTCCCATTAATCCATGCTTGGGACTGGAGTTAGGGTCACACTAGGTGGATTAGTGTCCTCCCAGATATGAACCAGAGATCTTTACTGAATAAGGCAAATGTGTTAACTGCTATACCACAAGTTAAGCTAATGTAAGCATAGGTGGGTCCAGTATTTTGGCAACACCTGGTTGCTGAGTGATAGCCTGTTCCTCTAGCTGCCAAAAGTATTGAATTTATCCTAAAAGGCTATTGATGTAGTGCTTTTCTACACAAGAAATTGTCCACGTAGTAAAAATTTGGTCAGCTCTTGACAACACAATTGACCAGAACGGTCAACTCTAAGACTAAACATTGATACTTTTGTTTAGCAATTATAATGTTTCCCATCTAAGTAGCACTGAACTAAAAGTTATACTGACTATGTTGGTAAAAAGAAGTCCAAATGGAAGACTGTTATCATTTGTTCTCGAGCCATGATGTTTATGTGACAAAGAGCACTTTTGGCTGCCACTTCTCATATTTTATGGTAGATAAAGTTGAACTGAATGATCCTCAGTCTGCCCACTGTTACGTCAGCCTCTTACGCACATGTACATGCACACATTTTTATTTGTCTGCTCTGCAAAACACTGCAAATAATGGCATAGCTGAAAGTATCTATCTGACAGTTTGTCTATTATTGTCATAGAAATCCTTTTGTACTGTAAGCTGAGTAGCGTTCTTTGCCGATTGGCAAATGTTGGTTTATTACACTATAAAAATGTCTTGTTGCCTTTTCTGAATACTGAACAGCTTGCTCCTGAATCATCTGATTCTTGCAGTCGTGACCATAAAGTTTATACTTGTTAGTCATCTTCTTTTTCTTTCACCCCTCCACAACTTCCTCACAAGGCCATCTCCCACCTCGCAGGGTTTGTGTTTAACAAAGTTACTAAGGAGAAATGAAGACGAAAAAGAAAGTTCCTACCTGAACGTGTGGGGTTTAAGAGCTGTGCATTAACAACTTATCTGTGCTTTTTCTCTCCCTCATCGTTCCACACCTCTTTCTCTCTCCAATCTCATTCACGCTTTGATCTGTCTTCATCCGTCTCTTTCACCCCTCAACTTCCTTTCATGTAGGGGATGAAGTGGTTTGGCAGTATGTCCCTCAGCAGCAAAAGAAGTAAGAGGAGGAGTAGAAGGGGCAGCAATCGCAGCTGTAACGGCGGAAGTAATAGCACGCTGCTCTCCCTGGCTCTCCTGGTGGCGTTGACCATGAAAGCCGATCCCGTGGCGGCTCAAAAGCAGCGAACTGGTGGCTCAGAAAAAGTGCCGGTCCTGAACATTGCAGTGATCCTGGGACGCACGCGCTACATCTCAGACCGGGACATCCGAGCGCTGTGGAGCAAAGAAGACCCCATCGATGTCAACGTGGTCACACTGCTGGTCAATGAGACTGATCCAAAAAGCATCATCACCCACATGTGTGACCTGATGTCAGGAACCAAGATCCACGGCGTGGTGTTCGGGGACGGCACTGACCAAGAGGCCATCGCCCAGATTTTGGATTTTATTTCCTCGCAGACGCTCATACCAATCTTGGGCATTCATGGAGGGTCGTCCATGATCATGGCTGACAAGGTATGGAGAAGTAAACTGATGAATGAAAGCCAGGATGTAGAGTGAACGGAAAGATGTTGTTGTTGATGGGTGGACGCAATAGTGAGCAAAGTATATGAGAAAAGACTGATGGTTAAATTGCTTGGCTTTATGTGATTTGCCAAAAGTTGCGGCTTTTGGGTATTTTACTGTTATAACCATCAACAACTCGTGAAATCAAACTCTTGCCGAGTGAAGGGAGTTCTCACCAAATAGCTGCACCTCACAAAATATCATCAGTTGGTATCTCGAAAAAGAAGCTGCAGAGCCAGGGTGTAGATGGTAGAAAGACGTGTGGAGGAGCGAAAACAAGGTAGGAGGATGAGGTAAGTATCTGCAGGAAAGTGTTGGAGGACTGGTTTGGAAGGAGAAAGTATTTAAAAAGAGCAGGAGAAAGGACAGAATGAGGGATGTAGTGACTAAACAAGAGAAAGGCGAGGAGAGAGAGCGAGAGAAGGAAATGTGAAAGGAGTGGGTGTTGCCGTAGCCTGGCTAACACTGACTGCGTGGTGCGGTGTGCTCTAATCTGGGAAATCTCCATTCATTGTGCAGGATTCCCTCAGACATGGTGCTGGAGTCTTGATTGGTCCTCTCATTTGAATAAGCAAAGCCAGTCTCATCGAACCCTGAATAGGAGCAGATGAACAGCGCATGATTGTGTGGTTTCATGTGTCAGTGCTTAGCTCCTGGAATTTGTCATATTTGCCAGATTGTAACAGAGGGAGCGGGGCAAGATGAGAATTGTTATGTGGAGATAATAATTTCATCATATTAAACTGTTAAGGGACACCTTTAAGAAAGCAATGCTTTATGATACAAGTGAAAACCTATATCACATCATCCAGGTGAGCAACAACGGTTTTGTCCAAAACAAATTCTTCCCTGTACTGTAGCTCAGTAATTGGGAGCTTGTTGAGTAGAACTGAACGTCATTTATAAATATATATTACCACCTTCATTAGTTTAGAAGAATCAGAACCAGAAAAGAGGACAGAAATGCACATGTGCGTAGTAATAAACAAAACGTACGTAGTGATGTTGAGCAACATTGATACAATAACCTGCCACAATCATAGAATTTAAGGTTCATCACTGCAGATAATGGAGGAAAACTGCTCCTCTGTTCAGTGTGTTACAATAATGATGCCATTCTGTGTTTTAATGCACTGGTTGTCCATGCACTGATGTCACTGGGTATTACAGCAGTCCTCGCTCCTTCTTGATCACCGAATAAACACAACATATCCAGAGAAAACATGTCTAAATATGTACATTTGGTCATGCACAGATGTTGGCTGAGGAAGGCAGAGAGTGATCTGTCTCTGGACGTATCTGGAGCGGTGGCTCTGAGAGGTGAAGCATACTGTTACTCAAGGAGACAGGAACTAGAAAAAAAAGCTGCAAAAAGCACACAAACACAATGAAAGTGTCATAAAACACAACGGAAACAGAAAAAATGCCATCATAACTCACAAAAAAAACTTTTACAAAACATGCCAGAAGTGTTTTGGGGAGACAATAACGTGACGGAACAGCTGCGGACATGACAAGCTTCCAGTAAGTGTCCAATACCAAACAAGTACCTACAGTATTATATGAATCATGCATTTAAAACACACGACCTGCATCTTTTTCTATCTGACAACACTGATGAATCCACTGCTTATTTTAAGTGTGTCACTTCTGTCACTTTAGTTGTTGTTAGATCACATTATTGTCTCCCCAAAGATACTTACATTGTGTTTTCTGAGGTTTCAACTTCCATTTTTTTTTATATAACTTCCACTGTGTTTGTTGTGTTTTTTATGGTTTTGACATTTTCTGTTTGCTGGTGTTTCCTTAAGTCTGAGTGTGTTTGACCTCTCATACTGCTGTCAGTGACTTCGATGAAAGCCTGACCAGCTTTATGGTGTTAGATATATTTTTGAACATCCGCATGCCACTGTTAGCTAATCTGTGATGCAGTGCCTTGGTATAATTGCTGTAAACCAATGAAACTGTTATGCTTGTGTCATTAGTGCTAATGTTACTCAAGATTACAGCTACACTTCCTCTGAATTCTTTCATTTCCTTCCCCATCCTAATGGCTGTAGTGTGTCTTAAGTCTTTTCTACCACTTTTCTGTAAACATTTCTCTCTTTTCAAGATCCTCTTGTTCAAGAAAATCTTAAATCTTTTGGTCCATTTGCCCTTAAAGGAAAAGCGTCAATCTTCATGTTTTATACCATTAAGCTATCTTCCTCTAAAGTAGTTCAACAGATTTTCCACCAAATCTGACCCTGTGGTCCACAATAAAACATGCAGTTTGGTTAAGACTGTAGAACCTCTCAAAGATTATCTTGTTTATTTACAGTAAATATACAAATGTCTTAAAGGTACTGCGGTAATGGTTTATTGATCCTGTAATGCTAGATGTGGCACAGTTCTAAGAGATAGGAGGGATGGAGAGAAGCAGATAAGTGCTGCAGGAGAGGGCTGAGGAGGAGGGAGGAGCTGTGAGCTGGAATAGAGTAGGTGGAGAGGGGATGCGGAGAAATGAAGGGGTAAGAGATAATCCCTCTTTTTGACCAGAGGTGATGTTGAGTGGAAGGGAATTACTGAATGTCCTGATTGGCACCTGCCACACTCCACCTATTTCAGTAACACACACACACACGCACACACACACACACACACACACACACACACACACACACACACACACACACACACACACACACACACACACACACACACACACTTAGATGTGCTTCCTTCAGGGTCACAGGACATTACATTGACTTACATTTATTTTCTGTATTTTTACTCAAACCCAAACTGTAACTACTCCCTGCTTAAGGCCTCAGTCACACAGGTCTAGAGACACGTTGGCAACCACCAGTTGCTAGGCCAACATTAATATTTCCATACAAACTATGAGTGACAAGCAGCAATGTGCAAGTGACTGATGAAATGACAAGGTTTTTGGTGCAGCACTGCAAACCTCTTTGCCACTGGTTTTTTAACAATTTTTAGCAACCTTCACAAACCATTTGGCAAACAGTTTGTGAATACACAAATTTTCCACACACCCACTGATCAGTCTATAGGCCTGTACGATGGGAACTTTAGCAAATGATTTCACAGTGACTGTCACCAACCTACAGCAAACCCTTCAACCGGTTGGGGAACACAACTTTTTCCTGGTAATCAGTGTTAGCAAGGCATATACCAAGTGGTATCTAGGCCTGCTAGTAACTCTAGCTTAAACTAGACTTAACCTTAGGCTAGACTTAAACCAACTCTTAACACCAAACTGCAATTATTTTTGCTACGGGGACAGGTCTCTACATTTTGATTGTGTAAATAGATTTGTGTCTCCACAACACTGCTAATAGAAGTATACACTAGACTTGTAGTCAAGATCGCTTAAACCAAGACCAAGACAATACCAAGACCAGAGGGTATCGAGACCAAGACAAGACCAAGACCAAGACAGACCGAGTCAAGACCAAGACAAAGTCGAGACGAGACCGAGTCCTAGACAAAAAAGTCTTTAAACTGCAGCTAGATGCTGCTTCGTTTACAGGTGTCAGCCATATTAATGTGTTTTTGCTTTCGCACAGCCCTCCTCACCGCTGTCTACTGTCTCACTCAATTACTGAGAGGACAGACGCATGCTCCACTTGACTGCCGCGTCTCTCACCCTCTCTGGTTTTCACATAATAATATTATCCTATATCCTCGCATGTGATTGGCCACAATATGGAGGGATTGGAGCATAGCTGGGCCACTGTGTGAGAGCTGAGCAGCGAAAGGAAATTAAGTGAAGAGCCGGCTCTCGCTCAATGGGAGTCGATTCTTCTGATTTACTACAAAGCACTCTGTAAGCACGGCTCTTAGAGCTGATGCTTTTGCGCATGACACATTATCGAACGTTACGTTGTGTGTCATGGATACTGTCGATCTGAGACAGCAAGACCAACACAACGAGACCAAGACAAGACCAAGACCGAAGTCCGCCGAGACCAAGTCAAAACCAAGACCACGTAAAAGTGGTCTCTACTATACACATCATATTAGGAGAAAATATTCCACTTTAAAGTGCTCATCACAGCACTTTGTCTTCTCTTTGCTTTGCCTTGCACCTTTTGTGTAATTTAAACCTACATACTGCTCATTCAAGATGTAAATAGTCCTTATACATTAGATATGATGGACTGTATGCTCCTTTTGAGTTAAAACCTAGTGACTTACATAATATAATACATTTTAAACTCAGTCACTACATTCCAAAAAAAACATAGTTAAAATTCATAAAATTCTTTGTTACTCTCAATACTTTTTTATGTATATTTTTGGTGTGCAGAGCTATAAATTGTTATAGAAGTGGTTGGACTGGTTTAAAAACATTTTCTCATTGTGTTTAATAGGAAATTCAGGCTTGAAGTTTGACCAGAAATGGTTTTCTGTGCACTTTAACACATGTTAAGGGGCATCATTTAATATACGATGAAGACCCTTACAGACTTTGCCTCTGTGGTTTCCTCTCATTTCATTGCAAAGGTTATATAATGTCTCACCCTCTGTAGTTAAAGGTTTATTTGGCTACCTTAGTGAGTAGCCGAGCCTCCGTGCCGCCTTCTTCCAAGCAGATTTCTGCTAATCCTCATGTGAAATATGAGGTGAAGCTCGCCTCCAATGATTATGCCTCGTAAGACCCTCAGTATGTTTGTCTGTTCACGATTACGCCTCCGCGCTTGTATGATGTGTGTGAAAATTCCCTGCGTATACGTTACATGCTTTAATGCCTTTGCGTGCACTTTACCTCGTGCGTGTATGTTTCGTTTGCCTCGAGGCTAAATCTCTTGGTGCTGTTGACTCCCAGTCAAAGACATTTCCACGTTAGCCTCTGGAGAATACCATCTAAGAGTTTCCCCCTGTAATACTCAGAGAGCAGGCAGGACTCAAAACGCAGACTCAGATTGTAGTTTGCTGAGTTTATTTTAAGTGATGCAAAAAAAGGGATCATTTACAGTCTCTATGCAAAGTATCCAAGCCGATGGTCCAGTGGATTCCACTCTGTCCTTAGGCTTAATAGCGAAATAGACTTCTCTCTCCAACTCACACTCACAAATCATCATCGAGGAAAACAGGACAGACTCCTGGACAGAAGAGAGAATGGTGAGAGGCGGGCATGTGATCAGACTTACAGAACCGAGATGAGTATCTACTGAGACTGATTTGTGGCTCAAGTGCTGATTAAGGAATGTCCTCCGTATCTGAAGGGAGCCGACTAATTACCAGACGAGAAGCAGGTGAGTTGATTGTCGCAGGTGTGCCAAGCTGGAGGGCGGGGACCAAGACATCCCCGCCTCTGAACAGTCACTGCGCTGTTACCACATAGACCCACACATAAACAAACAGAGAGACAGAGAGAGAAACAAAGACACAAAAGGAACCTAACAACAACAAACAAGACACCCTGACCCAGAAACTCAGAGACAGTTAAATAACTAAACTATGGAAGCCCGTTTCCGCCAATAAAAAAACAAAAACAAAAAACAAGTATCCATAACTCGAAATTTCGAGTTATTTTCTTGAAATTTCGACTTATTAACGAATTAGCTCTGCCAATCAGTAATCTACGTGAATGAGGTCACTTTCTTGTTACCCGGAAGCATATAACGCAGAGTAACATGCACTCAAAACCGGATCGCAACAAATTGGTGCTTTTGCGAGTACGTTTGCTGATAGTAACGCCATCTGATTCGGCTAATAACACAAGGATTTCATCATTTTTGAAGCCACACTGAAAACACTCAGCAATGTGTGCATTCATGACTGGATGTAATACCGGTAGCTTAGCATTTGTACCTGAGGGCTTCAGCTTCCGGGTAACAAGGAAATGACGTCATTCACGTAGATTACTGATTGGCAGCGCTAACTTTTCTCAAAATTTTGAGTTAATAAGTCCAAATTTTGAGAAAATAAGTCAAAATTATGAGAAAATAAGTCGAAATTTCAAGTTATGGAGCCTTTTTTTTTTTTTTTTTTTTTTAGTGGAGGAAATGGGCTTCCATACTAAACTGTACAAAGCTTAAGTTTAAATCATTTTCTTAACTTAAATCAAACAAACATCTTCGTATACATGTTTGTTTCGGGGCACGAAAGACCCAAAACAAACATGTATACGTTTCATTGCGCTCTCACTTTCCTTGTATTCATTGTTTCCATTTTCTGCTTTCTCCACGTGTTGTCCCTCGATCCTTTATCCCATCGCTCCATCCTGCTGTCTGTCTTTCTTGCTTGTTAATTAGATGAATGTTGCAGTATCTCCACGCCTTGTGGTACTCCCTCCCATACATTCCACAGCCTTTGTTGAATAATGCAGACTTGCCTGTATCGAAATGAATACATTATTGATTAAGGAAAGAAACGTCTTCCCCTGCTGCAATCTAAGCAACTAAGCTTGACTGTAGCACCCTAGCAAACTTAGATAAAAATGTCAGAGCCCAAGTTTTTTTTACTAAATTTGCGGCGTTTTAGTGTCACATACTTTGTCGTTCCTTTACCAGTTTTAAGTGTTTGACTAGATGTCTGACCTAACTCGTTGACTGGACAAAATAATAGCAGCTGGATTGTGTTGGTCACGAAGCCTTAATTATGTATTCCCGAGTCTTGTCTGTCCTGACTCTAAGCTGTCGCATCGAGTCTGAGCCGTCTGATGTCTTCTGTTGCTTCAGCTGCTTTCTTTGCTTTTTTCTTTCCTGTTTTTCATTTGTAGAGCATGCCACATGAATTAAACCATGGTCTGTATGCACCAGATGTGTTAGCAGTGATGGGAGATGTCCTTCCCTGTTTTGCTTCTTGAAGAAAAGACACTTTACTTCTTAATTAAACAGACAGTGTTCAAAGAGTCAGAAAATTTGTGTGTGTGTGCCGTCTATATTGTTCCTCATAAGTCATGGCCTTCCTCTGGACACAGAGGAAGGCCTTCCTTTACACACACACACACACACACACACGCACGCACGCATGCACACACACAGCTTTCACGTAAGCATTCATCCCTAGAGCAGCTGTCACTTCATTTACATGGGTTGATTAATTAATATTTAAGCAATTTAAACAAATGAATGAACATTGTGCTGCTGCGCAGTGAAGCACGTATTTCCTATTCTACATGCGTTCAGGAATAAGGCTGAGACTCTCAGATTAGCCTTCAATCACCCTCAGTTAAATAAAAAGCTGGTTTGAAAGCCCCCATTCAGACTGAAAAGAGGCAGCTGTTGGCTCTAGACTGACTGTACCTATGACCACCTGTGTGAACAAGAGGCCTGGTAATCCAATGAAATTAAATCTGGCATGGTGTCTTAAGGTTAGCGAAACTGGGCTGAGAGTTGTTTTCTCTTGTTTTTCTCGAGCCAATCAGTGGCGAGTTACGTATCCGGCTTCTGACATCACTGTCGGGTAGCGGTGGCTCTGGAGACAGACACATAATTGCAGTGTTTTTGGATCGATTCCTGGCCTCTCTTGTCCATATGACACTGAAGTACAAAAACAAAAGCATCCAAAAAAAACCAGAAACAACTGACTAGTTGCTGTAAAGAGCTTTGAATGGAAGTCATTTACAATTTTAGCTGCACAACAAAGCTGTTAGAGGTTCTTAGTCGGCTTCCAATTCATTATTGCCACATTATTAAAACAAAAACAAGTTTAACTGATTCTCTTTGGGATACTGAGTTAAAATCAGGTCTGCATTTTTCACTGAAAACACAACTTACACAAAAAGAGCGTGAATAAAGTGGCATAGCCCAGGCGAGTAAAATATAAAATGACGAGAGAAAAATCATTCAATGGGAAGAAAATTACACAAAAGAAAGGAGCATGATAAAATTGTGAAAGTTAAAATACATCAAAATAAAAACAGTGTTACCTAAAATAACAATGCCGTTTAAAAAGGTGCTTTAAAGTTAAGTTAAAATATATGAAAATCCAGAATATATCCAAAAGGTCAAAGGTTTACAGCTTTTTGTTAACCACTATTTAACCCCATAAGTGACAAACAAATAAACAGATTATGTCCATAAATGTTTTGCTATATATTCAAATGCTGAAGGTAAACCTTAGTGTCCACCTGTTAATATTATTAATATTATTGTTTCTCTACAAAGGCTGTGTTACCTGTCTGAATAAGTGTAGTTTTAAATTGCAAATTGAATAGTTATTTGAGGCTTTAGGTTTTACGTTTCAGGACTTGAAAAGAAAAAATCAGGTCCTAATTTTAAAAGGTTTCAAAATAAGTTAAATGCAACAGCAACACATAACCTATTACACTGTCGTTTATTCAAACAAGACGAAGCCAATATACAGAGGCAATTTGTGAAATATTAAGCACATCCTTACAGCTTCTATAGAAATTAATAAGGGAAGTAGCAGACAGCCGCTTCTACTCAAATTATTCTACTGAATAATTGATCATAAGGAAGTATGAACACCTATATGAAAGGCAGAAGTTTTGTCAGTTTGCTGGTTTGGAGCATTTATGTGTGTGACAACACAAAGCCAAGAAAAAGACCAAAACAAAAAAAAGACTGAACCAGTATAACTCGTTTGGACATCCTGCCTGGTGTAAGCCCCTTGCATGGCAGCACAGCTAAGCTGGACAAACCACAAGACTTCTGGAACAATCTCTTTCAGAAGGACAAAACTAAGGTGGAGATCATATGTCCATGATGTTGTGGTAACTTTGTGGATGTGTAGGGGTGATGGTTGGGGCACTTTGCAGTCACTCAGTTGACCATGATCTTCTCTGGTTATCAAAGTAATCTAGAGTCAAATATGAGGACATCTGTCCGACAGCTAAAACGTGGCTAAAACTCGGTCACAGAACAAGACAGTGATCCCCAGAGCAACAGCAAATCTACAACAAAACGATTGAGAAAGAAAAGAATCAAAGTGTCCAGACTTCAACCTGACTCAAATGTGGTGGGACCTTAAGAGAGCTGTGCATAAATAAATGCCCACAAAGCTGTAACAACTGTGAGGTAATTGTAGTTGTATTTAGTTTAGCTAGCTTAGAGAAGACGACATTCCTGTTGTTAATCTTGCCCATTATCTCGGCCTTTTTTTCGTCATCGATCATCTTTAAGTCCAATCATATGTGTCTGAAAGAATGCCCTGCCCCTCCCAGTTCACATAGTTGGCTCTGACTGTGCAGCGTAGATGTTAAAAAGAAAAACCATCAGCAACTGTTACCCAATGTTTCCATTCAACTAATTAGGCAGTGACGCACGCACAGTATCCACTGCAGTATATGCTGCGAGTGTATTTTTGTAATTTATTGATCCATAATGATGAAATTTTGTCGATGGACCCGAGGACCCGAACAGTATTTTCTAATCATTAATTTACTAAAGTATTCTCCTCTACTACAGATGTACACAAGTGTACTCCTGGAAATTTGTCTTTTTTTTCTTCCTTTTTTAAATTTAGTTTTGTTTGTTTTAGTTTATTTATGCATTTTTTCAAACAAACTGCCCACACACACACACCTGATGTAAATGCCAGCATTGTTGTAGTAGATTTGTGTGTGTGTGTGGTGTTGCTGTGATCAAAGGACATTATTCATCCATCCCTGTTGTTGTCTCCCCTCAGGCGGTATAATTGCACACATACGTGCGCACGCCCGGGGCGCGCGCAAACACACGCACACGGGCTGTCTGATGTTTGTTGCTGTCTGGTTGTGTCAAATAGCAAATAGAAGTGGGAGGGAAGGAAAGGAGAGGGAAAACAAGTGAATAAAAATAACATTTTATATCATTTATGAGTTTGTCCAATTACTGCGTGGAGCCATTTGTTTTTGTGTGCCTTAAATCACACTGCCATTTAACTAGAGCATCTTCAGCCTGCTGAACCACATGCAGGCTCTGCTGCACAGTAGCACACCTCTGCGCAGATAGTGTGTGTGTGTCTTTATACGCTTGTACTTTATCAATATCATGCACACAAATTGATTTGCTTTTGTGTCTCTGTAATTGGTTATGCGCCTGTGTGTGTGTTTAGTAATGGCATCAAAAGGAACTTTTCTTATTGCCACACTAAGACCGTCCTCATTGAGTTTCCTGTAATAACAGCTTGCTTGTTAGCACTCTTAGTGTTGTGCTTGTGTCTGACTTTGATTGTTAATATAAAAACACTGAAGTGGATATGTATATATATATATATATATATGTGTGTGTGTGTGTGTGTGTGTGTGTGTGTGTGTGTGTGTGTGTGTAGGCGTGTTTTATTCTAATAGCCAGATTCAGCTGTCGTCCAGATGAGAAATGGCTTCTCACTGCTCAGAGGGGATCGATTTGGATGAATATGCGGGACTGGGGGAAATAGAGCTGTTCACTTATTCTATGACTTTATTTCTCTTTCTTTTTTTGCTTCTCTCTCTCATCTCCCTCTTCTTGCAGGCTCTCCCCAATGACATCTGTTCCAAAGTAGTGGAAGTTTTTGTTTGTGCCGCACAGTTTTCGGCTCGCCGTGCATATCAAGTTTTCTTCTGACTTGCCTCTCGCGCTATCCCCGTTTTCCGCTGTCTCCCTCGTGGAGCATCCCTCCTTTCACCCACCCTCTCTCTTTCTCCTCCTGTCTCCTCAGTTCTTGTCTCTCAGTAAACGTTCATGTCTCCTTCCCTCTGTCTCTCGGCAAAGCCTCAGCTTTAGCCTCGGGAACAGCGGAGGTTTATGCAAAGATTGCAGCAGACACACATACTCACGGGCACATTATCAAAGCATTTTAACATCATCAGCTGTAGCCAGGTAGACGAACTGGATCAGATTCCTGGGGTGGGGAGAGAGAAAAACTTATAGCCCACACTCTTCCTCCTTTAACTTAATTGACATTGGCACAGAATAGAAGACCCAACGCTGTGTAATGTGACGCCTAAATGGGAATATAAATTGATTTTGATGTTATTCTCGTGTAGACATTTACTTTAGTCTTTAATCCCCTTACGTGCCTCATCTTCTCCATTTTATCCGCCTGCCGCTACTTACTCCTCGTTTCCACTGCTGCCTCCATCCGCTGAACAAATCAAAATCTTTGTCGAGCTCGCTCCCGCAGAGAGAGATGCTCTAATAACGTCGGCCTGCGCTCGGCATGATTTTGACGGATGATGATGTGCAGGAATTGATCATGCCCTGTCATGTGTATTCGCTTGCAGTGTGTAATGCTGCTACATTGACACCTCCTCAAACAATTTATTTGGAGCTAGTGCCATTATTACTAACTGCTTCCTTTCCCCCCTCTGTGTGTGTGTGTGTCTGTGTACACGGTTAAACTAACAACAGCCCGGCTAACATCAAACTAATCCCCTTGTCTCTTTGTCTTTGCATTTTTGGCTGTTTTTTTAAGTGCATGTGTATAAATGACTGAATAATATGTGTGAAAGTTTTTTTTTCTTGTTGATTAACCCAAATGTCTCAGCAGTAAATTGAATTTCTGATCTGCCTCTTGTCAGCCATCATAAGCTGACACAAAAACCCCACAATAAATATAACATAAGCTCAGCTACTGAGAGACTGAAGAGGCATGCGGAGAATAACACAGCCATCACGGCTCTGAAGGAAAGAATTTTTGTCATCTCAGCTTAATCCTGACTAATATACAGATAACGCATGCATGCAGTTGCTGGCTCTGGAAGTCTTTTTATTCCTCATCTTTGTGCCACAAGGCAGTCGCATCAGCACAAGTAAAAACTTTTAAACCCCCCCCCCAAAAAACCTTCAGTCGCCGAAGCTTCAAAGAAAAACATTTTATGAGTGTTGAAATTGTCAGATTAAATTGTCTACTCGGGTGTTTTAATACACCTAAAACCTAGATCCTCATTCTCTGTACGCACTACAAACCGGTTCATTACGAGCAGCAGCTGCTTATCAAGCCGAAGCATCTTTCAGGAGAACGTGTCAATCATAAATACAGTTTGGAGAGAGAGAGAGACTTGAGCGAAGGGTTGATTTTTCAGAGTGCATTATTACCATGCGCTGTCGCTCACACCTCCTCAGATACATACGGATGAGTAAATATCAAATATCTTTGCCCTCAGGGATGCTGACATGGCAGCAAATTTATGATGATGTGAATATGCGCTTTGTAACGGTAAACACATCACTCTATTGATTTCACCCACGCTGACAATGGCATGGGGATCCAGATTGACAGCTTGTTAAGGAGTTGGCAAAGTTTTTCAGGTAGCAGTAGGAGTTACAAAGTTACCGCCCTTATAAGTCTGCAGCTACAGCCTCCTTGATATTTATGACTGCATTTATAGAGTCATAAATATCCCAGTCATGTGCTGTGGATGACAAGCCAATTGCCCTATTTATATGATTAATCAACACTGGTTTTTGATGCATTTTAAAGATAGAGTTGTTTAGTCACAGTATCATTAAATGAGTGTGGGCAGACAAGAGAATTGAGCTTGATCAATATCGGACTTTTAAGACTGATACTATATAAAATCCGATACTCCGACATTAACCGATATACAACGTATGAAACAAAAACTGATTTCTCAAAGAACTTTTATGTGTAATAGTTATTTATTTATTTGTTTACACTCTGCTTAGATCACCTGGTTGTTTGTGTTTAACATTGTTTGAAGGGTGTTTCTATTATTTGTTATTTTAATTTTCATCAGCTGCTATACAGCTGATATGTAATATTGGGCTCTTCCAGAAAACTCAGACCAGCTAGGAAGCATGGTAATTAAAATGTTAGAGTTTGTGGCTGTATCACTGCCAGCTCGCAGTCACTGATGTAACTTTGAGTTTTGCATTTTATCACCGAGCACTTGAAGATGATTAAGGCTACGTCAAAGCTGAAGTTGGACTTAAAGTGGACTTTATCATTTCAGCAGGATAATGACTCCAACGCATGTTTCAAAATTGTTAAGTAAGCACAGAAACTGCAATATCAGCAGCGATGAAGAGCAATGAACTTAGAATTAATGCTGAGACACACTGGGTCCAAGTGGTGAAGTGGGGCTGAGCAGGTGGGAGAACCTGATGCAGCGATGCAATGGACTCATTTCAAACTAACTCATAAATATTTAATTTTTTCAGATATTTCATAGCAATAAAAAAACAAACAAAGCAAAAAAATAAAAAAAATCACATTCCATCAGTAACGCAGCATGTACAGATAATTAGGATAATGCACACTTTAAATTTCCTCTTTATCGGCCGCCTCTTGCTGAGCAGTCCTTACTTTGAAAAACATGTTTGATCTCCAGCTCTTGAGCCTCTTTCTAACATGTTCAGAGTGTTTAATTAAAGATAAAGGGAAAAAAGACATTGTGTCTGTAACTACTGCACCAAATTGTGTGCCAAACTGCACAGAAAGAGTAAGTTTTATCATAATTGTTTTAACCTGTTTCAAACAGTGAACCTGAAATTACCTGCTGCTGCAAAAACACTCTGCTCATTTATCCTCGCTCCTCTGCTGCAGGGCTAGCTAGATGCTGAAGTATCACATTCGCATTTTTATTGACATCTGCATGACAGGGATGAGATGAGAAGAAGGAAAATAAAGATATGTCGAACGTGCAGGTGGTGACTTGTGAGTATCTTAAAAGCATCATGTGGAAGAAACACATGAAAAATTAACTGACTTAATATTAATGTGCATTAAACTGCCTATGACATTTAAATGGCGCTATCATGGGTTCCTATTAGGGGTGCAACGATACACAAAATTCACGGTTCGGTTCGGTTCGATACTTTGGTGTCACGGTTCGATATTTTTTCGATACAAAAAAAATGTTCATGCCTTTTTAATTTGTCATTTATTAAAATTATAAATATATATTTTAACTCAAAAGTACAGTTTTTAAATTTAACCCTAACCCTTGTGCGCGTTTTTTATTTTGACAGCAAATGCGCACCTGCGGACCACTTATGTGCAGCCCTGGTTATTTAGCTCGTCATATTGCAGCCACAGAAATTATTTTGTCCATGAAACCATAAAACTGCACTTTCTTTTTGCCTTATAGTCTGATTTGTCATAACTTCTCCGTTTTGTGGTAAGCTTTTCTTTGGCTGTCACTTCTTCACCCTGACCTGTCTTATTTGGCTCAGCAGAACTGAAATATAAATCCTGCTGCTTTTACACACCGACTCACATAAGCTCAGCGATTCTCTGCGCGATCAACCTCTCACATGTTTAAGCTTGCTGCGGGAGATTTCACTTGTCATGTTTGCATAGTAAGCTAACGATTAATAAGACGATGTCAGAGGAATTGGTGCACAAATTATCATCACTCACAGATCAGTACTGTCGCTCTCTATACACAGTTCGCAAGATTGCAAAGTGAAAGCAAAAAAACAAGCGCAAATTCAAACGCGATTTCAATATGTCACATATTGACAGTGGCTCACCGATGCCAATGACATAATTACCCAGCTACATTTCCGAAAGAATGCAAAAGCATTGACATATATTTTTCCTTCCTACAATAGCCCGACGGGCAGAGTAGCCCGTCTGAAAAAAAATCGCTAGCCCCAGGACGTCGGGCTAGCGATATTGCAAGCCCTGTATCTGATTGAGGAATCACTCATCTTTGGAAAAGAGAGTTTATTACAGAGAAATGTCTCTTTCCAAAATAAAAGCTATACTATCCGCTTCTTCTGGGCTATATTCTCAGCAGCATAAGGAGAATCATGTGCTAACAGCTGTCTAAATGACTCGGCTAAAGTTAGTAGCATGCTTGTTGTTTTTGTCTTTGCACTAGGATGATGTCGGCGTAAATGTGCAGTCATATTCGTTGTGTTCCCACTAGTGCTTTCAGGTTAATCTCGTTGAAATGACCTTAACGCCACAACACGGCAAATCTCCGTTAACGAGCTACCGCCGATCGCCCCGTGCATGGGGCTAGACGGCCAACACGTTAACGAGCTAACTGCGCTAACACACTAGTTCCCACCCATGTAATTGAGCATTGCATGGCATATCCAACATACTGTTTTACTTTAGTCCATGACTCGCTTACCTTCAGGGTCATACGTCACATGAAAACCAAAATAATTCCAAACGCCAGATCTGAATGAGGGTGGGGGAGGTCCATGTTGCAACTTCTGTCTTGCTAGCTTGCCCTGCGCTCTTCCTTCTGACTATGCTGTCTGTGTTGAGCGCTCAGTGGATCTGCGCTCGACAGTGCAGCCTAGGCGGAGTAGTCGAACGCAGATTCACTGAGCGCTCAACACAGACAGCATCGTCAGAAGGAAAGTTGATAAAATAAATTACAAATGTTGTATTGTTCGATACATATGCGTACCGAACCGAAAGCACTGTATCGAACGGTTCGATATCGATACGAATATCGTTGCACCCCTAGTTCCTATCTATCTATCTATCTATCTATCTATCTATCTATCTATCTATCTATCTATCTATCTATCTATCTATCTATCTATCTATCTATCTATCTATCTATCTAATTGTGAAATTGAGTGTAGTGTTTTAGGTGCATACATGCTATATATGGGTCTTTTCGGCCTGTTAGTAGGTGGTTGCTTGGCAAAAATTTGATGTCATAATATCCGATGTAGACAAGAACCTTTAGAGGTCTAAGATGTACCTTAGGACCCTCAAGTGGTTAGGAAGATGGATGGATGTATTATTTAAAACACTTTATTTAGTTGTAAAAATCAAGGATGTGAACTGAGGATGAGCCTTTTACTAAAGTGTTAAATTACATAGCTTTCTTCACAACTTGTTAGGTTAACAAGTTGTGCACATCTTTATCTCAAATCCACGGTGAGTTTCTGTAGCTCTTTCTCTCATACAGTATATTCCCTTTTTTTCTCGATGGATTTTGGTATAGTCTGTTCTCTAGGCTTGTTTGTGCAGTTTTTTATGCCACACACTGTTATCTTCCCTTCTAGCTGCTTTGGGATTTGAGTTAAACTCCACCGTGCTGGGAGGTCAGACAACAGTCACTTACTTTAAGTTTGATCTAATTAGAAGAGCAGCGGAAAAACAGACCTCCCACTCCTCAGACCTCATCCTGGAGAAAGATGGAAGAAAATTGGGAAAAGGGCATTTAATGAATGGTATGGAAGACATTTTGTTGTTTTTTCTTTCTTTCTATTTGTTAAACAAAAGTAAAATCCACTTGTAACATGCTAAAGATCAAGCTACAGTATGAACAGGAATTTCATCATTTTCCAAACAAAAAAAGTTACTGGTTTATAATGTAGCGCTGGCCGTCCTGTTAAATCTTTTGAGACCAGAATATTTGTTGGCCTTGTGTTTTCTTCTATCAGTCCACTGTAGTCTCCTTCCTCCCGCATCCTCATCTCTTCTTTTCATCTGCATTTCTCATCTAATCTTGAAAGTCTGTCTGTCCTTCCCTCTCTCCTTCTTTCCCCATCATATCAGTTGTTAAGTGTTTGAAGATTATACAGAGAGATTTCTCCTTGTGTCGAAGCCATGCCGAAAGAAGTTGGCAACAACTTCACCCCACTCTGCCTGCCCTCTATATTGCGCTCATGCACACACACACACGCACACACACACACACACACACACACACACACACACACACACACACACACAATGAACACACAGCACTTATCGTAGCTAAGTGTGTCCCATGCTTTTGAGAGTCCCTCTTCTTTAATGGAATTGCTTTTTCTGTCTCCCCCCCCACCCACTTCTTTCCCATTTTTGCTTCACCTGTTTCTGACTTACAGTTTTTTCTGATTGCTTACAGTTTTTTCTGATTGCTTAAGCACATTTTTTGTAACTATTGGCTAATTTTGCAAAACTCTTCACACAAATAAGAAAACCTGTCACCCAATAATCAAAACATTGTAGTTCTCTTGCAAAAGCAAACACAGCTAGATTAACTCTTCACACCTTTGTAAAAATGGTGTTTCCGTATCAAACAGTACACACAAGCCATCATCTACTAAGCACACAATGCGCCAACTGCACACTGATGGTATGAATACAAAACACATCTGGCTTTTGCTTTCTCTGTGCACAAGGTAGGCTATGTCAGTTTGAGCTCATACTTCTGTCATAGATCCATAAGCATAGAGGGATCCAAACTTCAAGTACTGGTGTTTATTCAAACACATCAAAACAAACACAAGTGTTCATTTCCAAGTATAGGATTATTTGCAATCGCCATAATGACTATATGGGTTACTTGGTCTGCAGTGAACATGCTTCCTCTGCCCCCAGCATCTGGTCATCTAGCAATTCTGTAAAGTAACAATTTCAGTATTTGTACATCAATGGTATTGGTGTGTTTCTCATTGGCATATGGCAGTGCTACAAATCTTTGTGCGAAGTGACTGTACTAACATATTCTCATTTCAAGATGTCCTTATGGTACTTGCTACAGTGTAGCGGCTCGAGTTAGGCTGGACCCGTTGGCCAGCTACCCTCAGGGTATTGTAGCTCTGATGTCATCAGCAATTCTATTTCTTACTCTTCCTACCCTTCCTCTCCCCCCTCCTCATCTTCCTCTCCCCCCTCCTCGTCTTCCTCTTGCTCCTCCTTGTCCTTGTCGTCCTCTTCGTCCTACTTCTTCACCTCCACGTCCTCTTCCTCGGCCTCCTCTACTTCTCACTCTTTCTGCTCCCTCCATTGTACTCCGCACACACAGCTTACCTGTATTATAGTGCTTAGGCTGATTGCAAAGTGAACTAATTATCTAAAAAAGTTTTCACATGTGAAAGTGTGCCAGACAGTTGGCAAATTAGTGTTAATGATAGCCATACATGTGTATACTTTTGCTAGGAGTGTGTTGGAAATTTGGTAATTGAGTGTTGTGCAGTGAATTGTGCCTACAGTTTTGCAAAGTGTGTGTTACAAAATTGCAAACTGAGTGCAAAGCAGTTTTTGTGCTTTTAGTTTTGCAAACTCAGTGAGTGGTTTTGCTATAAGTCTGAATAGTTTTAGAGATTGTGCTACAGGAATCACAGTTAGGGTTTAAGCATTCAGAAAAAACTGTAAAGGAGCACATATGTACCCAAGTATACATGCAACACATGGACTGTCATGCAAAGTTGCTGTCGCTGCATTAATCTGCAGTGAATAAGGCTGGCTTGTTTCCCTCCCCTGCCCGCTTCGTTCTTAGCTCCTCCAGCATGGCAACACAAAATGGGCCATAGCCTCTGCCTTCGTGTTAGCATAGTGTATCCTTGCCCAGCACTGCACCATGTTGGGGGCAGTGAGCTGTGCTAAAAGACAGGGAATGTAGAGATGCAGGCAGTAAGAGTGACATGAATTAAATATCCCTTCGACGAGCCTCTCCCTTGTTTCATTCCTCTCTCCATTATGACCAAAAGCCCCTTGGAGCATGAAGTCAACCTTAATTGTTCTGAAGTTGCAGGCAAGACCGTCAGGAAGGACGGATGGATGGATGGGAGAGGGAAAAAGAACCACGACTTGTAAGAACGTCCCTGTATGACAGGCGCTGAACAAGCTGTGAGCACCGTCGGGGGCTCTCAGGAAAATGGAATTATTCATGTTTTATTGGCATGCTCAGTTTATTTGTCTTTGCCTGCCTCTCTTCCTCGCTCTCGTGTTTTTCGTAATGTAGAGCCAGCACTTTGCTCTTAAAACTTCAGCTCTAAGAAAAAAAGAAAAGAAAGAAAAAGGATGCTGCATTGCATCCATTAACATGAAAAACAACTTAAGAGGTCTTGTAGAGGCTAAAAAGGAACCTGAGTGTCCTTGTGTCTGACAGTCTACTGAAAGCTACACAGGCTTCACATCAGCAACACAACAAATTTTTGACCCTCTGGAACTGAAGTAACAGAATAATACACTCAATAGTGTTATGCATGGGAGTCCAGACTGACATTTTATCTGTTCAGACATGAAGCATGTTATCTATGTCGTGCAGAACGGTTTGCTATAAGATAGAACGATAGCTACATGAGTTGCAGGGGGCTTCTGATGTAGGTTTCAGCGACTGCATTTTTGTCTTGCTAATTTTAAATGCTGCAGTGAAAGACGAGTTTTTTGGGAGGAACTATTTTTAGTTTTCAGGTCACTTGCAACTTGTCTCAGCGCTCTTGGTTCTTTTAACTGGAGAGTCCTTAATATGTAGTCCTTAAAGTGTCGCGTCGCATCATGTAATTGACACGGTGCAGTGGGCTCTGCGCTTCGACACCGCGGTGTTGCGGAATTCGGGTGACTTCAAAGATAGGGGGAAGACAATGAAGACGAGGAAAGAGTGACTCAACAGCTTTCACGTTGACAAAGCAGCAGCCAGAAAAAGACAAAATGGGCACAAATGAGAGCGTTAAAGATAGAATAAGAAGCACAGAGAAAAACCTGAGCAAGGCTGAGGGGCTTTTTAAAAAAGAAGTCTTTAATTAAGTTGATAGTGTGGTTATTAGAGATAAGGATTTTGCTGAGGAAGTCAGTGTGCATCCTATTAACTTCCCCCTTGCATATTGTAATTACTGTACATGACCTCTGTGAATATTAGCTCTGTGTGACCTGTTAAGTTCATGCCTCGGGTACTCAAAATGAATCTGTTTTTTATTAACCTGTTAGTAGTCTGTTTTTTTGTGATGTACACATTCATGGATTACATTTTATTAGGAAAATGGGAAATAGGTGCAGAAATGTATTGACACATATGCAAACATACATGGAAAGTTTACACGTATAAGGCAAATACAGCTTGTAGAAATCTAACAAGTTCTGTTCTCTCATAAGATGATCCCACACTGCTTCAATAATGTTGAGGTTTGGGCTCTGGGGTGGCCAATCCATGACTGTTGTGTGTTTTTCTATGGTATGCTTTTACTGCAGTATGTTTGGGATTATTACCAAACTGGGAAATGAATGTTGCCAATCAGATGATGGCATTGCATGGTGGATCAAAATCTGATGGTACTTTAGTGCGTTCATCGTTCATCCATCAGTTTGGATTACGGTCCCAACACCACTGGCTGAAATGTAGCCCCAAACCCTGTCATGGTTTTCATGTTGTACAGATGAGCTGCTGTTGTACCTCTCTCTCGACCTCCTTTGCAGCAATTGTTGATGACCAAAGATTTCAAATTTGGATTCAACATTCACAAAAACTAGTTGCTGCTGATTTTCAGTCCAGTTCTTGTGTAATTCAATATACTTCTCCCTGTGTTGCTTCCTTAAGAATGGCTTTCTGACAGCAATAACAAGAGACAATAACAAGGCTTCAGTGAACAGTAGGAGTCCATCTCTTAGGTCCTGTGTCAAGTATTTGCTGGATGTTTTCCTTAAAGCCTCAGGTACTTTCCATCTGACCATTCTTCTTTTGTTTCTAACTTGTCTAGTTTCATTACATTTTCTAATGACACTGCACGGTGAGATATGCAGTGTGAGTATATATATATATATATATATATATATGAATTTTTTGCCAGTACCTTTTTGTGAATGACCTTGTTGGTGGTAAAATACTATTTTATTCCCATCAAACTGTGTTATTTTTCGTAGATCAAATAAAATAGTATAAATTATGTGTTCTTGCAATAGGCTGCTGGTAAAAAAGTGCCTAAGAAAAAGGTTTGAAAGGCCTCCAGAAAGCCTGGAGAGCCATTGCTCAAAACCACTTTAAGAAATTACAGTAAAGCCTGGCTTCTTCTAAGCAAAATATATTGAAATGTGTGGTAGATCAAGACTTTTGCACCGTCCTGGAGCTGATAATGCTGTCTGCTCTCGGTGCTGTAAGTGTACAGTGGGTTTATTAGAACTTTTCAGCCGAGTGCATTTGCCTGTTGAAGCTGGAAATTAGGTTGATGGGAGTCGTGAGACTAAAGCAAAACAATGAAGTCTTTCGGCTTTGAAAGTGAAATAATGAGCTGCAAGACACTAAAATGCTCCATAAAGCTGAGGTTAACTGCAGAGTCAGTCGATGAGTCTTTGTGGGTTCTTGCTATGAGCGACACCTTTCACATTACACATCTGAGTCACTGTTAAAGATGAGCTCACAGTTTTGATGTACAGTATTTTAGCATCAGTGCCTAAAAGCTTCTCACTTCAGTAATATTTCTGCCTTTTTCTGTCCTTTCCTCTCATGCTCTCTTTTTCTGTCTTTCTTATCCAGCCTTTGATGTTTCTATAGCCTTTTTGGGAGGACAAGCGTACAGCGAGACATGTGGGGAAGACTTAAAAATAGCCGAAGAACCAGAAGAGGAGAAAATGGGTAGGGAGGGAAGACAGATATAGAGGGTATGAAAAGAGGGAGTGTTTCAGGGTCAACGTTGACAAATGGGTCTGCAGAGTTAGCTGGGGCTCCCGGGAGTACCGGCAGTTAGGTCAGCGCTCCCTAAGGGGAACAGGGAAATGGGGTTTTTACCTGCTGAAACACCTGAGAGAGAAAGGGAGGGAATGAAAGAGAGTGAAAGAGATATAAAGACAGGGAGAGTGAGGCCATTGTATTTGTGCTGAGAATGGGGTATTAGCCTCACTGTTATTTAAAGTTACGGGGCAGGGGGTTGCATTCACATATACAGAAGCTAGTGGCGGTGTAAAATCAACACAGTGGTTTTATAGTGTAATTTGCCTAACCACCACTATTTTTCCATTACCTTTAATGGACCACATGTAGCTCTAAACCAAGGCTGGGTGTACCAGCAAAGGCAGTTTTTTTTCTTTTTTAAAAATTGAGGTGATGTTTCTCTGTAGGTCTTTATACAATAAACTTCTTCTTAACACTATCTCCAGGTAAACCACCACTCTGTGATAGCTCAGGTAAGCTGTCCTTGAAAGAAGTGGTCCTTTATTCCCTTCACTGCAGTAAACCCACGCGCTGCCTGCCTGACCCTGTTTTTTTTGTGCCTGAATACTGAAGATCCCGAATGAATGGAGACTGAGGTTTGTTATTAATGGGCTGAATTGAATTGAAATCACTGACTTTTCAATAGCTCATTTCAGAGGTTTGATAAGAAGTCAGGATGAGGCGAGTTTTTGCGCATGTTTGCGTGCGCAGCTTTTTTTTTTTTTGAGCATGTTAGTTGCAATGCGAGAAAGCTTGTGTGTGTGTGTGTGTGTGTGTGTGTGTTTGAGATGTTAGCTTAGTTCAACCTTGACAAGGAGGAGAGGGCATTGTTAGTGCACACCCACTGAGAAATGTGCCGTGACAGTGAAGAGAAAAAGAACGGTGCACACACACACACACACACACACACACACACACACACACACACACACACACACACACACACGGTTACACAGAACTGAAATATGCCTGTTAACAGAAACAGTAATTGAAGCTAGTCTCAAAAGATCTTTTACTTCTGTTTAGATAATTATTCTGGAAGGGAATTTAAGTAAATATAAGAAATCATATTTCACGGTCACGGTAATGTAAGGCTTAGGTTAAGGTTCAGAGTTATGCAGAGTTAGGTTTTAGGAAGTCTTGATGAATTTCAATCAATGTGAGCCAGTTTCCTCTTAAGTCATATTAGCTGCATGTGTTTATATATCTGCCTGTTACATTTGATCACGGGTCTTCATTGTTGAAATGCATCCGCGACGATAGCCTCATACACACGATTTTACACATCTAGCTACAGATAAAAACTAAGTGAGCCCTCATTTAACTGTGTATCCTTGCAGTATATTACCTGTAATTTATTGCCGTTTCCAGACACAAGCACGCAGCCATAAGTGATGGCTTTGCAGTGCTGTCACTTCACAGCAAGGCCAGCTAAAGCTGTTTTGTTTAGCATTTTTCTCCAACAGCCCAGAAGCGCTGCTTACAGTGTTCTCTTGTGTTTGTTTACTCTCTCTCAGTATATATATCACCAAAGGCGAGATTTGCCTCCAAAAATCAATATGTATTCAGTGGTTTAGAAAACTGATGTAGATGAAGAAGTAAAAGCAGCTAGGAACATTAATTTAAGTTTTAATTTCATCATCTAAAATTATGAATACTTAAATATGTTTCTGTATTTTTAGAATATATATTGTTATGGTGGATAGGATGGGTTTCTCCACCTTTGCTAACCTTCAGAGCCGTCAAACATTAAAACTGAATTGTACCTTCAGTGCTCATGAGCCTGTAACAACAGATTCAGATTCAGTTCAAGTTTCAGGGTGAAAAACTACTGTTTTACTAAATGAAACAGGAATGAACTGGATGTTGGTAAAAGAGTCATCAACGCGGAGTGTTTTTCTAAGTGCACTATGTAGGAATCTACTGTAGTGGAATATTTAAGGAGACCATGCAGTGTTCTTACATTGAAACCAAGATGGCGCCGCGTATGGATGCCCTGGTGCTTCAGTGCGTTACTTTTGTTTTATTTTTGTGCATTTCTTCTGTGTCTGGGCACTCCTCTGGATACTCTTACACCAGAGAAGAGCTCCTTAACTGCAGGACTACAACGCCTGTGGATTTATTTCCAATATTTGTCGCATCTGCGGCAGATTTACTGCAGACTCTGATCAGGAAAGTGAGACGTCGAAAGAGAGGTAAGCGAGCCGGCGTACTCGTGCGTTTGAGGAGACGCGGACTGAGAACGGCCCTTCCTGGGATCTTCCTTTCTAATGTACGCTCACTCGGGAATAAGATAGACGAACTGGCCCTGATGAGAAGCATGAACAGAGACTTTGCCTCCTCCTGTGTCTTATGTTTTACGGAGTCGTGGCTCAGTGAGGACATCCCGGACTGCGCGCTCAAGCTGGAGGGCTGCGCGCGGACCGGCAGGCCGCTCTCTCCGGTAAAACCAAAGGTGGAGGTGTCTGCTTCTACATCAATAGTGGCTGGTGCACAGATGTGACAGTGATTGCTCAGCACTGCTCTCCCTCTCTGGAATATCTTTTTATTCACTGCAAACCGTTTTATTCTCCGCGGGAGTTTGCTTCATTCATCCTGGCCGCTGTTTACATCCCGCCAGACGCAGATGCGCAGGCAGCTCAGTGCGCACTCGCGAAGCAGATTCTCCACACGGAGCGGACATTCCCGGACTCTCTCATCATTGCTCTTGGGGACTTTAACAAAGCCAATCTGAGCCATGAGCTTCCGAAATACAAGCAGTATATTAAATGCCCGACCAGAGAGGAGAGGACATTGGACCACTGCTACAGCACGATCAGCGGGGCCTATCGCGCGGTGCCCCGCGCTTCACTCGGACTTTCTGACCACGTCATGATCCACCTGATCCCCACGTACAGACAGAGGCTGAAGCTCTCCAAACCTGTCGTGAGGACCAAAAAACTGTGGAGCAACGAGGCTGTGGAGGAGCTTCGCACGTGTTTGGAGTCTACAGACTGGGACACAATGAAGGCTGCTTCTAACAGCTTGGACGAGTTTACGGACACTGTCACCTCCTATATCCACTTCTGCGAGGACAGCATTGTGCCATCACGCACCAGGGTGAGTTATAACAATGACAAACCCTGGTTTACTCCTAAACTCAAAAAGCTGTGGCTGGAAAAGAGAAAGGCGTTCAGAAGCGGAGACAGGGACTGCTACAGAGAGGCCAAGTACAGGTTCACTAAAGAAGTGGACATTGCCAAACATCAGCACTCTGAGAAGATGCAGCAGCAGATCTCAGAGAATGACTCGGCCTCTGTGTGGAGAGGTTTTAGGAATATCACCAACTACAAGCCTAAAACCCCCCACTCCACTGATGACTTGCTCTTAGCCAACACCCTCAACGACTTTTACTGCCGTTTTGACGAGCCATCAGGCAGCCTTCACACCTCCAACGACCCCAACAATAGAGGCACTTTGGACACTCATTCCCCCACCTCTCCCCCCTCCATAGAGCCATCACCACCTTCAAACTGTTCACCTGCAACACCCGCCTCCTCACCCCACACAAAAGAGGATTTCACACCACCTCCTCCGACCACAACTCTTCATATTCATGAAGCAGATGTGAGGAAGCAGTTTAGGAGTCTGAATGCTCGGAAAGCTCCCGGCCCAGACGGTGTGTCTCCTGCCACCCTCAGACACTGTGCACACGAGCTGGCCCCAGTGTTTTCTGGCATTTTTAACTCCTCACTGCAGGCATGTCATGTGCCTGCCTGCTTCAAGTCCTCTACCATAATCCCTGTCCCCAAGAAACCTAGGATCACTGGACTAAATGACTACAGACCCGTGGCTCTGACATCTGTGGTCATGAAGTCATTTGAGCGCCTGGTTCTCTCCCATCTCAAGACCCTCACGGCCCCCCTCCTGGACCCCCTGCAGTTTGCATATAGAGCCAACAGGTCTGTAGACGACGCCATCAACATGGCCCTACACTTCATCCTGCAGCATCTGGACTCCCCAGGAACCTACGCCAGGATCCTGTTTGTGGACTTCAGCTCTGCCTTCAACACCATCCTTCCAGACCATCTCCGAGGCAAGCTTTCCCAGATGAATGTGCCTGATCCCATCTGCCGGTGGATCACTGACTTCCTGACGGACAGGAAGCAGCATGTGAGGCTGGGAAAGAATGTCTCGGACTCCCGGACCATCAGCACCGGCTCCCCTCAGGGCTGTGTTCTTTCTCCTCTGCTCTTCTCCCTGTACACCAACTGCTGCACCTCCACCCACCAGTCTGTCAAGCTAATCAAGTTCGCAGATGACACCACCGTTATTGGGCTCATCTCTGACGGGGATGAGTCTGCCTACAGGAGGGAGGTTGAACGTCTGGTGACCTGGTGCAGCCACAACAACCTGGTGCTGAATGCCCAGAAGACAGTGGAGATTATTGTGGACTTCAGGAAGCACACAGCCCCACTCCCCCCCATCATCCTGACTGACACCCCCATCACCTCTGTGGACTCATTCCGCTTCCTGGGTACCACCATCACCCAGGACCTGAAGTGGGAGCCCACCATCACCTCCGTCATCAAGAAAGCCCAGCAGAGGATGTACTTCCTGAGGCAGCTGAAGAAATTCAACCTGCCAACACGGACGATGATGCAATTCTACACTGCAATCATCGAGTCCATCCTCACCTCCTCCATCACCGTGTGGTACGCTGGAGCCACTATCAGGGACAAACAGAGACTGCAGCGTGTTGTGCGCTCTGCTGAGAAGGTGATTGGCTGCAGACTCCCATCTCTGCAGGACCTGTACACGTCCAGGACACTGCGGCGTGCAGCCCGGATCTCAGCTGACCCTTCTCACCCTGGACACAGTCTGTTTGACCTGCTCCCCTCAGGCAGGAGGCTCCGGTCCATTCGCACCAGAACCTCTCGCCATAAGAACAGTTTCTTCCCCTCTGCTGTTGGACACATGAACAATAACCACATGACTGTCCCCGCCACTAACACATGACCCTACGCTGTGTCACTGCATCATTTCATGTTTGGCACTGATCACCACCTGCACTCATGTACCGTAATTGTCGGGCTATAAGCCGCTACTTTTTGCACAAGCTTTGAACCCTGCGGCTTTTAGTCAGGTGCGGCTTTTCTATGGATTGTCCATGATTTTTGTGATATCGTAAGACGATTTGTTTTGTTTGTTCTGCTGTTGTACGGCACTACGTTGCCTGGCGGAAGGATCGGGGTTCAAGAGTGGTATGTTGGTCACATGTCCATCCGCCAGGCAACATAGTGCCGTACAAGTAGCGCGAAAAACAAACTTCAAAGTAGCGCTACGCGTTCAGCGGGAGTCGTGGATGACCAGCGGCGATAAACTTGCGAAAAGCAAGTTATGCTCAACACCACCAGTGGATTCTGACAGCGTGGAAAAGTGTGAAAACATCCACGATCACCAACGGATTTCGAAGGGCTGGACTGCTGCATGATGAAGAGGAGGACACCGCCACGGCCCTTCAGAGGGTGTTCGACTCTGACACTGACAATGAGGATTTCTTTGGTTTTGAAAGTGACAACGAAGGAAAGAAGCTGAGAGTGGATGACGAAGCCATCCTGAGCCTGTTCGTTTCCGACACTGGAGAAGAGGACTTTGGTGGTTTTAGTGCGCAGGAAGATGGTGGTGAATGACTGACTTTTCTTCTTGTTAAAGCCGTGTCACTGCACCTGAGCCTAAAAGGTAGTCCGAATCTATTTTTCTGGTGTGCTGTAGGTTACTGTTATGTACTACATTTGTTACTCATTTATGAAGCACAGCACATGTGCAAATATGTACCCATAACTTGTTTTTCAAAATATTAATAAAAGGGGTGTGTCTCCAAACAGCCATCTCTTTCCTGACAATTCGCTTTGTGCATATTCTCTTACATATGATAAGTCAACATTGAAACACCTGCGGCTTTTGGTCAGGTGCGGCTAATGTATGTACAAAACAGGATTTTCCCCTGATTTTAGCTTGTGCGGCTAATATTCAGGTGCGCTTTGTAGTCCGGGAAATACGGTATATATGTTTCTACGTAGCACTCATAATTCTTATTCTCATGTATATATCTCATGTATATCTCATGCACATATCTTTCTTTCTACATAGCGCTTTAATTCTTATTGTTTGCACTGAAGCACCGCAGCAATTTCCTAATGTTGTAAACCTCAACATCTGGCAATAAACCCCATTCTGATTCTGATTCTGATTCTGATTTCTGTAATCCACCAGTTTGCAGAAGCTCTTTAATCAAAATGATATTTTTAATCTTGAATATAAACAATGTTGTTATCCATGAATTTTCAAATTTGCTTTTTTATAAAAAAAGGTGAAAAAAGTATAATAATATTTTTATTTCCTTATAAAGATGCCAAATTACAACGATTTAACCCTTTCATGCATGGATTATGAAAACCTCAATCCGGATTTTTTTCTTAAGTTTTTTATTCATCTTTAGGCATGAAACAAAGATTTCTGAACTTCATTTTTTTAAACATGTACTTTTCACTGAGTTTTTTTATATGTCTGCTTAGGTGGACAACATACGTGTTGACTTTGAATTTGGTATGGAGTGACACATCAGTGTCTAATGTAGTGGTTTATGTGCAAGTATACCATCAACACTGACACAAACACAAGAAAACAGCCTTTGAACAGCTGTGCACTGTAGTGATCACAATGCGTGAAACGGTTAAATATACTATGGAAAGATAAATTCCTTTTTTTGGTTGAACGTCATGTTTAATTAATTTCTGACTTCTTTGAGGAGTCCAGTGTGCCGAGTGGAGTTTGGGTATACAAATGTGACTTCAGTTTGGTATATCTGTTGTATAACAACACAATTTCTAGTTTTCAACTAATTTTATAGAGATTTACAAAAAGTTGATGTTTTCTTGTTTTTATGACAGCTGGTCAAATACATTTGTTGAGCACTGTGTGCATTATTTATGTTTTCATTTAATTTGTGCTGCTGAAATTTGATCCCATTTCATTAAATATTAATATTAAATGCCACAGCTGGCTAAATATTGCTCTGTGGTGGGGATTTTGCATGTTGCATGTCATAAATAAACCAAAAAACAATAGAATAACCATTTAATTGTCCCACAAGGGGAAATTTGGTAAAAACAAACAAACACCCCCCCCCCCCCCCCCCCAAAAAAAAAAAACCAAACAAACAAAAAAACAACATTACTGTGATTATATGTTTTAAGTTGTCACCTTGTTTAGCTGACATGCACAAATATTCTTCAAAGGTTACATTAATGGCTGTCTGAGTTGCAAAATCGAAATCCTTATGATGTTCAACTGGTTAACTATGATGTGATTAAAATGTGTTAGTAGGAAGCATCAGATTATCTGTCCCTGTGCTTGGTGCTTCCTTGCAAATCTTTCACTTTGATGCTGCCTTGGTAACACCCTCAGGCGTGTATTTTAGGCAGCTATTTGTATTTCTCCTCAGGCGTTTGCATCAGAACAACACCACAGCCGGTTGGATGTGTTTCATGGTTCGGCTGTTAGGAAGAAGATTGGCTTTTTGGGGGTAGGAGTGAGATATATCATACACCTGCCATCCTTGGTGTTCTGAAATTTCCCTATAGATTTCTTGTCACGACTCCAGCAGGTCTTTGTTATGTGACAGTGGAAAGCGGCAGTGCCACGTGCTCGGGTATTATGTATGGGATTGCAACATCAGCATGGAAGCATAATCTGAAAATTACATTGATATAATTTTTTATGGTGTTTTATTCTCTTCCATCTCTTTTAGTGGATTTAGAGTGCATGACTGTCATTTCTTTTCACCGGAGCCATTTAAATAGCACGTTCTACCCAGGAAATGATTACAATAGAGATGCCTGAGGTCTGGACAAAAAGTCACGGCAATGAGGAAATTGGTCATTCATAAGCAGAATAATTCTGCACATGGCTTTACAGAAACACTCATTCCAGCTGGAGACTTTCCCAGCATTTAATTAGCAACTTTGTACCCGTCATAAACTGACAAATAATCCAGGTGCGATAACAACAACAGAAATTGTGTTCTCGGTTACCTCTTTATCTCATAAATGAGGAAAGATTGCAAATGAGAATTTAATGATTGAGCAGTTAGTGTAATAGTTCCCCTCCCACAATACTGGATATGTGTTTCTGGGCTGAAATTCAAAGATTTAAAGACATGAAGTGATGGTATGGGAGGGTCAGGCTCTCGGACTGCTTTTCTTTTTTTTTATCTAGCAGATGCACAACATGTATGAATCACAAAAAAATGCAAAAGATGGCCCAGAGCATTTATGATAGGATGACACCCGCTCCCCCTGCCCCTTTCAATTTCCCTGTTTCTGCTTACTACTGCGTTTCTCAGTGTGCGCGCGTGTCTTTGAGACAAAAACAAAGGGAAAACGTTTGTGTGTGGGTAATTCGTAGATGGGGTAAATTGCTTTCAAGTCACCTACTCAGCTTGTACTCATATAGTCTTTGGGTTGCTGTGTGTTTGTGTGTGTGTGTGTGTGTGTGTGTGGTATATGTGTTTGAGAGCTGTCAGGCTGTCTCTGACTCTGTGGCGAATCATCTGTCTGCTTCCCTGGGGTCATCGGCAGGTGCTTTCCAAGCAGATCTCCCCCCCGCACACCCTTTGTCCTCGTCTCTGGCTGAAAGTAGCCACATCTTTCTCCCTTAACTTTCAATTGTGTATGCATCTGCATGTGCGCTTACGCGGTGATTTGTGGCATCTTCAGAATTGAAATTGAAATTTTCAGCACAGCAACCCCACCTGAGATTGTAGGTTTGTTCAGTGAGGAGCCAACGTGCAGTTTCAAGTCAAACTCATGGATCTCCGTTAAGTAGAGACTTGGGTAATTGATTTGAATTCTCTGCAAAGGTTGTGCGTATATGCTGTCTTATCAGAATGTAGATGTCCTGCAGCCACTAACACCAGCCCTGCAGACCAAAACTTTGTAATTTTGCATTGTATGGATGGACCTCGGGGACTGAGATCAATTCCGCGGCATTGTAGGCAGCGGGGATAATGAGGCTTTTCCATTGATTAGAATTTAATTGAGTGGCATCAATGGGCTGAGGAAGGGAGGAAAGGCTATTGAAGTCACTCAGAGCTGCGAGGCTCCCACTTGCACTCCTCCAGTCTTCATTAAAAAACTTTCATCCCTTCACTCCTTTTCACCGTCTCCTGCCCTCCTGTGTCCCTCGGCCACTTGTGTCCCCCTGCTCCCCCTCCTCTTACCTTCTCACTCTTATTGAAGGTATATGGACACAGTTGAATTAGGCCTGCCATTGTTTCCTGCGTTATCTCCGAGCGAGCACAGAGACCGCTGGCAGTGATGAGTCTGAAAGATAACCGAGTCTCACAGCAGCAGGCGCAATCACACCCTTCCAATTTACAACTTAATACAGATCAGTTCACTCTCAGACACTCAAAATCTCCTGTGATGTACACGCACACACATTGGAAACAAAGTAATAGACTTTTCTAACACATACAATACCGTCGCATTAGTAAACGCTATTAAAACTACATCTGTCTCTCACCTCTCCCATCTGTGTCTCTTCTTCTTTTCTCCCCATTCATCTTTTTCTCCTTCTGTTTTGCCTCCCCTCTCTCGCTCTCTCCTCTCAAAGCGCACAACTCTGGGCAACACTTTATCATTCTAATATGAAAACATCGCTCCGGTCTTGTACACCGAGTAATTGATCCTCTTCTCTGGGGTTTTTATTTTCTTCAATTACACTCTGTCAGAGGGCTGACAATAAGAGAGAGATACATGGATGGGGGTGGGGGGCATTTTAACTGGTTGCCTGTGCGAGAGTAGCAGATCTTCATCAGATCTGGTTACTTTGTTCTTACTTTATATCTGATGTATAAAAGGATGCTGTATAACTCTAAAAAAAATGTTCTTTTAAATATGTTGGTGGTATTTTTTTGTCTTTTCTTCATGTTTAAGCACCACCTTCAAGTCACACAGTGTACGTCATGAATGTGATTTTCACATTTGTAATTTGTATGTCCTACAGCTTAATGTATGTTACTTTGTAATGTTCCCATAAGAATGTAATTGCAGCACAGAGCAGAAACACATACCCGCACTCATATTTTGCAGTTCATGTGTGATACTGCTGAATAGGTAATTTGCCTCAAGCGGACAGAGAGCGACTGAAATGTTCCCAAGGACAAATGTAATTGCATTTCATGTCCTGTTGTAGATAAACACGCACATGGGATATCAGTACCTTGGACATGTGCGTATGTGTCCATGCATACTGTTGGTGTGTGACAGCAACTCTTTGCACAAAAAGGTGACTTTCACTTTAAATTAGGTAGAGTTCAGTGCAGTGAGCAGGAAATGGATGGCAATGAAGGGAAAGACTAATGCGGGACACAAGGCAAGAGTGGAGGAAAAGCAGTGAGTGACAGAAGAGGTAATGTGGGTGGGGAGAGAGATCAGTACCTTTGGAGGGGTCTAAACATAGATATACGAAAAACAGACAATTCAATGCTGTGCAAAAGTCTTGAGCCGCCCCTCATTTTGTTTGTTTGAGGTTGTATGTCCATTTTTGCTGCTGTGAAGCACTTTGTGATTTTATCTTGAAAGGTGCAATATAAATAGAATTTTAGTTTACTTTTAGTTTGCTAGAAAAATTGGAAATAGGTGCAGCGATTTATTCAGACATCTGCAAACATCCAGAGTTTGTACAATTCTGACCATCTTACCTCCGTCTTCTTAGCCAGGGTTTGTTTTCATTTATTTAAGTAGTCTTCAGGAATAGTTGTCCAGCATCTTGAAGGACATTCAAAGCTCTTCTTTGGATGTTTCTAACTTTTGCTCTGTACTTTCTCAACATGATACCACACTACTTTAATTATATTGAGGTGTGGGCTCTGGGGAGGCCCATCCATGACTGTTGTGTGTCTTACTGGGGTATGCTTTCACTGCATTGGTAGTGTCTCTGGGATTATTATCACACTGGAAAATGAAGCTGTTGCCGGTCAGATGATGGAACTGCATGGTGAATCAAAATCTGATGGTGCTTTAAGGCATTCATAAGTAGGGGTGGGTATCGTTTAGGTTTTATCCGATACCAGTACCAAACCGGTACTTTTGAAACGGTGCCGGTGCTTAAACGGTGCTCTAACCGGTGCTTAAAGAATGAAGAACACACACTTTGTCCAAAAACCTCTCATGTTCAGCTGTGTTTTTGTAAAAAGATAACAATGTTAGCCTTTTCTGCAGCTATAGGGCATATATGGTATCACTCTTGGCTGGAAGCAGTGCTTAAACAATGGAAAAAACACACCAACTTTGTCCAAAAACCTCTCATGTTTAGCTGTTTCCCTCTTTTTCTTTGGTCATTTTAGCCCTTTTGGCCAGGGTGAAGGGAGTATCTGCCATCAAACAAGAAGACAGCCGCATGTAACTACGACGGTGTTTGCTAGTTCACCTTACATGCATTAATGTAATAACGTGGTTAGCCTACTCGACATAAATTACACACGAACAACATTAAGTGACTCACCCAGAGAAGAATGGCTGCTGCTGCCATCATCATCCGTCATCATTTCTGCTACACTGACTCTCCTCTTTGGGTTCTTGGGGGATGTTGCTAACTCTGGGTCGATAACAGGCACCACACCCGCAGTAGATGTGCTCGGTGTGAGCTCTTGCAGCAAGCTATCAAATACGGTGCATTTCTCGGCTTTAAAAAAACACCGCTATGTGTTGCCAGGTGTTTCATCAGATTTGAGGAGTTACCACCTTTGCACAGTATCACAGTATCACCTTAAAGCACTTGTTGCTGCTGAGTTTGCATATTTTGCTGTGAAGTACAGCCAGACTTTGACCGCTTCGCTTTGGGCATTTTTAATCTGTAGCTCTGCTCTAAGAGAACGTACGTACCTGGGCCCGCCTACTACGCTTGCAAAGGTAAAATGATTGGCTAGAATTCAAAGTGTGTGACATCTCAGGGGAAAAAAAGCACCGAAATAAAGCACCGAAATGTGCACTGCTTTTCGATCTGGTTACTACCGTTTATGCCATAATGGCACCAGATACCGGTACCCATCCCCAACACCACTGGCTGAAGTGTAGCCCCAAACCATGACAGAGCCTCCACCGCTGTTTTACAGATGACTCATTGTTGTGCTCCTGTCCTGACCTCCTCTAATCATACTGATGACAACTTGAACCAAATATTTTACATTGCTCCTTCATCACCTGTTTCACTGATTTTCAGTCCAGTTCTTATGCAGTGCAAAATAGTGAAAAAGCAGCCAGTGTCTGGAGAACTGTTGCTTAAGACCACTTTAAAAAAGGAGGAGTGCTATCAGGCAGAATTTGGGAGCGAGGCAGCAACATCTGATGATAAAATACAAATTACACAGCGTTTCAGCTTGTCCTTCAGCTCTTGGCAGTTCTACTCATACCACAATCTATATTTTCCTCTTAGAGTGTGTGTATGTGTGTGTTTGTGTGAAACTGACCCCTTAGGGTCACACACCTTGAGGTAATGGCTCCATTAGGAAGACAAAGAGCAACCCTCTTGGCTCAAACACTATCACTCTCTTTTTTCGCTCTCTCTCTCGCTCTCTCCCCCCCTTGTAATGCTCTCCTCACCTCAATCTCACACGTCCTTTGTTTTATATTCCTTTTCCTTCTGCTCTCCACCTTTCTCACTTTGTGACATGCAGGCATGTATGACATAAATAGAAAGCGAAAAGACAAGAGGTGTATTGTCAGCGGGCCCATCAATCTATCGCGTGCGTTTTCATCAGGCTGACCCGTAAACGCGTTTGTGTGAGCGCGCGCGCGCTCGTGTGTTTGCACACGCACTAACAAGTGCGATCCCGCCCGTCTTGTTTTGAAGACAGTCATTAACCCTCTTACCCTCTTCTCGTTACCTCTCCCACCCTTAATCTCTTGTGTGTACGTGATTTCGATGCGTGCTTATTCATTTGTGGCCAGCATTCATCTTAATAAATCACAAGCCTGTCTCGATTTTAAAAGGATTGTTTGGGGACTCGGCCATTTCAAGTGGTGATTAATTCATATCTTTAACTATTTCAAATGCTGTGGCTTTCAGCTTTTTTTTTTTTTTTTTTGCAGTTTTTCGTAATTGTCCTTTAAATGCTCATTTTCAAATTTGTGTCACAGCACATTGTGTGTCAGGATAAAAGTGGGCCATTATGAGAACTTACTGAACAAAACCGAGGACATTATTGGATTCTGGTTGGCTAATTAATCCAGTTATACTGCTTCAAATAGACAAACTGCCAGCTCTACAAAATTACAGTACTTCAGTTATTTCTTGAGATTTTTGACTACATAAGCAATCAGCAGTGATCTAAACTTTTGTCATGTGAAAAAAATAATGCTACAAAGGTGCAAAACTGAATAATCCTACATTAAAATGTATTTGTCCATAAACATAGTTGATAAAGATGCAAGTGTGTTAAACGGTACTACAGAAATCTGTTGATGATTCCTGTAGCTTACTCATTTTTTGATGCAAATACACAACAAAAATAGTGTTGTCTTATCTGAGGTGATCTATGTCAGTGTAATATTGTAGGATACTTCCATCAATTGAAAAAATTCTCAAATCCTTATGATCATGCCACTTGATGTAGTTTTGCTCCTTTATTTGATGCGAATACCATCATCTTTTCACTTAAATGAAAAGCTTCTTTACCTTCTGTACTCTCCTTGATTTTCTACCATAGAAAAGAAGCCTTTAACTTTCCAAGCATCTGTGCTTCACTGACATGCTATACACACTAAAAAAAGCAATCAATCATTGCAACCTAGCCGACTAGGGCGTACCTCCACACAGCTGGGGATAGAAAGTTGTTTAATGGGGCAACATATTAGTTTTAATTGCAATGTGATTTTGGTGTAATTGTTTGCTATGTGTCATGCTGTAGCCCAAACAAAGTTTATCTTATGCAGGAATAGTTTGATTTACAGGATAAAAAAAAAGAAAACTGAACTGAGCACTTTCAGTGTAGGAAATAATTATTTGATCTCATGTTTAATTTGTAATTCTGATCATTTACAAAGAAATGGACACTTTTTTAAATGATAGTTTCATTTTTAATGAAGAGAGAAAATGTCAACCAGAAATCCAGAAAATGGATTGCATGTAACTGAGTGAAATAAGTGTTTGATCCCCTAGAACCCAGCCAGAACTCTGGCTCCCATAAGGTTTCTATATATCAGTCTATTAGAGACACTCTTGAACTCAGCTCATTATGTGTATAAAGCACATCTGTACACAGATTAAGTTTCTTCTATTCCAACCTCTCCACCACCATGAGCAAGATCAAACAGCTGTAAGAGGACATCCGGGACAAGACGGACTTGCATAAGACTGGAATGGGCTACAAGCCCATCAGCAAGAAGCTTTGTAAGAAGGTGACACTGTTGATGCATTCACCCTCAATCTGGAGCTCCATAGAAGATCTTTCTTCATGGGTGATGATAAGCACAAGAAAGGTGATGGAGCAGCCCAGGCACTGAAAGGTAGCACCACCAACTTGAGCTGCTGTGTTTGGAGGAAGAGAAATGAGCCAAAGAACAGCACCCCACAGTCAAGCACGGAGGTTGAAACATTATGTTTTATGATTCTGTTCACCAATACAACTTTCTTCCTGAAGCTTCAAGTTGTCAAGCAGCAGCCAAACAACCAAAAATAATTTAGAGAGTTTCTGTAACTCTGTGGGCCCAAATCCCTCCTGAGATTTACACAAACCCGCTGACCAACTGCTGCTTGCCAACAAGGGTTTCCCCCTAGGTCATGATTTGCCTTGGAATCAAATATTATTCACTCACTGATGTGCAAATCATTTTTATGTAGTGTATTTTTCTGGATCTTGGGTAAATATTTAGTTTAAAATGAAACCACCATTCATTTCTTTGGATGTGAACAAACTTATAATCTCAGCAGGGGATCACATAATTATTTCTCCCATTGTAAATACATTGTCTATGAATGAATTAGTTATAAGGGCTTCACACCTCAAAAATGAATGCATTTCTTAAGCAGAACTGGGTCACCTTCTCTCACTACAATGTTTTCATACAATGAGCTCTTTCCTCAAGCCCAAACTAAAGAGCTGGGGGATGACCACACCTCTGTCTGAGGCAGGAGTTAGTCAGAGAAAGTGAATAAGATGACAAAAGAAGCCGCAGTGCTGGCCCGTAAGTGTGTATGTGTGTGTGCGTCAGCCTGTACATAACCCTGCATGCCAGCCTATTACTAACTGCTGACTCGTCATTGTAAATACAGTTGCTTAAAGGGGTGCAAAATGTTAGTCTGTGTGTGTGTGTGTGTGTGTGTGTGTGTGTGTGTGTGTGTGTGTGTGGGGATAGGTAAATGAATAAAAAAAAATCTCATAAATACTTGGGATTCCTAATCTCTCTCACTCCTCTCCACTTCGTGTGTGTGTGTGTCAGTGTGTACCTATTTGAATGTGTTTGGTTGTTTGTGAGACAGGATTTAGGTGGCTGCTTTCTCTGACTAAGCCTGTGTGACCAGGAGTGTTATGTCACACTGCATTTCAACTGGTGACTGGGGCTCATTTTGTCGCTAAGGGAGAGCGAGGGACAGCGATGAGTCTGCTCAGAGAAGTAAAAAAAATAAAACAAAAAAAGGAAGTTGGTAAAACAAGTAACACACACAAAAGGAAGCAGACATGAAAGCAAACATAGGCTAGTGTAACCGACCCAGAGTTTGGGCCGGTAAAACAGATTAAATGTTCCTGCAAAACAGGGAAATGATGAGACAGAGACGACTGGTGAAGTTTCTCTTTGCCTCGCTTCTGCCATATTAGAGAGGAGGACCTATGACCTCGCTATTCTGTCTCACTGAACAATGCGCCACCCGGAGGCTGGGGGGTGCAACTACCTCATTACACATAGTTCTCTTCGGTGACAAATCTCTCTTTCTTTTAACAAGTACTACTCCTGATGTGGCCACACATTAGTGTGTCACACTAGGTTTGAAGAGTAAAGCGGTCAGAGTTTATCAGCAGGACGTCTCTTAAATACATTTTTCAGATTATTATTAAGGAAATGCCCACTGCAGCGTGGTGATAGCTTTGAAGCTCCAGTAGAAAAAGTGTGACAACTAGCTGATATATCACACTGAGGCAACATGTGCAATACACCTTTACTCCCTTTATATCTATACCTTTAAATACTGTCCGTTATAATACCTACAGTGTAAATTTTTGCGTAATATAAAAGTGTCATGTTGCAAATCCATGAGTTCTCGATCCATAGGGTGCATAACACCGAGACAAACCCACGCACGTCAGAGAGCAAGAGCACAGTCAGCCTCCGAAGACAATGCCTGAAAAAGAAGCTACTTCACCAACCCTTAACAAAGCACAAGAAAACTGTTAAAAGTGGAGGCAACAAACTTGCTTCACTAATTAGGTAAAAACACACCATCGAGATCAACCAGACTATGGAGACCTGCAAGGAAGAGATACCAGCAGCTTGCGATGTGCAGCCCGAAAGTAAAGAAATGACTCAACTGAGCATCGCTGCAGCGCTCGCCAGCTGCAGTCCAAATGACAGGAAGAGTAAACGGTGGGTAGAAATTACTGATGTGGTCACATGGTTGAAAAGCATGGTTTTAACTGGTTAAAAAAGCTGTACCCAAGATAGAACGTCCCAGGTAGTGAGAATATTACTCAGTTATGTTTTAAGACAGAACTGTGGAGCTCCTGGAGAGTTAAGGGTTAACACTTTATTGATTGTTAAACAGTCAAGTTATACCTTTAAAGTTTCCAAAAAAACACAAACTAGGCTAGGTTGTTTTGCTGATATCTGACTTGTGTTGTGGCAATGTGATGCAGCTGGTACGTTGCAGCAATAGATTGACACTTCAAAGGGAAGTGTGTCATCAGTGACAGTAGTTTATTGTAAAAGAAGGATGGAAAATTTTCCTCACACTTAAAAATGCTGCTGTCTGTAATCTGTAATCATTGATAACATGTTCAGCGTTTTGTTTTGTCATTAGTAAATAAAGTTAAATTCAATTCAGCTCTATTTATATAGCGCTAAATCACAACAACAGTCAACAGGACTTGGTGACAGTGGGAAGGAAAAACTCCCTTTTAACAGGAAGAAACCAGGTAAAGTTAGGCTCAGGGAGGGGCGGCCATCTGTCGCGAGTGGTTGGGGGTCAGGAGAGAGAGAAAGGACAAAGAGACACAAGTATTATTATCGCAAATGTTCTCAAAGTATCATATATAACATATAAGACGAAATCACCCACCCTTACTGTGAAGACAGCTTTAACTAAATTGTTATCTAAGATTAGGCCCCCAAACTGAAAATGGAGACATTCTGGGGACAAAAAGTAGAAAATAAACAACAACAAAAATGTGGAACATCTCAGCCTCTGCTGCTTTGACTTGAACTGCTCTTGTTTTAATAATCCTCAGACTTTATGTAAACATAACAGCACTTTGATAACAACTCCGTGTATTCTTGTCTAATTCTCAGCGATTCCTGGCGAGACGTTTAAGGGTGCGTTTAATAAGCTTGTGTATCACTCAACCGGTGCACACCAGCAAACCAAAACAATTAGCAGAAAGCTGCTTAGAGCTGCAGATACGGGCTGTGATTCTTATCTGTTAATATAGTAATAAAAGAACAGTGAAATATGCACAAAGAGAACTTATGTAAATTCCAGTTTAACGTAAAGAACGCGAGCAAGCGCGTGTGTAACATGCAGTCAGCTAGCAAAGCAGGTCATCGCCAGCCTGTGGCCTTACCTCAGGAAACACACACAAAGACACACAAGCGCCTACTTCGAAACACAAGAGGAAAATGCGCACATTTACCACAGTGTTGTTTTTCCTCACTTCCAGAGAGAAAATACACACACATACCTACACACACAACTACTGTACATCCGCTTGAGTCATCCCGATGACACACTGCATAAGCTCTCGGAGGCTGTAAAACACACATACGCACAAATGCAGTCACAGGGAAAGGAAGGAAAATGTAGGCTGTATTACGTCATCAGACACACACATACACACACACACACACCAAAACACACACAGAGACACACAGGACTTTCCAGAGAATGGGCGAGTTTTACAACAACAAATCCAATCAAGGGGAAGACGAGGAATTGGGTTTATTGTCACACTCACACCTACACGTACACACAAGCAGTTTTAATCTTCTCTTTTATTAACATCATACACAATGCATCAATAGTTACTGCGTGATTATTGGGTTGTTTTCACCGTCACAGAAGCAAATCACATGGTTCGTTTTCCCCAGACAAGCGCACGCACGGTACGCATCTGTGTGTGTGTGTGCGTGTTTGTGCACACTGATGTGTAATTCATGCAAACAGAACAGCATTAAGTCATAGCCTGACTAGCTGAGGAAAAATGAGGGAAGGTTGAGGAAAACCAGAGAGATCCAATGAGAAAATACAGCAGAGAGGTAAAGAGATCTTGCGGGACATTGACAGAGGATGATGAATTGCGTGTTACACCACTCTTGCTTTCTCTCTTTTATGTGTCTGCTTGTTTTCTTTTTTTGTTCTTCTTCCTTTTTTTCCCCTCTTGCATTGAGACAGTGATTGTGAAGCTCAGACAGTTTCTGTGCCATTTTGGAGGCGGTTTCTATTTTTAGGGCTGTATTAAGGCTTATTGTGCTGAGATGAAAAGTGAGCTAAATGCACTGAATAGGATGATTCACATGAGTCCGATCTCTGTCGCGCAAATTGCAACGACTGCACGAAGAAGTGGAGCTGTCCATCTGAAGTGTTGGACCACTGCTTTTTTTTTTTTTCAGGCCGACAAACCAGTGGTCTGTCAGAAAGCCCCAGGGGAGCGGAGGTGACAGATGATATTTTCAAATGTGTTAGCTTCCAAAGCTTTCCTTTCACGTTCAGTTCAGAGGTCACGGCTTTAACATCTGCCTGGCAGTTCTGCAACAATTCGCGAGCATTTTTAAAATGGATTGTGTTTACAAGTACAGTACACTCTTTTTTCGTATATGTGTGTGTTTTTTTTCTTCATGTATGTGGTCAGCAAAGTAAAATCTTGTCCTTCTGTTTCTATATTCCAAACAAGGTGGGAAGGGTCTGAGAACAATTAGTTTAATGTATATTTAAATATGACAGCTGCAATATCTTTGGCAAGAAACAGCCAATTGCTGGGTGACAAATTCACATCTACTACATAACTCTTTCCCCCATAAAGATGCCATTTGACAACCTCACCTTAACAGTGAGTTTTGACACTTTAGTATATATCCTTAATATGTGGTTTGACAACCATTAGAATAGTTTTTGGGTTTTTCCAAGGGTAGCTGCATAGGCAGAGACCATTTGTCTGAAATATGGCAGAAACTGCTCAGAAAAGGGCTGCAAGAGTTCAAGAGATAAGGCAAGCACAATCCAATCTGAAAGAAGAACTCTGCACATTTTTTAACAGAACTTTAACAATTCAATGTTTTGATTTCATTTACAGACTTATTTGCACCTCTGGCTAGCTTCTACTCCATGAGAGTATCAGAAGCTGAATCTCACGGTGACTATAGCATGAACAGCGCAGATAACTGATATGGAACAGTTCCTTCTTATGTATGTATTTTAATCTTGATGATATACATATGATCATATTAAATACCCTGATCCTGTGGGATGCAGAGGGTTTTGTGCACGGGAATGACAGAAACAGTTTGCTTTGTGTGTACTCAGAAGCTGCTCTGTCCAGCCTCTCTGCAGTGCTTTATGCCAGCAGAAACTTCTAGCAAGTGCATAGCACGTCTAACCATTACTTAACCATTTAATTATTGGGGGGGGGGGGGGGGGGGGGGGGGGGGGGGCTCAATTCCCTTATGTGTCCATTTATCATAATGGAAAGCCAGCATTGCAAACTGGAGCAGTTTGATAAATGTGAACATTTACAAGAGAGGGAGGGTGTACAAAATGCTGCTAAGTTACATTATGGGAAATGTGGGATGCAGCATTTTTGGGGCTTACCTCATCCATTACTAGAGACAGAAAGTGAGGAAAGTGCAGCATTTGCTGTATTGATTTTAGCTTTTTGGATTCTTTTGATTTAATTATGATTTTTTTTTTCTGCTTTTGAAGTCTGTCTCTTGCAAGTTCCCCAATTATACAGCAGTGCAGCATTAGATACTTAGGGAAGTTCTTTTGTATGAGTTTTAGGACCGTTGGCTGGTTTGACCATTTTGAAAAGCCGGTCGTGTAAACTGAAAAAAAATTGTATGCCCATAATGCTAAATTTAAGCGATGTGATTTTGTTACATAAGGACATATAGAATGTTAAATTTGGGTGATTGGTAGGCATACGGTTTATGCCAAAAATATTTTCATTAACTAATAATTATTTTAATACATAAAAAATAGATTTTATATAATTCAGCTGAATTTCACTCAAAATGATTATTTTGTGTTTATGAGCTGACCTCATGAACATAGCAGCTGTTCTGCTGCTACTCCGAGTAATTTTGCTGGACAAATTTGTGACATGTATTTGTTAACATGAGGACAAACTCAGTATAGTTTGATGTAGACCTAATTTTTTTGCATTTTTTCTGCAAAAACACAACATGTTCAGTGTGTATATGTTATACAGCAAGCTCAAATCTGAAATTTTCTGGATTTCATGTTGGTTTTTTTTGTAAAAGTATTCGCTGTGTAATGGCCTTAAGTCATTTTGGAGAACGCTTTGTTGGCAAATTGAACATTGTAATGATAAACAATTGCTTGGAACAAATGAACATGATTATTGGGATAGAAAAATTGATGTATTTGGCAATTAGATGCCGATGACCCATCATGGCAGAACGGAATCACAGGTGACAGGATTTAGTACAGGACCCCTTGGAGTCTAGATGCTGGTGGAGGTGAAGATGAAGACTGAGGCTTGAAGAGATCTCTGACTGAGGTGTCTGAGGTGGAGATGGGGAGGAGGTGGGTTACACAAAAGAGAGTCTGAAAGGGATAATGACCGAGATCGCAGATTTAAACAGTGCGGAACTAAAAGAAAGCGGGCAAGAAGATGATTGGACAAGAGTAATGATGTCAGCATTCACACTAACAGCATGGGAAAGCAGTATTCATGTAAAGAACAGAAAGTAGCCGAACACCCAGGAAGGCAAGCAGATGAGTGATTACAGAACTTGTGCAGTTGAAGTTTATCTTATCATCATTTGGCCTTCACTTTCACCTCAGTACTAAGACAATTCCCAAAAACAGGTTTACATCCAAGTACGTGTTTCAGATTTTTTTTCCCAGTCATTTTTAAACACAGTTTAAGCTTGTGATGTGTTTTCTCTTAAAAGCTCTACAGGCTTATTTGTTTTCCATTCAACAAAAGGTATAAAGAGCCATCCTATATGTTTTACTGTCATAATGATGCAGTCCTGCGGGAAGCTTTAAAAACTGCGTAATTTCCTTTATCCTTCAATACTTCTCTGTGCAGCGCCCGGGACACGCAGTGCATGCATTGTGTCTGAAAGTCCCACTAATCTAAAGTTAGTTGGACAAAAAAATTGCCCTGTGTGTAGGTGTATGTATACTGTATGACCTTCTGCGTGAAAGGCTAATAGCCTTAAAGATGCTATCACAGCTTCCATACCGGTATTGAACTGACGATCAATGGATGGAAAAATTGGCCTGGACGGAGAGGACACACACACACACACTTAAACTCACACTAAACACTAGCCTAAATCCCTCACCTTTCTGCAGGACAAGTCTTTCCAGCTTCCCACACTTACAGTCCACCTTGCCCATCGCTCTTCACTACACACATTATCGCGCAAACATGCTGCAGGTTTGTTTAGATCGATATAGAGATGAGAGCCACTTAATTTATTCATCAGATTGTCCCAGCTAGAGGTCCAGGTGCCATCCTATCTATTGGCATATGGTGGATTGAAAGTGTATTGGAGTCAGCACCGCTCCCCTCCTGGCCTCCTGCATTAAAACACTTAATGCTAAATCAACAGCTCTCTGAGAGCCAGCTAAGTCTTCTAACCCCGTAGAGATAGAGGGAGGGAAGAAAGAGAGAAAGTGAGAGAAACTGGCATGGGGTATGTATACATTTTGAAGTGTGAGATATTAAGGAAGGGCACAGTAGAGAATAAAACTCTTTATGTTTGAACAAGTGTTGGTTGGGGACCTGAGAGAGACAGGGAGGGAAAGTGCTTCCTCTCCTTGCTAATCCTTCTTTTTTCATGCTCTTCTTCTCATCTTTTTCTTCATTTTTATCCCCTGTTAAAATTAGTGCAGTGGAAACAGGGCCTCAACGGCATGTCATGGCACAGGAGCCTAATGGCTAATCATTATAGGCTGGAACAATGATGGCCAAAGACTGTCTGGGGACCCAACTCAGCAATCGGCTCTAAAGGCTCTGGAGCTTTGGGAATCTTTTCAGGCAACAAGGACAGGCCGTTCTGCCTAAGAAACAGGCAACGATATGCAGTGTACCTTCATTCTTCATACCTAAAATTAGCTTGGCCTTGCAGTTAAAGAGCTAGCCTGTGAGTCTTGTTAAAAGTTAGCATGCCATGTCATGAATGTGGTATTATTAGTCTACTGGTCTGATACAGGTGGTCTAAAAATATATTTGACCAGATCCTTCTAGCAGTGGGTTGGATGCTTTTTGCCTTCAGTAGTGCATTAATTCATCTTGAAATAGATTCAACAAGGTGTTGGAAACATGACATGATAGCATCACACAGTTGCTGCATATTTGTCAGTTGGACATCCATGGTCTGAATCTCCAGTTCCACCACATCCCAGTGCTCTGTTGCATTGAGATCTGTTGACTGAGGAGGCCATTTAAATACAGCAAGGTCACTGTCATGTTCAAGATGTTTGATCTTTGTAGCATGGTGTGTTATCCTGGCCGTCAGAAGGTGGGTACACTGGGGTCATAAAGGGATGGGTATGATCAGCAAAAATACGCAGGTAGTCTGTGGTGTTAGAATAATGTTCAACTGGTACTAAGGGGCCCAAGGTGTGCCACATCATAACACTAGCACCAACCGAAACTGTTGATACAAAGCAGGATCCATGCCTTCATGTTGTTTGTATCTGATCCTGCTATTCAAATGTCACAGCAAAAATCAAGAATCATGAGACCAGAAGGCACGGTTTGTTATTCAACTTATTGCATTCATAGATGCTCCTCTGCATACGCGGGTTGCATTTAGTGCTTCGTTGGTTTTCTGTTGCATCCATTCCTATCAGCCTGAAACAGTTTGGCTATTCTCCTCTGACCTCATTTATCAGCGAGAGAACTGCTGCTCAGTGGATAGTTTCTCTTTTTCTACAGTAGATGGTTGTGTGGGAAAATCCCAGTTGATCAGCAGCGTGTCTTACACCAACAACCGCTCCATGTTCAAAGTCACTTAAATCACTTTACGTACTCATTCTGACTCTCGGTTTGAACTTCAAAAATTGATCTTGACCATGTCTACATGCATAAATGCACTGAGTTACTGCCATCGCAAGGTGATGTAAGATAAGAGCTAAAAGAAAAAGACAGTTGAAGTTGCCTGTAATAGTTATGAACCAACTAAATCACATTTTCCACATCAAAGTTAAAATGCAGTTTGTAATTGTGATTGACATCTGGAGGAAAGAAACCAACCAGAGACAGTTTGCATCGTATCAAAATCAAAGAGCAGTTTAATGAACACTGAACACTTATTATCTCTTATGGAGTAATTTAAGAAACTATTATTTTGCATCTTTTAAAGGTCAAAATATGTTTTGGAGTTTTCTCCATAGCACAATGATCTATGAGGGAGAAATATAGATATGTAATCTCTACACATGATTGGAATTCAGTGTGTAAGGACAGAAAACAGTCAACGAACAAATCCAGGCTTAAACCAAAAGATGATGTACATTAATGGAAAAAAATTTAAAAACACCAGTGTTTCTGCCTATGTTTAGCTCGTGTCTCTTTTTTCAGCAGTGCCATGTTGCATGCTAATTTAGTTTTACCTTGCTCCTATATGTGTGATTCTCAAAGGTCCACCATAGCTGTAGGGGAGTATTTGGACACTGTGAAATGTGGGTGCTGTCTGGGCTTCTGTGTTTGTTGTTGTTGGATGTGTTTAAGCGTCTGGTTTTGTTCTGTGTTCACTGTAAATGTCTGTTCGTGCATGTGTGTGTGTGTGATGGCAGTGCTGCTGTTGGTGCTAATGGATTCACTGAGAAAAACACTGCTGGCCATGATGTCAGCAGGGGTGTGAAGGCAACGGTAGGATGATGTGTGTGTTTGTGTGTGCCCGCGTGTTAGGGTATGAATGCCGTTGAGGCTGGGGAATAACAATGTGAACACTTTCGTCAATTTAGATCAGCGGGAGTGAGAAAGAGACAAGGGCACAATTAAAAGGAGAGGGGTGGGGGGTGTGATCGAGACAAGAAATGAGGGAGAGGGGGAAAAGAAATGGATAGGAGGCAAGAGAACAGGAGATGCAGCCGTCTCTGTCAGAAGGAGAGAGAGAGAGAGAGAGGTAGGCAGAGATGCAGGGTGATTAAATCGAAAATAATGGTGTCAGACAGAATGAAATGAGAGCAGAAGAGAGAGGCGATGGCAGCGATGGAGGAATGGGATAAGAGAGGATTATTAAAAGGAGACAAAACAATGTCGTAAAGAGCCAGCAAAATGAAGGCTAAGAATTATGAGCAAATTATAAATGGGAACAGCGAATTTTCTGCTGCTTAACCTGTTCAACAGCACCCTTAAGTGGGGAGGACGAGGAGATGTGATGTTAATTTGCAATGAGAGGAAGGAGTCAACGAGGAACATCGCAGCCGGGACCGAAATTAGATCACATCAGATATGAGGTGCATGAAATTCTACATTAAAACAGACTTGACTTCACTGGACTTGACAAGAACAGTCATAATATATGATTGGCTTGACTTTAAACACTTTGGCACATTGCTGATTTAGCACACTAACCAATTTAAATCCCTTCATGGGCTGGCCGGGTGAAATATAACCCACTGCTCAAGCTCAAACCACAAAAAAGAAACAGACAGTGACAACATAGCACATGCACACATTATATTGCCATTTAAATCATTGAATTCAGGTGCTCCAATCGCTTCTGTGGACACAGGTGTGTAAAATCAAGCACCTAGGCATGCAGACTGCTTCGAACAAACACAGCAACATAGTTAAACCCTTTCCTAACCACCACAAACGACATTCACAGCATTTCAACTCTGAGATATTTTTGTGCAACATTACTAGCCTGCAACCCGTTTGTCATTTTGATGTAATCTGTGTGCAGATATGTGCTTAATAAATTAACTGGAAAACTGTATATATTTAATGACTTTGATGCCACACTGAATAAATAAGTGAGATATATTATTACTTAGATCACATCTATAAAAATAAACTGAACTTAAAGTGAATGTACTGTCCCCGATGCATATGCTCGTGACACATGACCAGCTGGTGATACAATATGTTCACATCGCGCATTACAGTACAATACTCTGGTAATTCACTGAGAGCTATTAATGCAACACTTTTGTAACACTAATAGCTTTTATAGTCAGTGTATTAATTTGTGTTCTATTTCACACAGAACGATCAGATTAACTTGAAATTAGATGTTCTTCCAATTTGCTTTCCCTAACAAAATTTGCCTGACTGGAGTATTTCTTGTTACCGGGTTTCGATCACATTTGGCTGGCATGCTGAACTGGAAAACATAAACAGGGTATGGTGCTGTAGTGAAAGCTATGACTCACTGGGTGCAGTTACACAGGCTTTCCCAAATGTAATCAGCCTGATCGACAATTCCCATGAAGGCGCTTATATGAGTTCTGAATAAAATGATACAGAAAACTACAGAAGGCAGTGCAACAGAATAGCTCTTACAGTTGCAATGAATTTGGCCTTACACCATATACAAGCATGACAGAAAAAAATGGACCTACTTTTACCAAAATATGTGCTTTATGTGGATACAACATACAGACTGGTGTTTTGCCGAAAAATCACAGAGGTCTGAGGTTAAATTTGTCAGTTTAATAGCATTTCTCGGAATACACCGAATGATTGTATGAGGTCAGCAGCTGTGGGAGCGGATGGGGATTTTTCCAATTTTCCAAAATAATATCTACAAATTGAATCAAAATGTGAGAGTGAGTTTGGAGTGATTTATCAAACAAAGGTCAACCCCCCCCACCCCTCAGTCACCCTTCTCTTCTTCCTCCTCCGTCTCCCCTCGCCATTCTTCAAGTTTATGGCGTCGACATGTCCACGCTCACAGCTATCAATTAGATAAACCACCAACCGCCAGACCCTCTCTTTCAGTCCTTCCTCCTCTCTTGTACATTTAACATTTACAAATTAAAGCTTTAGTATTCAATGTTGATTTTGGTAAATTAGCAGACACTCTGTTGTAAAGATTACAACAATACTGGTCAGTGCAATGTATTAAGCTACAGCCCCTCTAATTATCTGTTTATCTCATACTATATTTCCATTGCTGATCATATGAAAATATGGTATCAGAAAAAATGGTTCTGTCTGTTCGCTGATGGACTTTCCTCAGCTTCAATCTTGGACTTTAACACAACCATAACACTTTTTATATACAAATAACTGTATTATCGTGTGAAATTAACAGTGTCTATTAATGTTACAGACGCACAGGACTGAAAGCATTTGCTGCCTATTTCCCACATTGACGTTATCACTTTATAATTAGCCATAGCCGCTAGCTGTGTTCTTAATGATAACCTAACAGATGGTTAGTATGGTTAATTGCTAATAACTAAAGGGCTAAAGTTTCATTCATGATAACTGTTCTTCAATGGTGTTGAAACAGGAGCTTTACTGACCTCAGGAAAGTCTTGATAAAGACTGGGGTGATGGTCTTTAAGATCCTCCACTGTTCATGTGGTGAGCTGCTAGTGAGGGAAGGGGCTATGTGCCTACCTGCCTGCAGTGATGCTGTTTGAAGTTCTGTGTCAGCGTGTGGTAGGAGGCAAAGAGGGTAATGTTGGTATTAATACTCTTTGCTGTATCTAAACTGATGGTAATTTTTAGTATAAGTTGCTTTCCGAAAAACTATTTTTCCCTTTCTAAGGCGCATTGAAGTTACATTCTTTCAAATGGCTCTGATTTTACAGCGCATAGAAGTTTATGGTAAAACAACATTGCTTTCCATGTTCTCTGTGACCTCAGTAAACTATTTCCAGGTGAATTTATGGTCTCAGTTATTTTATAAATGATTATGTCTTTTAGATTAAATAGCATGCCTTAGGGAAGCCCTGCCTTCTGAATGATAAGTCACTACCATGTGGGCTCACAGCGTCGCCTCAGTTTCATAGTCAGAACCAGCCTTTTCTTGCCATGTGCGGTTTCAATAAAACAAGTTGTCAATGGCCAAACACTCAAGTTGAGGCTTTCAAACGACTACACAACCCAGTGATTCACTTCATGGTGGCTATGACCATCTTTTATATACATAGTAGACTTTATGAGTTGAACTGTGCTCCTGTTGGGGCCATTTACAGCTGCAATGCAAAAACCTCTGAGAAGCAGCTTATATAGGTTTAATGTGAGGTGTCAAACCAGGCAAAGCACTGTGCTGAAATAATAAAGAAAGCAGTTCACAGAGGCATGATGATTGTAACGAGTATTAAGAAAAGAACATAAGGGTTTGTGCTGTGGTTGCTAAAGCTTGTGCTCTCTTTGTTGCAATCAGTGTATAGAAAGCTGACAATCAAGAGACATTTCAGAGAAAAAGGTCACTAACTAGCGGTACTTAGAAGTTGTCATAGCAACTAGTGAAATGCAGCTAGTGTTTTGGGAGTTGTCAGCAAACTTGGATTGCTTCTTTGACCAATTGGATTGCCTACCCAATTTATAATTTACTATGATATCTTTTACTCTTGTACAGCTGTGCCGGTGTCTGGTTTACTTGGCTGAGGCTGAGTTGGGATGAGATGGTGTGTTACATTACAACTGCAGCCAATTTGAAGGAAAGGAGGGGGGGAATGAGCCTTCCTTTTTATTTATTCAGCTTTAATGTTGAGCAGGATAAGTTGGCTGCACCCATTTTGTCAGTGTGAGAGAGTTTGCCTGCCAGCAATAAAATGCCATCTTTAGCTGTGAACGAAGATCGTGGTTTGCACTGGAGAAGCTGTGCGGGAGGAAGGCACTGTGCAGGAACTGTTGCTGGTGTAGACCTATTAACACAAGGAGATACAAAGACAACAACAGCGGATAACAGGCACTTTGATAGGAGTCTGTCTATTTAAACTGCACCATTTACTCATTATGATACAGATACAGTTGGAACGGTTTCATAAGATAAGATAAGATAAGATAACCTTTATTAGTCCCACACGTGGGAAATTTGTTTTGTCACAGCAGGAAGTGGACAGTGCAAAAGTTATGACGCAAAAATTAGAATACAATAAGAATAAATACAGTACACAGCTGTACAGAATAGAATAAAATAATATACTATATACAGTAGAATAAAATAGAATAAAAATATACAATAAGATAAAAATAGAATACGAATGCTATATACATAAACCTCCCACTGCAATGAACGAGGCTGGGAGCTAACAACAAATATGCAATAGTCTAATTATTACTTGGGGAAGCATTGCCATGGAACAGGCAGCTTGCATATAGAGTGACTATAGCTTTATAAGTGTACCGTTTTACATATGAGCAACATGCTTGCTGTGCAGACTTGCAGTATGTTGCTGGCCTTCTCTTACATGTGCTGTGCTTTGCTCTGCCGCTCTGGTGTGATGTGTGCAGTGTGTGGCTATGAGTCTATAATTCATAGACATATGCACTCTTCCCTTTGAAATCTATCCATAATTGATTCTGCCAGTCCCACTGTAGAGATGGTTAGGGGGCTATCTATCTCTTTGACTCACTACTGAGCACGCGCCTGTGTATAAGTCTGTGCTTGCGAGCGTTTGGGTGTGTATGCTGGTGAAAAGAGACTTGAAAGAGGTTGGAGAAAGACTCCTAATGTGGGAAAGAGCATGGCGCAGTGCAGTGTAAAGCGCAGGCTCTCTCTCTCTCTTTTTCTGTCTCCCTCTCTCTTTTTCAAATACCTCCCTCTTGGGTTTCTGAGGGAAACAAAGGAGTTTTACTTACCTCTCTCCCCCGCTTGCTTTCTCCTCCATCCTCCATCCTCCCTTGTCTTTTCCCTCCCCTCGTCTTCCCTCTTTTCCCTGGCTACATTTCTGTCATTTTCTATTCTTTTACTCTCCATCTCTTCTCTGCCTCCCTGGCTGTTTTGCTCTATAGCTAAATGGGTCCTCCATCAGTGTCTTTGGAACCATTAGACTGCTCTGAATGGCCTTGCCAATAAGCTCATTTGATTTCCCTTTTTTAAAATTTTTTTATTTATTTATTTCACGTGGCACCTGTGAACAAAGCAGTGCTACTGTACTGCTGTCACGGTGCATTTGGTGAGTACCATTGCCGTCGGCCAGTGTCAGAAATCCTTCTCAGGCTATGATGCAACTTGTGGTAACCCCTATAGAATTTGGCCATACGATGAGTACAGTGTGAAAATACTTGCGATGTCACTGACCTACTTCCTGGTGGGTGGAAACATTCCAACCAGTGAGGCAAACGGAAGCTGCCTGAACTAACTTTTGATCTAAAAGACAGAAAATCAATTATCTGATGATAGTGGGGTCCCTCCTCAACCAAACTCATAAAACTAAATTCTTTGTCCTCTGCCCTACTGAGCTGTTTGAAACTCTGGGAGCGCTTCAGAAACTTTAGCACGTGCACATTGGTGTAAATTTGTGCTGAGCATTGGAGGGGTCAAGATCTCTGTCTAAATAAATAAATAAATATGGGTAAATTCCCAGATGATTAAACATGCAACTATTTTGTTGGTAATACCTGAAATGAGTAAAGAAAATCAACAGCCTATTTATGCAAGATAATTCATAATATTATTGGGGGTGGGGTTCATAACCCCCTTAACCCCCCTGGAAATTACGCCCCTGCACGTGCAGATACGCTCCCATTGCTGCACTGGGTGGGTAGCAGCGTGTGTAGACAGGATTTTTATTGTAGTTTGAAATCAGAATATTGGAAAATGAGCTAAAGCTATTTTTTTAGATGCTGAAAAGTAATCAAAATAGCAGTCTTTAAGATTGCAATTTTATGTTAAGATTAGCTGAAATCCAGTTTTGGAGTTGTTGGGAAATGTAAGTATCATCCATTTGGAAACATCCTGAGGAGAAACGGGTTTGTCCCTTACTTTGACAGACAGAATTTAGAATACAGAAGTAGTATGAATATTTTTCATTGTTATAACCACCAGCCAATCAGAGTATTGTGGGTATTGCCCTTTTTATGAACTTTTTATGAACTTTGCTCCCAAAAAGGCCTCTTGAAAGACAGCCAGGAATCGAAGATAGATTTTGAGAAACCTAAATTTACCAAAAGTAGTTCAGGCTAAACTACTTTTGGTAAATAAAATCTGATAAGTATATCTCAGCTTGTAGTGTTACCAATTTTGGCATAGTTTCACTTTATGTATCTATTACGCTATTTATATATAATCAAAATCTTCTACTTCTTATTACCCCACATTTATTTATCTGCCAGCTACACTTGGTAGAGTCTGATTTTCCATGCGTTGTTATTAAACATAAACTATTTTAAGTGTGGCCAAAATATTTTATGAAACTAGTTCCAGCTCAACCAGCTGTCGCCAAATGTTGCTTTGAGTGTGAACGTACAACATGATCCTATCACAGGGAATCAAATACTGCAGCTCTGTCAGATGCTGCTGGCGTTTCGTGTCAGCACTGATGCCAAAGGACACATTGGATGCCAAGAGATAATGTTTAAAAAAGGTGATTCAAAAGTCCATACTGGCAGATTGGAGGGGTGGCTGTGGAAGACTCATTATGTCATCCAGGAGACATCGGATTGAGTCATGTTTTGAAGCTTTGTGTTAGTCACTTTTCACACCCTTTCAACTTTTGCTCTCACACCTCACAATATTATCCTTGCATGTTAAAAATGCTTATAGTACATTTCTGATGGTGGTGGTGAGTGGACGCATCTTACTAGTGGCAAAACCAAGTGACTCATGGCACCAACAGAAATCGTTCACCCAGTAGTGGCAAACTGCTGCAACAAACACGTCAAAACGTCACGTCACATTTGAGTCTCACCTTTTTCCAATTTCATTACCGCTTGGCAAGTAGTTGGCAAGTGTTTGCAGACAAGTCTGTGCTTTCCAGGCAACTACAGGTGACCATGGCAATCTGCTATCAAGAAGATATCACAAGAAAGTTTTTGGTTTAAGATTCTTTGGTGTAACTGATTTTCATTTGCAATGGCCAGCAGCCTCCTGCAATCATTCTCCAACTGGATGGGGATTACACATTTTTTTGTTTTGACTGAAGGTCGGCTGGGCATCACCGACTAGTCCCTCGGCCTGAGGTATTTCCCTTCCACAGATAGCTTTAGTAGTCCAATCTGCAATGGATTTACAATTATTAATTTAATAATACCACAAGATAATGAGGAATTTTGAATGCCTACAGTGTAACATGTAACATGTGAATATCGACACACAAGGTGTAGAAGTCAGATCGGATTAATTTAGGGGCTGCATTAATTTACTGGACAAACTCATAATTTTGTTTAAAAACGCATAATGCTGCATTGTTATAATAATGATCATTTTCATTGTCATTAATATAATACTAGGAAAAGCATATTGACTAAAGGTTCACAACAATTCCTCAAAGATGTAATTGGTGGAGGTTAAGAAACACTGAGTTATGATTTAACAGTGTTTTGAACGTACTGTTAAGAAAGGTAGAGGTAAATGCTAAGGTAAGTTTGGGGGTTTGTCAGTGTATGGTTGAGAAAGTGACTGGGCTAATGCCCAGGGAGCTAACGACTCCATCTGCTGCGCTCACACACGCCATTAAAACCACAGCTGGAGACACACCTCTGCTTGTCTGCTTTTCGCGCTGTCGTCTTCGCATCGAAACCTGAAATTGCTTCATTGGCATGAAAGACGAAAGCACAACAAACAGTTGATAATAATGGATGTTCAATACTAATTCTTAACTGATTACCAATTTACACAGTACCTGTTATGCATCTCTTGGTTTTAATTGTTAATGTCCCTTCTGCCTGGTGCTGGAACAGCTTGATACATATTTTCAGCTTCATTTGGCTCTCACTATCATTCTCCAGCTGTCTCTGCGTCTATTTTTTTTCTGTTTCACTTGCATTATCAGTCTTGTTCTCCTCCTCTTTGTCAGTAGGTTTGTGTCTCTGTTTACGTTTTTCCCCTGCTTCCCATTTTATAAGCCCCCACCCTCTCTCTCATTCTCTGGCCTAATTTCTCAGTTTCTCTCTGCACTTCCATCTAAACGCAGCCATTGCAGAATTTCCTTATTGCCCTACCTGCTTGAAGCAGTGTTTCTGCAGCTCTGTTTAGAATCTGGAAAGGAAAAAATATGCCCAGGATGCTGTTTGAATGACTAAGATATTGCTGGTACATATTGTTACTTTACTTCACATTTTATGTAGCAATATATCCAATCAGTAGTGTTCACAGTGTTTTGTTCTTTCCTCTTTTATAATCTTTCCTCTTGTATAAACAGAATTACAGATTCGGAAAGGGGAGTACTTTTCTTGTATTTTTATATAGTATACAGTACATACTGATGAAGCATTATGAAAATATTTTGCACTTTACTTCATGTCTTCAGATTCCCATCCTTTAAGTAACACCAGCAGGGTGATTATGCAACAGATGTTATGAGTCATTGCATCCAGTCTGATAAGCTGACTTGTACATTTTAAAATAAAGAACCAGTTAAGAAGAGTTAATTTGAAAATAGAACAATATAAATAAGAAAGTTGACAGAAAATGGCTAAACAAAATTAAAGGAAAAGACATTTAACAAATAAAAAAATACATAAGACATTGCACAAATTGCCAGATCACAGTATAAACAGAACTAAGCAATAAAAACATGAAGTTCTAAACTAAAATAATCAGAGCCCAAGAATCTGTGGTTCATAAATTCAAAGCATTTCAAATAGTTAGTGTAGAGTAAAACCACAGGCATCAGACTAATAAAATACTTTTACAATCAATGCAAATTCTAGAAGATTTGTGTAAAGACTTTTTAACAGGCTTATTGTTTGATCTCTCACTAGTCTTGTATTCTTCAGTAGAACTGGCAGGACTGGGAATACATTGAGGGACAGAAACACGTGAGAGAGTCTAAATGTAGCGGGATCACTGTTGCACATTCTCCAGGATATTTTCTGTTAACCTTGAAAATCTACCTGTTGGAGTGAGAGTTTAAGAGGCTACAATCACAACAACTGTCACTTCAAGGCACTTTATGGTGTAAGGTAAAGACTTTTCAAAAATACGGAGAAATCCCCAACAATCAGGCGACCCCCTCGGAGCAAACACTTTTTTGATTGTGAGAAGGACAGAATCCCTTTTAACAGGAAGAAACCTCCAGCGTAACCAGGCTCAGGGAACTGAGGAAACTCTCTCTGTTCTCTTCTTATTGGCGTGTAATATGAGTTAAAATAATAACACTACTCTAATAAATATGAACAAATTGCGTAGTTAAGATATAGAAAAAAGCAGTTTTTGTTAATGAATGTGCAAAATCAAAGCTGTTTTCATTCTACGTGTTCTCATTTTTTGTATAACTCTAACCTTCTTTTTTACACTATCAATTCTTCCTTCAGCAATCTCCACGTTATCTGTCATACACACTTATACACACATACACACACAAAGCTGGCAGACAGAGGCTCTGTAGTTTTCTGCTGACTCTGCCATTATTACCATATCTCTACTGTTGAATAATTCACCACAGACATCGTGATCTGATCACTCTCTCTCTCTCTCTCTCTCTCTCACACACACACACACACACACGCGCGCACACACGCACAGTGCATTATCATTCACTTGCATGTGTTCCACATGCCCACACATAGCCTTACTGTCTGACACAAACAGACATGCACACTCCCACAACAACAACAGGGGGACGATACATGCGCTTAAATACATGCACACATGAACGCTGAGCTACCCTCCTTTCCATTTCCCTTTGGAAAATGGGACAATTGGGAGTTTTCATTACCTGGCATACAATGCATGACAGTTTACTAGTTTCTCAGTACATCAATCGTCCCATCCCCACCCCGCCTCCTTCATTCCCTGTTTATCTTCATTGCGAGTTAATTACCCCATGGAGTCATTTCTATGCATGAAACTCTCGTGTATGTGAAATTCAGTTCAGAGACACAATTTGTAGATTGTTTCGTTTCCATGCATACTCCAATTTTGACTTGTTTTTTTTTTTTGCATTAGTATTCATCATATCTCCACGCTAATTATCATATGCATCCAGAGTTTTGTTAGCGTAACTTAGCATAAAAAATAGCGAAATCAGCAAGTCATGTTGAAAACCAAAACAAAAAGAAATCAGCCAATCAGCACGTCTGAAGCTCACTGATTAACATTTTATACTGTGTCCTGTTTCTTTAATTCACAAAAAGAAGGCAAAATTTAAACTTAAATAGTAATAGCTGATGGTGTTATGGAGAATTTCATCAGGCCCAGTAACTTTGTGAGGAGCTAAATACTTATTGGTGTACAGTTTACAAGTGATACTAAAATCCTTTGTGCTATGTCAATAACCATATGTAATACTGACAAACATCGACATCATATGTACTGCTGAGATGACACTTTTAGTGGGAAAAAATAATGTAGTTAGTTAACTTTTCAAATTAAGTAACACAATTATAGTTACTATAACCAAAACCAGCTCGTGTACTGCAATCTTTAAGGTAGAATTGCAAATGATATGCTTCTCTCTTTTGCACCATTCTCTGTAAACCCTACATGTTTGTGTGGGATAATCTCAGCAGATTAACAGTTTCTGAAATACTCAGGCTAGTCTGTCTGGGATGATGCCATGTTCAAAGTTACTTAAATCACCTTTCTTCCCCATTCTGATGCTCTTCTTGAATGCATCGAGTTGCTGCCATATGATTGGCTGACCACATATTTGCAGTTGAATATGTGCATCTAATTAGGGCACGTGTATGCATTCAATGTGAAGCAATAAAATCCCCTTTGAAAGAACTGGTATTGTAACTTAAACCTTCTTTTTAGTAACTTTTCTGACTCACTGAATTTCTCTGAGTTCCTCACGCTCTTCCTCACACCCTCCCACCTTAATGGTTGTTAAAACCACTGCAAGAACCTGAACAAGATCCAAATGAAATTGCCACAGCAGCAGCATAAGATATCTATCAAGGCTCACCAGCATCACAGGAGTAAAGAGAGCTTCTTATTAAATCACATTAGCTCCATCGATTTTTGCGCTTGCTCGCTTGACTTTTTGTCTCTTTCGCCAAATGAGCTTTTAACTCCTGCCTGGCCACAGCATTACTCAGTGTAATACTGTAAAGGGACAGCAATGGTACACTACAGTAAAGCGGAAAAGTCCAAGTACCACCCGGGGGCTTCATTCATGTATTTTTGGAGTAATTCTGGCTCAAATACTTCCACTTCGACTGTCTGTTAAAAACTGCAGTTATTAAAGTTGAAATGAATTTAATTATTTTAGCATAATTAACACCAGAGTCTTCACAACCCCAGAGGGGAGAACCAATCTAATAGCACTTTCTTAGTGGTGATACAGGCCTACACTGAAGCTGCCTCTAGGGGTCAGAGTGTCACTCATGGTATGATACTTGAGTGGATTATGGATGGTGCAATGTTCATATCAGGGTGAAATAAGGTTTTGAGGATTAAGTACAGTTTATATGCTGAGCAGGGTGGTTTCAAAGGGTGTGTTTATCCATTCGGTCTCCAACCTCGTATCCTCGTGTGTGTGTGAGACATCTTGTTTATATGTATGCTAACACATACATTTGTCTGAACAGACTTTTACTATTTACTAGCGCTGCTCTATTATAGCAAAAATCATGTTCAGTGCCTTCATAAACCTATAACACACATACACATACAAACACACATTTACTGATATTCTTCATTTAATAGAAAGTAATCCCTTACAGATGCTATTAGCATCACTGTTTAATGAACCCTTATTTAAAGAAATGCATAAAACACAAAGTGACCACAAAGTGCCATTGCGCTTAAAATTGTTTAGCTATACTTATTTACAAAGTAATGTAGATGTGAGTGTAAAGTGAGCAATTTAAACGTAACATAATCATTTTGCAGATGCAGTGTTGCCTTTCTTTTGAGCTTAGCTTCTACACGTAATATGTGTCCTTTGTAAGGATTTGAATGTATTAAAAGTAATTGTCAAAACCTACAAAGATGTTGATAATCCTTGACAGCTTATGTAGTCCAAATTGTTTAATGTGTCCAGGAGAATTTAGAGAACAGACATAGATATATATGCTACGATCATGAAACTGTAGTATGATTATCTTGTCCTATTATTTGCCCAAACCTAACATTTAGAGCCTCTGATGATTTTGCTGGTGGGTAATTGTGGCACGTCACATGGGACACAATGAGTAAAAGATCAGCGAATGACAGATGTACAAGTGTTGTTGTATTGTCAGGCCCATCATTGAGCAACCTGACTGAGCCATTCCCAGTGAAGCAGAAATCAGTGAGAGTGTAATCAATAGGTGTTTGCATTGACAAACCAGCCACGCTGTCAGTCCCGGCCTGATCCTCTGACGCATACTAGCATACAGTAAGGCGAGGCTGTTATCGCATGTCGGGAGTACGGTACTTGGGAAGAGATATAAGAAGTGGAGTAGTAGCAGAAAGTAAGAGAAAGAATGTATAATGAAAGATAAGCAGGATATTTTATGAAAAGTACCATGTTCTTCCACAATTTCTCTCAGTTTAATATTGTTCCAACTTTGGTGTAATCATCTGGAATCGAATGCTATCTAATCAGGTCAATAATATAGTTCACAACAATTAAAAACAGCAGTTGTTCTTTGTGCCTTAAAGGCATTTTACATGAGCCTTGTCTGTTTTAATTGTAAAGATCCCAAAGGACTTCTAGGGACTCAACTCTGCAACATGATGAGTGGATTTTATTGGTGGCTGTAAATCTTTTTGAGACCCTTCCAAAAGATATGTAGAAACCTTATCTTTCTAATGCATCAGTATTTGGAAAAATGCCTTCACCTTCACCAAAGCATGTGTTATACAAAGAAAGACAAAAAGCAGAGAGCAACTTGTGATAAATCTGCCATTTATTTCACACATGCATCGGGGGGGGGGGGGGGGGGTTCATGCTTCATAAAATTATGTTAGGGTCCGATGGTTTAAGTGTGGGCATTTGCACGGGAAGGCATGACATTCACATACCCGTGAATGAGTAAGTAGGCTGACAACCTATTTCACATGCATCAGTAGGTCCAGCCTATACCTTTACAGCACGTTGTGTCAAAGTGTGTTTGTGTGTGGATTGTTATATACAGAAAATATTTGCAAAGAAGTCATACTCACAGCAAAGATGTGCAACTGCTAAAATGTCTGCTTTGAGATTGTTAGCACCTTTATGCTTACACAGGGCATATAATCGAAGATACAACACAGTGGATCTAAGGTACACTTATTAGTACATAGCTCCGTGCATAGTCCCACACTTGCAATGAATTTCCCTCCCCACTCCCTGCTCTTCCTTTCACCTCCTTTCTAGCATCTTCCCCACATCATTGGATCATCTCTGCACTCAAAAGCTGTCTCACCTCTTTTCCATCAAGCAGCTTCCCCTAGCATATCGTAACCTCTTTCCTTACACCCCCCACCACATGTCTTTCTTCCACTTCTCTTCACCTTATTTACCTGATGGCCATCTGTCTCGCCCTCTTGGGGGGCTACAAATTGGGGGAGAGTGGGAGGGATGACAGCAGGGAAACAAGAAGAAGTAACCAAGGAGAAGGAGGTTGGTATTAGTGAGAATCGCCATAAAAGAAGGGAAAATGTAAGTCTTAGCACATGTCTTCATTATTATGTGCCTATCATACAACATGCCAGGGGAGTGAACCAGAATAATTGTGCTGATGGTTTGATTTTTTTCTTTCTTCCTGAAACATGTTAATGTCAATGCAAAAGTGGTTTAATATTTTGAATTTTACTTAGAGTTCCACTCACACATGACATATCATTTGACATGGTCCCCTGTGGCAAACATTATCCATCTTTATCACACGTAGGAAGAGAAATAAAATGAAAATTTGAAATCTTGTGGTCTCCCACTGTCCCTTATAAAGCTCTTATAAGGGCAGTGGTTCTTCTGGTTGAAAATAAAACTAACTTACACAGAAAACCAAGATATACATAAATGTACAGAAGCTACATGTTAGATTACTTTTTTCTTTAACATACTCGATTAGCTAAAATTCCATATTTGTTCACTTCTGGTTCTGCACAACTTTCACGGAGGTAGACACATTTTTCTACTATAATTCCCCTTCAAGATTCAGGTGTTAATTATGAATTATCAGTATGCACAGCCAAGTATTTATGCTCGATTTGGCATTTGTACACATACGGAGAGACTCAGGCTTCATGCTTTCCATATTCCTAATGTTTTTTGTTAGGCAATTATCTGCTTACATATGGCAGTGTATACATTATGTGTGCATCTGTGTTATTGCTAATTAAGTCTAAAAAGAGCTATAGTGGGTGCGGTTCTAAAGATGAGAACACAATTAAGTAGGTCATCATCTTTCTCCTTCCACAAATACACACAAAGTACCTTTAATACTGTCGGATAAAGTAGATTTAGACTGCCTCAGCCTTCTCCTCCCACATCCTTCTTTGGGCGCTCCTCTTCTCAGTTTTGCAGATGAAGGATCAACTATAGTGAAGCCTCATCTCCTCTAGAACATTGTTATTGAAAAACCCCCTTTTCATGAGTGGCAGTGACAAAAAAGTAGGCAAAATGGTCTTGTGCTGGGAAGGTCGCCAGTTGGACACCATGGACTGACTGGGAAAATCTGCACAAGGAATGTTAGCGTCTGTCACTGTCCCCTTGCCTCTGTGATGACTGTTGAGTTTGTGCTGAAAGATCTGCCATATGCGAACGTGTGAAACTGTTTGGCAAGTGGAGGAAAATAGTCATTCATGCATAACCAAGAGCTGTCCTTTAACCTCCTAAGACCCGAACTCTTCCACGGCATGCATTTTTAATTTTTCTTTGATATTTGGCCTGATTGGGGCCCAATGAATGTAAAAACAAAGAATTACCAGATTTTTTTTTACCTTATTTTTGTTTTTATGAAAAATCAGAGCCACATATGAGGATATTCGTTTAAAATTTTGATAGAACAGTAGCAGTATAATGTCCTCGTAAGTGGATATCAGGCCCATGTAGAGCAAAATTGAGTATTTTGGTCTAAATAACCCAAAATGTGATGTCCACATATGTGGACGACAGGTCCTAGGAGGTTAAATGTTATAGTTGAGTTTTGAAGACATGACTGTTTTGTGTGCCAGATAGAAATAGATTGAAAAGGTTGTGTCATTGTACATGAACAAATGTCCAAGCTCTTGTGCATCGTGAAGGCTACTCAGTGAACAAGGTCATAATGTTCTTACAAACTTGTCATAATCTTAAAATAATTTCTTACAATACCAACCCCTTCAAATGTCTGGAACAGTATAACATATGCAGTCATACCAGGAACTTTATTTATTAAGCTGATATTTGGCTCTGCTGAATGTGTTTATCTGAGAATTTGATGCTGCCACAAGGAATTTTAATAAGCTATGACATAAAATTATTATGTATTGGTATTTTAAAGGTCCAATAATTAAAATTCAGAACCACTGAATGTTAAAAAATTTAAATACAAGCACAAGTATCCCAAATCAAAACAAACCAGCCCATTGGTAGAGGGCATTACTGTAGACAAGGCCAGGTTTTCTCTGTGGTATAAAACCCTGGTCTTATGTAAAAGGTTGACTGTAAGATTGAATACAACTTTTTAGTACATAGTTTGATTCCTCTTTTCCTTAACTACTGTCTATATTCTTTTTGAAATATCGGTCCACGTTAACACAATAGCATCACATAGTTCCTGCACATTTGCTGGCAGCGCATCCATTATAGGAATCTCTAGTTTGACCACATCCCAAAGGTTGTCTGTTGGTGTTCTGTTGGATTTATTCGGGACTGTGGAGGCCAGTTGAGGATGATTTGAGCTTTTTGACAGTGTGTTATCCTCCTGAAAGCATCTATCCGAAGATGTACATACCATGATCATAACGGGGTGGACATGGTCAGAACCAATACTCAGGTAGGCTGTGACGGTGCTCAGTTGGCTCAGAATGTACCAAGAATACATCCCCACATCATTACACCATCACCAACACCCTGAACCATTGACACCAAGCAGGATGGTCTTCTGCCATGGTAGCCCCACTGCTTCAAGGTTTGCTATCTTGTGCATTCAAAGATGCTCTTTTGCATACCTCAGTTTTAACAAGTGGTTATTTGAGTTGCTGTTGTCTTCCTGAAGCAGTCTGGATATTCTCCTTTAATCCCTCACAAAACTGCAGTTTACTGGATATTTTCTCTTTTTCAGACCAAGAGGTGGTTGTGTGGGAAAATCCCATTAGATCAACAGCTCCTGAAAAAGTCAGACCAGACCATTTAGCACCCACAACCATAAGAAGTTCAGAGTCACCTAAATCACATTTCTTCAACATTCTGATGCTCGGCTTGAACTTCAGCAGGTCATCTTCACCCTAACTCAATGCATAAATTACATTAAGTTGCTGCAATTGAACAATTAGACATTTGCATTAACGAGCAGCTGAACAGGTGTACTTAACAAAGTGGTGAGTGTGAAGCGGTAATCAGGCATCTAAGTAGTCCATCATTGTACAGGTACTATGATGAACTACAGCTGTGAACTACATGAGATTATAATAGAGTAAGATGTAAGGTGGCACAGATGTCTGCTGCTGTGGCACCGCCCTATTTCTTCTCTCTTTACAGTTTGGGATTGTTTGGTTAAAGTGCTAAAGTAACGCTCCCACTCATCCTGAAAAGAGAGTTGACTTCACCTCTGCCTTGCATCATAAGGTCAGGTACAATGGAGCAGCCTGCAGGTGGTGGAGATTCACAGCAGGACACTTCAGCAGGACAGATGCTAGACTTTCCACACAAACATACACTTATCAACGTGCGGTCTGAATTTTTCCTGGACAATAATAAGATGATGCATACATTATGGATGGAATGATTCTGTGCATGTATGTGTGTGTTTGCGAGTGTGTTTACACATGCATACACATCAGTGTGTGCACATTTTTGCTGAAAGCAAAACAGCAAATGGTGAAAGTATGCTTTGTATGGAAGAATACAGCTGTGATAACCCATCACATTAAACTTTAAAAGTACTACTTTGGTTATAAGAAAGTTATTATAGATACAGGTGTACAATAATGGGTGTAGGCACCACTTTTGACCACTAGAGGCTCCCTATTACTCACATATAAACCACTGTTGGGGCTATTTCACTCTGGCGTGTGTTGCACACTGCTGAAGAGTAACGCAGTATAGGAAGCTCCTCTGAGCTTCTCAATGTTTAGCTTCACATTGACTCATGATGCAGAAGTTCAGCTGAACTGTACACAAATTGACTTTAAACCGGATATAAAAGGTGTGCAGACATATGATGAGGTAGGAGATGAAAAAAACCCTGATCTTTTCATCCAGTAATCTTTTTTTTCAGAGATTAAAACAGTTTTTCCAATATAATTCCTCACACCATGCTTTTTTAATATATTTTCTATAGATTACTGTGACATGAGTTTTTGTTAAAATATAAAATCCAACACTGACACTTATAGTGATGAAGTAAAAGTCCTAACTTCACTGTGGTTTCGACCTTATCGTGAGTTTTTCTGTGTTGCAAGGCCAGAAAGAAGTCACGTTGAGTTAAATCAGACTCCAATAGAAATCAATGGCATTCATTCACTAATGATTGAAGTTCCCAATTATTGTAATGGCTATATAGAAAAAAAGCCTCTCTCCTGCAAAAAGTTCACATTTGAGGTTTATATTACCTCCCTTAAGAGACTGGAATGGAATTAAAGGAAGAGCTCTGTTGTCTGCCAAACTTTTTCCCTAAGTACTCGAATGCAGCACGCACAGTAGCTCTCAGTGATCCTTCAGTCTTTGGAGTCAAATCATACGCAGCCCCTCTTTGATTCCTCGGGTTTAACTTAATCCATGTCTTTGAAACTTGGCTCTTTCATAGCGCGTTTGAAATTTTGTCAGTGAACAGAGATCTCAAGTGAATGTGGGGCGACCTTTACCCCACCTGTCTTGCTCTCAAGATGTGAATACTACCAGCGCTTACCTGAATCCACTCACCTGAATTACAAGTTTCATTTTTGCCTTGCAGAACCATTAAACCCCTGGGTCACGGATGTTGTCACATTTTCCGTACAGAAGCTCAGACGTGAAAGCATCTTTTTAAAAAGTGTTTTCTTTTTTTAAGGTGTAGATATTTGCTGCCCGGGTGAAGAAGAATGGACTTGTAGAATTGTATGACCTTCCAGGCTCGTCTGTTGCTTTTGCCATGTTTATCTCTGTGCCTCTGGGTTAGATCTGGGCAAGGAGAGGGGTGTGCTGTTATACATTTCTGTGCCCGTATTGTGCATCCATTCCTAACTCTTCTAATTTTCTGTGCTTTTTAAGCCTTTATTTATTTTTTTATTTTAATTTTATATACTTTACCAGACAGCAGTTATTTCCACCAGTTTCAATCAGGACCTACTTATACTTTAAAAAAATGAAAGAAAAACACTCTTTACAATTTGTTTTCAATCAATCAGGCAAACTTCAGTCAGTCCTGCAATCAATATTAATCAAGCATCCACTTAATGAATCCTGAACAGCTCGTTTTGTAGAGTGAAGTGAGTGGATTCAACACTGAGCATGCTTTAGTCACAGCATCATCCTCTCGGTGTAGTCTGCCACTTCAGGGAACACCCAGGATCTGTAGCTCTGCAGTGGCTAAGGCAGTCTCAAATCAGCTGTCATCTGTTGTAGCGCGCATGTTTATAGTTGCGTTCGACTTACTGTATGTGTTTTAAGAGGAAATTATGCGACCTGGCAGTTTGCGCTTTTATCGGAGCATTCAGAAGCTTGTTTGTCTGCGCTTGTGTTTGATGGACGCTCTGCCTTTCAGTGCTGTACATGTTTGATGCTTGTGCGGGTGTGTTTTATACATGTCTGCAGTGTGTGTGTGTGTGTGTGTGTGTGTGTGTGTGTGTGTGTGTGTGTGTGTGTGAGAGAGAGAGAGAGAGAAGGACTGGGTGCGACTGCGTTTGTTGCGCTGCTCTCTGCCGCTGTGCTCAGAATGCTGATGTGTCACGCTGCAGCACTGCCCCACTTATCCAGCTAACCTCTCTTCCCTCCCTCCCTCCCTCTTTCCCTTCCTTCTTCTTCTTCCTCTTCTTCTCGTGCCTCCTTTCCTGGGTTCCTTTCTGTTTGCCCTGTTTTCCCACAGCTTTTTTTTCTTTTAAGTCTTTTCATCTCTTCTTAAATTTTTCCTTCACACCTCTCTTTTGCCTTTATTCTGCTGTCCATTCTCTGTGGCCGTGTGATGAAATCACCTTTTTTTCGCCTGTCGTCTGCCTTGTCACTGTTTTTGAAAGCTTTTTCACAGTCTGTGCTGCCAGTGCCTGCGTGAGTTGAGAGTTCACCTCAGATATATTGGTTTACACTGTCTGTTTACAGATGTTTATAATTCAGCAATAAAAGCACGCCGGCCTGCGACCAGCCACCCAACCCATCATCTCTCTCTGTCTGTCTCTCTCTCTCTCACACACACACACACATACAAAATCGCTCTGTTCTTATCAACCAATCACATCGACCCCATCCACTCGCATCAGCTAGCTCGGAGAAGAGCTACAGCCTGTGACAGCCGCAGCCCCCGGCAACCCACATATGTCCATGCCAGAAAGCGAAGGCTAGCGCTGCAAAGCTGTCTCTGTGTTGGCAGCATCTGTCCCTCTGCTGAGCAGAGCCGGGTCCCTGATAATGAAATCTGACCACATTATTTGGTGATGTAAACACCGAAAATAACGCACTAATGAAGATTTTTGCCCTATGATAGCTGTGCTGAAGTATTGTCAGTGAACATCTGGCTGTGGTCACACGGAGCCATGGGTATGTGGTGATGATTTTATTAGATGGGATAATGAGCCCTGATTGAACAGAAGATAAGGTGTTCTGGGCGGAATTGTCAGGAATATGACATTTTGACTGGTGAGGGTATAAAAGGATCAGAGATGAATAAGACTGTAACATGGAGAACCATGCATAACATGCACGCAGCAAGGATCAAGATCAGAGACTACTTTAGTAGGTATTTCACACAAGGTTGCTAGAACTCAGCTTTTCAAGAGGATTTCCATAGATCAGCACAATCTTTAACCAAAGAGAGTTCCATTTGATCTATTTTTCTTTTTTTTTGTCAAACAGGTGGATGAACTAAAATTTGTGGCATCTGTGTGGAAAACCAAAACCCAAAGTACTGATTCTAATACTACTTATTTCACTGCTCAGTGAATTTGATTAAATAAGAACTTCTTTAAGACGCACTCCAATGCATTTCCATTTCATAATAAGTATACTGTGCTGGAGCCGTGCAACACTTGGGATCCACTGTGTTCATGACTGCTCAGATGGCAGAGACAGCACCGGGAGCTCTTCAGTATTCAGCATATACCTGCTAAAGTGATAGATGGGTCGGGTTAGCAGCCTTCTACGGACTCCCCAGGAAGATAAGATCAATGACCCTCTATCAAGCCTCTGCCTGCTTGTTTTCTTACTTTAAGGACAAACACATCTAGAATGTGTAGCAGACAAATTATAAAAAATAACAAGTAGCGATGCACTCATTTATTAATTTGTTTTCTAGTAAATACTCAGGGCTCGTAGCCTCAGCACCCTTCTCCTATCCCCTAAACCCTGTTTTCCAGCTCCTCTTAGCTCACCTGAAGGTGCTTCCAGATTACAAGGGACACGTAATCCCCTCAGTGAATTCCCCGGGGTCTCCTTCCAGTTGTATGTGCCTGTAATACCTTCACAGGGAAGTGTCTCGATCAGATTCTGCCCCTACTCTATTTCATGGTGCTCACACAGAGATTCACCACCGTCGCCGCAGTAGAATTACCTTTTCTTCACATCGCCTCGTCATCCACCCGAGGGACCTCGGCGGGGAAGGCGGCATGCGATCCAGACAATAATTTTTCCAACCGTTCCTTTTAGTTCATATGTGTCTGATGGGCTTCTGTGCGTGTGGGATGCATCAACTGTGTCACTTGCGGGAAAAAAGAAGGAGCCCTCTGAGTATTGAGTCTTTATTGGATTATTAATTCAATCAGTTTACACCTATGGGACTTACTCAAGCAGGCTTTTTTTCTCTTTTGCATATTAAGCAGTGTACGTGTGGTTGTTTCTGCATTTGCGTACATGCTTATCACAAAACAAAAGGAAATTGTCCAGCAGTTGAGACAGCGTCATAGCAACACACCGCCAACAGTGACAGTCGCCTGCATCCCGCAAGCCAGCATTACTGAGGATCACAGTCTGTGTGGTAGAGCCGCCTGCGAGCGTACATGTGCTGCATGTGTGTCAAAGTCGTATTTGAACATGGGGTGAATGGAGGAACACCTCAGTTGAAGCCGTAAAAAGAAAAGAACCTTTGCACACGCGCACACACACAGAGGCAGGTTTTTATCTTGGTGGCAAAAGCAGCATGACGGTGTTCGGTATCGACCAGAGAAGGATGTGTAATCCACTCCACGGGTGTTTGTTTAGACGGTTCCAGAGTGTGTTGTATTTTGCTGTGTGTCTTGTGGTTACTTTCAGAGTGAGCGTGGCGTGTAAAGTAATTATTCAGACAATAAAGCCTGCCTCTTTTGTTTCTCACACACAGCAGAGGCTATGTGTGTGTGTGTGCTTGTGTTCGGCAGCGCACTTTTCACTCTGACTGATATTCGCGTGCTAATGATGGGTGCGCGCTAATGATGGGTGCGCGCTAATGTAAATATTGATATTACAATACCTGCATCTTTTTGTGAACTATTGATTTTGAGGAGCGAGAAAAAAATCAATACTAAATATACACACTGATATCTCTCTCACCTCTCGTTCCTTTTTTTCTCTCAGATTTTTGCATTTTCATGTCAAGCGTAAGCTTAGCTGCTTTACATGCCCGCCGTATCCCACCTAACATACCTAACAATGACGCACTATCTTCTGGGAAAATGGAGACCTTTGAGGTAAAAGTAATGGGCTGATGTGAAAGTTCTGCACCTATTAAGGTGTCAAAATGAGACATGATTTAATTAAATTCTCCCGTGAGGACAGTTTTACTCATAGTTTTACAGCCTGTTGACTTTTTTTTATGGGGATATTTTAAAGCAGTCTGTCTCGAAAAATTACAAAATGAATTAGTAAATTTGATTGAACAAAGTCTTCGTTAATGTCATTAATAAAACATTTAGATTCTCTGGAGTTAACACAACAGTTTTTTTTTGTTTTGTAGTTTCACTGTTTGGATCACTTGGGATAAATACAGTATACCTATGACCTATTTCCAGCTCCATATTTTAGTTCTTCTACTAAAGTAAATGTATGTGTTTTGCAATTCAGACTTGTCATTTTTCATCTTACACTGAGTCTAGCCTTTCAATTTATTTACTAACTGAACCAAGTAGTTTTAGCCCCTTTGCAAACTGAAGGGTTGAAGAACAGGAAAAAAAATTCAAAATACTGCTCTCATGTGCACAGATATTTTATTTCATTTGAAAAAGATGTTTAATAGAATCATGCTTACATCGCCTTCATAAAGGTATTTTTCAGGAAACATTTCTCTGAGATCTGACATCAAATTCTGACCCAATATCACCACAGAAATTAGCATTCTTCTATATTTTTTGGTGAGCCGGTGTGAATTGTAACCTCCATGTATATATGTTTGCTTAAACATGAAAGCATGAGGAAATTATGGGCATCTCTTTGGCTTGGCTGCGGATGCACTTGAGAGATAGATGACTGAGGCTGATAGAGAAGCAGGTGGAGACAGAATAAGAAACCTTAAGTACAAAAGTGCTTGGCGAGATAGGAAAGAAAGGAATGAATCAAAGCAGATTGTTGGTATTGGGAGATTACTGTCTTCATAGAGCCCCTTTTGAGTGCCTGCAGTGAGAAAAAGAAAAGAAAGTGTGATGGGACAAAGAGAAGGGAAGGGACTCTAACAACGGAAAATTAGATTGAAATCTGTAAAGGGAGAAAAGGGGAATGAAACAAAGGGAGAAAAAGAACATTAGGAGAAGCAAAGAAAAAAGGCAATAGGGGAGTGCAGCATGATAGCAAAGCAGAGAAAAAGGAGGATTTTTCTGCAGCTGTGTTCAGCAGTGCCAACTAGAATGAACTGCCTACGGGCACCCTGACCTCGGTGATGAGGCACACACAAAGATTTAACCTATGGCACACACATATGCACAAATTTCACACACATACAGAAATCTGCATTATCACATCTCTCCCTCTCCTTTAAGTGGTTTCTGGGTCTGACGCTCATCTTTTTTTCCCCCTTTTTCTCCCACACCTCATTCTTTCCCTCCATATACCATCTCCATATACCATCTTCATCTTTTACATCACTCAGGGAGGGACGAAGCGGGGCATCAAGATTCGGTAACACTAACCTTTACGTCCGCCATGTGTATATTGATGGCCTCCTCTTCCTCCTCGCATCCTTACTCTCCCTATTCTCGTCCTCGTGCTCCAGGCTCCCCGAGCCCAATTAGCCTGTTGCAGCTAATGAACGGATGATAGTGTTTGTGTGTGTGTGTGTGTGTGTGTGTGTGTGTGTGTGTGTGTGTGTGTGTGTGTGTGTGTGTGTGTGTGTGTAACAAGCATGAAATAAGATTTGGCCATTCATCCGATCAGTCCCAGTTGTGCCTTTGCCTCAAAAAACAGGGGATATAGATACACAAAGCTTTAACACTGAGGAAGAGATGGATAGACAGGCTGCTGAATGGGTTCTGCTGTGACAAGTATGGAGAGCACTTCATATGAATATTAAAAGTAAAAAGTAAGCATTGCATTTAGCCACAGTTGATGTAAATAATAAAAAAAACAACAACTTTTAATTCTTACAACTTTAAATCTAATTTAAGATACTAACCTGAAATTAATGTACTACTCCTCTTTTAAATGTGAAGGTGATTTCTTATTGCAAGTGATGTCTTGAGGCTTCTTTGTAGGATTGTTGTTATTCAGACATGGTGGAGGGTATTTGAGCATGAACAACCTGTTTAAGGTTATTCCAAAGCATCTGAATCTGATTTAATTTCATACTTTGATAAGACCATGATAACTTTTGGAGTTGTTTTTGCAAAGCCTTTGAAATTACAGCAAGTTGTACATGAATAAAATGAAATGCTGTCTTAGTTTTATGCCAGATGTAACTGGACTCATACCTTCCAGAAAGTTCAGCTTTTGTCTTGTCAGTCCAAAGAATATTTTCCCAGAATCCTTGGGGATCATCGGGATGTTTTTTGGCGGTTGTGAGATGACCCTTTGGGGTTTTTTTGGTCAACGGTGGCTTCCTCCTTGAAGCTCTTCCACGGCTGCCATTTTTGCCTAGTCTCTTTTTATTGAATCATAAAAAACTGAGACAATTGAGACCTGCAGTTCTTTAAATGCTGTTCTGGGTTCTTTTGTGACTTCCTGGATGAGTCGTTGATGCGCTCTTAGAGGAATTTTGGTAGGCCGGCCACTCCTGGGAAAGTTCACCCCTGTTTTCTCCATTTGTGGATAATGGCTCTCACCATGGTTCACTGGATTCTCAAAGCATTAAAAATGGCTTTGTAAGCCTTTTCAGACTGATAATCAGTTTTTTTATCAGCTATTACTTTAGATTGTATCATAATGTGTTGCATTTTGACGTCTTTAAGCCTACTTCACTTAGTCAGACGTTTCTATTTAAGTGATTTCTTGTTCCAACAGTTCTGGCAGTAATCAAGCCTGAGTGCACAAGATGAAATTGCACTCAGATTTCCAAAAAATGTGGTTAATCACAGTTAATTCATGTTAGTGGGATTTTTTTTCTGCCTTAATAAAAGAAGTCATCACTTCACAAAAGCATATTGTATGGTCTTCCAGCATAACCTGTTTGACTATTCCAAAGATTCAAGTGTGACAAAAATGCAAAAAACTAGGAAATCGGGAAGGGAGCAAGTACTATTTCACAGAAATGTAATTTTACTGAAAGTATAAATATAAAATATACCAAGACTTCTATAAGAAGATGTATAAAACATGGTACTGCTCTGTACTTCTTGTAGTTGCACAGAAGTGTTATTGGTGTCAGAAAGGAAGGTTGTTGTGCAACTATTACCCTTAACATAGAGACACACACATGGAGGGACTGCAGGGTCATTGGCCTTCTCTTGGCTGGAATGGCAAAGCGATGGGATGGGAACTAGAGATAAGGATGCAGAAAAGGCGCGTGAAGAAGGAATGGAAGGACAGGATGTGCTCCACTGTGTTCAGTATGACTCAAACATGAATCTGGTCCTTTCTGGCTCAGCTCCGTGCGAGTGGATGTGAAACTCGTCTCCCCTGATGATTTTATCGCACAGCAACTGAAGTTCAGCATAACAAATTCTTCTTTTGCAAAGTCACTGCAAATTTTCCTTTGAATTTCTAAAACTATTTAAAGGCATCTGTAACTTGATTTTGCGAAAAAAGAAAAATGTAGCCAGAGGATCAAATATACAAGACACCAAAAAGTGACATGACCATATAAAGATATTGGACTTCAAAATTGCATTCAGGTTATGGTGAATTTTGGAAAGAAAGTGGCTCTCTCTTCTTGAGGCCACTATAACTCTGTCATCATAAATCAGGGCAGACAGCATTTCTGCAGTTTCCTCTTCAGTTCAGGAAAAGTAGGTAAGTGAGTAAAGTTTATTTATATAGACAAGGAACAGTCACCAAAGGTTTTGAAGAATGAGCACACCTGAAACAAGTTAGACAACACAAACACGTCTGAATAAGAGTCAAGTGTGAGAAGAAAGAAACAGTACAGCGGTCTACAAACTTTGAGGGGATACAAAAAATTACTTTTATTTTCATTGTATGGAAAGTCCAAAGCATGAAGGTGCAAACAGCGTGCAAACTGCATCAAGGAATCAAAAACTGCATTGTACTGCTAACACGACATCACCTCTTTGAAAGCATCTGTACATACAGCATGCTAACACAAAGCTAGCCAAGATCCCAGAGTGATGATGCAGCTCAGTGTGCAACCCAATCTCAAGACAAAGCGTGCAATAGACATGCCGGTCCACTGTGTCCTCTTCACACTTTGGAGAGGCAAAGCGTAAAATGGATACACATGCAGAAGTTGCAGTACCAGCAGGGTGAGATCACATATTTAAAGCCAAGAAGTCGCTAGCGAGCAAGGAAGGTATGAAGTACATTCGAAGGTCTTTTGATGCCGAAAATGATTAAGCTAGGTGGCTAATATGTATTTAATGTGAAAGTCTGTTCAACAGCTTTCCTGTGATTATTTTCATGGCTTCAAATAAAATATCTCCCTCTGTTGGTACCGCAGCTTATGCATGTGTGTCCATTTCACGCTTTAGCTCTCCAAACCTTGAAATGGACACAGTGGACCGGTGGTCTGTTATATGCTTTGCTCTGATACTGATTTGGAGTGTATGCTGACCCCAGCTCAGCAGCCAGAGCCTGATCTGCAGCAGCTGTTTAGGCAATGATGAGCAGTCAGGCTTGTAACAGTGTAGCTTTAGTTTCTACTTGCACCTCTTTCCCCAGTAGAATTGCAATGGAGATCGCCTGAAGACTCTTTGGGTTGGATTTAATGTTTGACTTTGTGTTCAAACTTAAACACTAACAGAAAGACCTTGTGTGTGTCCTCATTAGGATAGGCATTTGTGTGCAGCCTGTAACTTAAGTTTTACTATTGGTAGTTTTGTGACATAGACACAAACAATAGATTTAAGCCTATGTTACACATTATTGCAAAAGTAGTGTAAATTTCTCAGTGGAGTTAAAAACTAGCGTACTGTATCTATCATTCAAAAATAGTAATATGTGTAACATATTTTTATTTTATTTTCCTTCTCTTTTTTGAATAATGAGTGTGTTTGACATCATCTCGTGCACACAGGCATTAGACTTGTTCTTATTTGGTGTTTGTGTTCTTATATATGTTTTTTTTTCTGAGAAAGACACATTTCATTTTTAGATGCTGACCATGATGTCCCCCTTTGAAAGAACTCACCTCATTAGTGTCTGCAAGTCTAGACTGATTATTCAGTTCAGCCCTTCTGCTCACCTCCCACCAAAAGTCAAACATTTAGTCATGAGCAGGAAATAATTGTCCACGACACAGATAGAATTAGTAACATACATATCTGCTGCAGTCTGTGTCTGTGACTTTTTTCCCCAGAAGAATATAATACTGAAACAAAAGGCAAAGGAAGTGGGTGCCGGGAAGGGAGGGGTGAAGACGGTGAAGAGGAAGAGGAGGAACTCATTAGTGAAAGAGTTTAAGTGGAATGATGAGAAGAAGCTGGAGGGAAGGACAGGATGAGATAAGAAAGGATTTAAAGTGGGAGAGAGAGCAAGAGAAAGAGAGTAAAAGGAGGGGAGAGGGGGAAGGATTTGGGAGGGAAGTGTCACTTTTAACATTCTTCACAGGGAGGGTTGGGGGTATCATCCAAGCCTTAATCCCGGTTTATATTTAGAATCTAAGATATATAAAGATGAAAATTCTGCTCAGTGCAGGTTTAAAATAATGTACTCTTAAGCACTATATGGTGCTTAACTTCTAGAGTTAATGGAGATCCAGAGTTTGACTTTAGAGGCATCCCTTTTATGAGTAGGAATTGTAACATTGGGCAGAAGTCACTTTGAAGTCTGGAGCCACCAATAAAATATTAATCAACAAGCGATATTTTAATACTTTTGAGAGGCTGCTACTTACACAATTTAACAGTCGCCTGCACACACAACACTGGTCATCCCTTGACTTTTGTACATTTTTATGCGATATGATTCATAAGTCAGTAAGCAAACAAAAAGTATTCCTCTGAAAGGACTGGACTGACAAAACTGAGTGAAAAAGCAACCAATGAACAAAGAAACACTCTGAAAGACCTTGAAAAAAGAACTATTGCTCAAGATCAATAGTAAAAAGAATTACAGGAAAGTCTGGCTCCCTGGAAACAACATAAAAGACATGACTGTTGGCTCAAGAGTTTTGCACGCTGCTGCATCATGGGACACATGCCACTTGATGTATGCTCTTTGTGTTCTCTTGTCATTGCTGTAGACATAAGCTCTTTTCCCTGTTTCTACAGCTGTTAAATTGTGACTTTTATTACTTGGGGCTGTTATATCGTCTTTGAAGCAATGCCTTAGTTGCCAACCAAACAACACTAAATGTTTTATTAAGCTACAAAAGCTGCTTTATATTGGTAGAAGGACTCTTATTTATCCGTGAAGAATTAGCCATTTTCTTATCTTCCCGGCCTCTTGACTTTCTAGTAAAGTTTTGAATGTCATACTCTGGGTGCAAATAAAACTGGGAATGTGTTGGAGTTCAAAGATTTCCTGAGCCTGCACACCTTTTTGCTCTTTCTCCATCTCTCTGTCATACACATGCATATCAACACACACACACACCTGTCCCGGTGAGTACGCTTGTAAAAGACTTCCTGAAATACCCTGTGATTGTCATCCCATGGGACTTTGCAGCAGAATGATCTGATTTTCTCAGCTTCCCTTTTTTTGTCTCTTTAACACATGCACATAGATTCTCACATACACAAGCAAACACAAGGATGGGTGATCAAGATGGAAGCAGCTTCAGAATATCTCTTGCAGTTGAACAAGTGTGTGCGTCTGTCTGCGAGCGTGCATGTGCGTTCTGCGCATCGAGACTCAGATCTGCAGGCCTTCCCTGTACTATGGGAATCAGTCAGCAGTCTTTCAATGTAAGTACGTCACAGGGCAGTTTGACTGTGTGAATGCGCATGTCCGGTTGTATTTGTCTGTGGTTAGATTGGCCACATTCTACATATGAGTGTATTTGTCCCTCTCACTTATCTCACTAGTCACCTAATGTGAATTCACAGAGAGCGCGCGCTACCAGTTTTCTTTCATAAAACCCCCTTCTTACGCATCTGCCTTAAGCCAGCCACTTGACTTTGATGCTCCATCTAAAACACTCCTACGTCCTCAGAAAACATCATCATGCCTGTGATGTACTGCAGTCATATCACTGCTACTCTGTGCCTGAGGGCCTTGTCAAACACAGATGTAACTGTCATCAAAATCCCACTTCCAAACATGCGTGCCACATGCTGCTGCTGTGTGTTTGTTGCATTTATGCGGGGCTTTAATGCAGTAATTACTCCTCTACACATATTCCTTTTTATTGTGTGATAGGCTACACATTACCATAATTTTGACACCCAAAATTGATATTCATCATAGCAGTGAAAGGGCAGGTTAGTAATAATAAGAATGATTATCACTTATACTGTTTATAGATATTTCATTACCTGTAAGCTTTATCAGTAGCCCAATAACCCACTTCTGCTTACTTGGCCTGTAATTCTTAATGTCTTTGACTTTTTTTCTATTTTTATTTCATTCCTCAGCTTTTTTCCAATCATTCCTTAGTCCTACATGAACTGCTAGGCCATAGTAACTCGTGCCACGATGCTGTTTTATGCTTTTGTTAATGCCAGAGGAGGTTTTGAACTCTGCAGTTATTGAGTCAGCAGAGCGTTGGTGACTTTTACGCACTGTGCGCCTCGGCTCTCGACTCGGCTTTGTAATATTACGTGGTCTGAAACTTACCGGCTGAGTTGCTGTGGCTCCTAAACATTTCCAGTTTGTAATGACACCACATACAGTGGAATATCTAGGAGGGAAGAAATTTATTGACTAACTGAAGATAGCGGCATCCTGGATTTTATCACCTGTGACTGAATGTGGCTGAAACGATCTGAATTCAGAGATATAGCCCAAGTAAAACCCAATATTGTTGTCTATATAGTGTATTCTGGATGACCTTTGAGAGAAAAGCTTGGAAAATAGGTTTACATGTGGTCAAAATTGCTTCTATGGCTTAGCATTGTGGAAATAAAAGTATACTACTGAGAAGTGAGAAGTGGCTGTATTTTTGTTGAAGCCAGCAACTGGCAGACTGGTGGTGGGAAATGAGGAGAGAGCTGGATTGAGGTAGCTGGACGTTAGCATGTCGAAGCTAGTGATTTGTATGCATAAGATAGCAACTTGGCTCCACACTGTGTAAAATATGGAGGTAGGTAGTCATACGTTGTTAGCCATTGACTTTGTGGTTTCACAATCAGAGCCTCTTCTCCTCCGCAAATCTGTTTTGTTTTGTTTTTTTGCAACCGAGATGGTGAAATGCTCAACGTGAGACTTCAAAACGACCCTATAGCGGACGTCATGGTAGCTGTGTCCACCTTTATACTGTCTACAGAGCTGGCTATTCTTGGCTTGTCAATAGCATGGAAAGGCTAATTACACTACCTAAAAAAGGTCAATTCAGTTTACAACATCCCAACAACAGTCACCTCAAGGTGCTTTATATTGTAATGTAAGGACCCCATAACAGAGAGTTTAATTTAAAAACATAATTCTTCTATTTCTCTCTTTCTTCTCTGTTTCAGCTAGCATAATTTCTTTCCTTCCCTGACTCTTTGGCTTATCTGCTAAAATTGTGAGGGTACAATTAAAAATTCAGAGATCTTTATTTGTTCTGGAAACACAAGTGATAGCTGCCGGCAGTAATATGCTGTCTTTGGCTTTAATGTGCCAGTGGAATGCAAACAAAGAACAGAAACAGTCACTTTTTAGCTAATTCAATTTAGCCTCTTCATGCTAATGATGAGTGAAGTCAATAGTTTGTCAGCTCCGGCTTCCTAGCCCATCAGTTACCAGTGCTTCTCATTGGTCAAAGTCTCCTCAGACTTCTCAGTAGTATCGTTTTTTGTCCATAATGCTGCACTGTACCTTTGTTAAGTTAATACAGCAGATATTTGAAGGTGTCATCACTTTTAGCATCTTATATCTATTAAGAACGAGTAGCTGAAAAAATACTCCTACAACCGTTATTCTCTAAAAATACATTTACATTGGAAACAAAACACTCACAGTGTCTTAAAGACAGTGCGCCAGTTAAATAAAATCACACCAAAACAATTAGGTGAATAAGGAGGAAAGTATGTTTGCACGTTGTGTAACAAATTGTGTCAGAATAGTTTAAGTTGCAGACCAAACTTGCCACAAGCAGGACAAGTTATACATAAGGAGAAAAGTTTTGTGTTCTAGTTACTACAGCCTGGCCATTTTCAGGTAGCTGTTATCCACACACACACTCACACATTGTCCACCCAGGGCGAGTCTCAGTATCCCTCTATAATGATGTTGAGCTGTTGCCCAAATACTTATTGATTGCCACTGAGCGTCTAGTGAACCTGACAGCCCATGCACAGACACACAAAATGCACACACACACACACACACACACACACACAGTCCTGTGTGCAGACATCACTGCAGTGGGTGGGAAGGACTGTGGAATGGACATAACGAAGGGGGCAAGAAAATAAAAAAGAAAGGAGGACAATGTAGAAATTAGTAAAGGAGGTTTATAATAATGATCAATGAGAGGTTTATTAAAAACTTTGATGCAAAGTAGACAGTAATCATTTCTCATCAATTTAATGTATTTCGAATTACAGGAAAAAACTTGTAACAACTGTTCTCATGGCTATCTTGTACTGAAAAGAATCAGCTGTATTGTAATTGGAATAATTGGAATATCAACCCTCACCAGTGAATAAATAACATTTAGAAATTCATTTAAAGTACAAAAAACAAAAAAACATTACTGAACAATTGTCTAGAATGGGATTCACACTTCTGTTGCTTTACTTTATTGTTTTAACATTATTAAAAGTTCAAGGCTGGGTCGCCTGAACAGATTACTGTGACAAAAGCAGAGGGAGTGTGTGAGGAAGTGCAATAGGGTGAAACAAGGGTAATGTACTGGAGATATTGGAGAGAGGAGAGGACGCGTTTGGTGGCAAAGCACTCTTTGGGGGTTATTCTGCAGTCATCCCGCTGTCTTTTCCACATACGAATGCACACACAAAACCATCGCAACACATATTCCCACAGTTACAGCCGTAGCTGTAGCGGTACTCCTGCAAAGCTGCTTAACCCTTTACAGCCGATTGGAGCGGGCACGCTCCATTTTGCGTAACTATTTTTAAATCCCGGTAGCTCTGCAACCGCGTAAGCTAGCGCAATAATTTTTTTTGCATATGAAACCGGAGGAGTTGTACTTACATCTGATGCCATCAGCTTGTCCTAGGTCACAGTTTCCTTCCACATATAGCTTTGCAAAAACTGCATAAAAATCACTTGCAGCAACAAAAACATGATATTCCAGAAACACGCTTCGCCGATCCGATCAGCTGTTTGTAACACTTCCTACGTCCATCAGCGCGAACTATCACATGACCGCATGACCTGCCCGAAACCGGAAGTGACGTCATTTTGCGGAAATGTAGTTTTTTTACGATCGGGGCCTTATGAGCCTATACTTGTGTTTTAAAAAGTTATGTTTGAGTTTATGACTTTCTGTGTCGTTTCTGGGATGCTTAGGACTCATATTGCACTGCTGGAAATAGTTTATTTTGATGCATATGCTGTTATTTTGCAAATTTGCACTATAATATTTATTTTCGTTTTTCCTGCAGTGTATAAAAATTGGTGTATTTCAAAAATAAAACTATGAAGACACTCAAAATAAATTTCCTGTGGTGGGAAACTAGTTTGTGCAACTTTTTTGTATTTACAGTTTTGAGGGATACGCCTCTTAAATTTCTCTAACTAGAAATATATGTTAAAAAAACAAAAACGATTTTCAATTTTTTTGTAGTTTATTGCACTTTTTTGCAATTTATGTAATTACTATGCACCTAATGCAGACATATTATTAAAATTTAGGCTGTAATGGTTGTATTGATGTATAGCAACTTGAAATGCTCCCAAAAATGGCTCCACAGCATGTAAAAATATAATATAAGCTCTGGCGGACTTGGTTCTATGGTAGGTCTTAAAGGGTTAATAGCATAGTGACGAGGGCGAATTGGCTTATAGAGTGGAGGGAGGGAGAAAAGACATAATGGTGTCAATCTGGCTACTGCACACGCACATATAAAGGAACACTGATAGATATGCCGTTTAACTCTGTGTTATACATAAATAGGTTGAATCAAAGAACAATTTGGCAACAAAATGTGTCTTATGATTGCTTATCAGTTGGTGTGGGGAGACTATAGCATAGCACACATCAAAGAAATTTATGTTTTTACTATATATATAACAGGAAAACAAAAATCTATTGCTTTTTCTTTAGCAAGTCAGGACTGTCTCTGGGGTGGCTCGTGTTGTGTGTATGCGGTTTGCAGTTGGTTGTACCAGCGGGGTTGTTCAACAGTCATCGGTCTATCCCTCATCGATTCTTGGCAGGCAGTCCCGGGCAACAGCAACTGCCCTCGCCCCCACCCGCCTCGTTTCTCTCTCTCTGCCTCGCTCGCTTGCTCGCTCTGCTGCCACTGTGTTTTGGGTATCGCTTGTTTGATGGGGTCCGTGTGGTGCTTCAGAAATTGAACCCGGTGCTGCCTCAGCAGTTCTCTGGCCAGCAGTTGGTGCTTTGAAAACAAGTGGACAAAAAAAAAAGAGAAAAGAAAGACAGAAAGAAAGGGATTAAAGGGAAATGACAGAAGAATAGAGCTGAGAGAGAAAGCAAAAACAAAACTGCACTTTCTGGCAAAATTACAGTATCAGATATCTTAAATGAAATACAATTTGTTTCCTTGTACCAGAGAAATTGTTTTTTTGTGACCTTCTGAATTATAACAGTTGTCTTCCAGAAGCAAAAGTGGGAAAGTGCTGCTGCCAAAGCACTGCAAAAGTTTCTGTTAGAGGAGGTAATAGGCGCCAGTTTGATGTACAAAGGGTGCAAGTCGGTGCTGGCATCTTTTAGTCATGTAAGCAACAATTACGCAATCTTAACCAAGTAGCTTGGCATCAGTTTTGTAAAACCTATTTTAACAGTCGTACTTGACCATGCTACAAAATTGTCACATGAGTCATTTTGGAAAAAAATCACCCACGCCTCATTTTGTTGTTCACGTAAGGAAAATCAGTTGTGTGAGAGACACTGACAAGCGGACATGGTGAGTGAAAATGTGTGGCAATGTGTGGAGGGGGGCAGCAACGGGGGGTGAAGAGGGGACAGAGACAGTAAGTAAGGTAAAGAGAGGGCTAGACGGAGTGTGCAGCTTAGTAAAAGCTGTTCTCATCCTTTGAATAGAGGGTGTGATGGGAGGTGATACTCTAATAGGATACAGGACGGACAGATAAAGAGATCAGCTCCGTCTCCCTGGGAGCATTCCAGTCGGCCATCAGGTCTCCATGCAGGGCTTGTCAAATAAAACCGCTGCTTCATTCAAAGCCCTTCCCATCAGCAGGGATCCCATCCTGCCAAGCTAGCGGGTTGGAATGCATTGATGATATAAATGTAGAAGCAGTATACATCTATCAGCTCCATTTTAGTTTATCGTCTGAAGCATAAAAGAAGGCGTGATCAGTAAAAAAAGACATCAAATATTTGTTTTATAAGTCTGGAAATTCTAATTGCCAAAACCACTGTTAGTTTATTTGAAAGAAACCGATATGTTTTGCTGAAAGTCAGGAAACTTTTGCTTGTTTCACTGGAAAAAGTAAAAAACCACACAGTTGAACATTATGTGATATAAATTGTTGTTCGTAAATGATGAAATTTAAAAAAAAAGAAACATGCTTTTTGCAGACTTATAAATGTATATATAATACATAAAGGTTCAAGTGTATAATGATCAGGCTGTCAGTTACATCAACACACAGAGTTAGCCTACAGAATGAGTGGTCTGCTAATTTATGTGACTACAGCGGCCTGGGGTGACATCAGACTGGATGAATTATTGTTTCAGGCCGCCCATGAGCATACCTACCTGCTATTAGAGCAACTTCAATACTCAGCTTTTGCAGTTGCTGACTATAAGCTTATATTACTGTAAGCACAGTGCATCCACCTGTGACCCTTTCATCTCTCTCAGATGTTAAAAGAGGCTAAAGAGCCACTTTTACTCATTCAGATGGAGTTTTGCTGTGCTTGAAAATCTTATCTCCAGCAATTCCACCTTTACAGCGCCTCTTCTTTGTTTCCATTTTTCTTAACTTGAGCTCATCAGTTACAATCCGACTGTGTTTTCCTCTGCAAAAGCATTTTTCTACGTGTCGAAGACAGAATAATGTCAAAAATGGTTTGTAATCTTCGGTTTTGGTAGCGAGAGAAAAGCATGACAGCAACAGCTCATTCATTAGCAGGGAGGTGCATGCTGTAGTACGAAAAGGAAGTGAAGCTGCACACAGAAAACTAAACAAATTGAAGCAAGATAAAATGAGAGAAATCCAAAGGAGGGGGGAAAATAACAGCATGATGAAAAAATGTATTCATTGTTGAAAGCTAGAGTGATGAAAAGGAGGTGAGGGGTGCTGGGGGTGGTGGTGATGGGTAGGAAGAGAGAACCACAAAGGGTGGGAGGAGTATGGTGCTAAGTAATGTATCCTGCCAGTTTTCATTGTGTCTACAAGTGAAACTGCTACACAGAAGCAGGAGGCTGTAATAGGATAAAGACTGTACTGCAGAGGGAGGACGAGAGGGGGGGCCAGTGTAGGAACACCGAAGGGGAGGGAGAAAGAGAAATTTAAAAAAAGAGGAAAAGGGAGAATGAGACAGTATAAACAAAATCAGTCAAGATTCAATTATTTAGTATTTAGTATTTAGTATTTATTTATTTATTGTCATTGTCAAGAACAATGAAATTGCGTTTGGGGCTTCCATACAACCCCAAAAAAAGAAGAAAATAATAAATACCCCTTAAAACCCAAGTGTACATATTTAACCCAGTGTGACTCCAATGCAATAAGACAATCCTTAGCAATAATGTTCGTAGAAATTCAGACAAAGACCTGAGAAACATGACAAAATACAACAATGCAACCCATTCAATATTATTGTACTGTGAGATATGATATCAGATATGATAGTTATCTATTTAAGAAAGGGGGGGGGGGGCAGGAGGGGGAAGAGAATAAAGATATGATGCACCAATGCAGACCAGTTCATTGCTATTAAGAAGTTGGATATGGTTATTGTCCGTGAGAGGGGGGCAGAGAGTTCAGGAGCCTCACAGCCTGTGGATACAGGCTGTTGGCCAGTCTGGATGTTCTGGCCTGTATAGACCTGTACCTTCTCCCTGAGGGCAGCAGATGGAAAAGGTGGCGCGCAGGGTGATGTTGGTCCCGCAGGATACTGTGCACCCTCCTCAGACAGCGAGTGGGGAAGATATTACTGATCTCTGGCAGACTTGTTCCAATAATTCTGCCAGCTTCTTTCACCACCCGCTGGAGTGCTTGCTGATCGGCCTTGGTGCAGCTGGGGAACCACACTAGAAATCCATACGTCAGAACGCTGCTGATGGCACAGTTGTAGAAGTTCAACATCAGAGATCTGGGAATGTGTGCGCTCCGCAGTCTCCTCAGGTAGTAGAGGCGCTGTTGGGCCTTCCGTGCAACTGAGGTGATATGGTTGCCCCAGGACAGGTCCTCGGTCACAGTTACCCCCAAGAATTTAAAACTGCTCACCCTCTCCACCGCCTCACTGCCAATGAAGAGAGGCAGATGGTTGTTATGACCCCTCTTCCGGAAATCTACAATGATCTCCTTGGTCTTTTTGGTGTTTAAGACCAAGTTATTGTCGTGGCACCATGACTCTAGTTGTTGCACCTCTGTCCTATAGTTTGTCTCATCATTGTTGGATATAAGTCCGAGCACTGTGGTGTCATCTGCAAACTTAACAATGAGATTGGACGCGCAGGAGGAAATACAGTCATGGGTGAAGAGAGTGTATAGCAGAGGGCTCAGAACACACCCCTGAGGGGCACCGGTGTTGACCACAAGGGTGGAAGAGGTGTTCTTACCCACTCTGACACTCTGTCTACGGTTAGTGAGGAAGTCCACAATCCAGTTGCACAGAGAGGAGTTAAGTCCCAGTTGGTGGAGTTTGGGACGGAGTTTGTATGGCCGGATGGTATTAAAAGCCGAGCTGTAGTCTACAAAGAGGAGCCGTGCATAGGTGTTCCTGTGTTCCAAGTGCTTCAGTAATGTGTGCAGCACTGTGGCGATCGCATCCTCGGTTGACCGGTTCTCCCTGTATGCAAACTGGTGCGAGTCCAGGGATGGTGGAAAAGCAGCTCTGATGTGTTTAATGACCAGTCTCTCCAGGCATTTGGCGGGAATGGGGGTGAGTGCCACAGGTCTGAAATCGTTCAGACATGTGACATTTGACTGTTTTGGGATGGGAACGATGGTTGCTGCTTTGAAACAGGATGGTACCAGTGAACAGGACAGCGAGGTGTTATATATAGAGGTGAAGACGTCCGCCAGGTCCGCAGCACAGTCTTTTAGCACCCGGCCCAGCACTCCATCCGGCCCGGCCGCCTTCCTGGTGTTAATGCTCCGGAACACACGCCTCAGCTCATGAGTGCTCAGGACCGGAGCAGGGTCGGTTGAGGGGAGAGGGGACAGGACAGGGTCGGTGTTCTCCCTATCAAAACGGGCATAAAAGAGATTTAGATCCTCAGCCAGAGTAGAACTGTCGGCTGAGGGTGATGGTGTTCTTCTTTTGTAGTCCGTGATAGCCCTGATGCCCTCCCAGACCTGCCTTGGGTTTGTGTTGTTCTCAAACCTGGCCTCGATACGCCTCCTGTGCTGCTGCTTGGCAGTCTTGATGCCTCTTCTCAGGTTGGCCCTGGCAGCACTGTATGCCTCCTGGTCCCCGGATTTGAAAGCGTTGTTCCTTGTTCGAATAAGTTGTTGAACTCCGTGTGTCATCCAGGGTGGATTATTAGGGAACACACGGAATCGTTTCCAAGTTGTTACATTGTCCACACAGAAACAGATGTAGTCCAAGACAGTGGAGGTGTAACTGTCCAATGCGACACGATTGTCAGTGTCCTGCACCTTGAATACATCCCAGTCTGTGCAGTGGAAACAGTCCTGAAGCATCGGAATAGCATCCTGCGGCCATGTTCTCACGGTTTTGGTTGTAATCCCAGTGCTCTTGATCTTTTGTGTGTAACACATCTTCAATGATCAGTGAATTTGCCACCTCAGTAGTTTGACGAAGCTCTGAGTTTTCCCTGTAGAGAAGATGCTGTAAGATTTCACTGGATTGTCAAGGTAGAGAGTCAGTGTGGAGAGTGCAGTATTTTTTTTTTAAATGGAGAAAAATGAAGCACTGCTCGGTGAGTGTGTAACACTATGTCCCCAAATATTTGTGACGGGATGTTGAGTGACACTTTTGTTCGATGCACTGGATTCCACAGCACAACACGCTGTACACAAACCTCAGTTTTGGCACACATCTGAATTTTCTCGCTGCAGATTGGACAGTTTCTCTGTGTTACCTGCCAATCCTTTTAGCAATTCAGCGCAAGCTCCACCAGATTAGGTTTTCAACTTCCAGTGCTCGTCCATCTGAGCAGCTAGATATTGTGTACGCCGAGGTTAACAGCTCTTCCTCTGGGGCACTTTAGAAGTTCCTGCAACTGTCAGTCACTTGCAGGGTTCTGAAATATCAGGACTCTCAAGAGCTCAAATGTCCCTTCCAAGTGTCGATTTTTCAGAATTACTGGCTGACTCTAGGACGCCATTATAATCTGAACTCTCCACAGTAGATAGTGTGGATAGAGCTGAAACAGCACGCTTTTTCTTTGGCTCCGTTTGCCCACAGATGATAACTCACTGTGCGCAAAAAGTACTTCCTTTCTTTGCAAAGCTTCAACACTTCCACATTTGAATTGGAAGATTTTACAAAACAAGAAATACACTATTGTTTACACAGTGTCATTTATCCTGTAAATAGTCTTTCTCTAGCATGTGAGCCTCATTCCTCATTACGATTGCATGCGCAGCCTCCAGACAAGAGGCTGAGTGGATGCTGTGCATGCATCCATACAAACAGAGATCTGGATGCAGTAATGCTAAAATTGAAGCCTTGTGTAATTGGCTAGAATAGGCACAATGGGATGAATGTACTGTATGTGTATCTGGGTGATGGCCTTAGGGAGGATGCAAAGGGTCTGTTGTTTCCATTTCACCTGTCTTTTCCCTCTGCCTTTTTTTTCTTTTTCTTTTTTACATGTGAGAGATCACACGGACCCACATGCAAACACCTCAGATGGTCTAACATTAACATACAAGCATTTATACACTGAACATAACTAATACTGCACGATTATATATGTTTTTCCTAACAAATGTATGATTTACCTCATGGAGACTTGATCTTTGCCTCCAATATAAAGGAAAATCCTCACACACACACACACACACACACACACACACACACACACACACACACACACACAAAAACAAACACACACACACACACACACACACACACACACACAGTTTTTGGCTTTTAACCCTTGTGTGGTGTTCGTATTTTTGTTACTCAGCCAGTGTTCATGGGTCTGGTGGACCCGCTAGAGTTTTGGCTTTCCAAATTAACACTATCAAACAATTTTATGTTAAATTACTCAACAGATGTTTACTTCATCCCAATTACAAGACATATGAACAGCAAACATGGTTAATTTTTTCCCTTTACCTTTGTTAGATCACATTTATGAATTAATGTGCTTCTCGTTTTTCTTTTATATAACATGTTATAAATAAATCAGTTATAATCAAGTGGAGTGAGTGGAAAGACACAACACATTTACACGTGAAAAAATAATTAATTGTTTAATTTTTCTTTTGACAAAAACTGAACACGGGTCTCACAGACCCGAACACCATACAAGGGTTAATAGTACAGGTCAGAGATATATTGTTGGGGACAATGTTAGCTAAAATTAGGCAAACCATTATTAGCTATTTGATAACAGTCAGTAAGTGAACATTTTAAAACTAAAGAAGAGGCAGAAGAAACATCTGTCAACCACGTTATGAGTGTTGGCACTCTGCAACTTCCCTATTAGTTGTTGTGCTTGTGGTGTGTTTGGACAACCAGCTGATCCGAGCAGAGTCTGGCAGAGCGCAAAGAGTAATCTGTGACTTTGACATTAAATCAATACAGTTTTTTTAGCTCGTCTTAGTAAGCAATCATAAATAAATAGACATATCAATATATCAGATTTTTAAATCACATATACCGGTACCGATATCAGTCTTCAAAACTGGTCGGATTCCAGACCATGCTAGTCTTCTTTGAAATTAGTATGGCAATCAAAAGAAAGGAAACCTGATATGTCAGAAGTTAAGGTTTAAATTTGCTTTCCGTTTACTGATTTCAAATTTTCCAAACCTTTGAAGTTTCTTTTGTTTCTTTTCTCAATTCCTCTCCAAATTTGAAATAGATGGACGCTCAGAATAAAGACGGAGTTTTTTGTTTATTTTTTGAATAAAAACTGCTATAGAAGATGCATCAGTGAGCATTGAAAGATGGGATGAAAATAATTGGTGAGCTTAGCAAGAGATAACACTTCTTCATCTTTAGAAGAATCTTTTACAAACAAGCAAGTCAGGCGTGAAAAGGGGGGAATGAAAGTGAAGCAAAAAAAAGGAGGAGGAAGAGGAGAGAAATATTTTCCCCTTTGGCTGATTTGGCTATAAATATGTGACTCATAATGATTTGCAAATTAGGGCAACTGTTTCCCCCCCCCCACCACTGTACCCCATCTATCTCCCTCTTTTTTTTCTTAGCTTTCTGTTTCTTTCTCTGATCTCTCTTACTCTAGATCTCTATTCCTCAATCTCTCCCACTGTATTCCCACATGTAAAGTGTGCGCCTGTGTGCATGTAGATGTGTGAATGTTCATTAATTTGACTGCAGTCGGCAGGGGTGTGATGGGAAGAGAAAAAGCTCCCTAAACAAATCACACTCTTATCTGTTATCTGGCCCAGCCAATCACATGCAGATCTTATCAGTGACATCAACAAAATGCTCTGAGAGAGAGAGAGAGAGAGAGAGAGAGAGAGAAAGAGAGAGAGAGAGAGGTGAACGGAGGAGATGTACCAACAGAGGCGTGAGGAGAGGGAGAGGAGGGACACGAAAAAGCACCGAAGAAGAAGAAAAAGCAAAGCGAAGATAAAAGAGAGAGACAATGGAAGGAGGATCAGAGAGAGGAGGAATGAGAAAGAGGGTTTTGCAAGACTAAAATAGACCAAGTCAAATGAGAAAACTAACAAACCGTATCGAGCACTACCAGAACTGTGTGCAAGTGTGTGTTAGTGTGGTTCAGTGCTGCCATTATTAGGTGATGTAAAGAGCTAATGCGCTGTCAAATAAAAGCAGCACTTCCTTCATTATTCAAGGTGTCTAAGGTCAAGGGCCTGACAATTATGTTTGTGTCTTTTCACGTTTGTGTGTGTGAATTAATGCATGATATATGATGCGTGCATGTGTGTGTGTGTCTTGCCAAATTCTTGGCCACAACTCAGTCTCTCTTTAAAGAGGATTTGAAACTTTGAGAGCTACAAAGTGGGTCAGCAACTTTGTCTCCTCTCCTCTCCTCTCATCTAATCTCCTTCCCCTCTCCTCTCTTCTCCTCCCCTCCCCCCTCGTCTCCTCTACCTTCCACTCTTCTCTCCCACTGCAACTTCACATAAAACGCACATGACTTTCAGGGGTAAATTCAGGAGCATCTGCGTCGGTCAGAGTCCTGTTTTAAACACCGCACCAACCAGAAGAAAAGAAAAATCGAGAGAAATACCGAGTCGTTGTGTTTTTTGGGGGTGTGTGTGTGTTTGGGGAGTGGTTGCGGGAAGAGTTCGATGTCTGCTGCCTTTGAAAACGCGTGTTGCTCAAACCTTGCTGTACAAACGTGTTTGTGACCCAGTTGAGTCTCTCCCCCTCTGTTGTGCGAGCACTGATCCACAGATGCTCCCCTCCACTCACGACTCGAGTCGGATAGCATTACTGTCCTCAGTCCTCATACGAGAGATCACAGCGAGGCCGCGTGAGGACGACCCTGATGTTCTTCAAGATGTTCAGCCCCTAACCAGCATCACAGATGACTCATTTTTGTTTTCTATCACACGTGGCTTTTAACTAGCGCACACGGTCTTTGGCACTTCCCGTATGTTCTCTACAAATAAGTGAATGCTTCATATGTTTTAGTTTCATTATTTCTTGATCTGGAGAAAACTATGTGGAAACAGATCTATAATATCTTTTTTTATGTTAGTTTGATACCACATCAATGTGTCAATCAACGTGGTTTAAATTGCTCACACAAATTTTGCAACATCTTTTGCAACAGCTATATGTACTGAAAGTATGTAAAGTTAGAGGTATGAAGCCATATGCACAAACTAAAACCTAACAAAAGCCTCTGAAAGATGACACCAGAGATGTCAAATTAATTTTACACTGAGAGCCACATGCAGCCCACTTTGATTTTAAATGGGCCTTATGAGAGAAACTTCTCTTTCTGTCAGTGTAAAGATGTTTAACCCCACATTTAATCCCTGAGGGGTCACAATATAAGACAAAGAAGTGCAATTTCATCAGTGCAGCTCAGTTTTTCTACATGATAAATGTGTAAAATTACAGAAAAAGTTCTGGTAGCTCGCTGCCTAGACTTCTCCGTATCTGTTGCTTAACTTCTTTGGTGTAGTATGAATGGGTTTGGGTAATAATAATGGATTGGATTTATATAGCGCTTTTCAAGGCACCCAAAGCGCTTTACAATGCCACTATTCATTCACTCTCACATTCACACACTGGTGGAGGCAAGCTACAGTTGTAGCCACAGCTGCCCTGGGGCAGACTGACAGAAGCGAGGCTGCCATATCGCGCCATCGGCCCCTCTGGCCAACACCAGCAGGCGGTAGGTAAAGTGTCTTACCCAAGGACACAACGACCAGGACAGAGAGCCCGGGGATCGAACCGGCGACCTTCCGGTTACAGATACGCTTCCCAACCCCCTGAGCCACGGTCGCCCAAAGGGTAAGGTCTGATCATTATGAAAAGCTGTAAAACTGTATAAAAAAAAATACTGTTAAAAGTCCAATTCCTATTCTGGCCCCCAGGCTTTATGTTTGACACCCCTAGATTGGGTTGACCAACAAAAAAAAAGATCATCACAATGCAACCTTAGCTCCTTAGATGCTTCACAACCTCCAAATATTTGGTTTGCTTTTATATGAGACAATTTTGAGGCAGTGGATCCTCAATTTTGAGAACATTAAAGCAAATATTTGGTGTTTTTTGCCCAAAATTCCAATCTGAACTTTTGTTGTTGTTTTCATGTTGATTAAAGATGTATAAATGACTAACTGACTAATTGGTGCAAAACTAATGATTATCAGAAAGACAAACATAATTAATTAGCCAGACATTTTCACGCCATTGTAAGTTTAACTTTGTACAAAAGTGAAAACTGTTTAACGCTGTAATATTTATCTCTTCTGCTTATTGAAAAAAAACTGAAGTTAAAAGAAAATCACAAAATTGATATACTCTGTGCCTTTTCAGCTGACCCCTCCACTCCAATCTTTCACACTCCACTTTTTTCGTCCAGTCTCATTTCTCTGGCGATCGTGGCTCAAGAGTTGGGAGTTCGCCTTGTAATCGGAAGGTTGCCGGTTCGAGCCCCGGCTTGGACAGTCTCGTCGTTGTGTCCTTGGGCAAGACACTTCACCCGTTGCCTACTGGTGGTGGTCAGAGGGCCCGGTGGCGCCAGTGTCCGGCAGCCTCGCCTCTGTCAGTGCGCCCCAGGGTGGCTGTGGCTACAATGTAGCTTGCCATCACCAGTGTGTGAATGTGTGTGTGAATGGGTGGATGACTGGATATGTAAAGCGCTTTGGGGTCCTTAGGGACTAGTAAAGCGCTATATAAATACAGGCCATTTACCATTTACCATTCTCTTGTGCCCAGAAATGTAAGTGACCCATCTGTGATGGTAAAAGGTACATTAGGCATTAGGGAGTTCCCCTCTAGCCCTGTTCATGTGTATGTCTGTGTGTGTGTTTGTGTGAAACTCTGTGCATGTTGTTAACAGATATCGCCTGATGGAGTCCTCCCAGGAGTGCTGTCCATCTGCTTGGCCAATGAAATGAAGCCAATTACGCTGCAGGCCTCGCTGGCAGCCAATCAAACAGAAATAGGACAGCTTAGTGATGACAATAGGGTTCGGGGCATAGCGCTTATATAGTACTTTGCTAACATAAAAGGAAGTGTCTGAATGAAAATGCATGTATTTATTGGAGATAACGTACCCTACAGTCTCTCACTATTCTCTTTCCTACTTCTTTGATGGTGGACGCATTGTACTCATATATGGCTCCATGTTATTATTGTTGGATTTAAAGCTTATCAATTTGCCCCTGTCTGAGACAGGGTTTTGGCTACTGTTTGTCACGGCCAGCGGGGGCACACCGTGTGGAGAGTGTGTTTGGTGGACCCAGGCGCGAACACAGGCAAGGAGACGGGAGTGAACTTAAACTGAAAGCGAGCCTTTATTTGGGCTGATGCAGAGGGGAGTGGACAAAACATAACAGGGACAGAGACTGCAACTAACCAAAAACCTAAACTGGAAAAACACTAACCTGACTGAAAGGAATAACTATGATTACTGTGAACAGAATGCTGTGCAGATGCATGGAAACTATGAACCAAATGGCGTGACAAAACAGACATGAACATGACCTGCACCGAACCTCATCGTGCGGCTGCATGAAAAACAACATAAACCAAATGGCAAACATGAACTGCACAGAATCCTGAAAAACACTTAACTTGACCAGAGGGGAGGTACACAGACAACACGACGACGAACAAAGGAAGACTGAGGACTTAAATACACACATGAGGTGATCAGGGGAAGTGGAGACACATGAGAACACAGTTGACTAGAATGAAACATAATGACAATACAGGGGAGAGTAACACTAACTACAATGAACAAAGAACACCAGACTCTTCCAAAATAAAACAGGAAACACAGAGACATAGACATGGAGATAAAACATGACATGAACTTAACATAACTGCATAGACGCGAAACGTAGACGCAGGAAGGAACCAGGGAGACTGAGTACAGGGGGAGATGACAGAAACAACTAAGAAATAAGGACTAAACAGCAACCTAGAAATTAACTAGATCGAAAATGAATGCAAAAATACATAAAACTCAAACACTGGGTCACACGACCCAGTACCGTGACACGGTTGCTTTAAGACCTTCCTTCCTTTAAGCCAAGATCTGTCTATTTTCTCCCAAACAGAAGCACTGCCTCCTTCACTTGTCATTGTGGAGCTTCTAAAAACAAACCATAAACCTATCATTTCTCATTCTTAATTGGAAATGGCATATTCTGAAATCCAGTCCACACAGTATAAGAACAAACACCACACATGCTGGAGCACAAGGTTTATTTGGTAAACTGCCTGCTTATTGTGGGACGTACATGTAATCAGGGATTTAGCCTTACTACTACAAGCTGTGTGAAACACGCCTTGTTAACAAAGCTACAGGAAGTGAAGGAAAGGCTTTTGGTGTTCTGAAACCAGGTATGAAGAGCATGAGGCCTAAAAAGTGTGAATGAGCCCATAAATTTATCAGGAAGGCTTTTACTTAGATCTGTCTTTATTCAAAACGGGCCAGTGTCTGACAGTGTTTAATATAAGTAGAAGTCTTTTTGCAGCCAGCTATGTTGCATAAAAAATACATTAAAAAGTGCACATTTAAGGCACTTCTATGGAAACCCATTTCCGCCACAAAAAAACGATATCCATAACTCAAAATTTTGAGTTCTATTTCTTGAAATTTTGATGTAGATTACTCAAGATTTTGAGAAAAGTAAATTCAAAATTTTGAGTTAGCACTGCCAATCAGTAATCTTCGTGAATGACATCATTTCCTTGTTACCAGGAAGCTGAAGTCCTCAGCTACAAATGATACAGCTAAGCTACAGTTGTGAATGCACACATTGCTGAGTATTTTCAGCGTGGCTTCACAAATGATGAAATCCTTGTGTTATTAGCTGAATCATGGCGTTACTATCGGCAAACGCACTCTCGAAAGGGCCAGTTTGTTGCTATACATTGGTAGCTTATGATACGGTTTTAAGTGAGCATTCCTCTGAGCCAAATCCTTCCGGATAACAAGAAAATCAAGTCATTCATGTAGATCACAGACTGGCAATGCTAAGAGTTACTTTTCTCAAAATTTTGAGTTAATAAGTCAAAATTCCGAGTTGTTTTTGTCAAAATTTTGAGTTAATAAGAATAACTGTGTGTGTTAAGAATATAACTCAAAATACTGTGAAAGATAACTCGAAATTTCAAGTTATAGATATTTTGTGGCGGAAATGGGCTTCCATACACTCCCATGTTGGCCATGTTAAAAAAAAATAATGTTGAAGATTTTACGACTGCCAAGTTTTCTGGACTGTTTCCCCTGTTTGTAAAATGGCTTGCAACAGTAGATAGAATGATAAAGAACATCTTAGCTACGTTGCCCGTTTTCTTCACCAAAACTAGTTAAAATCCATTTGGTGTTATTTGTGGGACAGGAAGCTGCATTTACTGTGTATTGTGCTGCTCAGAGTAGCGTTGGGTCCTACCTGAGATCATATTGATGGAAACCATATTAAGGTGCTCTTCTCTCTGTGACATCAAACATAGCCATGAGCTCATTATTCAAAACTTCGGTCACATGCACGATATGGATCCATATGTATATGTGAGAGAAAATAAGAAAAAACATATCTCTACTTTAAAGACAAATGTGTGGGTGGAAGAGGAGTTGAACAGTGCTCCTGTGAAAGATGAAAGAGAAACATTTCCTTCATTGCAAACCAAGTTTTTCCTGGCTGGTCAATGACAGGATGTGATTAAGGACGATGATCAACATTTCTGAAAAAGCTCTTTTTTTTTGTATTGGGATGAGGGGAGCAATATAACTTTAATGGCTGTCATAACAAATTATCATCTCTATTTCTCTTGGTATATGGTCTAGAAAACTTGTTGATTACTATATTTTAGATCTGATAGTAGCTGTTCCTGCTGCTTCCTTTCATTAGATCAAACACCGCTGTGTCATTAGAACACATACAAGTGACTGATGTAGATATTTCATCTCACTCGGAAGAAATAACAGAGAAAAACATTCAATGCCTAACTGTCACTGTACCACCTTCAACACTGTATATAGAACTATGTCTATATATATGTCTCCCTGCTTCATCCCATTATCTTTCTTACTTCATCATCACCTTTTAATTTTTCTGCTTGTTTTCTCTTTTTTCCCCCTCTTGCTCTCTGCCATTGTTGCTGCCTTCCCCTCATCTGTCTTTCTGCCACTCATTCCATCCATTCTTCCTGCCCTCCCTGCTCTGTGTCATCCTCTTCAAAGTAGGTCTCTTGGTGTCAGTAGCTGTCGGTGGCAGCGGTGATGAATCACTGATACTGCCAGCATAGTTAGCAGTGACCATGGCAGCTGACTGATGCATCTCTGTGGGGGAAACTATCAGCACATTATGCGGTATTGATTTGCCTCCATATAGTTGTATGTCAGAGTAGGAGGAGGTTATGTGATGGGGGATGAGGCATGCTCTTTTTCACTATCTTATGTTTTAGCATATAGGTTTTGTGATTAAAGTGTGAGAAAATCTTTTATAAATGATGATGACTTCGGGAGGTCTAGAGCAGGTCCACTGCCGGTTCAGATAGAGGGGGAGGAGGTGGAGGTGGTCAACAAGTACAAGTACCTCGGGCTGTGGGTGGACAATAAACTGGACTGGTCATGCAACACAGAGCACCTGTATAAAAAAGCCCAAAGCCGACTGTACTTCCTCAGGAGGCTGAGGTCTTTTAACATCTGCAGGAAGCTCCTGAGTAGGGCTGCTCAATTAATCGAATTTTAATCACGATTACGATCTGGGCTTTCAACGATCATTAAAAATGACTGAGCCGATTATTAGCCCCTCCCTCATGCTTTACTCTCGCGCTGCTCCGTGTGGCAAATCAAGCGCACTGCTCTGCATTTCGAACACGCGTCACAACAATTAAGAGGACCCGAGGGAAGCTCGGAAAGCTAAGCAGAAGTTATTTGGAGAGGAGAGTGACTGCCGTTGGTTGAAAAGAAAGGTAAAGAAAAAAAACTTCAGTGGTGTGGAAACATTATGGGTTCGCGGAGTCAGATGTGGATCAAGTAGACACAGTGTGTAAACTTTGCTATGGTGTCGTAGCTGCACCACAGAGCAACACTGCAAAGTTCACATTTTTCATTTATTTCTTATATTGCAAACATTTGCACTGTTATCAGTATTTGCACACTATTTTATATTATTTTTTTAAAGTCATTATTCAATACATTGTTATTCTTAACCCTTTAAAGCCGGTCAGAGCAGCATGCTCGTTTTGTATAACTATTTTTAAATCCCTGTAGAACCTGAACCGCTAAGCTAGCACAATAAATTTTTTTCCATATGAAACCAGAGGAGTTACATCTTATGCCATCAGCTTGTCCTAGGTCACGGTTTCCTTCCACATATAGCTTTGCAAAAATTGCATAAAAAGCGCTTGCAGGAACAAAAACATAATATTCCAGAAACACGCTTTGCCGATCCGATCAGCTGTTCATAACACTTCCCACATTGAAAAAGATGTCAACGCGAACTATCGCAAGTGACGTCATTTTTGCGGAAAATGTAGTTTTTTTTTACTTGTAGGCCTTAGAACTCGAATTGCACTGCTGGAAATAGTTTATTTTGATGCACATGCACATTCTTTGCAAATTTGCATCATAGGATTGTTTTTTTGTTTTTCCTGCAGTATATAAAAATTGCTGTATCTCCAAAAATAAAACTATGAAGACACTCAAAATAAATTTCCTGTTGTTGTAAACTATTTTTTGCAACTTTTTTGTATTTAAAGTTTTGAGGGATAAACCTCTTAAATTTCTCCAAGTAGAAATATATGTAAAAAAAAACAAAACAAAAACGATTTTCAATTTTTTTTTGTAGTTTATTGCACTTTTTTTTTTTTTTTTTTTTTTTTTTGTTATTCTCTTTTTATTAAACAACCTATATAAACACAAATAATCCAAAATAAACATATAATCAAGAACAGACGTAAATAAAAAAAATAAATAAATAAAAATAAGAAAAACAGACGGGTGTACCCTCTAGTGTGTATGTACTCGCACACACATATTCACTCACACACCCATATTCTTAAGCATACATACACATACCTACTTACATATGTGTTCACTTGTAGTCTCATACATACTAACATATACATATAAACACATAACGATTCAGAAATGTGGCATATATAGTTACAGAGATTCAAACAAGATCGGGTCTCCTTAACCGGATGTAGTGTTTCCATTTACCCCAAATTTCACTAAATATATCAAACTGGAGTCTTTTAATGAAGGTAATTCTTTCCATTTTAAACATCCCATGTACAGTCTCATGCCAATCACCCAGTGATGGAATTTTCGCACTAAGCCATTTCTTGGTAATAATTTTACGGGCAGCCAAACTCAGGATACCATACAACTGCTTAGACATTTTATCTACATTTACTGAGTATAAATATCCAAACAAAAGTTCGTCCCAATTAAAGGGAAGCTGCATACCAAAAATAATCTGCAACTCAGAGTGGATCAATACCCAAAAAATGTTGATCCTTGGGCAAGACCAGAACAGATGAAAATGTTTTACTCCTTGGGCCCCACAATTTCTCCAGCAATTAGAGTGATTAAAATAATGTTTACTTTGTGCAGGGGTAATAAAAAACCTACAGATACTCTTCCAACCGTAACATTTCCATGTTTTAGAACTAGAAATTCTCCACTGAAAAGTGCACTGCTCATACCAAATGTTATCTGATATTGCTATATTTGTTTCATTTTCCCATTTTTTTTTTGATGTAGGTAGTATTGAGGGATAAACCTCTTAAATTTCTCCAAGTAGAAATATATGTAAAAACAAAAACGATTTTCAATTTTTTTGTAGTTTATTGCACTTTTTTGCAATTAATGTAGTTACTATGGACTTAATACATACACATTTTAAAAATATGGGCTATAACAGTTGTATTGATATATAGCAACGTGAAATGCTCCCACAAATGGCACTACAGCATGTAAAAAAAAAAAAAGAAAAGCTCTGGCGGACGAAATAAATATCGTCAAATAATCGTGATCTCAATTTCAGTGAAAATAATCGTGATTATCATTTTTGCCATAATCGAGCAGCCCTACTCCTGAGGATGTTTTACCAGTCGGTGGTTGCTGGAGTACTTTTCTATGCTGTGGTGTGCTGGGGGAGCAGCACAGCAAAGAAGGACTCATCCAGGCTGGAGAAACTGATCAGGAGGGCTAGCTCTGTGGTCGGCATGAAGCTGGACACTCTGGTGACAGTGGCAGAGAAAAGGACATTAAAGAAACTGATGGACATTATGGACAATGCCAGACATCCTCTGCACACGGCCATTAACAACCAGAAGAGTCTGTTCAGTGACAGGTTGCTTCTCCCAAAGACAAGAACTAACAGACTTAAAAACTCCTTTGTCCCACACGCCATCAGACTGTTTAACTCCTCCCTGGAGGGGAGAGGGAGGGGAAACAGGAGGACAAAGGAGGGGGGAACAACTAAGCTGTAGTGCCTCTTCACCTCACTGTGCAATACCTTTTGTGCAATACTTTTGTAAATAGTCAACAGTGCAATAGACTCAATACTTGAAATGTGCAATTCACTTGTATTTTTATTTTTATTCCTATTTATTCTATTTATCCCCTTCGTATATTTTATTTATATTGTCTCTGTATTTATATATATATATGTGTGTGTGTGTGTGTGTGTATTATAAAAAAAAAACACCCAGCACGCCCCTGCGGGCGGTTTATCCTTCAAGCTCGGGTCCTCTACCAGAGGCCTGGGAGCTTGAGGGTCCTGCGCAGTATCTTAGCTGTTCCCAGGACTGCGCTCTTCTGGACAGAGATCTCCGATGTTGTTCCTGGGATCTGCTGGAGCCACTCGCCTAGCTTGGGAGTCACCGCACCTAGTGCTCCGATTACCACGGGGACCACCGTTACCTTCACCCTCCACATCCTCTCGAGCTCTTCTCTGAGCCCTTGGTATTTCTCCAGCTTCTCGTGTTCCTTCTTCCTGATATTGCTGTCATTCGGAACCGCTACATCGATCACTACGGCCATCTTCTTCTGTTTGTCTACCACCACTATGTCCGGTTGGTTAGCCACCACCATTTTGTCCGTCTGTATCTGGAAGTCCCACAGGATCTTAGCTCGGTCATTCTCCACCACCCTTGGGGGCATCTCCCATTTTGACCTCGGGACTTCCAGGTTATACTCGGCACAGATGTTCCTGTACACTATGCCGGCCACTTGGTTATGGCGTTCCATGTATGCCTTGCCTGCTAGCATCTTGCACCCTGCTGTTATGTGCTGGATTGTCTCTGGGGCATCTTTACACAGCCTGCACCTGGGGTCTTGCCTGGTGTGATAGACCCCAGCCTCTATGGATCTTGTGCTCAGAGCTTGTTCTTGTGCTGCCATGATTAGTGCCTCTGTGCTGTCTTTCAGTCCAGCTTTGTCCAGCCACTGGTAGGATTTCTGGATATCAGCCACCTCCTCTATCTGCCGGTGGTACATACCGTGCAGGGGCCTGTCCTTCCATGATGGTTCCTCGTCTCCCTCCTCTTTCTTGGGTTTCTGCTGCCTGAGGTATTCACTGAGCACTCGGTCAGTTGGGGCCATCTTCCCAATGTATTCTTGGATGTTCGTTGTCTCATCCTGGACTGTGGTGCTGACACTCACCAGTCCCCGGCCCCCTTCCTTCCGCTTAGCGTACAGCCTCAGGGTGCTGGACTTGGGGTGAAACCCTCCATGCATGGTAAGGAGCTTTCTTGTCTTTATGTCAGTGGCTTCTATCTCCTCCTTTGGCCAGCCTATTACCCCAGCAGGGTACCTGATCACGGGCAGGGCGTACGTGTTGATGGCCCGGATCTTGTTCTTACCATTCAGCTGACTCCTCAGGACTTGCCTGACCCTCTGCAGGTACTTGGTGGTTGCAGCTTTTCTTGCGGCCTCTTCATGGTTCCCATTCGCCTGCGGGATCCCCAAGTACTTGTAACTGTCCTCTATGTCTGCAATGTTGCCTTCTGGTAGTTCAATCCCCTCAGTTCTGACTACCTTCCCTCTCTTTGTTACCATCCGACTACACTTCTCCAGTCCGAACGACATTCCAATGTCATTGCTGTATAGCCTGGTAGTGTGGATCAGTGAATCGATGTCTCGTTCACTCTTGGCATACAGCTTGATGTCATCCATGTACAGGAGGTGGCTGACAACTGCTCCGTTCCGTAGTCGGTATCCGTAGCCAGTCTTGTTAATGATCTCACTGAGGGGGTTCAGGCCTATGCAGAACAGCAGTGGGGACAGAGCATCTCCTTGGTAGATCCCGCACTTGATGGTGACTTGTGCTATGGGCTTGGAGTTGGCCTCTAGTGTTGTATGCCACATCCCCATTGAGTTCCTGATGAAGGCTCTTAGGGTCCCATTGATCTTGTACAATTCTAGGCATTCCAGTATCCAGCTGTGGGGCATTGAGTCATAGGCCTTCTTGTAATCAATCCAGGCAGTGCACAGGTTGGTCAGTCTGGTCTTGCAGTCTCGGCTGATTGTTCTGTCTACCAGTAGCTGGTGTTTTGCGCCTCTGGTATTCTTGCCAATTCCTTTCTGTGTCCCGCTCATGTATTGACCCATGTGCCTGTTCATCTTAGCCGATATGATGCCTGACAGGAGCTTCCATGTAGTACTGAGGCAGGTTATTGGTCGGTAGTTGGAGGGGACCGGTCCCTTCTTTGGGTCCTTGGGGATCAGGACCGTCCGGCCTTCAGTTAGCCATTCCGGGTGTCTCTCGTTAACTAGCAGCTGGTTCATTTGTGCTGCCAGACGCTCGTGGAGTGCAGTTAGCTTCTTCAGCCAGTAGGCGTGAACCATGTCGGGCCCTGGTGCTGTCCAACTCTTCATACTGGAGACCCTTTCTTGGATATCTGCCACTGTGATGGTTACTGGACCCTGTTCAGTATATATATATATATATATATATATATATATATATATATATATATATATATATATATATATATATATATATATATAATATTCTGTAACTCTGTAACTTCTGTCGGTGCTGTGCTTTTTTGGAAATCGAATTTCCCAGAGGAACCCACCCGAGGGATTAATAAAGTTCTATCTAATCTAATCTAATCTAATCTAATGATGATGATGGCGATTTTGTGTAGATCAATTTTTCACACATTAATTTTCTTTTAAGCACCATTTATACCTGTGTCGCTGTTGTAGCTACACACTGTGTCTCTAGTGTGTAGTTACAATATCTAGCAAGATGCACATCAGATTACAGCAGATGCTTTCAGAATGTGTGTGTTTTTTTCTAACAACACAAATAACAATCCCATATAGATAGTCATTTAATTATTAGCAAGTACCCAATAGTCTCATTAGCCATCTTTTAAGTTATTTGGATAGTGGCTAGTGGCTAAGGCTAATGATGAAACGATAATGTTAATGTTGCTAGGCGGCAAATATTGTCACTACATTATCACTTTAACAGAATAACGCAAATATTTGTGTCTAAAATGTGTTATGATTCTCTTAAAATCCCAGATTTAAGCAGAGAAAATGCTAGCATTAACTAAACAGAAACAGTGGCAGACTGAAAAAACAATTCCATCTGATGGAATCAATAAAAATCAGATGGAGAAGCACAGAATGACCCCAGCCAGCATAAAAATATTATTGGCTTTTTTGGTTTTTAGCTTTTTTGCACTACATTAGAGAACCTAAAATTATGTTGTCATAAATATTACTTTTTGGACCGTTCTAATCTAATGTGGTATTGAAAGTAGTAATGAGTTTGAAATTCAAGTATCCTGAAAACAATAGTATAGATTAAAGTATGTCCAAAGTACCAAAACTTCAGCAACTAAGCCTTTATAGAACTTAAAAATGTGAATAATTTTTATAACACAGTTGTTATGAATGAACGTTTTTAAATTTCTGCTCTAATTTTGATCATTTCAGTATATGAATCTGTGAGGAGTGACATATTTTTGGAGTCAGTCCCAAGTGGCTGTGCAAGAAATTGCTGTTTGGGGCACATTTTCTTCATTTCTCAGCCCTGGAGGTGGCTGCTTTCATAAAACCCTCAACCAGAAAGCAAAAAACATGAGATTTAATCTGTGAGATTTACCACCAAATGTAAGTTACAGTATACAGAATGTGATCAGTTCCATTTAACAGCTGCACGACTATGCTCTTTATGACTTGCCTCACTTGAATGTAAAAAAAATATCTGCACACATTAAAACAAGTGTTGGAAGAGATGCAATTGGATTCAGCTACCAATGAACTGTGGGTAAAAAACATCCTAATCCAAATTTTTAGGTATTGGTTTAGACAGTCTTAGGCTATCCATTTTGAGCCGGCTATGCTAATTTGCACTGGCTGATTTGTCCCTATTTATCCGAGCTTGCATTTCTTCAACTCCAGCTGAAAGATCAAACTTTCTGTTATATACCTAAAGGTAAATCTGAGGTATCCTAATGCTGTTCCTGAAAACATGCCATTAAACTAAAAATGATTTCACACCAGTTACGTATTCATGCTCCCCCAAGTCATCTCAGCCTTTCTTCTGGGCTGTTTTACGACTCCATAAATGTAGGTCTAGGGTGTTTTGTTCCTGTGTAAATCTGGCCTTTGAGGCCTTTGATTTCCTTGTTTTTCCTGGGTAGTGGGTGTTCTTCCATTCTGTTTGAGCTGAGGTTTATATTATGTTGTTTGTGTCTTTGGAATAAACTCAGCATGATACACAGCCCTCTGGCACAGATACACGCACACACAAACAAGACTTATCTCCTTACCTTGAGTAGACGGTGTGCAAGACGCGCATGCTTGCGTGCACAAACATCGTAATGCGACCACATAATGTGTGCCATTTGTGAGTTATGTGTTTGCGTGCAGCTTTCTTGTGCATTATAATTTCCTAATAAACAGCTCTTAAACTTTACAGTTTTATATCTCCCTCTTTTTTATTTTCTTTGCATTGTACCAAACTCTCGTGTTAAACGCTTCCCGTTCTTTAAAACTCTTTAAGGCGACTGCACACTAAGTGCTTCCACACAGGATTACTTTATTCAGTACTTGGAAAGAAAACATGTTTCAATAAGTAATCCTTACAAAGAGGTTTCTTGTCAAAATATTACTTATGTGTTCAATAAGGGCGTGCAGCGACTTCCTAATTCAAAATTCCTATTTTATTGTGATTAGCACCACAGCTCATGTGGTGGGAATTTTTTGGTGTTATGTTTGTTTTCATTTAAAAGAACGAGGTAAGACGTAAGCCAAGAAACTAAGGATTTATTTAAAAAAAAGAAAAAGATAACTGAAGGGTGCAAAACTAGGAAGGAGAAGAAGAAAACGAAAACCTAAAATAGTAAGAAAATAATGGAGGGAAAGACGGAAATTAGGCAACTAGGTACACAGCAAAAATACCGGGACTAATTATGATGGTTATGGCTGCTGATTTTGGCAATTTTCGATAGTGATGATAATTTTCATAATGATCTCCACATTTTCTGTCTGTGTGGCAGGTGTGAAAATGCACAGTCTGTCAAAGCAGAGTGAGAGCAGAGATGATAGTGCTGAGATAAATAACAAGCCGGGCTGTGGTGGGGGAAGATGCCACTGTAATCAGATTACTACATTTTTGCGTGATTCCTCTCCCCACTTGCAAACATCTGTCACATCAGACTTTTTCTTTTATGCCTTATTTTAAGGACACTCAGCAAGGTCCAAAAAAAAGTTTACAGAAATAACAAGGCTTTTCTTTTTCAGTGACATCTTATGCGGCTGTTCATTTTTAATAAGAGGATTTTTAAGGTAAAATGTTAAATTACCCTCCAAGAATTGAGGATGGCTGTTTCTGCTTAGGTGTAAGATTTGGTTCCCAGAGGAGGGTAGCAGCATATTGGCTTTATTAGAAGAGATAGGGAGTGAGTGGGAGAGGGCAAGATGGATAGAGGGAGGTGAGAACAGACAGGGCCTCTGGATGGAGCGCTAACGAAAAAGAAAGGAAGACATAGAGAGGAAGATATTGGACTTATTAGAGAAGAGAGTGAGTGGGAGAAGAGGGCAAGCACAGGGAGACAAATGGAAAGAGAAAGAGGAAGGGAGAGAGAGGATGGGGAGAGAGAGGATGGGAGGGATGATGTTATTTTGTCAGTGTTTCCCCGTGGGGACTCGATTGCTTGTTAAAAAGTCCTGACAGAGGAACCACAGCAATAATACACACGTACACAAACATACACGCGTGCACACGGGCAGTGTTCCTGTGTGTTAAACTTCCAGTAGGTCTCTGTTTCCCCTCTGTGTGCATGTCTGTGTGTGTGTGTGTGTGTGTGTGTGTGTGTGTGTGTGTGTGTGTGTGTGTGTGTGTGTGTGTGTGTGTGTGTTATCTGCTAAACCGGACTGCATTCAAGCCAAAAATATTCCTCTGTGACGTCAAATACAGCCTCGCTCTCTGTCTGTGTGTGTAGCCGCTATTGCAGTTGAAGGCTACTGTTTCCCTACAATTATTATCCAACACAAACAAAGGATGTATGCCTCCCCCCACTTGGTCACACCACAGCACATCAACAGCCTTTAAAAGTGTACTTTCTTATTCAGAGTGCCTCTCAGAGATCTGCTTATTGTTTTAAAATACTGTGATCGTGTAAATCCCAAAGAAACGTTTGCATATTTGTTAGCCAGTTTAGGTAGAACAATGTGCCGTGTGTAGAAAGACATTTCTAAAGTTCAATGTTCAATTTGAGACTATAAGGAAACCCTGAAGAGTCTTACTTTGTAGAATCTCATATAGGTTTATGTGCAGCTTTGATTCTACTAAAGAACTTTTTTAAAATATCATCTGTAATGGCTGTACATTCAGCAGCCACTTTGTTAGTTACACATTGCTAGTAACAGGTTGAACCCCTTTTGCCTTCAGAACGTATTTAATTCTTTTTGGCACAGATTCAACAAAGTGGTGGAAATATTTCTCAGAGATTTTGGTTTACATTGACATGACATAACCAGATCCCAAGAGTGATCTGTTGGAGAGATCTGGTGACTGGAGAGGACATTTGAGAGGACTTCAAACTGTTCAAGAAATCATTTCCAAGTGAGCTGAGCTTTTTTGACATGGAGGATTACCCAGCTGAAACCAGCGATTACTAGTGGGTACAATTGTCCAATTTTTGTGAACTCATGTGCATTAAACCCTCAGTTTTCTGTTTCAAATGACAGGAGTTGCACCTGGTCTCTTTCAAGGTTCGACTTGTTGTGCATTCAGCGACATTTTTCTCCATGCCTTGGTTGCAAAAATTATCAGACCGTTCTCTGTAAACCCTAGAGATGGATGTGTGTAAAAATTCCAGCAGATCAAACCAGGCCATCTGGCATCAACAACCACACGAGGTTCACGGTCACTTAAATCACCTTTCATCCCCATTTAGATGCTCAATTTGAACTTTATTACTTTGTTTTATCAGTGTCTACCTACATGCTTTGAGTTGCTGTCATTCTCTGATTAGATTTGAATTAACAAGCAGTTGAACAGGTGTAACTAACAAAGTGACTAGTGGGTGTAAGTTTAACCTTTGGCAATGCCTTAATATCAAAGAAAGAAAACAATTTAAAAACCATTAGCAGGTGGACAGACGGACCTTGATGATCTTGTTAGGGAAAAGCATCTGTAATTGGGTGAGATGTATTAAGCAGGTACTACAGTCTCCTAAATGGCTTAAATTCTATAACATTGGACTCCATATTACTTTTAAAGCATACAGTTAGACATTACTATAGCCCTGTGGCGTTATTGCTGTTGTTTACAGACAGGCTGGTAAAAGACTTACATTTACATTTATGCAATAATCAGATATACTCTGTTCTTAATAAAGTGATGGTATATACTGTTTGTGAATGTTCAAGCGGTCAGTGGTCAGCGCTGCCTGCTCAGTTTTTCCTCCTTTGTTTTTCGACAGCTATTTTTGTGCCTGTTTATATTTAGCAAGTGGCCACTGAGGAATTTTTGTCATATCAGTGTGTTTCTCCTCCCATGAACCCAGCAGATAGCTGGCTATCTATGGTGAATATGTGATATAAAGATAGGTATGACACCCCCTTTATGATAAATGCAGATTTTGGTGTGCTTGTTTTCTACGTTATCAGGCCTTTTGTCTAGGTGAGCCTCACAATCTCAACTCACAATACACGCTTATCTCTGTGTGTGCATTTCTGAGCGTTATATGTATCTGTATGTGTGTATGTGTGTATGTCATAAGACTAGACAGTGCAAGATGCTATCAGCAGTAGAGGATATGAGGACTACTATTTATAACTCCCCTCTCAGTCTCAATAGACACACTGTCCTGCCCCATGGGGTAGGTGCATGTTTGTTGTGTGCATCACTGTTGTCGTGTTTGAGTGCATGCAACAGAGTGCGAAATTTAAGAGAGGATGGAGACCAGGAATGTGGCAGACAGGGGCGAAAGGGAACGAGCTGTGAGTGACAGCCTGTGCGTTAATTTGTGTGCACGCACGGGTGTTTTTGTGTGTGCGGACACCACAAGCTCAAGGTTTGAGTGGAAAGCAAAGACATGTCACATTTGACAAGGGTGAAATGAGAGGAAATGATTGGCATGTTTTCTGATGTCACGGATTGTGAGCTGTCCTAATTAGAAACAGTCATACACTGCTTATTCACTTCAACAGCCTTCTCTCCACTGCTCTGCCCATTCCCTCTGTAGTGTATTCTTCTCTCTGCCCTCTAGCTTTTCTTTCTGTTTGTGTCTGACTGATTTCATGTATGTGGGAGTTTTTCTGCCTGCATTGGTGCTTTAAACATAAACTTTCTTTTTCTTCAAGATCTCTTTTATTAAAATACCAATTTTTAAGACTACCAAAGTCTGGTTCGCAATGTTCTCATTGCACTTGTTTCTGTTTATGCTCGTAAAATGATATGAAGCCCAGCCTAAACCCAGTCAGTTCCTATGTGCAGTTGGCTTCTGCTGGGATTGTAAAATATCATTTCCCTGAATCTGCTATTATGAGATTCAGGGAAATTAAAGAGACACGATTTGGCTTACATGAATGAATACAGGCACAAGCCTCACTTGACACCAGCAAGGAGTAATTATTTTAGGGAAAAGGGAGATTTTTGGGTACTTTCCTCTCCTGGGAAGCCTTAAAGCTTGAATTCCTTCAGATGGGCAGAAACAAGCAAAAAAAAAAGCACACTCTTAAAGTGCAGACACGCATGTATACACAACATATCAGTGGATCAGAGGTCTTGGGAGATTATTCATAACCAGTGTTAGCTTTTGCCAAATTAATTTTGCATAAATGTCGCCTTTGGCATCATTATACTTTTCCTGTCTAGAAAAAAAATGCATTTTGAAATTTGATGTTTTTCCAAGGAGTTAAATTGCTCCTTTATGGGTGAGAAAGTTCCTGGAAATCTATTATGCTGAAAAATGCATTGTCCTCAACAAAAGTTACTGTGGAACAAAAAGTATGAGAGCAGCATGATTACCATTAGCAGTGTATGGCACAGTAGCTCAAAAACACACTGCCGGCAAATATGTTGACAGATGGTTTCCACTAGTTGTATGTCTAAGCCAAAACAAGTCACAAAAGCAAAAACACTGTTCCTTATCTAATTTATCCATATTCACCAACACATAACTACCAGTACCAGGCCTTTATATGTTTACATCCTTTTGTATAATGCAGGAAAGCGTGGGAGCATCGGCTGCTGCCGTGATGAAGACAGGGAGTGACAAGTCTTAAAGCATGATCTCCCTCCTGTCCCACCATGCTCAAGCATCGCTTCAGTTTCTACCCCATTAGAACATACAATAGAGCGCCGAGCTGCACAGAGAGTCTCTGAAGAACACTCAAATCTGAGTATAGTGAGCCAGCCCCACATACAGATACAATACCATTAAAAAGCACTCAAGCGTCTCGATATAGGGAGAAGAGTCTCACTCGTTTTCTCATTCTCCAACACTGACCCAAATAATGCAAACAGTGAATTCCCGCATTATTTGGAGGCTATCAAGACAGTAGAAAAGAAAACGATAGATTGTGCAGAGGCGATGAAATTACATGCAGTGCTCGATATGGTTACAAAAGCCATCCAGTGCTTTCTGCTGGTGTCTCTTTTTATTCTCACAATGCGTTTTCAATATATTGTACAAAACCTACCCTGTAGAGAAATGCAACTTTACCTGCAGGAAATTGGTGATACGCCAATACCCTGTAACCTAATAGAAGAGAGGCTTATAGGAATAGAAAGTACTTGATATGTTTAATTGATGCAGCTGACTAGTTCCATACATTTAGTTATTAAAATCTCACATAATCAATCCGTGTTCCTGATAGGGGGGAAAAAACGTGAGTACTAATTACATCTAAACCTGCTGCAGCTTATCAGTCATTGTAGTTAAAGTGTCTGACTACTTGACCCTTTTAAATATTATTAAATGAAGCCAAATGTAGTATACTTATTCTTGGGAAAGTGTGATCAGAGCCTACAGGTGGATGCTATTTGTTAAAATAAATATTATAATGGTGAATATATGAATATGAATATGGCTGTGTAGTGTATATCTGAGCCAGAAAAGTGTACAGTAGTGTGTGAGTACTTTCCACAGCTGTGTATTTTCACTCATTGTAGCAAAACACAAAGTGAGTCGAGATCAGGTTGAACAAAGTGTAGATCTGACTGTGATGGATTTCTAGTAACAGCACAAAATGAAATTTGGACCTTTACATTACCCTTTCATACATGTCATGGCTGAAATACAGAATAAGATAAGTGGTGCGGTGCCACAGTAATCAGTGTCCCAACCTGAGAATATAGAGAAATTTTATGGTAAGCTAGTGAGTAGCATAAGCATCTAAGTGAGTTTTACGGTGGCCCTGAGGGGTCAAACTCACTCCAAAACTAAGGGAAAAAAAACCCAAAACGTACAAAACGCAACAGAAGTATTTTTGGGGGACAACAACATGTTGGAAGAGTTGCCAAAGTGACAAGCTAACAGCAAGTGGCTAATAGCAAACATATGTTTACAGTGTTATATGAATTATGCAATTAAAACACACATTACCTGCATTTTTTTCTCCCTAACAACACAGATGAATCCTCTGCTTCTATTAAGCCTGTCTCAGTGCAGTACTTATATTAATAGTTTGGTTTTCTGTCACTTCCACATCTTGTCCGTCACAATATTGTCTCCCCCGAAAACACGTTTTTTCAGATTTTTTTTCTACTTCCTTTGTGTTTTAATTAACTTTTTTTTTCATGTGCTTTTGCAGCATTTTTCTTTTGCTGGTGTTTTCTTATGTTGCGGTTCAGTTTGACTTCTCAGGGCCACCATAAGTTTTCCATTCACAATGCATTTGGGAGTAATGAAATGGAATAACAGTACAGCGTCTGAAGAAGTTACTCAACAGCTTCTGCTTGAGTATGGTAGAACCCGATTGAGCCATCATCACTACCAAAGGCCACCATAAACCCAGTAATAATAACAATAATGGCAGTTTGTTTAGTTAAAATGATAATTACATGTTGTAATGATAGTCACCTCTTTGGGCACAGCAAATTGCCCATCCGTATATAGTTTTTTATGGGTGCAGGGTTTGGAATGATTTTTGACCTTTTTTAGGTCTCTCTAAAGGTCTCTTCAAAACTGATTAGACTTGACTGTTGCAGCATATGGGATTGAGGCTAATGTTCGGCCCTATTACAATATGCAGTGACTCAGAGCATTATGGTTGCTGTTTCACTTTTTTTTTTTCAACTTTAGCCACACTGTGGATAAATTACGGTAGAAGCAGGCCGCGGGCAGTGTGTACTAGCAAAGTGTGCCTTTATGTGTCAGTTTGTGTAACCGTGTGCAGCGCATTTATTAATTTTGAGGTGTGAGCCCAGTGTTTTGTTCTGTTTCTTAGCCTTTATGGTTTTTAGGTTGTTTTTTTTCCCCAAGCTGTCAGGTTGCAGCTTTACAAACACACACACAGACAGAGGAGACCTCCACACAACCCTGCCTCAATCATAATAAGAGAACCAAGTGACACAGAACAAGTGGTGTCAAGATAAGGTATGTGTGAACTCTCTGACATTTCAAGGTAACAGAAAAGCACGAAGATCGTGCAATACTCAGCCAAAGACAAGGTAACACATTTGCTCGTCCACACTTTTTGCAATGCTACACTCTTTTTAATTCTTCGCTGCTTTCTCTAATTTCACATCATTTAATAGTCCACTATAATGAGTTATTTTAAATACAGCATAAATGAATAGAAGTAATTTGTCCATCTATAATTGTGCTTGTCTGCGCTGTCCAAGCTAATGTCTGAGTTTGGCTGAATTAAATGGCAAATGATTCTCAGTCAGGTTTAATGGAGTGAATATGAGCGACTTGGAGTGAATGCAACCCTTGTTCCTCAGAACCATGCCCACAGAGTTCTGCAGCCTGGTCTGTACCGCACCAATCCAATCTGGTCTTAATTGAATTGTTCTGAGGCCCTCATCCATATATTTCCTCTGCAAGAAACTTATTACTCTCAATCTCTGTATGCATGTTTGAGTGTGTATGTGTGTGGGTGAGCAACTGAGAGAGTCTGTCTACTCATATTGTGCCAAGATTTAAATGCCTTGTTGCTGATTGATGTTTCCGAGATGCATCACCTATTCCAAGTTCGAATAGGTGGTGGACTAATCTGAAAAGTGCAACCGCCCCCCCAAAATAACAAAACAAAAACCCCCAGTACAGATAGTCTAATGAATATTCAGCTAATCTTGTGTCTCTGTGTTTCTCTTTGTTCCTAGGATGTGAAGTCAACGTTCTTCCAGTTTGGTGCCTCCATCCAACAGGAGGCTCTGCTCATGCTGAACATCATGGAGGAGTATGACTGGCACATCTTTTCCATTGTCACATCAAAGTTCCCAGGCTACCAGGAATTCATCAACATCTTGAAAACTACTGTGGACAACAGGTTAGAACAATACTGTGGTGTGTTCTCAGTTCAATTCAATTTTATTTTATTTATACAGCGCCAAATCACATATTGTTAGATAGACCCCACAATTAATCAACAGAGAAAGCCCCAGCAATCATATGACCCCCTATGAGCAAGCGCTTTGGCGATAGTAGGAAAAACTCCCTTTTAACAGGAAGAAACCTCCAGCAAACCAGGCTCAGGTTGGGGCAGCCTACACCTATTGCAGTGTAACTAAGGGAGGATTCAGGGTCACGTGATCCAGCCCTATATGCTCTAGCAAAAATGATAGTTTTAAGCCTGATCTTAAAAGTAAAGAGCGTGTCAATCTCCTGAATCACAACTGGAAGCTGGTTCCACAGATGAGTGGCCTGTTCTCCGTGCTTGCATTGTTTTTCCCTATATGTTTTTAATCCTTTCACCATGAACTGGGGCTGTTAACTCCACTGCTGCTGCTGGGTATAGTACAGGAAATGCCTCCCACCCTCAGGGTTAGTTATCCCCCTACAACTGGCTGTGGGACCAGTCTGCCACTGCCACTCTGTATTTATGGTTATTGAAGGCTCACAGGATTAGTAGCCCACAGTGCACACATCCGACCTGGGTATTTTCTGGCTAGTCAGCTGCCTATTGGGCTACCTGGTTTATCATAACAGGACCATTTGCTTGTCTCAAAGATTAAAGAATGCAGGCAGTGCACTGAAACATCAAATGGCTCATTAAATCAGTTATGCTGTTTGTTTTGATATGTGGCAATTATCCAACCATTTAGTTTTTGTAACGCTGTTAAGTGTGTTACATAACACAAAATATTAAATGACATTAAGGTTTGCAGGTATTAATTAAATTAAAGTTTCAGAAGTGGAACTCACGATGATAATCATAGCGATAATTATGATTTCTAATTTTATGATAATAGTGGATGCAAACTTTCTCTCACGCATACACAATGTTTTTCTAAAAACATTTGTTAAAAGAAGTGATGCAGTTTCTGATTTTGATTGCATTTTAGATCAGTAACTTGATTAAATGTTTTTCGGGGGAGTTTCTGGAGGTGTTGAGTTGACCCAGAAGCCCCTCATTTGCAATAAAGTAGCCTAGACTTTAACTTTATGCTGATTAGAAGCCAACCACTCAGTGTGCATTCCCTCAGAACACAACACACTGCAGTGCTACCAGAATGCAGGGCATTAAAAAAAAATACCTGACCGTTTTTTCAACCTGTTTCTCTCTAAAAGAGTGAGCAGGTGGGTTTCCACTGCTAATCATTTAAGTGTCCCCAATCCTCACACAGCATGTTACAGGATTATCAAAGCATTAACCAACCCTGCCAACTCAGTCTTTTAACTAGAAACACTTTCAATGTATTAAAATTAACAACATCAAAATTACATTACACCAGTAGAAGACTAGATGAATTGAAGTACATCCATTGTGCTCTTCAAAAATATCCAGCCTAAAAGAATTTCGTAAGCATCCTTTCAGTGAATGGGGATGATAAGTAGGTTTACTGCGCGTGCAGGTTGGCTGTTTGCCACACCTTTAGGTCATTCTGACTGATGGTGCTTGTTTCAGCGGAGAGAAAGAGGAAAGTACAGCACGCCATAATTTTGGGCAAAAATGGTCATATTAATGATACATGTTCAGCACTGTGGAGATGTAGGCAAGGACTGGTGCCTGTACCTGTGATATATTCAAGCTCACCTGAGGTCTTTCTCATCAGCAGTTACTCTTAATGTCAGACGCAGCAGGGATTCAACAGCTTCTCCTACTCTATGCTTTGTTGATGATAACTAAAGCAGTTTAATTACAGGCAGCAGGTGACAGACATGTTTAATACATTCATATGGAGAGAAAGGAAACTTAAAATCCCAGTGTCTGTATTTGTGCCTTTAAGAAGTGATCTTGACTTCAGTGCTACTTTTAGCTGCCCCCTTGTCACAAGGGGTCACCACAGCAAGCAGCTCTACACGTTTGATTTGGCAGAGTTTTATGCCAAATGCCCTTTTTTGACACCATCCCATGTCTACAGCTATATTACACAAAACCTGTCTGTTTGGTTGTCTCCAAATTCCTCCTACATGATCAGGAGTTAGGCAAGCTAACTTGGCATACAGGTACATTTCAGAGCTCAGAAGGTTTTTATCTTCAACAGAGATGATGATGTCATCGTGCTGCTTAGCAGCAACCTACCAACAGGTTAAATGAGGACACGTAACATATTACAAGAGCGTTGTATCATTTTAACTTCATGATAACAACATCTAATTTAGCAAATATTGACTGCTGAGATCACCAAATGTTTATACTATCAATATTACATTAAATCATTTGACACCTTAACTTATGACATCAGGTTTAATGTATTTAGGGTCTATATTAACAGTTTAATGTTGGATAAATGACTGGATAAGCATGCTTAAAGGCAAGGGGCTTTGAAGCCATTTGATTTAGTCCAGGCTATAAAATTCATTTTATGCACTTTTATCAGGTCCATTTTATTAAGATTAAACAATGAGACATATGAAGGTGTAATCAGAATGGAAGTTCAGTTATTAGGTGATCTTTTACTACGTAGATCTATATTCAGTTTTAAAAACATGTATATACCATTTTTTTCATTATATGTTTGATGGAAGTGAACAGATGAGTGGTGTATCACAGTTATTTTGACCATGGATAGTAGACGTGGTCCCTTAATCATACACACAGAAGATATAAACACATTTTAATTTAAACAAACCCCATGTTTATCTTTAAAACAACCTCTTTTGCCTCTTTTTACTTTTTTCAAAGTGTTAAACAGTTGAAACCAGGGCGTGTATTTTCTCATCTCAGCTGAGTGCAGGTGGGCAGGTGGTCTCTCTGTGTAATCTGCAGATTAAAGGAGTTTGCATTGAGTTTTTGGATGGGAATGTAAATGAGCTGGACCAATAGAGACCGGTGTGTTCTCCATCATCTCAAACACAGAATATGGTGTTATCTATTTCAATTAAGGAGACCGATGCATAATTAAAGAGCATCCTGAAGAAACCCCCCCAACATTAGATGTGACTATCAACTTCTATTTACTGTTTACTTATAATATAGCATTCAGCAGCATGTACTGTGTCTTTTTCCTTGGGCGTGTATGTGTGTACTTGTCTGCATGTGGATCATTTTCTCTCTATTAGCTTTGTCATCTGGGACAAGTAACCTGTCATCACTTTGAAAAGCAAGAAGAGGCCAGGAAGTCCCAAATCACTCTCATGTTACACCACCTGTCCGCTGAAGGGTCCTACACAATGGTTAACTGCCATCTTTGCCCTATCGTGTGTCACACTTTGTATTCCTCACTCTCTCTTGTGTATGTGTGTGTTTTTGTGCATGTGTGTGTGTGTGTGAATGCGAGCATCACTCCCTAATCCTCACTCTGCCTGTTCATAACTGCTGTCAACTTGTGATACCGTAGAAAATCGCCAGTTTATCGCACAATTATGTTCTTTAATTGCGATCATAAGTGCCGTTTCCCTCTGTTTCTGCGGGTCTTTAGCCGCATGTACTGGGACCTTCTGATTATTATTACTCGTGACATTATGAAAAAGAGCAGCCAGTCCCACTGGATGAGAGAGATGCTCTATAAATTCATAATCTTTTTTAATGAGCACTTGCTATTTCTCACTCTGACCACTTTAGCTAACTGGCTACTGAATTACAAGGAAAAAAAAAATCTTTGGAAATTTTACATGATTGCTTTCCTTTGCTGCAGTTTCGACACTATAAAGTAGCAGCCCCATGATTGCGCTGTGGGAAATCAATACGTATTACCCTTTTTTGTGTAAAAGGTGACAGAAGCTGCATTATGTTTTGATCACTTCGCTGTTATGTTATCACCAGTGTCACCAATTAGCCCAATGGCCACAGGCGTTGCTTTGGATATTTATTATCAGGGTGGTGTTTTTTCACCTTGTCCTTTAACTGTGTGTAGGCTGGAACCAGCTGAGAATCATTACTGGACCAGCTTCATTCAATTTATTGTGCTTAATGTGCTCTCCCTTTGACAATAAGCACTTTACATCTATTAGAATTCACGTCGCACTTAACAGTGATATTAATTATAATGGATAATTGTAACTGCCCTTGCCAGCACCTGAGCAAAGTTAATAGTCTATTAGTTAAATATTAACATTTCACTCCTCTTCTTGTTATCCTTGCTTTAGTTTTGTGGGTTGGGACCTGCAGAATATCATCACTCTGGATGCCGTGGAGGAAGACAGCCGTTCTCAGATCATGCTGAAGAAAGTCCAGTCTCCAGTGGTCCTGCTGTACTGCTCCAAAGATGAGGCGGTGTACATCCTGGATGAGGCTCGCTCTCTGGGCCTCACCGGATTCGGATACATCTGGATTGTGCCATCCCTCACCACCGGCAACCCAGAAATAACGCCAGACGCGTTCCCGTCGGGAATGATCTCGGTGTCGTACGATGACTGGGACTACCCGCTGGAGGCCCGTGTTCGCGACGGTATGGGCATCATAACGTCAGCGGCGGCAGCCATGTTGGACGAGTACGGCGACATCCCTGAAGCCAAGACGTCCTGTTACGGCCAGATGGAGAAGACAACCAAGCTGCCTCCCAGTGCACTTCATAAGTAAGCAAAGAGTTTATTTCTTTGTTGTTGTTCTTTTGTCTCTAATGATTATTAACAAATAAAGTACGTGTGAGTCTGAGGAGCACTAATAGAACAGAAAGAGGAGCATAATAATATTGGTGTTTTTTTGATTTGTGTAATTTAAAAGCATCTGAAAAGTCCCCGAGTTAGCATGCGCGATTTTTTATGGATGACTCTTTCCCTCCAACTTCTGTTTTCACCCTTATCCTCGCTAATTAGAGAGAAGCTTTCACCGAGTTGCTGCTGAAGATTGCCATTCGAGAAAAGATGCAATTATTGGATACGAGAGCAAGGGATGGAGAGATAGAGGAAGAAGCACGGAGGAAGTGTAGGAGTTAAAAACAGAGAGGAAAAACAGGTGAATGGAAGTCGAGAGGGGAGCTTGTGATGTAGGCAGTGAAAAAACAGGGGCAGGCAAGAAATCGAGACTGGGGGGAACAGCGGGAGGCCGCTACAAATGAGTGCTCTCCAAAATTGAAGAGCTCCTTGATGAGTCCTTCTGTTCTTTTCTCATTTATTCCACCATCTCTCATTCACTCTCTTCTACTCCCCCTTCTCATGAGCTCAACCCTGCAGCAGCCAGTGGGAGATGGTGCAGGTCTTGCCAGCTCTGTCTGGCTTTCCATCTGGCAGAGGAAGGAGGGACACACACAGTTGCGCAACCTGTGTTTACATCCCAATATTGTAAATTTTTTTTTAAGATAATGATGTGTGAAATTAAAATTTGCATGTCTAAAGGGTAAAACTTGATTCTACGACGTATTTCCAGGGAGGAAAAATCTCGCCTCTCTGTGTCTACTGTTACTTATCTTGCAACTAAAACGGTTAGTCTGGGGAGCGATTTAGAAACAATTTAGCTACACATGAAGCCATATGGATGTGTTTGATATTTAGCAGTGTGCAGAACATTTTGCCAAACACAGTAAATCAATATAATATTTCATCTGATGTAAGTGATCCAGCGTTTGAGTCGACACAGAAATCACGCCGCTGCTCTTTATCTTGGATGAATTCTTAAAACCCAACAAGAATAAGAATTTTTTGAAACAGCTGATTTAACCATCATGTCCTTATGTGCTGATGATGGCATTGGAGCAAAAGTTTGAATATTTGGCTTTGACAGAATCTCAGAGAAGGTTGCATGGCTTAGTGCAAAAACAGAATGAGGAAAAGAGCCCAGCAGCTGCTCAGCTGTAACACGGTGATGGGTTTTTTCCCTTCGTGTAACATCAGCTTTTAGAATTAAAGTTCCAATTTTCTTTCTCTGCTGGGATAATACTGGTTTAGTGCTTTGAGTTTGAAGTCTGAGATTTTTTTTATTCCCTTTGGTCAGTTCACTCTGCCATATGATGCATTTTAATTGGCTCTTTGTGGCTAGGTCACAGCAGAGCTTTCTTCTCTGCGCACCTACATCTCTACCAGCTTTTCATCATTATTGATGATGTTTCTGTCTGAATCTTCCCACACCTTCCAAATGCCACCCCGAATTTCATCTGGAGCCATAACAACCCCAAAGTCACAGAGGTAACAGGGTAGTTACTGGTGCTGACTGGCACCAATTAGCGAGCTTCCGCTCAAAACAGCGGTCATTTGCAGAAGGAGTCATTAAAGTAGGACGGATTGCATCTTAACTTACAACCTGATCTATGTCTCATTTTGTCTGGAAACACAGACGCATCAAACAGAATCACCAAACATCAAGAGCCAGCTGACGTTGTTCCCAGCGTGCTCTGCTGCCTAAGGTTGTTACCCAGGTGATCAGTGTCCACAGATGGCACTGTAGTGGGTGAGAGAACTCAGCCAATAGGGCTCTGAGGCCAGAACAAGAGAAAACACGATTGGTTAAAGGTAGGTCAGGGCAATGGCAAGTGTGGGTTGTTGGACCAGCTGTCAGGGAAGACATGAAGACACGGTCAGCTCACAGACATGCAAGTACACAGATGCACGCACAGAGAGGTGAGCAGATGGGATGTAAGTGCAAATATACAGTATGTGGGACATATTGCAGTATTTTCCTTTAGGCACAGTATTTATCCCAGTCTTTCAGGAGGTGTGTTTTTGTAAGCAAGATGTCAATAATGGTATTATTATCTTATGAGCATCTGGCTAGTGTTCAACTTGAGATTTATTGTTTGTTTGCTTGAGCACCTCTCAGACTCCACTGTGGTTTGTCACAACAATTAGATTTAAAGCAGATGCTCCTTCCAGCCCTAAGTGTGCCAGAAACCATTTCATAATTGAAAGTAACTTGTTTTGATGGGAATATTATTAATAGTTATTGCTGAATTTACAAATAAATAAATAAATAAATAAATCCTTCACTCAATGGCTACTACTATAGCTACTATACTATACTACTATAGCTTCGGGCCTTTAGTGAAGTTTTACCTCAGTCACTTTGCTCGTGTCAGCTGTGATGATAAATCCACAGTGACATATCCAAGATGAATATGGTGTGCCAAGTAATAAAAAATAAAATTAAATAAAAACAGGAGACAAATGACCAACTAAGAGCGCTGGCCAGTGCAGCAATCAGACCGAGTGACAACCTGTACTCCATATAAAATGCAGCGCGTGGACCTGTGCTCGTGCGCGTGCACGCGCATGTTAGAAACAAGAGAAATATCCCCCCTTAAGAGAATGTTCTGTCATGACAGATTTACAGTGTGCTGCTCACCTTCCTGTGGAGAACAGTGTGCCTTAAAAGACTTTAGCACTTATTTATCAGTGTGTTAGTGTGTGTGTGTGTGTGTGTGTGTGTGTGTGTGTGTGTGTGTGTGTGTGTGGAAAAGGCGTGGTGCCGGTAGTTTGTTCTGACAGGTAATTTCGGGCTCTAGCCGTGATATATGGGGGTCAAAATTCAGAAAACACTTTTTTTTTTCGTAGATGCACATTACACACACAAACTTAGTCCTGGGGCAGCTGTCATTTCAGTGGTGCAAAGACAAACGCTTGCTCAACAGCGCTACACAATGCGATTTTTTGTAACCTGTCCTTTCTGGCATTTTTCTGTACGACACTTACAGACACATAAAATGAGGCATTTTTTCTTAAAATATGTACATTTTCATAATTATAAATCTGAGAACTGGATAAAAACTGGTTTAAAAGTTTAAAGTGTTTAAAAGGTTTTGAATATTGAATATTTCTTAATCACTCTATACATATTCCAAAATAAAACAAAAAAACAAACAAACAACATTTTTAAAAAACATTTTCCAGACATTTAAATTCAGGAACAAACAAATAAATTTATGTCCTTCAGATATTCTTGGGTTTTTCTTTTTTTTTTTTTACATGCAAAAAATGCAACATCACTGATTAACTTAAATCTATTTATTTAGATTTTTTAGGATTTAGCTTCATATTTGCACTAATTTCCATAAATGTCCACTAGGAGAACTATTTTAAAATAACGTCAGTGTGCATGGAACAAATGGCAACAGAAAAAATGGTTTTGCCTGTAGTTCTTCTTCATGCGTGCTGTACAAAACCGTTTAGTGTATTTATCATTTTAGAGCGTTAGAGATCTAACATGTTTTTTTGTCTTTTTAGAGAATGGAGACCGTCATGCCCCAGAGTCTCAACATGCCCGTCAATCCACAGCTCATACATAATACATTACCGCATAATCACTTGCTAACGACACCTATGGGCGTTTGTCTATTAATAAATGTAAATGTAAATGTTTGCAGGTCCCTTGTGGGATGTGAAATGCACCAAGTGATCTCAGAACTAATCATGTATTTAGGGGTAAGATTCCTAAACAATGAGTAAAACAGTACAGTGGATTTGATTCTATAATGAAACTGCTCTTATACTATTACTGTATAAGCAGGCAAAACATTAAAAAAAGAAACCTCTTTTATTTAGTCAGCTATTCTAGTGACTTCACACTATGTAAAAAAAATGAATGTAGTTGAATTTGTTCCTCAAAAAAGCTGTTGTTACTACATTTACATGTGGATGATTTATAGGTATAATTAAGCATTTTCACATTCACAAAAACGGCTGTTTTAGGCCTCGCACCACTGTTATCAGCTTTCAAATAGGCAAATAAACCTTCACACAAAGGTAGAAGATGTGTGTCTGTGTGTGAGTACAGTGGTTATGGCTTAAACATTGATGGTGTGAGGTGACTATGAAGCGTCTCTCCATTTCGATCTAAAACAACAGACTGATTGTAGGTCGAGTGCCTGATACTTCAAATGAAGTGTTCATTAAGCAGCGGTGGGTGTGCACTTCAAACGAGCTGTGAGAAAATCAGCTTTCCAACAGGCTGATCGTGGAGCTCAGATAGTTATCATCTTTTTCTGTTTTTGTTTTGGAGAATTAAAGCGAACAGTATAGTCGTCCCAACTTTCAACATTAAAGAAGTACTTAAAGCTGAGGACATAAAAGAGGTTTTAAGTTTAACTTTTAACTGAAAGGCTAATCGACTTAGCTTCAGCTAAACGACTGCCCTGTCGTTTGTTGCTCTAAGAAATATAAATGTTTCCTTGGCACTGAATTTTTAAAATGTTTTAGATGTTTTCACATATTTTAACAGGACATCTGGCTTCTTCTTTGTAGAGCAGAACAGTTGTTTGACACAAGGAACAAAATCAGTTTTACTTACTACCCATGTTTTTCCGTTGCTCATTCACACAACTCTCAGCCAATCACGTGGCAGCTTGTTGCATTTAAGCATGTAGACATTGTCAAGATGACCTGCTGAAGTTTAACCCGAGCATCAGAATGGGGAAGAAAGGTAATTTAAGGATCTGAATGTGGCTTGGTTGTTGACAGCAATGGGAAGAAACCAAGTACAAATACTTTATTTTCTACAGTTGACAGACTAACAAACCCTCCTGTGTCAGTGGCAGCTGAACTTCATTCGACCATGGCCTGCAATGACTTTGCCAAATTCTTCACTGAAAAAATCCAAAAAATTAGACAAGCAGTTGGTACATCAACAGCAGATCCAGGATATGTACTGTGTCCACCAAAAAACTGTTTAAACACCATGAAACAGTTTCAACCTATTAACAGCAAAGACCTGGAGGACATCTTAGGTCAACTGAACTCCTCCTCCTGCTGTTTAGATGTCCTGCCAACAAGTTTTTTCAAAAAGGTCTCAAAGACTTTAGAGTCAGACCTGTTACAGATCGTCAACTTTTCTTTATTATCAGGTGTGTTTCCAGAATCACTAAAAACTGCTGTAATCAAACCTATACTGAAAAAGGACAATCTTGACAAGACACAAATGAACAACTACAGGCCGATCTCAAATCTCCCGTTTTTAAGTAAGATCATTGAAAAAGCAGTTTCTCAACAGCTCAGTTACTTCTTAAAACAGAATAATTGCTACGATGCCTTCCAGTCAGGTTTTAGACAGAACCACAGCACTGAAACTGCTCTGACCAAAGTGTTTAATGACATATGTCTGAATACAGACAGTGGAAAAATGTCAGTCCTAGTTTTACTGGATCTCAGTGCAGCATTTGATACAGTTGACCACAACATATTACTCAAACGACTGGAGAACTGGGCAGGTCTTTCAGGAACTGTACTAAACTGGTTCAAAACATACGTAGAAAACAGGAAATACTTTGTATCAATAGGTAACTTCACATCTGAGCAGACAAGTATCACATGTGGAGTTCCCCAAGGTTCCATCTTGGGACCCCTTCTGTTTAACATCTACATGCTCCCACTGGCACAGATTATAAACAACAACAAAATAAACTATCACAGCTATGCAGATGACACACAAATATATATCACAATGTCACCAGGAGACCGAGGCCCTGTACAGGCTCTTGGTAAATGCATTGAGGAAATCAATGACTGGTTGTGCCACAATTTTCTCCAGCTAAACAAAAACAAAACTGAGGTAATAGTCTTTGGCGCCAAAGAAAAACGATTACAGGTCACCAGAGAACTTCAATCTATACATCTAAAAACCACAAACCAGGCGAGAAATTTGGGTGTAGTGATGGATGCAGACCTAAACTTAGAAAAACACATTAAGACAATAACAAAGTCAGCTTACTATCACCTCAAGAATATATCAAGGATAAAAGATCTGATGTCTCAACAGGACCTGGAAAAACTAGTCCATGCAGTCATCTTTAGTAGGCTTGATTACTGTAACAGCATCTTTACCTAAAAAATCAGTCAGACAACTACAGCTCATTCAGAACTCTGCTGCTCGAGTCCTCACTAAGACCAAAAAAGTGGACCACATCAGTCCAGCTCTGAGGTCTTTACACTGGCTGCCTGTCCGTCAGAGGATAGACTTTAAAGTTCTGATGCTGGCCTATAAAGCTCTGAATGGTTTAGGACCAAAATACATCAATGACCTCCTGACCCAGTATGAACCTTCCAGATCCCTCAGGTCATCTGGATCCGGTCTTTTATCAGTTCCCAGAGTCAGAACCAGACACGGAGAAGCTGCATTCAGCTTTTATGCTCCTTATATCTGGAACAAACTCCCAGAAAGCCTCAGATCAGCTGAAACACTCAGTTTATTTAAATCCAGGTTGAAGACTCACCTATTCTCAGCTGCATTTGAATAAAGCACCAAATCCACACTTTAAGCTTAAATTTCAAAACTTACATTTAACTACTGATTTTATCTACTGTTCTGATTTTATCTGTTTTGATTTTATATACTGTTTTTTGTTTGTTTGTTTGTTTGTTAATTAGTTAGTTAGTTTATTTGCTTGTTTTAATCAATTTTAAATCATGCTTTTTATTTGTTCTTGTTTCTAATGTCTCTGTAAAGCACTTTGAATCACCTTGTTGTTGAATTGTGCTATACAAATAAACTTGCCTTGCCTTGCCTTGCCTTACTGTATTCAGAGGTCAGAGGTGAGGAGCCTTGAGCTGACAAAGAGCAACTCACATAACAAAAAAGTAACTTAAATAATCACGTGTCACAACCAAGGATGCAGAAGAGCATCTCTAAATGCACAGCACACGAAACTTTGAAGCAGCAGCTACAGCGGATGTTGCTAGTATATGAACACGTATATTTTGTTTTGCGGAGCAAAAGAAACCATTTCATGATGCAGGTATTATTGTTTACATTATAATATTATTTTATGCCACCTAAACTCATGCAGCCAAAATTCACACACATACAAACCCATCTTGGCACAAGGGAGTGGATGCTAAATAGCATGTACTTCCCCTCCTGTAGCTATTCTTCATGTCAGACTTAACACCTGCCACCTGAGGCTGAGTGTGTGTTTTCAAATGACTACCCACCCTTGGGTCCTTTTAAAAGCCCTCAATCATCAGCCCTTATCTTTTTTTCAGATTTCCTCCGTTGTCTCTCACAGGGCATATCTCTTGTGTGTGCACTTCACAGGTCACAAGTACCCTGACAGTATACATCCTTGCTCTGACTGGTCCCTGTCTCTATCTTGAACACGTTCAGTGTTTTATAGTTCATCATACCATCTTTGTATAGCCTACTCGTTCCAGTATTAAAGCTAAAATAGATAAAAGTTAATGTCTTATCACACGGGAGACAATCCAGAACCACTCAAAAGACATTTGTTTTTGAGTGTTTTAGTCCTTGTCAAGAGAACTTTGGCAGTTCAGGGCACAGTGCTGTCATCGGAAAATCCAGACGACCTGGACGGTGGGCTTGGAACAATGTTACCATTTTACTTAGAACGTCGTCGTTGTTGTTGTTAATGGTGACACAATTAATGTTCTTTTTCTCCCTGATTAACCAAACGGTTAAGAAAAACAGCAGTAGGAGTGTTGAGAATATTAAACACTTGCAGCTTTAATGCAGTGTGTGCTCTTATTTTTCTCTTGCAGAGTACTTGTAGTCTTGTTAACTCTGCTGCAGTAACAGCAGAAAAAAAACACCCTCACCTCCACTCATGACAACACCCCTCCATTCCAAAAAAAGCTTAAAAGTAACTCTATACTCTCATGAGAGTCTATCAAGGGTTACTCCTCTTCCTCTCTCTTAGTTCTCTGATAATGATTTCCCTCAGTCTCATATTTAAAGTCTTCTTTGTTTTGAGGAGTGGGAGTTGGGGGGGATTGCATCATCCCTGCTGTTTCTACACTTCCTCGCCCTATTCTGCCCCCTTTGGCCAGGTAATTGCCTGTGTTCCTGAGTGTCTGCAGGGATGTTTACTCTGGGGGAGGGGGGGTTGTTGAGGGTCATTTTGCAGCATACACAAGTCTGTGTCCGTATCCTAGCAACGCACTATCAGGTCCACCTGTTCGATGGCCGTCAGCCCAAATATACTTGCAAACATACACACACAATCCCGTCCTTCCTTCTTTTCATCCTGTTTAGCATGTTCACATTTGTCTATATATAACATAACAGCTTGGCTAATTTTACATATGACTCTTACAGCAGAGCCACACACACAGCTGTTGTGTCTTGCTTTTTTAAATTGCTATCATTAGAGGTTCAGAGTTATGATGAAGTGCTGACACATCACGTTGAAAACAGCCTACAAGATTCCCAGTAAAAAGCTTTTGTGAGAATCACAAAAACGAGCTTCATTTTAGCTTCACCTTTAAGAGAAAGTTTAGCCGGGGTAGAGGAGCCATTCTTTAAACACGTGAGAGTGCTTCCTTTTTTCACACAGATGGTTTCAAAGTGTAGAATGGACTGGTATCTAAAAAAAGCAGCCTGGGCTCTGGTATTGCTCCCAGCACCTCATTCTCTCCTGGTAGTCGCGCATAATTGGGTCGAGCGCAGCGCTGTGTGTCCAATCAAATGGCTTAATACTACTCACCTGGTTGCTTGCAGGCCAATCAGATAATTTTAATCACAAAGCCCACTCAATCCCCTTATCTCTGGCTGATTTCATCTGGGCATTGAGTTGTGTTTGTGTGCGTGCGTGCATGCATGTGTGTGTGTGTGTCATCAGCAGCAATTTAAGGGGGCATGTTGGTATCAGGAAATGTCACCACCAAAGCACAGATATTAAACTACCTCTTAACAATTACTTTTGTCATCCTTGTGACGTATTGATTTTTTTTCTTAGTTGCTAGCCTCTGAAATAGATTAGTATAGTAGTGAGTACATAAATAATAAAAATCTATTTAATTAACTAAAAGCTAAGCTGTAAATTGGCAGTCACAGTCATATCTGGCAGATTATGTGGTGGTTGCTGTTATCTGCAGCATGAAAGCTGCATGGTGGAGGCCTCCTGATACTACATGAGCTTAGATGTCTTGAGCAGCAAGTCCCTGGTTCAATTACTGGCTTGCTAAACCGTCTTCTTGCTTCTTCCCCACATATGTTACTCCCCTGATAGCTGATGTCTACTAGTCCATAAAGTAATAAATGCTTTTCTTTTTTCTTTTGTTTTTTTGTTTGTTTTTTGTTTTACATAAAATAGGTATTGCACAACATTAATGACACAAGATTTTATGTAAATAAAGAAAGACATTGTTTAATACTAGAATTTTAAACTCAGAAAATAAGTGCCATTTTTGAGCTAATGGAAAAAAATTGAAATGTATTATTCTTTTTTATTTTTTATAAAGACAAAAAAAAGGACAATACTTTACCCTATATTTTGACAGGAGTTGGTAAGATAGATTCCCACTTCATCCTGGGACTTCCTGGGCAAACATACAGGCACTGTGTACTGGAAACAGTCTTTGGTGATTGTTTTGGTGGTTTCAGGTGTGTCTTAGTGAACTGGATGGATGAGATTAAAATTTGATAAACTGTGCATTTCGTTGCCCTGTACCTGTGACATGTGCAATGACAATAAAGTTGAATTCTATTCTATTCTATTCTATTCTATTCTATTCTATTCTATTCTACTCTAGCCGTCTACTAATGTTACAGATGAATAGGACTGATCATATTTGTTGCCTAGCAACAACATTAACTTAAATTATTTTATTATTAACATACCTCCTACATTATTGGTAACATAATAGACAGGTAATTTAGCTGTCAGATAATTGTTAACACCCATCCATTAACCTATCTTCCATTTATCCGAACAGATCTGAGATTGACAACAGTCAACACAACAATGCTAACCATTGCGCCGCCATGCTGCCTATATTTCAGTGGCTAATGTTAACGTGCCCCTCAGACAATTTAATATTTGTTACAAATGTTGGTACTACAACCCAAAATTAGTGACCGAGCCCATAGGAAGTCTTTTTGCAATGACACCTCATATCATCTTGGGGCCTTCAGAGGTTTTAATGCAGGTTTTTAGGCACTTCTGGATTGGCTTCATTTTTCTGATCCAGAAGCTGCATCTGTGTGTTACACTCCCTATCTGCAAAGGTGTTGTGTGGAGTTGTGTGTTAACCGGATGGAGCAAATATGTCACCGCTGGTGTCGATACTATTGCAAATCTGTAGCTAATCCAACAATTCAGTTGAACCTAAATAAATAAACAATCACTTTCCAATAAAAGATTGTAAAATAAACAGTTTTACACATGCAGGTTGTTAAAAAGATTTCTTCATTTATTTATTTTTTGGTCCAACTCACACAAATACTTGTTTTAATAGTTTTCTGGCCGTTTTTACCCTTCAGCACATCACTGCACAATGCCCTACACAGCTTGAAAGAGCTCACCTGCAGCAATCCACTGTGAGTTTTCAACGACACATCAAGTGGGTCCGTGCTCCATTTAGGAGTTCTTTCACCCGCCTGGCCCCCCAGAATGGAATAAAGGTGAAAGAAAAGAGCAGCCATCTCTGTCGTGTTGTACCAGAGCGCTGACAGAAGGAGTGAGGGAGACAGAGTGAGGAAGGACAGCCATGATTAATGTAGAGGCTGTGTGGACCCAAGAATATCTTCCCACTGCCCTCCATCTTAGCTAATGTGACCTGCCATATAGGTCACTCATTACAGTGTATGTGTACGTGTGTGGTGTGTTAGAATGGACCGACTATATATATATGTATATATGTATTAACTGAGCCAATCCTGGTAGAAGAGAGTAACTAAACTGTTTGTAGCTGAACTAAATAATGCCCAGCCATCTGCACTAATAGATGCATCTACTTAGCTGAGGAAGATGATTGTGGCCAAACTCAAGGCAGCCACACAACCGAGTGCACGACTTCTCTTTTCTCACCACAGGAAATGCTTGCAAATGTGAACACACCCGTACTCAACATCCCCACTACCAGTATCAATAAAAGCAATAATCTCGTATATGCCACTGCCACAGAAATACTTGGGTCCAAAAATGACAAATACATATAGAGAAAGCCCCCCCCCCCCCCCCGTGTGGAAAAGAAGGCTGTAACGGAAATTAGGGAGATCTGGAATGATGTTTGGGCACTAACAAAAGTCCAGAAGGTTTTGTGAGAGACAGACAAGAGCTCTCTAGGGTGTACTCTTAGCTGCAAAGGAACCATACTATGATGGCAGACACTGAGCAATCCTGGAAGACAATCTTAGAGAATGAGATGGCACAGAGCACCAACACCAAGTGGATGGTGCACCTAAGAGCAGACCACAGCAATCTCCCAGACACAGCCCCCTCTCTTACATGGATGATATTAAGGTATATGCTGGGAGAGAGCGAGACTTCATTGATGCACCTCACCAGGCTCTACAGTGAGGACATCAGGCTGTTAAATGAACTGGAATAACATCCCAATGTGGAGAAAGAGACTTTATTGGAGGCTTTGCAAAGATGCCTTGAAGACAGTCCAGTATATAGTACCAAGATGGAAGATGGAACAACATAAACCGAGAGACACTACCAAGTGGCTGGGATAGCATACAGGAACATCTGGGCCACATATGGATTAGAACTGCCCAATTCCCGATGGGAGACACCACTGAAGATAGTTGAGAACAACAAGGCTAAGGTCCCGTGGGATTTTGAGTTCCAGAAAGACAAGCAGCTGCTGGCCAACCAACCAGACATAGTGGTGGTTGAAAAGGAGCAGAAGATGTAGCAGCCCCGGCAGACAGCAACATCACAGAGAAGGAGCACAAGGAAATAGAGAAGGGCCAGGGGCTGAGGGAACAACTGGAGCAAAAGTGGAGGTCAAAAGTGGAGCTTTAGGAGCTGTAAACCAGAGAGTGGCTTCAGCAGATTCCAGGCACAACATCAGGGATCTCTATTTAAAAGAGTGCAGTCCTGGGAAAAGCACACAACCCTCAAATTCCCAGGACACCAAGTTTGAGGAACACGCACACATACCGTCCCGCCATACATATATATAAAAAAACACCCAGCACGCCCCTGCGGGCGGTTTATCCTTCAAGCTCGGGTCCTCTACCAGAGGCCTGGGAGCTTGAGGGTCCTGCGCAGTATCTTAGCTGTTCCCAGGACTGCGCTCTTCTGGACAGAGATCTCCGATGTTGTTCCCGGGATCTGCTGGAGCCACTCGCCTAGCTTGGGAGTCACCGCACCTAGTGCTCCGATTACCACGGGGACCACCGTTACCTTCACCCTCCACATCCTCTCGAGCTCTTCTCTGAGCCCTTGGTATTTCTCCAGCTTCTCGTGTTCCTTCTTCCTGATATTGCTGTCATTCGGAACCGCTACATCGATCACTACGGCCGTCTTCTTCTGTTTGTCTACCACCACTATGTCCGGTTGGTTAGCCACCACCATTTTGTCCGTCTGTATCTGGAAGTCCCACAGGATCTTAGCTCGGTCATTCTCCACCACCCTTGGGGGCATCTCCCATTTTGACCTCGGGACTTCCAGGTTATACTCGGCACAGATGTTCCTGTACACTATGCCGGCCACTTGGTTATGGCGTTCCATGTATGCCTTGCCTGCTAGCATCTTGCACCCTGCTGTTATGTGCTGGATTGTCTCTGGGGCATCTTTACACAGCCTGCACCTGGGGTCTTGCCTGGTGTGATAGACCCCAGCCTCTATGGATCTTGTGCTCAGAGCTTGTTCTTGTGCTGCCATGATTAGTGCTTCTGTGCTGTCTTTCAGTCCAGCTTTGTCCAGCCACTGGTAGGATTTCTGGATATCAGCCACCTCCTCTATCTGCCAGTGGTACATACCGTGCAGGGGCCTGTCCTTCCATGATGGTTCCTCGTCTCCCTCCTCTTTCTTGGGTTTCTGCTGCCTGAGGTATTCACTGAGCACTCGGTCAGTTGGGGCCATCTTCCCAATGTATTCTTGGATGTTCGTTGTCTCATCCTGGACTGTGGTGCTGACACTCACCAGTCCCCGGCCCCCTTCCTTCCGCTTAGCGTACAGCCTCAGGGTGCTGGATTTGGGGTGAAACCCTCCATGCATGGTAAGGAGCTTTCTTGTCTTTATGTCAGTGGCTTCTATCTCCTCCTTTGGCCAGCCTATTACCCCAGCAGGGTACCTGATCACGGGCAGGGCGTACGTGTTGATGGCCCGGATCTTGTTCTTACCATTCAGCTGACTCCTCAGGACTTGCCTGACCCTCTGCAGGTACTTGGTGGTTGCAGCTTTTCTAGCGGCCTCTTCATGGTTCCCATTCGCCTGTGGGATCCCCAAGTACTTGTAACTGTCCTCTATGTCTGCAATGTTGCCTTCTGTGACATGTGCAATGACAATAAAGTTGAATTCTATTCTATTCTATTCTATTCTATTCTATTCTATTCTATTCTATTCTATTCTACTCTAGCCGTCTACTAATGTTACAGATGAATAGGACTGATCATATATATATATATATATATATATATATATATATATATATATATGTGTGTGTGTGTGTGTGTGTGTGTGTGTGTGTGTGTGTGTGTGTGTGTGTGTATGACATATGGTTCTCATTTATGCTTCGACTGTTCAGTTTCTTTAGTTCTAAAATACAATCATAATCCAGTCCATAATGATCAAATGTGACTTTATAACTTTCACTACAAGAGCCTGAATATTGCAGAAAGGTAATAATAATAGTAGATTGCAAATGGAATATTTCACATGCTAATGTAATTCAATTTCCTTTTCTCTTTTTCTCACAAAATCACTCATTTCATTTCTTTTGTTATTCACTGGCTTTTCCCATAACCCCCCCCCCCCCCCCCCACCCCCATCTCTTTGACCACCCTTTGCCCCACTATATCTCATCCTCTGCTCCTTTCATTCTCAGATACATGATGAATGTGACGTGGGATGGCAGAGACTTGTCCTTCACAGAAGACGGCTACCAGGAAAACCCAAAGCTGGTGGTCATTGTTCTTAACAAGGAGAGAGAGTGGGAGAAGGTAGGATCTATATCTTAAGAATCCTGCACTGAAAAGCTTTCACTTCTTTGAAAAAGAATATGAGTTTGGAGGGAAAAAAATGTCTCTAGGGACATTTTAGCGGTGCTCCAGATGCCAGGCAGCCAGCCCGATTCCTTATTTAATGACCACCATAGTTTTCAGCTTTGCTGAGCATTTCAATATGATAAACTTGCATTAGGTAAAACGGTGCGCCATCAGATTGTCATGGTTGCTGAAAACAGGTAGGCTTGATTTATAATGATTTGTTCCACATGTTCAATAAATATGCATTTCCAATTGTCCTTATTTTCTCCTTGACTAAAAGCTTAAAAGGTCATTATTAAAAGAAGAAAAAGCTTGTTTTTGTTGCTCCCCTGTTTGTGGGAGGGTCACAACAGTGGATGGATCTAAATATTGGATCAGAGTCCTTCTAAGAATTTGTACCTGTTTCGGGTCTCAAACTCGGGATCTTTGGCAAACATGTTAATTGCTTGACTAAAGTCACTCAGTAGGACTTAAATCAAAATGAAAGAAAATGACATTCAACCACCATCTTTGACTTAGAGGTCACCGCTGAGACATGCAACACAAAAACAAAACCAGGCACGAGCACAGTATTGAAAATGCCACCTATGTGTCATCATACAGCACTCAGTTGATCAATGAGCTCATTTACTGAGGAGGTTATGGATTGCTGTAACTGGTTAATGTTAGGTGGCTTCTATAAAGAATGGCCACTATGAAAGGGTGAGCATTCGTGCCATTTTAATGGACTTTAAATGGCAGTCATGTATCTTTATACCTACATCTGACTCCCTGGTACTTACTTAAATACCTCATATTTAATGCCCCCATAGCTCATACGTTAGAATGGGTGAGACTGAGAGGACAAGTTTGGGAGAAGGACGGGGAAACAAGAGAGGAATTGGAGGGAATTGTAAAGGGAAGATGGATAATTTTGAGTTTTATGGTCATTTTCTTTTCTTTGCATTGATTTGATTTTGTCACTCCCTGTGCATGTGTCTCCTCACACTCTTCATTCTCCTCTTTACGGCTGTTTGCCACCTTTGATCTTCTTTCCCTTCTTCTTTACCTCATCTGTCCTCTTCCATCTTCTCTTACCTCCCCTCCTTTCCTTTCATCACCAGTTCAGATCATTTGTAGACTCTGGTGTTGTTTTTCTCCCCTCTGATAGGGCCTCAAAACACAGCTGAGACCTCTGATACCGGAGGGTGGTGCGGGTTCACGTGCATGCACGTGTGTAATTTGACTCGTCAACACTGGCTACTGACAGAAACACTTTTCGGGAGACTTGTGCAGCAACGAATGCAATTGTTATTCAAGTCAGACCCATGCGTATATGTGTGTGTCTGTGACTTACAGTTTGCAGTTCAGTTTGCCGCAATCTGCAGAGTCTCCACCCGATCTTTGAGACTAGCTGTTTCATATTTCATATCTACACACACACAAACACAGAGGCATGCATGCAAAATACCTTTTGTTGATGTGCAGAGGAGAGGCAGAGTGTGGTGTTTTTAATACAGAGCCTGGGAAATTGATCAGGACCACATGGTACTGTGGTTCAGAGAAAGCAACAGAAAGCAAGAGACACACGGAGACCCAAAGTGGAAACATAATTGGGAGCTTCTCTCTTTCTTTCTCTTTCTGTCTCCCTCTCTTTCTCACACACACACACACACACACACACACTTTCTCTCTCTGGTGCTGCTGTCCCACCCATGCGCCAGAAAGCAGCGGCACACAGAGAGAGACCTGCGATGATCAAGAGGTAAAAATTCAGTAACTGCACTAAAATATGGATATGCACTAAAAATATAAAATGTGTCCCCCTGAGGCACAGGAGAGACAGGGAGAGGAGTGCTGTATGGAACGGTATCAAGACGAACAAGAGACAGAGACAGATGGGAGGGAATATTGAGAGCAAATGATTGCAAGAAATGGAGACCCAAAGAGAGAGAAAGAGAAAAGGAAAGAAGCAAAAGGAGGAAAGGAAAGGTATAAATGAGCCACCAGCATGTGTATGAGTTCCCTTTTTTTGAGCACACCTGCTCCTCGCTGCAGCGCACAGCCACATTGGTTAGATGATGTGTCTTTTCCTTTTTTTTCTTTAAGTTTTGAGAAGAGCTACCTTTAAAGTCATTGCACTTGTGTGGTTAGATGTGCGTGTGGTGTTTGGGTTTATTTATTTACTAAGGGTTAAGTAACTAATTCAAATGAAGCACATTTTGCAGGAAGTCATGGGGGTATATTTGCCTAGATAATGAGGATGGAGCTTATATGGAGTTTTTGGGGGGGATTTGCGTCAGCGCTTTAGACAAAGAAAAAACAAAGTCTTGGTTGACTAAAATGGTTCCAATTTTTCAACTAATCAGTTTGTCCTAAGGGGAAAAAAAATAATTAAAAAAGTGTACTCAGTGCAGTTTACCCACTAGCAATATTAGGCTAAATTAATTACAAGTAAAACATAAAAGCTAGTGTTTTCTGCATATTAAGTAATCTTAAACTGGTTCTTTTAGTTTGAAATTATATCAGCAAACTTGGGACCAACCAGAAAGGACTTGCCATATTCATATACAGTAGTACAGTTTGTGCAGTACTGTCTTGTGTCACCCCTCATTTTGCTTCCAAGGAGCCAGACTCGGATCATGTGATCTCGAACAATTCAGTTGTTAAGTGATGATGTATTAACCCTGCTTCAAGGTCCAAACTATGCTGCGTTAATTAATGCTGTTGTCATTTTAGCACGTTTTAATGCTTTGTATCTTTTTCTATTTAATCTAAACGAGCCCCTAAAAATAGTCAGTGATCACTTATTGCCTCTCTGGGTTTTTATTACGACTATTCAAAGCTCTTTAAGGTTTTTAAAACCCTACGATGTAACTACAGCCCATCAGCGAACAGTTTGCCAGGCGACAAATATTTGAATGGGACAGAAAAGAATCACTCTGAGGCTAAAAAAAGATTTGAATGGGTACATGGACATTATTTGGACATTTGCTGTTTCTTCTCTCATTTTCAGTCCAGTACCTGATCAATTTGAGAGGAGTTGTGTGTTAGTGTTTTTGTTGATTTATGAATAATTCAAGCATGAAAAGCCACCTAATTCAAGGGATGAATGAGAGCTGTGTTTAAAGAGCTTATATGTCATTATTTGGTATCAGCACATTTATTCTTCCTCATAGTTTGAACTCTTAGGCAACTGTCTTGTAATTTCTTTAAGTAGCCTTCAGGAATGGTCCTCCAGGCTTATTAAAGGACACTCAAAGCTCTTCTTTAGATGATCCCACACTGCTTCAATAATGTTGATGTCCGGTCTCTGAGGAGGTATTTTCTGCATATTCTTCTGCATATCCCAAACACCACTGGCTGAAATGAAGCCCCAAATGATGACACGACCTCCACTATGCTTTATAGATGGCTGTAGATACTCAGTGTTTTGTGCCTGTCACTGTTGTTCTCCACTTCTCCAGTTTCCTCCAATTTTATTTATTTATTGAATTTTTTAATTTTTATTTTTTAAGAACAAGTTACACTAATTGTTCTTTAAGAATCACCTTGTTGGTGTAAAAATACTACTTAATGCCCGTCAACCTGTGTTATCTTTGACATTCATGGACTCAACTAAATAAATGACAAATTATTTGCTTTCGTGACAGGCTACAAGTAACAAAGTGCTTAAAGCTAAAATGTAAAATTCTTAATGTAGACACAAAATTGGTTCATCCCTGGAGTTAGGTGCCTTTACTTGAATAATTCATAGGGCAAAAACAAAAGCACATTGTTCTGAAAATGGTCAAGTAAAAAGTCTGGACTGAAAATGAGTGGAAAAAGTCTGGAGAACTGTTGGTGTAGAGCACTTTAAAAATGTCCAGAATGTCTGGCCCCTTGAATACTAGTGTATAACTTTATAATTGCTTCATAACTAGTTTAACACATATAAGTAACGCGATTCATCACAGGGTGTTAAAATATTTATTTCACTTAATATGAATTTGAAAAAATGTCTAAAACACAACATCTATAAAGAGATATTGTACATTTCATTCTACAAATATGAATCTGAATTTATAACCTTATTACTCTTGCTAAGCAGGTTCTTTGTGAATGACTTTCACTTTTTCATGTTCTGCCTGATGCGATTTGATCAAATAAAACTAGGCATTCATCACAAATTAGCTAAAATCACAGTAAATAGAACATTTAAATAATTAAAGTTACCATTTACTAGTTACATTTTTTCCTAATTGTTTAATTTTGAGACAATCAAAGTCTAAAAATATTAACTGCTTCAAACTACTGTTCATTCAACAGATGCAACAAATGTACAAGGAAACATAATCCTTACTTACTACATATCCAAATCTAGATCCATGAACCTCTTATTTGATCAAAATATATTACATTTTCTGTTTGTATATTGCCCTTTTCTTATTTATGAAAGTCTACAGCATTGTAATTGTTTGCTGCATTAAAGCATGACTTCATCAACAGCACGAGAAAAGTGTATTTACCGATCAGAACCAGGATGTTATATTTTATTCCTGCTGAGTCGATGGAGTGCGTAAACTGCTTCAGGAACTGCTGTGGCGTTAGCAGCCAGTTCACAAAATAATTATTACAGACAGCATGGGATTTGTGCTTGGAGAATCACAATATGGAGAGCAGACGCACAGAAAAGCCCACGTGCATGCAAGTCGACACACAAACACGCACATGCGTCTTCGATTCAGGCGTCGCTATTCTCTGAGCCTTTGTGAAAGAGCTTCACTTTAAAGAAATACCGGTATGTCTAAATTAATGGATTCCGTTTCTTTTCGATTTTCCACTCTTTCATCCTCTTTCTCTATGCCCTCATTTTTCGCGCACAAACGGCGGCGTGCACGTGCACCCACACGCATGCACACATTCGGAGCAAGCGTAGGGTGTAGGAGAGGGAGAGCAGAATCCATTTTCCTGACATAATTTTGTCTGACAGGAGTGACAGATACTATTTTATGACTGAATGGGTTTCTCCATGCTATTAGGAACTCATTCTCCCATAATGCAACTTGCCACAACGATAACTCTCCCCGTGAGACTGGCACAGAGAATGTGCTTGGTGTAAAAGCCATGACCCCGGTTTTACTTTATTCTTTTATCATACTCTATCTGTTATTCATCCAGGTACTGGTTTATTATAGCCCTTGAATATGTGTGTGTGTGTGTGTGTGTGTGTGTGTGTGTGTGTGTGTGTGTGTGTGTGTGTGTGTGTGTGTAGGTTTGCGTGGGCAGAAAAAGTGTAATACAAAGAGACAAATATGAAATGAATGAAATGAAGAAAAAGACATGTTGGTACAAAGAGCAAGACCTTTAAAGAAACAAAGATAAAGAAAGATGATGATGGAATAGAAAGAACAACAAAGCGGAACAAGTGTGAAATGACAAAAGAAGGAGTGGTAGATGAAACAAGTGCTTTAAGAAAAAGTATACAAAGAAGTATACACCGCACTTCAGGGACAGAGTGTCATCCCGCCACCAAGTGGCTCTAAATCTATTTCAGAGTGATGATGCGATAGGATTGCCGGCGTGGATTGTTATAATGCTGTAATCCCACAGGCTTTAAGATTGTAACCACACACATACACAAACATGTGCACTGCTTTCCATGAACAGCATGTGCACAATATTTGGTATTAGATGTGGGTAGATTCAGCATTTTGTTCTCTGACCAGTCGATAGAGAGTATCTTCCTACCTCTATGGGAATTAATTTATAGCCCCTCTTTCTTTAATTGGAAAGAAAGAGCGATTGGGAGGAAGAGGGAAGAGGAGAACAGCAGGACAGGAAATCAGAGGAGTTGCTGAAGTCAGCTTCTTCTTTCCCTCCTCCTCCTCCTTTCCCTCTTATTTTCTGAGCAGTGCATTTATCACGCTTCTTAGTTTATTGACTCATCCAACCAAAGCAGGACTACTCTTCAAAGATGATATTAATGGCCGTACGGGTCAAACAGGATTTAGTTGTACAAACAGGAGAGAGGATAAGAAAATGAACTCGGTAGGAGGGATCTCCATCCATCCATCCAACCATCTATCCATCTGGGCCCATGTTCTAGTAATTCAATGCATTTCAATTTTATTTTTGTAGTGCCAAATCACAACAACAGTTGCCTCAAGACGTTAGCAGTAGGCAGTAGTCGAAGCAGAAATGCCTAAACCTCCCCTTTCAAATCAGGACCACCTACTTCAACTCTTCTGGCAGGACATGAAGGTGCTCCCAAACCCACCAAGAGATTTAATCCATCCAGGGTGTCCTGGGTCGGCCCCAAGGCCACTTCTTGGTGGGACATGCACAGAACACCCCACCTAGGAGGTGCCCAGGAGGCATCCTGGTCAAATGCTTGAACTACCTCAACTGACTCATTTGATGATGAGGAGCAGTGGCTCTACTCTAACATCCAACCGAATGACTGAGGTCGACAACCAGTCTTTATTGTCTGATCATAATTATGATACAGGAATTACATTTTTACTTTCCCATTAAAATGTTCTATTATCTCCACCCCTTTAATGCATAAACACTCACACAGACACAAACGCACATATGTGGATGGGCGCATACACATGCACTCACTCGATTGAGAAATGCAAAACAGCTGGGCTAAGACAGACAGGAAAATGTGGCCGATCCCTTGAGACTAACGATTACACGCAAGAAGCATGGGTGCCACCTCAGCGTACCGTCCGGCTTTGCTTTCCTCAACACATATGCCTACGCAAACACAAACACACACACACATGCACACACACACGCACAGTTTGAGGAATGTAGCCGACAGCAGAGTGAGCTGTTGACAGCGGTGCTGACTAAGAGTGGAGAAGAGACTCTAATCCCTGTCAGAGGATAGAAAACCACTCAAAGCAAAACAATTAAAATGCTAATTTCACTTCCTCCTCTCTGCTCGGCTGTTAATGACTTAGCCAGGCGTGCAGGCGAACCAACAACATGTGTGTGTGCGTGTGGTTGTGTGCGGATAACAAACACTGTCTCATGACTTCAAGGTCAAGTGGCTGACATATTAGCATTGCTATGATATGTGTGTCGGGTGCAACTGCATTAAGATATTAGGGTTTTTTCCCCCCACACACCTAAAACAAAGAAACTATGTTTAGCTTAACCTTTTGCAACCCTGCTCGCAATCTTGTCACTAACGTCTACGAATGAAAATATATCAATACCTCTGTCTGCATGTGTGCAGTACTAGGATAGATGGAAACACACGAGACGTCAGAAAGATTTCTTAGATGGAGGAAAAGAGTTAGAGCAGTGTTTTGCCATTTTCTGCCCCGATGCCTGTTGCTGTTTATGATATTCCACTCTGCCTTCCCTGACATAAACATGCATATATATATCTATATCTATATATATATATATATATATATATATATATATATATATATATATATATATATATGTATACTTTATGTACGAACACACACACACACACACACACATAGATCTACAGAGAGATGTCAGTAGGTAAAGATAAAAATAGCCCATAGGGGAAACTGTGACATCACAGCTCTGAAAACTTTTTGAATTATCAACAGAGTCCCAACTGTCATACTGTCACACTAAATCTCTGTTTCTGTATGGGTTTGCATGCATAGCAATATCACTGTGTGCATTTTGTGATCCAACCCTGCAGGCCATGCATTTAATATGCCGTGCTTTACCTTACATTCAAACAGGCATTTACTGTGGCCAAAGAGCAACATACAGTATATGCTGGCTGCAGCTTTTCCACAAAATCCTTTGTTTTATTTTGTTTTTTCTCATTTCTGCTGTATGTTATTAGGAAAGTTAAGTATATAATGGTCACTAAATCGCAACTGCAATTTCTTCACTGCTTTCACTTCATTTGTACTTATAACCATCTCCAACAGAACAGCGTGATAGTTTAGACTCCCGGGAGGTAAATGTGAGGCCATGAGTGTGACCCAAACAACAATCAGTCTATTGACTTCCAGCCTACTCAGTAATTGAAAAGCAATACATTGTAGCCCATTGGAAATGTGCCAGGTGTTCTATTTTTAGCCACCAGTTATTATATCTTGTTTCCTACTTTCCTCTTCTCTCACCAGATGGGGAAACTGGACAATCGTAGTCTGACACTGAAGTACCCCGTGTGGCCACGTTTCAACTCCTTTGGTGACGCTGAGCTTGATGACAACCACCTGTCCATCGTCACCTTAGAGGAGAAACCCTTTGTCATTGTGGAGGACGTGGAAAGACTCACTGGTACCTGCATGAGGAACTCTGTGCCGTGTAGGAAGCATATCAAAGAGTAAGTGGGATATCTGTCCATCTATCATGCTGCAGTGTTAGCTAGATAGCTAAGTAAGCAAATGCAGTAAAGCTGCTTCACTGCGAATCACCAAATATTACTGGTGTAAAAATGTTTGATTACATTTTGTTTTAACAGAATGAACAAACATCTGAAATGCAGTTATGTTCACAAATATCTGTACAAGGATACAGTTTGTGTAGTTTTTTGGATCTGTGACTTAGTTTGATTGTGTGTTTTTTTTAATTTGTTAAAGTTCAGATTTTATAACTAAAGAAAAACATTCTGCAGTCATTCACCTTAGTTGTCCTCCATAGTCGCCCAGGAGTATTGGTGTTGTTTCATTTTAAGAACTCTTATTAAGCATTCCAACAATCAGCTAACCAAAACGCAAGTTAAACACTTGGAATATCTACCTCAGCTGTCATGGAATAATGAGGGAACAGGCCTCACTTGGCAATGGAACTGCCTGTCAGTCAATTGTCCAATTATTTTTGAGCCTCTGGAAATAGGGCATTATGTATAAAAAATATCCCAAACAGTTAATGTACTGCTTTTGTTAAATCCCTTAAATCCCTTGAATGAAAGCAGAAAGTCTGCACTTCAGTCACGTCTTGATCTTTTGATTTAAAATCCACTATTTTGGTGCACAGAAGCAAAACTACACCAAAGAAATTAGTCATTGTCTTCAAATTTATGGTCCTAACTTACAAAATACAAAAAATTTGGGTCTCATCAACAAGTGGCCACTCTGAACATCTAGTTTTTGAGGTATGTTATACCTACAGTATATATCACACCTCAAAAAACTCGATACCTGCTCCTACTAGGGACACATCCATCATGCAAGTGTAAATGCAGCCGTAATAAGCAAAACAAGGAAATGAGAACGAGATACAGTATTACCGCCTATGTCAATGATATATATTCAAGTATATAAGAAAGTTAAAAGAAAATGCATCCATTAAAATCATCTAAACCTAAGGCACAAAAATGTAAGTGTGTGTTACAGCTAGTCTTAATCTAACAACGCGGTCCTGTAATGGCACACATGCTTATTATTGCAACACAATAAGCTGCACTTAAGTCATCTCACCCACTCTCTTCCTCCTTACCTTGTCTTGTGGAAAAGCACAACACAGTGAAATGGTCTGAAATACACTCTACTCGCAGTCTAACTGATTTACACGTAATGTTGTTGTATGAGAAGAAAAACTAAGGACCGCATAAAAGAAAGTTTCATAAGAGTGTATTGGATAATCAGAAGGTAATAAATTTACATCATCCGTATTTCATTTTCCACAGCGCCGTCTCTGCGCTCCTCTGTCAGTGCATGCTGTCTCGCTCTCCCCTTTCTCTCACGAACACGGAAAGCGATGCAGTGTGCAGGCTTTGCAGCAGCTTCTTTCCTCCTGAAAATGGAGGTGGCTGCTGAACTCAGCATTTTACTTCCTTCCATACCATTTCTTCCTTCTTCTTTTTTTTCACTAACGCCAAAATACCTCTAGCCCCTTGTTATATTATATTCCTGGAGCGCAAACACACACTGTGGGTGTATGTCACAGAGTGACTTGAGTGGTGCTGAATCAGCGTAATAATAAATGACGTCTGGATCACGTACATTTTCATGGATATTTATTATAGATATTCATTTTTTCCACATGGAAATACCAGAAAATGTTAGGAGATCAAGTCTGGGCATTTTTCAGAGTTGCCCTTTCTCACATGTAGCAATCAGCAATGTTCTTGTTGCTAAATACTGGATCAATTTGGGCAAAGGAAACAGATCTGCGATGTCACATGTCACACAGAGTCTAGAACAGTTCAGGGCTTTAATATATGTGTGAAAAAAAAGGTCTACACACTTTATGTCACTCGTTCAATGCGTAACGCGTCTGTCTGCAGCTCTTTTTGCGTCACACAAACAGAGTTGATTAAGCGGCGATAGTTTTAGGGAAGTGGCTGACAGTGATTTACATCCAGAAAACACTGTGAAGTGGGGCGGAGAGCAAAGCATCTCCAAGGAGGAACACAAACACACATTTACGAGCTCGTACGCTCTCTGTGGCCACATGTCCACTCACTCACAGGCCAATGCTGCTTTTCAGCCTCCCACAGCGCAATTCCCACTCAAGCATCCGAAGCGCCCATTTGGAGAAAGTGGGATAGATGGAGGGAAGGAGAGAGGCAGACCAGGAGTGGTGAACGGGGGTTGGATTGGGGTTGAAGGAGTACCCATGCATGCAGAACCAGAAATTCACTCATCCAGGCCTGGCTTAAGAGCAAGCCATACTTACACTAACGCTCTCATAGTCATACACAGACCCACACTTTCCTCCCTGGAGACCCCTCGGGCCCTGTAGTGTTTCTATATCAAGTTGGCCTGCCAAGTTCACAAACAGCCTCCATAACATCACATGCTCTTACTGCCTGATCTGTACAGTGGCCTGCCTAAATGGGAACGCCGTGTTCGTGAATGCAGCTAAGTTCTGGCCTATATGCTTACTCTGTCAGCTCCCACCATTCCCCACCAGCTGAATCTGCCAGAAACTTGGGTTATTTGTCCTTGTTTCGGCTAACATCAACCTGTTCCTTGTAGTTGCATTACATTTACCACAATTTCATTCTTACTTCAACATCACAAGAATATATTGCATATTGTGCTTAAAGCGGCCATGCTTGGAATAAAGACAAGAAATTTACATATCAAAGAGTACAGTGCAGCCGCTGCCTAGTGTGACCTCTTCTGTGGAGAAGACTAAGTTAATTAGCGCTTCTAAGCTCATACCACATTACCCACAGAACCTCAAGCCAGTATCTCTTTTTCTCCGTCCATCCACTCTGTGATTTTATTCCATTGCCACTGGTGTCCAAACTGTTGAGCTACTGTTGAAATGTGTGGATCAGGAAAGCAAAATAAAAAGTTACATTGCATTCGACAGAGCTGCAAATGCAATTAGGAAAAGACATTATTTTACACTAAAAAGGAGTCAAGCCCATAATTTTATTTCTTCTGTGATGGATTAAAGGTTGTTTAGTGTTTCAGTGTGGTGTTCAAAAGTTGCAGGTTTCATAGAATGACATTCATAACTGCTGACATATCGGCACTTGGCTCTTTTTTCCCCTTTCTTGTGTGAAACTGTTAGACTGTGAAAGTAAATGCCTTTCCAGTTCAAAGACAGGAAAGAATTCCACTTGGGGAGACATTTGTTTGACAGATCGATGGCGACTAGTGAGGGAGTTTGCGAAAAACTGGCAAATGTTATCTCTTTTTTCCTGGTGCTGCAGAATAACTTAAAAGTGACAAAGTTTCATCTCTGAAGGGTACTGCAGAGTCACAGCCTGATGCGCGGGGGTCCCCTCCTTACTTTCCGTCAAGTTTTTGCCCAGGTTGTTGTTACGCTAAAGGACGAGGTTATCGTCTTCTAATTAGCACACATCTAAAAGTTAAATGAGACTCCCAGGTGGCTCAAAGTTGATGTGCTCTTGTGTGTGAACTCTTCTGCTCTCAAATTCATATACACAGATGGTACAAGGCTTGCAGATGCAGCGCCGTCAAAATTTCCTTCTCCAGAGAGGCGTTGGGAGAAAAGGGAGCATATTTTTCTAATCTTCAGTCATTCCTGAATAGATTGACCTGAACTTAAAGGTGAAAAAGACCCAGGGTGATATTTGTTCACTGGTGCAATCACAAATTTAACAAACATGATGGAAAAAATGAAGCAAACAATGTTCCTTTTGTTTTTTAATGAATGAATGAATGAGGGTTCCCTACCTAAACGTGGATGTAAAAATGGATTTGCAGGCTATGCAAAGAGCTGGTATTTGTTCTGTCAATGTTTACTTCAGTGTTCAATCATAGCGTTGATGCCATTTGTTTTTTTCCCACCGCTGACACCGAGCGAAAGACTAATCATCTGCTGATGGTCTTTGTGTTTTGTGCTTCTGCAGCAACACGACTGAGGCTGGTGGGACGTATATCAAGAAGTGCTGTAAAGGTTTCTGCATCGACATTCTGAAAAAGATAGCCAAGTATGTGAAGTTCACCTATGACCTGTACCTGGTTACCAATGGCAAGCATGGCAAGAAGATCAACAACGTCTGGAATGGGATGGTGGGAGAGGTAAAAAGAGCCTTTTTGTGTGTGTATATATAAGTGTGCCTGTGTTATTCAACTACCGTATTACTCATCTTGTTGGAAACTAAGATCATCACACATTGTGGAGATGTGCTTTGATGGAGCAGCACTTTGCTAATACAAAGTGATACATTTCAGATGAAAACATGTATTAAGGTTAAAGTTCATCCTCGTTCTTCTAAGTGGGGTACCTGCTGACCCCACAGGTATACCTTTTATGATATCATACAGGTGTTTCATTCTTTTATTCCAAATTTCCTTTCAGTTACTTGTTGCATGTTGGATGTTGCAGATCATCAAACAAATTTCAATTAGACAAAGATAACCCGAGTAAATCCAAAAGGCAGATTGATGATTAATGATGATTTGAATGAAGTGAAAACAGCTATCCAAACCTACCTGGCCCTGTGTGAAAACGTAATTGGATCGATCTCCAGTTGGCGTGTCAACTTATTCTTGGGCAAGATACTGAGCCATGAGTTGCCCTGATGCATCCGTTGGCGTGTAACTGGTGTAAATAAAGTTCTTGAATCTCACATTTGCAAAAAATATCTTGCTGATCAGATGAACTTTTTTGAGTTTGAGTCCCGTTAAATCTAACACAACATTTAAACATGCAAGCCCCTGAACTAGCGATTCGCCAACAATGACCCCTATATGTGATCAGGAGGTAAATATTGCAGGGCAACAAATGTGTGAGCAACCAAACCTCAGAACTGATGCCCACTGGAAAGTTTGATCTTAAGTAATCTGTAATCAAAGGCAGATTTAACTAAAAAAGGTGACCAACAATTTAAAATGTGCTTTTTTTTAAAGCAGACTGTTAGAATGATCATTTAGTTTTTCCAATTTTTTTATGTTTCAAAATAAATTTAAATATCGCCAGAGCAAATGTTCACAGAGTGTAAAAAACAAAAACAAAAAACAACTGTTACTATAGCAACTCAGACCTGAAGACCCAAGTTCCAGAGTTAATTTTAAGACTATAAACTTTGCATTTTTTAATGCTTTATGTGGTGGGGCGTGGTTTGCGGTGCCGTGCAGGTGCGTCCGCACGGCACCGCAAACCACGCCCCACCACACTTAATTAATTCATTTTATGGGTTGAATGTTATTTGTATTTGTTTTAATCCTATTTTGCACTACTGCTTACATATTGGCTACATTGATTAAATTTCAGTATGAGATTAAAAACTTTATTTATGTGCAATCAGTAATCTTTACATTCTTGTGCACAGATTTGTCAACATTTACTTTGGGTGGAAGAGACAACATGTAGTTAGCCTAATGAAGACATTTGTTCTACTCTGTGATAGCTATCGAGGGTGTACTCCACCTTTTGACCCTGTGACAGCTGGGGTGGAAATGGATCCAGATGGATGAACGGATGAGTAGATTGTAACTTTCTCTTCCTTTCTCCCCAATCATTCCTCTTATGTCCCTGCTCTCCTCCCTCCTCCTCCCCCTACCCTGAAAAGGTGGTCTATAAGAAAGCCGTCATGGCCGTCGGATCTCTGACGATCAATGAGGAGCGTTCTGAGGTCATCGATTTCTCCGTCCCGTTCGTGGAAACTGGGATCAGTGTCATGGTGTCCCGTAGCAATGGAACTGTGTCCCCATCAGCCTTCCTTGGTAATTGTCACCAAATAGCTGCTCTTCTCTTGTTAGACTGAGGAGAGAACAAGAAGAAAACCTGTCTTGTTTGCTTCTCTGGTTTGTGTTAGTATAGAACAGTGTTTGTTTTGAGTGTGTGTGTGTGTTCCCTCAGATACAGCACTGACAACATAATTCACTTCTGTTACACAGCTGTCAATACTTGCTCTTTCATCTGAGGGATTTAGCTGAATGCCCGCTTCCTGCCACAGCGACTCTCACTTACCCGAGAGGCACTTAACCGCAGGATTTTAACCTAAGAGACCACGGATATCCCCGTTATGGTTCCTCAGTCACGTTCATTTGATGCAGAGTGCTTTAACATTGACATCCACAACAGTTCGCGATGCCACTGACCCAATGCACACACAAGCTTACATGCAAATTGGCTGCAGGAATTTCCACGAAAAAGAGAAACTCTAACACACACAGCAAGGACGCACACGCAAGTACACATGCTGACATGCGTGGAAGCATGCAGTTAGTGGTGTGAAAATGGAAATTATAAGGGCTTAGCAGGAAAACCTCATAATGGCTGCTTGCCACTCTGCACATGCACACTCAAATGCACACATCCCGGTGTGCGGCCCTATGCCAGCAGTGCTCTCCCATACATTAGAGCAGAGTTTAATCTCTGCAGTAATGTTAAGGGCTCAGAGGGAGGACAGGAGTGCTGACACCAGGGCTTTCTATACTGTACCCCTTATTCCACAGCCAAATAGGAGGAACGCCAGTATATATGCAAGTGGTTTGGGGTAGGTGGGTGGGGTGAGATCTGTAGGGCTTCTGAACTTAGAACGGTCTGCTTGGACATGGAGTTCTTCCCTCAGTATGTGTGTGTGTGCATACGGTATTTCTGACCTGTTTATTCCTTCAGTTTGTGGAAAGACGAGGAGTGTGCAAATGATAAGAAAAAGTGACGGATAAGCTATAAAAAGTGCAGTATTAGCTAAGCATTAGCACGACCTCTGTTCTCTTGACTTTCTCTCTTTCTTTCACAGAGCCATTCAGTGCATCAGTGTGGGTGATGATGTTTGTGATGCTCCTGCTGGTGACTGCAATGGCTGTCTTCATGTTCGAATACATCAGTCCTCTTGGCTTCAACAGAAACTTGGCACAGGGAAAAGGTGAGTACGGACACTAAAGCTTAATTTAGACTTCTGCACTGATTCTAGCCTATGCCAACATTTATGCCTGTGTTGCTGTGGTGCTGCTGCGTGTAGTCACATTTCTAAGGAGGTACACGTCAAGTTATGCCGTAGGGTTTCAGGAGGGTTACAATATACCTACGACATAAATTTAACACAGAAGCACAAGTCCACTGCTCTAATATTGGGTAGTTTAAATTGCATGTCACTTGTTCTACAAATAGATTTTGAAATATTTGTTTTCTTTCTTTCTAATTTTATACCATCCATCTCGCTTTCCCACACACACTCTCTTTCCTCGTTTTCAGACCCTCACGGCCCTTCCTTCACCATGGGCAAGGCAGTGTGGTTGCTGTGGGGTCTGGTCTTCAACAACTCTGTGCCGGTGCAAAACCCAAAAGGAACCACCAGCAAGTTCATAGTGTCAGTATGGGCCTTCTTTGCTGTCATCTTCTTGGCCTCCTACACTGCCAACTTGGCCGCCTTCATGATTCAGGAGGAGTTTGTCGACCAAGTCACCGGGCTTTCAGACAACAAGGTAACGAAGAACGAATGAGGTAGTTTTATGATATGTTTTTTGCAGGCCTTCAGTTTTATATCATACAACAGGATTAGAAAATCATCATAGGATGAAGGGGAAAATGAAGCATAGTACCTGTTTTTGTTGCATGTGGCACTACCGTTCCTCTCACAAAGTTCCAGTCACCTGAATTCAAATGTACAAGTTTTACCGTTTTAAATCCAGCTGGAAATTGTGTTCTGTTGCTCCAGAATGAATTAACATGGGCTCTGTTTTATGCACTCAGAATCAAAATGACATGCATATAGAAAAATGCAGCAACAAACAGAAAGACTGGGATATTAAAAGAAAAGGTCAAGCCAAATGTAGTGAAACAGATTGGAGGGTTGGAGAAGGCTAGACAAAAGAGCAGAGTGCTTCCAAGGACAGAAATACAGATGTATTAGAGGCGATACTATCAAGAGAAGGCTGACATAGAGGGTTTTGACAACAAACAGACGGAGAGAGGGAGGGAGGGATGGTGTAAGAGGTACATCAATTGGCAGGAGAGAGACTGAGGACTAGCAAAAGGCCAAGACACACAAGATGGTACAAGACAACAGGCAGACAGATATGGGCCAGTTTGAAGGCTGAGGTAAGGGAAGAAAGGCATTAGGAGGGAGAAAATAGAATATGTGGAAAGACAGGGAGGGTTGGGAACGAAAGGAAACAGACAAGAAGGGCAAATGGCCGTTTAGACAGTTATGCTGAGAGAGGCTGGCCATCGAGCCAAATGCGACCGACAAAATGATGAAAAGCATTCCTCGTGCGGGGCCATGTTTTGTGTAGTTTACTTAAGGTGGGTTTAGACTGTTAGCAGGCACAAACAGATGCACTCTACTGTACCTATCAACCTGAGGGAAGGATGTAACACCACTAGTGTAAATTCTTATACTTTGGTACAACCATTTCCTTTAATATGCAATTATAATCATTTTATATGATGAGGCAAACACATTTTTTTCTAAAAGTAACATTTTTTTCTTCCAAAAGTTGCAGGACCAAAATGCTTCACAAAAGTGCACACACATACACACAACACTCTGGTGCATCAGTGCTCAACGAGATGAAGTTTAAGATTGCATCACTGCCCTCAATGCATTTGGGAAATATAGGCATAGTTTCCAAAGCAGGCTTTTGCCGTTGTTAGTTACCATCCCTAAGTTTGGTGCTTTACCTTTAGCTTTCTGGCTAGCTTGCTGTAGCTGTGATAGCATACATTCCTGTTGAATATTAGTAATGGACAGCGGTGTGAATCAGATAGCTCCCCTTCGCTGTCTTGTTATATCAGTGCGTGTAGGTGTGGTTACAGCTAATATGTATTTAAGCTAATGATGATGACAGATCTTTAAAGGCAGCAAATAGTTTACTACCACTCAGTCTGAAATGTTAGTACTGATAGTAGTGATATATGTACAGGCTCATCTCTACCATATACTTATGGTGCTCACAAACTATGTGCAGTGGACAAGATTTTGCACTTTCTAATGAAAAGTGGCAGCAGTGTAGAATAGGCTGGGTATCGTCACTGATTTCTAGAATCGTTTTGATTTTTCTATCTATAAAAAGAAAGAAGATTTTCCTGGCCTGGGATTTTATAGCAGATGACCTTAAAAATATTCTGCAGTAGATCAAAAATGAAAGAAAACCATTAATCAACATATGAACATTACCTGATGCTGCTGAAGTGAAGCAGAGCAAAGTTACAGAGGTTTTATTAGAGACACAGCCAAGCATTTTGCAATTTTGCATAATTTTAAAAAGTGAAAAGTTTAAATTTGTTCAGTATTGAACAGCAGAAATGAGGCTTTCTTTTCGGAAGTAATTAAAAGGAAAAAAACAGCGCTGTAAACAACGGCAGTCTTGTGCGTAAAAAGCAAGTGAATAATGCAGAAAACAGAGATTTTTAGATTGGAAACTGTTCTTGAAGTACAGAGACAGAGAGGTCTGCATGAAGTGTGATTTTTATCGTGGTGGAAGCAAAACAGGAAAGGTCAGAGGGAATTCATGACGATGTTTATGTGAAGCAAAGTTTGGATCTTCTTTTGCTGCTGGTTCGGTCAATATTTTTGGAGAGAGATAAAAACCTGCAGCTTCAGAATCAGCTCAAAAAGGGCGTAAACACAAAGCGCAGACCCACAGAAACATCAGAATCAGCGAGCTGTCGGCTTTCAGCCCCGCCTGTGTCCGTGCCGTCGGGTGAGAAAAGCGACATCTCACTGATTCTGATCCGTCGGCGGGTCCACGCTTTGCTTTTACGTCTTTGTGCAGAATCCGTGTACCTGCTCTCATTTACTGTTTTAGGTGTTTGGTGGTTGTTGAAAGTTTGTGAGGTTTAACCTGAGATTCTGGCGTTTCGTGCAAAATACATTCATATTTAAAAATCGATTCTGGATTTTATTGAGTCAATATCACGTTATCCAAGCTAGAATCGATTTTAATCGATAAATCGATAATCAAAACCCACCCCTAGTGTAGAAGCTAGTTTAACTAGTGATCGTTTTAGCATCGCTGTTGGCATTGCTCAAAGATCATACTAAGTTACACAGGCATTATTTTACAGACTTTGTAGATTACATTTGGTGGATGTTTGTGCCAAATCTAGGAATAGAGAGCTTTAAGAATTGTATGCAAGTATAAATTTAAGTTGATTACATTAGTTACTAACAGAATTCTTAGAATGGTCTGTGAGACACCTGTGGGGAAGTACAATAGAACAAATTACTGGTAAATAAGTGTTTCTCCTAAAATTATACATTAACTGCACGACTGGTCGATCGCTGTGTCACATTGTTTTAATTTTAAATTCCTACTAACTGAAGCCTTCAAAAAAACGTTTTGTTTTTGTTTTTAAAAAAGTGTATTTTACATGTAACTTTCTTAAAGCTGCAGTATTTGTGCATTGGGTCCATTTCAGTCAATGGTGACAGGAAGAGCTGTTTTTATTTGTTTTAATAATTGATGAAGAGAAAGCAATGGATGTTTACTGAGCTGTTAAACTTGTTCTCTAAGCAGCCTGCTTCATGCACAAGTGGAGAGCAGTCAGTTAACAGGTCTTTGGTGTTTTATGGTGCATGGGGATTTGTCTTTGCAAATCTGGCTGCTCTTTCTCTGCTTTTCGGTTTTGTTTCGGTTTCTCAGCATTATAAAATTGCTTTTTGTGAAGCCTACAGACTTCAAAGTTCAAATGTAAACAATCTGCTGCTGTTGTTGGAGCTGTAGTAGCTTTCAGCGGCATTATGATGAAAGAAATAACTAGGTTCTGGCACTTTCCACATGCATCTACTTAGAAGAGATTTAAAACATCTAAATAATGTTAAAAAAAAACAGTCACATATGAGCAAAACATGTAGATTTGTAGACATGCAGACAAATTCTGGGAAGCGATGGGACATGAAAATGTAGCGTGGAGACCTCCAATGACTCAGTCACTAAAAATAGGATGGCACAATACGACCACTTTTGATCGCATGGCAATTACAGAGGTCACCTGGTGGGAGGCAGCCTTCATCCAAACATTGACTGTCTGACTGCAGTCACTTTCAGACAGACTAGTGAAGGTTTGCAAATAATTGCAGTCTAGTTCATAAATGAGTGCAACTCTTCTGCAATGTGCCTCACTCTACGTAAAAGCAAGGTTGCACAGTGCCTGCTATAATTCAAACATTTTGTTTCAAATCTACGAGGTTCTGAGTAGACAACAAATGTAAGTTGTTAATGTAAATTTTTGTTTGACATGAATTTCTGTGGACATTGCAACAGATTTGTGATTTTTGCCAGTTTATCTCAGTTAATTGAAGTCATTCCATTTATTGGCATTTTGATGCACCAAAGTCGCTTTGAAGACTGGTGTGATCGCAGATCTGCTCTTCAACCATTTTAAAGGCAGCGAGGTTGCAAGTTCATTGCAAATAGTCTGAATAATTTTGTTCATGTCGTGATCTCCACTGTTTTATAGCATAATATTTACACACACAGAGAATAAAAAAACATAGTAAGACATGTATCCGTCTGCATGCCAAATATCCTCGGGCAAGATACTAACCCCAAGTTGCTCTCCAATACATCCATCAGAGTGTGAATGTCTCCGACTGTTCGGCAGGAACCACTTAAGCATAGAAAATTGTGAATGAGTGAAGGAAGCATGTTGCATAAACTCCTTTGAGTGCTCAGGTAAAGTAACAAACCGTTATACAAGAACCAGTCAGTTTATAGTGATTAGGAGATGGACGGGAAAGCAGAAGCAGAACAGACCAAAGAAGACCTGCAGGACAAAATAGAAGAAAATAAAGGAGTAGGGTGAGTTAATAAACATGGCAAAAGCAATGAGATCGATCAAGGTTTCATGATAACCACAGACATTTGTAAGCAATATATTTATATGTTGCACAGAGTTACTATATTTTTATTGTGTTTTATTTTATTTGTTTTTATTCCATTTAGCTTGCGTAGGTTTGTAGGTTTGCTCCTTTCTGTGGTTTGTGGAGTCAACTGATACTCACATTGCCATCCAGTGTCTGTAAACATGTAACCTGTGCCTTGTTTAAGGTGAAAGTTTTTACCTATTTAATAAAACATATTCCAATTATAGTTATGTAACGTACATGGACATAATGTGTAGACTCTCAGTTTTCATTTGAGAGTATCCACATTCAAATTGGATGAAGGGTTTAAGAGTTTTAGCTCATGTGACATCCTTTTTTTTAAATGAGCAAAAGTAATTGGACAATTGACTCGAAGGCTGTTTCATGGGCAGGTGTGGGCAATTCTTTCATTATGTCATTACCAATTCAACAGATAAAAGGAAGATTTTGCTGTGAACAGACAATATGTGGTTAAAGGAGGTCTCCATGCAGGTGAAACAAGCCATCACTAAGCTGCAAAAACAGAAAATAAAACATCTGAAATGAAGAGATTGTGTTAAAAAAAATGCTTTACTTCCTCACATTTTTATACAGTCTTTTTGTTCAACCCACTGAATTAAAGCTTAAAGTTTGCACTTCAACTGCACCAGAGTTGTTTCTTTTAAAATTCATTGTGGAACAGAAAACAAATATTAGAAAAAAAAGGTCTCTGTCCAAAAATTTATGGACCTGACTGTATATGTTCACAGTTTTATTACAGATTATTTAAGGCTTTTGATGTTGGCGTTTGACATTGGGCTTAGTTAATAAGAATAATTTGTGTGATACCTTTACATATCACTTTGATTTTAATACCTATTATTAGCACCTATACACCCTACATGCACTTACAGTACATAAGGAGAAAAGTGTTCTCAGGCTGCTGAGAGAAATTTCTCCTCTGGGTTTTGAGTCTTTTACCCAGGTAACTGGATTTTGTCCTGTGAGAAACCTTCATATTTTAATTAGATTAGTGATTATTACAGTCATTACACACATTACCAGATTTAGGCCAGATGACTCACTTCACTCAAAGCTCACCTCTTACTGATGCTCTCCTTTCCCCATGGCATTGTATTGAAATGCAGTTTAATGTGCAGGGTTTGCGCAACCCTGCATATATTTGATCCAAACTGTGATCTCTTTCTAAAGCTAATCAAACAGATTTTGGCAGCTAACCTGCAAGTAAAAGTATACTGCTGTATCAAGGAAAAGACGCTAAAGTACATCTTATGGATAATTTGTTAAGACCTGGAGGTTTCTGACAGCATGGCAGTATTTGAAAGTTGAGAATACGTGCTTTTTTAAAATAGTCTTTGGAAACCCTGCATCAGAAAATCGTCCGGAAATCTTGCCAGAAAGCCTTGACGGACAACAATCCCCACGATCTGGTTGTGGCTATGTTGCAGGACGGTGAGTTCTTTTATCTACACCTATCTTAGCCTCAAATCCTCTCCTGCCTCCGCTCCTTCATTTTGTCGTCAGCTCTGCATTAAGCTTTCGTTAGCAGCAGCTGGTGCAGTTCTTAAAAGCCCTTCACTGGTAATTATCAAGCAAGAGAAGAGTGCTTTTCAAGTCTGAATCCCAACCCGCCACTCCACCACACCCCAACCAGCCCCTGTCACCCCCCTCTCACTCCTCCTGGGACATTTACCCTCTCCTGACCTAAAAGCTTCTATTTAACCTTAAGAAAGGCACAAATGAAGAAAAGATGAAGAAGGAGAAGTAAACAATAGCAAGGACTGTGGGAGGAGAGAATGTCTCCTAAGGGCTGTTGCTTGTCATGCTGACAAACACACTGTGTGACATCTCCACTAACATATGAATGCGCACTCGTATGCACAGCGCAGTTTGACTTGTCGACACGCGCTCACGCTCACCCTGACCTGATTACACAGCAGAGACACATATATGTGCCGTCAGATGCAGCATGTATAAACGCTTAGAAATATGCTCAAATATATTATGCAGATTAGTTTTTGATGCAAGCAAACAGTGCATCGTTTTTGCAAACAATCAAGCAGATGAGTTTTGTGTATGTTGAACAGACAGAGAAAACAACAGGAATGCTAATAATCTGCTAATGAAATCCTCCAGTAGCAGCCTACAAGTGGAGTCAATCATGTGTTGTATGAATACGTTAAAGCAAAGTAAAGTAAGCCTGTAAGCGTTTGAGATGACATGCAGTGTTATGTTTCTGAGAACCGCTTTAATAATATGGACTGAAACCGTCGGCGCACAAACTAGCACAGCATGTGGTTAGAGTGAGGCTCATAAATACACACTTGTAATTGATAGGGTTTGTCTGCTTCTGGCACCGAGGGCAGATTGTTACCACAGTGCTGGAGGGTTGGTTTTTACCTCAGCTACAAGCACGCTTGGACAAAACTCTTGACCTGTACTCTGATACACTGATTATACCTGAGAGGGGGTTTGTGGAGGAGGCAGAGAGAAATGATGGGAGAATTTAAAAAGAAAAGAAAATCAGCGAGTGGATGGGAAACTACGGCACCAGTGGTTCCTTCAGTAAGGGTTGCTCTTGAAGTGTTGTGGGGTTTTTTTTTTAGAAATTCAAATGAAGATGTGTAACCTCAGCTTTTCCTTTTCCTTCTCCATTGTTCTTCTCATCACAGTTTCAGAACCCATATGCTTACTCGCCTCCGTTCCGCTTTGGGACCGTTCCAAATGGTTCCACTGAAAGAAACATCAGGAAGAACTATCCCGCCATGCACCAGTATATGGTGAAGTATCACCAAACTGGAGTCCAGGATGCACTCGTCAGCCTCAAAACGGGGTAAAGAGACACTTTGTGTGCATGGGTTTTTGTGAGTTTGTTGGTAAGTGCACTTTTACATCATTCATATGTGTGTAGTTTTTTGTGAAAACCTAGGCCTGTGAAGTGTACTTCTTTCATGCCTGAATGTATCCACGCTTGTGTGTGTGTGTGTGTGTCTGTGGTGACAGGTCCTGTGAGACTGTGGATGAATGGGCTTCCTCATTGGGAACAGCAAGGGTTATTTTTAGCGCTGGACTCTATAGTGGGACTGATAGTGTGTAAAGGGGGTGAGGAGTGGGGCGGTTATCAGTCTAACCAAGGAGAGATCTAAAGAGAAAAAATAAAGGTAAAGATGGGGGGAAAGAAAAGTGAGGACCAGAGTCAAGAGGAAGAGGGTAAGAGTTGAAACCCAAGTGCCAAATGTTTAATTGCAGAAAATGAAGCACAAATGGGCCAAGAGACTAGAGAATAAGAACATAGAGAGTGCACTGGAAAAGAAAAGTGAGGCAAGGAGAGGATAAAGAAGGGCAGAGAAAAGGGACAGGAAAGGAAGTATGGAGCATCAAGGATAAGAGAGACGGGAGGGAAAATGAGAACGTTAAATGACAATCGGTCGTTGAGATGACAAGAGGATATTTTTAATTGGTCACTGGCAATGGGGTGGGATCCAATTAGAGGTTCTATAGCTCAGACAACAGGCTGCCCCCAGGGAGAAATTAAATAGAGAAACAATAGATCCTCTCAGCTCCTTATCTTCCATCCACAAGTTACAGTATAAGAAAGCTGGATGTAAACACAGCATCTATGGTACTGTTAGGCACTCTGGCTTCTGTTGTTTTATTCACATGCAACATATATACATGTGTTGAAGTAAACTAATGCTTTGTGCACAACAGCTTATAAGTATACAAAAAAACAAGCTTATCTGTGTATCTGTGGACTCCACCTGCTGAAGGTGTCTGCAGTCAGTAATGCAGTCATTGATATTTCGGCTCTGTGGCATAAGCAGTTGAGCAGCACTGCACCATTCAGCTATTTGGGGCTCGATGGCTGGATTAACTGTGATCACACATAATGCTGAGAGGCTTTACACACAAAGACACACACAAAATCTGTCACAGCCACAGGAACCAAGAATATTCACAGGGGAGCGAAATTGATTTGATTTAATTATTGTTACTCTTTAAAAATAAGCAAAGTTCAACTGTTTTAATGGTTATGGTTAATTTAAAGGGTATTAAAATGTTGTGTTAATACATGTGTTTCAGAGGAGTTTGGAAGTTTATAATGCTTGAACCACCGCATCAGCGTCGCACTGTAACACACTCGATTCTCCAGTATTGAAAACATCTTCAGTCTTAAGAAGTTGATGATTGCCAAATTCAAGTTAGCAACTTTTTCCCCACTTTTTTCAGAAAAAAACACCCATCTATTATGATGAATCATACAGTTTCTCTACATTGGTAACAAAGTCTGACAGTAACAGAGTGGACAATTAATTGCTAGAATAAATGCTAAAAGCACATGGCACAAATCAAATCATGGTTAAAATCCCTATCTGATCAATAATTATTGGTGTTTTCATCATGGTATAATGCTATTATAGTGACAAGTTTGGCATTAAATGCAAAAAACCCAGTAAACATATCTCCATGTGCTTAAGATTTTGTCAGTAACTGTATGTGACATCCTTTTCTGTAGCTTACATAGTTGTGGGAGCAATTCAAGCAATTTATATATTGATTGGTTTTCAGACACAAATTTTTTAGAGAATATATTTTTAAAATAATTTGAATATAATAGAATTATGAAAATCAACTATTTTGGGAGTTTTTAAATATTAAAAAATTAATGCAAAGATATTTTGATTGCAATAGTGCAGTGTTTCCCAACCTTTTGGAGCCACGGCACATATTTCACATTAGAAAAATTACACGGCACACCACCAAACAAAAATGTACAGAAGAGGATTAGGGCCACTGGGAAAAAAAAAAGTGGGAACATCTTTTTTTTTTTTTAATTCTGAGAAAAAAGTCAGAATTGCCCTTTTTTGTTCAGAATTCTGACTTTTTTCTCAGAATTAAAAAAAAAAAGATGTTCCCACTTTTTTTTCAGTGGCCCTAATCCTCTTCTGTAAAACTGTCACAAACAGCATATTGATAATTTTTCCCCTCGCAGCAGGCCTAGTGGAATTAGCTTGGTTTGTCCCCAGTATACCTTTTTTGCTTTCTTCTGACCTGTACTCATGCTGGGGCCTTCATCTGGGTTGGAATTTTCTCCAGGACCCAGGTCAGGGGTCCGTTCTTCGTACCTCGCTAAGTAAGTTAGCTGGATTTGATTGTTGACGATTTCGCGTGATCCTGGATCGTTCGGTGCCCCGAAGCTCATCCGGGACTTGCTGTCATAGAAACAGGTCCGTAAGCGTAAACCTGCTCGGGAGCAGGCTTACTTTATGTAAACAGGATTAGATCGCGGCCACTCAGGTATGTCCGCTTCATTTATACGAAAGCAACGGCGATATTTTACCACTGTTTTACCATAAATAAATATTATCAATGTAACTAAAGATAATGCAGTATTTGATTATTTTATTGATTTCATACAGATACATGAAATACAGTACATTTCCTAAAAAAAGGGAAATGTACTATTAATCATTCTATTTCATGTATTTGATTATTTCAGATGTAATTCACAGTTCAGAGTAGTAATAGTAAATTACTTCATGTAAGCAAGATGAGAGACCACGGCTATAAAAGCGAAGGTGGATTTGGGAAGTCTGTTGCAGCCATGTTCTGTCCGTATACGCGAGCCACCCATTGCGGAAGGTGCAAGATTGATAAGGAGAGTTTTCAGAATTCAGCGTATATTGCGGGATAGACAGGATCCTTTAGCTCAGCGCGACAGTGTGCTCATAGAGAGATATCGATATTCCCGTGAGGGTATTATTTACTTAACCAAATTGTTGACGAGGGGGTGCAGGACCACCACCTGTCTTTTTTTCCTCTGCCCTTTTCTTGGTTGCTGTTATGAACAAACAAACAGATTATTTCAGGCTCTCTTTTCAAGAGACTAAAAGCAATATAAGTGATAAATATTACCATTCTGTAGAATATTCTTATATTTCACTTTTACTTGTTCCCATGTTCTAGTGGGTCCTGTCGTGGCTCTAATGTGAAAGAGGATATAATGTAATATAATATAATATGATATAATGTAATATAATATTGGATAATATAGTGTAATATAATAAATCTACCCTACCGCCTACTGGTGTTGGCCAGAGGGGCCGATGGCGCGATATGGCAGCCTCGCTTCTGTCAGTCTGCCCCAGGGCAGCTGTGGCTACAACCGTAGCTGCTTCCACCAGTGTGTGAATGTGAGAGTGAATGAATAGTGGCATTGTAAAGCGCTTTGGGTGCCTTGAAAAGCGCTATATAAATCCAATCCATTATTATTATTATTATTATTAAATTACTTACTAGTTTAATGTGTCAGCAACTTTCTGCCAGCCCTCTCTCCTTGCTTTTGCAGCCTTTGCAGTGTTCCCTTGCGTTTTAATTAAACTCTGAAACTCCTGAAATCCCTCAATCAAGAGTTCTTGCTCTGCTGCCGTAAAATACTGAGCGCGCTCCTTCGACATTTTCGCCGACCAATCAAAGGGTTGCCGATCAATGTTTCTACTATCGATGCGTAGCCCCTGTTAAGCCACCCAGTGATCTCACATTACTTCATCCAGCTATACTAATCGTCAACAACAGGTGTGTTCAGAGAACCGGAATAGCGAGCTCAAAGTTAGCGCGATGATTTGATCTTGGATGTAGTAAGCGAGGTACGAAGAACGGACCCCAGGTGGAACCAGATAGTCTTCCACAGCACACCTGGTTGGGAAATACTGCCATAGTGGACAAAAACAAATGAAGACAACAAGAAATAATATAAAGAACTCTAGGAAAACCAGGAGAGAATGCCAATAACAATATTTTATGTGACTCAAATACTCTTTAGACTTTTGACAAATGGAATTTTTTGGCAAATTATTACAGCTGATTATTCAAAGGTTAAAACCCCCCTTTGGGCCACAATAAAACAGCCACTTAGGTTTCACAGTGATGTTGTTAATCATTAACATTTCACGGTTTGCCAGATTCTTAGCATTTATGGTGTGAATTCAGCTAATGATACTTGTCTTTGTTGTTTTATGATAGTTTAAACACCTTATGTTATGTAGGCTACACTGCAGAGAGATGTCCTGCAATAGTAAAGGAAAACTCAGAGTGACACTCAGTGTTCATTTAAAGGTGTAGATGTAATCTGGCAAGAAAATGTTTTACAATCTTTCACCGTCATGAACGTGTGGCAGATAAGTGGTGGTTGAATTCCCGTCCAATTCACGTGAGCTACAGCGTGTCTGGCTAGCATCTGCAAACATGCACAAACAAATCCCTGCTTACAGAAATGCACCAGTGCACACTTTCATCTGTTCAATCGCACACACTTGCTGACACACACTCCTGGTTCCCCCACGTTTGGATACACAGCTTGCCTGTGGATGGAGCCAGTGCTGGGTTAAGCTAATTACACAGCTAAACTATCGGCTGTGAGTCTCCGTTAGAGGACTGCATGTGACATTCAGTAAATGCCAACCAGTCACTGCACTATTAGCGGGGCTCTATATGTGTGTGTGTGTGTGTGTGTGTGTGTGTGTGTGTGTGTGTGTGTGTGTGAGAGAGAGAGAGAGAGCATTTACAGGCAATGAGATGGTAACAGAGCAGTGGATACTAACGGCATCTGTTACATTGAAAATGTCAGTTGAAGTGCGGGAGCTTCAACTTTCCACTTTGCAGCCCACTTATTTATGAGTCCTTCTGTGTGCGAGTGTGAAAAGCGAGACAGTGTAAATGTTTGAGTCTGTCTAAAGTTTGTTTAGGTCGTCCAGGCGCCTCCAAGGTCCTATCATCAGTGAAGCGTGGTGTATTGAACCGCCACCACTCCCCACTGTGTCCTCTGTGTGTTTGGTTATGCTTGGGTTGCAGTCCTATTGGAGATGATTTAACACTTTAAAATTGATCTGCAAGCAACACGTTCTTTAAAAAAAACAAAAAAGCCCATCTTCTGTTTTCTTTTTCATCTCTTCACTTCTCACTGACTCGCTTTAAAAAAAGGCTAAACATCTTACCATTTCCCTTTATTTGTCTGTTTTTTGCCTGTTTTTTTGTTTTTGTTTTGTTTTGTTTTCTCTCTCTCGCCCCACAGCAAGCTGGATGCCTTCATCTATGACGCTGCAGTGCTGAACTACATGGCCGGTAGAGATGAGGGATGTAAGCTGGTGACCATTGGTAGCGGGTAACTATCCCTATAATTCAGTTATTTGTAGAGTAATCCTTCAATGAGTAATCATGATTACTCATTAAAAGCATGTTACTTACTAAACTGAAGCTTCGTATTAGCTTAAGCTAAACATTAGCGGTAGTGGCTGACTCTATCCTCTGTCTCTTAATTTAAAAAACTTTCTTTGTAGCTTAATAGAGTGGTGTCACAATTAAACATGTACACAAATAATTGTCTTTAGAGGGGAGTGCAAAATTTTGTTGATCTTGTTGGAAAGTATGACCTCACTTTCCATGTTATGCAACGTGAGAATGATCCCAAAGACACTACCAATGCAGTAAAGCAGACGGGGAGGAGAAAACAGTGGAACATAATGTGGGATCATGCTGACAGAGAACAGAAGAAAAGAAAGTCAACATCCAAAGAGGAACTTTGACCTTCAAGAAGCCTGAAGAACTATTCCTGAAGACAACTTAAAGAAATAGCAAGAAAGTTGCCTAAGAGAGGTCAGGCTGTGTTGAAGAATAAAGGTGGTCGTACCAAATGTTGACTTTGAAGATTATTAGAATTGTACAAACTCTTTTTTGCCCTGTTTCAATAATTGCTGCACCCATTTCCCATTTTACTAGCAAAATGAGGGGTTGCACAGCACTGTATGTTATTGAAGACATTCGTAATTAGAGTTACGCTATATGCTATATTTGTGTATGTGTGCATGTGTATTTCAGGTACATCTTTGCTACCACCGGGTATGGGATTGCTCTACAAAAAGGTTCCTACTGGAAACGACAGGTGGACCTGGCTATCCTAGCAATTATCGGCGATGGTGAGAAACACATACACAGCACTCTCATACAAATTCAAAGTGCATGACACTACCCACAAAGGCAAAAGGTTACACTGCCAGTCCTGTAATTCACCCGCCACACACTCACATGCAAACATCTCTGCTGCCTTGTCTGTGCCTGACAACACAAAGGGAAGGCAGTGAAGTATAAATAGTCCTTTGATGTTATTCTGGAGACAAAGGCTGCTCTAAACAGAGGGCAGAGTGTGTAAGTTATTCTAATGTATTCCTCTCTGCAGCACCAGATGTGTGTGCGTGTATGTACTCTATCTGAATTACCAGATTCCTTTATTACAGTTGCCTCAAAAGTTTTTACTTAAACAAATTTCTTACTGCAAAACAGCGCGAACACGAGACAGCCAGAGCTCTTAGTGACAAGATTCATTTAAGCGTTTTGCTGATGCGAGCGTTCACAGCCACTCACAGTAAGTGCACTGAAGTTGATTAAATGAACATTGGTGTCACAATAATCCCCTCTAACTGAATCTTATCAGGGCTTCTGAGCATGCAGGCCACACTCCATCATGTTTCCATAGCTGGATAATTTTGATAGGAATCAGGCTCTGTGTTTTTGTTTTGCCTTATCTTCTCCTGATAATTAATACTTCTTTGCAGTCCAATCTCTTCATACTTCTTTGCACCATGTGTTATAGCTTCTGGTATAAACTAGTTGTCGTGCACCCCCACCCACCCACAAACACACACACAAAGAGAAAGACAAATGCCAAAAAGATAAAGATAAAGGTGAACAGAGCAAGTGAGAGGGATAAAAGGAAATGGCACGAGACAAAGACCTAAAAAGAAAGTTTGTGTAGCAAGAGGAAGGAGAAATGAATGAAATAGTGATGACAGTGTCAGAAAAGAGGCAGCGTGCACGGAGGTCAGAGAGAGGTAAAAAAAGAAAAGAGGATGAGGCACAGGGCATGGGACAAGAGCAAGACAAGGAAAGCAAGTGTGTCTGGTAGAGATGGGAAGTGACAGAAGGGCAGGTACTTGATAGATGACAGTGACTTGTTGTCTCGGCAGATGCTACATGATCAGATAGACAGAATGTGGGCGGAAAGCATATGGCATTTCATGGGCAAGGAAGAGACAAAGAGAAGATTAATCTGGAGAAAAGTAGAGAGGGAAGGGAGGTGAAGAAGGAAAAGAGACAAAAAAGGAGGTGGCCTGGAAGCCAGTGCCACACTTCGTGTAGTGGTTTTTAAAAACAACAACAAATGTTCACATAAAATACATATAATTAGAAAACTGTAACGTCCTGTTGTCTTAGCAGCACCTGTTTGGCAAGTTCTCCACACTTGTGCTCTTACCATTTTTTTTCCCATTCTACATAAAGCACAGTGCTGAACATATGCATTTCTCATTGCATTTCATATCATCAAGTCACGTTTGGGAATGGTTTAATTTTGATTTATGAGGTAGGCTTATTGTAAAACATAGATACAAATTTTGAAGGAATCTGCTGAACTGGACTGACACATAAAGTCTGAGCTGCTCCATGCTACATGTTTTTTAAACCCGACTTGTAGGGACTTGTGTTCCTGTGTTCCAACCGACTGAACACCAGACTATAGCTTGAGCCGTGTGACTACTGAAACGAGAACAAAATCTGAATTTCAGCAATAGTTTCCCCTCTGGAGAAAAAGCAACAGCATGAGCAGCAGCCTTTCCCTTGAATAGATTAAACAAAAAGTGGAGACAAAGTCACCTGTTGATAACAATGTCATTCACCTTAATTTGCTTTTGAAGCCAGTTCTCGGCATGCCATAATTTCATTTAAAAGGTAGCATGGCTACGTCTAGTCATGTATTTGCAAGTCTGACATGAGATAAATGTTCTTCAATTGTACCAACAGGCTAATGATGTCTTATTGAGTCTGCACCCCAAAGACATCTAGCTGAACACCACCATGATATTTGTCTTTCCCACTAGCAGCCTTAGTTATCCGGCCCTGAATGACACCGATTGGATTAGCCACGCGCCAAATGTCACAGAGGAAGCCGGAAAAAGAGGGGGAACAGAGGGAAAGGAACATAGAGTAAGAAATGAGGAAAGATAAGGTCTTTATTCCTTTGTACCTTTTTTTATCCACATTTAAGAAACATATATTTGCCCTGTTGGCCAACATAGAGGAGACGGTAAGCCCAGTGACAAGTGACAGAATATAAAGGTGCTACCAGCCATTGAATTTATAGATTGCCTTTCTAGGGTAGAAATGCAGTATCTACATTCTTTATACTCAATTAGAGTTCATTCAGGACCACTAGTCAAAAGAAAATGATTATTTTTAACTGCAAGAATTTATATTTGGCTGTACTCTGTGACTCTGTTGTAGGAAAATTAGGAGTGTGGGCTACAGTGAGGTCCCAGCGCAGAACACCAAGTATGACATTGATTATGTGCAAGACAGAATAGGAAAGTGCAGTTGTTGAAGTAGTGGGCTGCAAAGTGGTTTGCAGAGCATGGCAATACTGCACGCCGTACAATCCTCAGTTTCTGTCTGTATCAAGGATCTCACCATTGGCCTAAAATAAATTTGCAGCAGCTTTTAAGTTAACAGTAAATTTCTGACTTGTCTAAACATGGAAATCCTGTATGCCATTATGTTTTTGAGCTATTTGGTAAAGGATTTGTTGTTTTCCTTTCAGGTGAAATGGAGGAACTAGAAGCCCAGTGGCTCACAGGAATTTGCCACAATGAGAAGAATGAGGTGATGTCCAGTCAGCTGGATATTGACAACATGGCAGGGGTCTTCTACATGCTGGCCACAGCCATGGGGCTTTCCCTCATTACCTTTGTCTCTGAGCATCTCTTCTACTGGAGGCTTAGATACTGCTTCACTGGGGTCTGCTCCGGCAAGCCGGGTCTTCTTTTCAGCATCAGTCGGGTAAGCACCCATTTTTGTAAGTATTTAGGTTGCATAAAAATGAAATTCTCTATGAATCGTTGAGGAGCTTTTTGCATTTCCACTGCAGGAGTCAACTGGAAAGTAAATTTTTGGTTAAATCATTTTATCCCCCAAAAAGTCCCTCTACTGAAGCGATGATTTTGACTCTGATATATTACTGCTGCTGATTCACTAACCCTAATTGCAAAACAGCCATCCACTTTCAGCCGACGCACAACTTGAATGAACTTCATGATCACTACTGTTACTGTGTCGTCCATCTCTCACTTTACATACTTCTGCATTACAGCCATCTACTAGCATGGTGGTTTGTTCTATAGCTGCGCACCATAGGGTTAAAAACAGCTTTTGCTGTTTCATGTGATCTTTAGTTTAAGTTGCTTGAAAAACAAACAGACGAAAGAGATGCTTTTGGTGAAAAAGTAGCAGCTTAGAGGGTTAACAGCGGATGTGTCCAAGGCGATGAGCTGCAGTGAAGATTGCAGCTAGACTCGTGGGCTAATAATGTATTATTGGGGTTAGACAGCTCTCTCTTAGTTCTATTTTCTGTCAGCAGAATAAAAGAAAAGAGCAAACATGCACACATACGGGCAGGGAAAGAAAACTGCTGATAAGCTAAGAAACTGAGTTAAACAAGGGAAAGGCAGGACAGCAATACAAAGGAGGATGAGAGGCAGGAGCGCGGGGGGGAGGGATCACGAGGCGGACCTGAATATCGACAAGATAGATCCTAATAGATCCTAATTGCAACATGTTTTTTGGGGGGTAAAATGATGGCAGCTCATGCCAAATCAATGTATTTTCTCTCATTTTTCTAAAAGGTCAGCATTGTCCCCTATTGTGTATATGAACATACAATGGAGACGTGTGTCTCTAAAAGCAGCAAGTTTCTTTGCTCTCATTTTAAAGCTGTGTATGTGAAAGTTAAAAGTGATGTTCGTGCACTAGTTACTTCAAAGCCATTCTCAATAATAATTTAAAACAAAATACAACCTTAATTGCCCGTTTTGTCACGATAAGCTTTGCAAAGTGTGTATTGAACCAAAAGGTTGTTTGATTTCGGGACATGATAAATGTTTTCTGGGAATTAATTTGTGAACTAGTAAGTTGTCACAGTGGTGAAAGGATTTTTTGTTCTTTTATAAACAGCTCTTTGGCTGTTTTAGACATTTAACTGTCAGCTGTTGTTTACTCAATACTTGCTCATTCAATAGTTTGTCTTAAGGTTCAAAAGTCAAACTGATGGTAGTTTTTGTTGTTTACTGCTTTGCTTACTGCTTTGCTTACATGAGGCTTATGTCACATTGTGAATACTTCTAAGAGAGATTCTGGAGATATTAGAAATCTAACCTCATTAATGAATTTTCAGCATCTTACTGATTTGAACTGCTGAGAGTTAAAGAATTTGTGAATGTGTGTTTCCCCTTATTGTTGACAGATGCTATTAGAGAATTTTTAATGTAATATTTCTAATTTTTTATTTTAGAGAAAACCCCAAATGTGTTTTATAATGAAAGAAAGATAAACTGAATATGCTTTCAAACTGTACTTGCATTACAATTACATGGTTACAGTGGGTGACTAATTTTGCATTGGATTCTGTGCATCTCATTCCATTGAATCTCTCCCGCCCTTTTCATTTCTCCTTCCTTTTTCACCTCTCCCTTCCTTCGTCTTCATCCATGTATGTAAATGCAGGGAATCTGGAGTTGCATCCATGGAGTTCACATTGACATGAAGAAAAAGTCAGACCTGGACTTTAGCCCCCAGGACAAAATGCTGAAGCTCATTAAGTCGGCCAAACAGATGACCAACATGTCTAACCTGGGTGGCTCCGGCATGAACTCGCCCAAACGAGAGTTCATGCACTCGGCTGGTCCTATGATCATGGACATGATGGCAGAGAAGGGGAACTTCATCTACGCTGACAACCGAAGCTATGCCCCCAAAGATATGATCTACGGGGATGCTGGCGACCTGCAGTCCTATCTCGCTAACCGCCACAAAGATCATCTTAACAACTATATCTTCCAGGGAGGTCAGCATCCTTTGACCCTGAATGATGCCAATCCCAACACAGTGGAGGTAGCAGTAAGTGCTGACGCAGTCCAGACTAACGCAAAACCGCAACGCACGCTGTGGAAGAAGTCGGTGGACACGGTTCGCTCAGTACCACCCGGGCCCTCGCCGATGCCTGACATGCTGATGCCAGACCCACGAATGTCAATGAAGACTCAGCGGTACCTCCCTGAAGATGCAGCCCATTCTGACATCTCAGACTGTTCTAGTAGAGCAGCCTCCTACAAGGACCCAGAAAACAACAAGCATCTGAAGCCCAAGGACAACTTAAAAAAAAGATCGGTGACTCCAAAATACCCAAGGGATTGCAGTGAGGTGGAGCTGTCCTACTTAAAGACTAAGCAGGTCAGCGGCGGAACCAACCAAACTGGGAGAGGAGGAGGAGGAGAGAAAATCTACACTATCGACTCAGACCGGGAGCTGAGCCTCCACTCAGACCCCATTCACTACCGTGAGAGCCGCGGTCTTGCTGCGGACGATTTGGAATACCCCGAAATCTACTCCGACCACAGTGACAACTATAGGAAGTGTGAGCAGCCCATAATTCATCTGAACTCCTCGCCTTTGCATCATACAGACTCAGATCTTCTACCAGATCCAGCCTACTCAAAACACTACAACCTAAAAGAGAAAAACCTGTCCCTGCATGAATCCATTGATCGCTACAAACAGACACACTGCCGTTCCTGCTTATCCAAAGTGACTGCTAGCTACCCACCTGCAGGGCCGTACTCCTCTACTGGTTCTGCCTCAGCTTCGGGCACACGTTCACCTTATAATCGGTGTGAAGCGTGCCTCCACACGGCCAACCTGTATGACATTAGTGAGGACCAGCTCCTTGCAGACCCTTTGGTCAGCCCTACCATGCATCACCAACAGCAGCAGCAACCGGATGAAATGTTTGGTCTGTACTGGCCACAGACAGATGGCCCGCATGTCCAAAAAAGAAATCGCTTGAGGCTGAGTCGTCAGCACTCCTTTGACAACATCATGCTTGAAAAGCCCAAAGATGTAGATCTGGGCCGACCGGCACGCAGTGTCAGCCTCAAAGAGAAGGATCGCTTCTTGGACTCCACGTCTGACTCGCACTATGCGAACCTCTTTGGTATGCGTCCCTACTCTGGCAGACTCTTTGGCACTGGGTCCAAGTCTACGCTGTTTAACCACAACCTAGAGGAGAGCAAGAGGAGCAAGTCCCTGTACCCAGCCCATGGCTCGGAAAACCCTTTTCTCAGTCATTCGCTGAGGGATGACACCAGCAGCAGACTGGTCCATGGGCGTAGCTCCTCTGATATTTACCAACAGCTTTCAGTGGCTCCCATCAATACACGCAACGATGCGAACAATCTCCGCTCTTCTGTTAAATCCACCACTTCATTTTGCTCACGGGACGGGCGGATAGCTAATGACATGTACAATAAAGAGCATGCGATGCCTTACTCAGCCAATAAGACTAGTGCATACCCAGCCCCACGTGGCGTCCTAAACTCAGCCCAGTTCAGCAATAGACGGGTGTATAAAAAAATTCCCAGTCTGGAGTCAGATGTTTAGTTGATATAAGAAATAATGTGTTCTCTCCTTCTTACTCCTCTCTGGGTTTGTATTATAATTTATCAACTATGTTATCCAATAAGGGATGCCATAGCCACACTACGATTTCTTCTCTTCAACATTGTAATCCAAACGAACTTGTGCCCACTTGGGTATGACGGTATTACTACTACTCTCTTGATATCACCATTTCTATCCATTCTCTCCCATGTACCAGTGAGACAGCTATAGGGCCAGCACTCTGCCATAAGGTATCCTTGTGTAAAGAGGAGGGTAATCATTAATCCCTAGGTTTTTAGGAGTAGAAAACGACATAGCCCCATAAGTGGAACCAATATGGTACCGTATACGTTAGAGTAACACAGGGCTCCCTGCAATAGCTTTCAGAAAGGAATCAGTTGATTTGGCATTCAAATGTGCGAGGAGGTGGTGAGGAGGATGAGAGGAATTATATGACAGTGGAATTAAAGGAAGCGAGAGGAAGCTCTTTAGCCACTGTCCACCTTCCTTCTCACCGTGTTCCTTTCCACCTTCACTGTCAACCTTAGAGCTCACCAGCTGAAGAGAAAAGGCTTGACAGAAAGACCAGATGGGCAGGCCAGACATGGAGGCATCCCAGGAGGGCAGGGGCGTCACAGAGAGCTAGTCCAACGGTCTGCTGCTTGTTATGCTGACAAATATGGGCACTAAGACACCTGGCAGTGGAAGAGGAGAGAGAGAGTGAGGAAGGAAGTGATTGGCTAACTGGCACATAGTGGAGCATCAAATAGTTTGTGGCTGTTTGATAGCGTGTTCTTGTTCAGAATACAACTTTGTATGTTCAGCCCACGCTGAGGGACGCGACAGTGATGAGAAGCTGAGAGCGATGCAGGTGCTTTTAATGAATATTGTTTACAGACTGACAGATAAAAGGCATGCTGACAAAATGACTGATAGAAAAGGACAGACGAGCAGGGAAACCTAAGGCACTTGATGGGCATTTCATTTGTGGCTCTGCACAAAAAAACAAACAATAATTGCGAAGTATTGCTTTTATTCTCTTGAACTATAAGATTTCTTAGGGATTCTGGCATCCGGATCCCCCTATGTAGGATTTTAGTGTTTGCTTATTTGGTAGCACAATAGCCATTAGTTTAAACCTCCCACATTTGCTTTTGAAAAAAAAAAAACCTAAAAGAAAAAACAACAAAGCTTACTGAAAAATACCTTCATGAGTAGCAGATTATTTTGCATGTGTTGATTTCATTTTGTGTCGGAGAAGAGAAAATACACATATACACTCTAAGACATATTTTACATTTTTCTAAAAGTAGCTGCGTCTTGCCGGATGCGGTGGATGGCTGTGTGCACCATCACGTGGTGATCCTCTACCCTCTTAAATCTGTCATGATTGACGTAAAGGTGGAAGGGAAGAGAGCAAAGATGAGATAAACAAAATAAAAAAGGTTAAGCGCAGCTGTTTCCACCACCATCATTTTGTTTTTGGTGGGCAATAATGTGTGAGTTTTTTTTATTAATTATTATTTTATTATCCACGCCACTGAGAAACAGGGTATTAGCTATGAAAAACACCAATGATTCCTTCCTTCTTTCATCTTTCCTTCTTCCCTTTCTCCATCAATATGACATCGCTGGAGTGTTTGATGTCTATAGAGCTAATCTGAATCATTTTCTGTACTAAAAATTGAACTTTGGATCCCTTGTTTACCTTCGAAGCGTTGTTTGGGAGGGATGCGGGATGGGATGGGTGTTATGTGGTCATCAATTACGTATCCATCCATTGGCATGGAATAAGTCGTGTGTGCGCGCATGGCAGAACTTGGGTAAGCTTGAAGTTTTTAACCAGAACATTTGGTTCTTAATCTGATTGTGTATTTTTTTTTTCGTTCATTCCTTTTTTTTCTTTGACAACACTAAACTGAAAAAGACTTGCACACGCATAGATTTTTTTTCCTTGGTAGCATCATGCTTTATAAAATGTACTGTCTAAAGAAAAATGTCATGTAACGATCTTAACTGACTGATTTGCTTGATTGATTAGATTTACAAAAGCCAAAATTGCTTCAAATAATATACCTCAGGATGATTCTGTATGTTTTAGGGGGGCGTTAATAACAGTAGCAAGAGCTGTAGGATGTGCCGCAGAATTTCTTTTTGTTTTGTTTTTTTGTAGGAAAAAAAAAGAAGGGGAAAAAAAAAGACGAAGAAGAAGCGGCCATAAGGCAGAATCAAACTTTTCTCTTTTTGATGTTTACCAGTCCAAGGTCTTCCAGTTCAGCTCTCTGCCTGAGCTCATGCAACCCAAGCAAAGATAGAAGAGGAAACGAAGGAGGGAGTGAAGGGACAGCGGTAGGGGTGGGGTGAGAGGGGGGCTTAGATTGTTTTCCCAGTGTGTGGGATGTGCTGTATGCAGCTCCACTTCACACTAAGCTGAGCACCCTTCACAGAACGAAGGATGATTCTTAAACATCCAAAATCTGAAATGCTACCCTTATAGTTCCTCCTCTCCATGACTTTGAATGGCAGTTGACTGCATTAGCCACTGTGTTTCGATTGAAGCTCCATTTTTAACCACTGTCATATCGCCCTTTTTGTACTCTTGGAATACCGCAGTGAATCTCCCCCTAGCTTCCCAATCAGCTTACCCAGTGTTGACTGAAGAGCAAGATTTGTCCTTTTCTCTCTCTCTCTTTTTTTTGCATCTTATCTACATATTTATTACTATCATATTTATCTCCACATGCTGCTTGTGTGAGCTGACAAGTGAACAATATGCACATGTAAAAAAAAAAGAAAAATATCAAATGGCACCCTTGCGTTTTATGAACTCATCGCAATTTGTTCGTTTGTTCTACTTTTACAGAACTGTCATGTAAACTGATGATGTTTTCTGTTCAAACATACACAAAGAAACACGCACACACACACACGCACACACACACACACTCTCAGACACACTCTTGTGATGACAACCCTGCTATTTTTTAATGGCAAAAATGTATTTTAATTACATTTAATGATAACTAATGAGGTGATGGCATGCAACCCCAGATGTAACAACTTTAATGTTTTGTTTCTTTTCTTCGTTTGATATTTTTGTTATGATGTTATGATCACTAATGCGTTGTAACCAGGTGTGATGAGTATATACATATTTGAGAGGAAAAAAAATTTATCTGTGTTTAACACAATGAAGATGCTGCTGCTGTTTTGGGGGAGAGGTTAAAGACCTGATCCCAGTGCAACTTTCTCATTGGCTGGCTGGTCATTATCAGGCCATGTTTTTGGCTAGTAGAGTGGTTGGTCACCGGTCAGCGCTTGGCTTATTTTGGTGGGACATCTGTGCTCTTCCTCCAATGGCAGGTGAGAATTACTGTATCACCAGCTCTGCTTCTCTCTTCCCTCTCCTTCATGTGTAGTCAGGATTTCAACTGTAATGAAGATAGAAGAAGAAGAAGAAAAAAAAAAGCAACCCTCAACTTTGAGTCTGCTATCCCTCCAAAGATACAAGACCTCTTTCTTTATGGTTTGCTGTAAGAATATAGCTTTTCTTTCTTTTCTTTCATTTTTTTTTAAAGAAAAAAAACATACTTCCTCAAAGACTTTTAGGGAACTATTTTGAATATATTTAGAAATGACACCTGTATACATCGCTTGTAAATTCATACTGAAATACATCATCATGGAGAATTATAAATGATAAAGAGTAAAAACAATATTTTTTGTGTGAATTTCACAAGAGCTCTTCTGTACAGTGGCACTGTTTATCTCTCTCTTTCTTTCTCTCTCTCTCTCTCTCTCTCTCTCTCTCTCTCTCTCTCTGTAGAGCGGCTAGAATAAAATTTCACCATTCACAAGGTTTGTTGTCCTGTCAAAATTCCCGGTAAGCACAACAGGCTTTGCGTCTTCCTCACCTTATATGGAAGTAACCTCTTGTCAGTTGAAGATAACAGCTGATTCTACACGAAAGCCATTCCTTTCACAGCTAATGGTATTACCTCTACTTCTGTTAGATAAACAAAAGCGGTGCATGCTGGGTTACAAATATATGATTATTTTTATTTTTTTATCAAGAATGTCAGGAATAAGGGTTGCTGCCTACAATATCCATCATTAATTACTTCCTCTGTGCACCTGCCACCTGTGTTTTTACATCTTTAGAAAGTCTCGTATTCATTTCGTAATTCTTGATTTTTAGCAGTAGTTTCACTTATCGGTTAATAAAGAATACCGGTAGCAATTTGCGCTAATACTAAAAGGCCTAAAATTTGAGTATACAAATGACAGCATGCTAATTTCTATGTAATCTCTGTAAGATGGTGTTTGCAAACAATTGTGCAAACATGAGATAAGAGTTTAGTACAGCTTCCAGTTACTACTGACCAGTCATGGTTAAGCAGACATTCATTGCATCCATATAAACATATAAACTGTTCTTAGGGTGAGTAAAACCATTGTATTTTCCAAAATCCAGTGTCAGAAGCATTGGCTACTGTCTGACAACAGCATCGTTTTATAATATCTGCATTCATTATCAATGACCAGTGGACAGAAGAGGAAGTTTTTGCCCAGATATCAATGCAAAAGTTATGCGCGTAAAAAATATTCTTTGGACTCCCCAAAACCAAGCTTTTCAGATTTTTACGGGAATAAATAGAGCTGACCATTTAGATGTCTGTTGGCAACAGATGAGCTCATAGCTGAGAAGCTGCACAGGTATTAAATACACAATGATATGAAAATAATAATACTATTTACCTCAGACCCGTAGCTAGATGCTGCTTCGGGTCAATCTGAAATGATTTCTCTGCCTCCTCAGATGATGTCCCAGCTCTGCCAATAAAAGCTCAAACTGCCTCATTGACATCCTGAAATATGCACGAAAGCAGACGTGATACAGCTTCAGCTCCTGGATCAAACCATGAAACTCTCCCCGCTGCTGTCTTCTTTGGATGAACCCAAAATCTCAGTTTCTTCCTTTTCTTGTTTAGAAAGATCAGGATAAGCTCATCAATGCTCGATGTTGACTTGATTTTTGTTAGGATGAAATTGACATGCTACGCTAAAAGTTTGCATCCAAAAAATTTGGAATTTCGTGTTTTTGTCACAAGTGTGAGTAAATGTCTTAAAACTGTAACCACAAAGTCACTGAAAGTCTGCAGATTCACCCAGATTGATTTCAATAAAATAGTTATACTAGTTATTTGTTTTCCATAAAAAGATTATCTTATCTGAATTGCTGCTTTACTAGTTAAACCAGACTAACAGTCTTTAAACATTTCCACTATTTTGTCAATTGTGTACATTTAATGACCAGGCAATTGTCATTAGTAATGGTAACAGCGTTGTAACGATAGAAATAGCAATTAGTTAGATTACTCGTTACTGAAAAAGTAACGCCGTTAGTAACACTGTTACTTGTAACGCCATTATTCCCATCACTGACATGCAGATGATAAATAATACACAAAACTACACAGATCATATCATCTATATCCAGAACACAATCATTGCTCACATCTTAAATAAATCCTTGTGTATTCGCAAATTGCATAATGCTTTTAGATATCCCAAAGAGCTTCAGCAGATACTGTAGCCCTAAAATAAAAAATGTAAAGTAAATAACATCAGTTTATTTTGAAGCAAATCTCCAAAGTTGGAAACTCAAAGCAAGATAATTCAGTTGTGTTCTTACCACTAGGGAAATTCATGCTGAAAACCATCCCTTTACAGTGTACAGAATTTTTGTTGAACTGGAGTGTGTGTCTAATACACTTATACTTAGAATATAACCCTTTAACAGCTCACTTTGTATTAAGTTTTAAAATGATTACATTAAAAGATAACAAAAAAGACATACAAAGACTTATTAAAAAAAATCAACAAAAGTAAGTACATTTTATTTGTATAGGAGATTTAGAACCACAGTGCTTAAGAGAAAAGATAAATAAAAAAATAAAAGGATTCCTAAAAGTTCCTAAATAGGCTTCAACTGCTGGATGGACCTCTTATGAAGCAGATCTTAATAATCTGAGGGAGTGTATGGACACAGCATGTCTACCACAATTTCAGGCTGTCATTGGAACTGGTGCCACTCTATGCTAGAATCTCTATTGCATGGTGAGTCACAAGATCATAAAAATGATCTCAGTCATTCAGTATACATGGTACTACAGTAGTCCAGACCAGATGCTCTAAAAGCATGCATAGCCCTTTCAAAATAAGATGATTTTCGAATTTGTGTCAAAGATGATCCCAAAGACAGCTGCTCAAATATTCAATTACACAAGTCTGATATTGATATCAGTTATATTAAGTGATTAGTGAAGACCTAGAACTCACGTTTCTCTTTGCAGTCCTCATCTGACCTCGTCCATACGTTCTCTCTTGTAAGACTAAAAAGTAGAGCTCAGTCTTTGGCATTTTACTGAGGTTTTAGTGCAGCGACATTGCCTGCCTGTCACAAGCATGGACACTTCACTAGATTTGGTTCAAGAGGCTGGTTTGAAGATGAGGAACATGTGAGAGGCAGCCTCAAAGACAGCCAGAAGCACAGAGGAGGGGCAGTAATTGAAATGGGGGTGTCATTCATCAGATCGCACAGAGGCAGCCACAGTGTGGTCCAAAGAGTGCTGCAGAGGATGTCTGAGAGGGAGTATATGTGTGTGTGAGTGGTTGTGTCAGCCAGCACAACAAAAAGACCGTGGCGCATCATTCTTCTTTGGCGGAAGGGCAGATGAAAGAAAGAGAAGAGAGAGAAAAGTGCACTCGTTTATTTTGTCATTTTCTATTCTCCCCCTTGGTGCTCAGAAAATCACCTCCCATTTGATTTAGGGAGACAAACAATTGGCGTGACGTGGAACTCTCATCCTCACCATGTGTGTGTCCACTGTTTTTTTTTTCAAAGCTCTTCTGTGCCATATACTGTACATCCAGTAGGAATCTGTCTTATTACCTCTACAAATATATGCATACTCTCCCATTAAAGTTCCCTCGCGGCAACAAAAGGGTGAAATAGCTCAGAGGTAAAAGGGATCCGAGTACTATGGTTTAAGTAACTATACCTTCCCATCACTCAGCCATTCACACAAAGGGATTCATGCTAAGGGCAGCCTTTGAAGAATGAATGATTCTTTAGATTTTTTTAATGGCATATTACTTCAGCATGTGAGAAATGCATACTTTGAAAGATGCTAAATTTTGCAGTACTCAGAGGATAGTCAAATAGGTGAAGGATTTTATTGAAATATGTGCAAACATACACTGAAAACAGACCACAACTCAAAAAGTCAATATTTGGTTCTCCAACACAGCCTGAGCTCTCTTATTCAAGCTGTCTTGTGATTTCTTTAAATAGGCTTCAGGAATAGTTCTCCAGGCTTGATGAAGGATATTCAAATCTCTTCTTTAGATGTTCGCTGCACTTTGTTTGCCTCTCTGTCGAGATAATGCTACGATATGCCTTTCCTTTATGATGGACAGATTTTCAGTCCAGCTCTTGTATGATTTGGCATACCTCAGCCTTTTCGCAGTGTTTCTCTTCCTTAAGCATGGCTGCCTGACAGCCACCCTTCCACTGAGACCTGTGTCAGGTTTTTCCTGAATTTTCTCCTATTTCTTAAGGACATGACTTCTAGATTCGTTTCATTTGCTGTAGATATTTTTAGGCCTTCTATCCATCTATCTATAATGATCTCTGCATACACGCGTATATACTATGTGGATAGTTAACAGCTACCAAAATGAAGTAGGTACCTCTAACAAGAAGCAAAACTATGTGCAAGGAATGCAGTTTGTTTTTTTCATTTTTTAGGAAAAATAAAATTGTTATCTTGCTAATGTTTACATTTTAACTGTCAGATGCAATCATTTATTGTTTTACTGTTGTATTACTTTTACATTTTACTAGTGCTACATTTTACTAGCACTATATTTTACTCGATAACGTGCATGGTTCTCATAGCTTCAAAGATAGAAGGAAAGAAAGGCAAATTCAATCTGGTACGTACTGGAGTGTAACTGTGTTTCTCAGCTGGTAGCAACTGCTGTCTGGTTGAAATGGGAAAAAAATGGGGCAAAAGAATTCAAGTTAAGCATATAATAATGTTGTAACATACTTATTAAGCCAATGCTGCCCTCCTTTAGGTGCACCTAGTGTCTGTGCAGCAAGATTAAGTTCTTTCATAGCTCAGTTTTAGGGTTATCTTAACCTTTTATGGCAAATATCATCGAAGTAAAACCCACAAGAATGATTTGGTACTGCATATTGCAGGGGTAGGCAACTCCAGGCCTCGAGTGCCAGTGTCCTGGAGGTTTTAGATGTGTCCATGATCCATCTCAGCTGATTTAAAGGGCTAAATGACTCCTCAGCATTTCTTGAAGTTCTCCAGAGGCCTGGTAATGAACTAATCATTTGATTCAGGTGTGTTAACCCAGGGTGCGATCTAAAACCTGCAGGACACCGGCACTCGAGGCCTGGAGTTGCCTACCCCTGGCATATTGTATCATCAGGTTTTTTTTAATGTGATTTTACTCACATGCACTTTACTCCAGAAAAATGCTTTAGAACATATGTTTGGACAAAAAAAAAAAAAAAAAGAAAAAAGAAATGCCCCAACATGCTGTTTTCATGTGGGGATTTTCTCCAATTTCAATTATAATTTCTGGCATGTAAAGCTTCGCATACTAACATGACAGCCCTGGGAAATATTTGCACATATCATAAAAATGTTATTGAAATGATTATATAAAAAAGCTCTTTTCTAAAGTGTCAGAGTATCACTAACTATAAAGCCATTTTTAAGGTACTGCCACAGTTTGAGGTACTGCTGTAGTACGTAGATGGTATGGGGTCATTGAGTAGGGTGGGTGGTTATGATGACCACTGATTGCTTGGACTTTGTCAGTCCGAATCTGATTAAGAGCAACACAGACAATTAGAAGCAAGTCTGATTATAAAGTGAATATCAGCATGTACTTAATGCGTGGCTTGGGTGCTGCAACTGATGAAGAAATGCTTTTGTGTGAGCACGTCTGAGCTAATGTTTCATATTTGTAATGACCTCTGAAAATGTGCGTGTGTGTGTGTGTGTGTGTGTGTGTGTGTTGTGTAATATGTCTTCACGCTGTCTCGGGCTTTAAATTTAGTAATAAAGTTAATTGGACCTTTGGTCTCCACTGCACATAACAGTTTGACTTGTACTTTTGTGTGATGTCGGCTGGTTTGTTAATGCTGAGACTTGTATTCATCTCAGGGGGAATCTTGATTGAGAAGGAAAGAAAAAGCTTAGTTTGTGATTTATCTTTATTGGGACGGCGAATGTTTATGTGCAAATTCAATCAATCAATTTGAAATCTTCATATCTTTCTAGCCAAGATGTTGGATTTATGAAGCACCAACATCTAAGAGTTTTGAACTTTTCTTAAATATTAGACTAACTTAGCTGATAATATGGATGATGGAGACAAGGAGAAATACGATTTTTAGGGTGGGTAGTGGGCAGTAGAGGCTTATTCCTTAAAAAACATTTATCACTAAATGATTCTATTTGCTTTGTGTTGATTGCAAAGGCCACAATTCGCTGGATGTTTCTGGGTGAAATCAGTGGCAAAGTGTGTTGCACTACCTGAGCATAATTGCTGTAATGGTTGCATCGTGTGCCTCCAGTAAGTTCATTACATGGCCACTTTATGCTTACCATTAAGGTGCAGGTTGGTGCTGCAGTATTCTCCGGAACAATAGGTGTCGCCACTCAGACAAAACCTCCACATCAGCGCTAGTATAGGAAGAAAAGAAGTCAAAACCAAAATCAAAGAAAGAAATTGTTTTGTCAAAGTTTTTTCAAAAATTTTAATTTTTAAAACTGTTGCAACATTTGACTTTGTTCATCTCTGAGCTTTTGTACCAATATATCATTAAAAAAGCGATAAAAATCAACACAACCCCACTTTATGTAACGTTAATTTGATGTTAACTTTGTGTCTAGAAAAAAAATGTTGTAAAGTAACGTCTCGTGCACTTTGAGAACATGATATGATGAGATTTGTTTGTTATGACTGCCTTGGAACCTTAGAAGGGTTAGAGTAGGGGCTTTAAATGTATGCAGTTTAGAATTAGGAAGTATACACACACACACACACACACACACATATATATATATATATATATATATATATATATATGGATTTTTGAGCTATTTCACTCAATTTGCCAGCTTTATGTGTCTACATTAAATAGTCTCATAAGAGAGCAGACATCAAAGAAGCAGTTGATACAAAACGACGTCAGCGTAATTGTTTAAAAAAGGGAAAAATGAGTAACTGTAACCCACATTTTTAATGATATTGCAAACTTACAGGCAGTATTCAAAACATGTAATCCAAGTCTTACTTTGTAACATGAAAATAATGAAGATGAGTTTTTTCCTCTCTTTCTCTCTGATGAAAAGAACAGAGGGAGAAAAGAGCCCATGGGCACAAGCAACAAAACATGCAAATACAGCCCAATGTAGGCTAGCATCTGTGTGTGTGTGAGTACTTTTAATGCAGATTTTGTGGGAGATGAACTGCAGCTGTGTCTAACGCTAAGTAAAAATGTCCTTATTTCTTTTAAGTGAGCTGTCTTTAGTGTTGATGCATGATTTTGCCCTGTTCCTCCTTTATATTCCTAATGTGACTTATCAGTGCTGTGCATCACCATGAAAGACTTCATAAATCAGGGGTCTGTAATAGGCCTGCAGGTAATTAATTGCTGTGGTTTGTCAGCCAGGCTTGAGCTGAGTGGCCAGGGATGAGAGAGTAAAAACTTGCATTGGTTTTTGTTTTGTCTTTCTATTCTATTGCTGTTTTTGTCTCTTTTATCTGGTATCTCTTTAATTAGTTTGTTTCTGAAAGCAATTAAAAAATCTTACATTTATAATTCATCTTTAAGGATTCTGGTCAAATATCACAAATAAAAAAAGCAGGATGAGGTTCAAACTTGTCTGAAATCACAGTAATAAAGAGCACGCCGTTCTCATTACAATATAGTGCTTTAAGATGACAGAATTAACTTAGCCCCGTTTGGCCAGCTGTGCCACATAACTGCAATATTTGATATGAAATGTCAAAATGCTTTCAGTTCAAGATGCTCTACAGTAACAGTTAAAAAAATCTACCACTTGACAATATTCCTAAGAAAACAGTTTGCTTTGATGAGAGCCTTTTTCTGCTTTCCTGCTGTGTGTCATATGCAGGGTGACACCCTCTTTTTCCCCACATCGATAAATCTCTGTACAGAAAAGAGGGAAACCCTGTTTCTTTACTAAGATCGACAGCAGACGTTCGCATTTTGAGAGTCAATGACCACAGATTCTAACTGTGAATGAAGCAGTAAATGCTGATAAGAGAAGAGTTGATTTTTCCACACAAGAGTGAAGCTACAGCTGCTGCTCTGTCAGGTGAAAACCCAAAATACCGTGTGTGCAACATTTCTTCAGAGATGCCCTTTGCAGCAAAAGTTTGCAACTGCAAGCTGTTGCAGAAAGCAGCTCTGCCTCATAACTTCAGTCCCACAAGTTAAAATAAGAAGTAGGGATTCTGATGTGAATGATCAGACAAGTGGTTGGCATTCAGTACAAAAATGCATATGATTTGCTTTTTGTGAGCCTCCTGGAAAATCTGATGTTCTGAATCCTTTTTATTTCTCTTTTATTTAGTAAGGAGTAGTTTTCACTTTGAAACAGTAGTGATGTAACATTTGCATGAAGAAAAGATTATCATGTTTGCATTGTTGAGCACTTGAAGATGCTGTACTAAAAGTCAGAGGAGGGGATACGTTATCATCCCCACAGGACATAAAATGTAGAGTAGGAAAAAGCTCTCCATTCTCTCCTGCAAAATTCCTATTCCTCTCTGGGTAATTGGGAATATTTTCAGGGCGCAGGGTTAACGTTGTTACTCTTGTACAGGACTAAAATCAAAATCAAACTTTTCTTTAGTAACAGTTTTATTTTCTTACTTTGTAACTAATGAAAATGAAGGTAAAATGTTATTAATAACCATCCAAATCAGTGATCAATTCTCCCAACTGAGACACTCGCTGCAGTGTCATGTTTTCACAGGAGTCATAGTTACACTGTACAAGTGCAGTCCTAGACTATACTGAAAGTAAGCTAATCAAATTGACTTTTTTCTTGTTGAATGAAATGCTAAATGAGAGGCTGCAGTGAGTTACAGAAGCCATAATGGAACAGCTGGAGACTTTATCTCTCTGTCGGCATCAAAATGCACAAGTTGTTACTGTGCATTTGACTGCCAAGCATAAGTTTCATCTGTATCTTTAAGCGACTCAGTTAGACTCTAAAATGCAATTAACAGAGAGCAGGTGTCCTTGTCTAAATTCACCCATAATTATACCTAACTTAGTGCTCCTATCGCATCACACTGCCCTTTCAAATGGTGATAAACAATCATGCTATTGCTGGAAGCTAATTGTGTATCAGGCTAATCACTAACACAGGCTAATTACTTGTTGCTAAACTAGCTCATATGACTTAGGAACCCCGAAACTCTCTCTCGCTCTCTCTGTCTGTGTGTGTGTGTGTGTGTGTGTGTGTGTGTGTGTGTGTGTGTGTGTGTGTGTGTGTGTGTGTGTGTGTGTGTGTGTGCGTGCATCCTTCAGTTTTAAATGGGTACAGGTGTGCAGCTATGTGAGCACTCGTGTTTGATTAAAAATATGAAGCTTGATTGTAGAATACCAGAGGGAGACTGAGGTGTTAATTGCCTGTGTCTACATGTGTGCATGTTTACGTGTGTAATGTGTGTGTGTTTGAAATGTTTGTACATCAAGAGTTGCAGCAGTTAAATAATACAATAAAAGAACGCCTGTTGTGACTCAATTTACCCTGACAGCATAAGCGATGCCAGCACACACAAATAGCACAAACATAAAACAAAAATCTGGAAATCTTATTAAATACTGTGATCTTTAACTTCCTAATGTGTGGATGGATTCAGATAGTTATCTTTCTTTGGTAGTGTGTGTGTGTGTGTGTGTCAATATGAAAGTGGCAGATGAGGAAGCTGAGATTATCAGGCCCGTGTATGTGCACCTCATCCCTGCTCCCTAAAGCGATTGTAATGTAGAATTATGTGATGGGACTTATTTGGGTATGTGGGACAGCAATTCAGATGTCTTACTTTGCACACAAACGCACATACTCATTTTTCAACTATTGTGGGGCCCAATTTATTTTTGTACTGTTGTGGGGTCCACCCTTTCCAGTGGTACCATAGCTGTGCAAAAAAAAAAAAGAATGCAGTGTGATCAGCGGACATCTTTAAGACGACGCGGGCTGTTGTGCTAAATCATGTTTGTTTATACATAGTCCATATTCATATGTATGTATGTTGATAAAAACAATATTAATATGTGTAAAGTAAAAAATATTACCTTTGTTATGTCCACATGATGTCCCAAAGAGCTACCCAGTCCAAGGTCATATTGACGTCCAAATCGTGGAACGAGTTTGGACATTGTTTAGATCTCCAGAATTTGTCATTGACCCAAAAAAAGGCATGATAGGCACATCTATCCTATGTCCAATGTTTAGTAGGTAGTGAAAACTCTTTTTATTTTTGGGCTTTTTCAGCCTTACTTGACTGGCACAGTGAAGAAAGGACAGGAGAACAGCGGCAGAGAGAGAAGGGGCCGACATGCGGCAAAGGGCTGTGGGCCAGACTCGAACCGGCCGCTCTCAGCAGTATGGCATGTGGTTGCCCACTCAATGCACTGAGCTAAACCAGCGCCCCCAAAACCGCTCAGTATTTTGAGGACACATATGTACATTTAATTAGAAGAATCATTGAACTATGCTAAGCGTTCAAACACAGCATGACTACACACATTTGAAAAAGTAGCATTATCACAATAAAGTGACATTGTAGCTTGCTACCTCTAAAAACAGCAAAGAGACCCAGTGTCCAATAACACAGTGTGTCAGCTTGTATAACCCTTGCAGAATTTTACAGTACCAGTCAACTCTTTGGAGTCTGTCCAAAATGGTACTGTACAATTTTGATTTGATACAAGCAGTATGCCATTTGGAGCACTTCAGCCAATTTCTGATGTCTGTTAACATACAAACCAAACATAACTGTATTGGATTTTTGCTATCAGGAAACTGTTCCTGACATATTTGACGTATTGATTTATTTTTATGTGTATGTAAATGACTAGTACTGTGAAATCCACTGGTGTGACATGCTGCCCCTGAAATGACCCCACATCCCCATACCATTTCAGTCTTCAGTATAATTTTCCAACAAAGCGTGGCTTATCCTTCATGACAGAATGAATGATATTGCATCACCAACAGGCCATAAGCTTGACTTCCATTTAAACATTATAGCTCTGTGAAATTTTTTTTAAATCAATTATGTATTATGGAGCATGGGAAAACTACACTGTCGATATCTAGACTTGATTTTTATAATATCCCTCAAGAAATTATACATTTATACATTATACAGCCAGTATCATCATCCCACAGTACTGCGAGTTGGGCTCCATATTGACCACTCCACCTCAAAACTCTTCTTTCTTATCATCTCTACTCCATCCTTTCTCCTCTTATCTTCTCATCTGTGTTTTTTACCCTTCTCCAATATCTCTGCAATGTTACATGATAAACAAGGACCATCTGGGTAGAGTCAAATCTCCAGTGGTACTACCAGACATATCTCCTGCCTGTTTTCTGTATAAATAATTAATCAGCTCTGACCATTTTGTAGCTTTCTGACAGAAGAGACAGTCAAATACCCAAATGTCACAGATTTTCCAATGAGCTAAAACTCAAATTTTGTTGACATGTAAAGGCTGTTAGCCTTACGATACACTGGCGACCTGTCCAGCGTGTACCCCGCCTCTCGCCCTAAGACAGCTGGGATAGGCTCCACCCCTGCCCCATTCAGAAGAAAGATGGATATGTATGCTGTAGTTTGAAATGAGAAGGTTGATGCATTTCATCCCTTATCTAAGTGATCACAGTTCAGCATATTGAAATTTGATTTCAAAGTGTCTTCTGCATTGCTCACAAAGTAACAGCCAGTAACAACTACAAATCCAGACAAACAGAGGTGTTGCATCCTGCAGAGGAACCCATGCTGAAAAAACTAAACTGCTTTGGAGGACAACACTCCATGGACAGACGCTGAAAGCACGGAAAGGCAGTAAGTCATGTACAGCGGTGCACTTGTTCCACATTTTGTTATGTTACAGCATTATTCCAAAATGAATTAAAATAAATGTTCAAGTCAGAATTCAGTTTAGGAGCACCCTGTATTGGAACCACATGTAGCACATAAGACCTGCTGCTCACAGAATTTTGCAGTTGAGGAAATTGAGGATGTCTAGAAACACAAATCTGATCTCATCACTTGCAGATGCTAATGCACACGATCTCTCCTAATGATCTGAATTGAACAGCAAATCTGATTTGCCTGCATGCTGAACAAACCCAGAATCACTTTGCTGTGTAATCCAGTTCAGATGGATGTGAATTTATTTACTCATTATGTTAAAAGTTTACTCAGTACTGTTTTATACTAAAAACAACATACCACATACATGCCTAACAAACTATTTTAAAACGCAATTGATTCGAGTGCAGACAGACATGAACCTTTGCCATCCAGCCTTTATAGCAGCAGAGTATTTTACATGCACACGCTAAATGTTCTGGTGCAGCACTGTTTTTGGTTTTCTCTCAGCCTGTGTCATCTTCCTTCGTGCTCATGTTTCGCTTAACTAAAAATTCCAGTTTTTCCCCCATGTAGCTAATTTCATAACACCCCTTTCTCTTCTTCTTTTTCACACACACATACACATATTGCACTCCAAATAGAGTTGTTGTTAGCCCACATAGAAAAATGCTTAGCCGTGCCTGGTCAGCCTGTTATATAACACCAGTGCATTGCCCTAACTCAGGCTTGCCTCACAGTGATAGCACCCCTAGATGTGGATTTGTCTGTGTATGTACAAACATGCCTCTGTGTCTGTGTGTTTGTAGGTTTGTGTGTGTCCACGCAGTGATATTGCCAACTGTGTAACTTTGCTCCCTGTGTGTAACAGCCAGTTTTTGTGTGACTACTCTTGCTGCATTTGTTTCTCGTGTGTTTTGCTATTGTCCTTCTTGTATACAGTATATACATATCTGTTAGCAAAAACTACATTTTCCATTTTGCAAACACTTTAGGTGAAGCTGGGCTACACATCCAAAGACCAAGCATCTGGTGATACTGAATATTACTTAAAGAAAGCTATAGTGGAAACAACATCCATCCAGCTGAAGTGACCCTTATCAAAATACTCTTCTTTATTACAGCTCGAGGCAGCGTTCTGTAACTTATGCTGACCTCTCACTTCCACTACGAACGAGAAAGTAAACATACAAATTCCCTCTGAGCGTCAACAGAGAGTCCCATCATCAAGCAAATTGCCAAGTTGTACATATGCTTTTCAGAACTACTGCACTGCGTAAAATATGCATGTTTCACAATACAAAAACATTTTCTCACTTAATTCCTAAAAGCCTGTTTTTAGAGAAAGTGGATTTGAGTGAGGAGGATGAACCAGTTATGCCACACACAATATCTGCAAAACTCTTAAAAATGCACAAAAGCATGAACTTGCATGACAATGTGAGTATGTGCGTGTGGTTGCACGCTACATGTGTGTAGGTCTATCTGTTTTTTAAACAGGGTCCCCGCCTGCAGGATGTGTCTAAGTGCATAAATAGATCAGGTACAGGAATTCCATCTGACACACAGTAAGAAAGGGACACAGAGGGAGAGAATGAGAGAGCAAAACAAGTTGTGAAAGTGAAATGAGTTTCATGTAGCCACCTTTGTCTTCTTTTATGTCTTCTTCGTCTCAGTGGAGCTTTGGAAAATCATTAAACAGCACTACAAGAGTGATGGAGGGACATCGGCAGCTGTTATAAGTATATAAGGAGTTAATACAGAATAAATGGGAATCCTCTGTAATGACTACGAAGGTAGGCAGGAATGAATCTTCACTACCTGTTAAAAATCTAATTTGTTGCCTCATCGTCTTTACAGGGGGATTTAAAAGGAACCCAATCTGATTTCTCACTGTTTAAATAGCAATGAAGAGATAAGGTCTGTGTCATGCAAGTGGAAAAATCTGATTTGAGCAGTCACTGCAAATCCTGCCAGTGAGATGAGTTTCATTACAGATTCCCTTCGGCGTTTTTACCATGGATGACACATCTGTTTTTTGACCGTCCCATACTTCCGCCTCTATTTTTTTTAAATGCAGAAGCACGAGGGAAAGAACGGGACTCTGGCGGGGAGAAATCGAATCATCTATTATGTTGTGTGCACCCTTAATTTTGCTCTCCATGTGTTTGCTTTTCAAGAAGCCTTTTGTGTGCTCAGTAAAGTTGTTTATGTCATTGTGTGAGTGGTGGATCTTAATAATCACTTTCTCTCATTGTGTCTCCACAGATTGATGTTACATATGTATCATCACACATCTTCCAACCTTTTTTCACTGTTTCTGTTTACAGTGTTTGTCAGCCTCTGATCTGGAATGATTTAAAAAGCAGTTTTTAAGAATGTCATTAGTAATACATTTCTAAATTCTTCTAGCTAATGGCGTTCATGGGTGCTTAATTTTTATCATCTTACAAAGATGGGGCAATGATGCAATGACAAGATACACAAAGACATTATCTGCCTGGAAGAAGATTTCCTGGGCTCTGCTACAAGATTTCTTTTGGAAAAACTGTCCAAAAAACATATAATATAATATCTCATGACACTGATTTCCTTGACATACTAGTAAAAACTATGTGTTGTTGGCATTTTAGAGTGTCAGACTGTTCACTTTGTGACATTTACAGGTGTCTGCGAACTCAAAAGTTTTGAATGAAATTCATAGCCAATGACCCTGATGGATGAATGGATGGATGGCTGGCTGGCTGGATGGATGGATGGATGGATGGATGGATGGACGGACGGACGGATGGACGGATGGATGGATGGATGGACGGACAGATGGATGGATGGATGGATGTATTGGGACATATTCATTGGCCAGTAGGAATGTTTGAGGAGATGCCAAATTTCAGGCCCCCCATCACACAGACCTAGTCTGACCAGTTGATGAATCCCTGGCATCCAACCAGTTGGTGATTGATTCCTAGAAACTGCCATGACTGCATTCGATTGCTACAGCCCCAGTCAGGCCTAGAGACTGGTCAGTGAACTCATGCAATATGTCTTCCCCAGCTGTGTGGCAGGTGGTTTCTAGAGGTCACAAAGAGGTATACCATGCTGCACTGAAAATCCTTTTGGTTTGGTTGCTTGCAGACTCCATCGCTCACCTGTAGTTTGAATGGAAGTCTGTGACTTCTCTGCAAACACAATCTAACAGCGGGTCAAATAGTAGTGAAGCTGTGACAAAGTTTCTAACTTGTGTCACACTTTTTCAAGTTTCACAATCCCTTGGTGAGTAGTCAGCAAGTCAGCATCTTCCATGCAAAATCCAGGCAACAGCATCATAATAAATATAACATAATAAAACCCTTGAACCGAAGTTATCATTGATATCCTTCCAAATGTCACATGGGTCATTCATACTGACAGACTGTTCCTTCATTACATTACGTAAATTGAGCAAAATGTGTGTTCATCCGCATTTTTTTAAAACAATAAACCATCTAAAGAATACATGAAACAAGTGTAGCAGATGCTTCCACTAAAAAAGAGGTAACACACAGACTCCAGGTCTGGTCTCAGCGATGTAAAAGAGAGGGAACAGTCTTGGTTTCAGTGCAATAAATTGTTCCAAGGGGCTAGGAGAGGTCCTCTTAGACCCACCATGGAAACCCATGCCCAGAAGTTGCATACAGCTTTTGTTCTGATGTTAATGACAGGAGGTTTGGAGCCATTGAATCAGCAGAGAATTGGCGACTTTTACAGACTATGCACGTTTTATATTTTTTATTCAGGAATTCAGTGAATATACCACTTTATTGATGCTTAATAGTGTGACATTGCTGACATTGTATCATTGCTCCTTAGTATGTCATTTATTAATACAGATAATACAGTAATTCATCAATTCAGAGGAATGGCTTATTTGGGGCATTTCAGTCAGGTTTCAGAGCTCATCACAGCACAGAAACAGCTTTAGTGAAGGTCACAAATGATCTTCTTATGGCCTCTGACAGTGGACTCATCTCTGTGCTTGTCCTGCTAGACCTTAGTGCAGCATTTGATACTGTCGACCATAATATCTTATTAGAGCGATTAGAACATGCTGTAGGTATTACAGGTACTGTACTGCAGTGGTTTGTATCATATCTATCTAATAGACTCCAATTTGTACATGTAAATGGAGAGTCCTCTTCATACTAAGGTCAATTATGGAGTTCCACAGGGTTCGGTGCAGGACCAATTCTGTTTACATTATACATGCTTCCCTTAGGCATGTATAAGACATAACATAAATTTTCACTGCTATGCAGATGAAACCCAGCTCTATCTGTCCATGAAGCCAGATAGCACACAACAATTAGTTAAACTGCAGGAATGTGTTAAAGACATAAAGACCTGGATGGCCGCTAATTTTCTGCTTCTTAATTCAGATAAAACAGAGGTTATTGTACTCGGCCCTGAAAAGTTTAGAAATATGGTATCTAACCAGATTCTTACTCTGGATGGCGTTACCTTGGCCTCCAGTAACGCTGTGAGTCATTTTTGACCAGGACATGTCCTTCAACGCACATATTAAACAAATATGTAAGACTGCTTTCTTCCATTTGCGCAACATCTCTAAAATTAGAAATATCCTGTCTCAGAGTGACGCTGAAAAACTAGTTCATGCATTTATTACTTCCAGGCTGGACTACTGTAATTCATTATTATCAGGATGTCCTAAAAACTCACTGAAAAGCCTTCAGCTAATCCAAAATGCTGCAGCAAGAGTCCTGACAGGGACTAGAAAGAGAGAGCATATTTCTCCTGTTTTGGCTTCCCTTCATTGGCTTCCTGTTAAATCCAGAATTGAATTCAAAATCCTGCTCCTCACATACAAGGTCTTAAATAACCAGGCCCCATCTTATCTTAATGACCTTGTAGTACCATATCACCCTATTAGAGCACTTCGCTCTCGCTCTGCAGGCCTACTTGTTGTTCCTAGAGTATTTAAAAGTAGAATGGGAGGGAGAGCCTTCAGTTTTCAGGCCCCTCTTCTGTGGAACCAGCTTCCAGTTTGGATTCAGGAGACAGACACTATCTCTACTTTCAAGATTAGGCTTAAAACTTTCCTTTTTGCTAAAGCATATAGTTAGGGCTGGACCAGGTGACCCTGAATCCTCCCTTAGTTATGCTGCAATAGACGTAGGCTTCCTGGGATTCCCATGATGCATTGAGTTTTTCCTTTCCAGTCACCTTTCTCACTCACTATGTGTTAATAGACCTCTCTGCATTGAATCATATCTGTTATTAACCTCTGTCTCTCTTCCACAGCATGTCTTTTAGTATTAGTATTTAGTATTTATTTATTTATTGTCATTGTCAAGAACAATGAAATTGCGTTTGGGGCTTCCATACAACCCAAAAAAAAGAAGAAAATAATAAATACCCCTTAAAACCCAAGTGTACATATTTAACCCAGTGTGACTCCAATGCAATAAGACAATCCTTAGCAATAATGTTCGTAGAAATTCAGACAAAGACCTGAGAAACATGACAAAATACAACAATGCAACCCGTTCAATATTATTGTACTGTGAGATATGATATCAGATATGATAGTTATCTATTTAAGAAAGAGGGGGGGGGGGGGGGGGGGGGGGCAAGAGGGGGAAGAGAATAAAGATATGATGCACCAATGCAGACCAGTTCATTGCTATTAAGAAGTTGGATATGGTTATTGTCCGTGAGAGGGGGGCAGAGAGTTCAGGAGCCTACCTTCTCCCTGAGGGCAGCAGATGGAAAAGGTGGTGCGCAGGGTGATGTTGGTCCCGCAGGATACTGTGCACCCTCCTCAGACAGCGAGTGGGGAAGATATTACTGATCTCTGGCAGACTTGTTCCAATAATTCTGCCAGCTTCTTTCACCACCCGCTGGAGTGCTTGCTTGTCTTCCTTCTCTCACCCCAACCGGTCGCAGCAGATGGCCCCGCCCCTCCCTGAGCCTGGTTCTGCCGAGGTTTCTTCCTGTTAAAAGGGAGTTTTTCCTTCCCACTGTCGCCAAAGTGCTTGCTCATAGGAGTCATATGATTGGTGGGTTTTTTTCTGTACCTATGAAGCGCCTTGAGGCGACTTTTGTTGTGATTTGGTGCTATATAAATAAAATTGAATTGAATTATTACTGTTACACCACGTACAGCTATTACTGCTACTACATCACTGCTAATAATAATCATAATCATAGTCACAGTAATGTATCTGTATTTATAAATGGAATGCTAAGGAGGAGTAATAATATATAAATGATGAATTAACCACTTGCTAATGTTGAACAGTGTGTATCTCACTACTGTCAAGTATGGTCAGATAAACTTACAAATACATTTCAAGTGAGTATTTAAAATCTGGTGGGAAAAAAGTAAAAGAAATCACCTCAAAACTCCCAAAATAGTCCTTGGTAAAAATATATAAAATGGAAGGATGGTTTGTCTCATTTTAGTGCTAAAAAAGTGTGATTTTCAGGGTCTGCTGAAAGACTTTTCAACTGACTGAATAACTGGAACCACATGGGACTATCTTTCATGAAGTCTTAGCTTTCTCAGCTAGAATCTGTTCCACTTTAGCACATCCTTCTCTCTGTCCCTCTCTTCTCATAAGTGACTTTCAGACATACAGAAAAAAGGCCCCTCTGCTCCTCCACGTGAGAGCAATTTGTTGAAGGAAGAAACAGGGTAATTAGAAGTGGATTGGGCTCTCTGCTGGGACAGTCCTACCAACTTTTTACTTCTGTCATCGCAACCGAGTAACAAAAGTTTTGAGCAGCGTAAGCAGCATGGAGACCATCAATAAAACCTTCAGTGATATTACTTTTTTATAAGACTGTAATGCACTCAAACTGTTACCATGCACTTGGCAATATTTTATATATTAGATGCAGTTGATCATATTGTATTCAGAAATGGAGTCCAGTAAAAAAGGCAGGAGATGTAAAAAATAAATAAAGAAAGAAAGAAAGAAAGAAAGAAGATGAGAGAAGGAAAATGCATTAATCAAGCACAGTCATTGCATTTGACTGGAGCCGTGTGCAGGACTTACTTCAGTGAAAGGCGTTCTCTAAAATGTAGAGCTACTTTTTTAATATGTGCACTCTCATTTGAGTGTTTTTAAATAAATTGCTGTAAAAGAAAGCTTGAGATGTAATCTGGGAAAAACACCTATAACTTGTTAGATGCTAAACAAGTAAACCTTATAAATCTTCTTTAATTTTATCCTTTTTCTTTTATAGCATACAGCTCAAAATACTAAGTTGATGCAGACAGACTTTGTTACAAACCCTGTTATTTACCCTAAAGAACAAGCAAGCTGCACATGCTCATGCTCCAGAAACCAAAAGCTTAGCTGAAGCAGACTTGCTCCAGTGCATTCACAGTAAATACCATTTGCATGTGAAACAATCTCTATTCAAAGATATTTTGCCGTTAACCTTGCTCTTGGGACAGATATGTTTAATATTGGTTATGCATGTGTGTGTGTGCGTGTGTTTGTTAGTAGTGTCTGTGATCTGCCTTAAGAGTTGGAAAGAGGACAGGGTAAGCACATAGCCAGGAGCTACAGCATGTCAGCATTAATAACACCATACGGGAAGACAGAGAGGGAAACATACATACATACACGGAGGAAGACTCTGCAGGCACGACCCATGTGTGTGGGTGAGGGCTGCAGATAATCATCTCTCATAAGGTTCAGTGGAAGATGAGCACTGACCCTATTTTACCTGGCCTTCTCTCTTCTCTGCTGCGCTTCCTCCCTCCTCTCTCTGTCTCGGAAGAGCTTACGAAGGTCTTTTGTAACACTTGAGGGATACTTGCGCCAACTGAATCTTGTTTCCCTGTCACTTAGCCAACACTCTGCTCCTGTGCTGAATTCTTTATCAGCAACAAATTTTCTCTGGAAACAGAAAATGCTGGCTCACACTTTCTGCTAATGTTTGGCATGCTGGATATACACTTAACATAAGCCAAAGCAATATGTGCTCACACGCATGCTTGTCAAGTATGAGTGTGTATTATCTTTAATTCTTGACATTCTGTGTCTGTATAAGAAAATCTCATGATGTCAGCGCTAAAGGGATTGCTTTATTATTGTATGCTAAAAACAACAGTAGCACTTCTTACTTAGCAAAGTCAAAACCGAACTTAGAGGATGATATGGGGCACTGCCATGCCTTTCTGAAATTTGTTAAGTCTTCATTTTAGTTGGACAGTGGGGAGAACACAGGAAAGCGGGGACTTCAGGGTAGATTCGACCCCAGGGCCTCTGCATTAGCCTCGTGGCTTGCAAGCTAAACCAGCACCCAGAGCTTAAAGCTATTGCTAACACCATACTTGACTACATGAGCTGCTTATTCACATGAAAGAAACGTGATTTTATGTGCTCCAAATATATTCTGTATGTATGTAGTTTTACTTGAAGCTACCACTTAACATTAGACTTTTTCACATAAAAATGAACCCTAGCCTCAAAGTTAAGTGGGGTTTACGCTTCCACACTGGTGGGTTAGGTAGGGTAACTGGAATGAGGAGTATGGTGGAAAAATCAAGGAAATGCCCAAGAAAAACCCCTCACCCCATGAAATTCTGTCAGCGGCAGTGGCAGCCAGCAGCATCATAACCATCGAGTGGGTAAGTGGGTAACGCTGCAAAAGAATGAGGAAAGCTGACAGCTTAAGTACACCGGCATGATTAAAAGGGTATACTTCATATTTGTTACAGTGAGGGAAGCATGTCATGCAGCAGCAGAAGTGGACTTCTGAGCTGCAGGACATTTTAGGTTGAGAACAGAAAATTTCCTGCTGCTGCTGCTTCGTGGCATTTAGATGGCAGTGTGTGTGGGGTGTAAAGAGACCACAAGGGAGCAGCCACAGTGAGCTGTTAGATGAAGAGCGACAGGCTGCACACCTCTCACTTCGCAGCAGGATAATCAGCTTTAGTGTGCTGTTGCAGCATGAAATCAGATGGGAGTAGCATGTCACATGAATGAGATTTTTAACAGTGGTGGTTCAAAAGAATACAAGTTTGAGTGCATTGTTACAATATGCACTAATTTCACCTCTTGATAAATTGGCTTTTTGATAAAGTAACCTTTACTCTTAAACTGTACACTCAAAGCTTTGTATGACATTTTCCTCACTTCTCCTGCTTCATCTGCTTTTGTTTTTACCTTCATATCCCTCCACCACTTTCTTTTCTCTTGTTCTCACTCTGCTCTTTGGACCTCGGGCTCCTCACAAAGACTCTGTGGTTCCTGCGTACACCACCTCCTCCTCCTGAACCCCTGACATACCCTTGCTCCACATTGCATTGTTGTATTTAGATCCATTTCGTTCCTTTCCTTTCCCTTGTTTACACTCCCCTTTGCCTTATTTCTTTCTCCCAGTGTTGGTTTTTTTCCTTTCAGGTGTATGATTCATGGTTGTAGCGTTATAACAGAGAAATAATTTTTTCAGAAGACCCAAATGTAATTTTTCTGAAGAAAAAAAAAACGGTGGGGAAATAAACCAAGGCAGCAAATAAAACAGGGATATGAGTATTCAAAATAAAAGCGTGAGAGTAAAACTGAGTGATAATTAAACACAATCACATCTTGTTATTGCAGAATCGTATGTGCTGCCACATAGCTTAGCTTGTAAATCTAACAGATTTACAGAGCTGTGAAGATGGACAATAAGTTATGAATAATACAGTTATGAACAACTGTAGGCTGTTATTGTTTTGTCCAAAATTGCACTCAAAAGTGACAATCTAAAATAACTGTGCCGCCAGTCTCTTGGAAACATCAGTGTGTTGTTTGTATTTCCCGTAAAGCTGATTTTCTTCAGGGTTCAGAGTGAACAGTAAGAGAACAGCTTTTAAGCAAAGATGCCGCAAGGGAGCTTTATTGCTGACTGACATGGCGCTCTTATAAATGCCTCTGCAGTCATTTAAAATGCTCAAGGTGTGACGCGTTTCCTTGTTGCACGTACAACGGTTTGCATGCTGCTCCTCAAGTCATGAAATCTTCTAATTTTTTGGCATTTGCGAAATGTGTATTTTATTATACTTTTGTATAATAAAACACACACACATGCAGACATTATACATGCTACAGGTATTCAATATTTTAACCACCCACATCTACACTCACCCAGACGGTGCAGTGATGTAGCTTTGCAGCTCAGATAGTGAGATGTCAACAGGGAACAGAATGACTGGCAGTTAATAGGGAATAGATGATCATCAGCCAGTAGAGACAGATGGTAATAGCAGGGGAAAAGTACACACACACACACACACACACACACACACACACACACACACACACACACACACACACACACACACCGATGATACAAAATGATCACTCTATCAAGGGCACCTTGTGTAACTGAAAAATATGAAAATGTGTGTGCATACACGCACACACACACCTGATGTTGACTCAGGAATTGTTAGTCAAGCAGGTGACAAAATTTCTATGTACTGTAACTAATTTTGTGTCATAGTTAGTGGAAACTGTGGACCCAAATTGCAGGCCCACAGGCAAACTTAACAAAAAAGCTAACAGCAAAATCCGATCCACATGTGGCATATTCAGCTCACTCATTGGCCAGATACGTCTGGGGCGGGAGCAACAAAAGTAAATACATGAAGATGGTGGTGTGATCTAGACTATAGGAGGACATGGAGAATTTACTATTATTTCACAGCTAGTTGCTAATCTGTACAGACCTTTGCACATCTATAGTATAGTACCTTCTTCCACTGAGATTACAAAGCATGTGTGGCTAGAGGAGGTTTTTTTTATTTATTTTTTTAGCTCAAACTTGTAACATACACCTGGTAGTTGGTTTGAATCAGGTCAGATCCTGTTCACACCATAAATGAACTGTTCTGGAGTTTGTTTAGAGACCACCTCCTACAAAGGGTCTCGGTGGGGTTGTTTCGGTCCAGACCCAAGTGTGATTACTCTGTTCACAACTGTACAAATGAACCGCACCAAGTGGGAAAACGAACCAGAATTTTATTTCAATGGACTGAACACCGCAGGAGTGAAAACACCCTTAGGCTATAAACCAATGTTTGTCGGCGTGTGAAGGATAAATCTCATAACTTGTGTCTGTTCTACAAATCTTTTTACTTGTCTGGCCATTAAAAAATGATGCCGTGTAAAATGTGATAAAAAAAAAAAAGACTGATGCAATCTGAAAATCAATAATAACAAAAATAAATACAACACCTTGTAAAACATCTCAGCTAATTATATTTATCGGCATCAATTTAGTTCCGTTTTTTCATATGCACTGATTCACAACAACAGTCAGCTCCTGGTGCTTTATATTGTAACATAAAGATCCTGCAATATTAGAGGGAAAGCCCAACTGTCAGAAATTCCCACGATGACAGTAGGAAGAAACAGGAAGAAACCTCAGGTAGAGCTAGACTCAGGTGAGGCCGCCACCTGCTGCAACATATATGGGTAGCTGACGGGAAAAGGAAAACAAGGGGGAGCAGAGAAGAAGTGATCACTCAGCAGGAAGCCAGAAAGAGACGGTGAATAGTTCTTCAGCATCACTCTGTTATGTTACCTGCTCTCTGATTCACTGTGAGCAAAGGAAAAGCAGCCTGAGAAATGTATCGTATCCAGAGTAATCTTCATTTTCAAGGAGGTTTCAATGTCGCAAAAAATAATTCTCTATAAATTTATATTGTACAAGTGCAGGTGAATAGTTGTGGCTTTTATTATTTTTTGGCACTTCAGGAGATAGTGTTTTTGGTTATATAACAAATCTGAACATGAGGAGTGGATAAGAGAGGAGATTTGGCTGACAGTCCTGTTTGTTTTGGTAGGAGAGGTTGATGTTACAGTGCAGCATCCAGTACTTATGAATGTTCAGTATTACACCTTTTAAATGTGACTGAGCAACTTGGCGTCACAAGGAAAAAGGTTTAAACAGCAGCCACTGATTACAGCTTAAAGAACTGACTTGCATCAGCAGAGTCCGTAAATTCCACATACAAATTCACATGAGCAGATTACGCTCCTTTAACAAACAACCATCTGCATTTAGTTTTAACCAATTTCAACAGGACCAGATGGGAATCTGCCCGCCTGTATTTTTCTCTTCCAATTATACGCTCTACCTCATGCTCTCTGACTACCACGAACAAACACAGATATGAATGCATTAACAAGCCCTCGTCATGTGTCCGTCCATATTTTCCGTAACGCTGTCTGACCTCAGTGTAAGAAGCACATACACGACTGCGCAAAGGTCTTAAGCCATTTCATTTCTTATATTTTTATGTTCAGCATCCTCAGCACCACATGATCCAAATCATCCAAAGTGTCCATAAGTGCACCCTTGTCCTCGAACAGGGTGTTTGTTCTGTACAAACTGTGGTTATCACAGAAGTCCAATGACAAAAAAATCACTCAGATCGGGGAGGTTCTGAATCCTTTCGGTCAGTGTTTTTGCCCACATGAGTGGAACGCTGGATTCTCTAACATGGGCACCTTCAACCACGCTAGCTGAGGACTCCAAGAAGGTTGGGTACACTGAGCTATCATTTGACACATAAGCACAATCTCTCTCGTACTCCCCTCTGTGGCCCACATGTATTGTTTTTGGGTTGTTCTTTGCCTCATGGGCTAAGGCCCAGCCTCTCAAGGTTCCTGGTTCACTGGTTCCTGTTTATGTGCTCCAGGTCAGCGGTCCCCAACCCCCGGGCCTTGGACAGGTACCGGTCCATGAGGTGTTTGGTACCGGGCCACGAGAGTTGAGGCTCAGGTGTCAAATGTATGGTTTTCAGGGTTTTTATCGGTTTTCAGCGTTATTTTGTTATCGTTTTGATCGTTTTTATCGTTAACTCGGTTTTCCTGGGTATTTTCACGTGTGTTATGAATAAATCTTCTTTTTTTCGGTACCGGTACTAGTTTTATTTTGTTGTATTTATCCTCGACACCTTAAAGGCCGGTCCGTGAAAATATTGTCGGGCATAAACCGGTCCGTGGCGCAAAAAAGGTTGGGGACCGCTGCTCCAGGTAACCATGTGCCTTGATTTCTCCATCATCACAGGGTATTTTTTTTCTAATTTACTATAAATCTGGCCCCTCAGTCAGGACCAATATCCCTTGGGAAACCCTACCAAGGGCAGCATAGCCCCAAACACACAGTTCCTGGGGTCATGTGTTTGCTTCATTACCTCCATTACAATAAGGTTTTCGAATCGGTCCAACAAGTTAATTTTTTATTTCAATCAATATTTAGCTAACACCTTTCCTCCCCCCTTCTTTTACCCTCTTAGAAATTACGTTTATATTGTATAAAAATAATTATCATTTCAAAATTTTTTCAACCCTCTCAGGCTCAAATTTAACCTTTTGTTGCTAATGCACAACCAAGTCCTTCAGTGGTACTTCTGAGTAAAAAAAACTCATAAAATATGGATGTGGGGTAATCAGGTTGTTAGTTTTTAACTGTTGCAAATCGGCAACGCCTGCCTTGAGAGGGTTAATATCTTTTTTAAATTAAACTTTTTTAAATTATTGACATCACGAGGAAACACTAGACACATTGCCTGAGAGATCGGGGGCTAAGGAGGTACATGCAGGGAGAAAGCCAGAGAGAATGAGCAACAGAGCCTAGATTTATGCTCAGGGAGCAACAGGCCCCTGTCACCAGAAGGCGCTGATTATCAAACCATCTTACAATTAACTACTCATTAACACACAGGCATGGCTGAGTAACACCAGAGATTGCCATAGATTGTAGACAGCATTGGTATAGTGGGAATTGTCTTCTATTTACTGATGGGGGGGAGAGAAAGGCAAAAAACACTCCAGCAGTTCTTAAAAGATAAGATATGATTCCCCGAAGTCCTGGAATGGTCCATCGAGAGCTCAAACCTGAACCAAATAAAAGAATACTTCTGAGAAACCTGCATGTGGCTGTGTGTATATTTGAACATACACTTGTATGTTTGCTTTTTTTTTTCATCAAGCCTGCCTGTTTGAGACTGACCAACTGCAAAGAGGGATAGAAGAAACTTAAGGGTCATTCTCAAGTGGAGGATAAGCAGAGAGATGAAGAGAAAGAAATCCCATCAAGGCAGCAATGTTGAACATTAAATCAAGGTCTTCCAGCAGCAGTGATAATTTGTTTTCGTGTCAAATGAATTATGTCAAAGGATTCCATTTCACCACCTCTAATCTATCTCCAACCAAATAATAAACAGTCTGCCAGTACATGTTTACATTTGCAGTTTCTAGCACTGGCTCATCGCAGATAAGTCCCCACAAGACAATTGACAGATGAGATTTAAAGAAAAATCTCATCCACAAATTTACTGCAAGAGAAACACTTTTACATAAACTGGTTCAGATTATGTCTCAGTGACAGCAGCAACTATAAAACAAATGGACAAAGGGACAGATGAAAGTGTGAGGCGTGTATGTGTGCGTGTCTGTCTGTGCGGCGGTGTGCTTCACTGTCTAGGATGCAGTGTGCGGATGGATGATCTGCATGCACATGACATGATCTCTGGTTAACACAGAGATTACACAGCGACTTAGCCTGCTTTGCCACTGTGACCCTGCTAAGCCATGCTAACTCTAATAGCTAATACACAGTAGCTTCCTGCCTGCCTCAAACTGTGCAAGTCTGAATTTATGTGTCTTCACTCCCTAGAAAGCACTTCTTGCCACCCTAAATCTTCCCACCACATGTTTTCTTTCATCCCTCTCTCATCCCTCCTATCTTGTTTCCCTAATTTCCCCCCCTCCTATAATAATATCTCGCTTTACCCCTTATTTACATCTCTCTCTTTTCATTTTCTCTGCATTGCTCCCATCTTATTCTCCCCCCCCCAGAAGGGGTGTCATGCCTTCTCTGGCATGTGAGCCAAAGCCCAGATGTCTGTACTGGCTGCGGCTATAGAAATTAGGTCAAATTGAGACGGAGAGAGAAAAAGAGAGAGAGAGTAGGAGGCAAGGGGGAAGGGCAGTAAAAGGAAAGAGACAGGAAAAACTTGCATAGGGTAAAAAGGATAGGAAAGGAGAGGTGTAAGAGGAAAATGGAAGAAACGATTGAAAGCACTCAAGAGGTGGAGCAGATGGTAAGTAGAGGGACGCAGGAGACGATTCCATCGTTACTAAGAAAAGAAATGTTGAGAGTGACCATGCAAGATAAAGATGGAGATGCTAAAATCAGGAAGATATATATTTTATATAAGACAGCTGTTTTTCTTAGCTAAAGTGTCCATAAATACAGTATGTGTATAGTTTACATACAGAAACAGCACAGTCTAAACAGCATATATAGCAATGTTTAGGTGAGTGATACGTGTTAAAGTTGGATCTGCCTGAATTCAAGGCAGAATGAGATGATCGGTGCTTTTTAATCCTTTCAGTGTTAAGTCCGGTTCAAAGTTCAGTGGCCCAGCAAATTCTAATCTTTATTTTAAACTTATTTTATAATTTAATCTTTGCACTATTGTGAAAGCTTCTGTTCTGAGCTCCCATTGCTAAATCAGCAATTATGTTTGTCCTCACATGAATCAGACTTCACTCTGATATTAGCCCCAGAAGACTGTGAGTATTGACTGCGTTATACATTTACAAGCACACAGGCGTCTGCGCACACATGACTGAATAAATGGAATGGATTTTTAGCTTAGCGAATGACCCCAAAGCTCACTGATCTTTGGCAGTTAACAGAATTTGTAGGAAACAAATCTCCAGTGACTGCTACAACAGCGGTCTGGCAGAGGTGCGCATAGCTAATACAGTTGAAATGGAGACACTGGAAGAAACCACCAAGAAAAACAGGCTTTGATACTGTAAAAATGACAAGAAACACAGTACTGTACTGTGTTTCTTGTCATTTTTACAGTTGCCTTGAACAACAGTTCTCCAGGCTTTCTGAAGTTTTTCTTTGGAGTTTTGCTTCGTTTCAGTCCCTGTATCATTTTCAGATGAATGTTTTTTTTTCTTTACTTAGTACTGACCCGTGACTCTCTCAAGCAACATAAAATACTATTTGATTGGTAATTTTTTTATTGTTTAAGAATGACGTGATCCTAAACACACTGCCAGTGGTCATTTTAGCCCCTTTCCCATTAGTACCTTTTCAGTTCCACTCACCATGGCTCACCACGACTTGACTCAAATTGACTACTTTTCCTTTACAATCGAGTACCACCTAATGTGCATGCTTGTCATTATAGCAACGTGGCTGAACATCCTGGGATATAATTTGTATGAAACATGAATGCTACGACAAAGGTGACGAGGTGACGATATACCTGCTGCTCGGTCTGTGGCTTTTCTTAAGACACCAGGACCAGCACCAGGTTTTTTGTAGCCATTTCCCTCCTTGCTGGGCATCAAAAAGGGTTGTGTTGATTTTCATGAATGACCAGACAATTGGTGGCATACAGCCTGATGACGTTATATTTTAGTACCTGCTCAGAATGTGTTGGAACCCCAAGCAGGTACTATTTTAGTACCTGGTACCAGGATTGACTGTGGCATGTCAATCTGAGTAGGTACTAATGGAAAAGTGGCTTTTGACCCCAATACACACACACACCTCAGCTATGAGGTGTCAAGGAGACATCCTGGTCAGCTGTTCATATCACCTCGACTGGCCATTCTCTCTGTGAAGGAGTTATGGCTCTACTTTCAGACCATCCCGAATGACTGAACTCCTCACTCTTCTAGAGAGTCTCATTTCTTCTGGTTGCTGTCTTAGCCTTTTAGTCTTTCAGTGGTCACTACCTAGAGCTCTTGACCATAGGTGAGGATGGGAATGTAGATCTTCCGTAAATCAACCCCCATAATTTAAACTCTTCCATTACAAGCTCCAACTCATTCCCAACCCAGAGTGGGCACTCCACCCTTTTCCAGCTGAGGTGGTAATTGGAGGTGTTAATTTTAGTTGAAAACCAACCTAGTGCAAGCTGGAGGTCACTAATGAAACTGAAAAAACTACATCATGTGTAAAAACCAGAGAGGTGACCCTGAGACCTTCAAACCAGATACCTGCTAAACCTGCACCCACAAATTCACTCCATAAAAATGCTAATGCCCTAAGCTGTCTGAGGTACATCTGACAACATAGCCAACATTCTGATAACATGTAGTTTGGGAAGTTGTCCTCCAGATGATTAATGCAGCAACAGTATTGGCGTTCCTACCAAACTTAGTATAATGTGATACGAAAATTCAGGAACCATGAAAAACACTGACTGAATAAATAGTTCTACTTAACAAAACTCCTTAGAGGAGATTTGTATTTTTAAATAGAAATGGTCAAAGTAGAAAGCGAAAACAATGAGGCTTTTCTTTTCTCTCTTTTTTTAAATCAAACAAAAAACATGAGAAATTACAACAATGCACCTCTGGAGTCTGCAAGAACAGGGATACCACACTAAAGGTTATTTAATTTAATTAGATTTCCCCAAAAGTGGAACATTGATATCAGTAGGGTGGTAAATGTGGGTATACAGTTAGTTGGTGGTCTGTGCAAGAAACAAACAAAAAGCAAACTAAACCAAACTCAAGCACATATCAGCTCAGAGAAGAGAGAAAAGGGTTAGCACCGAGCCCTTTTAAAAAACAACTAACAAATTTGTTGCCTCCTGGCACCTACTTCTCACACTCTAAGATGGGGCATCACAATCATCAAACATCAGTCACAATGACCAAGACCATTTCATCTTCTGCTACAATCTGCCTCACAGTTGTAAACATTAAAACAAATAGTGTGGCACAATGAAGTGAGGGTTCACTGTGCTGCCTCCAAATTCCTGTGAAAAGTAGTTAACCTGCACTTTCACAACAATGTACAATGCTGTTGACTGACAATAAGTCACATGCTTCACATGCTCGTATACAAAGAAAGAAATCTGCACTGCACACATTTAAACAGCCAACAGGGTTTTCTCACCAAGGACGTCTAAATGCATCCTTAGGCATTATTCAGAGCTGCGCTGAAGAGCTACTTCAGATCAACAATGTTTTCCAATTTTTACATGCAGATAAACCCACAAATACACACAGGTGCATGCTAGGTGGTCTTATTTTTCTACTTTGACATCATGGCTATCAAACACATGGTTTGTGTTTGCGGGGTGATGCAGGCAAATTCTTTTCTTATTTTCCTCAGCTCATCTGCAACAATGTGGTTATCCAATAATGCTGCAGGTTGTTTAGTGCAGATGGAATATTAACAGCTTATTTATTATATAGTTATTGTCATGACCATTGATCATTGGCCATGAGTACGAACCACTGAGAGTTAGAGAATGGCTGCAATCACAGCATTGTGAGATGGTGAAAGATGTACCCCTAAGCCCCCTGCTCGAATGCATATTGATCTTGAAACTGAGCTCATTTCCCATTGTTAGTCAGTGGTGCTAGTTTCAGTCATTATGAAAATGAACTATTTATCAGGTTGGTGAACCTGCAGTCAGCTCAGAATGAAGAATGACATTGCACCTACAGGAGCTGCTCAGCCATGGAAGCCCATGCCATGAAGCTCCTCGCACATTTCTTTTGTAGTGATGTTAGTGCCAGAGGAGGTTTGGAATTTAGAAACAAGACAAGTAGTAGTAAGTAAATGATTAAATCTCTTGCTCTCAGATTGTGTTTTAAGGCATAGGGTGATCATTTAGCATGCAAAATAATAGAAATCAGGTACATCAGGGACAGATGCACATAGAAGTGTAGTTAGAAACTTGATTTACAATGATCATTCAAATGATGTAAAATGTGTTTTTTAATACATATTAACACTCAACTGGTTTCTCAACTGGTTTGTGCTGCATTAAGTCTCCCTTCAGCTTTCTCCCCATCTCGCATGGCTATTTTCATTTACTGCCATGCTTCGCAGTTTCTTCGCAGTCACTGCCATGCTTCTCTGTCTTCCTGTTTCACGCTTCATAATTTACATTCACAGCCTTTTAGCTAATCCAGAGTGACTTACAATTAATGCAGCAGCAGAATAGTCACCATAGTCGGCAACAATATAGTTACAAGTTGCCAGTCACTGTTTTTGTTTCTCCTTAGCTTCTTCCTTCCTCCTCTATCAATCATGCTATCTGTCTATTTTCCTATTCTTTATTACTCTTCTCAAGCATTCATCCATGCTTTACACACCCTTCCCATTTCCTTTATCTGTTCCCCCACCTTATTATTTTTCCTCTATTTTCTTCCCTCCAACCTCTCTTTTCACCTCTTTTTAATCTACCCTCTTTCATCATGTTCTCATCTGTTTTCACTTGTTATGCTTGCAATGTTTGCGTACAAACCCAGCATTGCAAAATCACAATCTTTGACACAGATCCATCAATCTACGCTATCTGCTGATAAAATACACTTCACAAGAAAGGGTAAGATAAAAAAGGTGAATTAATCATAAAATGTTCGTATCTGGAGGAAAAGACGGGGGGTAAATTGTAGGTTGCACAACTGGTATTTCATCATTTACAAATTACATTTAAGGTGAAAAGCGCTGCAAAAAGGCAAAACGAGGGATTAAGACATCACAAAAGAGAAGGAGACACTGAAATGTACATACGAGGAAGTGACTGAGTCATTAATAAAGACTGAGAGAAAGGGAAGAAAGATTTGAAAAAGTAAATAATGATCCATCAGCAGAGACAGAAGGAGAGGAGAATCAGAGTAATAATTCATAAAGGAAGAAGAAAGAGAGAAGAAAGAAAAATGGAGCCGATAAATCATAATAAGGAAACAAAGGAAGAAAAGGAGTGAATGAGAGCAGCATCAACTAAGAACTTGCAATGTGTGCACAATCTAAATGACTGTCAAATGTAAAGAACACTAAAAAATAAATAAATAAATAAATAAATAAATTAAAAAAAAAAAAAAAAAAAAAAAAAATATATATATATATATATATATATATATATATATATATATATATATATATATATACACACACACACACACACACACACACACACACACACACACACACACACACACACGTGTGTGTGTGTGAGATACCTATATTTCATAAATCTGAACAGAATTAGTAGCAGAGGGCATGCTTGGTGAAGACCAGCGCCAACCAGGCACGACGGATGGGAGCCAAGCTCTTGCTACAGTTTTGCAGTAGTTTGAGAAGTCGTCCATCCAAATCCATTGGAGTACAGTTCACCCATTCTGATACTGTGCATTAGAAAATCCAATACTGCAATATATTTGCCAATTTGTTTTCCTTCCACACCCATGAAAAATAAACAGATTTTCTCTTATATTTATTGTATGTTGTCATTTATTCACTTGTTTATGATCTGCTCAGAGCAGCTGGACGTTGTTTGTGGTGTTCTGAACATGTGTTGCCAACAGGTAATTATCACAGGGTCCTCTGGCAGTCACATTATCAATATCAGCATTAACAACATGGTTGAAGTGTGTTTCTCCTCCCTCTTGTTTACTTTTTACATTTGAATACATTTTAATTATCTGCTGTTATAAATGCCGATACAGAAAGGTTGGCAAATACCTGATATCTGCTAAAATCAAACACTTTGTGGAGTATTTATTGCAAATATTTACAGTGTAAAGTCAAAATATTTAGAAGGAGTTAAATGCAGTACATATGGTAAACATTATAGTAAAACTTCAGTTCATTAGGCACTAATTAATCATGTGATTTTAAAACGCTTACACAATGGCAACAGTTGTCTAGCTAATTTCTTGAGCTGGTGAGCAGAAGTCCTAATCACAGGCATAAGGATGGGTATCGAAACCCGGTTCTTGTTGAGAACCGGTTCCCACTGTTTCAATTCCTTGGAATTGTTTGCCATTTTTGCAAATGATTCCAGTCGCCCCGAATGACGTCACCACGTTGCGGAGCGTCATTTACCTGGCAGGTAAACCTGGCAGGCTCAAACGCTCAAAAGTTTGGTTATACTTTACGAGAACGGATGATAACTTGCAATACTAGCAAAGTAGATATTTTATTTAAGGGAGGAAACACTACGAATATGGAAAAGCATTTGCTCACAAAACACACGATGACCTTAAATGAATGTCGTGTTTTTAATTCCGCTCCGGACTCGTGAATCTCAACCCAGCAGCAGCGGTAACGTTTGCACGTCCTCTCCCGTTAATGCGGCAGGTAAATCATCAACTAACATTGCATATTATGTTAGCGCGATCTGCCTTATTACAAAATCTGCCTTTACTGTGCATTTAGGTGACCATGATGAGAGAGACAGTCTGGCTGGCTCAGATGCTGGCAGTTCTCGCTGCAGTCTACCGGCAGTGTTGGTCAAGTTACTTGAAAAAAGTAATCAGTAAATAATTACTGATTACTTCCCCAAAAAAGTAATCCCGTTACTTTACTGATTACTTATTTTCAAAAGTAATTAATTACTTAGTTACTTAGTTACTTTTTAAAAGCACGATTTGCAACCTGAATAGGTGATAAAGCGATAGATCTTTCAGCCCAATTCTACTTTTTCTACATAATCCATCATACAAAATGTAATCAAATGGAAAAGTCTCTTTTTTTAACTTGTTTTATCAGTTTTGATCTTTTAACTTTATGCATCAAGCTGCATCAAGCAAAAATGTAATTATATGCAACATTCTCTGACTTGAATAAATTAGTTTAACATTTAAACCTATTTTCTACACATTCCAGCACATAAAATAAAATATTTTTTGTGTTTACACTCACTCTTTCAAATAGATGCAAGTAAAACACAGCAGAAAATAAATAAAGTCAAAGACTCAGTGGTCCTGTTGCTCTATTTTCACCTGTAAAGCAGGAGCAGGGTAGGCGGAGGTTTACCCTGGTGCAGGTGTGCCGCGGTCAGTTAACCCTTTAAGACCTACCATAGAACCAAGTCCACCAGAGCTTATATTATATTTTTACATGGTGTGGTGCCATTTTTGGGAGCATTTCAAGTTGCTATACATCAATACAACAATTATCGCCCAGATTTTAATAATATGTGTTCATTAAGTGCATAGTAATTACATAAATTGCAAAAAAGTGCAATAAACTACAAAAAAATTGAAAATCGTTTTTGTTTTTTTAACATATATTTCTAGTTAGAGAAATTCAAGAGGCTTATCCCTCAAAACTGTAAATACAAAAAAGTTGCACAAAATAGTTTCCTACCACAGGAAATTTATTTTGAATGTCTTCATAGTTTTATTTTTGAAATACACCAATTTTTATACACTGCAGGAAAAACGAAAAATAAATATTATACTGCAAATGTGCAAAAAAGCAGCATCTGCATCAAAATAAACTATTTCCAGCAGTGCAATATGAGCCCTAAGCATCCCAGAAACGACACAGAAAGTCATAAAGTCAAACATAACTTTTAAAAAGACCAGTATAGGCCCTGAGGCCCTGATGGTAAAAAAGACTACATTTCCGCGAAAATGACGTCACTTCCGGTTTCGGGCAGGTAATGGCGGAAGTACAAGTAACGCGTTACTGCCCATCTCTGTCTACCGGCAGCGTCTCCTTTCAGGCCAGGATAGACGAATGTCACCAAGCAGTGACTAAGTTTGTGGTAAAAGGCTTGCACCCATTTTCCACAGCAGATGCCCCCGATTTTCAGTAAATGAATGTGTTTAATTGTAGGCAGGGACATTACTGGATATTCTTGTGTAATTGCTACAGAATAATTTATGTTATACTTTGTTATTGCTACAGAAGAATATTTATTTTATTTTTTTACATTTACAATTTTTTTTCCTGGGGACCCTGTGACACCCCATTGAAGAGCCGTAGGCTGGATCTCTTAAGATCTCACTGCTGGGTTTGTAAGGCCATGTTACTCCTAAATTTCTATCTTGTTCAAAGAGAAGATATAAAACAAAGTTCTAAGCTAATCGACCTTAGTGTTCTCCTTTTTTTAAAAAGAATCGATAAGAGAATCGAATCGTTAAACAGAATCAAAAATGGATTCGGAATCGTGAAAATCTTATCAATACCCATCCCTACACAGGCATCAGGGTTACCCCTAACATCACCACTGTGAACAGGACAACTTGATCTAGAACTGAGGAAACGTCAAGGACTTTAAATACCCTCCACACTATGAGGTGATCTTGTACAGGTGTGGAAAAGGTGAACCAGCCCGGGGACTCCGCCCACACGCTGATCAGACACCTGATGCTAACCTCCTCTCCCCACCTGTGACTAAATAACAGGGAAGTTAAACAAACACAGATCCTCACCCAAATTTAAAAATGTATAAACAGATGATACATTTTTATTCAAGACACCGCAGTGTATGTGGATGTGACACAATAAACATGTCTCTCTACAGAATGGTGATAATACACACTACAAGAAGGATATCCAGGAAAAATGATTTCATGTTGAATAATATTCATCAAAGTTAGCAGCCGATGTCTACAAGAAGTGAAGAGCAGTCGGCTAGAGGGACAAGATGAAAGAGATCATTTTCAGAAGATGGCTGAGCCTCTAACTATGGCTGGCTGCGTCTTAATTTTTTTGCAGGATGAAAATGACATGTTTCGTGTAGTACTAGGCAAACTTGATGACTATAACAAGGAAAAATGAAGCATAAGTGTCTATGAATTCAGGAGCAGAGTCATAAATGCAGAAAAAGAATGGAGAGCTGAGACTGCGCATCAATCTGACACATTCAAACAAACAGATCAAAAGAGAGAACTTCAAACTGCAAACAAACTCAGACATTACAAGCTCAATGGCAGCCAGATCCTTTTTTTTTTTCAAACTGGATGCATACTTAGGGCTTCACCAAATTGAGCTGGATGAGAAAAGCTCAGAACTGAGCCATTCTATATATCCCCTTTGCAATGCCTTCACTTTTTCATAGGGCAGTACAGTAACTGTTCTAAAGTATGAAAAGATCTTCGTCTGAGTGATAGACAGAGCATGATGAAAGACCGAGGGTGACAAAAGCAGAAAAATCTAAGCTGAGGCTGAACAAACTGAAGTATTGATTCAGGGTCAAAGAGATTACTTATCTGGGTGACAAATTGTCTGCAGCCAGACCTTGAAACGATAAAGACAATAACAGACATGACATCACCCAAAGAAAAGAGCCAAATCAAGCACAGGGTAGATGGAAATTTAAAGTCTCTAATGACTGAGTGTCCTAACTTTAAACAAAGATCTGAGGGACACCCTTGAAATGCTGATTCACTGACACACTCTTACAGCAACGAATGATCCCAGATTCTTCCTTGTGGAGGATGTTACTGCTGCAGACAGAAGTCCCACAAGTTAGTAAATTGAAGAGCTCATTTTGTTTTTTCAGTCTTTACTGTCGGTGACAATTTCTGTATATTATAAAGACACGAAACTTCATTCATCTTCACCAAACTTCATCATTTTAGTCAGGTTGTGTTTATATATACATTACACTAAAGAAGTATTCAGCCACACCTCTCAATCGTTAATATTTTTGGCTTTGTTTTAAAAATTATATTGAAAAAGTATAATATTTCTCTACATTTGATGTGCTGAAACAGATGCAGCAAAAAATACAGTGAGTCCATGGAAGTGTTTGTGGGGAGACGTTAATGTGATGGAAGAGCTGCAGAAGCACCAGAAAACCAAAGCATGCAAAGGACTGCACATAAAGAAGAGAAAGATATTAGAGGTCAAAAAAGATGCAAGCTAATATGTATTTTGACTCATGTATTTATATTCATATCTGTATTATTGTATATTATCGTCTTAACTTAAAATATAAAGTGCTTTAAAACAACTATTATTTGGTGCTGAATCGTACTGAATTCACTGAATTGATCTGAATTGAATTGTAGATACATATAACTGGTATTAGCAGTTTACTGTTAGCTTGTGACTTTGGCAGCTGTCCTGTGATATTATTATCTCCTCAGAAGTTTTTTTTTAAATTCTGAGTTTGTGCTGTTTTTCCTTTTTCCATTGTGTTTTATTCCACTGTTTTGTATCCTTTTTGCAGCATTTTTCTATGTGCAGGTGTTTTTGTAAGATGCATTGTGTTTGACCACTCAGGGCTACCGTACCATTGCCCCGAGTGTATAAAATCAAGCACCTAGCCATGCATTCTCCCTTTACAAACGTTTGTGAAAGGGCTCACTGAATTCAACTGTGGTACTGTAACAGCATGCCACTGTTGCAACTAACCAGTCTGTGAAACATCTTTGTATTATTGCAAAGTGGAAGCATTTAGGAAAACAAAAACTGAAATACAATCCAACAGACATCAGAAAGTCACAGAAAAAGAAAGGCTGGTGCATGCTCAGTACCTTCAGAGATCCAAACATCTTGTTGCATCAACATCAGCACAAAAACTGCACTGAGAGATTAATGGCATGGCTTCTACATGTGCAATATTTAGGTGGCCCTATGTCTTGCATTAAATAAAGACAAGACCACATTTTATGAATAATCACAACAGAACTCCAGGTTATTCCAAGAGCTCTTAAACTACTTCATACAGTTTTTAGATTAGCTGTGGTGAGTTAAGTGTAATTCCTTTTATAAAGAGGAAGTGATATTGTTAGACCTTCAAAGGAAGGTCTAACAATAAACTACCCTACAGTGAGTGTAAGGAATTTTTTTTTACTGTGTTATAATGTTTATCCTGTCTAATGCACATGGACAGCTAATTAAACAAAGGAGGGAATTTGTGCTCATAAAGTCAATATACAGGTGCTGTTGTACAAGTGTGGGCTGTAATTAAATGTCACTAACAGGTCTGGAGGTGCAGTAGTCCCTCCTACTTCCTAGTTTCTAATTTGTTTGGATTGACATAAGCTGTGCCAGCTAGCACTTGGCACAATGCTCTATTTTTCTGGCATCTGGTGTAACATTTTGTGGACTTTATGTGGATCTGGTCCTGTGATTTACCCCATTTCTGTGTTATTTCTTGTAATACATTGTTGTCTGCATGTGGCAAGATGGCTTCAGTATGTTCAGCCTCTAAGTATGCAAATAGAAGGACTGAGACAAAATTTTCACTACATGTTTCCCACATACAGAACAACATGCCTCTAGGAGACTATTACAGTGAGGAGAGAGAGACATGCACTGGCAAATCGAGAGAAAGAAGCCAATTTCTTCCCTCCATGAGCATGTTTTACACATGACAAGTACAAAGAAACCTACGGCTTACATCCATCAATAGAGCTTGTGATAAGATTACCCTGTGATGTACACTTCTGCCATTCTACACTCACCAAAACTGGCACAGATGATGCTTATGCCAATCCTCCTGAAAGTTATCAGAAACATTTTAGTCTTTTAAAGCTTTTTGTCCAGGACTGGGAATCAAAATCAGTGACGGCAGCACGCGGCCCTCTGTGGTGGTAGAAAAGCTGGAAATTGGGGGACACAATAAACAAAAATACTTTGTCCAATCACTTCTTATAGCCAGGTTTAAAAAAAAGATGAAATTAAGTTGGCATGGCAACTGTGTGCTGTTTGGCACCCTCATGGCTGCTTCCAGCTCTGTTTTATACACGTTTTGTATGAAAACACTTCTCCGACGCTGTTCCTGAAATGTAGGACACTTGAGCACAGGGTGTAAATGCACAATCACAACAACCTCTACATTGTCACATAAGCTGTGATTGTGTGTTAACATCTCTGTGTTTGATCATGCATTTGCAGCGACTGTCCTTTCTTTTCATAAATTGGCTGAAGTTTTATGTGTGTATCTCTGCCTGTCTGTCTGTCTGTATTTGGACGGCTATAAAGACAATTACACCACTGAGAGCTCTTCTTGGCAGACTGACAGAAACCCTGATGACAAGTGATTGGATAAACCGTGCCTACAGGAGACACACTCTCATGCATACACAGTGCCACAGTTTATTTTTTCTTTTCTTTTGTGTTGTTTATCTTTTTTAACTGACCCTGATTTTTTTCTTTCTTCACTGTGATTTCAGTGAGACGAGAACAAGCCTGCTTCTCCTCTATTTTTATTGGTTCTCTCCATGGGTTATTTGCTGTGCTGTGGGACAAAGGGTCAGATTTAAAGACTGAAACTGATGTGTGTTAAGGCTCATATAGGATGTGGGCCTGGATTATAAGTCTCCATGACTGGCATTAGTTATGGCTCCATGGCTGGCCACACACTCGTATACAGTTGGAGTAAAAATAAATGAATACCTTTTACAGAAAATTTATTTACTGGACCTATCCCCACCCTTCTATTTAAAGGGTATGTAGTCACATACACATCATATACACATCTGAGCATTATATTATGTGTGTGCGTTTGTGTGTGTACAGGCTGCTTTGAATTGATAGGAGACCATGTAAGTATCGCACTGTCAATGAATGAGTTGTCCATCTTGATCCTTATCAGTCATCAGTAGATCTGGACTTTATCAGTCACATCGAGATGTTTGCATAAAATTCATCTAGCATTAAAAAAATACTGCTGTACTAATAATGATATCAGTTATGCAGAAACATGCAAAATTGAGAACACAGTTCTTAAGAAGAACCTTAAAATTGAGATTATTTTTCATTTTGAAACCTAAATATTTTCCCCGTTCTTTCTTTATAAACAATTAAGGGCTGCAGTTGTATTTTTTAGTTTCATAATGTGCCAGATGCTTTCAGTCCAGACTGCAGGTAGGTCAATTTGGAACTACTGTAATATGTGCAGATTGTGGGTTGGCATGAAAATAGATGTCTGAATGGCAGCTTATGTTGCTCCAAAACCTGTATGCATCCCTCAGTATTAACTGTCCCTGCACAGGTGGGCACCAACCCGTGTGGACTAACTGCTCAATACCATCAATGATGCTGGGGTTTGATTTCTGTGCCCTTCTCATCTAAAAATATTCTTTAGCCCAGGTTAAGACGATGTGAATTCTGAAAATAACTTAAAAAAAAACCCCTAACAACAACAAGTCTTAGGTCTTTTTTTTACTGACTTAAATTGTATTTTTATAGATTTTTTTAAAAATAGAGCATTTGTTTGTCATTTCAACATTTGATAAGATGAGTTTGTGAAACACTAAGTGGACAAAAGTATGCCCACATGGCCGCCCCTCCCTGAGCCTGATTCTGCCTGAGGTTTTTTCCTGTTAATAAAAGGGAGTTTTTCCTTCCCACTGTGGCCAAAGTGCTTGCTCATTGAGTCACTGAGTGAGTGAAAGTCGCCAACGCTCTGCTGAATCTGTAACTACACAATTCCAATTCTCCTCTGGCATTAACATCAGCACAAAAACTCCACCGGTAACAAGTAAATATTTTCATTCTACTCTTATTTTACAAAGCATCCTAAAATTTAAAAGACAAGGTTTTAAACATTCTGGGAAAATGACTGTGGTTGCGCACCTATAAGAATAAAATGCCTGGCCATTAGTCCGCCTTATCAACCTCCACAACCTAATGCACTCATAAAAGACAAACAAAGTCATTAATAAATCATTACAGCATGTGCAGGTACACGAACATCTACAAACAGCACGACTCATGCCCACTACATTTTCAGTGATGTAAATAATCACTGACACAACCACACATACATCTTTTATCAAGCTTAGCATGCCTGATGACTGACTGCTTTAGGCACTGACAGCTCACACACTCGCTCTCATAAGCACACGCGTTATTGACTTAATAATCAAATCAAGTCCAATCCTTTTATTGAGCATGTAAAACATCACAGAGTGAGGCCTGAGGGTGCATGTGTATGAGCAGGTTTTGGGCGTGTGCCCGTTTTATTAATATGATGTCACCTGTATCTTCGCCAAAATGTTATGCTTCTTTTTAAATTTCTGGTGTATAAATGTTATAGTAAAGTAAGTTTTCTTTTCCTTTTTTGTAGCAAAACCAACATATTTTGTGTTTCTGTCAGTAATTTCAATTTTTTTCAGGTAATTTATTATAAAAAATGTGATATTGTATTATTATAAATATTAATTGGTGTGTACTTACATCTTCCTACAAAATGACACATTCTAAAAACAGAAGTAATCTGCAAAAAATATGCATGTTTGTGGAAGTCTACACTCATTAGAGATGTTTGACGGCCAGAGTTCTTTGTCCCAGAGTGGCCACTGTAACTAGAATTATGCACTTCTGTGCATTGGGAGGAAAACAGAACTCTGTTGAATGCAATCAGCAATTTACTGACACCCAGTAACACTGTGGCACTAAAGCAGCCATTCATAATAAATGGTTATTTGACTATTCATTTTTTTTTTACCAAAACAAAATGAATAGTTGCCAAGCAATGAAATGATAATGGTAAATGGTAAATGGCCTGTATTTATATAGCGCTTTACTAGTCCCTAAGGACCCCAAAGCGCTTTACATATCCAGTCATCCACCCATTCACACACACATTCACACACATAATGATATGTTAACCAGTTGGTGATAATTTATCATGGTCCTGGGTCGCTGGGTCTGTTTTTGTATTGGTTCTTAAGGTTTGTGTTTTGAGTTTACTGTTTCTGTTAACCCTACCTGTGTCCTCTCCCGGTGTTCTGTTCGTGTCTCTGAGTTTGTGTTTGTAAAACAGTCTGTGAATTTCCTGTTTTACTTTGAAGGTCTGTGTGTCGTTATGCCCATTAGTTTCAGCTGTGTTCCCCTCAGGTGTGTCATTCCCTCGTTACCTTGTGTGTATCTATAGTGTGTGCCTGCCTGTGTTCCTCGTTGGTTTGTCTGTGTTATTTTGTGTTTTTCCATGTCTCTCTGCTCCTCGCCTCGTATCCCCCCTTTGTGTTATGTTTCAGGTCAGCTTACTAGCTTTCCCAGTGCAGTTTACTTTGTAGTTTTCATCGCCGCTTTGTGTCACTGTCACCCGTCATCAATAAACATCACTCGCATCACCGCCGTTGTCTGCAACTTGGGTTCTTCCTCTCCAAACGCCGCATATTAGATTGCCTTATTGGATATTATAGTATAGCATGTTAATTACCCTCAGAGAAGAGAAGAAAAAATAACATTATAGTAAGTCTTTTTTTAGGAAAAAAGACTTACTTGAGAGCAACTTGGTTTGGTACAGATAAATATGAAGTATATTGTCCAGAGATGATATTTAGTTATTTATTAATATTTTTTCTACCATTTGTTGTGGGTGAGTGTATGTTTAGTAAGAGTGAATGTCAGCATGTTTTCTGTTTGTGTGCTTATGTTTCTTTAGTTGAGCTCTCTCGTGAGCTTGTAAATTGCAAGCAGGGTTTGGTAATCCCGTTCTCCCAGATTCCCTTTTCCTCTTCTCTCTGTTTTCCCATTCTGTTCTCTAACCTTCATCCTTCCCTCTTCTTAACCCTTCACCCTTTTTTCTTCTTTGTTTTTTCCCCTTAAGCTCTCCATCCTCTCTCCAGTTTTCACTCTAGACTCCTTGTAGCCTGATTGTCATTGCCTCTCTCTCTCTCATCAAATCTCACATCTGCACTCAGCTGCTTTCTTACGCTTGCTACATTTTTTTTTTTTTTTTTTTTGCTTACAGAAAGTGCCCAAATGCTCTGGACGATAGGCATTATCATTTGAAAGAGGGGCTTTTTTTTTTTTAAACCAGTTGCAGCAATTCTATTTCACAGGCTGTTTCGTGTTCACGTTGCAGTGCCAGTAAGAGAGGCAGTAGCAAAAATAAAAGTTGGTATGGTTATTTAAGGGCAGCATGTATAAAGTTGTTGTTGGTTTTGTGTGTGTTTTTTCACCTGTCTCAGAGAAACTATGAATTTTGGTTGCTTGTGATCCATATTCTGCTCCGGCAGCTTTATTTAAATCCCTGAATGTGGTGACATCTCTCCCAGAGCCCCAGCTCAGTGACATCTGTGTGTATCATGTAGAGAATCACTCTAGTTTTACTGCTGGCAGTACAGATCATGTGTTCATTGCAGGAGTGCTGACAGACATATTCAACCTGACCTTGGCCCACGCTGTGGTACTAGCCTGCTTCAAATCCACCTCCATCGTCCCGATACCCAAAATTTCCAACCCATCAAGCCTCAGCGACTACCGCCCAGTAGCACTCACCCCCATCATCACAAAATGCTTAGAGCAGCTGGTCCTAGCACACTTCAAATCCTGTCTCCCCCCCCCCCCCCCCCCCCCCCCCCCGGACCCCCACCAATTCGCATACCGTCAGAATAGGAGCACAGAGGATGCAGTCTCCATCGCACTGCACTCTGTCCTCTCACACCTGGACAACAACAACACCTACGCCAGAATGCTGTTAATAGACTTCAGTTCAGCGTTCAATACAATCCACCCCTCACAACTCATCAGGAAACTGACAGACCTGGGCATCAGTTCCCGCATCTGCAAATGGTTACTGGACTTCCTGACCAACCGCCCCCAACATGTCCGGCTGGATAACCGCTGCTCATCTACCATCACAATGAACACCGGTGTACCACAAGGCTGTGTGATGAGCCCTTTCCTCTACTCCCTCTTCACCCACGACTGCAGACCTGCTGATGGTTCCAACACCAGCATTAAGTTTGCCGATGACACCACGGTGATTGGCCTCATCAATGACAACGATGAGGCCGCCTACAGGGAGGAGGTGGATCGTCTGGCTGAGTGGTGCGACACAAACAACCTGCTGAAGAAGACCAAGGAGCTCATCGTGGACTACAGGAGGAATGCTGACCCACATCCACCCATCCACATTAAGGGGACGGCTGTGGAGCGTGTGAGCAGCTTCAAGTTCCTGGGAGTCCACATCTCCGAGGATCTCATCTGGACGACCAACTGCTCCAAGCTGGTCAAGAAGGCTCACCAGCGCCTCTTCTTCTTGAGGACTCTGAGGAAGAACCACCTGTCCTCAGACATCCTGGTGAACTTCTATCGCTGCACCATCGAGAGCATCCTGACCAACTGTATAACAGTCTGGTACGGGAACTGCTCTGCCTCGGACCAGAAGGCATTGTCGTGAAAACTGCCCAACGCATCGCCGCACCACTTCCTGGTATAAATGACATCTACAGGAAGCGGTGTCTGAAAAGGGCTGGGAAAATCATCAAAGACCCCAGTCACCCCTCACATGGACTCTTCACCCTCCTGCCCTCTGGGAGGCGCTACAGGAGCCTCCGGACTAAGACCACCAGGTACCGGAACAGCTTCTTCCCTACAGCTGTCAGGCTCCTGAACTCTGCCTCCTGACATCTGACCCACGTTAAAATAATGGACTGAACATACACACACCCACAACCACTAGCACTTTATACAGCCTCTGTAGAAAGTAGCCACGTATTTCACTTATCTTAACTGCACTACTGTATGATTCTGTATAAACAATCATTCTGTACAATATGATAATTATAATTATACAACTGTTTACAACTGTTTATAACTGTTTATAACTTGCAAATTTCTGTATAGCTTTATATTTATATCCTGTTCATAGCCTGTACATAGCTTGTATACCCACTACAGCCTGTACATACATATAGCATATTCATAACATACCTGCATACCGTGTACATTGTGACATACCCAGAATAGACCCATTTTTGTAATATATCAATATACCTATATTATTGCTAATATATATTTTGTAATATATCTATATCATGGCTAAAGCACTTCTGGATGGATGCAAACTGCATTTCGTTGCCTTGTACTTGTGACATGTGCAATGACAATAAAGTTGAATTCTATTCTATTCATGTTCATGTTGTTGTTTTATTTAATCATGTTAGTGCAGATAAGTTGTTAAAAACAAATTAAAAGCAAAAGTAATGTCTTTAAGCGCTATTCTTTTCTTCCCGACATCTCGACAGCTCTTTGTAACCCCATGTCATTGATGATCTCAGACATAGTCAAGTGACCCATCTCAGAACTGACTCGGTTCACCTTTGCAGAAGTATGCATTCTTCAGCCTCTCTCTCATTGAGCTGCACGCTCTTATCAGCATGCTCCAGTTGCCGTAGCTTGAGCGTGCTTTGAACCAGTTCACCTCCTTGTGTGCCGTCTGTATGGGAAAGCAGCGGCGACAGAGGGACGCAGTCATCTTCATGCGTGTGTGTTAGCATTCACATTTTCTTGTGTTTTTTTTTCCTCAATGACATTCAAGCTTCACAAGATGGTTGAAATGGTGTGACTGCCAGATTTTCACACATAATTTTCTCATTTTGCCCTTGCCTACATTCCTCTAATCCTACAGGGGTGGTCTATGGCTCTGTTTGGCAGGAAAAAAAAACAGTTTTCAAGAGGGAAGGAGAGGGATTACCTGCATTTCACTTTCTCTTCTTCCTGTGATGATAATTGAACACATCCTAAATGGTTTTTATATGCGCACAGAGGATTGTGAATATTCAGTGAGTCGGGGCACATGAATTCAGGGATTATTTTAGGGTGTAACTGACAGTAAAAAACAACATAAGTTTTGGAAAAGTCTTTATGTTCTGCAGTAACTGTCTTTTTGTTTTTGTTGATGTTTGCAAAATGGAAGCAATTCGAAAGCATTGTGCAAATGTATGACATTTTCACTTTTTTTGAATAGTCATAGAGAAGAGCTGGAGAACACTGAGTTTCTAAGAGAAATATGAAAGAAAGCTGTTTAAGTTGCCCTCTAATAGCATCCTATCTTATCTTATCTTATCTTATCCTCAAATTGCTGAAATTATTCGCTAAGATGAAAAGGAAAAATAAAGTAGTGGGCTGAAATTGTAGCAAGACAGAGAGAACAAAGCAACAACTGAATAGGTTAAAATCAGAAAATTGCAGAAAAGATAAAGGAGAAGAAACCACATTAAAAAAACAGCCATGAAAATTGCAGGACACACTGTATAGTACGTTTAATAAGAAAATTGAGGCCAAAAAAGAGACTTTATTTATGTTCGTGAGATCAATAAACATGTTATTGATTACATGATACATAATTACATAATGTGCATATTCATGACTCGTCCTGTATAAATGTGTCATCATGCTCAAAGACAAATGACCATGCATACACTAATAGAGTCAGAAGATCCAGCAAATAATATGCACACTTCAGCGTGTGTTTTTAATTCTGCATTTAAGTCCCTGAAAGAGTGCTCACTAAATTACAATAAACCATAGAGGCAGAGATCCTGCCTCTATGGTTCAGCCTTAAGATCCTAAACATTGTTAACTCTTTTAAAAATGGCATCGCAAGGCATTAACTTTATTACTATTTCAGGAGTCCACAATCCCACGCATGATGCGTCCTGAATTGCTACTCTATAATAAGGCGATAAATTACTGGATCAAAGACTTATGGTAATGTGAAATATGAAAAAAAAACCAAAAACAAAACAAAGAAATGTGAGAACTGACAGTCCCGCTGAAAATCAACACCATGCCCCACAGCTCGATAAAGTTTTTAGCTTATTGTTTTGCCAAACAAACCATGACAGTGCCAGCTCATTTTAAATTACAGCAGCTCAAAAAGGCCTAGCAGAACTCGACTACACACCTGCACAGTACAGAGTGGCAGAGAAGGAAAATGAACAAAGAGGCTGGAGAGGAGAACCGTGCATCTTGCCATCCAAATAGGCCAAGCTGTTTTTCTTACGAGCTGGCACACAGAACTTACCACTAGTAAATACTCAGCTTTTTTAGCATTTGATATACAGGCTGTAACAAAAGGAATCATCTGATTTCAAAGTGCTTTAATTCCACAGCCATTCACAGGTAATGTTTAAAACATGTAGTGTTAGAAAGAGCGGAGTTTCATGTGTCCGCTCTGCAGCCACATCAGCAGTGCTGCAGTGACTCCATACATGGTCGCAAAAGTATTCACTGAAAAAAAAGGGATTGGCCAGCTCTTGGATTTACATAAGCATCTTGCATGTTTTTAACACAATTGCCTTATGCTTTAAAGTTAAGTGTAACTATATAGTGTAGAAACTACATGATATGCAGAGAGGGTAGATTAAATTGTTCATATCATGTTCAAGTGAAGTAAGTCAATAATATATCAATGTTAAATCCCGCGACACTGCACGGGTTTCAGACTCACGCTCTTTAGATCGTGGTTTCAGGAAGGCATCCATCTCAGTCAAGTCGAGCAGCCACCTCTACTTTTTTTGGTATACCAAAAAAAGTAAATTGGGTGGTTGTTACATTAAAAAAGTCTAACTTGTAATTTGAACACAATAATTTCATGTTTCTATGAACGTAATTAAATCATGTAGGATTTGCATGGAATTCAAAAACTTAATTTGTTCTTGTTGAGACGACCTGATACAATCTAGTAAGAGTGGTTAGTTGCTGAACTCATGAAATTCACAAGATCGCACAAGATTTCAAACTGCAGGAAAATCAGTGGAGTTATAAGAGGCAGAGAACTACACACACACCACGTGCATGCTATTCCTATTTATTGTGGATTATTACAAAAACAAAAAAATTCTGCATCAAATACAGGAAATCATAGCTTTCCTTCATTTCCTGGATTGTTGGCATGGTGGTTAGCGCTGTTGCTTCTGTGTCCTGTGTTCAAATCCACATTCTGGCTAGTTTACAGGTTTCTCTCTGGGTATTCTGGTTTCCTCCCGCAGTTAAAAGTCATGCAGTTATTAGAGTTAGGGTTAACTGGTGATTCTAAATTACCTGTGAATGTAAGTGTAAATGGTTATTTGTTTCTATGTGATAGACTGGTTAGCTGTCCAGGGTGTACCCTGTCTCGTAACCTATCACTTCAGGGTTATTTCACAGCCCTCCTGCAACCAGGATAAAGATAGAAGGATGGTAGTTGTTGAAGACCTATTCAATTTTTATGGTAACCAGGATCTAGACTTTGTTGAACATTATGTAATATGAAGACAGCATGTAGTATTTAAGTGACCAAGTAGTATTGGGATAAAAGTTATTGAATAGTGTTTAAATAAAATGACAAAATTGTGAAGGATTAAAATATTCCAAGAGCTCAACTTACTTCATCTGAACATGTTTCAATCACGTTTTATGAACACAAAATGCACAGGTTTACTGAATATGAAAAAGTTGTGTTGATTTAACTCAGTTGTTTAAGTTTCTGCCAAAGCAAAACATTTGTGTGCAATCAGTGTCCACTATTGAATCGAATAAATCCAACATGGCCTTTTTTTCAGTGTACATATAGCGAGATTTAACATTGCTATATTATTGACTTACTTCACTCGAACATGAACAATTTAATATACCCTCTCTGCATATCATGTAGGTTCTACACTATATAGTTACACTTAACTTTAAACAAGATCCTTACATAAATCCAAGAGATGACCAATCCCTTCAGTGTATGTATCTGCGAAGTATCTCAAATTTAATCATTTTATTTAGCATGTATCATTTTATAAGCGAAACATAGGCTGTGTGTCAAATTCAGAAACAGCAAGCTGTTAAGGTAGCCTGGAAGTGCAAATCTACAGAGAAAATGTAATAAAAAATGATGTACGTCAACACTCAGTACATCAGTGCGTAATGATTAAATTAGTGCGATGATATTGCGAGCACTGCGAGTACTGAGTCACAACCAACTGATTAAGTATTATTTGAGTAGCTGAGAAAGGTTCCCTAAAAGTGACAGCCTAAAAGGTTTGATGTTTTATTTTTCTTCTCTTTTTTTTCTTGTTTTTGGAGGAAATAATGAACTCGCACACGCGTTCAAAAGTGTGCACGGCGAAATGCAGTGACGACCTTTTTTGTTTCCCTCTCCTTTTACTGTGTCTATGCCTTCAATTCGCTTGCTCTCTCTAATGGAGGTACTTAGCATGTGTAGCGTGTAAGCAGTGCGGAGAAGTGTTGATTCTGAATTCAATTAGCCATGTCTGCCTGGGAACAACTGAACCACCACAGCCTCTATCTGTCTGCTCAGCAAGAGAGCTAGAGAAACCTGAGGAAAGGATGGGTGTAAATTAGCAAATATTAGGTGTTACAGATTTATATCATCATTTTAAACTGTCTCTCTTTAACCTGTAAAGATTTATGTGAGCTGGGGGTGGGTTGGGTGTGTGTGTGTGTGTGTGTGTGTGTGTGTGTGGGGGGGGGGGGGGGGGGGGGGGGGGTTAAAACTAGAACATGTTCTCTGTTTGTTTGTGTCTGTAACAAGAACAAGAACAGACAGATGACCTGACTACTGGTATCTGCGATTGTGCTAGCTGCAGCCCTGCTCTGCGCCACCTGTTTTATGCATATCCCCCTTTCTTTCTACCCATATGTTCTCTTTTAGTCTTCTTTTCCCCTTCTTTAATTTACACTTCCACACTCTTCTTTAGTTTCTAACTCTGTGTCACTGCCCCATCTTCGCACGTGCCCCCTGCCGCCTCCCTCTCCGCTTCGCCCTGCGCTGCCTTCTCTCTTGCAGCCTCTTTCCTCTCTGATGGTTCGCTCTCTGATGATTCATTATAGATTTCTGTGCACTTAGTGTTTCACATATTTCACCCTCCATCACACAGAATGCTGAATCACATTTTGCAGTGTTAAACTACTGTTTGGGTTCAGAATGAAAGGGCAATAATATCTGAAAACAATATTAGAATTACGTATAATGTAACAAAGATGACAGCGTCGCTCAGGGTGTGCTTGCTCAGGCCTAGAAGTTAAAGCAGCCTGTGTTTTTATTACATCCTCTTTGGTTCAGTCACACATTCACCTTACTTGGATTAATGTGCACGTATTTATTGTTTCTTCATGGCCATGGTTGTCTAGGCAACATATCCTTAAATTTACTTGTGTGCATGTTTTTGTAACGCAAACAAGGTTAGATGACTGGCTTTAACAACATAGTTCCAGGACATAAGTCCAGCCTCAGCTGCTCTTGACTTGAGGTCGTGTGAGTTTTAACTGTTTGATTGATAAGATCCTTTCAAATGGAAATAATTACTATAGCCTATTACTTAAACAGGCACCTCTTTAGCTAAAATCCTAATTCACATAATGCATTTGCGTCACACATACCCACATAAATAATGGAATGACATTAGGGTCTGTGACAGAACGCACACAACTGGAATGTCCAACAAATTTACTTTACCTAAAATAAAGTCACAAAGGTTGCACCTTGCCTGTCCTCCCCCCAGGAGATCCCCCCTTTATCACTCTCTAAAATGTCATGATTAATATTTTCAATGGATTTGGGTGTCAGGGTGTTTCTTTTGTCTGTTTTGTATTCTGCCCTTTTTCTCTTTGGTTTAAAAGAACAGAAAGAGAACATTAAGGTCTGGTTTATAATAGGATTGAAGTAAATCCTCCATAATGGACTGAAAACAGCTTTCTGTTCTTGTTCTCATGTCCTTGGTGTCCACTGTTTGGCACCTCTCCTTTCTTGGTTCTGCTGCTTGTTAACTTTACCACTTGTTAAAACAAATATCTAATGAGCCAATCATATGGCCACGGCCCAAAGCATTTAGGCATGGAGACATGATTAAGACAGCTTACTAAAGTTCAAACTGAGATAACTTACTGTAAATGACTTTGAACTTGGCCTGGTTGTTGGTGTGAGAGGCACTTGTCTGCGTATTTTACAAACTGTGGATCTACTCAGACTTCATAACTTTACAGCATATGAGAAGAAAAAATATCCACTCAGGAGCAGTGGGAACAAAAATGTCTTGTTGAAAAGCAGATATCAGAGAAACATTTCCAAATTGCTTTGAGCAGATAGGAAGCCAACGATAACTCAAATAACTGATCATAACAACCACAGTATGCAGAAGAGCATCTTTGAACATATAATATCTCTGACAGAGATGTTGCTCTGTCAGAGATATTGCTCTATCTCGTCTGAAAAAGATGGGATAGAGCAGCATAAGACCGCATCAGGTACTCCTACTATCAGCTAAGAACGGGAAACTGAGGCTACAATTCACAGTTCATGATCCCTTGTTTGAAGATCTTCAATTTATGCTGTAACACTTACATTCCAAAGCATTGTGGTGATGTGGGGTATGTTTTCTTGGCATCTTTCTGGTCCCTTATTATTATATACCACAGCCTACCTAAGTAGATTTGCTGACTCTGTCCATCCCTTTATGACCACAGTGTGCCCATCTGGAATAATGCTCAGTTTCACAAAGCTCAAATCATCTCTAACTGGTTTCTTGAACATGACAGTGAGTACTCTACTACACACTGTACTCAAACGGCCTCCACGGTCTCCAGATAGAGCACCTTTGGGATGTGGTAGAACAGGAGATTCAAATCATGAATGTGCAGCCGATGAATCTGCAGCAACTGTGTGATACTATCATGTGAATACGGATCAAGACAGTCCAAGACAGTGCTGGGAAACTATAAATAATAAATTGGATGGTGAGTGTATTTCTATGAGAATGTGCCATTTGTCATCTTGGATGCCTGTATCTAGATTGCCTCATCAAGAATAAACCAAACCACATGAGCGTAATTGGGACCAACTGATCCTGAGTCAACGAGCTGATCTTTGATCAACTTATGGAGAACAGACACAAGCTCAGCTCAAAACTTAATCTTTTCATTGAGATTAAAAAACAAAGAAACAAAGACAAATCGTCGTCATGCATTTGAAAGGCAAAGACGCACAATGAGAAAATAATGGTGGATGGATGGTTTTGCTCTGCATCACCGTCATTTATTTTTGTAAATCTGTGTCTTGTCGGGTCCCTTAACTTCACAGAAGTGCAAAACTAACTACCTAGTTAATGTTTTAGCAGCATAAATTTGTGATGTCCACTTCACTCCGGCAGTTATTTTCCAATGAAGTTCTGTCTTCCCAGTGGCTGACAACTAGTGAACATTACATTTTTCAAAGAGTACTATGTTTTGGATAATGACCCTTCTTAAGAGATTTACCTTTTTTCTAAAATATTTTTATTTATTTATTTTTTGTGTGCTAGGCAGAGAGATGACTAAAATGCAGATTTTCCATTTTTGATTTGTAAATATAAGGGCGTTTATGTTTATTGAAATTAAATTATCATTGTTACACACACATACACACAAACAATGCTGGATTTTCCTTCCTTTTAATGTTTTTAAATTGTTTTTATTACCTTGATGCTTATATAATGTATGCAGTCTAAAAATGATCTAAATTATCTTTATAGCGCTCTTGAGAGGCCAATTAAGAAGGGATTCTGCAAAACACACCTGTACCAAAAAGGTAAATAAAGAATTGTTTTTCATATGGCTTCTGTGAATTGTGAGGATATGACTCAAAAGACGAGCAGCGTATAAGATTCTCACATCAGCTGTGTAAATGCCAGCTTGTCTTTAAACAGAACTGAAATGGGGCAATTTAATGTAACTACTGAATCAATAGTGATTTTTACAGATTATCCGAATGGTTCCAAACTTTTTAAAAATCTTCTGAGACCCACACCCCCTCACACACACATACTTGTCCAAAAAAGTCCAATTTATATTCCGTGCTGTCAGCTTTACAATATTTATGCCTCTTTACCAGGTGGTTTAGAAGATAGCCAGGCCATGTTGTATCTCATGGTCACATACCTACTGAACCCTCTCTCTTTCATCCCTTCATTGCTCTCTCCATACTGCTCCTCTGTTAATCTCTTTGGCTACAGATATTGCCACTTCCGCCTGCTCCGCTTGCTTGTTCCCTCTTTTCATTATTCTTTATCTTTCCATATTTCCCACCTGGGAAATTGCATTATCATGGTGTACCTCACTTTTGGAAACAGTGCAAGGGTCCCTCCAACTGGTTGAAACAACATTGCAGAAAATTTTGCCGCATCACCTTGTTAATTTTCAAAATCGTAGACAAAGTAGCATGTGAAAGTTTTTTTCCATAACAAACAAGGGACCTTTTCTCACAGACATCTTTTTTTTAGATGTAACCACTAAAAAATGAAGTGAACTGAAACAAAGTTTTACATTTTTCTAAATATCACGTTAAACAGCTTTAAAACAATATTTTAATTACAATACATACACACATAGATAATATGATTCATATAACAACCAATTTTACAGACAAGCAAACAATAGGCTTAATCAGGGGTTCAGTATTACTTAAAGTGATTATTCAAAAGAGTTTTCTGTACTTTTTTATATCACCTTTTAAATATTATGTATAATGTCAAATCAATTTAGCAACTTAGCTATTTTTTAAATTAATGCAATAATTTTATTGAATACAAATCAGGCTTCAGTCTTGGTACCATACACTCTCTCTTTTGCCTTCTTCCTCTCTAACCCTAACCAGGTATTTTAAGAGATACTTCTGCTCCCCTGTCTTGCTTCCTTCCTTGCATACCTCCAGGCCTCCCTGCCTTCTGTACTTCCCGGCTCTCTTTGCTAATCTCTCTTACCCTGTCAAGTTTTATTTTCCTCTTCACCATACTTCCTGCCCTTCCCTGCTTGGCTGTCTCCTGTGTTTTGCCTGTAATGGTGGTGTGCGTTTCATCTGACAAAGCTGGGCTTTTGTAGTGGTGGCCTGCTTACCATATCAAAGTCAGTGATGGCATGATAAGGCTGCTTAAATTAAGGAAGGCATCTTTCAGAGAACAAAAGCCAGCTAGTGTGTGTGTATATTGTAAGCATGTGTGCAGAAATAGATGTAAATCGTCCCCATGTTTGCATACATGTACACATGCATTTGAATGTGTTCCTTTCTGTTTTTGGGTCAAGTCAGAATAATTGTCCTTATGTCTTACTTGCTGTCCTGGAGGTGTAGTTTTCTAGTCCTTAAGGACCCCAAAGCGCTTCACACTACATTCAGTCATTCATCCATTCACACACTGGCAATGGCAAGCTACGTTGTAGCCACAGCTGCCCTGGGGCGCACTGACAGAGGCGAGGCTGCCAGACACTGGCGCCACCGGGCCCCCTGACCACCACCAGTAGGCAAACATGGGGTTAGTATCTTGCCCAAGGATATTTGGCATGCAGCTAGGAGGCAGCCTGGGATCGAACCACCGACCTTCTGATTAGTGGCTAACCTGCTCTGCCACCTGAGCTACAGCCACCCCTACTAAATGTAAGATCATGTGGTAAACGCTCGTCATGCTTGCTCTGCATGAGGAGCCGAAACATTGAATATCTTCGAGACTACAGTATCGATCGAGATAAAAAAAAATAGCACAGACATTCATGTTTTAACTACTTTTATTTAACACCTGGCCAGTTAACTCTACCTGCTAATACAGTTGCAGTCCTATTAGTCACTGTTGTATTGGTGTTAGAACTAATGATTTTGCATCTTCCCTCAGCCAGTGCTCTATACGACTTCACAGAATCTAAACAATCTTGTGGAATACTGACCTGATTTTGAAAAACAGTAAAATCAATGTGGAGCATCTATTTCTTTTATGCTTATAATGTATTAAAGTAGTTTAATATGCATGCTGAGACCACCGCCACTGGTAAAATTAGGCTTTGGGCCACAACTTTTTAACTATCTCTGTCTCACAGAGCTTCGTCTAGTCAGTGTTTTAGGTGAGTACCAGACTGTGATAACAAAGCAATAAGCTCTCATCACCTAAAGTGTTCCCAAAGCACTTGTGTGAAACAACACCTTGAAGAACCAACAGCAAATAAACTTCTGGCTTTGAAACATTTTAAACATTATAAGAAAACAGACTGGAACGAAACCAGTCAAACTATTTTGTCACCATAAGGTTGTCACTGTGAATTTATTTGTATTCATGATATCCTGTATCACCGTGCTTTTACTGGTGGTAGTGATTTTTCTTTATGCTAATTAAAGTTAGGAACTACAGATGTGTACACATCACTGGCAGTTGTTTAATGTTTTCATGATAGAGTTTTTTCCTGTATCTGCACTAGAGTGGCAACGAGAGAAAAAAATGTTCTGAGAGACAGATTTGCTCTTGCAAGAAGACAGAGCTGAAAATGGAAATGGTAGTGTAATTCTCATCTTATGGTACATGCTGAGTGGAAGGGAAAAGAAAGCCATAACTGACACCAGGTCCTCACCTGAACCTTGAGCATGGTGTAGCTCTCCTCCAAGCACTGCTGGTACTTCTAGGGCTTTCACCTCTCCATTTTCCTCTTGATGGGTGCATTTGTCACAAGAGCATCCATTTCTCTTCCTTCTCTCCTTCAGTTCCCTGCCTGCAAGATTCCTTGGGGATTGGCTCTTTCAAATTCCCCAGCAAATGCTATGGGTGATATAATACAGCCAGTTTAAAAGACAGTTCATTAGAAAAACTCACTAACCCCATCAATGCATTTGCTTATGAAACCCCGGTTAACATAGCTGTCAATAAATAAAAGCCTGTTAGTAAAAACAGTCATAAGAAATATATTACAGGTGACAAATAGTCAATAAATAAATCATAATGGTTAAAACATTCATTAAAAAACATCAGCAATGATATAATTCATGGTATAGGATTTCCATCCATCCATCCATTCGCTTCCGCTTATCCTTTTCAGGGTCGCGGGGGGCGCTGGAGCCTATCCCAGCTGTCATAGGGCGAGAGGCGGGGTACACCCTGGACAGGTCGCCAGTCTGTCGCAGGGCCAAAACACAGGGACAGACAACCATTCGCACTCACATTCACTCGCACATTCACACCTAGTGGCAATTTGGATTATCCAATTAACCTATCCCCACAAGCTGCATGTCTTTGGACGGTGGGAGGAAGCCGGAGGGAACCCACGCAAACACGGGGAGAACATGCAAACTCCACACAGAAAGACCCCGGCCTGATGGTGGAATTGAACTCAGGACCTTCTTGCTGTGCGGCAACAGTGCTAACCACCGTGCCCGGTATAGGATTTCATTTGTTTAAAAACATGTTAAAAGGTTAAAAAACTTGCTTCATGGTGTTTTTATATTAATTCAGGTAAAATGGCTAAAATATGTGTTCAGACTCTTACTGTGAAAGGGCACACTGCAGCGTGACTCCTGTGACCAGCCACACCCAATCGGATTGTTCCTAGTGATGTGCGATACCACTGATTTCCTTTCTGATCCGATGCCAATATTCAGGGTGGTATCGACGATACTGATCCGATACGATACTTTGTACAAGAACTTATTTTATTTATTGTATCTCAAATTATAATAATAATAATGGATTGGATTTATATAGCGTTTTTCAGGGCACCCAAAGCGCTTTACAATGCCACTATTCATTCACTCTCGCATTCACACAGTGGCGGAGGCAAGCTACGGTTGTAGCAACAGCTGCAACCTGAGGAAGACTGACAGAAGCGAGGCTGCCATATCGCGCGGACATCAGATTACTTGTTCTTATCACTTCATAATGCAGAGTTCATCATATAGAAATAAAAAAACTGAAGTTGTGCGCTTTTTGAACACCTTGCCTGCCTGCAGCACTAAAGGACTCCGTGAGAGACGTCTGTCTCGCCCTAGCAGCACCTGTCCCTCTCCTCCTCCTCAGTTCGCCTCAACATACGCTCGTCATATTCTGTGATATGATTTACTCTGAGGTGTTTGACAAGGTTAGTGATGTTGCCACAACCATACATGCCAACCCTGCTGATTTTTCCGGGAGAATCCCAAATTTCATTGCCCCTCCCGAAAATCTCCCGGAGCCACCATTCTCCCGAATTTCTCCCGATTTTCCACCCGGACAACAAAATTGAAAAACCATGTTGCAGAATTCATAGCGCGGCCCAGCCAATTCCATTTTCCAACAATGGCGGCAGCTACTTAGTTTTAATATCACTCTTATTTCTCTTTCTGGGTCGCAAAAAAACTTTTAACATATTTTCAGGTGAGAATGTAGCTGTGTAAACTTCAAATATCTGAGCCGATCCACACATCGTTTTCAAACCCCCCCGGTCTTTCACTACTCGGGTTAAACATGATATATTAGTCACTTTGATAACTTAAAAATGTTATTGTTTGGCTTTTTCAGTGTTTTATTTGTTCGTGAGTAAATCGGTTTGGCTGAGATTAAAGTTATTAGATTAGATTAAATTAAATTTAACTTTATTAATCCCTCGGGAGGGTTCCTCCGGGGTTTTCACACAGCTGAATAAACGTCAAACAGAAAACTAATTAAACAAAGTGTGAGACGGTCGAGAGTTTACGCCAGCGCCCGGTTATATTTTAGTTAGCAAAGAGCAGACGGCAGAGTTTCACTCCACCAAGGGAGCTCATGACGTACTACCCGGTGGAAGCAGCCTCTGAATTTGGACACCCCCGCTGTTTCCAGGCCGGCCAATAATAACGGTGACATTTAACGTATTTTACCCGATAAATAAACACTGTAAAATGTATTTTGAATGTCTCCCTAATTCTGAGGTCTCAAGGTTGGCAAGTATGGCCACAACACCTCACTTTTTTGCCACATGTATCGCAAACCACGTCTCGGGTGTTTGTGGAGGTAGAATACGTCCGCACGTGACTCCAATTACGCTCAGCCATTGTTGTGAGTGCGCACGCCAAGGGGCTGCGAGACTTTTATACAGCCGTATTTCGCACATGACTATGAAAGGCGGAAGAGGAAGTAGTTCCTTTGAATGTAGACAATCCAAATGTTATAGTTTCTTTCCACTGTGTTCCTGTTAATGATAAACTACAAATTTACCCTAAATTACTAAAATATCGATATTTTAATGTGAGAATCGATTCTAGAACATAAATGATTGGTATCGGAGGAATTGATATTTCAGGATCGATCCGCACATCACTAATCGTTCCTTCTTTTTGATGCTGGAGGGGGAGAAATGCAGACAGTCCTTGCAGAGCTGCTGCCTAAACAAGTGAAAAAAAAAATACATTAAAGAACAACCCAGAAGTCTACATAAAGCCATTTTTGTACTCTGGAGAATATATTTTTCTTTTTCCGAACTGTCCTTGCCTTGGTGACGTTGTGAACATAACTGAACGGGACTTGGTGAGTTCAGAAATTGTATTTTATTTCATGCAAGAAATGTTTTGTTGTATTATATTGTTAATTTCATGCAAATGGAAAGTCTAGGTAACAGATTAATGTTGTTTTATGTTAAAAACGGTGGATTGGTGCTTAACCGGCACACAGGCTGTAGTTCAAAGGCCTTTGACGTTGTGTTCAGCGCGCCATATTGGCATCACCTCATTTAGGACTAAATAAGCTGGAAAAAACAGACTTTTACTGTTATTTAAGGGCTACCCGTGTGTTATTTTCAAATGTTTATGCATATTATTTTGTTGTTATGGTAGGCCATTAAGGTTTGGATCGGAAAATGCTGAGCTAGAATCGGAGTTTGATTAGCTGAGCGAGAAACAAGAAGGCGAGCCACCCACGGACCCATTGAACTGTACTGAGCAGGAAAAGGGGAAAAACGCCCCCTGCTGGATGTTGAGCTGTTTCGCTGAAAAAAATGGTAGGAATAATCCATACTAGGGCTGGGCCATATTATACCGTTCACGGTAAATACCGGTACAATGTTAGGCAACGATAAGAAAATGAAATATTGCGATAGAATATGGGTAAAACGCGCCTTTGTTTTCATACGCACATGGCCAAAAAGCATGGCGGCAACGGAGAATGAGAAGGGAGAAAGCGAATCGTTGAGTGAAGGGGATGAACCAGAATTAGTTTGTAAAAATGGTGCCACTTCAGTGATGTGGAACTGGTTTGGTGTTTGTCCGTCAGATACACCACAAAGCACATTTTTTTCTAGAACATGCAAGCGGCCGTTGTTATTGCCGTATTTGTCAGACTAAGGCGCTCATAAATCTGGGAGTAATCTGGGTCCTAAACTCCGTCCGCTCCAGGTCCCAAAGTCAAACAAACACTGCAGCATCACTGAGAGTTAAAAAACTGTCTAAATTCTTTCATCTTTTTAATAAAACGATCAGCATTGCTGCTTTACCAGCTGTAACTATGAAGTTTAACATCCAGGCACCCATAACAGAATTTATTACACTTAACGGAGTTAGAAGCGGAAGTTAGCTCGCTAGTTTCGCTAGTTACCTAAGTATGATATTGCATGTTCTGACTGAGAGATTTCTGAAAAAGTTCAAACATACAGCTCTGCTATCACTTCCAACATAAATGAAGACAGGAAACTAAACAGCAGTGATATTTGTAAGGTTACTGAAGTTGGGCTAGCTGGTTTATAATGATGTGCTACGTGATCGCTAGCGACACAGCTATGTTAGCATAACATAAACAGTGAATCTGGAGGAATCAACGCTAACACTTTTCCACTCAATAAAAGTTAACGTGAGGGTTCCTGATGGTTAGAGACAAATGCAATCGCATGGCAGGATGGTGTAAACGAACCAAACTTCCCATATGGAAAAGAAATAGTAAAAACATATATGATTTACTCTTGAAAGTGGCCACTTTCATGAGTAAATCATATATAAATCATATAAGGCTTACATGATTTACTCATGAAAGTGGCCACTTTCTCATTACTTTCATATATTTTTTTAGTAAGTATACAAAACATACAAGTTTCATTATATAATTTTTCAAGGGATCTTATATGTGTTTTCACTCTTGTATGCTTTTCATACAAGTTTCATACAAGACAGATAAAAACTTTATAAGATTTATATATATCTTTTCCATATGGGTTCAGTCAGAAGAACAACTGAGACAATCCATCCACAATACAAGGTTAGTCAATAATATACTGCAACAACAAGGGAATAGAGCAGCTGTGATAGAATACAGCATTAATGAATCAAAGGTACAGAAGTGGAAGAAGCAAGAAGTATGAGTTGAATAAAGTTTGATTTATCTGACTGCTTTGTTTCGCTTAATGTGCCTTATAATCCCATGCACCTTATGGTCTGAAAAATACGTATTTGACTTTTTTATTTGGCACACTGTGGTTTCATGTTGCAAAGCACCTCTTTTTAATTTCAGTGGATATTATACATGGTTATGCTCAGGATATGTCAGCCCATTTCTACTGGAAATACCCTTTGGTTAAACTTTCAGCAAGGAATTTGCATTTGCACTGTTAAATTTTTATACAGCTTTAATGCACATAAAAACAGCTGCTTGTTTAAGTGAAAATACATGAATGGGTTTTATTTTGCGCTAGTAAAGTTGTGGAGTTGTATTTTGTCTCGCATCAATTATATCATCAGTTATATCGTTATCGCAAATTTTCAAATATATATCGTGATAAATATTTTTGGCCACATTGCCCTGCTCTAATCCATACACCTCTACAAAAGAACAGTGGACTCTCAAAGCACTGGATAGGCTTTCAGAGCAATTCCAGGGTTAAAAGTTAAAGGACACAGAGACAACTTTTCTTTTGTTTGTTTGTTTGTTTAAGGGATTATTCAGCCTTTAGCTGAATTGTTTTCAGTTTTTACATTTTTTTGTTTTTTGTAATTTATTTTGGTCAGCCTTACATTTTAATGCTGTAATGGTGTTAGTGGAAATGTAAATAATTTTGTTGGGTTAAAACAAAATAAGAACTGGTTGAAATTTAAAGGTGAACCTAGACCAAGATTAAATTTAATCTTTGGCCTAAAAGAACTAAACTTGATTTACAATAACACAGTGTTACTCAAATAGATTACAGGATGAACTCGAACTTAGAACTTGAAATCAATAAAACAATAACCTAGGTTGAAAATAACATCCTTTTAAAGCCAAATAAAAGGTTTTGAAATAAATAGGATAAATTAACAGAAATTACTGAACTAAAAAGGGAAAGAAAATATCTTGTTTTCCTTAAATGTGTGTGGAATGTTCTATGTAATGTGTGTCAACTGTCTATTCTCTGTTTTTACAAAATAACAAGCTGGCAATTTAAACTTATTTTCTGGTCTGTGGTCTTTATTACACGCTACACGCATTACTACTCTAGTAGTTGAACCTAACTGGCCCTAGTGTACTGTAACGACTCCAGACGTGCTACACTTACACTTATTCATAAGTTGGGTGGTACTGGCAACAGGCTAGTACCATCATCATGAATGTGCAATCTGTGAAACTACTTGAATTTGAATTATTACACTAATTTAGTTTTATTGTAGTTCACTTTTATTATGTTTCTCTCACATTTCTCTGCCTCACTTGTAACCAATAATCCATTCCTTTTACTCTCTGCAGTCAACATTTGCAACAATGTCCTAGTTTGTTACCCTGCACTTTTTATGTTTGAACACTTTTTTGTCTATTTTGACCCATGTTTTAAATTTTGGGCTCACAAGTAGTGGTGCAACGGATCACAGTTGAGCCGTAATCCGAACCGATCCCACTCCACGGTTCGGCACGCACATGATCCGAAGATTCTAAAAAGAAGAAAAAAAAGTATGTGTATGGTGCGCGTGGTGGGTCTGTCAAGCGATAGTTATGGCTAGTGGAGGAGCAGAGTGGAGGAGCAGAGGGGTTTGTGGTATTTAAGCAGCCTTTTGCTGGCCAGTCCGACTGGGCTAAAGCTATTACAAAAGCTATTGGGGTGTTTAGCTGCAGACGGGAGGCCGTATTCCGTTGTGCAAAACAAGGGGTTTAAACTATGATGAACATGCTTGAGCCACGCTATGATATCCCGTTGCGCGTCCACTTTAGTGGCAAGATCGTTCCAAGCATGTATGAGCAGGAAAAGTTTAAAGTTATGGCTGAACTGTCCCAGGCATCTTCTGTTGCCCTAACTACTACAAATGTTTGGACCTCCAGGGCAACGGAAAGCTACGTGACAGCTCATTATATCACAGCGAAGTGCGATATAATGAGCTGTGTGTATTATTGTAGGGTCTACCTTACAATATAAAGCGCATTGAGGCGACTGTTGTTGTGATTTGGCGCTTTATAAATAAAATTGAATTGAATTGAGTGGTACAAAGCCCTATACTGCCCTATATTGAACCATAATTTCTTTTTTTTAATAATTGTGTGGAATAAGTCTTGAGTTGAATGTTTTTAACAGGCAAAAAAATACTTCAATAAGTGAATATGTAAATGTTTTTGTCTTTTTTCTTTTTTTGCTGATCCGAAAATTGATCCAATCCGTGACTTAAAACCGTGATCCGATCCGAACCGTGAGATTTTTGATCTGTTGCACCACTACTCACAAGTGTCAGTTCATTATTTTTATTTTAAACAATCACAACATAACTTAAAATGCCATTACTACTAAATTAAACCTTACATACAAACACATAAACACACACACACAACTTCAATAATACCAGTGTGTTTTCGAAATATTAATCGGGTTACATCCTCTGCCGTCCTGTTGGTTGCCCATCTCCTCCAGGAGGCGCCGTAGGGGTCAGTTGTACCATATGCTGGGCGGCGGCCAGAGGCAGAGACCTTTTGGACCTAACCCCACCTTCCGAGACTAGTGATTGGGACATGGAAAGTCACCTCTCTGGCGGGGAAGGAGCCTGAGCCAGTGCGCAAGCTTGCGAGGTACCAAGCCTCTTGTCTCCTGGGAAGAGGCTGGACTTTGTCTCAGGCTGGAGTTGTCTTTGGTGAGTATCTTAGTATCCCCCCTGCTTGCTGTCTGTACGTTGGAGTTTATCCCAGTGGACTACAGGGTTTGGACCCTGCACCTTCTGGTCAGGGAATGGGTCCTGACTGTCATCTGTGCCTAGGCGTCCAATGACAGTTTCGAGTGTCCAGTCTTCTTGGAGTCCCTGGGTGGGGTGCATGAGGGTGCTCCACCTGGGGACTCTGTCATCTTACTGAGAGACTTCAACGCTCATGTAGGCAGCGACAGTGATCCCTGGAGGGGTGTGATTGGGAGGATGGCCTGCCAAATCTGAACCCGAGCAGTGTTCTGTTACTTGTGTGCAAACCACAGATTGTCCATAACAAACACTATGTCCATAAGTGCACATGGCACGAGGACAGCTTAGGGTGCAGGTCGATCACTGCAGGGGGTTGCAGTGATGCAGACGCTGTACAGGCCTGTGATGGTGAAGATAGAGCTGAGCATAAAAGCGAAGCTCTCGATTTACTGGTCAGTCTACGTCCCTACCCTCACCTATGGTCATTAGCTGTGGGTAGTGACTGAAAGAAAGATTGCAGATACAAGCGCTGAAAATGAGCTTTCTCTAAAGGGTGGCTGGCCTCGCAGAGATAGGGTGAGGAGTTGGGCCATCTGGAAGGGGCTACTCCTCCACATCAAAAGGAGCCTACTGAGGTGGTTTGGGCATCTACAAATGGATGCCTCCTGGGCAACTTCTGGGTGAGGTGTTCTGGGCATGTCACACTGGGAGGAGGCCCCGGGGCAGACCCAAGACATGCTGGAGAAGATTATATCTCTCGGCTGGCCTGGGAACGCATTGGTGTTCCCCGGACAAGTTGGAGGAGGTTTCTCTGTTTAGGCTGCTGCCCCATGACCTGGATAATTGGAAGAAAATAGATGCATGGACAGATGGATGGATGTACATTCCCTTCTTCCCCTATGCTTTTGACATCATTTACATCTCTTCTGCAGGCAAACCATACTGAATAATAATTGGTTAGACCTGAGTGACCTTTGCAAATGCATCAAACAGCTTTCAGACTCTTTCACAGTCCTCTCCTTCTACATCTCTTTTCTTTTCTATCACTTACTTATTGTCTCTTGTTTCCTTTCAAGCTGTGCTTAGCTCCCTTTCAATACCAAGTCCGCTGAGACCTTGGCAAGGACGCTCATGCACAGCCTGAGTAATCCTCTGCTGCCACAAGATCAAACATTTTGTCCATGTTTTATCCTGTGAAAACAAATTAATGTAAGTTACAGACAGGTTAAAAGTCAGATGTTTAAAACAAACAAACAAAAAACAACACGCCCTTTTGCATGAGATGCCTTTGTGGTGTGTTCATGAATAAATCTGCAAACACACATATATAGTAAATCCTCTGTGGGAAGGCAGAGGAACGGAGCAGAGCCCTCGCTTTTTAATCCACAGACACTAAGATCCTTTACTTGGAACAGCAGCAATAATCAGTGCAATTACTGGACTACACAAGGGATATATAGAGTGGAAATGAGAGGTGGGGGAAAGGAGGGAAGTAAGAGAGCAAAGAAGTGGAGAAATTGAGAAAGTGACAGAGAACATTGACAAGAGGTCAGCCATGCCCTAAAGGTTTTGCCTATTTGAAATGTGACTAATGATGTACTTTTTATTCTTTCACTGAGATTTTGAACTCCACAAAATCCTGTAAGGTTTAAACGATGAAGCTAATGATGCTGTGTTTATTTTATTTTTTAACTGTAAAAGCTGCCAAAGCCAAAACCAAGAATGAAAACAACGGATATTTTCTGATGGTGTTCAATTGCTGTCTAAAAAAACATTAGCGTGCTGCAGTGTTGCAGTGGGAGACATGTTCCTTAATTACAATGAGCATGGGTCCTTTTGTTTATTCTAAGTCAATTCCACACACACTGTGCCTCTGCTGTAGAAGCTCACCAGTGTGCAGAAAGAGCATTAATCAGCAGAGGAAAATAATTTAAAACAAATAAACCATTTACATCAGTCTGAATAAGATTTGCTACCAGCTGGTGTAAGAATTAATGTTTTTTTAACTGTATTTTTTTTTTATTCACTTCAGTTTTATTTATATAATGCCAAATCACAACAACAGTCACCTGAAGGTGTTTTTTAATATGAGGTGGAGACATAATAGAGGAAAAACACTGATAATTAGATCACTCCTTATGAGCAAGCACTAGAGAAAAGTGGGAAAGGAAAACTCCCTTTTAACAGGAGGAACCACCAGCAGAACCAGGTTCAAGGGCGTGAAGAGAGGGATACGGGTCCAAAAACACACTGTGGAAGAAAGCCAGACATGAATAATAAGCAATAAAAAAATGCAGAGTGGTGTATAAACACAGTAAGTGCAAAGAGGTGATACTCAGTGTGTTGTGAGGAGGCCCAGCAGTTGGTGGAGTGTAACTAAGGGAAGATTTAGGATCACCTAATGCAGCCCTAACTCTGAGCTTTATCAAAAAGGAAAGTTTTAAGCCTAATATTGAAAGTAGAGAGGGTGTCTGTTTCCTGAATCCAAACTGGGAGCTGGTTCCACAGAAGAGGGGCCTGAAAACTGAAGGCTGTACTTCACATACATAAGAACCAAAAGTAAGCCTGCAGACTGAGAGTGAAGTGCCTTATTGGTGATAGGGTACTATGAGGTCTATATGGTAAGATGGGACCCAATTATTCAAGACTGTGTGTGTGATGACAAGGATTTTAAATTCAATTCTGGATTTAAAGAGAGCCAATGAAGAGAAGCCAAATGTATTCACTCTTTCTAGTCCCCGTGAGCACTTTCACAGCAGCAGTCTGGATAAACTGAAGGCTTTTAGAGTCATTATCATTTCAGAGGTAAATGGTAGGTATTAGGATCAACATTCACTCATGCTGTTGAAAAAAAGGATGCATTTAGTGCACATATGTGTTATCCAGATTTTGTCTCCACAAAATTAGAAAAAGTTAATTAAAATAGGTTGTGAGTAACAAGATTTCATTGGGTGAAATGGCTCAAACACAGGACACAGTCAGGATGAATGTCAAACAATGTTCACAGGTAAGTAATTCAAGCTGGGATTCTGATCAGGTCAGCGTCTGGAGGAAGTCTTTCAGGTGGGAAACGACTACCTCAGTAAGTAACCACACATAAATAAACAGTCCCCTCTCTTTCTGTAGAGCTTGGGTTCCAGTACCCAAGCAGGTAAGCTGCTTCACCAAGGGAGGGGGATGATCAGGCAGATGCAGGATCGTATGAGTGAAGCCTTCCAACAGGTTTCTTTTGAAGGAGAAGACAGGCAGGTATGCACAAGGTTATCTATGCTCAAACAAGCAGTGAGATGAGTTTTACTATCACATAAGCAGAATGACAAGGTAATTTTAACACACAATACTTTTAATCAATTACATGATCACTGAAATTCATATTTTTTTCCTAGTCTCAGCTAAATGACTTCTAATACCCAAAACATTTATTATATCATGTGCTCTCCCACTCTGGAAATGAATTGTTCTATTGCCCCTGCTATGCCAGCTTTTGGTTTGCCATTTTTAAAAAGCTTATTGACAAGTGATCTATTAGAAATGCAGCACAAAAACACAACAAAAGACCCAAAAGTGTCACTAAAAACATGGCATTGCATACATTAGCAAGTGAACTGAGAACAGAACAATCAATGATAAGACAGCAGGAGAGCTTAAAAAGTAATTTTTGGATCTTTCATATTCTGGTGTTAGTTTTGCAGATGAATAATGCAATGCATTTTTCTAATGTTACTGACCTTATTCTATGCACTCTAGGCTCATCCTGTTCTGTGTGATACGCAGCTCAGTTTATTGCCCAGAGTCACTTGCAGGGATCAAACCCCTCCAATGCTCAAATTTGGCAGTCTACCTCCTGAGTCACAGCCATAAGGACATTTCTGAACAATTAAACAATCTGGGGAATTCCCTGACGCAGACTATTTGAAAGGTTGTTTAAGAGTTAAAACTTAATTTTAACTGGGTTTGGCATTTAGATAAGTTGGTGAAGGTGAATTGCATTACATCACAGAAGCTGCTAACAAAGAAAAAAAGGGTGTGTATAATTGATAGAGTGTGAGGGATAGAAAAAAAAGAAGGTGGGATAAAGTGAGTGTGCCAGAACCTGACAGTTTGATTTCTAATGGCTTGTTCGGGCTTTGTTATTGCCTTCTCTGAAAAAACCCCCCAAAAAAACCAAAAACCAGCAAACTGATAAGCTGCATAATCATCACCGGTATTGGTATGCGTCTTAGTGTGTATCTGCTTGCGAGGGTGTGTGACAGCAGTTGTGCACATCATTATGTTTGATATCACTCTTTTGTCTCCCAGCGATAAAAAGCCAACATTTTCCCACACCGATGTCGCCTAACTGTATTCGCCTCAGTGCCTTTTACTTTCTTCTCAATTGTTTCCAATTATCTTTCTTCTTCACTTGCACAGATTAAAAAGACTGTAACGGCATCCAGCAGACTGATTGGAGTCCAGCTCACGGACAAGCAAGTTAAAAGTGTTAGTGTAAGCGTTCATGGAGGAAAGACGAAAGGACTTGAAAGCAATAATGATGCAGAATGTAACCTTGATAGTTGGGTAACACATGCAAGCACATACAAGATGCTCTTGGTTGAACTATAATCTCAGTTCAACCAAGAGCATCTTGGTTATTATTTGTTAACATTATTTACATACAGCATTTAATTATATGCAAAACAAAGGAATTTATCAATTTTTGTAGAATTACCTAACTGAGTCTACCTGCAGACGTCACCTCTCACATCCTCCACAGTCTAAAGACTTTGTGGAAAACAATCAACAGGATCTAAATATAGAGATTCACTCAATGGCGAAGCAGTGCTGGAGATGCACATCTAAGCAGGATATTATGACAATCTTCTGACACATTGTAGTGTGGGCATCTATATGTGTGTGTCTTTTGTGTGTGTGTGTGTGTGTGTGTGTGTGGCATGGTGTTTATGCACTGAGATCTGTCACATCACCTCCATATTAAATGAGGTTGCACATCATGAGTCTGCCAGTTCCCCACAGCCTAATGTGTCACTGGCAATTACATCACACACTCTGCATATAATAAAAACAGAGAAGGGTATAGATGTTCACGCACATTTAAAGCATAAATTAAAAATCGCACAGATACACACATACAGTTAATTTTGCATGACTCGGTTATTTTTTTTATGAATTAAGGGAACAACTCAAGATCTCAAATGAAATAAAGGTCATCACTCCTAAACATGTCTTTTAAGAGGGATGAGCCGCTTCGAGGTCCTCCTTCAACTGTACAGAGCGACAGGCAAGCATTTTCACTCACATTCACACCGGCAGCCAGTTTAGAATCACAGGTTAACCTAACATACATGTTTTTGGACTGTGGGAGTAAACAGGAGCACCCAGAGAGAACTTATACAGGCACAGGGAGAACATGCAACCTCCACAGAAAGGAACAGGAAGACCCTGGCCGACTGGTGGATATAAACCGAGTGTCTTCTTGCTGTGAGGCAACCACTGTGCAGCCCGTGTATGAACTGAGAAACATTTTTTTTAAAGTGCTTTATTTTGGCAGTGCATTGACCTGTGTTTTATATGAAGAGAATTTGAATGTTTTATTGATGCGTCTAAAGGCACAGACAGTGCAGAACACTCTCACATGCTGCGCTCTACTGCAACTGTGGAGACATGCACACGCTTAAATATTCTCATACAACAGTAAAACACGATCATATTAATGCTTTCTGACATGAGTGAGTTTTGTCACATATGCTGGTCCAACATTTTGAACTAAGCAGCAGTTTTACAGTTTGTTGGGATATGCAGTGTAATCACAAGACTCTTAGTGCAGAGGTACTTCTTACTACTTCTTATTTGAGTAAGAATCCCATTATAACAACAGTGTAACCATTTTCTGACGGCAGGAAAATGCATCGTGTCCCAAACCTGAACATCTTGGCATGACAATGAGCTCCCTGTATTTAAAAGGTCTACACAGTCACAGATTTCAAGATAATCACATTCTGGATGTGCAAATGTGCAGATGTGCTAAAGTGTCTTTATTGAACATGACAATATGGACCAAAATAGCTTCTGAATGTTTCCAGCACCTGCCACAAAGAACTAAAGTTAAATCCTTCCCAAATCAAAAACCCTGGATTAACGGAGATGTTCGCGCAGCACTGGCGGCACGGAGCACCGCCTTTGCCTCCGCGAACACATCGGACTACAAACACGCACATTACCAACTCCGGAAGACAATCAAAGCAGCCAAACGTGAGTACAGGGACAGGGTGGAGCAACAGTTTGACAACCCGCGGAGTATGTGGCAGGGACTAAACACGATCACAGACTTTAGAGGGAAAACCAGCACACCGCAGACCACGGCCTCTCTGTGTGAGGATCTAAACGTATTCTACGCTAGATTCGACACAGCGAACACCATGAGACCGGACAGTGTGCGCACCGCGGATGACGTCAGTGCGCACACTGTGTCTGTGGAGGATGTGCGGAGGTGCTTCAGGAAGGTGAACGCACGCAAAGCTACTGGTCCGGACGGGATTCCCAGCCGCGTCCTCAAGTCATGCGCGGCTCAGCTGGCTGGAGTGTTCACGCACATCTTCAACCTTTCCCTCTCTCTGTCTGTAGTCCCAGCCTGCTTCAAAATGGCCACCATCGTCCCTGTACCCAAATCCTCCACCACCTCCTCATTGAACGACTGGCGACCTGTAGCCCTGACCCCCATCGTAAGCAAATGCTTCGAGAAGCTGGTCAGGGACTTCATCTGCTCTGCACTACCCGACTCACTGGACCCTCTACAGTTCGCATACCGCCACAACAGGTCCACTGATGATGCCATAGCCCTGACACTACACATTGCCCTGTCACACCTGGAGAAGAGAGACACGTATGTGAGAATGCTGTTTGTAGATTACAGCTCAGCATTCAATACCATAGTTCCCTCGAAGCTGGACAGGAAACTGCAGGATCTAGGACTGAGCAGCTCCCTCTGCAGCTGGATCCTTAGCTTCCTGTCTGACAGACGCCAAGTGGTCAGACTGGGCAGCATCACCTCATCCCCCGTCACACTGAACACTGGTGCTCCACAGGGGTGTGTACTGAGCCCTCTCCTATACTCACTCTACACCTACGACTGCACGGCCACTAACAACTGCAACATCATTGTGAAGTTTGCGGACGACACTACAGTGGTGGGTCTTATCACCAAAAGTGATGAGACAGCTTACAGGGAGGAGGTCAGCGCCCTGACCCACTGGTGTCAAGACAACCATCTCACCCTCAACGTCGCAAAGACAAAGGAGTTGATAGTGGACTTCCGGAGGTGCAGAGAAGTACACACCCCCATCACCATCAACGGCGCTGTATATAGTATATTATTTTATTCTATTCTGTACAGCTGTGTACTGTATTTATTCTTATTGTAATTTTATTCTATTCTGTACAGCTGTGTACTGTATTTATTCTTATTGTATTCTAATTTTTGCGTCATAACTTTTGCACTGTCCACTTCCTGCTGTGACAAAACAAATTTCCCACGTGTGGGACTAATAAAGGTTATCTTATCTTATCTTATCTTATATTTATTAGTTTCAGATGTAGCCATTCTTGTATTTTGCTTGTTTACATTATTGTATTTTGCACAACTCTGTTGCTTGTGAAGCTCGCACACAAGAATTTCACTCACATGTGCTGTACCAATGTACCTGCACATGTGATGTGACAATAAAAGTGATTTGATTTTGATTTGATAAAGCAGTTCTGAAGGCAAAAGGAGGTCCAGCCTGGTACTATATGAGATCATTTGAATCTAATGAAGTGGCCAGTGAGTGTAGTTTGGATGGATAATTTGCTGTCTGTCAAAATATGGTTCTGTTATGGCTCTTGTATCGTATTATATACATTATATACAAAATGTAAAGAAAAAAGCCATTTTCAACGGTATGAACATGATTTTGTTACATCACAATTTGTGACTTTGATTTTATTTTTAACATAATTTTATACATCTGGAGATCCATTTCAGCACCTGCTCCAGTAACATACATATGTTGAAGGCACTGAAACAGAACTTTGTTTCCAGTATTTACGGTTTGAACATAGAATTGAAGAGTGCGCACATAACACATTTCTAGTTTATAAAACTCTATCTTAAATCCACGATGGCAGGATTTTAAAGTTATAGTTTTGTCTTCATCTGCTCCCTCCCGGAGCTCAGTGGTGGTGAACGAGGGAAACTTTAACAGCCAGGTCATTTACCAGATTGCAGAGTAGCACTGGCCATTTTACTACCCTCTAAATCTATCTAGCTAGTGTGTGTGTGTGTGTGTCTACATGGGCGGTACGGGTCGGCATAATGCCCAGTCAGACTGCATCTTTGAAGGATAGATAGTAGCAATTCATTCTCCTCACTGTCCTAAATCAGAGGCAATGAACTATCCCCCCCCCCTCTCTCTCAGCTCTCAGTTTCTGTCTATGAAGTGTACCCTAAATAGCAACTTGAAAGCATGCTTCCACAAAAAAGGAGCAGAAATCAGGAATCAGCAACTAGAAGGAGAAAATCAGGGAGATATATAAAAAAAAAAAACAATGTGGAGCTTGCTATAAACAGAACCTTAGAGAAAGAATAAGAATATGCATGAATGTGTATGGTTAAAATAAAAAAAGGAAAGGCAGTGGAGTTCTCTTTAGTTCTGATATAACAAATTTCACAGCTAGTATTAGATTATTCTGTTATTATATGTTACCTTATATATGTAATCAAAGTAGTTGAATTAGAATACTGCTGTAGATCACATTATACCCTTTAATATAGAGTGTGTGAGCTGTATGTAGTTTAGTTCTCATTATACTTTTGAGTTAACAGAACATATTCACATATTAGTTCATTAGATAAATGTGCATCACTCTGTATCCTTGATCTGCTGGGAATGTGTTACACTGTTTTCTTGACATGCTTAATTGTTGAATCATGAAGAGAAGGTTGTAAGCAGGAGACTCTGTGTCTAAAGACAGGGGAGATAGATAGACCACATTCCACACCCCCACCTTACAGAAAGCAGAGAAACAACTGCCGAGGTCATAACTTAGGCGCTGTAACAGAGAAAAAATGTGATGTTTTGGCTTTTACGACTAGCTGGGGGCCACTAGAGACTATAAAAAGCTGAGCAACCCGTCACCATTTTGAGACATGTGCCTGACCCTCTGGTAGCATCTCTCCCGTCCGGACGTTGTAATGCTCTGACTGTTGAATTGTATGGAAATAAATGATTGTTGATTGAGCATTGATACACCGAGTATTGTCCCTCCTTCAGCCCAAAGATTCAAAGAATTGGGAAAATTTCAACAACTTGGTGCCGTGTGACCCGGATCTTTGGTGTGCTGAGGAGGTGCAGATTTGACCTTTGGTGAGATCGTGAGGCGAGGTGAACAGAGGACCGGTCCAAAAATAAAAAGGTAAGCACAGCCTGTTGTATTATAAATACCAAATGTGCATATTGGGCTTTCCAAATTAATCTGTTCACTGAGTTACATGTATTTTCACAGTAAATTTGTCGGTGTCTGGTTTTTGGCGCAAGATACTAACAACATAAGTTGAGGCTGAATTCCAGTGTGTTAAATAAACTGCTTCTACCGAGAAACTAATAAGATACTACGTTGAGCTAGTTGCAGTAAACTGCTTCTACCGAGAAACTAATAAGATACTACGTTGAGCTAGTTGCAGCCACTTTACCTTCCACATTTAATTTTGTCTAATACTGGCTTCTGTAGCAATAATACATTAGAATTTATTCTGATCTAATAGTTGAGCTCAGAGGTTTCTGTGTAAAATTCCCGCTGAGGAAAAGTGTTGTGTGTGAGTGTGAAAGCGCGCTCTGGGTGAGAGAGTGTGTGTGAAGCTGCGAGGCGCGCTCTGGGTGCTGTCTTGTGGGTAAAGCGCGCACTGAGTGAGAGTGTGAGTGAGGCGCACTCTGAGTGTGTTTTCTGTGTGGAGTGTGCAGCGTGAACACAGTGACAGTGACGGTTGATGTGTTTGATTAGGAGGACATTAGAGCAAATACACATTTTAGGATCAAAGGTTGATGCCTAGTGTACCTGTGGAACATTTGCCCTAGGAGTGGCGACCCTCCTGTCCGTGGACGCGTGGCCAGGACCGGCGGCGTCCGGGTGCCGAGGTGGTGACTTGGGGAGGTGAGGGCCCCCGCATAGCTACGGATATAACACTGGAACGGCCGTGTAATCACGGGTTCACATTTATTCCGGACTAGAACAAGACACATTTTTGCGAACAAACGTTGAGTCTAGATTAGTAAAGAAATATAAAAAGGTTGAATTCCTCGTTTCAGTGGTTGAAATTGTTGTGTGCCTGTCCCCTGACGAGTGTGAAATTAGAATAAAGAGGGAATTTGGAGCCACATAGAGATAGACGGGCATAATTGGGTGTATTACTCTGTGGTGTAATAAAAATAAAAAGGAGAGATAGTAAGAGGTGTGCAGTGGAGAATTATGGAGGAGTAGAGAGAGGAATGTGTTGGGAGACTGGCGTACAGTTTACGCTGTCAAGGTAGGCGGGTTGCCTGCTTATCTGTTTAACAGTGATGAAAATGAAATTAAATAAATCTCTTAGTGTGTTAATACAGGAAGCTGCGGACCTGGACCAACTGCCCCCACAAGCACAGCGGCCGAAGCAAAATTATAGGTAATGGGAACCACACCCAGCACGAATCAGCAGCTGTGAAAAAGACAGCAGCGAGGAGAGAATTAGAGGAGAAATTAAGAGAAGTTTTAACACATAAAATTGGGGCCAACGGACTTGTGGAGGTTGGGAAGGCGTCCGGAGCATCACAACAAAAAGGTGAAACAAAAACACACACAAGCAGAGAAATCTGAGAGAAAGGCTCCTTTTAAGGTAACGCCTAGTTTGAGAAAAGATAAAATTAACCTGCTTTTATACAAATGCACATACACGCAATGAAGAAACAGCTTACACTCATGAACACGTGAAGATTTTCCAGCAAGGTTAAAGAAAAATTAACATACTTAAATGATGAAGTCTATACATTACTGACAAAGAAACCCTCTGGGTTGCAGGACAACAATTTAACTAAAAAAAAAAAAAAAAGGAACACTGGTCTAACCAACCAGGCAAGACACAACAAATTTAGTGGTTAAAAGATTCAAATTGTGACATGTTTTCTGTTGATTGATTAATAAAAGTGATTACTGAATGAAACAGAGAGTTACTTTTTTGGGCTTTTAAACATGATCTTAAGAATTTTAACATATACCGGTGTTGTCCTGTCAACTTGGTGGGTTAGGAGTTGATTATATCGGGAGACAAAAAACAAAAAAAGGGGGAGAGAAGGCTGACACAGGGCCTGGCCCCATTGTCTCCCCTCTGAATAACACAGCCAACACAACATCATTTTCCTGTTCATTTGTTTTTGTTTTTTGTTTGTTTTTGTTTTGTTTTGTTTTTGTTTTTTCTATACATATTTAATTACAGGCTGCTTTGCCGGCCCTGAAAGCCGAGGCTGACTGGACTCCTGCTCTCCCCCATACGTGACACTGACCAAATGCTGCAACAGCTGGACCCACAACAACGACCTGAGAATGTCAACAGACCTGCAGGAATGTGATCTCATGCAGCCGAGACGGAGAGCACTAAACCTAAGGCCCGTTTCACTACACGGGGGAAAATTCCCAGACTGCGTCAGCTGACAGAGCTGTGACGAGACGCCCGCCAAGCCCGAATGAAAAGTAAGGCCGAGCGAAAGAATGCTGACCTTGATAACTTTGCATTCACACTGTGCAGGACAGTGATGGACCAACACGGATGATCGGGTGGCGAAAAAGGGCGTGACCGAGACAAGAGGAGTAACTGAGGACAGAAGGCACCTCAGAATGGACAAAAACACAGAAGAAGATGCAGGTTTCACCTGCGGTGAACATCGACACTGGAGAAAGGACTGCCCCAATTGGGGTCAGAACCAGGACGGACTGAATTTTGAGCAGCAGCAGCAGCAATGGTCGCAAACAAACTGAAAAGGAGGGGGGGGCAGGACCCCAGGGCATGCTTCAGGCCGTGGTTTACCCAGAACACCAGAACAGGAAAGTGATGAACACACACACACACACACACACACACACACACACGGGAATGTTGATTCACTGAGAAGTGATGCACATACATACACATGCACACGCTTGTGCCATGAAGAGTGATCCACACGCACACACACATACACGCTGATGCAATGAAGAATGCTTTGCTTATGCTGATATGCAAAATGCTGCACACAAACATCCCAATGCATAATTTTTATGAGGAGCCATTGATTACCATTAAATACTTAGAATGTGTTATATGTCACCCAGAGGGCATTTATGTAGATTTTAGGAATAAGGTCTAAAAAAGTTTGGTTATGAAAACAATGTCTGTGCGTGATGTCTGTTTATGGCTCAAGGCCTTGACTGAATTCTTTGCTGTGCTTCACACAGCCCTGATGAGGAACAGTGGCACAGAGTGAAAATGATGAATTAATAGTGTAAGTTTTAGGTCGGAGTACGGCATTTTCTGTGATTGAGTTTTAATTCAAGGAGGAACAAAAGGTGTTACGGCACCTGAGGTTCTCATTCCCACACAATATTGTCCCGGCAGGAAGCAAAATGTTCCTGTGAATTTCTGGTTGATTGTTTGGTTTTGTTTAGCGCTAGCTTGATTTTATCAGTGAGCTTTGGCTTGTGTTCTTTCTCGTAAGCGAGAGAGGGATAGTTTTATGCTTGGACATGTCTGCAACGGGCCCTAGTTTGTGTTATTTTAGTAGTATTTTGTTGGTTATGTCTGTTTTCGTTTTTGTTACAGTGCACTGGAGAAAAAACATCTGAGAGGTGTGATCCACCGGTGGTGATATGTTGATATTTTGTGAGTTCATGATTTAACAATCAGCTCTTTAAACAAGGCCTGAAAGATTGAAATTTAAAGCGCTATAAAATATTATTACTGTAAACAGTTGCAAAGTGTGCTTCTCCATGATTGTAATTGGCTTGGGAGAAATTCACTTATAGGGAACACTGATCTAAAAAGGATTGCACCGAGTCAATCCGGCCCAAAAAACAACAAGGAATTGTTTTCCTTTAAAATGATGACGTCATCTTGCTGGTGATGGAGGCTCGAATAGGTTGCGCGGGAGACTCCATTATCAGCAACATCTGGAATGAATGTGTATGGAGGTATGCATGTGAATGGACTGTGATGGACTGACGACTAAAAGTTTTGACTGACTTGATACTGAGACAATGACTGCACCCACTTTAGGATTAGTAAATGCCAATAAACAATTCATAAACAATTCACCCAGCCGACAAGAGAAGGGTGGATGCTTCGCTTTGTTTTGTTTTGTTTTTTCAGGAGCAGGAGGATAAGAGAGACTGGAGGAGGAGACTCTAGCTTCACATAAGTATGAACTGCAGACTTAACACTGTGGTTGCTGATTTTGAGTTACTGATGTTTGCATTAAGAAAACTGTGCTATATTAGCTGTGTTTTGATTAAGGTATCATGTTATATTATTGGGAATGCCAAATGCTACAGTGGAGATAACTATTGATATCACTCATGACTGGAATATGTTACTATTAACCACAGCAGGCCACTGTAAAAAAGTCAATTAAATTTTATAGAGGAAAATCGCCAAAATTTAACAATACCTATGAATGACTGGCCACATTCAGAATAGAGATATGCAATAATAAACATTGGTCCACGTGATTTAGGTTCTCACTTGAAATAGTAAGTTATTAAATGTAGAATATAATCGACAGGGACATTTGATAGGATGTGGTACTGCAAAAGAACAAGAGCAAAGTAAATAAAGAAAATATTGTGTTTAGTTTGGATAAATTCAAATTAAAATGTACCATTACACTCAGAGGATCAATATGAAATAAAACATATGCAAAATTTGTAGGAAGTACATGACTGATAACTGTTCTGTCCTGAGCGTTTGTTTCTAGAGCACCCACTTGACCACACCAACAGTTTCTCGCCACCGAGGAGGGGTACTTGTAAAAAGAATAAAATAAAAATCTGAGTTTAACAAAACATTTCAAATGTAAATATCAAGCTTACCTTTCTTTTTCCATGAAATGTGCTTGTGGGCACGCCAGCCATTTTGAAAAGGTGGGCAAAGCGATTGGCAAGGCCACACCCCCACACATGTGATATAATTTTAAAGGTACTGTTGCCCTCTCTAAGAAACATCAGGAATTAGAGGAGTGGCAAGTAGAGTATGCGAGCTACAAGCAAAAACTAAAATGTGTACTACAGTGTGCAAAAATGAAATACTGGGTCATCAGGGGGTCATGAGGGACATTTATAAAACTAAAAGTCCCACTAACCTTAAAGTGCACTTGAAAAGCCCACACAAGAAGGTTAACCTAGCTTACCTAGAAGACCTCATCAGGGGGAGCACACTCCCCCTTCTTGAAGAGCTCACCCACTCAACCCGCATCCCCAGAAAACAGCTAACCCCAGATAAGGCAGCGTGATGTATCCCGAGACAACAGGACTGGGACATCTAAATAAAGGTGTGAAACAATCGCCTTCAAAAGGTTATCAATTCACTTGAACCAAAATTAGGACCACACGGTGCGGCAAGAGTTAATAGTTATTAGTCTCAACACCCAAGGATAACCAGAAGAGACAAACAAAACTAAATTGAAACTAAGGATTTTCAGAAAATAAAAACTAAACTAAACTAGCAAACAATTGGTAAAAACTGATTAAAACTGATGAAAATTGCAAAACTATTACAACCCTGGTCCAGACTAAAATGGTGTTGGACATCTTCAGGGCAGAAAAGGGTTGGTGTGACCAAGGTGTGGTTTGGCTTGTTGTATGTACATTTCAAAATGTTACAGCTCTGGATGGACCAGTTACCAGGGCATGGAAGGATGACAGACTTTATTACATGAGGAGAAGGGACATTTTCGGGATCGAAGATCCTCAGGGATGACAAGGCTGGAGCAACGGTACTCGAGAGAAGAATTTCTGATACTTTCTGAGATATGATGTCACCAACCTTCTCTTTTAATTGTCTAGCTCCAATGAATTGACACATGGGAGTGTGTCAAAAAGGGGGAGTTGAGTTTGAACATCAAACAATGGTGATATGAAAATTTCTATGAGTTTATTTTTGTGTTTAATAAATTAGCTATGGTAAAACTTAAGCTTATAATGTGTTAGACTTAGAAAGGGTTCACTAATTTTTGATTTCTTTTACACACACATAGATTATGATTAGAATAAGTCCTGAACATAATATTTTAAACCAAATTTGAATCATTAGAAGAACAATGGATAACAATATTAGATTATCAAGGCTAGGGAGAGAGGTGTTTTGGTTTTCTGTCTCTTGCAGAGAAAGGAACAGACACCAGACGGGGACCCGGAGATGTGAGGACCCTTCACAGCAGGGACAGATGTAGGGACTGCCGAGACAGCAACTGGGGTCAAGTGTCATGACGTTTGGGCTCCTGGAGAAGATGGATCCCACAAACACAGCAATAACCATGAAGGGGTTGGCGAAAACCAGGAACACCAGACCAACGAGGTTCGAGAGGCTCTTGGCAAAAAGGGGGACACGCCGGTGAACCCAAAACACACAGATCCTTGTTTGAAATCGGGGCAGAATAATCCCCAGAACTGTGCAATGACTAAAGGGTGGTCTAACCCCGGAGGTCGAAGAAAGAAGCTGAGAATCACCCAACTGGAAGACACTGGTAGCTGCAGCAATAAAAATAAAGGTTAAAAGCTCCTTAGACAGAGGTTCTAGTCTAAGTACATTTGAAAGGTATAAGGTGGCATTAAAATGGGAGTGGAAAACTGGAGCACCAAAATAAAGCTGTGGGAGAATTGGGGAGTGATGGGAGAGTCATCTGTAACTGCTGTTATGGTTGTAAATCTAACTTTGCTTGCATCTGAACTGCGTGAACACAGAGGTCATCCCACATATGGTCCACCCGTTAAAGGGGGACAGAGGGCCTCAGGATCAAGAAAACCTGGACCTTGCGACCCTGGAGTGCATGTTGTAAGTGATCTCTTTCAGAGATCAAAAGGGGGAATTATTAGATTATTCTGTTATTATATGTTACCTTATATATGTAATCAAAGTAGTTGAATTAGAATACTGCTGTAGATCACATTATACCCTTTAATATAGAGTGTGTGAGCTGTATGTAGTTTAGTTCTCATTATACTTTTGAGTTAACAGAACATATTCACATATTAGTTCATTAGATAAATGTGCATCACTCTGTATCCTTGATCTGCTGGGAATGTGTTACACTGTTTTCTTGACATGCTTAATTGTTGAATCATGAAGAGAAGGTTGTAAGCAGGAGACTCTGTGTCTAAAGACAGGGGAGATAGATAGACCACATTCCACACCCCCACCTTACAGAAAGCAGAGAAACAACTGCCGAGGTCATAACTTAGGCGCTGTAACAGAGAAAAAATGTGATGTTTTGGCTTTTACGACTAGCTGGGGGCCACTAGAGACTATAAAAAGCTGAGCAACCCGTCACCATTTTGAGACATGTGCCTGACCCTCTGGTAGCATCTCTCCCGTCCGGACGTTGTAATGCTCTGACTGTTGAATTGTATGGAAATAAATGATTGTTGATTGAGCATTGATACACCGAGTATTGTCCTTCCTTCAGCCCAAAGATTCAAAGAATTGGGAAAATTTCAACACTAGCAAGCAATAGGCACATGGTGACACATTTTCTTTCCTACCCATGCATAGCTAGAGGAAAATGCAGGTAACACATCACAGTCATTTCAGCAGTAAAAGGATCTTCTCATTCATATTGGGCAGTGGTCTCCTGTATCTCAGTCGAGTAAAAAAGCAATTTATAAAAGATCTGCACCGTTTAATGTGCTTCTTCTACATTTAGTGTAGCAATTTGGTGGCAAGAGCTCACTGTTCTTTATTGTTTTTCAAGCAATTTCTGAATTGTTAAGGTGTGTACGTGTCTTTCTTGTGCACACCGACATGTCTGGTAGATTTTTCTTTTGACATTTAGAATACTTCCTAATCTCTTCAACGGAGGAAGAAAAAACATAATAGAGAGTGAGAGAAATGAATTACCCATGTTAGTGCAACCCCAACTCCAAACAAGATGTGAAGCTGTGTAAAATGTAAACTAAAAACAGAATGAAATGATTAGCATAAACACGAATTTATATAGATTTATAAACACCAATTGTATTCAGAATAGAATGAAGTAAACATATTAAATGTTTAAACTGAGACATTTTAGTCTTTCTTGAAAAATGTTTGCTCATTTTGAATGTTGACGTGGCAACAACAGGAAAAGTAAGTGGTACTAAAATGAAACAGCGAGAGGAACATTTGGTAACAGTTCACTAGCATGATACAAAAAAAACATCCTAGAAAGGCAGATTTTCTCAAAAGGTTCACCAATCTGGAAAACACTGTCAACAAATTGTGGAACAATTTCAGATTAATGTTCCTCAATGTACATTTGTCAATGTACATTTGTGAATGTATCATCATCTACAGGACATGATACCATCAGAAGATTCAGAACATCTGGAGAAATCTCTGTGCACAAGTGACAAGGTTGAAAATCAATATGGGATACCTCATACACAAATACAGATTGTTCTATCATGCCAAGAAGAAGAAGATGATCCAGAAACTCTGCTGTTGCCTCTGATCCTAAGCATTTAACCCTTTCGTGCATGAATTATGACAACCTCAATCTGCATTTTTTTCCTTAACATCTTTAGGTATGAAAAAAAAAAAAGAACTTCAAGAGTTTTTTTACATGTCCACTTAGGTGGACAATGTTTTGACTGGGTGGCAGTGTATGGGGTGACACATCAGTGTCCAATGTAGTGGTTTATGTGCAAGTATACCATCAACACTGACACAAATACAAGAAAACAGCCTTTGAATAGCTGTCCACTGTAGTGACCACTAT